>NC_132813.1:3958752-5383821 GCF_048594095.1 Paramormyrops kingsleyae
ATCCCCAGGGGCACCATCACTGCCGTCATCTTCACCTTCATCACTTACACCCTGCTCAGTGTGCTGGTGGCGTGCTCCTGTGAGCGGTCAGTCCCTCCCCCATAATCCCCTCCACGCCGCATCCATCCCAGTGTAGTCGTGTGACTTTTTTTACATGCCTGCCCGCTGGTGTTGAGCTACAAGTTGGAGTTGGTCCTCCCTGTGCCGGCTGCAGGTCTTGAGGTTGAGCTTCTCTTCAACATAGTCGCTTGGATCCGATATGGCGTGTGATCATGTGACACATTTGGTCATGTGATGTCGACAGTGCGTGAGGGTGTCTTCCTGTTGTGTGCCTATTTCCTCCCTTCAGCAAGGCTTTGATGAGTGTTTAGGGAATGAGTCCTGGGTCCTGCTGGGTACACCTAGGGCGGGGGGCCGGCGGGCGGCTGGCTCCAGCGTCTGAATCACTCGTCTGACAGCCCGAGTGACGGTTATGGTCAGGCTGGGGTTAGCAGATGATGTCTCTGCTTGCCAGATTCCTCAGGTGACCGTTTGCGGCCCATGCGTACATGCTCAGAGGAAGTGTAGCTTCGCTGCCCCCACTGGCTGTCTGCTTCTGCCCCCCCTGGGGACACCCTGGGGAATTTCCTGCCATTCTTTCTGTTTCACATCTGCATTTTCGCCGGGCGGTTTGGTCCCATTTTGCTGATAGGTGCTGGTCTGCCTTTGTGACGTCCCCGTCCCCATCGCACCGATTGGTCAACCGAGCCTCTCAGGTTTGCTGCACGCGCTCGTGGTGTGGGGGGGGCCCACCTGTCCCGCTCCCTGGGAAGTGCCTGCTTCCCTTATCCACACCAGTCGGAACAGGAGCGAATGTTAAAAGGGGAAGTGATCATCACCCCCTGCTGATAAATGGCCTCGGGGAGGGGCAGTGTTGCACAATGCCTGTGACACACTCCCACCGTCCGTTTTTGTCATCTCCTTACGGAGTTTGGGGGGGGTGGGGTGGGGGGGGCACTTCAGCTGCGAAAGACCTGTGGAGACTGCAGCCCAGTGAAAATGCCCAGATGAATTGTGACTGAAATGTGTGTTACTGGTTGTGACCATTAGATGGCGACGGTTAACCTTAGTTTCTTCTAGGACCAAATTTAGTCTAAGTCAGGGGTCTCCAGCTCCAGTCCAGGGGAGCCCCAGTCCTGCACTTTTCTGTGTTTTCCCCATTTAACACCCCTGATCAAACTTCTCTGCTAATTACCACCCATTCCTCGAGTTGAATCAGGTGTGGTGGAACAGCTAGGAGAGAATTAAGCTGCAGGACTGCGGCTCTCCAGGACTGGAGTTGGAGACCCCTGGTCTAAGCAGTCTGAGGCTGCTGATGCCTCTTTCTGTGTGTTTATATGCGTCTTGCTCATGGTGCTCTAAGAAAAAGGCTGCAGTTTGCCCTTCGGTCCACCAGAGGGTGATGTTGATCTCTTGGTCCAATATTGGTCATGCTATGATTTTTGTGAATAATATGGCCCTCCTATTTCCTGCTGCTGTCCTCATTAAATCCTCTTCACTTTCTGTAAGTAAATGTATTGCATTTTAGCTTCGGGGTGTTCATAACTTGCCACTTCAAGTGGTAGAAGCAGTATGTGTGTGTGGTTTGTGTCTGTGTACGTTACAATTCCTTGGCGATGATTGTGAATCGCATGCGTTAGTTGTGTAAAACTTGTAATTATCTCCTGCCTTTTCTGGTTTAATGCGTGTGGGATTGGTGCCCCTGGGCCCCAGCAGATGATGCTCCAGCTGGCTGTCATGCTTCTGGATATTGGTTCTGATCCAGCTAATCTGAAACTCCTCCCCTATCTCTGTCTGCCAATGGCTCCTGAAACCCACCTGGGTCTGGCCGATGGCATCTCCACTAGGCTTGTCGGTTTTGATGTCGTTTAATGACTCTTAGGTTGAGTACGTGACTCTCTCCCGTGGCGGGTTCCTGTCCAGCGTGGGCTTGTGTAGCGCACAGCACATTGGTGTCCCAGCTCGTGTGTTCAGATGAACCCCGTCGCGGGTCGGAATCCTGGCCAAGCCAGCGCCTTGTACTGAGGTACGCCAGCAGCATTCGCTCGCCAGCTTTTAACTGAACCTGAAGAGCTACTGGGCGGTTTTGTCCTCCGCTGAGGCAGTGGAAGCCTTCTGAGGATGGGAAAATGGCAAGCTGGATACTGGGATACTGGTAGCTCCAGCTAGTCTTATGGCACCATTCTGTGAGTCTGGACTGCGGCTCTCCATCCGTCGTTTGTGTGTGTGTATATATGTGTGTGTTTTATTATATATTCCACACACATACACATTATAATTTGTGTGTGTGTCATGTGACCAGCTTGTCAGGGGTCATAGTTCACCATGGTCAAAATAATTATAGTGGAAACACTGAACTTTGAAACTTTTCTTCTTCCATTTAAACATCCCTAGACAGCCCCTTTCATCTATCTCTCCTTTATTGCCTTTTATTTATTTACTTACTGCAACTCATTTCAGAGCTGTGATCCAATCAGTGACTCGTATTATGGGTTTAATGCGAGCGATGGAACGTGTCAGAGTGCGTGTGTGATGTGCATTATGCACACACACACACCCGGGGCTGCCTGCTCCCGCTCGCTGTCTCTGTCCCTGTCCGTCCGTCGCCTGAATGGCAGTTTCATTATCCCGGGCGATGCTGAGACTCCCGAAAGCTGCCGTCTGCGGTGGAGGTGCTGTGTGTTCAGATGATGGTATCGACCGGATGGTAATAGGTCTCTGATGATGAGTGTTAAAACTGTTCAAGCTGAAAGACTCATGATGGGAGTCTTAATTACCGCCAAAGGCGCTGGTGGGGGGGGGGCTGCCGCCGGGCGGTGGGCGGAGTCTCGCGGCTCTGGGGTGCGTTCCCTTCAGCTGTAAATCGGGGGGTGCGCTCAACTGAGGCTCGACAGGATTTAAGGGAGAAATGGCGCCCCCTGCGGGCCTGTCCTGAGGTCCCACCCTCCTGTCTAATTTATGCTCGCTTGATAAGGTAATCAAGGTAATTCCTTGCTGGGGAGTTCCACCTTGAACACACCCCTGTTCACAGCAGGCTCCCATTCTAATTGGTCGTCTCATTGATTAATTAGAATTGGCCCCACCCCCAGCTTGACCGTGCACTGACCTTCCCCGCTGAATCCCTCTTTCCTCTCCAGGCTGCTGCTGCAGAAGGATTACAGCTTCCTGCAGGACATTAATCTGTGGCACCCGTTCGTCATCATCGGCGTGTACTCGTCCACGCTGTCCGCGGCCATGAGTAACCTTATCGGGGCGTCTCGCATCCTGTACGCCCTGGCGCGCGATGAGCTCTTTGGTGAGGTCTCTGCCCCTTACACCCCCCCCCCCCCCAATGAAGGCAGTCTTCTGCTCACTGAGATATGTTTACCCCCCGAACAGGCCGTGTGCTATCTCCTGCCAAGAAGACCTCTCGCAGCGGGAACCCCTGGGTGTCTGTGCTCATATCCTGGTTCCTCGTGCAGGTGGGGCAGACCTGGGCCCGGGGTGGGTGGGTGCGTGGGTGCGTACCCTGTGGGCGGGCAGCTGGTTCTGATCCAGTCCTAAGCTCTATGCTGTCACACCGTTGCTAATGGCTGCCATACTCAGCACTTACCTTCCTAACTGGTCTCTCAGTGCTATCCCAGCATTCCCGGCTCCCATCTGCAGCTCTCAACCTCACCCATTCTTTTGTCCCAGACCATTTTCGCTGTAATGCTGGCCGTTTCCGGGCCAGACCACGTCCCCTTTCATTGGAGGCCCTGTGCTCCAGTCTGGGATCCTGCCATGTCATTCGACACCATAGAGCTTCCTTGAGTTCAGTGGTTTGGGTTTTGGAAGGTGTCCAGGGCTGATGTATTAGGGACAGTGTGTACCCACACATGCACACACACGCTCCACTTGAATTTTGCTGTGCACAACAGCACAGTGAAGCCCAATATAGTGATGGCTACAATTAGAATCAGACAAAGAATCATTAAACAGATGAAAAGCTGATTGTCTCTTGCCCTGTAATAACGTTCGATTTGCACAGGTGAAGATGAGGGAGTTTTTGGCTTCATGAGTATTCAACGTGTGTGTGTGTGAGATTCACATGCATTTTCGCTCCATGGCTCCCTCCGCTGGCTACTGATAGTAGTACCGGGGTGGATATTACCGCATACCTGCACATACCGATCTTTCATGTCTTGTTTTTCCCTGTGCAGCTGGTTCTCTTCTCCGGTAAACTGAACACCATCGCCAGCATCGTGACCATCTTCTTTCTGCTGGTCTACGCCGCCGTGGACTTGGCCTGCCTGGCTCTCGAATGGGCCTCTGCTCCGAACTTCAGGTATGACCCGCCTACCGGTGACCTGGGAGTTCCTCTGGAATGCAGCCCAGCTTACGGCCCCCCCAGGACAGTCTGCCCGAAGATGAGGCCTCCCTATAGGCAGGCCTACCTCCCCCAGGGTCAGAAACTCTCCCTCTTCTGCCTTCTAACCTGGACAAGGTCACGATGGGAAGGCCTAAGGTCTATCCCAGGCAGTCCAGGCCACAAGACAGGGGTGTACAACACAAGTTATGGGCAATATAGGTGGCAGCTATTCCAATTACTATGAAACTCCGCGCAGAGAGTAGAGGAGGGATTCGATCCCACAACCCACTAGGCTCAGACCCCAAGGACCGGGATTTGAATAGCCGGGCTTTAGCTGCAGGCCTCAGCTTCCTCTAGCTTCACTCAAGAAACACAGGGGGGGGGGGGGGTCACTGCTGTCCCAGCTTTCCTGCATGAATCTGTCACAGGCCTGGGGTGGAGGGGGGGGGCAGTGGACAGCAATCAGTCACGGGTTAATCAGAGCATGTCGGCCTTTATGCGGCGCGTGTAGGAACATGCTCGTTAGCGCCGAGCCTCTCGCCGCTTTCATGTTCCCCTCTCTTCCTCTTCCGCGCTAATTGCCGAGCCTCGGCGGGCCGGCGTGTGCGTTTCTGCCGCTGATAAAGCCCACCGAGCTGCCGGGGGGATTTTCTGTGCCGCCGTCCTTTGTGACCATCGCAGTGTTTGCAGTAAACAGCCTGGGCCGGCTCTGGGCGCCGCGCTCCAGGCTCGGCTCGGGGCTGATAAGAACCCCCCCCCCGCCCAGCTCCTGCGGGCCTCCGCCAGCCCGTTCCCCCCCCCCCCGACACTTTGTTGTTTGCGAGCCTCACTGGCTTTGCCGTCGCCTGTCTTTTGAGGCGAACAGAATTAAACCCATTTAGCCGTGTGTCCTTAGAGAAATGTGCTGTAATTAGCATAACTAATTTAGCAGAAACATTTTTGCTTTTTGCCTAAATTCAGCTGTGTTGTTGTTGTTGGCCTCGGATGGCAGACGGAAAGCGGTTCTGCTCGGTCAGTTGGTTGGTCCGGCTTTCCTCGGATGTAGGTCTGTGATGCGTCCTGGCCTTTTCCTGTACGTGAACCCATTCGATTTGATGTCCTGTCACCTGACAGCTGAAGGTGGGGTCATAGTGTAATCAGCCAGCCCTCGTTAATCAGTCCTCATTAAGGAGCTTCAGCCTGGTGTGTCCATCCTGCTGCTGGTTTTTATCCAGGCCCCCTCGCTCCCGGCAAGGCTGTCCTCCGGCTGCCTGAACAAGGACTTTGGCACAATTTCCTGCTAATGTCAGCAAAGTGACATCAGTGACTGGGCTATTGGGGGACCCATTTCAGAAATGCACTATCACTGAAGCCATCAGATACTCATGGGGGTGGGGGTGGGGGGGGTGGCTGTGGGCCAGCTTTCAGCATAATTACACACCCAGAAAGATGGGGGGTGAGGCCCAAGAAGACGGGGAGAGAGGCATGTGGGGAAGGCAGCAGACATCAATAAAATTAAACTGAACAGGAAATTTTAAAAAGGAAAAGTATTGGGAGTGAGCAGTTATAGGCGTCCATATGCCTGCCTGCCTGGGAGTGAGCGGTTATAGGCGTCCATACGCCTGCCTGCCTGGGAGTGAGCGGTTATAGGCGTCCATACGCCTGCCTGCCTGAGAGTGAGCGGTTATAGGCGTCCATACGCCTGCCTGCCTGGGAGTGAGCGGTTATAGCTGTCTGTGCACCCATCTTCCGGCCTGTCTCGCTGCTGACTGTGTTCTGCTGTCGCCCCTCTCTTGGGCGGGTGGTGGTGGGAGGGTGGGCTGTGGTGTTAAACACCACGTCCTGTGCGTATGAGGTACGGGCCACCGGCTTTTTTTCCCGTAGGTGCTTTTTTCCCAGCTGGGTTTTGGCGACGATGCCGATGACTCATTTAAATGATAATTACAACAAAGGCGAAAGCGCTTAATGTTCATAGCTGGGGGAGGGGCCGGCATGTGACCAGTGACCCCCACACTCACGGCCGGGTAAGCCGCTCATCGCTCTGCGTGCCGCTCATCCATCGTTTCTGGCATGTTCTCTGCATCGGGGGTCAGGGGGTCCACACTTGAGTCTCTCCAGCTGCGGGTCCGGACACTGCGGAGCCCCTGGGGTGTGGTGGCCCTCTGACTCCGCCCCTACGCCCCCTTCAGGCCCACGTTCCGCTACTTCACCTGGCACACCTGCGTTCTGGGCATCCTGGGCTGCGGTGTCATGATGTTCCTCATCAACGCCATCTACGCCTCGGCCAGCATCGCTTTCATGCTCCTTCTGCTCCTCGTCATCCATTATCTGTCACCCACCAGCAGCTGGGGCTACATCAGCCAAGCCCTCATCTTTCACCAGGTGCGGGCTGCGCCTCTGGGGCTTGTCCAGTCCACTCCCATTGGATTGGATTTAATTCATTTCTTATATAGTACCTTGCACTGCAGTTCATGGTAGTTTTTTATTTTATTTATACAAAAATGTTCTGAGGGTTGAAGGATGAGTGATTGTTTGAGAGAGAACCAATCAGATTATAGAGGAGGTCTGTTAAAGCAACTAGAGCAGGCGAGACCAACCAATCAGATGTCTCAGTCCCGCATCCTCTAGTCGCTTGGGCCCACCTCCTCGACATTCTGGTTCTCTTTGAACCAATAATATTTCCGTCTGCCCTCAGAACATTTTTGTGTAAGACCCATACGAGCTTCACAATAGTCTGTCCATGACATGTGGATGTGTTGTGATACATTTGGGAGGGAGGGGGGGTCTTATTTTGGGTGGGGTTGCACTGATGCTGTGACACCCCCGCCCCCCCGTACAGGTGCGGAAGTACCTACTGATGCTGGATGTGAGGAAGGACCACGTGAAGTTCTGGAGGCCACAGGTGCTGCTGATGGTGGCTAACCCCCGCGGCAGCGTGGGCCTCATCACCTTCATCAACGACATGAAGAAGAGCGGCCTTTACGTGCTGGGCCACATCACGCTGGGGGACCTGGGTACTGGCCTGTTCCTGTTGGGGTGGGGTGGTCAGCTGGGTGTTGGGTCTCACTCTCCTATCTCCCCACAGAGTCCCTACCGTCGGACCCCCTGCAGTCCCGCTATGACTCCTGGCTGTCGCTCGTCGACCAGCTGAACATCAAGGCCTTTGTGAACCTGACGCTGGCCGACTCCGTCCGACACGGAGTCCAACACCTGCTGTTCATCTCTGGCCTGGGTCGGTGCTGCTGCAGACTCGTCCGCATGAGCTCGCGTCATGTTCGCTCTTAAATATCCTCCTTCTCCCTCTGCAGGCGGGATGAGGCCCAATACCTTGGTGCTGGGCTTCTATGACGACTGCACGCCGCAAGACCAGCTTCAGGACGCGCCGGCTTTCTTGGGCGCCGCTGTGGACGGCCTGGGTCCCTCTCAGGACCCCGAGGAGCCGCCGGGGCTGCAATTTCCCGGGCTGCGTACCGGCGACCGGGACCTGGGGCCTCAGGAATACGTGTCCATCGTCGCGGACGCTGTAAAGATGCTGAAGAACGTAGCTCTGGCGAGGTACTTTGGCCACTTTGACCGTGCCGATGTGCTGAACCAGCCGCGGGGGGCGCTCTACGTGGACGTGTGGCCCCTGAACCTGCTGCGACCTGACAGCAGCAGCTACGTGGACACGTGCAGCCTCTTCCTGCTGCAGCTGGCCTGCGTCCTCAACATGGCGCGGGCATGGCGGCGGGCCAGGCTCCGCCTCTTCCTGTGTGTGGAGGAGGGGCGGAGCCCACAGGGCCCCGAGGAGAAGCTGGGACAGCTGCTGCGGGAGCTGCGCATGTCTGCCGACGTCTTCATGGTGCCCTGGGACCACGTGGTTGCCCTGCACTGGCAGCGGCAGGGCATGACGGGTCCGGCCGTGGAGGACGAGGAGGACTACGCCAACAGCTTCCCCAGCAATGCCACGCGGCTGTCGGACGACTACATCCGGGCCGTCAACCAGCTGGTGTTGCAGCGGCCTGGCCCGCCCCCTGCCGTCCGCTTCCTGTACTTGCCCCGCCCCCCGGCCGACACCCATCGCTATCCGACCTACCTGCACCAGCTGGAGCTGCTGACCCGTGACTTGGGCCCCACACTGCTCATCCACGGCATCACACCAGTAATCACCACTGACCTCTAACCCCCCCCCCCCCCCACCCGGTAATGGTGTCACCCTTAATGTGAGACGGTTCTGGTGCCTTCTGGTGTTGTTGCTTTACATGGTACGTTGGGATCCTTTTAAACTGTAAACTGACCACATTTTTTTCCCCCCTCTTTTATCTCCACACTCGGAATGCATTTTAACACAAATTGTTTCCTGTTCCTACCCAAAAAAAAAAAAAAAGAATAAATTCTTTTTTTATTTATTCAATTATAAATATTTTTGGAGTATTAAATTCAATGTAAAAAATTTTGAGAATTTTGCTTAATTCTCTTCTGGGTGGTTTCTATGGTTACGGGGTCCGTGATCTGGGGAACCATGGCGACTTCAAACTGCAGAGGTCTGTGTGCAGGACTGGGCTTTTCTGTGTGTGCTTGTGATTCATATTAAAAAGAGAAAAAACACCCCGAATGAGGAATTGGATCGTAGCTGGTCTTTAACCAAGCAGGGTGCAGAAAGTCTATTATAGCAAGCAGCAGAATGTCAGTGTGGGGGGCAGCTGCTGTTTTGGTGGGGGGGCGGTTTATGACGATGCCCAGCTCTTCTGTCTCGCTGGTCGGAATGTGCCGCTGTTGGACTTTGCCAGCCATCGGTGGTGGGAGGCCAGTGGATGCCAGCTGCAGTGTGGTGTGTTGGGGCGTGACATCCGGATGCGGCGTAACAAAGCGACCTTAATTTACGAGTGCAGCAGTGGTTGTCAGCCAAGGTGGGCAGGATGCTGGCGATTACAAACGATCACAGCCACAAAAAATTCCTGAAATATTTTTTTTTTTTTTTTTTTTTTTTTATTAAATCACACTCCCCACAATCCACTTTTCGGTCGTGACCAGGCAGTGGAGATACCGTGGTGCGGAGTGGGGGATCCGAAATGCTTCCGTTTTCTCACATGTGAACAGAATGTGTGAGCGCGAGGGGTCATAAGAAAATGACAATATATAGTTTATTTTTGGAAATCAATCAGCCCTTTGCAAAAACCCCCTGCGTTCCGCAGCTCCGCGGAACACTGGCCGTGGAGCGGCACTGCGTACAGCATCGTCATGGCGACAGGCTGACCCGGCGACTGGCGTGTTATTGCTGTTACTTGGTGTGTCCAGATGAAGGTTGAGCGTGAAACGGCGGCCGCGACCGGAGCATGGCTTCGCATTTAAGCCCGTTCTGCTTTTATCAGAACCGCTGGGGCCGTCTGGTCGCCGGAGTGTATCCGCGCTGCACCGTTTCGACAGAGCCGGTTTCATGCGCTCGTCTAAAGGCACCACCCTCCACCCCCCACCGCTAATGTATGCAGGGGATTGTAGATTTAAGGTGTAATTCTGTGTCTCCAGCGGCTTGTGAAATGTCTCCGCGCGTGTTTGCGGAGAGCCGGGCGCGGGCGAGCTTCGCACGCAGGCGCCGCCGAGTCTAATTCAGCGGCGGCGAGCTCTCCATCACGATTGAGTGCATCGATTTCGCCGTTTGCTGTGCCGTGTTTGATCGGCGCCCATAAACGAACTCGTCCCGTGTAATTTCCCAAGCTCTGTCTCCGTGGAACGGGAAGCCGCAGTTACCGGGGTAAACCACCAGGGGCAGATAGGTGGTCTAACTTCCCCAGAGTGCTAGAGTGTGGTTAACCTGGTAACATCGACACAATGGGTTTGGGAGGGAGGCAGGCTCTCTCTTGGGGGGGCGGCGGTACATACACATTTGCCGTATTGTCTTGCCCCTCGGGGGCAGTGATGGAGTTTCACCACAGAGTTATAAGCCATTCTCAAGCTGACCAAGAGTAACTCCTCTTACACCTTTGCTGCTGGGGTTTGTTTTTCTTCAAAATCCAACTACTCTAGTCCTGAGGATAAAGGCTCCTGGTGAATTAATAAATGCTGCCGTGATGAAGCCTTTATCTAGAAGGACTTTGTAGCATGATTTCAGGGCATAGCTCCTCTCTTCCAGTGCTGGTTTGATGCTGCATTCCTCCTTGGGGCTTTGAGCACAATCTCTGAGACGGCTGATACATCTCTCCCACTTTCTCATCCCTACCGATTCTCCTCAGTTATTCTTCTCCTCCTCGTTCCGCTCCACATCTGCAGTGTGTTTGTTTCTCACACCTGGAACTCTGATCTGAGGCCGACTGACCTCCACATGGCTCCCAGGGTGGGAGGAGCCCAGGGGTCCTTGTCTCTGAAGACCTACTACTTGGCTGCACATCGCAGGAGATGCTGGATGTTTTATCTGCGAGTGCTGCTTTCCATTAAGGCCGGTGGGCTGTTATGTGGAATAGCCGATACGACCTGCTGCGCTCCAGTAATAAAATACACACACCTCTTTCCTGCTTCCATATTTCTATAACTTCCGCCAGTCAATTTCCCATCATGCACCTCTTTCCCTCTCGGGCTGAAGCGTATCTAAAGAAATGGCTCTGGCAGACCTATTCTGTGAGCAACGTGTCTGATTCGAAGACCGCGACCTGACTGCGTCAGGCTGTTCTGATCTGCTGGCCAGGTGTGTGTTTGTGTGTGTGCACCCTCTCTATGAGATATAGGTATACACCATCCATCATCAGCTCCATTCTGTAGGTTAAGATCTCTGTGCCGGTGGTCGGGCAGGTGTAAGCGTAGGGCGATTTATGAGAGGGTGGGGGTGGGGGTCATGGAATAAATCTCCAAACTGTCCAATCAGGACAAGCGATGGTGTAGTATTTTACACCCTGTGCCGCATGGTTTGTGGGACAAGCGGACTGTAGCCTCCAAACCTAATCTCTAGTACTGTGTTTGTGTCTGGATGTTTCCGCGGTGTTCCGCCTTGACGGGTGTCCGACGTCTTCTCCAGCAGGTTCTCTTCCGACGGCTCCGTCACCGGTCCGCTCGGATCGCCCCGACATTCCACTTTCAGCCAGGATCCAAAGCAGTTAAACAAAAGCAATTTGGCTGCAGTGGGGGGGGGGGGCACAACCCAAGAAAAACAAAGACTTCCTCCTGATTGAATCTTCTCAGGCGTGGCATTGAGATAAATCACAAACGGAGAGGGAGTTTACAGCGGGGACCTGCGTTTAGTCGCACAGAGTCAGAGCGAGAGATAGAGACAGTCGGCAAGTCTGACACATGGTCTTGTGTCTATGTTCGTGTGTGTCTGTGTGTGCGTGTGTGTATGTGTGTGTGTGTGTGTCTGTCTGTGTGTGTGTGTCTGTCTGTGTGTGTACATTTTCCTCCTTCCTTCGCTCTGTAATTAGCTCTGTAATTAGTTCAATGCAGGCAGTAATTGGGTAAAATTCAGTGCCCCCCCCCCCCCTCAGATCTCATTAGAAAGGCAGGGGACCTTAGCTGTGAGGAGACAGAGACAGAGTATAGTGAGCCCTCAGCCCCCCCCCCCTCCGTGGAAAGGGTCATAATGGTACAACAGACATCACCATTCTCTGCAGTAACTGCTGTTGAACCAACATGCCCATGATGAAGCATTTCCCTGCATGCTCCCGCTTGGACACATGCTCACAGGCCTGTGGCATCCAGGCTGCAGTTTAACTGTGGCTGACAGGTGGCATCCTGCCCCCTACTGGACAGACACTCAGTAATTTGGAATTCCGTGGGATTTGTTTTTGCAGATGTCCCTGTCGTGCCCCCTCTCTCTGGGGATGTGTTTCTCATCCTGGGGGCGTTCCTTCCCCACCTCCTCGGCCAGCCCAGAGTGAAGGGGGCTGATTTACAGGCCATCCTGTGACAAACCCATTGTGCTTTTCAGCTCGCTGTGACCGCGTCTTCCACATGTGGGGGTGGGGGGGGTCACTTACTCCTCATCATTTTTTCATGAATAGTGACATGTTTAAGCAGGGCCCCCTCAGCTCCACTGTCATGTTGCTCTGTTTCCCCTTCCTCCCCCTTTCTTGTGCTCCCTCTCTCCCTCCGTCCACTATTCCTGTCCTCTCTTTCCCTCCCTTCCTCCTTCCTCTTTCTGTGCTCTCTCCCTCACCTGTGCTCTGTTTCCTTCTCTCCTCCTCTTCCAACTCCCTGTCTCCCTTTCTTCTCCATTACCTGTACATCCTCTCTCCCTCCTTCCTATTTCCTGTGCCTCCTCTCTCCTTCCCTCCTACTTTCCGATGCTCTCTTCCTCCTATCTGTTTTCCTGTGCCTCCTCTTTCCTTCCTTTCTACTTTCCGATGCTCTCTTCCTCCTATCTGTTTTCCTGTGCCTCCTCTCTCCTTCCCTCCTACTTTCCGATGCGCCCTCCCTCCTGTCTACTTTCCTGTGCCCCCTCTCTCCATCCCTCCTCTGTCCCTGTGCTGCCCTTACCTCCTCCTCCCTGACTAGTGTCTCTCCCCTGTTGCCTGCAGTAGTATCACCTCCTTGTTTCTGCAGCCTCTGATAAGCTGCATGCTTTTCCCAGCACACCCCCCTTCCAAGCTCCCACAGCCCAGAGCGGGGAATTCGGGGTTTACTAGGCTGGGCCATACGCTGAATGTGTGGGGGGCAGGCGGGGGCTCTGTTTTCCTATTTTCATTGTTAGTCATGTTTTACACTGATTGATTTAGTTGGCAACACAGAGTAATAATTAACACAAACAAAAGGAGAGTTAATGTCGCCTGACTTTCCTGTGGTTTTGCCATTACAAAGAAAAAAGGAACATATCAAGAGCTTTGCCTTCTATTGTCATCCACAATCTCCCAGTTTCCCCTCGTTCACTCTGCCTCCTCACTCATCTGCTGCTTCTTCCCCTCCTTACTCCACTCCTGCCGTTTCCCCTCATTCACTCTGTCTCCTCACTCCTCCCAGTTTCCCCTCGTTCACTCTGCCTCCTCACTCATCTGCTGCTGCTGCTTCCCCTCCTTACTCCACTCCTGCTGTTTCCCCTCATTCACTCTGTCTCCTCACTCCTCTCCCAGTTTCTCCTCATTCACTCTGCCACCTCAGGTCTTTCCTGCTGCTTCCCCTCCTTACTCCTCTCCTACTCCTTCCCCTTGTTCACTTTGCCTCCTCACTTCTCTCCTGCTTTTCTCCCTCATTCATGTTACCTCCTCACTCCTCTCTTGCTGTTTCCCCTCGTTCACTCTGCCTTCTTACTCCTCTCCTGCTATTTATCCTCATTCATTCTGCTGTTTTCTCTCATTAATCCTCACACCTTTCCGGCTGTCTCCCCTCATTCATTGTTCGCCTCCTCACTCCTCTTCTACTGTTACCCACCGTTCACTCTGTTCTGATTCATCTCCAGCTGTTTCCCCTCATTCATTCTGTTCTCCTCACTCCTCTATTGCTGTTTTACCTCATTCACTCTGTTCCCCTCCTCACTTCTCTCCTGCTGCTTCCCCTCATTCACTCTGCCTCATCACTCCTCTCCTGCTATTTCCCCTAGTTAACTCTACTGTCGTCCCTCATTCACTCTGTTCTCCTTCTCACTCCTCTACTGCTGTTTCCCCTCATTCACTCTGTTCTCCTCCTCACTCCTCTCCTGCCATTTCCACTCTTTCACTCCGCCTGCTTCCTCACGCTTCTCATTTGCTGCCAGCTGTAGTGATGCGTGTCTGTGTCCTGTTGTGTGTGTGTCTGTGCTGCTCTCTGAGATTCATTTCTTTAAGAGGATTTATGGCTTCTATTGCCTAAAATGAATATTAGTAGCTTTAGCGCGAACCCAGATGGAGGGTTCAGTGTATTTCAAGTGTATTATTGCAAAGTGCTTTTTGGGGAGACAGGTGCAGGACAGCCTGACTCCATGTTCATATCTTATGAGCAACACTGTCCTGCATTTCGATTAACAGTGTGCAGAGTGCAGTGAACATACCTCACAGTAAACACACCATGTAGTAAATACACCACACAGTAAACACACCGCGTAGTAAATACACCACACAGTAAACACACATGTAGTAAATACACCACACAGTAAACACACCATGTAGTAAATACACCACACAGTAAACACACATGTAGTAAATACACCGAGTAGTAAATACACCACTCAGTAAACACACCACAGACTACATTAGCCACTCAGAGCCACAAAAGCCCCTCCCCTCCCCCAGAACACAAACAGGGCATAATTCAATTAAACAAATTTGTGAACGATTGATTGTCTCTACAGGACTTTGGGGACGGGAGATTTTGCACAGTTGTACTCTCACTATCCTCTGTCCTTCCGCGTGAGTCTGTGGTTGTACTTCTCGCTCGCTCGCTCGCTCGCTCGCTCTCTCTCTCTCTCTCTCTCTCTCTCTCTCTCTCTCTCTCTCTCTCTCTCTCTCTCGCTCTTTCCCTCCCTCTCTCCTCACCCATTCTCTCTCTCTTGCATGCGTTCCCGAGCCACTTTTTCTTATGAAGGATGAATTGATTCATCGACAATCCAATAATGAATCAGTCAGGTTCCAGAAGGGCTTTACGGAGACACCCGCCACTTTGCCAGCACCGATGAAGCCCACATCCTCCTCCAGAGCAGCTCAGGAGCTGCCATTAGCTCTGTTTTATAGGGAATCTAATTGTGTCAAGGTTACAGGAAGGGTAATGCTGTTTTTGTTCTAGCAGAATACGGTGTGTTTTTAAATTGTAGTTCTGCAGCCTTCCTGCCTCAATACAGTGTGTTTTAAAACTGTAGGTCTGCTGCCTTCCTTCCTGAATACAGTGTGTTTTTAAACTACAGGTCTGCAGCCTTCCTGCCTGAATACAGTGCATTTTTAAGCTGTAGGTCTGCAGCCTTCCGGCCTCAATACAGTGTGTTTTAAAACTGTAGGTCTGCTACCTTCCTTCCTGAATACAGTGTGTTTTTAAAGTATAGGTCTGCAGCCTTCCTGCCTGAATACAGTGTTTTAAAACTGTAGGTCTGCAGCCTGCCTTCCTGAATACAGTGTGTTTTTAAACTATAGGTCTGCAGCCTGCCTGAATACAGTGTTTTAAAACTGTAGGTCTGCAGCCTGCCTTCCTGAATACAGTGTGTTTTTAAACTATAGGTCTGCAGCCTGCCTGAATACAGTGTTTTAAAACTGTAGGTCTGCAGCCTGCCTTCCTGAATACAGTGTGTTTTTAAACTATAGGTCTGCAGCCTTCCTGCCTGAATACAGTGTGTTTTTAAACTATAGGTTTGCATCCCTTCCTGCCTGAATACAGTGTGTTTTTAAGCTGTAGGTCTGCAGCCTTCCTTCCTGAATACAGTGTGTTTTTAAACTATAGGTCTGCAGCCTTCCTGCCTCAATCTGTCTGAATACAGTGTGATTTTAAATTGTAGATCTGCAGCCTTCCTGCATGAATACAGTGTGTTTTTAAACTAAGTCTGCAGCCTTCCTGCCTGAATACAGTGTGTTTTTAAACTATAGGTCTGCAGCCTTCCTGCCTGAATACAGTGTGTTTTTAAACTGTAAGTCTGCAGCCTTCCTTCCTGAATACAGTGTGTTTTAAACTGTAGGTCTTCAGCCTTCCTGTCTGAATACAGTGTGTTTTTAAACTATAGGTCTGCAGCCTTCCTGTCTGAATACAGTGTGTTCTTAAACTATAGGTTTGCATCCCTTCCTGCCTGAATACAGTGTGTTTTTAAGCTGTAGGTCTGCAGCCTTCCTTCCTGAATACAGTGTGTTTTTAAACTATAGGTCTGCAGCCTTCCTGCCTCAATCTGAATACCTTCCTGCCTCAATCTGTCTGAATACAGTGTGATTTTAAATTGTAGATCTGCAGCCTTCCTGCCTGAATACAGTGTGTTTTTAAACTATAGGTCTGCAGCCTTCCTGCCTGAATACAGTGTGTTTTTAAACTGCAGGTCTGCTGCCTTCCTGCCCAAATACAGTGTGATTTTTAACTGTAGGTCTCGAGCCGCCCTGACAGAATTATTTATGCTGAAGCCATGAAGGAAGCAAGCCTTATATATTACAAAATAACAGGGCAAGAACATGATGGAAGAACGGGAAAAAAGAATGAAGCACGTGAAGGAGGATTGTGTCACTTAAACTGGTTTAAACACGGATGAAGAAGGTGGTTTTATGGCCATCAGGCTACGAGATTATGAACACAGACCCTGAAAGCAGGTAACAATCGCTGAGACGCAGAAATCTTTCAATCCCTTCTGTGGTTTGGTGACTCAAAATCCTACTGCTTCATCTGTATTTAGGATTTTGGCTTTTCTGGAACAATCCATGGACCTTTTTAAGAGTTCCACTGCCTCCCTACTAATAACCTTCCGCATAAAAACGGAAGTTCTTAAGTATCCGTCAGTGAATTTCCGCACAGTCTATTGGCATGTATCGTGTGACACCTGGTTTACATTCAGAGTGGAGCGCAAAGAACTTGGTCTGCGAGATGAGTAACGCCAGACAAACCGCAGCTGTGTTTAAAAGCTCTTTCGATGCTCCAGATCTCGCACTCTGCCCTGTGAATGTGTACCTGTGTGTCCCCAGAGCTAGCCTGACATAACAGCAACATCACAGTGACTCCGTAATAACATCAGTCTAGACTGTGCAGTCAGCCTGCTGCTTTTAATTAAAGTATGGGTGTATGGGTGCACCCCCTCCAATATCCTGTAAGGATAGAGCTGGGAAAGTCATCAGCCCTCCCTCATATGCAAACCATCCATGAAAGTCCCCCCTCCAGCCCCCAGCAGTCCATGCAAGACACAGGGGTTAGGGAAAACCCAAGCGGAAGGGTGTGGGATTTCTCTGTTCAGGGAAACCACCACTTCTCAATGAAGAAATGCTCCCATGATCCTTTGGGGCACTCCCATGATCCTTTGGGGGCAGCCAAGAGGGCTAAAGGTAAGATTCAGAAGTAATAAACAATGTATATCGCATAAGTTGGTAAATGTAAACCTGCATTGCAAATTAAAAATTGCTTTTTGTGACTCGTATAATTATACTGCTGCAATTTTGCTGGTTTACAATTGGCCGAGAGCATCAGGAGAAGGTTCTGGAGCACCTCCAGGTGAAAGTGCTTCTGGAGTCATGTAACGTAACGTGAGCATAGGACATACAAGTAGCTGCCCCGTGACACGTGACACCCCAGCAGGGAAAGGCATTAACATGTAGCGTGTGATGGCACCTTCCACCAGCACAAGGTGGGGGGGGGGGGGGGAGCTGAAGCCTGCGGGGCAGAACTCTCAGTACTGACCCCCATACCTGCCTGCCAGTCCAATCTCAGGAGTGTGAAGCCTTGTCCTGCTGACGGCTGCCTCCAGACGCCCAGCCAGGGCTCGAGCTGCTGGAAATGCGATGGCCATGTGTTTGGGTTACATCCCCATGCTGCTGGGCTGCGCATTGGCTGCACGTGAGGCTGTGTGTGTGTGTGTGTGTGTGTGTGTGCGTGTGTGTGTGTGTGTGTGTGTGTGTGTGTGTGTGTGTGGATTAGGTTTATTTTACTTCGTTGGGACCAAATGTCCCTCACAATGTAATAAAAAAAATTTGGGTCCCCACAAAGACCTGTGAATGCAGTCAAAAAAGTAAAAATGTCATGTTGTGATTAGAGTTTTCCCCATAGAAGTGAATGGAGAGTCCCCACAAAGATATAATGACAAACCTGCGTGTGTGTATGTGAGAGAGAGAGAGCGAGAGAGAGAGAGAGACAGACACCCTGCAGCGAAGGACTCCACACATCAACAGGTTACAGAGCCGTACACAGATAATTATAAGTCGAGGCCAGTAGGGGGCAACTCGCTGGGCGTGTTTCCTAAAAAAGGTTCTCCGATCCTGCAGAGACACCCCCACTGCATCCGCTTTCCCGGAATGGCTGTTTTCAGGAGACTGTTTCCCAAAATCCATCCCTACAAGCGTGATGATTGTCACCTTCTCTCTGCTCATTACAACCACTTCACTAAGAAACACTTCAGTAAATCAGTGTGCAAATGATTGACCCATTGCCCACCCCCCCCCCCCCATCGTCCCTGGCCCTCAGTGCCAGATGAGCTATTAGGAAGCGAAGCCAGCTTCCCAGTATAGCCCCCCCATACCCAGCCTCCCAGTATAGCCCCCCCATACCCAGGCTCCCAGTATAGCCCCCCCATACCCAGGCTCCCAGTATAGCCCCCCCATACCCAGGCTCCCAGTACAGCCCCCCCCATACCCAGGCTCCCAATACAGCCCCCCCATACCCAGGCTCCCAGTATAGCCCCCCCATACCCAGGCTCCCAGTACAGCCCAGCTCTAGAGCTCTGGATGCCCCCACAGGGTGCAGAACGTGTTTCTGTCTGGATGAGATGAGGTCTTCAGTTCGCGGTATGTTGGTTGTTTCCATCCCAGGCTGTAAATCTCCATGTCTGTGAGCAGAAACGGCTGAGAACAACAGGTAGAGTTAGGGTTAGGTTTAACTTTAACCATAGGTTCAGGGTTAGGTTAGGTTCAAGTTTGGGACAGAGTTTGGCTTTTAGTCAGGGTTAGGATTAGTTACAGTGTCCATCCTTATGTACCCGTTCAGCTACTTGGCCATTTACCTGATGCCTTTACCCCTTTTCTAGGTCACAAACCTGTGCTGTCAGTCCTGTCGGTCTGAGACAAAGTGAAATTTACTTGCTAAGTCTGTGTCCCCCCCTCAGAATATGGTGCCCTAGGTGGTCGCCAGTACTGTGTGCTGTTAACCCTGCAAACCGATAACCTACTGACTGCCTTCATCATGCAAGAGGCTGATTCCTGTCCCCTCAGTCACACCCTGCCCATGTCTGTCTCTCAGTCTGTCTGTCTGTCTGCCTGCCTGTTCGACTGACTGTCAGTCTCTCAGTCTGTCTGTCTGTGTATCAGCCTGCCTGTCTGTCTGACTGACTGTCTGACTGCCTGTCTGTCTCTCTGACTATCCGACTGTGTTACTGGCTGTCTGTCTCTCTGTCTGTCTGTCTGCCTGCTTGTCTGTCTGACTGCCTGTCTCTCTGACTGTCCGACTGTGTTGCTGTCTGTCTGTCTGCCTGTCTGTCCGACTGACTGTCAGTCTCTCAGTCTGTCTGTCTGTGTATCAGCCTGCCTGTCTGTCTGACTGACTGTCTGACTGCCTGTCTGTCTGTCTCTCTGACTGTCCGACTGTGTTACTGTCTGCCTGCCTGCCTGCCCGTCTGTCTCTCTGTCTGCCTGCTTGTCTGTCTGACTGCCTGTCTGTCTGTCTCTCTGACTGTCCGACTGTGTTACTGTCTGTCTGCCTGCCTGTCGGTCTCTCTGTCTGCCAGCTTGTCTGTCTGACTGCCTGTCTGTCTGTCTCTCTGACTGTCCAACTGTGTTGCTGTCTGTCTGCCTGTCTGTCTGTCTCTCTGTCTGTCTGTCTGCCTGCCTGTCCGACTGACTGTCAATCTCTGTCTGTCTGTCTGTGTATCAGCCTGCCTGTCTGTCTGACTGCTTGTCTGTCTCTCTTACTGTCTGACTGTGTTACTGTCTGTCTGTCTGACTGTCTGTCACTCAGTTTGTCTGTCTGTCTGCCTGTCCGATTGACTGTCTGTCTGACTTTCAGTCTCTCTGTCTGACTGTCTGCTGTCTGCCTGTCTGTCTGCCTGCCTGTCTGCCTGCCTGTCTGTCTGCTGTCTGCTGTCTGCCTGTCTGTCTGCCTGCCAGTCTGTCTGCTGTCTGCCTGTCTGCCTGCCTGTCTGTCTGCTGTCTGCCTGTCTCATCGCCCCTCCTGTGTTTCTGGCATGATTCTGCACTCCATCTCTAACGCAGTGCAGCTTGCCAGGGCCAGTGCAGACCAGGCTAACCCTGTTAGCTCGGGATGCATTATGTAGGGGTGTGTGGGGGGGGGGGGGGATGTTATTTATGCATACTGGTCTCTGAGTGCCTGTGTGTAATTCACTGTAAGCAGCCGTGGCTGGAATTTGTAATCTGTGGCCCACTGTCGTGTGCCAGGGTCCGGCAGGGGGGGTGGCGGTGGGGGAGGGGGTGGGGAGGGGGGGTTTGGGTGATAGCCCACTTCTCCCTGTCTCTCTTCCCATCAACCCTTTCACTGTCAGAGCAGTTTGTCGTCCTGGAACACAGACCGAGCCCCCAGTAATGAAATACTTTCATTTATCACGCAGCCTGAAAACTGCATTAGGGACTGGTTTACACTGCTGCCAGTCGCTCTGCCTGTCCGTCCGTCTGCCCACCTGTCTGTCTGGTTGTCTTCCTTCTCCCTCGATCCCTCCCTTGCTGCCTCCCTCCCTCCTGTTGCCAGGTTTTCATCACAGTGTGATTTCACTCCACCCTCCCCCCCAGCTTAGCCTTTCCACGGGTCCAAATGTCAAATGAGATTTTAAACACAGTCGCATTTTCTCTGCAGATTGTAGTCATTTAGTCGGCATGCGGCTATGGCTGCCCCTACTGAGCGTGTGCAGGGCCTGCCACCCTACTGAGCGCATTGGGGCCGGCTGCCCCTATTGAGCGCGTGCAGGGCCGGCTGCCCCTACTGAGCGCGTGCGGAGCCGGCTGCCCCTACTGAGCGCGTGCGGAGCCGGCTGCCCCTACTGAGCGCGTGCTGGGCCGGCTGCCCCTACTGAGCGCGTGCGGGGCCGGCTGCCCCTATTGAGCGCGTGCGGGGCCGGCTGCCCCTACTGAGCGCGTGTGGAGCCGGCTCGTGGCTCCCGCTGCTTGACAGGCATCCTTTTCTCCTCCCTTTCCTGTTTTTTCCCCCTTAAGCTCTGTTATTATGCTGCAAACCCAAATTCCCCTGCTGATTAATGGCTTAAATTTGTTGGGTTCAGAGCTTGAGGATGCATGAAGATGGAGGGAATAGAATGGGCAGAACTTCTCAGGGTACAGAGTGAGTGCTGGATGCTGTGTACTCTGCCGGCATGACAGGCAGAGTCCCACCTGCACAGACACGCACACACACAGACACACGCGCACAGCGGCCTGGACGCCTGTCAATCAGCCCATCATGAATGATGGGAGCACAGGGGCCGGGAAGACACTGTGAGACGTGCACTAATGGAAAGATCTAGAAGCGGCCAGCAGAGGGGAGGAGGGGCTGCTGCTGAGTGGCTGTGGGGGAGGCCGTATTTGGACCCCCACAATGGAGTATGTGTCTTTTGGGCTCTAGAGATACGGGTTGTGGGCGTGGTCTGGGCGTGGTCTGGGTGGGGTCTGGGCGGGGTCATGGTGGAGTGTGGGAGGGGCAAAGGCAGGGTGAGGGCAGGTCTGTCAGTCTGTGCGTCAGTCTGCATGTCAGTCTAAATGTCCCCATTATGTGATAAAAACCTGTTATTTTGACATGGTCACAGGAGGTGACCATTTTTTCGCTCCCCACAAGGGGAAATTCAATTTTATAAAAATCTCTGACTGCGGTGAAAAAAATAAAAATGCCAAAAGTCTTGTATTTCGTTTGGTTACATATAGTTGTTAGAACTGAGTAGAGGTTAAGGTTGTCTTAATTAAGATTAGGGTTATACTCATAGAACTAAATGGAGAGTCCCCATAAAGATACAAATATGTAATCTGTGTGTGTGTGTGTGTGTGTGTGTGTGTGTGTGAGAGAGAGAGAGAGAGAGAGAGAGAGAGAGAGAGAGAGACGGAGAAAAAGGGAGCAATAAGACTGTAAATAAAAGTGCACAATAACACACTCAGGTGAATGATGTGTCGGTAATTAAGGAACTCGCTCATGTAGATGCCTCTCATTTGCTGCCTCTCCCCACTGGTTTATCTAATGGGGTCCAAACTGACTTTGGATTAATGGAAAAGGGTCACGATGAGCTTGGCTCTGGGGGCTGGTGGACTGGGATGTCATGTGGTGGGTGGGGCTGGGGTCTGTCTCTGGCAGGGGGGTTAGGGGGTGGATTAACACTCCAGTAGCAGCAAATCAAACTGTTTTGGGTAATGGCACCCTGCGAGGTTGGACGTGGGCAGGAATCTACGACAGCCTTGTGCTGCCGGGACTCGACCAGGAGGTGGCGATGTGGTGCCGGGTCAGCATGCATGAGAGAGGGCATTTGGCTGGCCCTGATGCAGTGACACTTTCACAGCCAGTGAAGCACTTTTCACGATTCGACTGCAGACAGTGCCGGCTCTGACAGGGTGTGGTCATGCGGTGCTGGAGCGGGGGGGGTGGGGGGTGGCAGACGTGGCTTGTGTTTACATGAGCGCCTCTGACCCCCACTCCTTCATGGATTGGGGGCGGCCCTCCTGCCTGCTTTCTGATGCCAACCCGGTGATGTTGTTCCCAGACAAACACTGACACGCATACACATTCCCTGTGCTTTGAAAGCCACTCTGACTCCCACACAGCTGTGTATGTGTGTGTGTGTGTGTGTGTGTGTGTGTGTGTGTGTGCGGGGGGGTCCTGGGGCTATGATAATGGCAGAGCTTTGGGAGAAAAGCGGCCTATAGCCACAGTGGGTGTCCATTCCGGCTCATCTCCCTCCGGAGCCCGGAGGGCGTGACGGGAATACCATCGTACACTGCCGCAGTGGGCCGGCGCTCACCATACGGCTCTGGATAAACACGCCGCGGCCGCTTGGCACTAACACCCCGAAGTGCTTTGTGGGTGTGTGGGTGTGTGGGTGTGTGGGTGTGCGTGTGTGTGTGTGTGTGTGTGTGTGTGTGTGTGTGTCTTTGTGGGTGTGTAGTCAAAATGTGTCTCACCAGCAGGTGGCGACATCGAGTGGGCCACCCCTCAAGGCTCCGCCGCCAAACCTACCGCTGAGCTCCAAAGGTTAAGAATCTGATTGATATATTTTGACCAAAAGGTAACTCAGATATTAAGAACTTTTTCTTTTAAATGCATTTTAGCATAAAGCAAAGTAAAGGTGAGAGTGTAGGATGGGGGATATCACCCGAAGGTTGCTCGTCACCGTCGTCCGTGGTATCCAAACACACACTGACGTGATTCGGTTCCTGTCCAGCGCGAGCTGGGAACGTCGACCGTGAGCCACACGCTCCGCAGATCCCGCTGCCTGGATCGTCCTCAGCGTCTCTCTTTCAGACATGTGGTCGTCTGTGGGAAACGGCATTTCAAATCCACCTTAATTACACAGCAACAACACAATTAGCGTCATCCCATTAAGGGAAGCGGGCCAATGACAGCGGTGGTCTGTTCCCCAAAATGTCAGCATTCCTTACAGATGGAAACTGTAGATTTGAGGCCTGGTGAAGCGGAGCATTAAGAACAGAACCCCCCCCCACCCACCCCACCCCCAACACCACAAGGTTTGGCCCTACAGGGAGGAGAAGAGGGGGGGTCTCTCTGATTCTCTGTGGGATGGGTCAGCAGAGGGGCTGAGGACTGACTGCAGATCAGTTTTGAGAATCTATTATAGGTTTCATTTTGCAGTGATGACGCTTCCTGGTATCTCCAGCAGGGGGCATGCTGGTGAATCGCACACGCGTTTGTGAGACGAGCTCCACATTAACATGTGACTTGCAGAAACTCAGACGTTATCCTTTCAAATCTCTGCGAGGGCAAAGGCCACCAAGGCTAATAAAAGGTGATGAATTAAGGGACGCCACGCAGGCACACACACGTGCACACGCACACTCACACGCAATTCATTTGTTCTCTGTGGTAATGCAATCCTGTCCGGCGTGCACGCTTCATAAATCTGATGTAATGGAAAATGGTATTTATGTATTTCTAAAGGGAGGAACGAATGTAGGAGCAAACGGGGGTGAGTGCAATCCTGGGAGGGGGGGGCGGGGGTTGTTTTTGGGGGGGCCGAGGGGGTGGGGGGTTCCATCGAAGACAAGCACGCCACACTGTGCTATGTCCTTGAAGGACAGAATGCTGGCATCTATTTGTTTACATATCTACATGCTTGTTTGTGTTTATGTGTTTATTTCAGGTTTGTTCACCTGAAGTTCTGTCTATACACTGGCACGCCTTTCCACACACAGCCAAATCACACTGCGGTTCCATTAGACCTAACCTGTTTGGACAGAAAGTTTTCATTATTAATGAGCCTATGAAGACTGGGACTTTACTGTGGAATTAAATCCCAGTTATGTTTTCATTTCACGGTCTTTTATTGAGACCCATAATAAAATGTGTCTTTTTGTTAGGAAGGGCACAAGGACCCAGGGGTGCATTGGTGTTGAGCTTACCCCCCCCCCCCCCACACACACACACACACACACACATAACCAACATCTGCATATCCCTGCTACACTCATCTCTCTCCAAATGGGCATGAAGATGACCAGCTGAATTGCTTCCCTTAATCATCTGATCCAGAGTTTGGCATTTCAGGTGGGATCAGTCCCTTTGCCTCCTGCCCCCTCAGATGAACTAAGCTCCTGTCTTCCTCCATCAATCACCTTACCAAGCCCCACCCCTACATCCCAGCTTCTCCCCTCATCAATCAATCACCATCGCAAGCTCCACCTCCACACCTCAGCTTCTTTGTCCATCAATCAATCAATCAATCCCCACCACTAACTCCGCCCCATTGATTAGTCGCTACAAAAATGCTTTTATTACAGGGCTTGGCAACAATGAAAAGGGACCCATTAAACAGCCTGTGTTTTAATGCCACTCACAGTTGGGCAATGAGTTACCTCTAATCACAGCCAATCAGTCTCCCGTATTTCTGGCTGTCCCACCCCCAGGCTTTCACTGCCCACCCGTCATGGAGAGGTCTCTGCGCTCCTGTTCGTGGCTAATTATGATCTGCAGCATGAGCGAGGAATTCTGGGTAATAGCAGCACAGTTCACAATGTAGGTTACATAAGGAAAAAGGCCAGTCACGAATCGCCACCCAATATTAATGCTTTATTTTCAGTCCCGAAACTCATTTTTTAATTGGGTGCAGAGCCCAGCGCCCCCCTTCCCCCCCCCCCAAGTCCTCTGCAGCTTCTCCAATGAGGAGAGCCGGAAGAAAGTGACGCTGTTATTATGCATTTATTATTGTGCTGATTTATTTGCCTGAGCGGAGCAGGTCGCCGCCATAAACACTTAAAGATATTAAATAAGCCTGATGGCGTTTAGAGGAGGGGGTGCAGAGCAGCGGTCGCACTCCTAAATCAGCATGGTGCTCCGGCTCTGGAGCACAGAACCGTCCCAGGAAGATGGTCAGATGGTCATGGGTTCTCAGCCCGTTGGGGTGCTATGACATCACACCATCACTCCGGAGGGTCAGCAGCCCACAGCTCCTGCCTGCTGTTCTGCTCCTTGCTTCACACCTGTGTCTTGCACACTGTCTCCTTCAGCCCCCCCTCCATGCACTCCATTTTCTCCGGACCCCTCTTCACCCCCCCCCCCCCCCCCTTGACCCCCCTCTCTCGGTGGACCTCTGACTGTACACCCTGGGGACAGCTTTGAATACAGCCTGAGTGTTAATTACAGTAATGGTGTTTCTGCTGCTGAGGACCGGGGGGGGGGGGGCGGCTTGAGGGGTACTACTGGTTTAATAAGAGATGCCGTCTTCAGACAAAATGCTCTGGCCTTTCATATTCCCCCAGAGACCGTCGCTGTGTGGTGCTGCCTTACTTGCTGGCTTTTGTGTGTGTGTGTGTGTGTGTGTATTTGTATTTGTGTGTGTGTGTGTGTGTGTATTTGTATTTGTGTGTGTGTGTGGATTAGGTTTATATTACATTGTGCGGATCAAATTATCGTGGTAAAAAGCTGTTATTTTGACATTAACATTGTGGGTACCATTTTTGAGGTCCCCACAAAGATCTGTGAATGCAATCAAGAAACTAAAAATGCCAAAAAGTCTTGCATATAGTTTTACTACTTTAAGGTTAGGGCTGGGTAGGGGTTAAGGTCATCATGCTGGGATTATAGTTCACCCCATAGAAATGAATGGAGAGTCCCCAAAAAGATATAATTACGAATCTGTGTGTGTGTGTCTGTGTGTGCAAGCGGGTTTACCTATCCTTATTGGGACATAAATATCCGTTTTTTTTCCCGGTTTCCTGGTCCCCATAAGGGAAAACTCTATTTTATAAAAATCGGTGACTGCTATGAAAAAACTAAAAATGCACAAACTCTTGTATTTTGTCAGGTTACTTATGGTTATGGTTAGGGCAGGGTAGGGGTTAAGGTTGTCATAGTTAGCGTTAGCATTTTTCCCATTGAAATGAATGAGCGGTCCCCATAAGGATATGTTTACCCTACATGTGCGTGTGTGTGTGTGTGTGTGTGTGTGTGTGTGTGTGTGAGGTGCTTGTCAAGTTACATACATCATTTTAATGAGACCTGGGGGGGACTTTGTGGCTTTTGTTTGTGTTTTATTCATATCCTCTGGATCTGAGATGCTCTTTGCATCACAGAGTTTCTGTCATGCATTTTGAGTCTTGAGTGTTGTTCTAAATCAGCATTCGGTCATTCGGGGAGAGCCCACCCACCCCACCCCAACATGGTGAAGCACCTGTGTGGAAGCAGAGCAACAGGACACTGTGACCTGAGGTGGCAGGATGCACATGAGGTACAGGGGGGTCCTGTGTGAGGGTGCCTTGCTTCCACATGATCGAACGTGACGCTGTATTCTGTGGGTGTGTCATAGGCAAGTGTTCAGGCTCGGCTCAGCTTCAGCGTTCACTGCACACGAACTGCACACACAGCAGAGCCGCTCTCAGTGACGGAAAACAGGAGCTCATACATGAAAGACAGAAGTTTCAACCCCCCCTCGTGTTCTTCCATCTTCTGTTGCTTCTGTCTGGTGAGGCAGCTAAATTATTGCCCTCTGTTGCTTCCAGTCTGAACTGTGCGGTTACATGAAACCGCCATGAGTAAAATCAAGTTTTTTTTTAAGCTCAAGCCACTGTTGAACCACTCGTTGATCTTACTCGCCCGCTCCGTTTTGGAGTAATTAACGAAACTCAGTGAGATGCCCGCTCCCATTTATTCACTCTATTTTAAGTTAAACAAGTCAGGAGGGAATACAGGGCTGATCGTTCAGCCGCTTTGAGCTGCAAAAATAAACGTGAAATAGAACTTGTGCAGGCAAGGAAGGACTTGAGAAAGTCAAAGAGACTCCGCGGCGGTGAGGAGCGCGCGCCGCTCTTTTGCACGCCGGTCCCTCGCGCTCCGGGCTCTTTGTAATTCAGCAGCTGTACGCGGTCTAATTCTTCTAAGTGCCGCTTCTCTCGGAACTCAGCCCCATCTCCGGTCTCTCTACCTCATGTTTCTCCGCTCTTGCACCTCTTCTACTTCATCCAGGGGAAAAATGCATTAAATTTTTTTTGAACCCGATTATACCAGATATAATTTCAGCAGGGCGACAACGCGTTTTGCTACATGTGTCGTAGGGGGAGTCATCATGGACTGCGGACAGGGCGGTGGATGACAAGGACAATTTGTTACTTCATTGTCCGCATGGGTCTGGTGCGTCTGCCTGGACCAGGCGGCGGAGACGGTCCAGCAATCGGGCTATGAGGTAAGACTTAATGACATGACATTAAGTGAAGTCATTTACATTACAAGTTATACCTGTTAATGTTTACACCTCGCGATCTCCATCAGATCTGGGGAACGCTCACATTGTTCTAGTTTACTGTGTTTTTTTGGTCTTTTTCTGGATGGAGTAATGGTACCAATCCCAGCGCTTTCACTCGGCGCCCGAACCCTGGGGTGGCGCTTCATCATGACGCGTCCCTCTAGTCCCCACCTTGCTCCCTCTTTCTCTGCTCTCTCCTTCTCTCCTATCCTCTCCTCTCATTCGCACATTCTCTCACTCCAGCTCACCGGTGTCCGGATCTGCGGCCGTCAGCGGTGAGTGACAACGCCTTCTGCGCCTCTTCCGTCTCACCCCTCGAAGGCAGGAGGTGCCCGATGATCGTGGTAGTTGTTCTGTTTTAATTATATGAAAGTTTTCTCTTGTACCTAAAAATAAGACTGCAGTCAGTGGGTTAATTCGGGTTATTAAGTTGAAAGTAAAGTTGTCTTTCTCCGATGCGCATCGGTGATCGGTCTTCCTGCGGTGGGTTTGGTTCATCAAGGCATCAAAGGGTCCATTTCACACAAACGACTTTACCCGTCAGACCAGTTAAAGTTCACATTCATGGTCCTGTTTAGTTCAGCTATCCATAGTGTGAAATTATTATGTTTTACGATAGCGCGGATTGAAGTTTTGGAGATTTAACCATTTAGGCTACATACTAAATGCTTCGATAGAAGATGATATAAATTGTCGATTTAAACTGTCGATAACAATATGTGGCAGTGGATTCACTGATGCTCACGAATTATGTGAGCAAGAGTATTTATCGGCATCTCTGCCGTCATTACTGTAGGAAGCTGGTCCGGGAGTCTCGCAGTCAGACTCCATGCATGAAGACCAGGCGGCGAAAGTGAATGGCTTGTGTGTTTCAGCACCATGATGAGAGTGGGGATCTCTAATAAGCGAGAAATGTCAAAGCCAGGGGGCTCCGTGACCGCTTTGATTGAGGGATGATAAACGCATTTGGGATGCCGAGCGGGAGCTCCGGAGTGTGGATGACTGTGACGAGGGGGAGGCGTCTGCTCCACTTCCCACACGGCGTGAAAAAGCGTATCAATGAACCCGAAACCTGACCGCTTTCTTCATCAGTGCATTGACCGGACTCCTGATTTATGGTTCTACAGATTTAGCGTTAAAGACCCAGTCTGGTGCTCCGAGGCGTAAAGATGGGCGTGTACGTGTCTAAAGTGCATTAACAAACAACTTAATTCACCCGTCCAGGGTGTGCTGCTCTGTATCCAGGTACAATTTGTTTGGCAGGGGGGAAAGAGTTATGAGAATTGCTGAGCCGCAGACGTAGGAAGTGTGCTGGGGGGCAGAGAGGTTAAATACCGACAGGAGAGTTAACTAACAATAAACGTCCCAGTAGCTTACACTGAAAACAGAAACGTAGCCTCGGCGGCCACTGGCTATGTCCGAATTTCACTGTGTGTGTGTTGTGTGTGTGTGTGTGTGTGTGTGTGTGCGCGCGCGCTACTCTGGCAGAACGTGATGGATGATGGAGAGCATGGAGGATGACATTCTCAGGAGGAACGGGTGTAGCACTCTTCCTCGCCCCTGGGCTGCCCTCCTGTTGGTCCCCTTTTCTAAATGTCTCTTAACATAAGTCTTTTTCTTCATCACATCACCGCTTTTGTCTTCTCTCTTTAAAATCAGCTGGCCGTTTTTTTTTTTTCCCCCATGAAGCACTGCGGTGGCCATCATACCGTATGAAGGGAAGATTCATTATCGTGATTCAGCTTTTAGATGAAGGTGAAACAGATCAAGATGACACCCCTTTGCCAAATTGCACCCCCCCCCCCCCCAGCCTGTGTTCCTAATCCCTGTGCCAAACAGCATCCACCTGTGCTGCTAATGACTGTGCTACATCCAGTTCATCCTGTCTGTCTATGTAAATGAAAACGTGAATGACCAGACCACATCTAAGAGCACCACATCACGCCTTGCCTCACGCTATACGCCAAACCGCACCTGCAAAGGGATCAGAGGGATTAAGCTCAGGCTGAGCTCCAAGCACTCAGACCTGTGGAAACAAGCACAGGTACTGACAGTTATCACGCCGGCTTTTTGGATACAATACTAGACCAGCAAATTCCAAGAGAAGGTTTCTGAGCGGAGAACAGCTGCTCCTGATTGGAAGTGAATCCATCTGTTTCAGAATCAGATTAGAACTACAATCAGGTTTATTGGACAAGAATGTTCACACACAGGGAATTTGTCTCCAGTTGTACATACACTATATGGACAAAAGTATCGGGACACATGGTCATTACACCTACAGGAACTTCTATGACATCACACTCTAAATCCTTAGGCATCAGTATAGAGTTGGTCTCCCCTTTGCAGCTATAACAGCTGACACTCTTCTGGGGAGGCTTTCCACAAAGTTTTGGAGTGTGTCTGTGCAGATTTTTGCCCATTCTCCCAGAAGAGCATTTGTGAGGTCAGGCACTGATGTTGGACATGAAGGCTTGGCTCACAATCTCTATTTCGTTCATGCCAAAGATGTTCATTGGGGTTGAGGCCAGGGCTTTGTGTGGGCCAGTCAAGTTCTTCCAAACACACCCAACCATGTCTTTATGGACCTTGCTTTGTGCACTGGGGCACGATCATGCTGGAACTTCCCCAAACTGCTCCCACAAAGTCGGAAGCATAGAATTGTCCTAAATGTCTTGGTGTGCTGAAGGAATAAGTGTTCCCTTGACTAAGGGGCCAAGTCCACCCCCTGAAAAACAAGTCCATACCATTATCCCTGCTGCACCAAACATTGCGATTGGCACAGTGCAGCCAGGTAGGTAATGTTCTCCTGGCATCCACCAAACTCAGACTCGTGCGTCAGACTTCCAGTGTGATTCATCACTCCACAGAACACGTTTCCACTGCTCCAGAGTGCAGTGGCGGTGTGCTTTACACCACTCCATCTGACATTTGGCATTGTGCTTGGTGATGTGAAGCTTGCATGCAGCTGCTCGGCCATGGAAGCCCATTTCATGAAGCTCCCAGTGCACAGTTTTTGTGTTGGGATTAATGCCAGAGGAAGTGTGGAACTATGCAGCTACTGAGTCACCAGAGCGCTGGTGGTTTACACACTTGGCGACCCCGCTCTGTTACTTTATATGGTCTGCTACTTCATGGCTGAGTTTCTGTTGTTCCTAAACACTTCCACTATGCAGTTATACCACTTACAGTTGACCATGGATCATGTAGCAGGGGAGAAATTTCACAAACTGACTTATTGCAGAGGTGGCATCCTATGACAGTTCCATTCTTGAATTCACTGAGCTTTTCAGAACGACCCATTCTTTCACAAATATTTGTAAACCTGACTGCATGTCTCGGTGTTGGATTATATACACCTGTAACAATGGGTCTGAATGAAACACCTGAATTCAATGATTTAGCAGGTTGTCCCATTACTTTTGTCCAAATAGTGTACATGAACATTTACGACAGTACAAGACAATGGTCATATATAGTCCGGCTGATGTATACAGTGTGCATGTATAGTTGATAAATGTTGAAAAAGTGCATGTCAGGGCAAGAAATGATAGAATACATACAATACAATACAATACCTCACAATACATTACAATACAATTTAACACAATGGGGCAGTGGGCATTGAAGGCTTGTTATTTTTACCAAGATCTAGAAACGTATCTCATAATTCCAACATGTCGTATCACATACAAGTATCACAGTCAAATATCACAGACAGGTATCACAGTCAGTTATCAAAGACAATGTCACAATTAGGTATCACTGACAGGTATCGCTGAGAGGTTTCACAGTCAAATATCACAGACAGGTATCACAGTCAGGTATAACAGACGGGTATCACAGTCAGGTGTCACAGTCTGGTGGTACAACTATCACGAACAGGTATTCCAGACATGTGCTACAGGTGTAAAAGTGGTTGAGCAGCTGTGTTCCAGCACGGGGCAGAATGGTGCACGGGTGAGATTCCCACTGTTAGGTGCTTCAGTAAACCAGCAGCTAAATAAAAAGAAAAGGTGTGAAATTATAAGATAACAAAGACACATTCGACCACAGCGACAGAAATGTGATAAAGAATTCAAAGTCTCCTTATGTTTCTGGGGTATATATTTTCAGTATTCCCTGTGATATTATTACTTAAAATACACGTTGCCTATTTAGGACTGACTACTACTTCCTCAGGAGCTGAATTGTCCAAGAGGGTTTTTTTTCAGCTGAGTGATGCTTCCTGTTTGGGCCGTTTAGGGTAGGAGACGGGTTACTATGGTGACGTGATGTAACGGCTAGGAAAGGTTAGCTCCTGGCGATGCCATTCCGCTTGGGTCGAAAGGGGATTCCAACCCGCTTTAGGGCCCTGGCTGTCTTAAAGGCTTTGAAGGTTTCAGCTCTTTTAAAGGCTTCAGTGCTTTTAAAGGTTCTGACCCTCTTAAAGGCTCCAGCTGACTAAAACCACTAAATGGATGAAGCTCGGAATGAAAGCAAAATAAGTTTAGTTGTTCAAATTGGGACTGAAATCCACTTTGGCAGTGTTTGTAACAGGCTTTCACTTAAGAAGGGCAAGAGGCTCTCGGTTGTGAGCTGGGGATGGGGGCTTCGTGCCTATTCTTTGTGCCTTCCGAGGGGGGAGGGGAACACTTGGATCTGATTGTCCTGACATCATGTCATCTCGCTTGCCTGTGCTGCTCTCCATGCCTCCCCCCCTCCATTTACATCTTTCTGAGATCAATAAAAATGAGTCACAGAAAATGCATTGTCTTTGTCCCGGATGGATGAACACAGGAATCAGTCCAGATGATTCCAGGGGGCTCAAAACAAAGAACTAAGCCACTTCTCTGTGGTCATCCTGTGGTTTGGTCACTCGGCTCATGTCTCATGTCATCCCCGCAGGAGTACGCAGCACCCCCCACTGAGAGCGAGCGAGACAGACGGCGCCGGGAGCCGAGTGGCAAAACCTGACAGCCAGCAGGGGGCGCCATCCCGCCAGAGCCTCTGAATCAACCCTGTGTGGTCAGCTGGCCTTCATAGGAGGGGATGGCCACATTCTGGAAAGCGGTGCCCACTTTTTAATTTTTGTCACCCACACCCCCCTCCCTCGTCGCCGGGTTGCCATGGAGAAGACGTACTCCCTGACGGCGCACTACGACGAGTTCCAGGAGGTGAAGCAGGGCGGCAAATACACCAGCAGCACCCTGAGTAATGGGCTCAGCCTGCAGCTGGGGGGCGGGGCCGAAAAAAGTGGGCGTGGCCGGGGAGGGCGGGGCCGTGATCAGACCGGCGGGCTGCCTCGCTGGAGCCGGCGTGAGGTCTGCCTTCTGTCGGGCCTGGTGTTTGCGGCGGGACTCTGCGTGATCCTGGGCTGCATGCTGGCACTGAAGTACCTGGCACTGGAGCAGGACGGGCCCTGCAGGCAGGACTGCGAGCGGAGGAAGGCTCTGCTGAAGGCGTCACGCTTCATCGCCGCCAACACCGACCCCACTATCGACCCCTGCGTCGACTTCTACTCTTTCGCCTGCGGTGGCTGGCTGCGCCGCCACGCCATCCCCGAGGACAAGCTGAGCTACGGCGTCATCACAGCCATCGGCGAGCACAATGAGGAGAAGCTGCAGAGCCTGCTGCTGCTCCCCGTGCGCCGGCGCGGGTCCGAATCCGCCGAGCGCAAGGTCAAGGACTTCTACCGCTCTTGCATGAACCTGCGGGAGATCGACCGACTTGGCTCAGCACCCATGGCCGAGGTCATCGACAGCTGTGGTGGCTGGGACCTGGCCGGGGCGCCCCCTGGTGGAGCCGGCTGGGAAAGCGGCAGCGCACCCCAGAGGCCTGACTTCAACGAGCTGCTGTACCGCATGCAGGGGGTGTACAGCACCGCTGTCTTCTTCTCTCTCACCGTCAACGTGGACGACAAGAACTCGTCACGCAATGCTATCCGGGTAAGAGGGGCACCGTCAGCACACGCGTGTGATGCGTCTTAACGTGTTTCGTGTGTCCCGGGGTCTCAGGGTGCGAGGCGGCCGACGGAAACCCAGCCCATCTCCCCCCCCCCCCCAGCTTGACCATAGTCAGGCTTCGGTGAGAATAATGGTCTGTGACAGAATCCAGCTTCCTGGGACTCCGGGTGAAAAATGCGAGAGATGGATGGTTCTGGAGTAACGACAGGGACTCCTCTTCGGCACACATTACCATTAACCCCCCCCCCCACTTTCATTCACACTGACTTTCAAAGTGACACCAAAGTTAGCAGACAGCTTTCAGGCCTCCCAGCTCTGAGTTGGGTCTGTGTGTGACTGTGTGTGCGTGTGTGAGAGACTCCGTCGCTGACCTTGTGTGTCTGTGAGACCATGTGTGTGTGTGTGTGTGTGTGTGTGTGAGTGACTCTGTGTGCCCTGCCTTACAGATTGACCAGGAAGGGCTAACATTACCTGAGAGAACACTCTACCTGGGCCAGGATGAAGACAGCGTGAAGGTACTATATTTTACTCTACTTCATTCTCTCTGCCCAGTGTCCATACATGTCCCAACACTGATGATGTCACCCCCATGATCTTTTTATGATGTCACCCCTGTCCCTTTCTGATGACCTCGTACTCTTCTTGATGATGTCACTCCATGCTCCTCTCCGGTGTCAGATCCTGGCAGCGTACAAGGCTTTGATGGAGCGGCTGCTGGGCATGCTGGGAGCTCACAATGCCACTCAGAAATCTCACGAGATCCTGCAGCTGGAGACGCGCCTCGCCAATGTGAGTGCATGGAGCCACAGTGCCCCCGGTGGCCAAGCTGGAGTACCACAGTCTCATTGGCTCAAAGAGCTGTCATCTATGTGCCCATGTACACTCACAAAGGGTGTCTGTCTGTGTGTGTGTCTGGATATGTGTATGTATCAGTGTATAGGCAGCTCTCGATTTATGTGGATCTGGAACTGCGCGAAAAATATTCGAGATTGGAATTTTTGGAAGCATTAATGCAAAACGGACATACACTGAAGATATATTTGAACTTTATCTTTTCATTTATTTAATATGTATTCTTCATTAATAGTATATGTATGGCTTTTGTGTTTTTTGCTATAAGGGAGAGACCTGCACAGGACAGAATTCTAAGTCTCATTCCCACCCACATCTGCAAGATTCTGTTACATCAAGCAAAGGCTTGGTAATTCCCATTGTGATCCCTTACAATGGAAAAGGACAAATATCTGATTTCCCTTACTTAGTTTGACAATTTTATATTCACTGTTCCTTAAGCAGGCATTTCCATCCTCAGGCGTTAAAGGTATCTGTTCTGCCTTGGACGTCATTAGTCGGGCGCTCGCCGGGTGATGAGGGACTATCAAAATGCCAACATCCTTCCGAAAGTTCCAGGGTAGGCTGGCTGTGTAAAAACCAAATTAAGCATAACAGCCTATTTTTCTTTTATTCAGTGTAAATGTTAATGTAAACACGTACCAACATGAATAACAGTTTCATAAAATAACAAAAAAAAAAATGTGAGCAGCCCTTTTTTATTCGCCTTCTCTTCTGCCATCCCGTGAGTCATTTCTATTCACCATCTCCCACCGACATATCAGTCACTTCTCAGCTGCTCCTACTTTCAAAAATGAGAATTTGTCCCACCCTGCCCTCGATTGGTGAGGGTGCCACAGGAATGCACTCCCATACTATCAGGTGCCCGACTTACATTTGAGTTGATTTACGTAAGGATTTGTGGAACAAATTATTCTGCAAGTCAAGAGCTGCCGACATTTGAGTGCGTCTGTGTGTGTGTGTGTGGGGGGGGGGGGGGTGGTTATGTATATATTGCATTGTGAGGACCAAATGTCCCCACAATTTGATAAATACCTGTTACTTTGACGTGAATGTGGCACTGCAATCAAAAAACTAAAACTGCCAAAAGTCTTGTATTTTATTTGACTTCTTATGTTTAAGGTTAGGACTGGGTAGGGTTAAGGTTGTCATTGTTGGGATTAGGGTTTTTATCCATAGAAATGGATGGAGAGTCCCCACAAAGATATGAATACAAATCTGTGTCTATCTTCTGTGTCTGTCTGTCTTTGTGGGGACATCCCTGTGTTTTTCGATCTATCTGTGTGCATCAGGGTATGTGCATCCATCTGTGTCCCTCTGTGTGTGTGTGTGTGTGTGTGTGTGTGTCCGTCCCGCAGGCTTTGAAGTTTCCCTCTGTCTCTTTGCTCCTCTTGACTTCCCTACGTGGCTCCATCTCCCCATCTGTCCTGCGAGAACTGATAGCCCCCCCCCCCCAATGTCCCCCCTAGATAACGATGTCAGAGTTCGATGAGCAGAGGAAGGACATCAGCACCATGTACAACAGGCTCACGCTGCGGCAGCTTCAGAAGATCGCTCCCAGTGTGAGTCTCACACACACACACACACACACCACCGGGGTCACAGAGGGCGAGGGGCATATGTAGGTTAAAGGTACAGCCCCCGAAAGACCCCGACCTACACGGTGCAGTGAGCCGAGAGGCACTGGGATGGCACTATGGGACAGTTCTGCCCCTCAGGGGGCTGATGGCTCAGACTCCTGTGACTGCAGGGGGCTGATAGAGCAAATGGTGCCACTCAATCACTCTGAAATTGGACCTGAGAGGATGGAAAAGGCCGTGTGTGTGAGAGAAGATGACTGGGAGGAGCAGAGCAGTAGATCCAGGCCGACTGAAAGGTCCGTCTTTCTCTGTACCGCCGCCCAGATCTACTGGAAGCGCCTGCTGGACCGGATATTCCATGAGAACTTCTCGGAGGACGAGGAGATTGTGGTGCTCGCCACTGAATACATGCAGAAGGTTTCTGAGATCATCAAGACTACATCAAAAAGGTGGGGGGCAGTGGGATAAAAGTGAGAGAGGGGGATGAGAGCAAGGATGAGGGAGAAATGAAAAAGAGGGATGGGTGAAGAAGAGAATTGCAAGGGGTGATTTTAACTGGTGTTGATGTTTTTTCTGTCTCACACTGTTAGTCTGCCTCTTATCGCTGTCTCACTCTGTCAACCTGCCTGCTCTCTGTCTCACTCTGTCATCCAGCCTGTTATCTCTGTCTCACTCTGTCCACCTGTCTGCCCTCTCTGTCTCACTCTGTCAGTCTGCCTATCTCTGTCTCTCTCTGTCAATCAGCCTGTTGTCTCTGTCTCACTCCCTGCTGTCACTCTATACCCCTTTTCTGTCTGTATCACTCAGTGTATGGTCTTCACCGTTACGCTTTATGAGTATGGTTAGGCTTGGGCATCAGACATGGGGAGGAGCATAAAGACGTTTATTGTGCTGTCATTTCAACGCATCACCTCAGAGGAGGTCAAAGATGTGACTTCATAGTCGCATTACATCATCTCTGTCAGTTTGTATGGCCCTCCACTCCACAAAAGGAACAAGCATTCACCCCCTGTCATTCTGTCCCTATGCGTTTTTCTCTATATCCCCACTGACTCTATCCTCCTGTCTCTCTCTCTTTTTCCCCATGTTCCAGTCCCCCAGTCTCTCTATCCTCCTGTCTCAGTCCCCCAGTCTCTCTATCCTCCTGTCTCAGTCGCCCGGTCTCTCTATCCTCCTGTCTAAGTCGCCCGGTCTCTCTATCCTCCTGTCTCAGTCGCCCGGTCTCTCTATCCTCCTGTCCTAATCCCCCTGTCTCTCTATCCTCCTGTCTCAGTCGCCCAGTCTCTCTATCCTCCTGTCCCAATCCCCCTGTCTCTCTATCCTCCTGTCCCAATCCCCCTGTCTCTCTATCCTCCTGTCCCAATCCCCCTGTCTCTCTATCCTCCTGTCCCAATCACCCTGTCTCTCTATCCTCCTGTCCCAATCCCCCTGTCTCTCTATCCTCCTGTCCTAATCCCCCTGTCTCTCTATCCTCCTGTCTCAGTCGCCCGGTCTCTCTATCCTCCTGTCCTAATCCCCCTGTCTCTCTATCCTCCTGTCCCAATCCCCCTGTCTCTCTATCCTCCTGTCCTAATCCCCTGTCTCTATATCCTCCTGTCCCAATCCCCCTGTCTCTCTATCCTCCTGTCCCAATCCCCCTGTCTCTCTATCCTCCTGTCCCAATCCCCTTGTCACTCTCTCCTGCTTTCCCAATCCCATCTCCCTCTCTCCTGCTCACCCTATCATCCTTCTCTCTCTCCTCCTGTCCATATCCTCCCTGTCTCCCTCTGTCTTACCCACGGTCTCCGTCTCTCCTCCTGCTCTTGCTGCTCATGGGCTGCCAGGTGTCATTCACATCTGATTGCATCTGAATTTCATCCTGCCACATGTGAGCCCAGCAACCTCATTTACGGGAGTAACGAGCCCTTCGTTAGCACCTCACTGCCGCGGCAACCCCCCCGCCCCCCCGCCCGCCCACACATGCACAGTCGTTCAGAATGAGCCCTTCGCTTACGCTGGTGCGGCCAGGTGCCTCCGTGCTGCATCTCTGGCCTGTGGTTCCCAGTTTGGCCTCCAGTGTCTGACATTCTGCTTTGCTGGTTTCTCCCCCATCATCCTGCATTGAAATGTGGTCCTGAACAGTTTACAGCTGCATTGTCCAGAGCCCTGAACTAGAGTCATTCAGAGGGAGGATGCCCCCCCCCCCCCCCCCCACAACTTCACAGCCCACTAACCCTGGGCTTTATCATGGGGCCCCATCTCAAGCCAAATGGTGGAGTCCCTGTTGTGACTTGCAGAGTCAGCCTGGGGTGACCATGTGATCAGCCTGGGGTGACCATGTGATCAGCCTGGGGTGACCTCGCTGCTCCGTGTGCTGCTGTTGCTAAGGCGATGATACAAGTGGCACTGGACTATACAGAGGTGGGGAGAGCAATAGTTAGTTTTAATATAGTTTAACTCCTGTCTAAACAGGACAGACCACATGTCTGAGGAATGCTATAGAAATCAAGGAATGGAAATGAAATACTGCCCCCTGGAGGTGTGTGCTGAGACGGCGGCCACGCGCTCAATCTGTTAAACATCTTTAATTGTTTTCCTGTCATGAACATAATGGCATGTATAGATCCCCCCTGCCCCCCCAGGTGCTCCGTTTGTTGTGTTAAACTGATGCCCCCCCGTTCTCCAGGGTCCTCCATAACTACATGCTCTGGCGGGTGGTGGTGGCTCTCAGCGAGCACCTGTCCGTGGCGTTCCGCGACACCATCCACGAGTTCTCACGGGAGATCGACGGCACCGAGCGCCAGCTGGACCGCGGCCGGCTCTGCCTCACCCAGGCCAACAAGCACTTCGGCATGGCGCTGGGGGCGCTCTTTGTGCAGGAGCACTTCTCCTCCCACAGCAAAGCCAAGGCAGGTCCCCCCAAGTCCCGCCTTTACCCCCACTCCCTCCCCTGTCTCCCCCCGCCTTTACCCCCACTCCCTCCCCTGTCTCCCCCCATCTTTACCCCCACTCCCTCCCCTGTCTCCCCCCGCCTTTACCCCCACTCCCTCCCCTGTCTCCCCTCGCCTTTACCCCCACTCCCTCCCCTGTCTCCCCCCGCCTTTACCCCCACTCCCTCCCCTGTCTCCCTCCGCCTTTACCCCCACTCCCTCTCCTGTCTCTCCCCGTCTTTACCCCACTCCCTCCCCTGTCTCCCCCCGCCTTTACCCCCACTCCCTCCCCTGTCTCCCCCCGCCTTTACCCCCACTCCCTCCCCTGTCTCCCCCCGCCTTTACCCCCACTCCCTCCCCTGTCTCCCCCCGCCTTTACCCCCACTCCCTCCCCTGTCTCCCCCCGCCTTTACCCCCACTCCCCCTCCTGTCTCCCCCCGTCTTTACCCCCACTCCCCCTCCTGTCTCCCCCCGTCTTTACCCCCACTCCCTCCCCTGTCTCCCCCCGTCTTTACCCCCACTCCCTCTCCTGTCTCCCCCCGTCTTCACCCCCACTCCCTCCCCTGTCTCCCCCCGCCTTTACCCCCACTCCCCCTCCTGTCTCCCCCCGCCTTCACCCCCACTCCCTCCCCTGTCTCCCCCCGCCTTTACCCCCACTCCCTCTCCTGTCTCCCCCCGTCTTTACTCCCACTCCCTCCCCTGTCTCCCCCCGCCTTTACCCCCACTCCCCCTCCTGTCTCCCCCCGTCTTCACCCCCACTCCCTCCCCTGTCTCCCCCCGCCTTTACCCCCACTCCCTCTCCTGTCTCCCCCCGCCTTTACCCCCACTCCCTCCCCTGTCTCCCCCCGCCTTTACCCCCACTCCCTCTCCTGTCTCCCCCCGCCTTTACCCCCACTCCCTCCCCTGTCTCCCCCCGCCTTTACCCCCACTCCCTCTCCTGTCTCCCCCCGCCTTTACCCCCACTCCCTCCCCTGTCTCCCCCCGCCTTTACCCCCACTCCCTCCCCTGTCTCCCCCCGTCTTTACCCCCACTCCCTCCCCTGTCTCCCCCCGTCTTTACCCCCACTCCCTCCCCTGTCTCCCCCCGCCTTTACCCCCACTCCCTCCCCTGTCTCCCCCCGCCTTTACCCCCACTCCCTCTCCTGTCTCCCCCCGCCTTTACCCCCACTCCCCCCACCTTTACCCCCACTCCCTCTCCTGTCTCCCCCCGCCTTTACCCCCACTCCCTCCCCTGTCTCCCCCCGCCTTTACCCCCACTCCCCCTCCTGTCTCCCCCCGTCTTTACCCCCACTCCCCCTCCTGTCTCCCCCCGTCTTTACCCCCACTCCCTCCCCTGTCTCCCCCCGTCTTTACCCCCACTCCCTCTCCTGTCTCCCCCCGTCTTCACCCCCACTCCCTCCCCTGTCTCCCTCGCCCCCGTCTCGTTCTCCTGTGACTTCTGTATGTATGAAATCCTTCCAAAACACAAGTATGTTTTATGCATTTCATTTGAAATAAGACTCTCTCTTCTCTCGCCCACTTCCTAATTCGCTTCACAGTCTGGTACGCGAGTAAGTCGCATAAATAGCATGACAAATGTTGCAATCTCATGAAGAGGGGGATGACACTCCTCTGTGGTAAAGGAAAGTGTCGTTTGACAAGGCCCCTGTGATGCACTGACATTTGACATTGCCCCCCCCCCCCCCCTCCAAAATGAAAGGTTCAGGAGCTGGTGGAGGACATCAAACATGTGCTGGACCAGCGGCTGCAGGAGCTGGACTGGATGGACACGAAGACCAAGGAAGCGGCCAGGGCCAAGGTACATGACCTTCAGCAGACAGTAGTGCATCCTCAGCCACTGCACGTCCTTTCTGCCCCTTAGGGACTCCATGTCTGTGTGTCATCTGTTGTGTCTAATGTTACTACTGTTATTTGTGTGCGTTGCTCCTCTATGCCTTTTAAATTGCCCCTCGGGGACAAATAAAGTTTTTTGAAATTGAAATTGAAATTGAATTTTGCTGGTTTACATTCTTCCCTTCTACCCTTCCTCTCCCTTTCAGCTGCAGTATATGATGGTGATGACAGGCTATCCCGACTTCCTGCTGAAACCAGAGCTCATTGACCAGGAATACGGGGTGAGTCAGAGCTGCCAGTAAGGTGCTCAGTAGTGATGCTTCATGAACCGTTTGCTGTATTTTTTGACCCCACAAGATGGAGTTCTCTGTACAGAAAAGGGCACAACAAACATGCCCCAAAGCAAACCAAGAGCACCACCTAGTGGGGTCAAAAAAATACAACAAATGGTTCACGAAGTGTCATTTTGTCCGTCGCTAGTGACCCGTTCAACTGCAGTGTGGAATTTATCGGGGCATAATAAGAAACACTGCCATAGACTTTTCCTTTGTTATCTTCTCCAATGTGCCTCTTCTAAAACTACTTAAATCTACTTTACATTTAACCACCTCAAGTTTTATGTGAACGAGAAGACATACTTCAGGAATATCCTCAACAGTATCAGGTACAACATCAAGCTGTCAGTGAAGAAGATCCACGAGGAGGTGGACAAGACAGCGTGAGTGTCGATGGGCAACTTCTCCCTGCCATAGTTACCCGAGGCTTCTCTGGGGGTGGGCAGGCCTCATGGGTGTGTGTGTGTGTGTGTGTGTGTGTGTGTGTAATGTTTGCCTGGTTTTACAGGTGGCTGCTTCCTCCTCAAGCCCTGAATGCCTATTATCTTCCTAACAAGAATCAAATGGGTGAGTGAGTCCGTAATAAATTAGGCGAACAATCACACTTAGGACTTAGGACACAGTGACACACAAAATACACAAACACAAAAAACAAAAACAGCTAGATACTCATACACAAACAACAAAAAAATACTCGATTCTTGCACATGCATGCAAGCGCAGTTCATATATTACTATCATTGTGGGGACTCTCCATTTTTTCTATGTGCAAAACCCTAATCGCAATAATGACAAACTTAACCTCCACCCAACCCTAACTTGAACCATAAGTAACCAAACAAAGTACAAGACTTTTGGCTGTTTTAGTGTTTTAATTGCATTCACAGATTTTTATCAAATTGGGGTATATGTTGTGAGAAAAGTCCCGGCAAGATAAAAAGAAAAACAGGTTTTACCACATTGTGGTAGCAAATACAAACCTGCACGGAGACACACACACACAGACACAGACACAGACACAGACAAAATTTCCTCTCCTTAGCCCTTATGTCTTATTCTCCTTTCAGTCTGAATTAAATTAAGTAGTAGCATCACTTATACTAACAGAGGACAAAAACAGAGAAAGACAGAGAGAGAGAATGGAGAATGGGACAGAGTCCCTCAGTGCACACAGCTATCATTTTTATCTTAATAATCCCTTTTTCTTGCCTCTCCCACCCACTTTTGCCTCATATTTCTTTTCTTCCTCTGTGGCACTCAGTTTTCCCAGCTGGAATACTGCAGCCAACGTTGTACGATCCAGAGTTCCCACAGTAAGTACATAGACAGACAGAAAAACATACACAGACTCACGATGAGTCATTTCTCCAAGGTGTTTTATACCAAAAGATTATACAAGGCATTTTGGTGCCACCATGTGGAGAAACTGTGTAACTGCAGGTCCCTCACAACACCTTGTTGAGAGAAAATACAACCCAACAACTTGTGTGTCCCCTACAGGTCCTTAAACTATGGGGGAATTGGCGCCATCATCGGACATGAGCTGACACACGGATATGACGACTGGGGTGAGGAACTCCGGCAAAATAACCAAGAACAGGAAGGGTGGCCCCCTCTCACCTGTAGCCTCCATTAAGGTGTCGGCCTCTCACTGCATTTCACAGGAGGGCAGTATGACCGCTATGGCAACCTCAAGCAGTGGTGGACCGAGGAGTCGTACCGGAAGTTTCTGAAGAAAGCGGAGTGCATCATCAAGCTCTTTGACAACTTCACTGTCTATAACCAGAGAGTAAGCTGGCACATGCTCACACCCCGGTACACAGCCCCCAGTGGCCCTCTGCCTGCTAAGGCTGCACACCGATGGCGTCTCTGTCTGCAGGTGAACGGACGGCTGACACTGGGAGAGAACATCGCCGATATGGGAGGACTGAAATTGTCCTATTATGTGAGTCATTATGTTAAAACCGTACTACGTGTAGAACTGGTCACATGACTGACAGGAAACAACAAGCTGCATGCTTGCAAACCCCCAGTGTACCATTCCTCCCCCTTCTCCTTAGGCATACCAGAAATGGGTCAGAGAACATGGACCAGAGCGCCCTCTCCCTGGACTGAAATACACCCACGAGCAGCTGCTGTTCATAGCCTTTGCACAGGTACTGACCTTTTAACTCACTCCCTAATTCCCAGTATGCTCAGGTACTAACCTTTTAACACACTCCCTTACTCCCAGTCTGTTCCGGTCCTGACCTTTTAACGCACTCCCTAACTCCCAGTCTGCTCAGGTACTGACATTTTTACCTGCTCCCTAACTCCCAGATTGCCCTGTTACTGATATTTTAACTAACCCCAAGTCCCAGTGTGCTCAGCTACTGACCTTTTAACACAATCCCTGACTCCCTGTCTGTACAGCTACCGACATTATAACCCGTCTCCGAACTCCCTGTCAGCTCAAGTACTGACCTTTTAATACAATCCCTAACTCTCTGTCTGTACAGCTACCACCATTATAACCCATGTCCGAACTCCCTGTCTGCTCAAGTACTGACCTTTTAACACACTCCCTAATTCCTAGTCTACATAGCTACTGACATTTAACCTGTTCCCTAACCCCCTGTTTGCTCAAGTGTTGACCTTTTAACACACTCCCTAATTGCCACTGTGCTCAGGAATTGACCTTTTAATTCACTCTCTAACACTCAGGTGCTGCCATTTTAATCTGCACCCTAACCCCGGGTCTGCTCAGCTATTGACCTAACCCTGACCCTAACCCTACCTCTTCATTCCTAAAGCTGACAAGCAGCCATCTTGTGCTCTATCCTGACAGAACTGGTGCATGAAAAGGCGATCTCAGTCAATCTACCTGCAGCTCCTAACAGACAAACACGCACCTGAACACTACAGGTAATCACACCTGCCCGTGTCACGCCTGTTCACACGCCACTCTCACCGAGTGTGATGTCCACACAGCTGGTAGAGGGGTCGTCTAACATGAAGACTCTTATTCTGACCCCAGAAGAGGGGTTCATGAGTGTTGCAGCCATGTGATTGGATGCACTCATCTCTCTTTCCGCCTCTCTGCAGGGTGATTGGTAGCGTATCTCAGTTCGATGAGTTCGGCAGAGTCTTTCACTGCTCCAGAGGCTCCCCCATGCACCCTGTCCAGAAGTGCTCTGTGTGGTGACTTTCAAGCCGAACCCCCGCCTCCTCCAGCTTGTCTCCGCCCCCTAACTGTTATTGCCCCGCCTCCTACAGATTGTCTCCGCCCCCTAACTGTTATTTCCCCCAATGTCCACAGCATGTCCATGGTGGGAATTGTGTCCTGTTTGGTAAATCAGGAAAAAAAAGCTAGAAGATATTGTTGTTCTCCAGCAGTATTTTATTTACATCATTTTAGATTCATCCCACTCTGATTAAAATGCTAACTACCTTTAAATTGTAGGCAGGTGGTTTTCATTTTAACATATCTCTCTAGAGTGAAATACTTTTACACTCGTAAATATATGTTTTTTTCCAATAATTTTGTAGTTTTACATAATTAGTATATTTTACACATTTTTCTTTCTGTGGCTAGAATGCACAAGATATGCTGTCATGGAGATGGCTTCTTGCCAAAAAAACAGAAACTGTGATACATCCAGGATGCAAACAAACCAGGCAGGCCTGGTTCTGTTTGGCCTGGCCCCAGCCCAAGGCACCATAAACAGCAGTGATGGCCAAATGAAGCGTCATGAACCATCTGCTGTATTTTCTGGCACCACTAGATGGTGCTCTCTATTCTAAAAAGGGCTCAATGCATGGCCCAAAGCAAACCAAGTGCGCCATCTAGTGGGGTCAAAAAATACGGTAAATGGTTCATGACGCTTCATTTGGCATCACTAGTAAACAGTCAGTAAGGATCTGGAGCTGTGGAGCAGAACTGAACCCATGTAATAGAAGCCTGTCCCTCTAGTGGTACACGTATGAACAGCATGTGTGTGCAGGAGGACCCGATGCCACGCTACACGTGGCGTTTTCTTCTTCATGTGCAACTGTCATTTGTCTTTCACGTTCACTGGGGTCTTGTTTTTGTGACTCGTTTGTTTTTGGGGGGGTCAAGCACTTCCAGCAGCTTAAGAATGAGTCAAACTAGGGGGCCCTGGCAGCCCCACATATGAGCGATGACTCGTTTGGGTTTGACAGAAGAATTCTCATGGGACCCGACCTGCGCTAAGGCTGGACCCCTGCATGGCTGCTCAAACCCTGAGCCCAGTCCTGCTGGACAAGTTCATATTCACCTGTACTGTACTTGTTTTCTATAAAGCTTAATTTTATTTCAATATCAATATATTTAATTATGAATAATACATCAGATAAATGATCTAATAAAAAAGTCCATACATTTATACACAGAATATGAAAAAAATATTTAATTTTGTATAAAGAATTACTCATACAAAAGTGCAGAAATTGCTTTGTATTGATATACATGTATAAAATGATTGTACACCTCTTTCTAAGCATGTTTCTCTCTGATGTTTACGCCAAATTTGTTTTAAGAGACCCTGAGATCAGTGGAGTGCATTTCCCACAGTTCTCAGTAATGCTGCAAATAATATGCCCTGTTGTTGTGTCTTTTGGGAAAAAAAAATATACAGGGGGTTACTGTGTGAGGTATCAGTCATTTGGTGTCTGTCTGGTGTCTTTTCAAACAGAGAACCATGCCAAACGTGGCTCTGTCTGTGTCTGTGTTTCTGGGCATGTGTCTAATGAAGTGGTAATGAATGACATGAGCTATTCAATGTGACACGTAACAAGCAGCCAGACACATTTTATTATAATTGCAGGAAGCTTTTAAACTGAGCCAGTGCTGTGATTATGTGTGGTTTGTTAATACGCTCATATGAAGCTACAGCAGTGACCTTAGCTGCGCGCAGCTGCCACCTAGCGGCTAGTATCCCCAAGCTCAGCTGCCGATTCTGCCCGGAGTTTGCCTGGTGGGGCTCGGTCCACTTCACACGGATACTGGGGGCTCAGCACACTGGGTTCCCGGGGCAACCATGCATGCAACTGCTGATATCCATGGAGACCAAAAGATACCTAATATATTTGTGTGTGTGTTTGTTTAGGGTGTGTCTCTTGGTTTCTCGTAAATTAGACCTAGAGAAAACGTCTTAGGTTAGACGAAAATTTACACAACAGACACAGACTGACAGTGACTAACACAGACTGACTCACCTTGTTGTTCCTCAGCCAAACTTACCAAGGCGTTTTGGCATGTCATTCTGATGAAACGGAACATCAGCTTTCACTTATAAGATCAGTCACGCGTAGCACACGATTTATTTGAATAGAATTTATGTATTTCAAATGAAAATTGCTTCTTCAATTATATGTTTTTATAATATACGAATTATTACTAAGATCTATTAACTTGCTATTCATTTGAATTATTTTTATATATTATTTAATAGATTTCGTTAAATACCAAAAAACATACAATTCTACTTAAACAACAGTGTCGTATTCTGAATATGAAACACGTTACTGTTTTATTGGTATACAGTATTACTACTTCTGTCTAACAGATGCTCGGTTTGTGGGTTTTGCAAGGAAATCCCCCCACCCACCCACATAACACGGAAATACATTGTATGGTATATATGTGATACATTTTACGCGGTTTCATTGTGCATGATGCGAGTGTGTGCATTTTATACGTTATATACGGCACGCCGTGTTTGTTTTTAGTGCGGTTGCCATCGTGACGGCTTGTCACATGTCACATGACAGCCCTACCCTAGGGAACTGCCCTGGACATGCCGTAACACATCCCGCCGGCTTCGTATATACGCGTTCGCTCCACAGAGAGTCAGCCGACAGGACCCGCTCTGGTAAGTGTCTAAAGCGTGTTTGACCTCACATTCGCTTTACTGGTACTTTAACTCCGGCCATTGAGCTGATCTTCAAATAGAAATGCTGTGATTTATTACTAGGAAATGTAGCGACAAGCAGGCGATTTGCTTCGTTTTCGTTTTCGTTTTCTGCGAACCAGTCTAATATTTTATGCGCGGAATTCACGTTTCATAATGCTTTATTTTAACTACCGAAATCATATCAAACTCACATTTATGTTACTGGCCATCTTCAGCTTCAGTACTTAACTTTAGGTTGATGTTAAACTCATGGGACAGTAATGACGGAAAGAATTAGGCAGGGACATCTGGTGACAAGGCGTAGGTAAGAGATGAATGGATTGGGGGGGGGGGCTTTACTTGGGGGGGCGATGGCAAATATAAATAAAAAAAAAAGCTATGCATGACTTAAGCCAATACATAAACATTTATTTTGGGGGCTAAAGCCCCCTTAAAATAGGCCTAACGACGTCCCTGTCTGGTGAAGATGTTTTCATTGTGTGGTCAATACAGGAATCCACAGTTGGGAGTGATGGCTATTGCGATTAGTACATTCCTCTAAAGCGGGCAGTATGAGCTCTAAACTAGTTGTTATTGACTGAAGTGAGATTATTCAAAGCTCCTCTTTTCTGTGTCATTCTAGCTTGTTCTCCCATCCCAGGCTTCTGACCCAGGCAAAAATGCAAACCAACAAAACAAGAGGAAAAGATTCATTCCCTGCTGACTCAGCAAAGATGGGCAACAGCAGGGGTTCGACTGGTCCCTCCACAGGACCAGCCATAAAAAAGTCCCAGTCTGTACCCTCGAAGACCTCGGGGGGCAGCAGAGTACAAGTCAGGCAGAAGGAAGGGGAAGCAGATAAGTTGAGCCACGAGCAGGGGGCAGCAGGTGCAGCTCGAACCCCCAGCCAGAGTTCCAAGAAAGGAGAACATGCTGTTCCCCTGCTGCTCGAGCCAGAGGATGTGGTCCAGGGCGTGACGCTGAAGCAGACTGAGCTGGAGGCCGTGGAGAAGCTGACGCGGGGACAGAGAGAAAACCCCAAGTGGTTTGCTTGGCGTCAGAACCGGATCACGGCCTCCATTGCGCATCGGGTCTCCCACAGCCGCTTCGTCTCCGGGAGCAGTCAGACTCCGCCTGCCTCCTACCTGGCCTCCATCGTTGGGGACGGCCCCCATGTGATGACACGGGCCATGGCCTGGGGTGTGAATAAGGAATCGGTGGCAGCTCGGAGGTACCAGAAGCTGAAGAGTGAGGAGCTGGGCCGGCCCGTCTCTATCCGGGACTGCGGCCTGTTCATCCACCCGCAGAAATCCTGGCTGGCCGCCAGCCCCGATGGCATTGTGGAGATCCCGCGGAGCAGTGAGCGCCTCCTGCTGGAGATCAAGTGTCCATTCAACCACCGGGAGAAGACGGTGGCGCAGGCCTGCCACGAGGACCGCAACTTCTGCCTGGAGCTGGTGGATAGGCCGGGGCGCTACCAGCTGAAGCGAACGCACAGCTACTACACACAAGTGCAGTGCCAGATGGCCGTGGTGGGCATCCACAAGGCCGACTTTGTGGTGTACACCCAGTGCGAGACAGCTATCGTGCCCGTGACCTTTGACCCTCAGTTCTGGGCATCTGTGGAGGACAAGCTGGAGATGTTCTACATGAGGGCTGTGGTGCCACATGTGCGGCAGACGGTGCGGGTGAACCCGGCCTTCCAGCGCGAGCTGTAGAGCTGTGGCACGATGACGGAGTGAACAAAACAACGAATTCGTAAGTCAGTGAAACCACACCCTTCACTGACTTTTCAACAAACAGTGTAGTCGCTATGCAGAATTAACAGCTGTTGGTGGTTAGCTTGGGGTGTCTTCCTGTGAGTTGGCTTTTCCTGTGGGGCTTCTGCACATCTGGACAGTGGTGCTGCATTGTCCAAAAGACAAAGACTTGGAACTGTTTGAAAACATTCACTGGCTTAAAAAAAATACCACTGTGACAGAAAACTAGAATAAACACCGGCTGACTGGTGTTGAAACAGCCAGCGGACAGATTAATCTCGACCCCTGCGAGTGATATGTGGGGCCAGGCATGACGGGCAAGTCCAGGAAAAAATGCAGGACATTGTGCGATGGGATTCAGGGCCAAACGTATGTGTCCCAGCAGCCTCAGACGCCTGAAGTTTTATGCCAGAGTTGCTCCAAAATAGCAGGAGACTGGGGGAAAAAAGACGGATCCATTGTGTCACGCCACCTGACGCTGCCTTTGTTTTTGTTTACAGTGACTGCATGTGTTTTACTGCCATTCAATAAATGACAAAGTACAAGTCTGGAAAACATAGAAACGACATTGATTAGAATGTTCCGGAAGCCCCAGAGCGACACAAAAGGTGAATGTAGCCCAGCTGGTGAGGGATTGGTGCCTTTGTCCAGAAGGTTATGGGTTTGAAGCCCACATCTGGCAAAGTAATCATGTCACTGTTGGGCTTGTAACCCTAACTGCTTAAGGGATGCTGGCTGGTCCTGGTCTCTGATCCTCTGTTTTCCCTTTTTTCTGTCAAATGTGTTAAATAAATCATGCTGTGAATGTGCATTGCGATTCTGTGAGTACTTGGGCTAACTCTTCAGAAAACAAACTGGCACACTAGCCACCAAGCTACGTTACTGCAGAAGCTCAGCTTCAGCAGAGGGAATGGCTTCGCCAAGCTGACTCATTATGTGGGTCATCTTGGACATGCACGTTTCTTTTTATACAAAGAACACACTCACGTTCTGGTTCAGACAGAACACTGGGTACACGGAAAGACAACACACTGCAAAAATGTCAGCAGAATTAAATGACCTGTTCTGCTGAAGATGGGGCTGAGAACAGAGGATTTATAATCTGCCTGCTTGTCCCTCTGCAGATATGACACAAGGTGTCCGGTGACCCTATTCCCCAGCACATTTATAACAAGCACAAATACCTCGTCATGCAAAACAAGAAAACAGATTATGGTTTTTATTCACTTGTATTTTCATCTGTACTTCAGACACAGGAAATCAATCTATTAGTGTTAGAGCCAAGAATACAAAAGACAGATAATCCATTGTCTGGGCGCCGGTTAGCGAGCGCGACAGGCCGCTAGTCCTACAGCTGATAGATTCAGCTCATGTGCCGCCCACAAGTCCCTGTGGACTCCGACCCGATCCAGGGGTCTGCGGTTCCCCGCCCAACTAACCTAAGTGAAGCCTTAAACAAAATCCACACTCTGTCTTGAGAACAAATCGCAGTAACACCAACCTCTCTGGTTTGTTTAGGTTTGTAAATTTGTAAGAAAACACCAACATGAACTTCACTGGACTTTCTGTCTGGCTTACGTGGCCAGAAAGCAGCTGTCAAACATGACTGCCCCCCCAATGGCATAAAGCTTATAATAAATCCAGAGTTTGGCCCCTCAATGTGCTAATAATTAACAGCCTCCATCACCGTTACGAAGCGTAATGTTCCTGGAAGAACCACAACTCAAACTGCACTTCTGTTTTATTCATTTATTAGCATGTTGTAATGAATAATTCAAAACAGCTATTTATAAGTTAGGTACAGCATCGAAAATGGGCAAAATCTGATTTAGGTTCATAATGTGGAATAATAACCTTTTATATATGTATGAATGTATATAGATTCCTCCCTCCATGCTCATGGTGAACTGATGGTGGCTCAGAGGGGTAAAAACAGCACTCACTCTGCTCCAGGCCACACGTCCAGGAGGATAGCAGCCTCCACACTGGTAAAACAAAGCAACCAACAGTAACTTCCTGGGAGAGCTGGCCCCTCCCACAGCCTGTCACAGCTGTGCTGCAGTCCAATCAGCACATTCAGGAGGCGGGGCTACGGACTGAGAGTTTCAGGTGATTGGTGGATGGAGCTGGGAAGGGGTGAACTGCAGGGATGCTGAGAACCTATCAAACAAATTGTTCAGTCTTCCCCAGAGGGTGCTGATTGGCAGTGGGGACCAGCAGTTCAGTTGAGCATGATTCTGGAGTCCTTCGGCGCAAAAGAATCCCACCAGCCTCACAGGTAACCCTCCTTGCGGAACTGCTCCTGCAGGATGTCACGGTATTCGTCGAAGCCCCCCTCGATACGCCTGACCGTGCCTCCCTCGCACACCCACAGCTCCTTACACACCATGCGGATGAGTCGTTCGTCATGGGAGACTAAGATGACCCCGCCCTGGAATGGAAAGATGGAAGACGGGATTTACAACATGTCAGATTCACATAGCTGCCAGCAGGGGGCAGAGATGTACATCCAGAAGAGATGCCCACTTTGAATTTGTTGAGCGCTTTCCCTAAAGCCTCGATTGTCTCCATGTCTAGATGATTGGTAGGTTCATCCAAGATGTAGAAATTGGGGCTGAGAAACACAAAAGAATAGAAGTCAACACACCACAAGCACGGGCTAATAAGTATGTCTGTGTAAGAGTCTGAGATCGTCTAACGATGCCTGAGCAGCAGGGGTCACCTGGGCATGGTCATCTGAGCGAAGGCCACGCGGCTCTTCTGCCCCCCCGACAGGCTGGCCACGGGCCGTGTCGCCAGCTCGCCCGTGATGCCGTACCTCCCCAGTTGGTGGCGGTACTCTTCTTCCGGTCGGCCTGAAGTAAAGAGGAGTCATGGGGATCTAGCAGGTACCTTGACATTTTATTTGCTTTTCCTTGAAAAAGCAAGGTCTTTGGGATTTGAACCGATAACCAATGATCCTAACCCGCAGAGCAACACACCTCCCTACAGCACGTTTCACAGGCAGGTCAGGGTCTGATTCCACATGCGCCATTGCGGATCGGGGGGTCGTACCTGGAAACTTATTGGCCAGAAGCTCTATGGAGCACACGTTGAGGTCCAGCTGGTCCACGTGATGCTGACTGAAGTAGCCAATCTTCAGGTTCCTGTGAGACGAAAGCTCCATCTTGACTCACCCCTATGACCACAGGGGAGCACACGCTGAGGTCCGACCAGGCCCCGCACTCACCTGTGGGCGTGTCGGATGCCGCCGACAGGTGCCAGGTCCCCTAGCAGCAGCTTCAGCATGGTGGACTTCCCTGTACCATTCTCACCGACCTGTAGGGGGTGACATTGTGCAGAGAGCACAGCTCAGGATGCTATCATGCTTCCTGGTTTTGCAACGTAGCGGCAGCATTAGCATTAGCGGTACACACCACGCAGATGCGGGACTCCAGGTCAGCTGACACGCTCAACCGGGAGAAAAGACGCTGATCAGGGTTATAGTAGAACTCCACTTCATCCAGCTGCAGAATCGGGGGAGACAGCTTCTCGAAGTTATCCGGGAACCTGCAGCAATACGCACACCGCTCCGGCTTTAGAAAAGAACGTCATGAAGTTCCAGTGTCTTCCACGGACATCAGTTTTCAAACCCAGGGCCATCCTAGTCTTCATACGTCACCTTTCTTCCCATTCTGACAGGCTGATTAGATGCGTGAGGCCCCCTGGTGGCCACTGGTCCCTTAGCAGCTACCAATTCCGCTTATGCTCACGCCACAAGATTCGGAGAGCTCTCACACCCCAGCATTGACATTCCCTGGCTGTAAAACTCCATAATCACACACTGCTTCTACAAAAGGTTTTTTTTAGTAGGTCTGCTGTATGTCCAATAGCAGTGCTACAGATGGTTTGGAAGAAGCATGAGATTAAACCATCTCAGTGCACGCATGGGAATATATTGGAAAATTCTGGCTCAGAGCACGGATATGTAGAGACACTGACCGTAAAACCACCTCTGAATCCTTCTCAATTGGCTTCAGTTCAGGGCTGTAAGGTACCAAAAAAAAGCATCAGAGAACATGCAGGACACAGATGAAGCTGAAATGTCCCAAAGATGAACAGACAGGACGACGGACCGACAGGAGACTCACAGCTTTTCCAGGAGTTTCAGCTTGCTCTGCACCTGTGCAGCTCTGTTAGCGTTGTACCTGAAGCGGTCAATGAACACCTGCGAGACGGGCAGCTTGTTACCGGTGTGTTTGTGTGTGGTGTGCTTACACCTGACTGCAGTAACGGGCAAAACAAAACTTCATGAACCATTTCCTGTATTTTCTCACTCCACTAGATGGTGCCGAACTGTTCAAAAAAAGGGCTCAAAGTATACCCCAAAGTAAACCAAGAGCACCATCTAGTGGGGTCAGAAAATATAGCAAATGGCTCACAGAGCATCATTTTGGCCATCACTACTTGACCCTAATGGGCAATGTGAGGCTCGGCTGACTCTGTGTTCAGAGGGTTGCCAGTTCGAATCCCATAGCTGACCAAGTAACCACATCAGCGTTAAGCAAGGACCTTAATCCCAAAATAAGACTTTATGCGACACTCCCAAGCTTTGCGCTCATCTGCATATATTAATCTGTTTATGTTCCTTAACAGAGTTAGATGGGATATATGACTATTCTTTGTAATTTTTAAAAGTACAAATTTTCTAATGTTCCTGTACATATACAAATACACCACACACCTGGAAGTGGGTCTACACATGTATAATATATTTTTGTTCAGTTATTGTTGACTTATTGCAGAGGAAAAGGTTACAATTTATGTTTGGCTCCCTGGGATTTGAACCCATAACCTATGCAGTGTTACCTGGATATGCTCTCTATACTGGAGCTGGGCCTCATATTCCCTTTGTTGGTTCTTCAAACGGTCCTCCTTGGTTTTGATGAAGTTCTCATAGTTACCACGGTAACTCTCCAGCCGCTGGGAGTGCAGGTGGATGATGTCAGTCACCACGGCATTCAAGAAGTTCCGGTCATGGGAAACCACCAGAATGGTGGACTGCCACGTCTGCACATTGGCAAGAGAGATGGTGGGGGGTGAGCTCCTGGAATACGAGGGGGAGGACCGGTGTGCGTTGCATGTCTAAATGCGGAAGGCAGACCTGCAGATAATTTTCCAGCCAGAGAATAGCCCGGACATCCAGCATGTTGGTGGGTTCTGACGGAGAGCAGACCAGAGTCAGAAAGTATGACAGGGATGTATGGCAGTGAAGGGCAGTCTAAGGGTGCGTCCAAAATCACATCCTTACAGAATACATACTAAATAGAACCCTACTATTCAGCCATTAATGCAGTATATACTGTATTTATCAATGTATGACAATATGCATGCAGTCAGGTTCACTGCATTAGCCAACTTTCATATTCCTTGACGTGGATGTTTACCAATGGTATAGTTTGACCTCAGCAAAAGTTAAAAACCTATCAATGGAAAAAATCACATATTCGGGTCAACTTATATTACTGTGTATTGTGTTCTACTGAAATTTGTACAGTGATGGCACTTCCACTGCCATATTGACAAAACTTCTGGAACAAGCAATGTTCTTTGCCACTACAATAGACTTGCAGATTAGCAGAGGGTCCATCATTTGCACACTTCGGAATTGCACAGAATGTAGCATGACATCTGGGTACAGTTCACCTACCATCTCATCCATACTAAAGATTTGGACATACTGCTTATTTCACATACTACATTTCGCCTAATACTTAGCAAACAAGTATGCAATCTCGGACACACCCTCAGATCTCAAGACAGCAGAACATTCCCAGCGGGCCCTGCTATGGGACCTGAGAAAAATATTTAACCCAAACACTAATGAGTAGCAGTAATACAATTAGTATTATTAGTTATAACACTAGTATGTCTGTGTTTGTGTCAATGTTATTCAATCCAATCATCCAATTCTCCTCACGATAAAACTGGAGGTCTACTTACCATCAAGTAACAAAAGATCAGGTCTGAAAAACAGGGAAACAATGGAGGGGTGAATGTACAAAATAAAAAAAAGAGAGGGATCAGACTGAAGGGGAAAACAGGAATAAAGACGAAGAGAAACTCACCGGGCAAACAGTGCCCTGGCCAGCGCCAGCCTCATCCTCCAGCCTCCAGAAAATTCCCTGCAGAGAGGGAATGCAGCCATTACTCACTCCGACGCATCAAGATACCTGCATGTCAACACTTCAGTCACAAGGGGGAGCACTCACTTTGTCGTCTGCTGCTGCATTCTGGGAGAAAAGCCCAAGCCTGCCAAGATGACAGAGGCTCTAAAACAGAAGAGGAAGGATGAGTCATGTGTGCGTGCGACTGGCCTGATGTCTGGCTGCTAAAAGAATATTCAGCTGCATTTGTTCAATATTACTCATTACAGACCTATTACTTAACAGGTATTTATTACCCATTACACACTTATTAGTTACTACAGACTTTACAGAGGAATGCAACAGGCAGTTACCTGGCCGGGGCCTTGTCAGCCTCAATCTCCAGTAGTTTAGCATATACCTCTGATAGTCGGACGCTGTCCGGGCTGTCAGCCCTGGGACACAAACACAGAGGAAGGAAAGCACATCTGTCATCATTCTGCCTTTTAGGTGCAGGACAGACTTGTTTAGGGAGAAGGGCGGTGGCCATGCTGGACAGGGAAAACAAATTACAGACACAGGACTCATTAGGTGAGTGCATCTTGCGCCCTCTAGTGCCCAAAAGGCACCCCGCCGGTCACCCCCCATCTGCTCCCATCAGTCAACCGGCCTGCATCTTCAGGCTAATTCTGCACATGAGGTAACGTTCCAGGAGGCGGCAGACTCACGTGCCGCTGGCGATGCGAGCGTTGAGCTGCCGCTCCTCGGACAGCAGCCCCTCCCGCACGCTGTCACTCTCCAGCACACTCTGCAGGGCTCTGGTGTCGTCGCCCGCCACCTCCTGCTCCACGTGCAGGATGGACAGATGTGCGGGCACACGCAGGTTCCTACTGGCCAGCATTTTCAGCAGGGTGGTCTTGCCCAAGCCGTTCCGGCCAATCAGGCCGTACCGGCGCCCACTGGCCAGCAACAGCTCCGCCCCCTGCAGCAGGGATCTGCGGCACAAAGCAGCAGGTTAGGCTCGATACATTCTGTGCCCCTTGGGTCAGAGGGTGGGGACTCGTGTCACTGAGTCAGACTCTGGTCACAAAACTGATGGAAAGACTTGGACTTGACTTGGACTTGAGGGTAATGACTCAAGACTTGGATCCCAACAACTCGAGAAGACTTCAGGTTATAGTCCCCCTCTGGATCCCATAACGCTAATTTTATAATTTCAGTTTATATTAATTCTCTGCTGTCTGCATTTTCATTTGGCTGAATGCAAGGTCTCCTGAGATAGTTTGTTGCAAAGATGCATCACTATGCGTCATATAAATGGACGTAAAAACTGTGTAAGGACAACCGTAACGGAGTGGAGATTCTCTTCAACATCTCTGCCTATGAGATATGTTAAGGACTTAACCTACAATGTACTGTGACGGGTTTTTGCTGCAGCAAGTTTCAATCACTAAAGGAAAAAAAAATCTGACATAGGTAGGGACTCAAGTTACATGACTCACAACTTGACTTGGATTCGAGTCACAAATCTGATGACTTGTGACTCGAAAGAAAAAGATGATGGAAAGACCTTGGACTCGAATTGGATTTGAGGGCACATGACTTGAGACTTGACTCGGACTTGTAATATTTTGACTCGAGACTTGACTTTGACTCGCCAAGGAGTGACTTGTTCCCATCCCTGCCTTGGGCCCTTTGTGCTCACCTCTCCCCGAATGACACATCAAAGTTCTCAACGCGAATGTCATAGCTCCGATTCTTCCCCGACTGGTCCACGCGGCTGTCCTTCTTACTGCTGGCCTGGCTGGCCGATGCCTCGTCCAGCACCCTGAGGCAAAAACAGCCACAACCGCAGGCCAGTCAGGAAAAACACAACAGGCAGGGGGTGAGTGGCAGGCTGTGGAGGACAGGAGCTCACAGTGGGGCTGTAGTTTTCTGCGCATCGCGCTCATTCCTCCTCTCATGCTTGGCCCTCAACTTAGCCTCTGCCTTCTCCAGCTTCTTGGCGTCCACGGTCTGCCGGGGAAGCGGAAGCCTGGTTACACAGGTCCCCGTTACGCTTCAGCGCACGAAAGGGGAGGACGCCTCACCGTGTTCTGACCGCGCTTCATCATCCAGATCCCCTGGGCATCACTGGCAGCACTCTCTGAGGAGAGACGCACCAGCAAAGGGAGTGAATGAAATGTACGGGTTCAAATCAAAAATGTAAAAACACACAGCCCCAAAAAAAAGAAGTCATGGAATAGAAAGTGGGGATTTCAGAACAATTTACGGGGCCTGAGAAAGCAAACAGAACTGCACTGGGCCTTACCGCACTCTGCGGAGATCTGGGACAGTTGGACGGGGGCATCCAAGAGGACTTGCCTCTGTACCTGATGGCAACTATTACTGTAGAGAAATATAAAAGCAGGGGCTGTTACTGATGTGGTAGGAGAAGGCAGTGTGAAGAGAAGGGGGGTGACTGGCCGGAACAGCTCTGGCAAAACCACTCTGGTCAGCATGCTGGCCAGTCTAAGCCCTGGTGGGTACTCACAGCTTCAGCGTGTTGAACATCTGCAGACAGATACCTCGAATGTCCTCTTCATTCTTACAGTCCCCCGACACTTCCTGTAGGACCCCTCCAATCGCGTCAAATACCTCCTCTCCATCCTCAAAATCAGATCCTCCGCAGTTCAATACACCTAGCATACAGAGAAAAACACACACACACACACACACACACACACACACACACACACACACACACACACACACACACACACGACATCGCATAGACACTAAATGTTAGTGCGTGGTGAGTTTAAGGGGCAGTCTCTCTTTCCTGACCTGAAGGGGGCATCATATCCCACCCAGGCAAACGGGCCATACACCGTAAAGTGAACTCTCCAGTACACGTAATAAAACGCAAGAAATCCACTAGAATTCATTACGGATCAATCTATAAAAAAATATATAAAATGTTACTTTGAAGACACTAGTAGGGCAACTGTAAATTACGCTTCCTCTTCCAACCCCGTTGTCTTGAGCAATGACTGGTCGCTTCTGCCATTCAAACTGCTCCTTTTCCTTATCTAGCCTTCAAATATAACATACTGAATTAATCGTACACTATTTACTTTGTTTTTGACGCATGGAAGAAACCGATGTCCTTCTCACCTGTGATATAATCGAAGACTTCGGTGTCAATTTCGGGAAACTCGCTCTTAAGAATATCCACGTACGTCGCCATGATACACCGGCCCCGTCAAGGAACGCGCATGAGCTCTTCGGCCACGCGGTTTGACGCATTACCGTGTGCACAGCATTGTGGGACATCGAGTTTTTATAAAGAGCCCACTGGCTGTTGATGTACTTCAGCGTGTATTTGTTGTATTTTTGCTATACATTTGCACATTTTAGTAGTGATGACCTGGAGTGACCTATGATTATGATGTCGCCGTATATTTACGTGGGATATATTATTTTGTCGAAATTTACAGAGAATACATAACATATAGATGATTATATATATATATATATATATGAAAATCATCCATTCTTCAACTGTTTATCCGGCTCAGCATCATACTAACATAATGTAGGTACATAAAGCTGGTATCAAAAAATAAATAAATATGTGCATTTAGACTCAGTCGGCAAAGATGGTCTCTGTAGTCATTATTGGCCCAGTATCTTTATCGTGATGAAACCAAGGAATCTGAATCAACACATTCACCACAAAGAATCTGGTCATCTGTTGTTTGCTCAATACATAGCACCAAGAACCATCAGTACTGGTGCCCCAAAAATTATTATCACCATATAATTAATAATCCATCTTGACCTAGTGCAGTGTTTGCCAACCCAGTCCTTGGGGAACCCCAGACAGTCGACGTTTTTGCTTCCTCTCAGCTCCCAGAGCACCTGTAGCAGGTATTCGGTGTTCCTGATTGGCTGGGAGGGAGCAAAAATGTGGACTTTCTGGGGTTCCCCAAGGACTGGGTTGGGAAACACTGACCTAGTGAACTACCTGAACTCACAGCTGGAGAACCTACAAGCCCTGACACAATGCAGCATCCTATTCAGGGTCATGGAAGATCTGGAGCCTATTTCTGAAGCTATTTGTGCAAGGTAGGGAACAACCTAGGATGGTGTGACGCATTGCAAGGCACATTTACACCTTTGAGCACATGGAGCCATAGCAGAGACTCTGAGCCTGGTCCCTGTGATGTGAGTCAATGGTGCTAACTACTGTGCCACCATACCACCCACACAGCACCACTTCTATCTGAATACCTACCTCGTCACTCCTGCCTGCACATAGTGTATTGTCCTTATATGACTTCCATGAATGGACAGTATGTAGTATCTTATGCTGCCGGTAGTGGATAGATGACTTCCATGAGTTTCATAAACAATTAAATCTTTAAAATAAGTATTTAAAAATGATGAAATGCTGTCAAAAGCCGTCATTTTAATCTCCTATTGAGAAACATTATTGTCATAAACAAAATTCAGTATACAAATGCTAACAATTCCTGTTGTGTATACCAAATACTTACAATTATAAAGTTGTCGCAACGATTTTATTGGCTTTAATTATAAATCGTGTAATTTATTTCGTCTGGTCATCCTACGCGTCTCCATTTTTTCAAGTATTGATCTTCTTCAGACTCAATAATAAATCACAACATCATGACATGGCACGCGCTCGGTTTGTTTTGCCGACTGGCGTCACCCTTCCGCACTGCGCACGCTCAGATTCCGTCCGGCCTCTCCCTTGCCTGTCATTGCGGGCAGCCCTCGCTGGCTGCGCATGCGCACAGCTGGTCGGTCCACTACGCCTAGGACCAAGACGGTGGGAGTTAGCTGTAATGGCGGCTGCGTTGTTACTGTCTGTAGACAGTCCCGGACCCACTTTCCCAGTCGGCGCCGGAGCGGCCGGCGCGCCCGGTAATGGAGTAGGGGCGGCGGGCGTCACCTCTTGGAACCGGTCTCTAGACAGGGCCTTGGAGGAAGCGGCGGCTAACGGCTACCTTAACCTCAGCGGCAGGAAACTGAAGGAGTTTCCGAAGAGCGCTTCAAACCACGACCTTACGGACACTACGCGAGCCGGTGAGCGGGGCCGGGAAAGGGGCGTCGTGTAGTCAGGGCGATCCCGGGAAAAGGAGGGGACTTTACTGGACCATGGAGCGACCGGGAATAAACAGGGGCGTGTGAGGCACAGCTGTTTACGTGTTAGGGAAGGAGGCCCTTCTGGGAGGCTGCCAGGCTTCACCTGGAAATACGAGGCCCGTGACTGGGGGCTGTGTTAGGGGGGCGAGAAATCCGTGTTCCTGTCCGGAGAAACCCTACGGTTGTCGTTGAGGTGGCAGCATGCGACGGTGCCGCTGGTGTCGCGTATAAATACCGCGGGAAACGTCTGCATAAGTCGGGGACAGATAGGCGTGCTGATTAAAACGGCTTCACGTTTCACACCAGCAAGCTACCCTGCCGCGGCCGACCCCGTACACCTCAGCCGGTTTCGGTTTGAGGTTTTTTATGGTGTACTGTTCCTCTTTGTTGTGGAGATGATGGCCGATCTTAGGGAGATAAGGGCTGGGCTGTCGTGCATTCCTGCTCCCTTCGCGGTCTCTCCTCCCTCTCTATTTCAGACGCTCACACATTCATTGTCGCGGTTTCGACACGCTCATCATAAACCCGTCACCCATGCTGATTTCTGTATATAGTTGAGAGCCAGCTGGGCTCACACATACAAGAGCAGGAGGAAGATGCAATTGACTGTACACTGACGTCTGTACTTAATGCATGTTTGGTGACATTATAAAGGTTTGTGCTGCTATTCTCTGGGTTCGTTTATTTCATTAGATACTTTCACTGAATGTTATTCCAAGTGTCATCCTTTCTAAACTAATTTCTAAGTACTTAAGAAAGTCATGATGATTCATGCCCCTTTTCATATGCTGTTTCTTGTGTGAGCTACATCTTCACTGAGCAGCTGATCCGTGAGTGTTGGAGTTAGAGGACCCCTGTGGAAACAAGGAATGGACCATCACCTTATGTGTCCAGGGAAGGCGAAGTTAGAAAATGCGGGGGTCATTCGGAGGAAGGAAAAGCGGCAGAGGTGAAATTGGCAAATGGACTGTCAGAAAGGGAGGCTGTGATGGAGGGTGGGGGAGAGAGTGAGCGAGCAAAGCAGGTAGGATGTTGTCACGGACACCCTATCAAGTGGCAGAGAACTGGGGAGAGACCCCAGAAAGGCGATCGAGGCTGCACAGGGGGAGACGTGACTGTATGTTCATGGGATCAGATGAAGCTAATGATGAGTTTAAGAAGGTCTGGTGAAGGTAATTGCTAGTGTGACAGGCAGCTGGGTGGGGGGGAGCAGGGGACGTGGGGTAGGGTTAGGCAGATTGGTGTGTCAGGAATGTACAAGGCTTAAGGCAGACTGTGTGGTTTGTGCTGTGGGGAGGTCTGTCCATTGAGCATAGAGGTACATTCTCTTCCTGAATGAGTTTCTGCTGGCTGCGGGTCTGCATTTGTGTGACTATCTCCATAGCAGTCTGTGCACTGGAAGGAGTTAGTGCATGCCCGGCAATCCTCTAGATCTCGTTTGATTAGATTGTGCTGGATAAATGAGGAACTCTCTGACGCCCCCCCCCCAGCCAAGGTCCTGCCTGTAGGCACGCTGCCTGTATGTTATTGGTGAGGAAGTGGATGGCTTTGAGCTCAGGCTTCCTGTATCCCTGACCCCCAGTTCACAGCTGCAGAGTACGAGAGGCATCTGAGGCCTTGGCAGCCACTGTGGTCTGGACAGCTGGGTCTTCTCAGAAGAACCAGACACCTGCCGCTCTACACCCGGTACTTAACGAGCTGCTTGCAGAACCTGAGGGACGTGTGTCTCTTTGGCGGGGGGTGAAGGCTAAATGGCAGCTGTGATAGCTTATTACTCCCTGCTGTGCCTTGGATAAGTCCTATTGCACCTGTATGTGCCAGTACCCCCCCCCCCGGCAGGTTCATATGCCATGTGGTGCCTTGCATGGCATATTATGTGACACATTGTGGCATGATGATGGCATCCTCCAGTGGAGCCTCAATCTTCACAATGAGCTCTACACACCTGCCATGGTGAGGTGGTGACTGACTTGTACAGTTAGTCGTTCGCAGCCGTTGTGGTGTATGTGCCGTCCTTATGTAGGCGTGTATGTGTGTGTTTAATAGCACTTTGTTTCTAAACGGCCGTGTCATTAGATACGTGGGTTTTCCTGTTTGTGATCCTCGCTTGCCCTCCCTGTGCGAGTGCAGACCTGTCCCGGAATCGGCTTCCCGAACTCCCAGTGGAGATGTGTATGCTGGTCTCTCTGGAGAGCCTGAACCTCTACCAGAACTGTCTGCGCTCACTGCCGGAGAGCCTGGTGAACCTGCAGGCACTGACGCACCTCAACATCAGGTGATGAACACACCGAGTGCAGACACCCGGCAACTGGGCAGCGGCAGAGTCAGTATCTTCCCAGTCACTTATATCTGAGTGTGTGTGTCTCATCGCTCCCGCCAGCCGGAACCAGCTGTCCACACTACCCGGGCCCATCTGTAGCCTTCCCCTCAAGGTTCTGATAGCCTGCAACAACAAGCTGCTGTCTCTCCCCGAGGAGCTGGGCCAGCTGCGGCAGCTGACGGAGCTGGTGAGCTACCATGCGGCGTGGCTCGCGGTGTCCTTCACGTATGCGGAAGTGTGGACTTTACATGTTGCCTTATCTTTTGAAAACAATTAAAATGCTTTCGCTGTGGTGATGCTCCTCCCAGGATGTCAGCTGCAATGAGATCCAGGTGCTGCCGCCACAGATTGGCCAGCTGGAGACTCTGCGGGACCTCAATATCCGGAGGAACCACCTAGTGCGGCTGCCGCCAGGTACCACCTGCCCGGGACTTTCAGCCCTGCCCCCGCCCACCCTCTGCTGTGGCCCCGCCCACCCTCTGCTGTGGCCCCGCCCACCCTCTGCTGTGGCCCCGCCCACCCTCTGCTGTGGCCCCGCCCACCCTCTGCTGTGGCCCCGCCCACCCTCTGCTGTGGCCCCGCCCACCCTCTGCTGTGGCCCTGCCCAGCTGCCTGTCCTAACCCCGCCCACTCTCTGCTGTGGCCCTGCCCAGCTGCCTGTCCTGACCCCGCCCACTCTCTGCTGTGGCCCTGCCCTGCTGCCTTTCCTGACCCCGCCCACCCTCTGCTGTGGCCCTGCCCAGCTGCCTGTCCTGACCCCGCCCACTCTCTGCTGTGGCCCTGCCCAGCTGCCTGTCCTGACCCCACCCACCCTCTGCTGTGGCCCTGCCCAGCTGCCTGTCCTGACCCCGCCCCCCTTTAATACTGGCCGTGATGTCCTTGCACACAGAGCTAGCAGAGCTGCCGCTGGTGCGCCTGGACCTGTCGTGTAACAAGGTGACGACCATCCCTGTGTGCTACCGCAACCTGCGTCACCTGCAAAGCATTGTGCTGGACAACAACCCCCTGCAGAGCCCACCAGCGCAGGTGAGACCAAGTCCCTCCACCAGCGGGGCCTGGGGGGTGTCACTGTACCGCCGTGACGAGCTTCCTGTTTGTTTGTGTCTCAGATCTGCATTAAGGGCAAGATCCATATCTTCAAATACCTGAACATGGAGGCATGTAAGACTGCACCAGAGCTGCCAGAGTATGAGAGGAGGACGCTGCCCTTCGGCTCTTGGTGAGGCTCCTCGCTCAGATGGGACCGATACTTCCGGCTCGGGGATTGATTACTGTGTACCGTACTTTGTGAAAGTCTTATGCAGTCAAAGGAAGTGCTGGAACAAAAAAACACAACGTGACATGAGAAAATAAGCAAATTAAGAGTAAAACAGTAAAAACTGAGAGGAATTTCTTCTGTTCTCCAAAAAGTCACTGATGTTTTGTTGGATGCTAGAAGAAAACTGCTTCATAGTTTTACACCAGCATGATGATTATTTAAATGCTGTCTCTGACTGCCTGAGACTCGCACTGTATTACAGGTCTTTACCTCACTGAGGGGAGTGTCTCGTTGGCAGTGTGTAAATCTGAGTGATGGCCAGAACTATTTCCCTGTGTTTATCTCATCTAATACTTTCAGCAACCGGCCCCAGCCCCTGCCTGGCTCTTCTCCTTGTCTCTTATCAGTTATCTGCTTGTGCCGCGACTCACTGCCTGTTTTTCCCCGCAGTGCTGAGGAGATCTTCTCCGGCCGGCCGTACGGGGCCCTGGACTCTGGCTTCAACAGCGTGGACAGTGGCTACAGGCGGTGGTCCGGTAATGAGGTAAGAGCCACGCTCATGGGAATTTTACATGCACAAAACAATGTTGTGAGGGCAGAAGGAAAAATGATTGGTTCAGAGAGACAACCAATTAGATTGTAAAGGAGGTGGGTCAAGGCAACGAGAGGAAATGGGACCAACCAGTCAGATGTCATGGTCCCACTTCCTCTAGTTGCTTGGGCCCACCTCTTCTACAATCTGATTGGCTCCATTTTTGTGTAAGTAAAACTCCCATGAGTGCTGCTGTGGCACTCCCCCCCCTCCGCTGCTGGAGTGTGTTCTCACTCTGTATCACCCTCCTCCCTAGCCTGCAGAGGAGCTGGCCGACCTGCCCCTGCGCGTAGCTGAGATCACCAAACAGCAGCGTCATCGCAGAGAGCGGGAGAGAGAGGAGGGCCGCTGCGGACCCCCAGTGACTAACGGCTCTCGTGAGTGCCTCTCCTCTACCGGCACTCTCCCTCCCTCCTTCCCTCCCTCATACTCCTCTCTTGTTCATTCGTAGTGGAGTCTGAGCTAGAGCAGATAGACTACATCGACAGCTGTGGGGGGGAGGAGGAGGAGCCTGGTCATCGGGGGTCTCTCAGCCTGAGCTCTCAGTTCATGGCCTACATTGAGCGGCGCATCACCCGGGAGGTCAGTGTTCCCCTGAGCCGTTTGTGTGTTTGAGTACCCCTGCCTCTCTGGCCCCGCCACCCCGCCCCTGAGTACCCCTGCCTCTCTGGACCCGCCACCCCGCCCCCACGCGCCACCCGTCTGAGGCGTCTCGCTGTCCTCGTTGCGATGCAGACGGGCGCATGCGACGCTGCGGCGTCGGGGGTCACCGTGGAGCGCGTGAGGAGGGAAGCCCAGCTGGCCGCCCAGCGCTACGAGGAGGAGAGACACAAACGCTGCGCTCAGAGGGAGGCGCCGTTGAGCTACGCCAAGGTCGGCAACGTCTGCGGGGACGCAAACCGCGATGGGAGGGCGTCGGCCGCTCGGCTTTCACAGGGGCCCAAGTTCATCACTGATCTGTTTCCCTCCCCAGCACAAAGCAGCACTGAGTCCCAGCAAGTCGAGCCCCACAGACTATGAGGTGAGCCGCCCCCCCCCCCCGCCCCCGATCTTCACCCCCACACTCAGGCGTGTTTTCCCAGCTCACACGTGTGCTCGTTCCCCATGTCCCGCAGAACATGTGCCCCTCCCGGCGCTCCACGCACACGGACGACTCGGCGCTTTTCGTGGTAAGAGGCCCTGAGCCATCTGCCCCCCCCCCCCCCGATGCCCCGGTTTGATCTCGTTGGCCGTCTCTGCTGGCTGCCCTCCGCAGCAGTCACCATCCCCTGCTAGCCACGTCTCTTTCCCATCATGTTGCCATATCACTTGTTTCATTAATTCTGTTCCTCAATTTCCCCTCCTGCTTCTCGTTAGCTGGGTGAAGACCGGTCCCCTCTGTCTCCTCCAGGTGAGCGTGACCTCTGACCCCGTAACACCTTGTTATGTTTTTAATCACAGGGCAGGCCTTAATATTTCTGCCCCACCCCCCCCAGCTTACCAGTCGTCCTCCTATGCCGGCCCTGTCACCTCGCCCTCCCACCGGGGCCCCCTGGCCCCCCCCCCCCACCGAGGCCCTACCTCCCGGCCCGAGAGCTTCCTCTTCCGCTTGAGCCAGAGAGAGGAGCGGAGGAGAGGTGAGTGCTGAGCGAGCCGCCTCGCTCTCCGGCTGACCCGCAGCACGCTCGTCGTGTGACACCCATCTGCTTGGCTTCCTCCCCCCATTAGATCAGGGGGCTCCTCATTCTCTGGAGCCCGTCCCACAGTCGCCCTCCGGTCCCGTAGGAGAAGAACTGGAGTCGGTGGAGCAGCTACGCAAGGCAAGACCGGCGCACTGCCACCGTGACTCACCAGCTCTGCGGTCTCGCTCACCCCTGTTTGACCCTGGTGCTCTAACCCACAGAATATCGAGACTCGCCTCAAGGTGTCGCTACCGAGCGACCTGGGCGCTGCCTTGACTGACGGCGTCGTGCTGTGCCATCTGGCCAATCACGTGCGGCCGCGATCCGTGCCCAGCATCCACGTGCCTTCGCCTGCTGTGGTGAGTGTCCTGTGTCTGGGTGTCTATCTGCGAGTGTGCGCGCACACCCCATCTCACCCTGCCGGCACTCTCGGTTCACAGCCCAAACTGACCATGGCCAAGTGCCGGCGGAACGTGGAGAACTTCCTGGAGGCTTGCCGCAGGATGGGCGTCCCCCAGGTGAGGCTGCCGTCAGCCCAGGTCAGGTGACCTGTAGCTCGTACAGCTAACAGCCATGTTCTGCTGCTAACGAGCCTGTTCTTCTCTTCCCTTTGTCTCTTTTCTCTAACCACCCGCTTCTGTTTACTCTGTTTCCTCTTCCTGCCCTTCCTGCACCCCCGTCATAAATCCTGTCTCATACCTACCTGTGGAAGGAGCACCTGTGTTCCGTGGGGGATGTTTTGGGCGCACGGGGGCTGGGCGTGTATGCCACAGTGAAGGCCTTGCTCTCACTTGGTCCCCCACTCCGCTCTGCCCCGCCGGCACACCTGGCTGGCTTTGCACTTTTCTACCTGTCCGTCATGTCAGTGCTGTGTGCTCTCTACTGCCACCTGCTGCCTTGCCTCTGAACTGCCACACCTGGGCTGGCTGTGCATGGCCATTAGCACTCTCTGGCACGCTGCGGTTTCTCCAAAGACGCCCACAAATTGGTGTGCGCTCATCTGGTACGTCTTCTGTGAAATTTATGCGGGAGCAGGGGACGTGAGAAAATGGACTTTGTCGGAAAAAGACGTATGTCTCCTTCGTGCCTGAAATCAGTGACGTTTCAGTGTGCCTTTGTCCAGCTAAGCACATGTAGGTGTGTAACATCCCAAACGCAGTGAAGAGCAGTAATCAGCATCTAGCCCCACCATTGGTTATGGGTGTACACCTTTACTTTATTTAAAAAATCACCCGGATGCCCTCAGGTGCTCAGGAACAGAGAAATGGCCCCGATTTAGACTCTACCTCCTGTTTCCCAGCAGTGCACTTAATTTCCTGGTTCGTTGACTGACACGCTTGTTGCAGTTACACACTTTCCTAATAAAAGTCAGACTGTTCGTCTCGCTGTCTTGCTTTGCTGAACGCACACACACTCGCATGCCGTGTAACCTGTCACGCTGCAGCGCTGCCTGCCCGTTGTGGAACCTGATTGGCTGAATTCTCTCCATCCATCTTGCTGTTGGTTGTGGTTGGTGTGTCTCCCACTCAGAATGCCCCCCCCCCCCCCCGCTTCTGTGACACCTGCCATATTGAATTTATTTTGTATTCTTGTTTTTTTGTTGAGGTGTGTTCATTTCGTTATGATCTTGTTTCCATTCCATCATCCACTGATGTGTTTGTGTTTCATCCCCCCCCCCCCCCCCACCATGGCCATGGACATGCCTGTTTCCCATCAGGCATCACTCTGCCTGCCCCTGCACATTCTGGAAGAGAGTGGGCTGCCCCAGGTAGCAGGCACAGTGCAGGCTCTGCTGGAACTAGCCCCCCCAAAGCACCCCCCCACCTCTCCGACTGCTGCGGTCACCATGTAGGACTGATGCTTGGATGGATTGTTGCAGGAAACCCACCCTCCCATCCAAAACTCTTTACTTTTGTGACCGCAAGAGGTGGTGGAGCACCATGTGACCTGGGGAAAGGCGGAGCTTTAATGCCAGCGGGATGCAACCTCCAATCAGCTTCCTGGGGGGGGCAGAATCGACCTGTCACAGCAGCTTTTGCAACTGACTGACACAAACTGTTTAAAACCAGTCAAGAGGACTAGGGTGAGATGTTTATAAAAACCTCATTAACTTACTTTTAAAACAAACGTTAAATCATTATGATTCATAGATAGGTCTTTTTATTATTCTCTTTTTGGGTCAGATCCCTTTAAGGGATCATTGGCTGTGCAGTAACTGTTGTTGTCTGCATGGTCCGTGTGGGATGTGATGCTTGTCCACCTTTTGTCACGATTCCCGCAGCATATTTTGAGGTATGCAGTGAGCTATAGGGCACAATCGTGGGTCTAACAAGGGGCACCCACACTCTGCTTTTACACTGACGTGTGAGGAGTTGCAGTCCCGTACATGGCCATGAGGTGGAGCCAAACGCAGGGTAGTTTGGTCCTCCTGATCAGCAGCTGAAACTGTCATATGTATTACATTTAGTATGATATATGAAATGAAATACATGTAACAGTTGTATTTTTTTAAGGTATGCAAAATACTGCAGTACGGTTTAGTAGTGTACCCTAAAGGTGAAATTAGGAAAGCACTTGGGGATGTTTTCTTCTGGAAAAGTCTAATCAAGCACACTACGATTTTTATATTTCTTAATGTGTCCGTCCTTCCATTGGAGCGCAGGCCAGACTCTCTGGGTAAGTCAGACACGAGTAGTTTTGCTATTATTAAATTTAGTCAAGACAAACACTACTGTACAGATTATTTTTTTCTTTTCCTGACATATTTAATGAAAGAGGTCTGGTCCAGTCGGACCCGTCCAGGTGAGCTTGAGTTTGGCCCGGCTGCACGGACTCCTGCCTGCTTTTATCATTTTGATGCGCTGTTCCTCCACACGTTCCTGTGGGTGAGCGACATTCCTAGCAGTACTGTAGCTGATCTCGGTGTCACGCACCCTCCCAGGGCGTGACGTGACTCCAGTTAAGGTTGAAAAATCAGGTGAGGTTTGTTCCCTCCCAGATGATGCAAACGAGCGGAACAGCCGTGCGGTGTCGTGACCTGTCTGACGCGTCATGTGCACCGTAACAATCGGAGCAGGGAGTCGCATTTGATTCGGCCGCCTCTTTATTGTCTGCTGACACGGACTGTGACATAGCTGTCCTTGTGCAGTGTTTTCCTCCCCCGAGGACAGGGCTGGCCACCACAGTGACTCTAGTACATTCCGTACGTTTATGATCACAAGTCCTCATCGAGCCTCTTTTTATGAATTTCCTCTTTATAGGTCATATGAATATCAGAAAACGGCGTAGTTTGGACTCAAACGAAAAGCTGACAGTACTTCTAGCGGGTATTTGGTTACTTTAAGAGCATAAATAAATGAATTTTATTCAGCCTGAGTCTGTGTTTTTTAAACCCCTGCCCCCACTTCAACACTTCAAACTGGTGCTATGTTTAGGTCACGTGAACATTTGATCAGATGGTCACATGGTGGCCGTTACAGTTCCCCTTATTTACTTTTTCTTCTTCTTTGCCGCTGTCGTCGTCTTCTTTCCCTTCCTGTGGGGGCCCATCTGCCGGCGGACCAGAGTGCCTCTCCACCACGACTGGATCTGGGGGGGGGGACGCATAAGAGAACAGAGGAGGGATCCTGAGACCTAGTATACAAGCAGCAGCACTTTCATGGAAAGGGCACAGACACACACATCATACAGCTCCCTAGCAGACCTTAAGGGCAGCGTTCCTCTGGTTCCGATCCATCTCCAGCTGCTGGCGCAGGAGTAGCTTCTGGACACGGTCCTCCTTCACCACCTGCTCGCTGTGCTGGTACTGGAACACAGCGGCAGCCTGGTCAGATCTCTGAGGCGGGAGAGGAGCAGGCAGTGGGCCCGGCGGACTTACCTTCCTGGCCAGTTCCTGCAGCTGCAGGAGGTTGCTGGCCCTGGCATTCCTGAGGGTGCTGATCTCCTGCTGCTTCTCCTCCATATCCTTCTCATATTGCTCCATCCACATCTCCAGCTTCTCCTCCAGGCGCTTGGGGAAATCCGGTCACACATTCTCATGCACAGCATACTAATCAGGCAACTAATTCTTCTAATATGTAGCATATATATATAAAAGGCACATAAAAGTGTGTGGCGATCCATTATTATTCATACAAAACAGTATGCAGGATTACAATTCACATTATTACAGTTATACTCCATCACACAGTGTCTGCACACTGAAAGCCAGTCAAACCCCAGGTTCCCTCAGCTTCAGCTTCATACTGCCTGGTGCCTCTTAAGGAATCCTTCCATCTCAGCATGAGCTCGTTTTTCCTCGTCCATCCTGTCGTGAAATAGCTGGGAGCAAAAGCAGAAAATAAAGCTCTTCGTAAACCTACAGAGGATGTCTGCTATCTGTGCCCTGGTATGAGAGACCCAGGCTCCCAGACCGTTCTCCTTTTGGTCAAGTCTGCATAACCTGGGCTGTGATTCATGAGCATCAGATTTCCAAAGGTCTACAGCCACTCAACACTGGCACTGATGTGTGAACAGACGCACCTGTATCATCTCCAGCAGCTGCTTCTCAGAGGATGCATTGAGCTTCTGCTCCTGGTAGACCAGCAGCTTGGAACACTTTGTCACGTAGCTCTTCTCCAGCGCTGTCCTGGCTTTCGTCTCCTGTAGCTGGTCTTTCAGGTGAGCTATGAAACAATCTCGGTCCTGGAGACAGAATGCTATGTGTGCAAAGGAAGCCTGGCACCTGCTCCCCCACCGACCCCGTTCAACCCTGCCAGCGATGAATGTGGTGGCCTTCTTTACCTGTAGTTTCAGGGCGTTTTCCTTTCGGATATCTTGCAGTTGTCTCTGCAGGACCTTGGTCTTGCTTTTGGCCTCCTCCTCCCTGCCACACACAGTACAGTTTGTGCACAGTTATGTGCCACCAGCATACTTAGCCCGTTACCGTATAGTAAGGCTCTAACTTCAGGACGATGTCTTGTAGTTGGCTCTTCCGCCTCTCTTCTTCGTCTATGATGCACAGCAGACTGTTGAATGTCCCAGTTGCCTGTAGCTCTTCCAACAAGGCTGTGATTGCTTGATCCACAAAGTCCCTGAGAAGTCCATAGAAAATCTGCAATCTCTCAGAGAGAACCAGCTGTGTGTGTTTTTATGCTGCTTGGTGCTGGTAGCATGTTGCTGAGTATGCATGCATGAGAAAGTGTGCCTGTACCCACCTGTTTTGCTGCACCTTGGACAGGTAAGCAGGTAAGACGGGACTTCCCAACTCTCTCTGAGACCTATGTGGCACATCCCCTAAGTCTGCTGTGGCAGCCTGACAGACCGAGAGAGCAGGCAAGACGCACGAATCAAAAACCAGAATATAGGCAATACGTTTCAACGATGCAGAGGGGGGCAGATATAACAGTGTAACGCATAAACGTCACAGGACGACCAGGCAAAATAGCTCGGCACCTCTTCCGCAGAACAACCCCGTCGGGCCCGCATGAGGTTTCCCAGGATGACCAGCTGATCAGCACAGTCCTCCAGTACCGTGGTTATCCTCAGCAGCTCTACCGCCTTGAAAGGCGACGCCATCCTGCCGGTGTACCCGCAAAACGGAGAAAAATATACTTAGCAGGACACGCTAGCTTTCTTGCACCTACTCTATGGAAATAGATCTTCCATTATCTTTATTACATTGTCCAAGTCCGAAGCACACTAAAGCTGCGGAAAGCAATTATAACCACACATGCCGCTTACCTTGCTCGTTAGTTTACAGCTTGTGTAAACTTTCGTAACCATGGCAACAAGGTAGCGCAAATAACAGACCTTTCCATTAAATTAAATTGTACAAAATAAATGAAAATCAATTACATGAATAATAAATAAAAAGTCAATTTGTAGTATTTTGATCTCATGGTTAGATATTAGATGAGAATAACACTGGCATCATATTATTTAAAAATGGCTAACAGGACAAAGCACGATAAACACAATGTTATTTACATTGTGTCATGAATGTAAAATATACATGCATGTTCCGAAATAAATAAAATATTTTTAATCAGGCGCCGCTTTGGTCACACATGGCATTAATTTCCCAGCATGCCCTGGGCTTACCCTTTTCCTCCATTTTTTACATCTGTGCAGGTGAGAGACGAAAACAACCCAAATGTCAATAGGTTTTTCAATGTTTGTTACATGAATTTGGGATGTGATTTTTATTGGTTCACACAGAATACACTCTCCACTTAATATTTTCTGCGATGTGTTTATAGAAGATACTAGGATGACAAAGATATTTAGTGGATGTTGGCTGTTCTGTTTCAGCCAACCGTGAGCCGCCAGCATACCGGCTGTTCACATTAACTCCTACTTTAGTACTAACTGTTAATGCAGTTTTGAATAAATAGGTTTCGATTAAGGTGGCCCGTGTAATACCGTATGTGGCTTTGAGGTGTAGAGTTTTCCGTAAAGAATACCTCAGCGCCATGGGTTAGTTTATAACCAACTGGCTCTGTAGCTAATGGTACAAAATGGCCGTCTGAGCGTTAACGTTAAGGGAAGAGCGGCTCGTTTGGACGCTCCGTAGCCTCTACATCATGCTGATCCTTCCTAACTATTCTCTCTTTTCCTTCGAGGTTACAAAGCCGGACGCCTGACGATCATAATGCCGGGAAGGTAAGTAGGTCACTGTCCCCCCGACCCGTATCGTCGTATTAGCAGTTCGTACGCTTCGGCTTCTTCCCCCTCGTGACCGCGACCACGGTTCGGGTTCGGTGTGGATGTGCCGGCACATCAGCTGCGTGTATAGTGACCCAGTCAGAGGGTGCTGGTGATGTTTCTAGCCCCTGTCCCTGTCACACGTGTCTGGGAGCGGCAGCGCCATTGCAACCCCATCGTAATTGCTGTGAATGTTCTGACAGCTCTTGAGGATTTTTGTAGCGGGAGTCTAATGCGTATATTTGAAAATTTATTTTGTTTACAATGGGTTTCCAGTGCCTGGTAAGGTGTTCATAAACGTAAATAAACCCCTTTCGCTGTTTCATAGTTAAGGTCCACTGTTTGGGAATGTATACATACTAACCATTCTGTGTATTAAATGTCAGATTCCGTTACAGAATCGTTTGTTTCTGTTACAGTTCATGCTGGATGTATTAGTTGCCCTTTCAGGCTATTTGTACTGCATGGTGCTGTGCATGCATAGTCTCTGTCCTTGTCGTATGTTGCACTGTGGTCCTGAAAGCATGAAGCTTTCCGTTATATGCTTGCATGTAGGGTTGCAAAGCGGCAGAAAAATTCTGGAAACTTTCCAGAAACGTATCTTTGGAAGTTAAGCTGGGGAATTTTGGAAATTTGGAACTCCATGCAAGCTGTCAGATACAGCAAAGCAAGCAAACTATGAATAATACTACGTGGAATATAACTTATAGGCAGTGCGTTTTGATGCGAATGCTTATTTTGGGGTTGTTTTTCCACACAGTTATATACAAGCACTTGGTAACACAACGATATCACTATTAGTTCCATCAAGACTTTTTCCCCCAACTACATTTACGTTGTCTGTTACAGGCTTAACCTGCAATTTTCCTGCTAATTCCCATTTCTAACTTTGAAAATTCCCAGAATTTCACAACCTTTACTTGCGTGTAGGTGACACTCAAGATGACATACCTCGACATGTTCCCGTTCTTTCCAGACTATGGAGCAAGGCCATCTTCACAGGCTACAAGCGTGGTCTGAGGAACCAGCGTGAGCACACGGCTCTGCTGAAGGTGGAAGGAGTCTACACGCGCGAAGAGACGGACTTCTACCTGGGCAAGCGCTGTGCCTACGTCTACAAGGCTAAGAAGTAAGTCTGGACTGGGTGGTCTTACTCGGTGCTCAGTGAGGAGGTTGGTGTTTCGGTGCCACAATCTCTGGTGGTGCTGGTAAGTGCCCTGATTAGCGGGTGAATGTATGACAGGCAGTGATGGTCCTATAATGCCTAGTGTATGCTCCCACGTATGTGTACATACATTATGGGGCATTGTCTGTGTATGCATAGGGACATACTTGGCACATGCGTACAGCAGTTAGATTCCACCGGACTGGCACATTCCACCTGCCGAAATGCCTAGCAACGCACTATCAATTCCTTAGATATTTCATTGATGTGCAAGTATGCTAGGCCCAAAATCTGGGCTGCAAGCGCGGACAATCCTGATGAAGAAATTTTTCACGATGCATACTGTGTGTGGAGTGTAACAGCATGCTGACAGGTGGAGTATGAACTAGGCTGAGGCCTCTTGATCGTTAGGATGCATTTATCCCAAAAGGAATGATATGTCCGCTCCATTCTGGTGTTCTGTAAATGGTCCTGAATGGTGGTGAGCCGGGTTTAGTTGAATATCATTGGAGCTGTAGTTCTGTCTGCTCCCCCCTTGGTCCTTTTGATGGCTTGCAGTGTTTCCTGGTGCGAATGAGGTTAATATTCAAGTTGGGAGTGTTCTCACTGAGCCCAGTTCAGTCCCGGCTCCAAAAGCCACTGGTATAGCTGGTCTCTCTCTCTCTTTTTTTTGTCACTATTCTAGGGTTAATTTCCCTTGCAGCACATGCCAATGTCACCAGTAAATATGGTACTTTTGACTTTTGTGTAAAGTATATAAGCTGTCCTGTGTGAACAGCTGATTTCACCTTATAGACGATAGAGATGTTGTCAGTGATCTCTAGTCCAGAGAATTACATACCGTGTTTGTGGTTTCCATCTTGCTGCAGTCTTCCGCGCCTGATGTGGCCGCTGTTTACTTGCCAGCTCTGCTGAGATTGGGGTTTCTCATTCTGTCCCGCAGGAACACAATGACCCCTGGTGGCCAGCCCAACAAGACCAGGGTCATCTGGGGCAAGATCACACGTGCCCATGGCAGCAGTGGCATGGTGCGTGCCAAGTTCAAGAACAACCTGCCCGCCAAAGCCATCGGGCACAGAGTACGAGTGGTGAGTGTTGGCTGCTGTTTCTTCAGTGTGAGCAGCTTTAACTGTGGATAGTGTCAGTTCCTTTGGCCTGAAAACCAGGTTTGTGGTTGAGAGAGAGTTCATACCCCCCCCCCCCCCACACCTGGCAGATTGTATTAGGAAGCTGTTTAACTTTTTTTTTTACTTGTAAGTGAAGCTCACAGATCTAAATATCATTGTGTACATTGTGCTAGCAGGTGACTTAATGTAATGAGATTTTCTCTCACCCTTTTTCCCCCCAGATGCTGTATCCATCACGTGTGTGAGCCTTTGTGTACATACAATAAAGTGGTCCAATCCCTGAGCAGCGTGTGCCTGTGCAGTCAGTGGGGTGGCGAATGGGGAGTGTCACTGTTGGTTCAATGGCTCTTCACGTCTGATTCTTTATGTCAGTGTAGCCCTGTGTACTTCTGGACAACCGCATCAACACACACCGGGATATTTTCTGAAATGGTGCTGGGTTGGGCATGTCATTTCGACTTTCGGAGGATTTGCGGCTGAGGCCAGAAAAATGCGCAGCTGTTTGGACTGAAAAAGGGTTTGCTAAGCATCTTTATCCTGTTTCTTAAATGATATCAGTTCGAGGTCAGAGGTCATTGCAAGCGCAGAAGGTGAGTTGGAAAGCCCTGAATATAGAATATAGGTCTTGCATTTGTTTTTGCAAGTTAAAAGCAAGTTTTTCTTTACAGTTGGGGCCCTTTTTCACTACCTTCACCATGCATTGGGCTGTAGAGTTGTTTACTTGCACTTCGTTCCGTTTACCTTGGAGGTCGGAACACAGAGCTGGGAATAATGTCACAATCTGGTTAACCTTGATCCAGTACAGCAAGTCGAAAAGCCATAAAACGATACCAGGGACCTGTTTCAAAAAACAAGATGTCTTACTTAGACAACAACATGTTAGCTTTCATTTACTGCAGTTTAAATGGCCTTTATTTTCGAGGTGGGCTTAACCCCAAGCTGCTTACTGCAACAGCAAGTAAGTCCTAAGTTAAGTATTTGGACTGTTTGACATTGGTCACCAGACCAGCAGACTGAATTGTCCCTGAAAATACTGAAAATTTAAAGATTGCGTTTATTTGGTGCCCTGTATGGAAAGTGTCACAAACGAATGGGAAGAATGTGGTAAAGCCTGCAGCTATCAAGAAATGTGGGTCTAGTGCATAATTGCTGTTTTACCTGGGTGTGGCTAGCAAAATAATTGGTCTCTAGTTTATCAAAGCTGTGCGTTCAGGGTGTGTAATACAAACAGAAACACTAATGTAATGCCCTTTCTACATAGAAAATGAAGCAAGGTTTTAATCCTGCAAGCAGTATTTCTTTGGGTTACTTGACTGGCGTGTTGAGTCACTGGTGTGCTGACCAAGAGTTAAATATATTACAAAACCTGACGTGACGTTGGGTGCTGTCGATATTCGGTTGGCTTTGTTCTCTCGGCCTCGACCTGTGTCACAAGTTCATTAAAAATCTGGGTGACTGGTCATTGAGCCTTACTACTGAGGGTTTCTGAAACAGAGTGGCGGCACATTTTCATCTGAACGTTCTTACAATGACGTAGACAGTGAAAGCAAACAGATAAACGACGCGCCGCGACTACTGTAAAAGGCGTGTTAAACGAGATGCGACTTTTTTTCATTTTGCCCTGAAAGTGCACAGCTTTACTGCATCTGCTAAAAACACTACCTGCTGAACTATAATTGCGGAAACATCGTACAAGAAAAACCGCTTGTTTTGTTGTTTAGCGTTTTATAAGGACGTTTACGTATATTAATAACCTACAATGAATGTTTTTTGACAAGAAACTACAGCTGGTAAACCAAAATTTTCATTTCCAGATGTCAGTTCTGCTCGTCACCGAAGGTGCGCGCACGCATTCATACGTAAAATCGTACGCTCCGCCCCGAGACTAAAATCACCCTCCCTTACTGCATAACGTCACGGTAATTGTAGTTTTTTTTGTATGATCCTTTCCTTGATATAAACTGTTAGCATCCTGATTTTTAACTACATTTCCCTACAACGCATCCCCGAGTCTCGCCTTAAAAAGCTGCTTTATAAAGAAGTTGTTTTTGCTGCAGCGCTTGATCTGGATCTCCGGGCTGACAAGGTGGAGATGTAGGTATCTGTTGCTAGGGAGATTTTTTAAATTTAAATTATTTTTAACCTCTCAGAACAGAAAATCAGTTATTTTAATGAACATTAATCGTCGTCATCCCGTTTCATTTCTTAACATTTAAAACGTTATAATAAAAGCGATTATGTAGTAACCCCGTGTAAGGAGACGTATAAAACGGGATTTAACGGTTTTTTTTTTATTGGTCGCTGATCTAAATAATTTCCGGCGATATTTTATGATACTTATTGGCTCTTGGTATACGGATGAGACGTGAATATCACATGTTGGCTAATGATGTATTTGATTTTTAGCATATCGTTTCCTTATAAAGGAGGCGTCTGTTTTTATTGCTTCCTGTATGCGTTTAGATGCGGGTTGTCGCTGGGCGTTGTGTGATGAGTTTGTCAGACTGTGTCACTGCAGCAGGACACTGCTGACGCTCTGGGAATGGGACAGACGGGTGGCGGACGTCGCGCAAAACACGACAACACAAAAATGCATTTGGTCTCAATGGTCGGTAGCCGTATTGAAATGTGACGTGGAACACAAGGACAAACATCGGGTTCACTTTTGTTTTGTTCTGTTTTGACGGGGTCCCACTTCCCGATCTCCGTACCCGACCTGCCTCGTATCTTCTGCAGTTACGTGAGAGGAGCCGCAACGCGACTCGTTTGCTCACCTGTTCGACGTACCATCTGGACCTGTTCTACCCTTCTGTGAAGATATTGTCCGTATATCTTATATAGAGATAAAGTATCGAATAAGTCGGATGGTAAGATAAGGTGCTGCACCTTCTGGTACATGATTGTATTTCGGCACTGACCGCCTTTAGTCAGGATGGTTCTGTAGAAGTTCTCCTATCCCAATCGGTTATGCTTAGGTTATTTTAGGTGGCTCTTCTCTTCTAAATAGTTGCGTGTCGTTTGTGTCTCCCTAGAAATTTCACCTGAAGACTGCTTTTGCTGAAGAAGTGATCAGTAGCCTTATGTTGTGCAGCGAAGATGAAAGACCTTGACTTAGGAAAGGACTACTTGAATGTCGGCCCAGGGTATCGCACTGTGCCAAGTGCAGATGCTCCACCGGGCCCAGAGACCGACTCGTATCAGCTCTCCAAGGTGCAGGTAGGTCAAACCCCAGAGTTTGACCTGGGTGACAGTGAGGGTGTGAGCTGTAAGCTGCCTCCAGTAGGGCAGAGTCTTGGTTGTCTGGCACGTGAATCACAGGTGTGTCATTCTAGTCTGTCAGTCAACCTCATTCCCTCCTCCTGCCTCACTGAAAAGGAAGAAATGGGCCACCCTCTCACCAAAATATCAAAGGTGCAAAAGGGGGTTGATCACACAGAAGGGGGATGCATGCTAATTCTGGGGTTTTTGGAGGTGGTTGGGGTGGGGGGGGGAGTGTTGACTGTGCTGTTGCAGTGTACATCCTGTTCAGATCACAATGTCCATTTTTAGCCTGATTTCTAGAATCTTGCGTTACTGCCAAGCTCCCTTCCACACAAGGGTATGCCAGCAGCGAGAGACCTTGAGCAGTTAAAGTCAAAATGGTCGAACAGCTGCTGTTTTGTTCAGACAGTGCGCAAGCTTTTGTGTGTGTTCTGTGTTTTTGTTCCTCTCTCTCCCTCCTCTCCGCATTGAGTCAGCAGAATGAGAGCGCAGCTTCTCCTTCCATCCCCCTCCCTTTCCTAAGAGAGAGTATCTAAACAGTGCCTGTAGCTGATTGGCTGTTCCCCAGCATACCCCATGCTTGGCTTCCGTTGTTTATATAACCTTGAGCGTCTCATTGGCTGCTCGGCCAGCAGGGGTAGCCAATAATAGCCATCTGTAGTGACGTCAGAGCTCTTTGGGCCCTCTACTGGCTGGATGGTAGTGTAGCCTCTGAGCTGTTAGCATGTCTGCGCAACGTGAGATTAGCAGGCAAACGTGTGATGGGGGTGCTGTAGAGGCTGTAGGCTTGTTTACTCAGAGCCGGCTTGATGGTTTAGCACTTTGTAAACAAGGCGGCCTCTGTAATTCTTGCAGTTTTTTTTCTGTAAAGTCTGAGTCCTGCTTTGTTTCGTTTCATATTATAATAAAGTTTAGTTTTTTTTCTTGTTTGTTTTTTGTTTTTACCTGAAGCAATGCTGAGATGGTTTGGAAGCTGATTGTGCTTAGGCTTAAGAGGTCACATGACTGATGGTGTTTACGTGGCGTGGCTTGTCAGGATGCCTTGGAGACGGCGGCGCGGGCGGAGGGAGGCCTCCCTCTGGAAGGAGGAAGCACCACCCACCTGAACGAGGATGAGGAGGAGGAGGAGGTGATTGGCTGGAGGAAGTACCAGCAAACCGTGAACATGCTAAAGCCCTTTCGCACCACCAGCAAGTGAGTCACTCGTCTTTCAAGGTCATCGGTTTGGGCTGTTCTTCTGGCCAGATTAGAACAGCTCTGTCTCTGCCCCTGACTCCATGCCTGGCTCCGCCCCTAACCTCTCCCTTCACCCCAGGCACCAGCACCCAGTGGACAATGCTGGCCTTTTCTCCTTCATGACCTTGTCCTGGATGACGCCCCTCGCACTGAAGGCCTACCGGCAGGGCCAGCTGCTCCTAGGTGACGTGTGGCCTGTCTCACACTGGGAGAGTGGAGAGACTAACCGTAAGAGGTCAGTGTCGGAGAAGACCATATCACATCTGCAGGTTTGACTATATACTATCAACTGACCCTGGATGTGTCGTCCCCCCCCCCCCCCCCCCAGGCTGACGGCACTCTGGGAGCAGGAGCTCCAGGTGTGCGGGCCGCAGGCCTCTCTGCGCCGTGTGGTTTGGGCCTTCTGCCGCACACGACTGCTGCTCTCCATCGTCTGCCTCATGGTCACACAGCTGGCAGGCTTCAGTGGTCCAGTAAGTGCCTCCCATCTTTCTCTCTCACTTTCTTTCTATCTATCTCTCACACTCTCTCCCTATTTCTCTCTCTCTCTGACACACACACTTTGATCCACTTGTGAAGTCTACAGGTGAGTTTTTCGGTTGGACTTGGCAAAGCCTACCTCAGTCTCACCCTCACCTGAAATGCAACACTGCCTTGCAGTGCAGACGCCCGTAGGGGCACAGACTTGGGCATAATGGTATAGTCCTCTTACAGGACTTTACATCATCAGCTCCCTGATGGTGGCCTGTTTCAGGCCTCGAAACATGGTCATCAATGCCTAGTGTCGTTAGCCAGCCTGATGTTGCTCCTTTAGCGAGTGTGGAAGTTCAGACTGCACATGTCCTGACCATTGACAGCCTTTATGCCAGAACAGCAAGGGAGCCCTGCAGCAGGAGCTCATTGGACAGTGCCAGCAGCTCATTGGTAGTGGCCCAGACTAGGGTCCAAATGGGCGGGGCCAGTAGAACTGTTGAGATCATAACTAAACACTTGTCCATAGCATGCCTTAGTGCAGCTCTGTTAGTAGCACATTGTCCCACATTATCCTGTCTCCTGATGTTATAGTACTTCATTTGACTTCTAAGTTAACTTAAGAGCCCCCCTATGTGATCAGCCTTGCTTTCTGTGGTTGTCAGGACACTGTTTTGATGATGATGATGTTGATGATGAAGATAGCATTGCTGTGTTGAATTGCTTGGGTCTGTAGCCTTTCTGTAGGTTTAGGCAGGTGTCTGCAGGTGTTCAAGAGGACAGGGCTTTCAGGGTTAACGCACCGGCTTTTTCCAAGGAGAGCTTCTGTCACTGTCTCTCTGCGGGGTATGTAACAAGCTTCTCTGTCCTGCACTGTCTGCCTGCTCCACAGCCCCTCCCCCAGGTAACCTCAAGGTCACCTATGTGTCTACATGTGATTGGCAGGTCTCTCAGGACCGGGCCCTGATAGGGCCACGCCTTTAGTAATGTGACCAAAGCTACAGCAACCACCGCGACAGGTGGGCCAAACTGCTCGTCCAATCAGACTCGGCTTCCAAAACGAACTTTGTGAGAAGGGGTGGAAATACATCCGCACAGGCAACCCCCCCCCAGGCGTGCGTGCGTGTGTATGTGCGCGTGTGTGCGCGTGCGTGTGTGCATGCATGCGTGCAGGGGTGGGGGGCGCTGGACTCTCAGCTTGCCACTCCCCCTGGAGGGACATGTGACAGAGGCTGTTCTTCAGACTTCACAGGCCGTCCGTTAAACTGCGGAGGGAAATATCGCGGGAGGCGGGGCGCGGAGCCGTCCAAAGCTGACAGGTAAGGGTACGTTCTCCTGGGCTGCCAGCAGGGGGCACTCTCCTGCTGTAGCTCTGTCTGACTGCTGCACATGATGGGTGTCTGCTCATGCCTGTGTCGTAGGGCGTGTGCCGTGCACAGGGTAGGAGTCTGGTCCTTGTTAGCCGCACGCATGTCGTGCGACGACGCCGATCCACACCGACTTCAGCCGGCAGCCCGTGTTGCATGCCGGGGCCATAATCGGCCGCAAAGAACGCTTTTTTTTTCTTTTTTTCTTTTTTTTTCCCTCCCTTGTGGCGTGCTTGGACTGCTAAGCCCCTGGAAGGGCCAGGACACAGAATGTAAGGGTGTGGGACACTGGGGGTGCACTGGGACCCCCCCCCCCCACCGCGCATGGAAGCGCAGGATGGACCCTCCCGATAGACATTGCTGCTTTTGTTTAGTGCCACGTCTCACTCTGGACAAAGGAGACAAAGAAACTGTGTGTCGAGCGGTGGCACCTGGAGTGGGGGCGCGGAAGCCACCGGAAAGGGCCCGTGGCCCTCTGGGACTCTGCGACTGGACTGTGGTCCTTACTGCATCTGCTCTGTTCCTGCGTTGTTAATGAAGCCTGTTTTGTGATTACCTGGGTTCACACTTAGCCTGACTTCTATGCTAATAAACGATGGTGACACCTTGAACTGTGTGGGACTGGCACTCTGCAAATGGTGTGGGTGTGTGTGTGTGTGTGTGTGTGTGTGTGTGTGTGTGTTTGCTGAGTGTGTGCATTTGGATATTTGAGTGGGCACTGTTCATGGCTGTATCACTTTTTGGTTCTCTCTCTCTCTCTTTCCCCCTCTCCCTCCCTTTCTCTCTCCCCTTATCCTGCACTTTCTGTGTAATTAAAGTGCTAATGTTTGTTTTCAGGCATTAAAAACAGATTCCTCACTCAGCCACACGACCATGTGACTGTAGGTATGATGTCGCTGATTCCGTGGGACTGAAACTCAGAGAGATGTTGTTGCCGTCGTCATTGTCTTAATGTGGAATGTGCTGGAATGATTGTCTCAAAATGGCCCTGCCGGCTTTTATTTGTTTCTCTTGTTCTTTTTCAAAGGACCTTAATAGAAAAAGGCCAGCACAGGTAAACGCTGGGCGTACGCCTTCCGAGGCGCGAGTACTAATCAGCGGAGGTATTGCGGCGTGTCTGTACTGTTTCTGAGGAGAGAGTGGATATTGTGATGCTGCACTGGAATGGCATGATTGGCTGAGGCTGCTGATGATGGCGGTGAGTGGGCGGGGACAGCCAGTGGGGGTGCAGTCAGTCACGCTGCCTGTGTTGTCTTGCCCCTCGTCCACAGGCCTTCGTGGTGAAGCGGTTGCTGGAGTACACGCAGCGGGCCGAGCCGGACCTGCCCTACGGCCTGCTTCTGGTGCTGTGCCTGCTGGCCACGGAAATGGTGCGATCCTGGTCCCTGGCTCTCACTTGGGCCCTTAACTATCGCACGGGTACGCGCCTGAGAGGTGCTATCCTGACCATGGCCTTCCAAAAGATCCTGCGACTGAGGAGCATGAAGGACAAGTCCATGGGCGAGGTGAGGGGCGGCCGGGGCGGGCTGGTGTTCCATATGGGCTACTTCCTGTGCTCTGTGATGAGGTGACAGCATGTGGCAGTTTTACTTACACAAAAATGATTGGTTCCGAGAGATAACCAATCAGATTCATCTGCAATCCTATTGGTTATCTCTCTGAACCAATCATTGTTCCTTCTGCCCTCAGAACATTTTTGTGTAAGTAAAGCTCCCATGAGCTGATGTGACGGCACCTCTCCTGTTCTCAGCTGATCAACTTGTGCTCCGGCGATGGACAGAGGATGTTCGAGGCAGCCGCCGTGGGCAGTCTTCTGGCTGGAGGGCCGCTCATCGCCGTGCTGGGGATGATCTACAACCTGATCATCTTGGGGCCCACATCCCTGCTGGGCTCTGCCGTCTTCATCCTCTTCTACCCTGCGATGGTAACCAATCGCACAGGCGGGCATGGTGGGAGGGCAATGGGCACAGGGGGATAGGCAGACAGCTGAACAAGCAGACACTGTTCTCATCTAATGTAATGAGAAGATGACTCCAAACACGAGTAAAGTGTGTGCAGATCGTGGGCTTCAGCGTCCTGAACAAATTTATTCATGTATTTATTTGTAACTCTACTGCTCCCGTCTTTGCCTAAATTCTCAACATTCCAACGTTGTTCACATTAACATCTTGTGTTAATATTGTCATACTTTTTTTGTTTTGCACTTGTCTTGTCTCTCTCTGCACTTTATGTATATATGTAGCACCGCGGTCCTGGGGAACCGGGCCGCCGTATGCTGTGTACTGAATATGGTTGGTGTGACAGTAAAGCCCCCACTTGACCTTGACTTGACTTAACTCGGCTTGAAAAATGGAGGATAGTTTTCTCACTTGTCGCCTGTATGTGCCAGATGTTCAGCTCAAGACTGACGGCCTACTTCAGGAGGAAAGGCGTGACCATGACGGACCGGCGTGTGCAGAAGATGAACGAGATCCTCAACTCCATCAAGTTCATCAAGATGTATGCCTGGGTCAAGGCCTTCTCTCAGGAAGTGCGCCGTAAGTGTCCGGCTCCCGTCCCTGTCTGCATGCGTGTTTGCGTGCGCGCGTCTGCGCAGATGGGTTCAACGTACGTATCGTCCCACAGGCATCCGTGAGGAGGAACGTAAGATCCTTGCATGGACAGGATACTTCCAGAGCATCACAGTGGGCGTGGCTCCAGTCGTTGTGGTGATAGCCAGCGTTGCCACGTTTTCCGCCCATATGCTCCTGGGGTATGATCTCACTGCAGCCCAGGTATGACATCATAGTTGCCCTGTAGGTGTAATGTAAATCGTCTTGAAGGGTGAGGTCGCTGGAGAATGTCTATTGTTTTGTACCCGACAGGCATTTACCGTGGTGACAGTCTTCAATGCCATGACATTTGCGCTCAAGGTCACACCCTTTTCTGTCAAGTCTCTGTCTGAGGCGTCTGTGGCCATGGAAAGATTTAAGGTTTGTTTCTCTTCTGTCCTCCTAGAGATGACTAAGCATTATGTGTGTGTGCATGCCTGCCTTCATGATCTTACACCTTCATGCAGAGTCTGCTCATGATGCCAGAGGTGGAGATAATCCAGTCGTGCCCACAGCGCCCCCATGTGGCTGTCGAACTCAGCAGTGCCAGCTTCGCATGGGAGACCAGTGGGCACAGTGCCCAGCCCACACCCCGGGGCACTCCCTCAGTGGGCTTGGCCCAGAGGCGTGGCCACAAAAAGCCTTCAGAGAAGCTGGAAGTGGGGAAGCAGTCAGAGGATCCTGGCAGGCAGCTGCTGGCTGAAGGCGAACCGGCCGGAGCCGAGGGCGAGGCCACGCCTATCCCCACAGTCAGCCAGCGGCTCCAGAGAACCCTACACTGCATCGACCTCTCTGTGCCCAAGGTCCGAGCCCTGAAGTACCTGCCGGCAAGCTTCTGCAAACATCACTCACTCTGATGACCTTGAGGCGACTCTGTTGTGAAAGGTGCTGCTTAAAAATGGTGTGTTATTCTCCTCTCTGACACAGGGCCAGCTGGTGGGCATCTGCGGTAGCGTGGGCAGTGGCAAAACATCGCTCATCTCTGCCATTTTGGGCCAGGTAACCTGTTTTCCTTGGGGGGGTGGGGGGGGGGGTACACTGTCCTCGGGGCAGGTTGATTCAGGATCTATGGAAGCCTGTCGCTTCAGCCCTGACCTTTGACCTGCTGCCACCCCAGATGACTCTGTTGGAGGGCTCAGTGGCTGTAAATGGAGACTTTGCCTACGTGGCCCAGCAGGCCTGGATTCTCAACGCTTCGCTGAGAGATAATATCCTGTTTGGGAAGGAATATGACGAAGAGAGGTGAGTAGTGGTCACTTCTGGGGGGACAAGGAGGCTTGCCGTGGGTCCGAACAGGCCTGACCCGCCCTGATGCCCCTTACGTAGATACCAGAAGGTGCTTGGCTCCTGCTGCTTGAGACCAGACCTGGCCATCCTGCCCTGTGGAGACCTCACCGAGGTAACACTGTTGTCCTCTGGCTGATGTTGGCTGGGGTGCATTTCTGCTGTACGTCTGCCCACCCCCCCCCTTCCCCTTTGACTTGGCAGATCGGGGACCGTGGCGCCAACCTCAGTGGAGGCCAGCGGCAGCGCATCAGCCTCGCCCGGGCCCTGTACAGTGACCGCGGCATCTACATCCTGGACGATCCACTTAGTGCCCTTGATGCCCACGTGGGGAACCACATCTTCAACAACGCCATTAAGAAGCAGCTACGCCAGAAGACCGTCCTCTTCATCACCCATCAGCTACAGGTGTGGGGCGTCTATGTTCCCCGTCGCGCGGCGGCCTGAACGTGACCGGGTGTAACGGCCATGTGGCGTCTCTCTCTCAGTACCTGGTGGACTGCGACGACGTCATCGTCATGAGGGATGGCAGCATCACGGAGCAGGGGACGCATGACGTCCTCATGCGGCTCAACGGCGATTACGCGGCCATGTTCAACAGCCTGCAGCTGGGGGAGGCGCCCTGCGTCGAGGCAAGGGGGCGTTGAGCGTGTTAATGTATGTCTCTGTCAGAGACACGGGGAGGGAGAGGGCCTTAACGCCGTTCTGTTATGTCAGGTGACGAAAAAGGCCTCCGGAAACTCTCTGAAGAAACCACCAGAGAAAAAGGCAGGCTCAGTGAAAAAGGACAAACCTGTCAACAAGGACAGTGGTGAGTCCCTCTGTCCCTCTCAGTCTCTCAGTGTCTCTGCCTCTCTCTCTCTGTAAGTTACTGTCCCTCTCTGTCTCTCAGTGTCTCTGCCTCTCTCTCTCTGTAAGTTACTGTCCCTCTCAGTCTCTCAGTGTCTCTGCCTCTCTGTCTCTGTAAGTTACTGTCCCTCTCAGTCTCTCAGTGTCTCTGCCTCTCTCTCTCTGTAAGTTACTGTCCCTCTCTGCCTCTGTGTCTCTGCCTCTCTCTCTCTGTAAGTTACTGTCCCTCTCAGTCTCTCAGTGTCTCTGCCTCTCTGTCTCTGTAAGTTACTGTCCCTCTCTGTCTCTCAGTGTCTCTGCCTCTCTCTCTCTGTAAGTTACTGTCCCTCTCAGTCTCTCAGTGTCTCTGCCTCTCTCTCTCTGTAAGTTACTGTCTGTGAATTTGTGTGTTTCTCTGTGTCTTGCCTCTCTTTGAGTCATAGTTTGAGTCTGTTTTTGAGTCACTGTCTCTGTTTCTCTGCCTCACTGTCTGTGAGGTTTAGTGTCTCTGTGAGTTTGTGTCTCTGTGTCTATCTTTGACTCTGACTCTAGGTCTGCCTTTGTGAGTCAGTTTATGAGTCTGTCCGGGTCTCTTCCTCTCTGTGAGTCTGTCTATCTGAGTCTCTGTCTCTGCTGTATGTTACTGTCCATGAGTCACTCTCTGACTTCCTGTCCTTCTCTTCCCCACAACGCAGGTCAGCTGATGCAGGTTGAGGAGCGTGGGCGGGGCTCGGTGCCCTGGTCGGTCTACGGGGTGTACATGACGGCAGCGGGCGGCCCACTGGTCTGTCTGCTCATCCTGGTCCTTTTCATGCTCAACGTGGGGAGTACGGCTTTTAGCAACTGGTGGCTCAGCTACTGGGTCAAACAGGGCAGCGGGGTCAGTGTCTCGCCTCCTACGTAACTCATAAGACACGAGTATCAGGTTGGTGCATGTCTGTGACTGACTCTGTTGCCCCCGATGGACAGAACACGACATTGTGGCAGGGGAACAGCTCTGTGGTGAGTGACAGCATGAAGGACCATCCTCTGATGCACTACTATACTGCCATCTACGCGCTTTCCATGGGCGTCATGCTCATTATTAAGGTGGTTCGTGGAATTGCCTTCGTCAAGGTATGCAGCACTCCTGTGTGTGTGTGTGTGTGAGAGTGATAGAATGGTATACATACCCTTTCTTCCGTGTGTGTGTGTGTGTGTGTATATTGTATATTTACCCATCCTCTGCTCAGTGGACTCTCCGAGCATCCACCCAGCTCCATGAGGAGCTGTTCCGGAAGATTCTACGCAGCCCCATGAAATTCTTCGACACAACGCCAACAGCCCGCATCCTCAACCGTTTCTCTAAGGACATGGATGAAGGTAGCCGGACGACCATGCCGCAGCTTTCTCATGTCTGTCCCCCGGATGTTTCTTGTGTTGATTGACACCCCCCGTCCCCCCAGTGGACACCCGGCTCCCGTTCCAAGCAGAGATGTTCATCCAGAACGTGATTCTGGTCTTCTTCTGCCTGGGCGTCATCAGCAGCGTGTTCCCCTGGTTCCTGGTATCTGTGGGCCCCCTGGTTGTTCTCTTCACGGTGCTGCACATCGTCTCTCGCATCTTCATTCGGGAGTTGAAGCGCCTGGACAACATCACGCAGTCACCCTTCTTGTCGCACGTGACCTCCAGCATCCAGGGCCTCACTTCTGTGCATGCTTACAACAAGGGGGAGGAGTTTCTGAACAGGTGAGTTGGGGGGGGGCAACCGGGTCACGGCTTGTGGCCCGCAAGTGTGTTGACCACCACTCAAACCACACATATATGCGTGTCTCCTGAGGTTTTGGGGCCCCCTGCTGGGCACTAATGGCCACTACACTAGACTGGGGCTGCAGAAACGACAAACCCAGCCCTGCCCATGTCCACACCTTTTCTGCTGCTTAATGAGTCAGTCGGGTTCATTCGCAGGTATCAGGAGCTGCTGGATCAGAACCAGGCCCCATTCTACCTGTTCAGCTGCGCCATGCGCTGGCTGGCTGTGCGTCTGGACCTGATCAGCGTGGCTCTGATCAGCATCACTGCGCTGATGATGGTGCTCATGCACGGGCAGATCTCCCCCGCCTACGCCGGCCTGGCCATATCCTATGCAGTGCAGGTGAGGCTCTGCCTTCCATCCCACTCTCATCCCACCCACCTCCACCAGACCAGCGCTCACTGCATCTCTCCCAATCCTCCATCTAGCTGACTGGGCTGTTCCAGTTCACCGTGAGGCTGGCGTCTGAGACTGAAGCTCGCTTCACCTCCGTGGAGAGAATTCATCACTACATCCAGGTGAGAGGGATCTCCCTATTACATCTAGGGGAGCTGGGACCCATACCTGTGCACTGTGCATCTACTCTACTTAATTGCCCTTTCAACCACCAGTCCCTAGCCTTGGAGGCCCCTGCCCGGATCAAAAACAAGGCCCCCCCGACAGACTGGCCCCAGGAAGGCGAGATCGTGTTTCATGACACGGAGATGAGGTACCGAGAGAACTTGCCGCTGGTTCTGAAGAAACTTTCCTGCACCATCCGGCCGAAAGAGAAGATTGGCATCGTAGGTCGAACTGGCTCAGGTGCGTCAAACTCCTTCTTGCCCGGAAACATCGTTAATATAACTCCAAGAAGTCTGGCTGGCTGGGTACTTGTCTGGATGCTGATTGGCTGGCCGTGTGCCTCTCTGGATTATGATTGGCTGGCTGTGTATCCTCTCTCAGGGAAGTCCTCTCTTGGCGTGGTGCTCTTTCGCTTGGTGGAGCCTTGTGGTGGCACCATCCGGATTGATGGCATCAACATCTGTGACATCGGTCTGGCAGACCTACGCAGCAAGATGTCCATAATCCCACAAGAGCCTGTGCTTTTCAGTGGGACTGTCAGGTATGGGGGGTGGGGTGCAGTAGCTGGAGTGTGTATGCTGGTGTAATGTCAGTGACCTGGGTAACTTAGCTTCTGTTCTCTAGGTCTAACTTGGACCCTTTCAACCAGTATGCAGAAGACCTGATTTGGGATGCACTGGACAGGACACACATGAAAGAATGTGTAAGCGTCAGGGGTCAAAGGTGACAAGTCAGGCATCAGAAAGCATGGATAAGCCCACCAATGAGAAGCTGAGTCTGTTCATGTTCACCGTTCTCTCCAGGTTGCCCAGCTGCCTCTGAAGCTGGAGTCCGAGGTGCTGGAGAATGGAGAAAACTTCTCGGTAGGAGAAAGGCAGCTTCTGTGTGTAGCGAGAGCTCTGCTGAGGCAGTGTAAGGTATGGAGGCACAGACATGTGCAAGTTTGTCACATTCACAGGTGTGTAGCGAAATGCTATTGCTTCCTGATCCCTAGATTCTGCTTAAAAAGACCTAATGGAAAAATGGCAAATAAAAATACAAGCCACGATATAAATATGTGTATATACACAAGTCAGTCTAAGTCATAATGACGTAAAATGAGGAATGCCTGAAATTTCACAGTTCCTTGCTAACCGGCTGTACCTACCCCTGCAACATTTTGGCAGGTGCTGATTCTGGATGAGGCCACTGCTGCTATGGACACGGAGACGGACTCGCTGATCCAGGAGACAATCCGTAGTGCTTTTCTGGATTGCACCACGCTGACCATCGCACACCGGCTGCACACTGTGCTGAACTGTGACCGAGTCATGGTGCTCAATCAGGGACAGGTACACCAGTGGCCACATTCTCCGCTCACAGCCCCGGCAGCTTCCTACACTGGTGTGAGGTCATTTCCTCCTCCTTCTTTTACAGGTGGTCGAGTTTGATGAGCCATCTAAACTTCTGGCCAATGAAAATTCTCGATTCTGTGCCATGCTGGCAGCGGTGGAGAACAAGATCTCCGTGAGAGGCTAAGACTGACGTCGGGTGGAGACCCGCGCTGGAGAGGGCTCAGAGTCCCCTCCTCGCCCTCCCAGATGCTCCAGCCCTGGCCTCAGCTCTGACTGCACACCTGTATGCACACCTGCAGTACAAGGCACTGCTAGTCAGGGGTGCTGTGCTGAGCTTGGTGAGGCCCTTGGACGTGTGCTGGGGCCGTCCTGGGAGAAGCCTGCTCAGAAATCTTTCTTGGCTCAGATGGTCAGGGATCAACTGGTACTGAACAATAGAGCTTTACATGTGTAGCTATAATCATTTAAAAGGGTCTGTTTTTTAGGATATCTATCTATATGCACATATTTACTGTGGAGAGGATGTATGCTGGGTTTATTTTGTACTGACTTTGTATGTAAAACATCACTGTATGACATGTTAGTATATTTTCATATGTGTGTACCTGTCATTGTAGTCTGATCTTAAACCGTTCAACGATTTAATGGTGTTCAGAGCTCTGTGATGCTGTTGTCATGTGACTCAAACCATGGACCCTGGCTAGGGTGATTTGCGCACATGCCCAGAGGTGTTGTTCAGGTGGTTAAGTCACACAAACCTGTGTTCCTTCAGCTCCACGCACATTTCAAATTAGCTGCTGGAAGGATATAGCCTGCTTATTCTAAGGCAGGGGTATGAAACTCCAGTCCTGGGGGGCCAGACCCCTACGCAGTTTTGGGTTTCCCCAAAACACACCTGATTCACCTCCTTGCACTTCCTTGAGCTAATTAATACACAGCTCTTGAGCTGAATCATTTGTGGTGCGACAGGGAAAAAACTAAGCCACGCAGGGCTCCAGCCCCCCAGGACTGGAGTTTGACACCCCTGTTCTAGAGCTCCCCCAGCTGGTGGGTTAGGGCTCTCTAAAAGTGTGTCATGTCAGGACCTTAATCCAGGGCTGCTATCTGCTACCAGGCTTTAGCCTGGGAAACTGCTGTAACAACAGCCCTCTGATGGACCTTACAGTGCGTGTGTGTGCACACGCGTGTGTGTCTCTGTGTTTTTCCTAGTTTTATTGCCTTAGCATGATGCGTTAAGCGCATTGAAGAGGCAAGAAGGGAGCAGATGTCTCTTTAAGATATGTTAATAAACCTATTTTATGGATACATTTGCACTTGTGTGTTTGATCAAGAGAATTCAGCAGAGATGTATTCACAGCCCTGCACACGAATCTGACACAATCATTCACCGGAACATAGTGAGTCACATAAACTTGGAAAAAATCGTGCACAAAGTAGCACAGATCTTCATAAACACACGCAAAGAAAGTCAGTACGGCAACAAACGCGGGCAGATGGCTGCCCGCCGCACTGGGTGGCATTCTCCGACTGTCCTCACGACGCTGCCCTTCACGGTCCCTCTTACTCATGTGACAGAGTCGGGAGCAGCTTCTAGCCCCAGACAACACGTGTACGGAACACCATGTCCATCCGACCCAATACGCCTGAAGTTAGAGTTGAAAATGGTGGAGAGACCTAAGCCGATTCCCGTGATGGCGCTCCGCCGTACAGGGCCAGCAGCACCGGGCGTGTGAATGTGTGCGGGGATCCCGGGGAGAAAGAGGAAGCGGCCCCTCGGCTGCCCTCACACCGTTTATCAGCAGCCGAAGCGCCCGGCTTCTTGTCGGTACGCCGCCGGTCTGCCCGGTGTAGCCGAGGTAAATCGCTTTGGCCGCCGCCGCCGGACCCCAGACCGCCTCCATAGCGCCCCCTTCAGCCCGAAAACTTTTCTCCCGGAGTGATTTCCTCCGTTTTCACTTCCTGTTTTCGGCTGGAGTCCCTGCGCTCGGCTTCTTTCGTTTCTGCCTCTCTTCTTGTCCTGTTTTCCTCCTTTTTTCCTCCGTTTTTCTCCGGCTCTCTCGTCTCGTCTCCCCCGGCGCTGGATCCTCTTTCCCTGGACGGAGCGCGATGCGCAATTTGGACTTTGGCTCCGGCGGACTTTACGCGGATTTTCCCGTCTTCCCTCACGCTCCGGTTTCTCTTTTTAATTCAGTATAATGTTGACTTCGTCCTGTTCGGCACGTCTGGCTCCGGTTACGACCGCAGAGACTGACTAGCGGGTTAGCCGGCTAGCTGCCTCCATGCCGCCTGCCGCTCCTCGTCGCGCTTTCCCGACTTTTATTTTTAATTTAATTGAACTTTTAGTATTAATTTAATCCTCCCGTCCGGAGTCGCCATGTCCGACCTGCAGCGCCCGGCCCTGTGCTGCTGCCGGAAGGCGCCGGTGGAGGGCGGCCCGAGTCCGTGTCCGGAACGTTGCCAGCGGGTTGATGTCGCCTCGGCGTCCAACTTCCACAGCTTCAGGCTCCGCCACTTCCACCTGGACCTCCGGCTGGACTTCGCCGCCAAGGAGATGTCGGGCCGGCAGGTGCTGGAGCTGGTGCCGCTGCAGGCCGGGGTGCAGACGCTGGTGCTGGACGCGCACCCGTCCCTGCTGGTCCACTCCATAGACTGTACGGTGCCCGGGGCCGCCGGCTCTCCGGACCGCTGCCTGTCGCTCACTTACCGGCTGGACCCCTTTACCGACTACGGCTCGTCTCTAATCATCAGCCTGCCGGCTGCCGTGGTTCGACCGCGGCGGACTTTACAGATCACGGTCCGGTATACCACGACGGACGGACCAGCGGTAGGGCTGTCATGGTGTCGATTATTATGATATTGAACATAATGCTAATCGTAATCATGTTAATAGTGATTATATCGACGGTAATTATATTCACGGGAGCTCGGCTGCCCCTTGGTACGGATCTGTACGTTGTCCCAAACTGGAGTGTGTGTCTGATGCTGAGACCTGAGTTCTGCCTCCCCCCCCAGACCCTCATGTGATTGATCCAGTGCTGTGTGGGAGTGTGAGAGCGAGAGAGAGATGCTGCTGGCTGTACATCCCACCCACATCTCCCTGCCCGATCTGCTATCCAGACCATGGATCCGGTCCTGTACCCTCCATTAAACTCCGGATCTGCTCTGACTGTGACCTCACCCGCAACTCTCCCCCCCTTTTGCAGATATGGTGGCTGGATGCCGGGCTGACATCGGGGCAGACGAGCCCGCTGGTCTTCACACAGGGCCACTCCGTGTGTAACCGCTCCTTCTTCCCCTGCTTCGACACACCGGCTGTCAAGAGCACCTACTCCGCCACGGTCCACGTATGTCCTGCCCTGACGGGCGCTGTCCTTTTCGCGTGCTGGTGTGTCCAGCAGGTCTCCTCTGCTCGGTGTTGTCAGTAACACACCGTCTCTTTGTAGCATTCCCACACATGAGAAACATGCCTGTGCATCGCTCTATGTGGCCTAAACATCACCCCTTGCCCCTTTGTCAGGCTTTCTGAGTGCATTGTTTAAACTGCTTGTATTATGGGTTGGGTTTGGCTTGGGGTGCTATGGCTGCATGCAGATTACTGGTGTATGGGGCCAGATTCCCAGCTTTTTTTAGACTCTGCCATGGACCCCCAGCCACGAAGAAGGCTGCCCTTCATATGCTCTTAAAATGCAGCTCTGTGTGTCAGCTGGATGAAATGTGACCACTAGCTCCCCCTGCAGGTTCCCGAGGGAGTGACGGTGCTTATGAGTTCCTCACACAGTGCCTACTCAGAGCAGGACAGGGCGTTCCAGTTTTCCATGGAGTTCCCTGTCCCGGCCTATCTGGTTGCCTTGGTGGCAGGAGATCTGCAGCCAGCCGACATTGGCCCCCGGTGAGATGGGAGGGGGGTTGTCATGGCGATAGTCGGTCCTAGTGGTTCTTTTCCCAGGGGTAGGAGATCAGTGGAAAGAGTCACTCAGAGTTAACCAGTGGAACAGTTGGCATGGTGGCAACTGGCTCCAGAGAGGGCATCGCCATGGTTACAGGGCTGTTCAAGGACCCCTTGGGAAAATGAGTAGCAGGACAAATGTCCCCTCTCTTGTCCCCTAGGAGCCGTGTGTGGGCAGAGCCCTGCATCCTCACTAGTGCTGTCAGCAAGCTAGGGGGCAGTGTGGAGCGCTGGCTGGCCGTGGCGGAGGGGCTGTTCGGACCCTATGTCTGGGGCAGGTGAGGATGCTGTTAGGTCTGGGTCCCGTCTCCCAATCCAGCTGAGTACCAGATGTTAGTGACTAATGTACAACTGAGACTGATGCCTCGGATTCAAGATCTCCCATGAGTGTCGCTAATAACAGGATCCTCAACACTAGTCAAAGCACTGATTATCTGGTTTGTATTTTGACGTGGCTTTACTTGAGGGTCAGATTTCACACATACACTTTAACAGACACTAAGAGCGAGAGGACACACAAACACTTTGTAATGGAAACATTAATGGGGGTCATGTGTGACTTAGTGGGTAGGACGCTGTGCCTGTAATCAGAAGGTCGCCGGTTCAAATCCCTGGGTCATGCTAGGTACGCTTTGAGCTCCGAAGTCAGAAATTCTGAGTTCTTAGTTGGAAATTTCAGCTGGAACAGCCCCTGGAGTCAGAGTTTCAATTCAGAAAGTCAGAGGAACCTCCGCAACCCCGAACTCAGAATTCAGGTTGGCTGTGCCCTTCATTAACAGAAGGGAAATCTGTAGCAATATGCTGTTTATTAGCACTTACATATAATTTGTGGCTCATTAAATCGGTCGTACGCACAGTACTGTCGAACTGCTATCTGTGCACATGTTGCTACTGTTTTTGTATGCGCGTTATCAACTTATATAGTTAACAATAGCTAAGGATGAACTGGGCTAGAACCGGGGTCTGATTCAGAAGGCATTCCCATCATTCCCAGCTCTGACTTCTGACCTCCGAGAATTGGAATGCAGCATCAGCAGATCTCTGTTAGGCCCTTAACCCCCAGTCACTCAAGGGACTGCTTTTTCAAAAATGTATATAGTCGTGGCCAAAAGTTTTGAGAACTTTTCACAAAGTGTAGATCTTTTTGTCATGTTTCTATGGTATACTGAAGTATAATTGCAATCATTTCATAAGTGTCAAAGGCTTTTATTGGCAATTATGCAAAGAGTCCATATTTGCAGTGTTAGCTCTTCTTTTTCAAGACCTCTGCAATTCGCCCTGCCGTGCTGTCAGTCAACTTCTGGGCCAAATCCTGACTGATAGCAGCCCATTCTTGCATAATCAATGCTTGGAGTTTGTCAGAATTTGTGGATTTTTGTTTGTCCACCCGCCTCTTGAGGATTGACCACAAGTTCTCAATGAGATTATGGTCTGGGGAGTTTCCTGGCCATGGACCCAAAGTCGATGTTTTGTTCCCTGAGCCACTTAGTTATCACTTTTGCCTTATGGCTTATGGTGCTCCATCATGCTGGAAAAGGCATGTTCCTCACCAAACTGTTCTTGGATAGTTGGGAGAAGTTGCTCTCATTCCTTATTCATGGCTGTGTTCATAGACAATTGTGAGTGAGCCCACTCCCTTGGCTGAGAAGCAGCCCCACACATGAATGGTCTCTGGATGCTTTACTGTTTTCATGACTCAGGACTGATGTTTTTCTTGGAGAGAAGTGGCTTCTTTGCTGCCCTTCTTGACACCAGGCCATCCTCCAAAGGTCTTCGCCTCACTGTGCATGCAGATGCACTCGCACCTGCCTGCTGCCATTCCTGAGCAAGCTCTGCACTGGTGGTGCCCCGATCACACAGCTGAATCAACTTTGGGAGACGGTCTTGGTGCTTGCTGGACTTTCTTGGGCTCCCTGAAGCCTTCTTCACAACAACTGAACCTCTCTCCTTGAAGTTCTTGATGATCTGATAAATCTTACTAGCAGCAATGTCCCTTTCTGTCAGGGCTGGAATACAGTGGAAATGGGATTTTTGGGATTAAGTTTATTTTCTCAGCAAAGATGGCAATTAATTGCAATTCATCTGATCACTCTTCATAACATTTGCAAATTGCCATCATAAAAACTGAGGCAGCAGACTTTTGTCAAAATTAATATTTTTGGCATTCTGAAAAACCTTTGGCCACGACTGTAGGTGCTTTCTCACTAAAGTTCAGGAGTCTAGTTCCTAGTTCTGAGTTCCTGGGCCATCTCGACTGGGAACTTTTGTAGTTCTTGGCCACTTTCACGTGTGTTGCTTTCCCACCACACAACAGGAGCTGCGACCTTTATGTTAAATAAGCGTAGGAGACACAAAAAAGGTAGGGTAAACTTTATACATAGTTTCATATGAAACTGCACCATCACTCCAAAACAACGGAGAAATAAGTATTGTTAGTAGTTTTCTTGGTCATTTGGGCAGATCGATCGCATGGTCTGAAAATATGGGACAAATTGTAGTTTATTTTAAAAAAAATTATATAGCCTGCAACGCGTTTCTAATTCATTATTAAATCTGGCCAGCAGATTGATTTTTCATTTTCCAGAGAATGAAAAAAAAACGATGTAATGTCGTCTCGCTAATAAACGCAGGCAAGTTGCACTGCTGGCACCAGTGATATTAGAAGCTTGCCGGTCACTGATCGAACTTTCCTATGCAGAAATATGGAGATGCAAGCAGAGAAGCTATTCATTAATGCATTTAATGTAACAGATACAAAAATAATTCCATTTGCTTAGTTTCTGCTCCATTACTTGTATCTATTTTCCCCGCACTTCTCCGTAACTTCCAAGTTAGAGCCAGTGCTTTGAGACAACCAATCATTTTATCGCTAGAAGCCCCACATAATAGTTCTTGGTCGAGCGAAAAGTACCTAGTCTGGGGTAGGGACTAAAAAAAATAGGGAAAATAAAGGAACTATATCCAAGGAACCAGTTCCTGCGGTGGGAACACAACAGAAGTTCCTGGTGGCAGAAAAAGGTTCTGGTTCCTGAGATGGGAAAGCACCTTGCGTCTCTTTGGATAAAAGCGTTTGCCAAATAAGCGATTATGGAAACGGATTACATGTTCTACTCTAATGGACACTGACTGATTTCTCACACAAATATAGTAGACACTGAGAGTCAGCTTTCACATGCACACTTTTCTCCCAGTTAGGTGCCTCTTACTTTACTGTGGTTTGTTTTGGTCACTGCTCCTGCACTTCTCATGCTCTACACGCCGCTACCCCCCCCCCCCCAGGTATGACATCGTGTTTTTGCCACCCTCCTTCCCTGTCGTTGCCATGGAGAACCCCTGCCTAACTTTCATCATCTCCTCCATCCTGGAGAGCCACGAGTTCCTCCTGATCGACGTCATCCATGAGATCGCCCACGGCTGGTTCGGCAATGCCGTGACCAACGCCACGTGGGAGGAGATGTGGCTCAGCGAAGGACTGGCCACATATGCCCAGAGACGCATCACCACCGAGGCCTACGGTATGCACAGGGCGCGTCAGTGCTGAGGTTCTCAGGAACGGCCCTATCCCGTCTGACCCGTCTGTGCTCCTCAGGTGAGGCTTTCACCTGTCTGGAGACCATGTTCCGTCTGGACGCTCTGCACCGGCAAATGAGGCTTCTAGGAGACACCAACCCAATGAGCAAGCTGCAGGTCAAGTGTGAACCAGGTATTTCAGCCGACGGGTGTCCATGTGCAGTGTGGGCAGCAGGGGGCATAGTCCAATTCCTAGGAGAAGCCTTTCAGTACACAGGAATGCCCCAATAAAATACCAGGTCATGTGACAAGTGTCTCCGTGTCTTAAATAATGATAAACATATTAGCCTGTCTATTTTCTTAGGAGTGAACCCTAGCAGCTTGATGAACCTCTTCACGTATGAAAAAGGCTTTTGCTTTGTGTCCTACTTGTCTCACCTGTGTGGGGACATACAGAGCTTTGACAGCTTCCTGAGGGTAAGTGACACACACACACACACACTGTACATACACCAGTCGCTCTCTTCTCCCCTTCATTCCTCACTAGCTGCTTCCTTTCCTCCTCGCAGAGCTACATTCAGCAGTTCCAGTTCTGCAGCGTGGTGGCAGAGGACCTGCTCAACCTCTTCCTGGGTTTCTTCCCCCAGCTGAAGGAGAGGGAAGGTGAGCCTGGGGTCCAAATGCCTGGAAGATGTGAGATGATGGTGAGTGAGATGGTCACGGTGTGACAGTTCTCTGTCTCACTATAGGGTTGGACTTTGACCGCTGGCTGAATGAATGTGGCCCCCCTCTCTACGAGCCGGACCTCTCCGCGGGGGCGATTCTCACAGAGCCTGTGCAGTGCCTGTGTGAACTTTGGGGGGAGGAGGTCCCCGAACCCCAAGCCATCGCCAGCTTTGACCTGTCCTCCTGGAGCACCTTTCAGACAGTGCTCTTCCTGGACCGCCTCTTGGACCGATCCCCCCTTCCTCAAGGTACACCCCAAAGCCATGTTCCACTTCTCTTCTGTTGCCCCTCCCCTGTACATGTTTGTATCCCTCTACTGACCCCCCCACGCTGGCAAAAATGATCATGTTCAGTGGACATGCGTGCTGTGCCGGCCTTCCTCATCTGTGATTGGCTGTCGTGTGTGTCCCTCAGAAGTGATGACCCGCCTATCGTGCTGCTACTCTGCCCTATTGGACGGCATGAATGCCGAGGTGCAAATTCGCTGGCTGCAGATTGTGGTGCGGAACAGGTTCTACCCAGACCTGCCCCGGGTCCGTAGCTTTCTGCACAAACATGTAAGGGAGACGGCCACAGACTCTTGAAGTGTGTCACACGTGTTATGTATGATGTCGCGTGGTGTGCATGTTTAATACGATAACTGAAAGTGCTTCCCAGCTTGGCTGATTTACTGCATTGGCTAGCAGGAGCTCTTGTCCCCAGTAATAACTAGGGTAATCTATAATCATGAATGTGTGATGATGGATAACTCAATTCTGATGAGCTCTACTTCATCCCCCCCCCCCCCCCCCCCCCCCCCAGACCTCCCGTATGTACACGGTCCCGCTGTACGAGGATCTCTGTGCTGGGGTGATGAAATGCTTCGCTGCGGAGGTCTTCTCTCAGACTCAGGCCAGAATGCACCCCAACCTGCGTCGAACCCTGCAGCAGATCCTGTTCCAGAGCAGCACCCCTCCCAGTGAGACTCCTTTGCCTTTGCTCCCCGTCACCTCCCCTGCACCAGCCCCCACCCCCACGGACATGCCCAGCACGGGCTGCATCTCCTTGCGAAACGTCAACGTGTCTGCCTGACAGAAGACCTGGTCATGTGTCCTGGACCGGGAATCCTGATTGGATGAAACTGGACCAGAATAGTGACACAGACTCGTCCTCCTTTATTTATTGCTCTGTACCTGACACTCGTAGGCTAAACCCTAAAGCTCCTCTGGGTTTCCTTATCACACGTGTTTGGTCACAGTCCCTGGAGAGAGTGTGTGTGCTGTGTTATGCTGGGTCATGCCCAGGAGTGGAAAGCTCATGTTCAGAAAGTACAAATCCAGATCAAAATTTTGTTTCAACCAACCAGTTGAGTATAAAGAGCCACAGTCACAGAGTACTCAACTGATTGGTTGGAACAAAATCATGGTCTGGATTTTTACTTTCAGGACCTGAAATTTCCACCTCTGGCCGTGCTGCTATTAGGACGTGGGCTTCCTGTTATAGAATGGGACCGAGTGTCATGGACCACTTTACAGTCTGTTGTTAAGGGTGGAGGGAGGTGGCAATTATGGTACTTCAGTCTAGCAGGGGATCTTCATACATGGCAGTTTTAGCTAAAAGAAATTGACTGACCCTTTTCTTCTGGTAAACACTACACTGTGCCTTGGGTAACTAGAACATTGATGTATATTAACATGGGGATCAAGCCACGGAATTCTGACCACCTTAGTGCCTTTTGGACCCAGATCACTGTGAAGCTACGCTCCTGTTCTCCTGTAAGCACAGGCCTCCTGTGTCACATGGCAATTGAGTGGATGATGAAAATGTAGCTTTTTATGATGGGGGAGAGCGGAGTCAAGTTATATTAGGAGAAAGTGAAAGCTTCTGAATCCAGTAATGTCCTTAATTCTATTTCTTTTGTGGAATAATGTCAGGAATGAAGGTTATATTGAGCTGCTGTGCTACTAACCCCCCCCCCCCCCAGCCTGAGGATCCTCCGGTCCATCTCTTGTTGATTTGCACAAAGGGCAACACCAGCACGTTTTGGCTGTGTTCATATAATTAAACAGGATTGCCGTGTATTGGGCGCCATGTGTGATATCTCTACACAAACACACTGTCCATCGTCTGTGCCCTTCTCCCAGCACAGACAGAGGCTTGTGCAATGAGATCGTATATCTCTCCTATTAGCATGAGTGGCAGACAAGCCACAAGCTAACAGAGCGTATGCATTTGGGGTGATTAACACCGAGGGCGGCTGCTCTTTGCGCAAGTGACGCTGCCTCAAAGCTGGACGGGTATCAGTCTGCATTCAGCACAACATCCGTGCAAGCCAAGGGTGGCCAATCTTATCCGCAAAGGGCTAGTGTGTATGGTTTTTGGGGTAATCTTTAGGTCAGCTGTCCAAACCCAAGTGTGAGGATTCTTCAGCCAATCAGTACACTAATTAGTAATCAATTAGGGAGTTGCAGCGAAAACCTGAATACCCAGCGGCCCTTTCTAGATAAAATTGGTCACCCCTGTCTAAGGCGATTTAATGTTCCAGCACGTTTAATCGAGATCTGGCGACACCATTGCTGGAGGACATGGCAGAGGCAGTTTGTTTAGAAAGAAGAGTTTCTTTCTTTTTTTTTTTTATAACCCAGATGTCATTATGCCTGTGAATTATACGGAATGATGTTGCTCTGCGAAACAGAGTGGCCTGTCCTGGCGGTCCGGTACTGTCGATATTACTGAATTCACAATGACCGATTGCCTTTTCGAACCGGTCGAGTTGGGGATTGGAGTGAAGAGAAGGGGGCCCGGCCGTGCGTGTCCGGCAGGGGGCGCAGTCACTCCGTTCAGCCGTAACGTTAAGGCAAGGGAGCACAGGGACCCATCCCCCCCGGCTCCAAGGGGTCAGCACGGGAGAGTCGATGCTTTCCAAAGCTCTGCGTGGTTCTGTCCAAAATCGCCAGCGCCACGAGTCTGTGAGACCGCACCGTGTCAGTCAGAGCCGGGTGTCTTCGCCTGCAGCGATCCCTGACAGTCTGTAGCGGAGTCTCCCACCGCGGGTCGGCGTGGTTCTCCCGAACCGGCCCCAACCGAAGCGGACCGGGTCGCTGCGCGTTTCCTCCTCCGCCTGTAGAGGGAGTTCCTGGGAAGACTCGCAGAGCTGAAGACTGACGGACAGACAGCTGCTGGGGGAGAGGGGCAGGCAGAGCCCGCCGCCGGACCGCCGCCTGGGGAATAGAGCGTCCCTCCTCCACCGCGGCGGAGACAAAGAGACGCGGAGGCAGTGCTTTGGCTAAACTGGAGAGAAGGAGGCCGGCGGCGGTGAAGCTGAGCAGGAACCGGCGCCGGGCTGCCGACTGCCGCCACCCTGGGCTGAATGCGCCGGGCCTGCGCCTCCCCAGCAAGCCGCCATGGGGGAAACAAAAATTATCTACCACCTCGACGAGCAGGAGACCCCCTACCTGGTGAAGCTGCCCGTCGCGGCCGACCGGGTCACTCTGGCGGACTTTAAAAATGTCCTTAACAAGCCCAACTACAAATTCTTCTTCAAGTCCATGGACGATGATTTCGGGTAAGACCGCGTCCCGTCTTTGTCCGACGCGGGGCGCCCCGGCCCGGGACGGCGGGCACAGCAGATGCGGGACAGACGCCGGGCCGGAGGGGGGCCCGGGCCTGCGGGAGCCGAGCTGGGGGGACGCGGGTCGCGACACTCCTTCGCTCACTGGAAAATAATATGCCGCTTTTGTCCTGCCTCCATTTTACAAATGCGGGGAATCCTGGCAGCGATTACTGACGATTCAGCTTTTTGTAATAAAATGGTAAAGCAGAAATAAAGGCTGCTTCTGCGGGGGGGGCGGGTTGGCCCGGGACACTGAGACGGGCCGGGGAAGGGCAGCTGCCGTAGGTGCTTTACACCGGGGCGGACCAGGTCCGGCTCAGTCAGCAGGGTTGTTCCGGAGCTCTGCCCCCGTCTGCTAGCCGCCCCGGGCCCTCGGATTTCGGCCGAACTGCAGGCCGGGCTTAAGAGTGAAAATGGCGGACGGGGGGGGGGGGCGGAGGGCCGAGCGGTCCTTTTGTCCTGTGGGTTTCTCACAGGCCGGTTCCGTTTTGTCCGGATCACTGCGGACGGGCTGGCGGCCCCCGGGCCCTGTATCTGTCAGTATCTCAAACGGGAATAAAGACTAAAGTGGACAGCACTTTATCCCGTCCCGTCAACCGGGCCGATGCACTTCGGACCCGGACGCTGTCAGGCCGCTTTCCGAGGAGGGTATCGGGGGGTGTCCTACATTGTTATGATAACGAAGCCAAACAAAAAGCTGTCATTTCACTTCTTACTTTTCCTTTACAGAACACAACCCCCACCCCCCCCGACGTAGATGTAAACAATGACCAGAGCTCTCCTATTAATCGTCCTTAACACACAAGCCGTGTCCTCTCTCTCCCGTAAACACACCCATACCATTTGCCTCTACCCAGAATTTGGGGTAATTACCGATTATGGACTACAGAAAACCAAATTAAACTGCACGGGTAATTTTAAAGGTGGATTTCCATGAATAAGTCCCTTGCTTCACTGGATTAGGGAGTAAAGGGCTCTGTGTGTGCACCTTTTGCTGACAAAGTGGAGTCTTCACTGGTTGGCTCAGCCACTGTCTCTGGGCTCGTTTGTGAGGGACAGTGGAGGAGAGTAGGCTCTCCGGGGTGCGGAATCTCAAGCTCTCTTCCTCCACTCCAGCAGACGTTCCTGAAGCTGGGCACCCCTGTGTTTCTGGGGGTATGCACTGACTGGTTTCAGGCAGCAGTCTTTGGTGGCCGGTAGTGGAGGGCCGGTGGGTTGTCTTTGGGAACAGATTGGGTCGTCTTCTGCAGCAACACTTGGGTTTCCTGACAGTGACTGACTCCCTCGTCTTTGCTTTAATAATGCTTCCTTTAAGGAGGCTGACCTACTTTTTTTGCCCCTGTATTTTCTGGGTGTGTGTGAGTGAGCAAGAGAGAGAGAGTAAGAGATCCTGCTTAGGTGCCCTAACTGTGGAAAGTGTGCTTGCCTTAAAACAGGACCCCACTTGCCTTTGTTCCTGCATAATGCTGGCCTGGGTAATGTCAGCATTTACACCTTACAGGACCTTGTTTAGTTAGTGGTCAGGTGGTTTACTCCCCCATTGGGAGGGGGTTGATGTGACTCGAGCTGTAGTCTACATAACCTTAGCTGCCAGTCTGACCTGGGCACTGAAGATCACCATCCTGCTGTCCCCTGTAGCTCTGCCTGGAGAATGTTTATGTAGGATTTAGGGGGATTACATACCCTTAATATTTTGAAGAATTTCCTTCTGGGATTAAGTTTATCACCTTATTTTTACATGTAACCCACAGCAAATGGCATCAGAATGCTGTTGTATTTTTTGCTCGCCATTTGTTTTTCTCATGAGCTTGACTGTTATATCTATTTTGACACTCCAAAGTGTTCATGAGAAACTTAAGATCTGTTTGGGATGTGGGCATCTCTTCTGGGTGATAAAAGGCTTATAACCGTCTAACAGGCCCCACTCCACACAGATTGCTTTCAGGCCATAAATTTCACATTCCGTACATCATGCAGATTGCTCTAGCATCAGCTCAGTTCCATTCTCAAAATTACTGTGCTTATTTACTTCACTATTGAGTCATAAATATAACTGATTTCAACATAGGGTCACATGAAGCCTACCTCAGAAAACACAAGGCTGGGAACACCCTGGGTGCATAGGGGACATGCAGAGGGCAGGCGATGTACAGCCGCAGACACACAGCTAAACCACGTGCTTTTGGACTGGAAAGAACTGCAGTGTGAGCACTCTTCACGCAAAGTTATGGCTGGCTGAAGCTGGAGTAGTGAAGCCGCGGGCTGCTCCTCTTTCTGAAGCAAATACAGATCATTTTGAAGGCACTGTGTCATCAGCTGACTGCTTTCATATGTTTATCATTTAGGCACATGATTTACTGTAACATTGTTTCATGAACTCAAAGCCAGCATGGTCATGGCAAAGAGAACAGAATGAATAGAGGGAAGCCAGGGGTTCCTCCTATCTTTTTCTCACTTGGGAGATATTTTGCAGAATGTAGGGCGAGGCCCTGCTTCTGTCCACATGGTATTTATTTTTTTAATGTCTTCTCCCATGTCGCTCCTGCGCACTGTTGGGAGGTTTAGCAATCAGGTCTGATTGGACACTGACAGGGTCACCTGACAGGAGGGGCGCGTTTCCTGCAGGCTGTCTGGCTAAAGGGTGCCTCTGTTTTTTTTAAGGCAACATTGTGGGACAATGAATATGGCTGCTTCCTGTGTGTGTCCCATGTGTAAGGGTGGCTTCCTCTGTATGTGTGTTTGTGTGTGTGTGTGTGTGTGTGTGTGGGGGGCATGTTTTGTCCATGTGTCTCCTGATAACCAAAGACACACTCTGACTTGATGAACCTGTTTCATATTTTCTACAGTATTGGAATCTATTAAAAATATAAAGCATTTGAATAATGATCCAGTTACATGTCGCCATATTGGCCAGTGTTTTAATGAGCGCCATTATTCTGTGTCCCCCATTGGCATTGAGCTTGGGGGCGGTGCCTCTTCTGAGAGTGACTGGGGGTTTGACTGCCTGACTGACAGGACTGTCTGTTTATAATGTGAGTGATGTTTATTTCCTTTGTTTGTGTGAATCCACTGTGTTGGTGGTAAGAAACACAAGCGTGTGTGTGTGTGTGGGTGGGAGAAGTGTGACTTATCTGTCCATTCCTCAGGGTGGTGAAGGAGGAGATCTCCGATGACAACGCCAGGCTGCCTTGCTTCAATGGCCGAGTCGTGTGCTGGGTGAGCGCCCTCTGCTGGTCACCACTATTTGTGTACTTTTGAAGTCTGTGTGGGCTGGTGGGCCAGACAAACATAGCATAAGAATCAGTTTACTGGCCAGGTACAACTACATGTACTGGGAATTTGCTCTGGCAGTACTGGTGCATACATTCACAGACAACATAGAACATAAGAAAACAATCCAGGTATGCACAATTTAAAAAGAATAAAAACCCATATTCAAAACATTAACACGGGGGGATTAGATAAAAGGATTAAAAAGATGTTACCTATCATACTAGTCCTTCAGGATTCTGAAGCAGAAAACTGGTGACCCCTGGTGTCCAGAATGTGCGCTTTGCTGCTAGGTCTGGTCCCCAGTGAGTGCCTTGATACTGTGTGAAGAGGGAGCAGTCATCTTTAAAGCCAGATTAAATTACTGCACTGCAGTCATAGGATCTGCGTGAAAGCTCCATAAATATCCCAGGCTGACAAGAAGATCAAATCAGGCAAAAGTGGCAAAGTCCCGTTGCTTGCTAGCTGAATAGCACGTGGCCCCCCGCTTCACCCCATCTGAATGTCCGCACAGCTCTGCTCCTGCGGCTTGTCTGTCTTTACTGACCTTAACATGAGTTTTTTTGGTATTTTGCACATATTTCTTTGTGTGTTCTGTCATAATGGTTATGACCACCCTGCTTCCGGTCTGCCTTTGGCCACTCGGTCTACGGAGCCGTACCCTCATATCCTTGTCAGTACAGGCATGGGTGTGTTCGGTGCTCCTTGCGCGCTGTGTGAGACCGTGCTGCTCCGCCTCACTGTGTCATGTTCTCTCTGTGCTCAGCTGGTGTCTGCGGATGGTGCACAGTCAGACGGTGGCTCTGTGTGTGCTGACAGCCAATTGGACCTGCCCCCTCCCTTGGAGCGCACCGGGGGCATCGGGGACTCCAGGCCTCCATCGTTCCAGTCAGTGTTTTCCGCTTCTGCGTATATATATATGTCCCCTGACTACAGTAGTCCCATCTCCATCCATCCTGCAGCACAGGTCTGCCACAGGCTGCGCTGTGTCTGGCTCCTGTCTACTTGCCAATGTCCGTTGTGAAGGGTCTGGGCAGGTCCAGTTCTCCTGTGCTAAGCATGCACCATCTATCCCTCTAGTGGAGAAGTGTGAACACTGCAGCGGCAGCTTGCTCGGCCTGTCACATCGCAGTACAGACGGTCCTCTACTTTCGAACTTTCAGACATACGAACGAAGAGGACTGTAAGTCCAAACTGTGTTCTTTGGGCTCCCGTTTCCTGTCCGCAACATCAATTTTTTTTTTCCTGCACGCCAGTTCCGCCTAGTACAGCGCAGCAGCGTAGCTGGCGTACTCCCAGCATCCTAGTTCTTTGTACTTGCGTATAACCTTAAAATGATGTTGAATAACGACTTACGAACATTCCAAGTTACGAAGCGGCTGTTTGGGACGTATCTCGTTCGCAAGTAGAGGAGCGTCTGTATGTCCGAATGAGACCAAAGCAGACCTCAGATCCCTGGATTGTTTTATTCTGCTTGTTTTTTTTCCCACCGCAACCCAAAGAAAGATCTTCAGTGTCATGACTGGGGGGGGGGGGGGGTGGGGGTTTGCGGTTCTCTTATTAAAGCAGGAGCAGGATGGAAGTGCGTAATTCGGAAGCTTGCAACGTGATGAGATTCTCGTATAAACTGAAATACATTAAGGTGATATATAATTTAAACACGTGATATTTTTGTTGTGCCATTTCATTAATTTTAGATGGAAAATCCTATATATAGTCACTTGGAATATTAATGGCTACAGACTGAAAATGCAGAGCTGCTTGTTGGACTAACTGGACATTTTATACACCTGCCAAGCAGATTGGGACTTGATCCCATAATTTATATGTGCGGTATGCGAGCGTTTATGGGAAGAATGACAGTGCTTTATGCAAATCTGGAATACAGCTGCAGACTAGCCTTGTTGGAAAAGCTCAGCACTAAGGCGTCTGGTAATCCTGGTGCTGTGACCTGTGTGTATCAAAGGGTTTGTACAGTAACTGGATCTTAATAAAGGCAGCTTGCTGATTGATACCCACCCTGCCCTGCCCCCAGTGCCAATGCTGCAGCCAGTCAGGACAACCTGGACAATGAGACAGAGACGGACTCGGTGGCGTGCGTGCGGCGAGAGCGGGAGAGGCCTCGCCGGAGGGACACGGGTGAGCACGCTGGGTGGGGCTGTCCGCGGTCTCCGCTTTCCGCTTCTTTAATTACTTCTATACATGCAGTTATAGTCAAACGTTTCGACATGCCAAGCCAAAGACAGTTGGGGAAGCATTCCAGAAGGCCATCTTATGAAACTAGGGTAGAGGAGATACCAGGGTCAGCCAGTCCCTGGAACAATTGGGGTTAAGGGCCTTGCTTAAGGGCCCAATGGTGCGATCTCTGTGCTGAACATGGGATTTGAACCAGGAACCTTCTGAGTCCCATCCCACGGAATTTTGATGCTTTGTATAATTATTCTAAAATTTAGATAATAGTAGAAATGAACCATTCTATTGGTAGTTGTATCCAATTAACTGGAACTGTATCTGAGTTTTAAACCCTGCCCCCTGCACTCCAGGTGGTCGCATGAATGGACACTCGCAGCGGGCGGAGATGGGGGGCTATGAGAGCTCCTCCACCCTGATGAGCAGTGAGCTGGACACCACCAGCTTCGTGGACTCGGAGGAGGAGGACGCAGCCAGCAGGTGAATGCGGGCGATCCGCTAACAGCCACCCGCTGGCACCTGGTCGCCCGCTCTCACACGGTACCCCCATCCCCCCCCCCGCTCCAGGTTCAGCAGCTCCACTGAACAGAGCAGCTCCTCCCGCCTGATGCGGCGGCATCGCCGTCGGCGGCGGAAACCCAAAACCCCCCGCATGGAAAGGGTAAGAGCATGAAGGGCCAATCAGAGAGGAGGGGGCGTGTTTGTTGCTTGCATGGGCCCGCCCACTCATTCCTCTCTCTCTTTCTAGTCATCGTCCTTCAGCAGCATCACTGATTCCACCATGTCTCTGAACATCATCACAGTCACCTTAAACATGGGTAAGCGTCTTAAGCTCTAAGGGGCAGTGCTGTTAAACGCTGTCTGAAACAATCACTGAACAATAAATGTTAAAGGCTGTGGACTCACTTTCCCGCACAGTCAGTCCCTTGAAGTGTGCTGACACCTTGTGTCCTGGAGTGGAATTGCAAGAGGCAGGCACAAGTCTGTCATAGACTGTCGTATGAGGAGAATAATTGACTGAAAGCACTGTGAGTGAGTGAGCAGGGCGCTGGGTCTCTGCAGAGAAGTACAACTTCCTGGGCATCAGCATCGTGGGGCAGAGCAACGAACGAGGAGACGGGGGCATCTACATCGGCTCCATCATGAAGGGGGGAGCGGTGGCGGCGGACGGCCGCATCGAGCCCGGGGACATGCTCCTGCAGGTGTGTGTGCATGCATGGGGAGGGGGGGGGTGTGTCACAGAGCCATCCACCGTCACAGCCCTCGCTATTCCGATACCCTCCCCAGGTGAATGACATTAACTTCGAGAACATGAGCAACGACGACGCGGTGAGGGTACTGCGGGAGATAGTGCACAAGCCGGGGTGAGTGCCGGGGGTGGGGGTGGCCATGGTCCTGGCAGCAGGGGGCGCCCTGCTGACGCTCTGCCTCTCTCTCTCTCTCTCTCTCGCTGCAGTCCCATCACGCTGACTGTGGCTAAGTGCTGGGACCCAAGTCCTAGGGGCTGCTTCACCCTCCCCCGCAGTGAGTGTCACCTCCATGCAGCCTTTTCAAACAGCTCCAGCTCCCTTTCAGTGATGTAAATTAGTCCCTGAAGTCAAACCCACCATCACAGCCACGCCTCCTTCACTCACCCCCCCCCCCCCCCCCTTCCTTCCAGGTGAGCCAATCCGGCCCATTGACCCGGCCGCCTGGGTGTCCCACACCGCCGCCATGACAGGAGCATACCCCGTCTACGGCATGAGCCCTTCCATGAGCACCATCACGTCCACCAGCTCCTCCATCACCAGCTCCATCCCTGAGACGGAGCGTAAGTCGCCGGCCCGCTGACGTTCTCCTCGGAAACCTCCGTCTTTCCCCTGGCTGATTCTGCACGCGCTTGGCTGTTCTTGCCAGGCTTCGACGACTTCCACCTGTCCATCCACAGTGACATGGCAACTGTTGCCAAGGCGATGGCCTCCCCTGAGTCAGGGCTGGAAGTGCGGGACAGGATGTGGCTGAAGATCACCATCCCGAACGCCTTCATCGGTACAGTGTGTCGGCACCCCCCACAGGCACAGTGAGTCCTCGTCCCTTAAATGCTGTTTACTGAAACGCCGGTCTTGGGATCCAGGATCGGACGTGGTTGACTGGCTGTTCCGCCACGTGGAGGGCTTCACCGACCGCCGCGAGGCACGCAAATACGCCAGCAACCTGCTGAAGGCCGGCTACATCCGCCACACTGTCAACAAGATCACCTTCTCTGAACAGTGCTACTACATCTTTGGGGACCTTTGTGGCAGTGAGTAACCTGTCCCGCTCCTCTGGTGTCTCGTGACAGCTGTCGCTCCCTCACTCTTACTCCTCTTATTTTTTGTGCTCATGTGATGTCACTGCAGCAAGCTGAGCCGTGTGTAATCCATCTGTTTATATGCTCCTCACCAGACATGGCCCACCTCTCCCTGCAAGAGCAAGACGGCTCCAGTGGAACGTCAGACCAGGACACTCTGGCCCCGCTCCCCGTACCTGGGGCGGTGCCCTGGCCCCTGGCTTTTCCCTACCAGTACCCCATCCCGCAGCCCTACAGCCCCCACCCCGCACTGGAGCCCTACGGATTTCCCGCAGTGGGGGGCAGTGCCGGCAGCCAGCCAAGCGAAGGTGAGATGCGGGCCGGCCAGTCGGCGGGCTAACGCGCGCTCCAGCAGCCATGACACTGTCCTCCTCCTGCCTCCACAGGGAGCCGTAGCAGTGGCTCGAATCGCAGTGGCAGCAAAAAGGATACGAAGCCGGGACCAGGAGCGGCGGAGTCCAAATCGGGCGGCAGTGGCAGTGAGTCGGAGCCTCGGCGAGAGAGGGCGCCCAGCGAGCGCTCCGCAGCGCCTCCCAGTGAGCACAGCGTGCGCAGCGCCCATTCCCACGCTCACAGTCTGGCGTACGGCCCTCCTGGCCTGCCCCCACAGCCCCCGTCGGCAGTCTCCCTAGCCCCCCCTGGATCCCCCCCCGGCCGTGATCTGGCCTCCGTGCCCCCTGAGCTGACAGCCTCACGCCAATCCTTCCGCATGGCCATGGGCAATCCAAGCGAGTTCTTTGTGGATGTCATGTGATCAGTGTCAGCTGACTAGAGGGCCTGTCTCATTCGTGCTGAGAGATGGGGGTGTGAGGAAAAAGGTGCGATGGGAGAGGGGGGGTGAGAGATGGATGGAGCGTTACAATGGCCGTCTGTGCCGCTGCCCCCTTCCCATCATCCCCGGCTGCAGCTTGTTGCTGCTACTTTCTTCAGTGAAGAACAAAAAAAAAGCAGCTCTTGTCTTTGTTTTCCCAAGAACCTCTTTCCGAAGTTCTGCGTCCTTCCCGCCAAACACTCTGTCCTGTGTGCCCCCTAGCCTTTGTCATGTCCCTTGTCCTTTTGTCTCCTGTCCCTGCTCCTCCTGGGTGTCACTTTATAAGGAGAAAGCAGAGTTCACTTTTCATTTCTAACGGACTGAATGTGATGCGTTTCATGACCGATTAAACACAACAATACCGTGGATATAAGCCAAGCTGACTGGTTTACTTTTTACCGTTTTCTTTATTTTTCCATAAAAATGTTAGGGGTGAGAGGAAGATGTTCTGAGTAAAGGTGACTGTGTTTGATCTGCTCTGAAGACCTGGATTAATTGAATTGGAGAGGGTAGTGGTTCTTTCTGATGATATGACCAAGTCTTTTCTGGGCTGACTGAGGTACTATTAACAGCTTTTTCTGCTAACCAGCAGTGAGTTGCCATGGTAATGTGCCATCAGGCAGCTGTGTAGGGTGTGAGTGATGTTGTCCGGCCCACAGTGGAGATGTGGCCTTCACACGCCACATGCATGTGGAGTAACGGAGAAACGCGAACACGCAGACTGACGGCGGGAGCAAGCTGGTGAATGCCAGACTTCTCCTTTCCCCTCTCGGCACATTTCAGAGGTTTTACTGTTTCTTTCTGCATACTTCATTATTAACATAAAAATTCTGTATTCAGTTTCTCATTTGTAACATTAAGCCTTTCTGCATTTTTGTCCTGACTACATTTATCTTTGGTTTTTAATAATTAGCAGATAATGTATAGCGACAAACATCCGATTTCATACATACTGTACTGTATGCTGTTTTATGGAAAAATGTTTTTATTTATAAACATAGTTTTATTGCCTAAAATTACCGTGTTTGTGTGACTTTCTTTTTTCCAGTTTTGACGGTAGATTCTGACTTAAGGCCTAATCCAGTGATTTAATTTTAATTATGGAGGCAGCTGTACCTTCCCGTGAGAAATCTAAAGTGTCAGGATGGTAGATGAACCAGTACTATGTATGAATATTAAATTTCTACTGATTTTGAGCTCCTCCGACGGCCGTATTTCTAGCCGTCCATAATCTAACAGTGCAGCGTCGGCCCCTTCGGTAGGGGTAAGTAGGGCATGTCGGCTGGTCCATGTAAAATTAATTACGGATACGGCAATATGCCCCTTTGTTTGCATTTCTTTTAGCTACATACCGAATACAGTCCCGTTAAATCTGAAGCACTTATTGACCTGGGTTTACTCTCGGTATGAATACACGTAAGTGAAGAATAGCTCAGGGCCAGCCGGCTGGCAGCAAACAGGCGGGGCTCCCGGGTGTACGCAATGACGTCATGACGCAGCAGCGCCGGTCAGCTGACCGTCGCCTCCCAGCGAAGGAGAGGCAGACATTTTGAATCGGAGAAGCTAGAAGTGCGGTGGTACCGGTTAAACGGCAACGGTCCGGCGGTAGCGGGACTGGAGGAGAGCGGTAAGGTCATCCGGCTTGGGCATCCGGCTTGATGGAACGTAATGGAATACGGTTTAAAGGGTGAGATAGTGAGCTGAAAGGCCGAGTTGTGAATGAACGGACATATTTGGCGGATGGGGCGCATTCTGAGAAAAGGACGGATCGGCGGGCTGTGCCGCTGTGGACGACATCTTGGTCCGTGACGGGGGGAACTGCGGGAAAATGGAGACGAAGCGGCTACTGCAGTCCGTCCGTGAGAGAAGGGCCATGTTTGTAAGGGTGTCTACCCGTGGGAGTCTGCGGATGTTTGCGCAGTGACCGGGGTGTGTATCGTGTCGCGTCGCCGACTCTCCGGCTCTCGCAGGGCGGTGACATGTCCCTCGGTGGGTGGACGGCAAGCCGAGTAGCAATGCTTATTTTTCTCGGTGGGAAGGACAGTCGGCTGGGATCGTTCTCGGTTCCGGCTCCTAGTCTTATTTTTAATTATTTTTTCCCGTTCGCCTCGTACTGTCCTTCAGGGAATTATGGAGGTGATGCTGGAGACCAGCGCAGACGGGACGCCGCAATGGAGGCAAGCATCGCTATGCGATGGCGATGAAATCCATTCCTAACCTTTGGGTTTTAAGTTGTCTGTGTGGCAAAGCCGCGTACGCCATGTAAATGCATTTAAAAGGCTGCCCGACTGGCGCTGTATGTTATAGGAAATGGCAGCCGACCACGACTGTCTCTGTAGTGTCAAATTTTTAAACATTTTCCTGTTTTCAGTAACAATTTGTACACACACACCGCACTTCCCGGTAATCCTTAAGGATAATTTATTGTTTTGGAGTACACATTTTGCTCAGAGCAGTTTAATCAGCAAGTAGTCTATTCCAGTTCAGCTCTTCACTTATCCATGATCTGGAGGAGGTTCTTGGGGTCTAATCGAGACCCTCAGATGGGTGGGGCTTTCTGGTGGCAGGCGGTCCGGAAGCCTTCGTGTTGTTTATCGCGTCTAAGGTGGACAGATGCACTCTGATAGGCAACATCAGTCTTGTCTAGGGGTGTTTAGGTTGGCAGAGGAATGCCTACTTTGATCCGTGTTGCGTGTCTATTCAGGGGCTGTACTGTGCTTTCAGCAAATCAGCGGGCAGCCATGTTGTCACATGAGAACACTTTTTAATTTCTCCCCAACTCCTCCGCAGGCATTTAGTCATGGCAGGACAACACTGAACGGCTGCCAACATGATTGGAGGACTGTTCATCTACAACCACAAGGGGGAGGTGCTGATCTCCCGGGTGTACCGCGATGACATAGGGTGAGTGAAGACTGAAGGCAACAGAGACTGGGATTTGTATAATATAAGGGGTTTTGGTGAAAAGTCTAAGCTTTGCATTTTAAATGTTTTGCATAAGGGGGTGGTTTGTACTTCAGCAGTCATTCAAAGTTCCCATGATCCTCTCTGTTCAGAAGGAGAGAGAGAGCACACGCGGCAGAACCCTTCTGCTCCCTTGTGGCCCTCCTGCTGTGTGTGTCCTCTCTCTGCTGTACATCGCTGTCATATCTTTGAATAGTACCTTGATGGATTTGCTGTGTGGCTTCAGCGGGATCATCGTGTAGTGCCTGTTTGTGTGCCTGATCCTCTCTCTCTCCATTTTGCCCCCGCCTATTCCTGCTCTCTTCCTTCCTCTCTCTTCCTGTCCGTCTTCCTTTTGCTGTTGCCATTTCTGTCCATGTCCATCACTGCATTGGCTGCTGTAGGAATAGGTAAGACCAGCTCAGCAACGACTGCCCCAAAGCATGTGTGCTTGCGCCCCCTGCAGGTATGGGGTGGTGCTGACTGGAATCCTGCCTCGCTTGCTTTCTCCCCCATTCATTACTGCCCAAAGGCTGTTGTCTGCTCCCCTTGCAGCTTTTATGACCTTTTTTTTTTGCAGCTTTGTAATTCCTTTTGGTTGTTAGACATTTTTTGATGTGTATTTTTAAAGACAAGCCAAACGCTCTGTGTTGGAGACTCCTACAGGATGACATTTAGCAGTCGTTGGCTGTTGGACTTGCATGAGCTTCTGAGATGAAAACATCTCTAAAGGTTTAAATGATTGAGTCTGTTTTTGCACTGCTGGGCTTTTGCTTCGTCCAGAGGAGATTGCGGCTTGGAAAGAACTGAAAATCAAAATCTTTTTAAGTATCTTTAAATTCTTATGGAGATTTGTCTAATTAAGTTCTTCAGTGGTCCAGACTGAGCTCATAGAGGCTGCCTCTCCCTCTCATCTTCCCCTCCCGAGGCTGGCTGTGTAGTCTGACACTGGTTCCTTATGGCTTCTAGTCCTGGTTGGTTTGGTGCATCAGGCAAATTGACTTTCTGTCCAAAGTGTGGATGGTTAACAAGTTGGCAGGTGTGCAGCACAAGCTGTGGTATGATATAGTATAATTTAAAGCATTTTATTTATTTTGTATAATATGCTCCCTTGACTTGAGACAGCATGATGTCTTGTTCTGTGAAACCAGTCAGGAAGACATAAGTTGTTGTTTGAGGTTATGCTTACGCTTTGTGTGTGTGTGTGTGTGTGTGTGTCTGTCCAGGCGCAATGCGGTGGACGCGTTCCGTGTGAACGTAATCCACGCCCGGCAGCAGGTCCGCTCGCCCGTCACCAACATCGCCCGCACCAGTTTTTTCCACGTTAAGCGCTCCAACATCTGGCTGGCCGCTGTCACCAAGCAGAATGTCAATGCTGCCATGGTCTTCGAGTTCCTCTACAAGATGTGCGACGTCATGACTGCTTACTTTGGCAAGATCAGCGAGGAGAACATCAAGAACAACTTCGTGCTCATCTACGAGCTGCTGGACGGTAATCTGGCCCCCAGATCCACGCGTTAACCGGACGCCGGTATCTCTGTCTTTCTGTCCTTTTATTTTAGCTATTCATCCCTCAGCGCATGACCCTCCTCGGCCTGAAGGACTCTCCTCGGGGTTTTCGTCAGCTGACTCTGCTCTGCTGTGGTTTTTTTAGGTTTTGATTTTTTTTTGCCCTTTAGTGTGAAAATCAAAACCTAAAGAAAGTTCAGCGCAGACGGGTTCCATCGGTCCAGCCGGCAATAGAGGCTTCAGTGCGGATTCCTCAGCTCCTCCCGGACCTCCACCGTCCTGCTGTAATCTTGTGTTCTCTTGCTGTGAATGACGGATACTCCCCGACCTCCACTAGGCCCCATCTCTCCCAGTCTGATGACCTTCTTCCCCCTGTAGAGATCCTGGACTTCGGCTACCCCCAGAACTCTGAAACTGGAGCCCTGAAGACCTTTATCACCCAGCAGGGCATTAAGAGTCAGGTAAGCGGCAGGGTGCTTTTGGTGCGGTTTGTATCGGGGGTTTTGCCGCACGTGACTGACGATCTGCCTGCTCTCCCTCTCTCTGTCCCTGTTGCTGTGATCCCGCTCTTCCTGTGGACTTGACACACTGAAGCACCATGTAAGTGCTCTTCTGCGTCAAACCAGTTCCTTTTTTGGTCGAGGTGACACTTGTAGTGGCCAACGCCAGCCAGTCCATAAAGCTAGACCCTCCTCTTCTCCCCGTCCAGACCAAGGAGGAGCAGTCTCAGATCACTAGCCAGGTGACGGGGCAGATCGGTTGGCGTCGCGAGGGGATCAAGTACCGGAGAAACGAGCTCTTCCTGGATGTGCTGGAGAGCGTCAACCTGCTAATGTCCCCGCAAGGTATGGACTGACCGCCCCTAGTGGCATTGCAGCTTGGTCATCTTTTTAATTTCACCGCTGATTGGATGTTGTCATGTAACCCCTCCCACCAGGCCAGGTTCTGAGTGCCCATGTGTCCGGCCGGGTCGTGATGAAGAGCTACCTGAGCGGAATGCCTGAGTGTAAGTTTGGCATGAACGACAAGATCGTCATCGACAAGCAGGGCAAGGGCGGCGCAACGGATGATGCGGGAAAGAGGTGAGGCTCGCTGCTGGGCTCGCACCTGAGACCTTGAGCCGCTGACCCTGCGCCGTCTACACGTTGATTTGGGTTCCAGTTAAACTGATTTATGTTCAGGGTGGGTGGAGATCTGTGCTTCTGTGCTGAGATTCTGTTTATTTCTTGAATTCAGTTTCTTTTGTGTTTCTGTTCCTAAGTGGTGGTTCTTGTATCTTTTTTGTATTTGTTCCCCGTTTTCTTCTCTCTGTGCTGGACCTCAGTGAATTAGGGGGCAGGTAGTGTAAAACTCGCCTGGCCAGAGTCTCATACTGACCCATCAGCCCCGTGCATGCGTGTCTGTGTATGTGAGCCATGTGTTCTAGCCGTGTCAGTCTGTCCTGTACGCTCAGTCCATCCCCTGCTTGAGGACCCATCAGTACTGTCCTGGTCCCCTTGGTCCGCGTCTCCTTGCTCTCAGTCTGTCCCCCATTGTCCTGTTTCTGTTACACTGCTCTTCTGGAGGTTCTTGTTAAACTGTGTACCCCCCCCTCCTCCCCTTCACCCCGGCAGTGGAAAGCAGTCCATCGCCATCGACGACTGCACCTTCCACCAATGCGTGCGACTCAGCAAGTTCGACTCGGAGAGGAGCATCAGCTTCATCCCCCCCGATGGGGAGTACGAGCTCATGAGGTCAGCGGATTCGCAGTCGCCGAGTCATGGTCACGCTTGCACATCACCGCTATGTCACGCTCATAACGTGAGTTTGTATGCAGGTACCGCACCACTAAGGACATCATCCTGCCCTTCCGGGTCATTCCTCTGGTCAGGGAGGTCGGCCGCACCAAACTGGAGGTGAAGGTGGTCATCAAGTCCAACTTCAAACCTTCCCTGCTGGCCCAGAAGATTGAGGTGAGGATCGGGGCCGGTCTGCTGACCCGGTGTCACATACAGCTGGGACTTGAAGCAGAACGTTCCCTCTCTGCCCCCTCAGGTGCGAATCCCCACCCCCCTCAACACCAGCGGGGTGCAGGTGATCTGTATGAAGGGCAAAGCGAAGTACAAGGCCAGCGAGAACGCCATCGTGTGGAAGTGAGTCCCTCTGTGTGCGCGTGCATGTGGGGAGGTGATGGCGCCACCATGTGAACGCGAGTAACTCCTTGCGTGTTCCGCAGGATCAAGCGCATGGCCGGGATGAAGGAGTCGCAGATCAGCGCCGAGATCGAGCTTCTGCCCACAAACGATAAGAAGAAGTGGGCGCGCCCCCCCATCTCCATGAACTTCGAGGTGAGTTGGGCCGCTCTCACTCTGCCATCTTATTCAGTGTGCGCCTGTGATCTGATCAGCCCCCCCCTCGCCCCGCCCTCCTCAGGTGCCCTTTGCTCCCTCTGGACTTAAGGTGCGCTACCTCAAGGTGTTCGAGCCCAAGCTGAACTACAGCGACCATGATGTCATCAAATGGGTGCGCTACATTGGCCGCAGTGGCATCTACGAGACCCGCTGTTAGTGCTGCTGGAGCCGTGGGTGGTGGGGGCGGGGGGGACGCACTCTCAAATAGGAGGCCTGAGGAGACCATGCTGGTGGCCATGTAGTAGTGACATTCAGGTCTCTGACGGGTGGCTGCAGGAGGGGTAACCGGAGATTTCGGAGTTTCTGCGTTAATACACGGTGTCTAAAAGCATTTCATTGAAGCAGGAATGAACCCCCCCCCATCTGTTGGGGTGTGTTGAAGCTTGTCCTTTGATGCATATATATTGTGTCCCCTCCCCCCCACCTGCACTTTGGACCATTCCTTTTCCCTCTTCCCCTATAAGTTAGTGGTGTAGTCGGCCCCTGTGCCTCCCTGCTCATTATATCCCGTGGGTTTTGTCAGCTGGTTTATCTCTTACCGCCGTGCGCTCCGTGTGCTGTGCCCCTCCGCCCTTCCTCTCCTCCTTGCCCCCGCTCGCCGCTGAGTGTGCTTCTTTCCACTCTGCTTCCTCTCCATCTCCCTGCGAAGTGTTTCGTTCCCGTGACCAAATCCTTTTGCCGTTAAGGAACATGAAGCAGCAGTAGGAGCAGTCATGCGGTTAATGCGAATATCGCGACGTGAAAAAAAAAATCCAATTTAGATCCAAACGGCTTCGCTTAGTGGTAGCGTATGTGTCCGAGTGTAAGTCCAGCTAGTGTGTGCTGTTGCCCCCTTGTGGGTGAGCTCGGCATCTCTCAGGGGGCACCGGGGAGACAAACTGGCTCAGTCTATGCCCTGCCCATTTTCTGACGTGATGGGATGTCGGTTGGTCCTTTAAACCCAGAAAGCAGATGTGGGGGGGGTTTGCCCCTAGGCCCCCACAGCCCTTAGCAGCCATGCATCCCCCCTCCGGCACAGAGAGGTGCGCTTCCAGAGGTGGGGGAGAATGGCTGCACCCAGCACAAAGTTCCCCAAACACTACAGTCCTGCCGAACACCACCCGAAGCCCCCACTGCCCTCACCTGCTGCATCCTGAGAGAGGCCCAGAACGTGCCGCCCCTCCCCCCTCCTTCCTGCTTTGGTGTTCAGTCTTCATTTGGTAATTTTGTGACTGTCCAGTTAACCCAATTAAACGTCATAACCGGATTCCCTGCTTCTTTTGTGTACTTTTTTCTGGGGGGCTGGGGCATGTGACTGCGGGTTTGGATTCTGCGCCTGTGTTCAGAAGGTCGCCAGTTCAAATCCCCCTCATGGTAGAGTGATCTTGCTATCGACTCCCTTAACCTCTAGTTGCTCCAGGGGCTGCCTGACCCTGCCTTCTCAAAAATGTCCATCACTTTGGATAAAAAAGCATTTGCTAAATAAATAAAACGTAAATACACTCAGTGACATAAAAAGTTAAGCACCCAGACAGAGTGGTGTAAATGAAATGAATCTGCACGTGGTGAAAGGTCATGTGACTGTATGACAATGATTATGATACCAGATCAAAAGGATAACAGTGTTAGCGGTATGGGCACACTGCTGGTCCCATGTCAGTAGGGTGTGACACCCCCCCCCCCCGGGCCTGGATACATGCGGTGATTCGGTCCAACAGCCGTTGTATCCTCTCCTACAACAAGTCGGCCCACAGCTGTTGTAACTGGCCCTTGAGATCCTACAGACTGGCACTGGGCCTGAGTTGATGGGAACGCCTCGGGCATGTATAGGTGGGTACACCACGCACTGATGGGGACGCCTCGGGCGGGTATAGGTGGGTACACCACGCACTGATGGGGGCGCCTCGGGCATGTATAGGTGGGTACACCACGCACTGATGGGGACGCCTCGGGCGGGTATAGGTGGGTACACCACGCACTGATGGGGGCGCCTCGGGTGGTTTTAGGTGGGTACACCACGCACTGATGGGGGCGCCTCGGGCGGGTATAGGTGGGTACACCACACACTGATGGGGGCGCCTCGGGTGGTTTTAGGTGGGTACACCACGCACTGAGGGGGCGCCTCGGGCGGGTATAGGTGGGTACACCACGCACTGATGGGGGCGCCTCTGGCGGGTATAGGTGGGTACACCACGCACTGAGGGGGCGCCTCGGGCGGGTATATGTGGGTACACCACGCACTGACGGGGGCGCCTCTGGCGGGTATAGGTGGGTACACCACGCACTGTTGGGGGCGCCTCGGGCGGGTATAGGTGGGTACACCACGCACTGATGGGGGCGCCTCTGGCGGGTATAGGTGGGTACACCACGCACTGATGGGGGCGCCTCTGGCGGGTATAGGTGGGTACACCACGCACTGATGGGGGCGCCTCGGGCGGGTATAGGTGGGTACACCACGCACTGATGGGGGCGCCTCGGGCGGGTATATGTGGGTACACCACGCACTGATGGGGGCGCCTCGGGCAGGTATATGTGGGTACACCACGCACTGAGGGGGCGCCTCGGGCGGGTATATGTGGGTACACCACGCACTGATGGGGGCGCCTCGGGCGGATATATGTGGGTACACCACGCACTGAGGGGGCGCCTCGGGCGGGTATAGGTGGGTACACCACGCACTGAGGGGGCGCCTCGGGCGGGTATAGGTGGGTACACCACGCACTGATGGGGGTGCCTCGCATGCCACGGATGCAGACCTCTTCCTCTGAGAGAAATGGGCCTCAAACTGAGCGATTTAAAAAAAAAAGAAAAACCCCATCTGTGGCCGATAGGTGTGTGAAATATCACGGTCCGGCCTGAATTTTCTCCATGTTTCCTCATGCTTCTGCTTTCCCGGGCGCTTTCCCAGTGGGCCGATGCATATGTGGGCTGGCAAAAATTCTCGCGAGGGACCCCAAATTCCAGGCCCTGGACCTGCTCTTAACATAAAATGTCTGGCAGGTTTGTCTGCATCTGCTGTGTGGCTGTTTATAATCTGGGGGCGGCGGTGGGGGAACACTCTGCTGCTCCGGGAGGAGGAGGAGGAGGAGGAGAAAGAGGAGGGTCCAGGTGGGCTTTGCGTCTTTGGTGAGCAGCTTTCTGAAGGGGCTCAGAAGAGCGTGGGGCTCTGACATGAAAGGCAACCCCCCCATGGCATGCAGAGGGTCGGCTGCAGCCAGGCGCTGCACTTTCCGGGAGTCTGGGGCGGTGCTGCTGCTTCTGGTGCTGCACTGGGCGGCGGGATCTCCTTTCTGGGCCGGTCGGGAGGTAAGCAGGGCGGAACGATCTGGGACCAGAGAGATGGCAGCTCGAACACGGCCGGTGGCAAATTTGGGGTGTTAGATCAGGGGAGACTGAAGCTGAAGCTTTCTTAGCCCCTCAGAGACACTCCATTACACTTGCAAAGCACATGACAAATGGAGAAGAAATGAAGACATATGGTCGTTATGAAGCATTATAAACCAAAGTTATTTCTTAAGAAGTCGGCCAGAGAGAATCGGGAGGAGAAAGCGCTCAGGGAGACGTGAGGAGACACTGGGGGTCATAGGGGCTACAGTCACATGTGGATGGTAGATATTTCTGTGTGGGAGTGGGTGGAGAGACAGGGTGTAAGAAAGGAGCAGGATAAGGAGTAAAACACTCTGCAGCTCAAACTGCTCGTGTCACCCTCCCTGCCCTGTTTAGGTTTCTGCTTCTGAAGATGTTCTGCCAGGACCGGTTCTGATCCGATCCAGACGCTATACCATCAACCCTCTGGGCTATAAGTGGGGACACTTTAACATCACCTACAAGTAAGGGAGGGCAGAGAGATCATGGGGATGCCTGTTTGATGCATAGTATTTGATATATATAAGGAGGATGGCGAGGTCATTTGTTGTGCTGCAATGTAAGTGGCAGATAATGATTGATGTCAATTTGACTTTAAAACATGCAGCTTAAGCAGCTGTCGGAATCCGATATTCCGCTGCTATATAATGCGACTTTGACCAGGATCACCAGGTTCCCCAGAACCCTGAACAAGGAAGACACACGCAAAGCCATCGGTCTCGCCTTCGCCAAGTGGAGCGAAGTGTCACCGATGTCCTTCACTGAAGTCACCCAGCCCAACAGGAGCGCCGACATCACCATTGGTGCGAGCAGATATGCGGGACGCGAAGCTCACCCCCGTTCTTAAATCGGACATTTTCCGATGTCCGTAGTTTAATTAGACTCTGCCATAGATGATCATTTCAACAAGGTTTTAGCTCCATGTGGATTGCAGCAGACAGGGATTCCTTGTGTGTTTCACATGTACAGATATAGTGTGTGTGTGTGTGTGTGTGTGTGTGTGTGTGATTCTTCTCAGGATTCTACACCCACAACCACACGGACTGCTGGTGGGCCCCCCTGCATCCCTGCTTTGACGGTGTGAATGGGGAGCTAGCTCATGCCTTCCTGCCCCCCCGTGGCGAGATCCACTTTGACAACCATGAATTCTGGGTACTTGGCAGGTCCCGGTACAGCTGGAAACAAGGTCCCTTCACCCACAGCGTGCAGCTAACACTACGCCAGACAGTTCAGTGTGTCAGAAAATTAAAACACGCACATTTAATTTAATTTAATTTAATTTAATGAATTATTATAAATCCCACATGACTTCACTCACATTTGTAATCAATATGCTAATATGAAATTATAGATCAAAACAACTAGGGTTGTGAAGAGGTGGAAAATTTCTAGAAACTTTCCATTCCATGGGAAGTTAAGCTGGGGAATTTTGGAAATATTCCAAGTTGGAAACTTTCCAGGGGAATTAACAGGAATGTATGGGAATTAACGGGAAAGTTCCCAGAATCTTGCAACCCTAATGATAACTAAGCATGTGTGTGTCTGTGTCTGTGCATGTGTGTGTGTGTCCGTCCCTGTGCGGCTGGACGCCTGCCTGTGCTCAGGTGTGTGGCTCAATGACCTCGTTCAGGTAGCTGCCCATGAGATTGGCCACGCCCTCGGTTTGTGGCACTCCAGGGATCCAAGGGCCCTGATGCACCCCAATGCCACCTACACAGGTCAGCGGGACGTCACCCAGGATGACGTGTGGGCCATCCAGCGCCTCTACGGTACCGCGGGATGGAGACAGGTTTGGGCAGGATCAGTAAGCAGAAGACTTGCCTAATTCTCCATGTGCACATGGACAGGGTGCTTGGACAAGCGGAGAGTGTGTGACCCGTGGGCCCGACTCGGGTTCTGTGAGCAGAGGAGGAGCTTCATGAAGAAGAACTGCCCTCGTCAGTGTGACCTCTGCATGGGTGAGAGACCAATTTGGATCTGGTACTTCTCCGTCTTCTGTGGTTCAATTTCATTATAATGCAACCTTAGTGCCTTAAAGGATCCAAAACCTCAAAGCCAAAGCTTGCCTCGGCACAGCCATGGTCCAAGAGATCATCCAGAATGATCCAGATTCATCCAGGTCGTCTGCGCAACACTCATGCATCTCTGTGGCACTGATTCACTCCTCTATTCCCCCACCCTTGCCTATCCTCACAGAGCCTCTTGATGCAGTTACCATGCCAACACCACCCGCTTCCAACATCAGAGTTAAACTTGTGCCCCGGGGCAGAGTGGCACGGTTCCGCTGCGGTGCAAACACTCCCAAAACTCCCTCCAAAGTCAGGTACAGGATACGCACACGCTCTGATATATATAGCACTTAACTCACGCAATCCCATAGCGTGGCCATATATTGTTACACATCGCAGTACATGCGCCATTGCATCATACCGCTTTGTACGGCTTTCTCTCCGAATAGGTGGTACAAAGACGGGGAGCTGCTGGCATCTTCGGTGCCCGGATACATCGCCATGAAGGGCCACGAGCTACGGATCGTAGCCAATGAATTCAACGAAGGCACATACACATGCCGACTCCTTCGCCGTGGCAACGTGGTCTCCGCAAACTCCTGGACCATTCGCTTGAAGGCTGAGCGCTCCAGTGAGCCCGGTTGAACTCGGGCGCGGAAATGCCACCCCGGCGTTTTTCCATTGCGTTGGCCGAGCCCAGATCTCCGAAATGCCGCTTTGGACCAATGACTGACACGGGAAACATCAGCATCAGGTTACGTCTCAGAACACAAAGCATTCGGTCACGTGACGTGTAGGACATCTGGTGGCCGCTTGATCAAGTAAGCCTACAGCAATGCTTGTGTTCACATGATCACACAACACTGTGGTCACACTTATTTTTAAAGGTTACACATTCTCTTTTTTTTCCTCTTAAAATTAAATTGACTGCATCAGCAATAAATATTACATTTATGTAGCACTTTTCCTAACCAAACTGGATTTAATTCCCATCTGTGTTGGGGGGACTTCGATAGGGGATTTTGCTTTGTATGATAAGCAGGGGGCAACTTCCCATAAGGCATGAGAAGGCAGTTGCCCGCGGCCCCCGAAAACCAGAAGTCACATTTAAGGATATAACTTAATATGATCGTTTAAATTATAGCAACATGTATGTTATTTGCATTTTTAGCAAGTTTTCAGGACAGACAAAGTTGCCCCCCTCCCAGCTGTAATGGACTGTTGCTACTTTGAGACTTTATGCTGTCTGGCTTTTCTTTACCTCTGGAGTCTCCTGATTGTTTCACTGTCAAGCAAACTGGCACAAAGACACAGGACTAACCTTACATCTGCCTTTTCATGCTAGAGTGGTAGACAACTTGTGAACAGACGTGGGGAAAACATAATAATTGCATGCAAAGATCCAAAAACCTAAGAGAGAACAGATAAGCTTAAATTTTACCAATTGATCCTCCGGCACGACACTCCCCCCTCCCCCCTCCCCCCCATGAGCAAATTTTACAGACAGAATACCCGCCCCCACCCTGACTGGTAAGTTTTACTGCAAGAAACTAGCTACTTGGGGATGATAGTCGCATCATTCAGGTCAAGCCAGATAGGGTAGATCTCACACTTTCAGGTGAAGAACAACAGTCAGAAAAATAGTCTGCAGAGAATTTACCACAGAAACTACTATCACCTGAGATATACTAATAGACATTTGATCATTTTTAGAGTAAAACAGGTGAGACACCCAACATCTCAAGTTGTGAAAACAACATGGACAATATATTTCAGTACAATTTGTACAGACTCAGAGGCATCGTGGTGGAGACACGTCTGTCTTTTTTCCAGAAACATTCCCCCAAGACTCCCACTGTTCTGAATTCCTGGTTAAACAAACCAGAGTGAGACAGACATATCAACAGTATCTGTCTGTTGGGAGTCCAGCTGCAGAAACTGAACATGAAAAGCCAAACACAACAGCCTGCCATGAAAGGGTTTCCTTCTCTTCCATTCTGATATGGAGCCTGGAGGTCCAGTCATTGTTCTTCTTCCTGGTAGGAGCCCTATGAGAGCTACTTTGAGGTGGGGAGGTCTTGGTGAAGGCGGGAAGGGGGGGCACGCTCGTTGGCTGGGCTGCAGCTGGGGCCCTGCTGGGGGTGGATGGCCTGGAACACCCACCCCAGTCCTGTTTCAGCGTGTGCTTCTGAGGGAGGGCTAACAGAGATAAGCCAGATCCGGTGCACTGCTTCTCCTGCATTGTGCAAGACATTATAGGTAACTACATGGGCGTCGCTGCCATTAAATCTGAGGGGGACATGTCCCCCTCACGTTTCATAATTATTCGTTTCGACCCCCCCCCCCCCCACACACACACACACACACATAACATAAAATATTAGTTTTATGCCAGTGTGTCCCCCCTACATTCAAAATGCTTCTGACACCCCTGGGTAACTATCAATGGTCTACAAAAAAACGGGTTTCTCCTGTATGCATGACTTTGCCATCCTCATGCTTGGGTTTGCTCAATCGTTTTAGTATCAAAGGATCCCCTGACTGATCTGCAAAGTGCTACCAGCTTAATAAATGTGACCGATCCTCTGCGTTGCTGTGCTTGTCCTTAGCCCTGCTGTTGGGTGGCTTCGATGCGATCTCCTGCGTATTGGTGGTGACCGCGTGATCCGGGGCGTGGTTATTTAGAGAGGGGCGTGGTCACTTTGCGGCCTGCCCCTCACTCGATGAGCGCTGGTCTGGTGACGGCTACCCTGCACGCCTCCTACTATGCCACTACTACTATGCCGGTTTTGCCCATTACCTGCCATAAAACCATTGACACATTTCTGAGATCCTTGTCTAGTTTAATGAATTAAAGACATTTTCACAATGAGACACGGCGTCGGCGGCAATCATTAGTACGGCTAATGAGGTGTATCTGGAACTCGTATGACATGGGTGTGTGTAAGACTATATGGGAGTGTTTGACTGTGTGTGTTAGTTTGTAAACGGAATCGGTGCGTTTCATCACCGCTGTCTGGCTGCAGACGCCTCAGTGTCACCGCAACCACCCCCCCCCCCTCTTCCCGGTACAAGATGGCGGCCCCCACTCCGCTGCTGGCAGGTCAGTTCCTCCGCTTCACTGTGTCCTAATCCCGTGCTTTACTACTTATTTCAATGTAAAAACCACCGATCATATTGTTACAATGCGGACTCGCAGTTAATTATGACCATGTGATGGATTTGGGCGGATTGTCCGGAATGCTAACGCTATGCGTGGCGCCGTCCACATGTAGCACAACTCCGCTCCACTCCTGGTGAATAAAATCAAAATCAAATACAAATTTAACCACAGCCTGTTTGCTTAAGTACAATTTAGATACCGACACGATTGTCCATACAAAATGAACGGCTGTATGAGAACGATGGGTTTAAAATAGCCAGTTTTGGTTTTAGGTTGATTGAAATATGCCTGAAAGTCTGCGCTGAACTTTTACGTCGGTTTCCGTATCCGCTTGTGGTCAGTCTGACTGATAACAAGCGATTCTCTGAGTGCATTTACAGCCATATTACACCTAAAGTAAGACGTTTCAATGAAATTTTCCTGACTGACAGTCCGCGAGTCGAGCGGGACATCCCTGCGATGCGGCCCCCCCGCCTGCGAACAGACATCATCCTTCCAAAGGTGCATCCTGTCATTTTAAACTTTCTGCTTGTATGCACATACTATTACATGAATTAAGCCCTGAAATTTCTCAGTGTAGTTTATCTCCAAAAATTGCTGGAAGTCATTTGGATTATTCTGTTTGTTTCCAGGGACACAAAGAAAAGCAAATACATTGCTTTTAGTAAGGATGGCTCTTTATTCGGCTGGTGTAATGGAGAAAAGTAAGGAATGTGATGTTTTGTACCAATCTTGTATTGGGTGGAGGATCCGGATAAATAGTTGACACATCTGCCCTTAGTGTTTTATGGAATCGCGTATCACATGATCTCCTTCCCGCAGAGTCAGCGTTCTCAAGGTGGCTGACAGCACGTATCTTCAGTCGCTCGACCTTCCCAAGATTGCCATGTTGGACTTCTCGCCCCTGGGTTCTGTGTTGGTCACATGGCAGCCCTATGTCAGTAGGTACCCCGAGACGTGCCGGAGAGCCACAGGCGAGCTGAGGTTCCACTGGCTTTACGGAGCTCTGGCGCAGCTGCTGCACATCTTCTGTGGCTCCTAGAAGCTCATGGTGGTGGTTCTTCTCTCAGAAACCCAGGACAACCCACAGGGAGAACCTAACCTGCAGCTATGGAACCTACATACTGGTGCCATACTCAAGTCCTTCTACCAGAAGAAGGCCCAGGGTTGGTAGGTGACATTCTGGTAGCTTGCCAAGGGGGCGTGGACTTAAGGCTGATTGACATTTCTGCGTAGAATCTAAGCCACAGATAATACACAGCTGTGCACCTACGTCGTAGCCCGACGCCTGTAGTTACATTTCTGGGGAGGTGCTTGTCAGGCTATGGTGTAGAGTGCACGGCTATGCCCTAGATTATATGTCGAATTCTAAATCATCCTTCACTGTGACACTTGCTGATGTGAGGTCATGTGACAGTATGAGCTATAGTGTCTTTCTGGAGTTTCGCTCTCATGTGGCTGTAAGTCGGCGCGGCCAGCGGAAATCTGCCAGCGTTGGATACAGATATACTTTACTCTCTCCGCTGTATCAGCAGTGGGTTTGTGTCATAACCCTCTATGCTCGTCGGCATGGTAACGCCTCACAGCCTCCATTACGTCCGTTCTCAGGTGTCCTAGCTGGTCGGATGACGAGAGCATCGCCGTCCGGAACGTCAACAACGAGCTGCACTTCTTCGAGAACAACGCCTTTGGTGGGCCTCTCTGCTGGCCGGCCTGCCAGACAGTTTCAGTGGCGCATTAAGCGTGTATATTCCGCCATGAACTGCCCACGTCTTCCTGTATAAGGATCTGCTTCCTGTTTTCCAGATAATATCGCCAACAAGCTTCACTTGCAGAAGGTGTCCGACTTCGCCCTGTCTCCCGGACCCCAGCCCAGCAAGGTCCTGCCACTGAGCCTCTCGTATTATCTAATTTGTTCATTTCCATGGCTGTGGTGACGCGACTAACACGAATCAATGTATTGCCACTCAAGGTTGCTGTCTATGTCCCAGGAAGCAAGGGCACCCCCTCGTTCGTCCGTCTCTACCAGTACCCTAATTTTGGGGGCCCGTCCTCCGCCCTGGCAAACAGAAGCTTCTTTAAGGCGGACAAAGTGACATTATTGTGGAACAAGAAAGGTATGCTGAAGCTAGACTGTGCTAATGTTAGGCGAGTGGTGGTACGGTCCATGTAAGGATGGAGCATGGAATGGATATGATTGCGAAAAGTTACAGGTATGGAAAAACTGTGTAAAACTATATTTCGCTGGATATCGGCCAGTATATTAGCTCCAGGAATCAGGCCCCCTGATCAATCCCATGATGCATGTAGACAGGCCCTTGTGTGATGTGTCACGTACCATCCGATCCTCTCCCAGCGACGGCGGTGCTGGTGACGGCCAGCACGGAAGTGGACAAGACCGGCGCCTCCTACTACGGGGAGCAGACCCTGCACTACCTGGGCGTTGACGGGGAGAGCGCCGTCGTGCAGCTGCGTAAGTTCTGGCAGAGTTTCAACAATTAATGCGCATAAATCATAGATGAGCAGTTTTAAAAGGTTTAAGATGAGCATTGTTTAAAAGCAATGTCTGAACTCTGTTCTTCAGAGTTGGTCTAATTAGCATGACTGAAGCATTCTGGTATTGCCAGTGTGATACAATATTTATAGTAAAACTAGGCGGTGGAACGTACAGCAGGGAAATTCACTTCTCTGTACAGCATCTGCCCTCAGCTTTCCGGTCTGTTCTTCAACTTGTGGGTTTCTCAAATTTTTCAGCCTACGACCCCCAAAATAGGAGTGATAGAGACTCACGACCCCTATTTTGTTGATTGCGGGAGGTTGGTCCTTCTTGGTAGATTTGACTGATTGGGATGGGGCTCCCCTCGGTAAATTTATCGCAATCACATTTTTAATTTTTTAGAGACATACTCAGGAAATCACCTGGCGACCCCCAATTTGGGAACCCCTTGCCTGACTGGTTGACCTGCACGTTTCACAGTCTGTTGGATTGTCACAGGACGTTGCATTGAGTTGATAACTGGACCATGTGCTCCTCATGACCTAGCAGGCTGGGAATTTGGTGCAGTAGATGCAGATGGTGATGCTGAAGTTGGCAGGTTAGATGATGGCGATGGGTTAAGGCTGACTATGAAGTCACCTGGCTTCTCTCCTCTCTCCCGGTCAGCGAAGAACGGGCCCATCTACGACGTGGCGTGGAGTCCCAACTCCTCGGAGTTCTGCGTGGTGTATGGCTTCATGCCAGCGAAGGCCACCGTTTTTAACCTCAAGTGCAGCCCAATATTCGACTTCGGCACAGGGCCCCGGAACGCGGGCTTCTATAGCCCCCAGGGCCACCTGCTGGTTCTCGCCGGCTTTGGGAACCTGCGTGGTCAGATGGAGGTCTGGGATGTCAAGAAGTACAAACAGGTGTCGAAGCCCCAGGCGCCCGACGCCACCCACTTCTCCTGGTGCCCCGACGGTGAGCACATCGTCACGGCGACCTGCTCCCCACGGCTCCGCGTCTGTAACGGTTACCGGATCTGGCACTACACGGGGACTGTCCTGCACCAGGAGCAGGCGCCAGAAGGGGGGGAACTGTGGGAAGTGCAGTGGCAGCCCTTTCCGGAAGGCACCTTCCCCGAGAGACCGGTCCGCTACCAGGCGGTGCCCACTGAGCTGGGCGGCACGGAGCCAAAGCCTTCGCAGGCGTACCGCCCGCCTGCACTCCGTAACCAGCCTGCCAGTCCCATCACCAAGCTGGTGAGTAACCAAAGCACATGCTTCAGGTGAACGTACTGAGAAAGTCAGGGTGAGACCAGGTCTCAATTCTGGCTTTACTATCCAAATAAATACCACAAAAGTTGGGGCTTGGAAGATGGACCCAGTAAGAGGATTGACTATAAACATTTTGTAAGACCGGTGGCTCTCACATAATGGCTGTATCTAAAATGTGTTTCAGTGTGATTTGGTATGACTGACTCTTGACTGTCTGCCAGCACGAAGAAGAACCACCACAGAACCTCAAACCGGGTTCTACTGGAGACAAGCCGCTGTCCAAGACTGCCCTGAAGAACCAGAGGAAGCGGGAGGCCAAGAAAGCCGCCAAGCAGGTTGGCAAATTTGCGGTGTCCTGCACTCTGCTCCGCCCCTCCCCAGGAGTCTGTGTGACTCTCACTGTCGACTCGTTCGTGTTCTCGCAGGAGATGAAGTCGGATGCCTCTGAAGAGCCCGTGGATCCTGCTCCAGCTGACTCTGCCCCAAACCAACCAGCTCCAACCTCTGGAGATCCTGAAACTGACAAGAAGATAAGGAACCTTAAGAAGGTCAGGTGATTCCGCATCAACGTGGCGTCTCTGATCACACCTGCTGAGCCTCGGTGTCATGTGACAAGCTTTTCAATTCACAGAAGCTGAAGGCCATTGAGCAGCTGAAGGACCAACAGGCAGCCGGCAAACCTCTGCAGAAGAATCAGGTGAAGCTCACTTATTTCTGTTTGCTTTCTGTTTGCCCAATTATAAAGGCACAATAATATGATTATGGAGTGTGCAACCATGTTGTACAATACAGTTTTTTTTTCTAATTGTCAGGTCGAGAAGATAAAGATGGAGCCCCAGCTGTTACAAGAGATTGAGAACCTGGAGTTGGGACTTTGAATGGAATAATGGTTCACGGTTAAGGGAATGTCACAAACTGTACTGGGAAAATGCTGGTCTTACTCAGCTACCTACGTTTGCCTTTATGAAATTTGGTGAGAATATGCATTTGTGATAGGCTGGGTTTGCTGCTGATTTTCCTGTTTAGACCATAAGCATTAGCCTTAAACAGAAGGGGGAATTTAGCTAATAAGCATTTCTCAATGTATAAATGCGTCCACACAGGGAAACTGGCAACATGGACTGGTGATAGGATCTGAAGTGTAAGACCATTTATTTTTGCTAAACTGATTTAAAGCAAATGCTTTTCGATTTGGGACATTGCCCTTGACAACTTGTTAAATATAATTCGAGATTTGTTCCAGAGTCCAGCAGTAATGTTCCTATCAAACTTACTACAAGGCAATAAAATTTGCTGGTAAAAAGTATTGTAATTTGTGCTTTTTCCTGCTTAGGTTGAATAACATGGACTTTAAACTGCTGTTTTTTATTTTTTGCTTTTATCATTTGCTTAAAACATAGCATTTAGGAGGTGTAGTTAACAGGTATGTATGATTGCCTTGACAATACGTCATTCTGTCAACACATTCTGGTTTCAGTGCTGGACAGGAATGAGGAGATGGTACAAGGCTTCAAGATGCCCTATGACACTAACAGTGCGTAATCTGCCTTAACCTTTAGGTGTTGAAGTGTCAAAGTCTAGTGCAGTGTGTGTGTGTGTGTGTGTGTGTGTGTGTGTGTGTGTGTGTGTGTGTGTGTGTGTGTTCAAGGTTCAAGGTACTTTATTGTCATCAGCAGTTGTGTACACATACGTATTGAGAGACTCCGGGGGAAAATTGGCTTTTTCACAAGATAATTCATAAAAATATTAATAGAAAACGGGTTCAGATATGTAGGCTTTGAACGTTTTTAACGAAAGCATTAATCTGTATGCCGAGGACTTCATTTCCCATACAGCCAGCGCCCACGTCAGAGCGCTTGAGCGCCCCCGCCTGGCCGTGCCGCTGATAATACACCGTGTGCGGTGGGGAGCGCAGAAGTCGAGGCGGCAATATGGGGAAGCGCACGTTGTCGCTGGCTCTGCTCTTCTTCGGAGGCCTGTTTTTGTACGGAGCTTCCGCTGACACCGGCGGTGTAAAAAAGCTGAAGATGCAGTTCGCCACCGGGCCCCTCCTGAAATTCCAGATCTGGTACGTAAGGTGGTTCAGGAGGCCGGTCCAGCCCGGTTCCCGGCCACACACAGCCGGCCGATGGCGCTTAAGGTCGACTGGTTAAATGTGGTCGAGCGGGGTCCCGATCTCTCCGTGCCTGGTCGGGTGGGGGAGGGCTGCCGTTCCTAGGCCTCCAATCGCTTTGTCGGGCGACATCTTGCTAGCTACTAGCCACCTGCTTTTAACTATTTCGCCCGGCGCGCGTTCCTACAAACCAATTAAATCTCGGTGGCGGCGCCGAGCAGCTCGATGTCGATGCCGGTCTCCTGCGTCTCCGAGGCCGGCGGACCGCCATGACGCAGCCCGGAGCCGACCTGCAGAAGCCCCGCCTGGGTGGCGGTAGCCCCGTAGCCGCCTGAGATGCCCTTTTCCCGGCAGTGCCATCTGACGTTAACCTCATGTTTTGCTTTCGGGTGTGAACTTGCTACCGCTTCGGTCCTTTCGCTGGCCAGCTGAGTTAAAAGGGTGCCATTACGGCTCTTTGGGGTGTTTACCTTGTACTGGATGCCATTTTGGCTCTTTCTCTGGGGATTTCGGGGTCAACTGGATGCCATTTTTCTATGGACCTCCTAACGTTCCAAGTCGCAACTTCCTGTGAGTGAGCGGCTCCTTTGCATAATACAGCTTAACTTTTTACTCATGCCCAGTTGCTCAATAACTTGGGTGTCAAGTTACGTAAATTACCCAGTGAGGAGATTCCATCTGGCATAGTGTCAGGTTTACCTACACGTTTTTCTCGCATGACTGGGTCACGTAGCAGTTAATCATATGCACTGAATGTACGTTTAACCATGAATGTTTACGTTCACTGTCGTGTGCTTTTATTATCTTGACAGTCTTCACGTTGCCAGGTTCTGATTCATTGAGAAAGGAGGCTGATAGACTCCACATGAGAGTGATGTGTGTATCTGCAGGGCTGCCAACTCTCACGCATCTGGCGTGACACCCACACTTTAAGACACTCATGCTCACGCAAGAAATCTTACAGCAAATCTATATTATTCCATAATAAACCTAAAATTAGCTACTTAAAAAGGGCTGCGGTAGTTTGCAAACCCAATAGACTATTTACCAGGTAATAAAATACTTACACAATTGTAGATGCGTGTGCATTTGTGTGCAGACTTGAATTGAAAATCTCACTCTGGCCAGCTGACCAGAGTTGGCTGCTCTGCATCTTTGAAAGGGAATGCGGATTACCTTGTTGCTGACCTCTCTTTCCCACAACGCAGCGTTTCCTGAGGCTACAAGCGGGTGTTTGAGGAGTACACGCGGGTTCTTAACCAGCGTTACCCAGACATCCGCATTGAAGGGGAGAGTTACCTGCCACTACCCATTTACCGGTAAGAGAGCCCTCATCCACCGCTGCTCTTTGTGGGCTGGGATCACAAGACAGGGCGGCGCCATATTTATGTGTACCAGTTAGTGCTTTTTATTCTAGCACCTGTTGGATAATCAAATGCCCAGATATTCTGTGTTTAACAACAAGTAAACCCACCCGGGCAAGTGTTTTGTGTTTAAAATGCGAGGAACTTCACATGTAAGAATTTCCTAAGTCTCATAATTTGATGTGTAAAATATGCCTTGAATACAAGCAAATGCCTGTTTGCTCCCCTACTGCTGTGTGCTCAGTCATGACAGCATTTTCTTATGTCGTTGTTCCCCCCCCCTCCTCCCCCTCAGACACATAGCTTCCTTCCTGTCCATCTTCAAGCTCGCCGTGATTGGGCTGATTATTCTGGGCAAGGATCCATTTACGTTCTTTGGTATGCAAACCCCTAGACTCTGGGTCTGGGGACAGGAGAATAAGGTAAGGTCACGGAGAGAGGAGAGTTTACTACACGGGCTGAGTTTCTGTAGACTTTTGTTGTTCTGCTGGTATACAGTTGGGCCCTTCAGGGAAAGCCAAACAGTCTCTTCTGCCTGTTGCATGGGAGCATGTTTCATCACTAATTATATCCAAGGGAAATCTGTGAAGCTTTTTTCCCCGACTCTCATACCACCCAAGCCTTCCTAGTTGCCTAGGGATTGCGTGTCTAAGACCCAGTGTGGTCATGCTGGATGCTGACTGCTTTGAGATCCTTTCCTTGGTATCGCTGCAGCAGTGTGCCTCATTGCAGTTACTGGAGCACATTTATCTTTAATTCTTCGTTACTTAAATATCAGCAGAGCTCTGTAGATGCTTACCTTTTGGTTTTTGTCTTCTCTCCCTCCTGGCAGATCTATGCTTGCATGATGGTCTTCTTCCTTAGCAATATGATTGAGAACCAGTGTATGTCTACAGGAGCTTTTGAAATCACGTTAAATGGTAAGGTTGTGTTTTTGAAACTTTGGGATGTGGGAAAATGGACCTTAATTGGTTCATTCTTGACTTGAGTATCCATCCTCTCTCTAAAGTATGGTCCCGTAGCTACTAAAGATGGGAATCTGTTAATAAGATTAGGAGGTGTGAGCAAGCATGCCTTTGTCTTGAACCCATGGTGGATTTATAATTACAGAAGTAAAGCCATCAGAGTTTGGACCTGATCATCGTTATTTTGTTTGTGTTGCATTGTCAATGAACCGATGGTATCAGTCATCTGAGAAGGCAGAACATGGTGTTTTTAAGTCTTTTTCATGTATACTGGCTTATTGTGTGACAGTAACCCCTCACTCTACCTGCAGATGTACCAGTGTGGTCCAAGCTACAGTCGGGCCACTTGCCCTCCATGCAGCAGCTGGTCCAGATCCTAGACAATGAAATGAAGTTGAACGTGCATATGGACTCCCTCCCACACCAGCGCTCGTAACGGCCCCTTGTCCCCGTCTGCGGTCTGAGACCCCCCCTGTATGACTACATCTTATGCCTTGCATGTTCCTCTAGTCATGAAATTCACTTTGTTCTAATAGCGGTTAAAGATGTCAGGATTGTGTACAGATGCATCTTTCTCGTTGCGGTGTTGCAGGTTTGAGGTGAGCATGTCCCCTGGCTGATGACCGACACTGATGAAGGTCTGTGCTGAAGGCAGGATGACTGCTAGCACAGACTGGAAGACCCCGTCGTTCCTCCGAGCCTCTAGACAAGCCCCCTGCAGCAGACTGGGATCTGTGACAGCCAGACAGTCTTAATTGTAGTTTTTTTTGTGCAATTTTTAAATGCAAAATCTATTCATTTTATGTTTTGAGCCGAAATATAGCTTAAAGTCAGTGGCAGTTGTATTTTATATTTGATTCAGCAGGATTAAAAGTGACATCATACAAGCATTTAACATTAATTTAATTTCTGAGCTACTGTAATTTTATATTTCTTTTTATAGCAAAAAAGAGGAACTTAAATGATATTAAAGTGGATTACATATAATGGGATACCTGTGTGGTCTTAATTTTTCTGACTAAATCAATTCTGTTGATCATCCAATCTGTTAACTACACAAAACACAACTGCTAGATTGTATATGGGCGGCGTGCTTAACTGGTCTGCTAACCTTTTATTTACAATCTCCGCTTCATACAATGTTTGAAAATAAGTGAGTCATTGAACCTAATGTGCTGTGTCAGCGTCAGGTTTCTTGTTGGGTGGCCTGGTGACAACTTTCCAAGTAAAGGCCAGCAGTGCTGCTTTTAAAAGATTCAGTGAAGTTGTTCGCTTACATTAAGTAATTCGTTTTAAAAAAATTAATTTACTTTCCGAGTGATGCGAGATCATCCAGCTTCAGCGTTGAAGCGTAGCGTCTTGCGCACCTCTGGGATTCCCCGGAAGTACCGCCCCATTGGCGGCGAGCAGCCAATGAACTGAGGGCATTTTCTCTCGCGATCAGAAGCTGTGGCACGTGTTTCCTGCATCCGCTTTAAGACTTTTGGTGGGATTCGACTGCAATAAACTTATTGAGCTTTACCTTTCACATTTAGTTATCCCGCATGTTAGTAATACTGCCCTGTAACCGTACTTGGGCGCCTGATGCTGTAGCGGATTTTCGGCTAAATTTGATATATTTAAATCAACTACTATGAGTTGATTGTAACTCGTTAGTTTATGAAAGTGGAGAATTGGTGTCCTGCTAACCTTTAATACGTACCCGCAGCCCTCCGATAGACAGCCATGGCCGCCGCTGGGAGAGGAGATGCGGGCGCCGATCCCGCTTCGAATCCAGGGACCGTTGCTGTCTGTTTCTGCGAGTCCACTCCTTTGCTGTGGCGGGCCGGGGATGTGAGGACCGCACGGCAGACAGGCGTGGTGGGCACTCTGATGGGCTCGTTAGCCCGGCAGCCTCGGCAAAACTGCCGACTGGGACGGCCGCTGGAGCTTCTGCGGGAGGAAGCGCGGCTGCTGGCCGACGCGGGGCGAGCTGTGCTGCTTTCGTCATCGCGCCCGAAGGTGGGTAATAGCAGCCGGAAAGTGTCCCCCGCAGTCTGGGAGCCCCAGCAGCGCGGCTGCCCCGTGATCGATGCGTAACATGCTCACAGGTCCTTGTGCTCAGAGCACAGGTGCGGCCAACCCTGAGCTCGTAAAACAGCACCAGGAGCAGATGGACCAGAGCTATTCTGAACAAAGCCAACTGGCTCAACAGGACAAGAAGGCTGTGCTGTTGAGGGTTATGGCGGATAAGAAGCAAGGTGAGGAGTTGCGACCTGATGCTGTTTCTTCTTATTGTTACTGATATCCCTTGGACTGGGACTATGTTCAGTATCGCCCCTAGATGAGACCCCATGTTTATGATACCAATCATTGTGACTGGTGAAATGGTGTGGTTCCAAGTACATTTTAGGCTTGAAGTATTTTTAAGCCAGGTTCGGTGATTGGTGAACAGGGATCACATGACCCATGTGTCAGTAAGGGATGTAGATTTTAGTTATATGGCAGATCCTGTTTAATCCGTCTCCTTGGCCTGATACATAAATCAGATGTGAGAACTTTAGCTCCATGTTAATTTTCTGTTGTTCATACTGCATAATTTCCTATTTGGAAGTAGGAAGTCTTGATTCGTAAATGTAGGGCTCCATCGTCATAAAGTGTCCATGCTTCTGATCAATTATAATTTAGAGAAATTAATGGGAGTCCGTGTTTGGCAATTCAGTCACTGATGGCCGACTGACTTCGTGTCACCCCCCCCCCCCCAGGCAGTAATCAGAGTGACCAGGCATTACAGGAGCGCTTGCTGGCCCTCGACCATGGCTTCACTTTCCCCCGTACCGCCATGGCCGTTCAGCTGAGCACCGCCCGGGCCGGTATGAGCTATGGCCCAGAGGAGCTGCGCTTCCTGGCTGCCGATTCGCTGTCGCCTCGGGATGAGCGACAGGAAGCCCGTTACCGTGTCTTCAGGGACCTGAGGCGGCGGGGCTTCTACCTCACCACCGGCGGGAAGTTTGGCGGGGATTACCTGGTGTATCCCGGTTGGTGTCCTGGGTAGGGGATCCTGCGGGTGAATTTTTGGGGGTCACTATCCCCATTCTGCTCTGACCGCCTACCTGCCCCCAGGTGACCCCCTACGCTTCCACGCGCACTTCATCGCGATATGCCTTCCGATGGACGAGGCCCTGTCGCTGTGTGACCTACTGGCCCTGTCCCGCTTGGGTGCCAACGTGAAGAAGACCGTCCTGCTGTGCTCCCCGGGGGCCGAGCCGGAGGAGGTGCTGTATACTTCTCTGCAGTGGAGTGGGATGGTGTAGACCCCCCCCCCCCCCCCCCCCCTGCAGCTGTGCTGTGACCCTTACCTCTCCATAGGCCTTTACAAAGGCAGACAAGCTGATTGTCAATAAAATATTTATTTATGGCAAATTAATGGATGGAAACTTTCATTCACGGTACAAAACATGTGCTGGTAGAAGGAACTCGGGATCAGGGGCCCCAAACCGGACAGGATCTTCAGGGGCAGCAGGCGGAGACGGTGACGTTAATGCCCAGGTTGCCGTTGTCCGCGAACAGGTGGGCAACGGCCGTGTCGAACACCAGGCAGTCGCTGTTCATGATGGCGGAGGCCACGCCGTCGTGGATGGAGTGGGGCGTGGCCTCCCAGGTGAGTCGCCGGCGGTGCCCATTGAGCTCGAGACGGTACGCGAAGCCCTCGGCCTGCTTGCGGGTGCCGATCAGCAGCACGACGGCGAAGAACTGCTGGTGGCCCTCGTAGCGCTCCTGCTTCTCCAGAACCAGCATGAAGTGGCGTCCGAAGCAGGACTGCATCATGACCCAGTCCACGGCGCCCGGCAGGTTGATGTCCGTGGCCAGGAAGACGATGTCCTCGCCCTGCAGGGTGGTGATGGACTTGTGCTGGTGCATCAGGTGTGGCATGACGGCATCCAGCGAGCCCTGCCACTTGCAGGACGCTCCGGGGCAGGGGCAGGAATAGGGCCGGAACTCGCACAGCTCCTCGTGCCCGGGCTTCTCCGTGTGGGGGAGGGTCAGCACACATCCGGTGGAGGCAAACTGACCGCAGAGGGAGACGGGCAATTTAGGCACAGGCATCAAATAGCAAAGGCACAGAATATACATTTAGAAATTACTCTTAAATGCCTTAGAATACTGCACATTAAAAAGTGGTGTCCTGCAAGGTGGTACTTATCAAGATGACATTTTATAGTGTATAAAATAAAGTATTTTCAGAAATTGCAACTGCTTGACACAAGGCCTGCCTGGTCCTATAGGTCTGATCTGGATCCTGATCCCGAGTCCTACACTAACAGGATGGGACTTTCCCGACGAGCCTGTCAGCTTGGTGTAGTAAACTCTCATCAGACAGCCGGACACTGCATGCCGATTGAATTTTATACTTTGGGATTCATATCCGACAATAACCCAGTGAAATGCGGAGATTGGGGGTGGGGTAATGGTAGCCGCTGAATTAACGCCAAGCGCTTAGCGATGAATGGCGGCTGCCTGGGGTCCGGTCCCTGCGCGTTACGGTACCTTGCAGGGAAACAGCAGCGTAGATGCCACCTTCTCCATGGCCAGGTTCCGGATGCTCGGGGTGAGCGTGCCCCTGCACGTCGGGCAGCAGGTTACCTTCTGCCGGCATTGGCCGCAAACCAGATGCCCCGCCTGGCACTGCAGGATCGGAGGCAAGACGTAGTCGAAGCACACCGGGCACTCGAACAGGGAGGTGAGCTCTTGGTGCTGCGCGGGGCTGACAGCTGCCGCTGCGGGGAGAGCTGCGCAGGGCCGCACCGAGGCCGGCCCAGGGGCCGCGGGAGCACCGTGCTGCGCTTTGGCGCCGGTCTTAGCGGCGCCGGGGCCGGTAGAGGACGGCCGGCTCATCGCCGCCCGGTCAGTCGGCAGCAGCGGTTGCTCCAGATGACAGTGGTGTCCTTCTCGCTATTACTCCGTACCTTCTCGCACATAGTCATGTCGCAGGGAGCGCACCAGCCGGCTGGCTTCTCCGAGCCGTCGGTTCAGGCACGATCGGCCCTGAACCCCTCCGGGATGTGGCCTCCTTAAAACGCCGCAGTGTCCCACAGCATCGCCCGCTCCGTTTTACCACCGCCAATAAAAGGTGCTGATCCGTCGTCTGCGCTCAGAGCAGCCGCTGTAATCCGCCCCTCATTCACACACGGCGCGCAGCGGCGTCTTATTCACACACTCATTCTACTTCGGTTTAACTCTTACACAACAGCGTTTTTTTCGGGTTTAATCTGGTAAATGAAGATGCCTGAAATGGTGACGTGCAGTTTTTAAAAATCACACTATGATCCATTTTATTAACTGAAACTTCACTTGAAAAATTTAAGTCGATTTGAATTATTTTATTATAGAAACGTACGTTTGTCAGAACTCAAAAGCATTAGACAGTTTGAATATACCAGCACGTTGGTCGGAAATATTAAATCTACACCATACTGAAAATTTTAAGTTTTGATCTGTACGTCCGTATTAATTAAGCATGTAATAAAATGAGTCGTATACATACAAATTGGAAAATTTTTAGAGGATAAACTGATTCGTTGCTCAAATGAAACTTTCAATTGTGCCTGTAAGTTTTACTAGAAGCAGAGATGAATTCATACTAAATAGAAACAAAACAGTTGTTGCGATAGACATCTTAAGTCAATATTAAAACGACAGTTTTGCCACGTAATCAGTGTTGGACATTTCAGATCCAGAAAGTAAAAATCCAGACCATGATTTTGTTTCTACCAAGCAGTTGTGTACTCTGTGCCTGTGGCTATTTATGCTGAACTGGTTGGTAGAAACAAATCTTGCTCTAGATTTGTAGTTCCTGGACCTGGAATGAAACATTGCATGTGATACTGTAAGCTGTATTACATACTAGAGCTCAAAAAAAGGGAACCACCCCATTCCAGTTAATAACAGCCCCTTCCCACTTGGTCCGGATGGTCATGTCCACTGACGGGAACTTCTTTTCAAGGTCCCCCTGGGCATCCGTGGTCCGAGGTTCCCAGTGCTGTGAGTGTGTGTCTGAAATGGTGAGGGTGGAGGGTCAGGGATGCGTGAGCAGCAGGGTTGCCAAGTTTGGTCAGCTGACTGCAGTGAGATTTTCAATTCGAGACAAGTCCGCACACGCATTTACATGCATCTCACATTGTAAATGGTAGGGTTTGCAGACCACCTCAACGCTTTTAATGAAGCTAATTTGGGGTTTATGATGGAATAATATAGATTTTCCGTAAAATTTCTTGTGTGAGCGGGAGAGTCTGAAAGCGTGAGAGCTGGCAACCCTGGAGCAGGGGAATCATGGTTGGTGCAGGCGGGCATGTCCCAGTACCTATGGTCAGAACAGCGGTTCTCTTTTGAGAAGGCTGCCCGTTGTAGAAATGCAGCTCGAATAGGTGCTCCGTTCTCCAGTTGGAGAGCAGCGCTCGGTTGAGGCTGAAGAGGATGCTGTAGGTACCGTTGATGCAGCAGACCCACACAGGCAACTTGGGGGTCTTCAGCATGCTACCCACCTGGGTGAGAAGGACCAGAGCACCACACATCCTAAGCTTCATGAGGGATTTTCTGGTGCAGTGTTTCCTATTCGGTCCTCAGGGTCCTACAGACAGTCTACGATTTTGCTCCCTCCCAGCTCCAATGTGGACAGTCTGGCAAGAGGCTCGGAGGGAGCAAAAATGTGGGCCGGCTGATGTTGGCTGTTAGCCTTGCTAGCTTAGCGTTCAGGTATACGGGATGTGGCTCTGTACCTGAGGTAGGGGGGTTTGTGGCCCTTGTTCCCAGCTCCAGTTGAGATATCCCACGTTGCTGCGCACCAGCACCCCCCGCAGGGGTTGCAGCAGTGGCGCCCCAGCCTCGTCAAACTGCACAGTGCCGTTAAACACATTGGGACTCGCCCGGCCCGTAAGCAGGAGATTCAGTAGGGCCTGGGAACCAGCGGAGAAAGCTCTATCTTTGATGTGAAGCAAATTGTGAAAACTGTGGTTTTTGCAAATACAGATGTCAATAAAGCAAGCAGGCACCGTTCCCCTCAGGAAGCACAGCACTAGAACACCAGCAGCATTCACAGTGCAATAATCAACATGCTTCTCTCTGCTGTTAGATGTTAGGAACACAGGGAAAGACATTTTTGTCCACCATAATTTCAGCCAATGGGTTCGCCCCCCTGATGAGGTGAAGACCTGTGTGGCATTAACAGGTGAGGACCTCAGTGCTTCAGGAACAGGGAGGTGTTTTAATGCTACAGTGCTTTGGCAATACAATTGATTGTAATGAGGCAATACAATTGATATGTTATAACAGAGCCCAAAAATGCCATCTTCAGTTTTGTAAGAGGACACAGCAGTATGGAAAGTTTTAAAAAGGACTTTGGTTCACTTTTACTATGATGTCATATAGGAAGGAGAGAAGGTGTCAGGCAGCTGAGAGAGAGAGAGAGTACCCACAGCATCCTCTTCAGCCCACACACACACACACACACACACACACACACACAAACAGGTTGTCATCGAGCTACATTTTGTGTTGGTTTAACTTCTTCCGTACAAGAAGAGTCCAAGCGGTATATTCCACACGCTTTCAGTGCCCCATCAAGCAGCCAAGTCTAATGTGACAATTTGCATCAAAACGTTTCTCTCAAGAAAACCATGAACCTCTGCTGCACTGGCCAGACCACATCTATTACATCAGTGGTTGCCCTGGTTACTGTGGAATATGAGCAGCCAATGAGCAACTGGCTACTGCCTGCTTACCTGGTGACACACAAAGTTTCCCTGACTGAGATGTAAGAGGTGTGAGGTGGTTGAATCAAGATCATCTTTTAACCTTGAAGGAAATAAAAAAAACAACTGTTAGCTGTTCATTCTTCTACCAGGGTGAATTTTAAAGTGCAGCCCATTAATGCCTGCAGTAGAATCACTAGTCCTAGTGCTGCAGATACTCATGTAAAACTTGGAACTGGGCCAGTCATTGCCCCGCCCGCCACTCATCCCCATAGGCCGATTTGGGAAGGGGGTGGCGTCTACCTGTCAATGGTCCTGGAGAAGACAAGACTATAGAGGAACAGGATGACACCATGGCTCCCCTCCTCTTGAAACTAGATGTAGGCAGCCAGAATAAGATTAACATCCTGAACATAGCTGAGCATACAGTGGAGGAGAACAGGCACCTACAAAGCACACGTGTACAATGTACATGTATGTTTATGAGGCACTGAATCAATAATATCCGTAAGTAAACTACTGTCAACGCAATAAAGACTATCGATGCAAACCAAAAAGCAGGGTCAGGACTTTAGTACATTGAAGTGTTCTGTGCTGTTTATCTCTGTACTCACACACTGGATGTGCTCGTAGATGAACTTCCACATGTCCTCTTTTCTGATGAAGCTAAAAATATGCAACTGTAAAATACAATATAAAATATATTTACTGTGACAAAAAAAAAATCTAATCAATTATCTAGTTAATGAATTGTAAAAAACCTTACCTACGGTCAGCTCTGTCGGCGTAACCTGTACCTACGGCGAGCTCTGTGGGCGTAACCTGTACCTACAGTCAGCTCTGTGTGTATAGCATGTACCTACAGCCAGCTCTATGGGCATAGCCTGTACCTACAGTCAGCTCTGTGTGTATAGCGTGTACCTACAGTCAGCTCTGTGTGTATAGCATGTACCTACAGCCAGCTCTATGGGCATAGCCTGTACCTACAGTCAGCTCTGTGTGTATAGCGTGTACCTACGGTCAGCTCTGTGTGTATAGCGTGTACCTACAGTCAGCTCTGTGTGTATAGCGTGTACCTACAGCCAGCTCTATGGGCATAGCGTGTACCTACGGTCAGCTCTGTGTGTATAGCGTGTACCTACAGTCAGCTCTGCGTGTATAGCGTGTACCTACAGTCAGCTCTGTGTGTATAGCGTGTACCTACGGTCAGCTCTGTGTGTATAGCGTGTACCTACGGTCAGCTCTGTGTGTATAGCGTGTACCTACGGTCAGCTCTGTCAGTATAGCGTGTACCAAGCCCTTGCTCCATGAGTGTGGCATACTTGCCCTCTCAGTGATGCTGTCCAGCTGATGTCCTGGCAGGGTGAAAAAGCTGGGCATGGAGGTAACCAGGGTAACAGTGGCGGCCTGCTCCTCTCCTGCCACCCACAGGACGTCGGACAGCGCGGACGCCAAGGCTTGTTCCTGCTCCTTGTCCCCCAGACTGTTTTGACACATAGACACTGTGGCGTGACTCAGGTGTGCTTCTCGCTGTTATGACTGCCTTACCTGGCCCATTCCTCACCTGTGAAGCTGGTTGCTATTGGATTGACTTTGGCAGGTGAACAGCAGGAACTTGATGACATTGGCCTGGACCACCATCTGGACGGCTCCAGGTCCACCCTGCAAGTAGTTGGTACTGGTTACTAACGTTTCATCATCAGGTATGTCCTCCTTTTACTGTTACTTATTATTTCCAGATTGTTGCATGGAACATGTGGTAGAGACAACATAGCATCCATACTGATCACTCGACTCAATAGCGCCCCACACTGGCCTCAACAGCAGTCTCACAGAATGGCCGACTCACTCTTTCCGCTTGCAGTGCGTAGGAGAGCTCAGAGCACGGATCTCTGAACCGGAAGACCGATTTCTTCCACTCATAGTTGAAGAAATGAAAAGTATTCCCAAATAAAATCTTTCTGAGGTCCTGAAATAAGAGGACATTTAACAATTAGGAGAAAAACAAAAATTAACCATGAATATTTTTTAGCTGCAAGGCATTCAGTAATAAGATAATTAAATCAGTTTAATGTTTATATATAAGTTGGAACCATTTATATGCCTGTAAGTTTATACATTTTACTAAATAATTTCTTTTGTTAATGTCAAGAGCCATATATGGTGTGTAGAAAGTAATTACTCAGCAGGTTATGTTTTGTTAAAAGTGCAGACACACACATGAACACACACTCTCCACAGTTTGGTGGACCTCTTTCTCATGTAGATAGCTCATGAATAAATGAGGGTGTCTGTTAGTGGGCATTGTGTGAGGAATGGGCAGGGGGGAGGGGGGCAGTATATAGCACTGACCAGCAGGTGACAGATTATGGGCTCATGTCAAGGACTCACCATGATCTGCTCTGGGCTGGCAGGGACTCCCCCGAGGCTGGGGGAAGCAGCTAAGGTTTGTGGGACCAGGCAGGGCAGGGAGTGCAGTGTGCAGTGGCGCTGAGTGCAGTACGTATGTCTGCCTGCAGCATCTTCTCCATCACCTTCCAGTGCAGCCCTCTCAGAAAGCGTCTGGGTGGAGAGTCAAGCTGGGGTCAGCGGGTCACTTACAGCTGACTTTGTGCCTCGCACTGGATTCACGTAACTGCAGAGAGCTGACCACCTGCCAGTGCACGCACATACACACACACACCCTGACACACGAGGTGAATAGCGTGATTAATGCAACCGAATACTTGGGGCAATGAGCAGGAGATCAAGTTCAGTTAGGAGAGGCTGTCACACACTTAAATGTACACGCATGGCCAGCAGGGGCACTCTGCAGCACATCTGCCCATACGTCCATCTATCGATCTTTGAACCATTAATCCCTATTCTGGTCATGAGCAGCCTATCCCAGGGCACAAGGCTGGGCTACATCCTGGATGGGATGCAGATCCATCACAGAACTCATTCACATGTCGGATCACGCACTATGTGTAATTTATACATGCCAGTTAAACTAGCTGAATGTCTTTCGCATGCAACAAGAAAACCACACATGCAAACTGGACACACAGAGGAGGGATTTGACCCCCATGCCTGGCAGTGTGACGCAAATGCAGTACCCGGTGAGCCGCTGGGTCTACCACGTTTGTCATATGTTAACCAAATTACTGACCTTAATGTAAAGTAGATGTAAAACAGAAGGTTGGTCTATTTAGTTATGCTAAAGGGTATCCAAATCTAATACTACATAACGGGATAGTAGTTTGGCTGCCTGTTTGGGAGTTAGTTTTACAAATTAACTGGTCATTTCTTGAATTAAAATTTTTAAATCTAAAAGTAATTAAGTAATTAAAAATAATTAAAACCTAAACGTCCTTGGACACAAGAACGGGACATTTAATTTGCGTATGCATGATTACGGGAAAGAAAAATCTGAAAGCACTGCATGATGACAAAGTCTTACCTTTGTGATACAATTCCGCAGTTCCATCCTGAAACACAAGCGGAGGTCGATGGGCCGTTGAAAAGGAAGAGATACGGTTATGTTTTCCTTTACAAGACACGATAGTAATCAGACCGTCTGAATAATTTACTAAGCAGATTCTTGCGCCTCTCGTACACGTTACCTGTAGGAGGTGGTTCTGAAACGAGCGATTACGCGTCATTCATATTTCATCCATAAGGTTGGTGAAGTAGGTACTAAGTGCTATGTAGTTATAGAAACACCCACATTGTGGAGTATCTTATATGTAACTAATGTTGTCATTTACCCGCGGTCATCGAAGATTTCTCTCCACTTGACAAGGTCGGATATCTGCCTGAGGATGTCGTGCATCTCCTCACTGTCATGCTGAAACCGGTTCTCGGCGCAGTCTTCCATCTGTGAGTGCACAGAACCAGTAAGATTACTTTTAAATCTTAAAAAAAAAAAAACACCATATAAGAGCGTTTGTTTACCGTGTACAGGATCCCGAAGGACTTGGCCTTTCCAGAGCGCCTCTGAAGCACCTTAGTGATTTTTATCATCACTGGGGATCATAAAGTGGCGGTCGCTTTCCTATTCTGATATTGAAAATGCACTTATTTGCATGCAGTTTCATATTTATTTGTATCCAAAGATGTGCAGCTTTGTTCCGTTTCACAGTTTTGTTACTGAAAAGAACAAAGATGACATTCCGCCTTTATAACAATATGTAAAGTTTTCTAGCCTGACTCCGTTCGGGAAGAACAGAAATATAGACAGTCTAAGACTTACAGACCAAACGTAAAGCGTCTTCGTCCTCTTCGTCTTCCTCCCTCAAACGAAGCGCAGACTCAGGTGCGACTACAAGCGGGGAGGCGGGGTCTCCGCCCGAGGCTATTAAAAATTAATAAGCGTTTTGCCAAATTTAAATAGGCCTACTGTATATCGACCCAGTGGTCCTATTGAACAAACAACCTGCATCCGGCGACCCCTTATTTCTACGTGTTTGGTCAAACGCCATGTTGACTTAAATGCAGCTTCTTCTCTGATCTATTATAACGATTTCAGCGACCGCAAAGTGGCTCCCATTGTTGATAAACCGTTTACCAGCCTTCATATCATCTGTGTTTCACTGACTTCCTCATACTTCGTGTTCCTGTGCATCAGTTCCTCTCTGCTCTGTTTATAACCTTTTTAGTATAGTTAAACCAAAGTAGCTCTTGTTTTTATGCAGGTACCGCGTACGTGTTGCGGTGTATCAGCCACAATTTTAATTGCCTTATTGTCACACACGACCCGTTTGTGCAAAGTCAACTGTGGTACCTATACCCTGACAGGTATGTGCAGCCTTTGGTAACGTTGAAACTGCAAATTAAGTGTTTATCAGCCCTCTAATATGTGTACTGTTTAGGAATGATGCGTGGTCAGGTGACTTCGCTGTGTAAGGTTTTGTTTCATCGAAGTTCACAAACAAGCAGGAGAAAATGTAACCATTGAACTGTTTATTGCTGAAATTAATATTGTGGCTTTCTGACTGGGTTAATGAAATTCCAGGCTGAGTTAGTTATCACATAACAAAAACCACAGATACCTCTTTATTTAACCATCCATTCTTCCATCTGTCAACCACTGATCCTGGACAGTGTCACGGGCCTCTCAGATCATGAAAGCACATCAGTATAAGTACAGCTGCAGTCTTCAGGACAGATGTTGGGTAAACATATAGGTAACCAAACCAGTGGCCTGTACTATGAAGCGGGGTTACTGGCTTATCGGGGTAACTTGTTGGATTTAAGGTACCAGTTTAAATGGACTTCATATTCGTTCACTTACATTTTGCCCAGACTACCTTAAATCTGACAAGTTACCCCGATAAGCCAGTAACCCCGCTTCGTCGTACAGGCCCCTGGTTACCTTACACCATTCGTCTGTAATACACCTTGTGGTTCTCACCGATTTGCTGCTTGATCCGTAAAGGGCCTGAACAACTGAAATTGCTTTTAAAACTTAATATATTTAATGAAAATGTAAAGGAACTGGTTAGTTCCATTCTCTTCACCAGTTAACACTTGGCACATTAAATGAACACTTCGAAGCCGGCAGACTCAGTTAGTAAGTTTCCGTGACGCATTTCTGTTATCCTGTTGAAATCTACCATCCATGCAGTATGAAAATGTCATCTGTCACTCTCAGTTACAGTAATGGACCATAAAAAATGTGAGAAGTTTGTCCTGTTAGTTCAGTGGTCCACCTGATTTTCTACTAATTGCTGTTTAAACAGGAGTGCCTTTAGGAAGACTTAACAGAAAGACACGACCCATAAAAAACAGTCACAGTGGTTTGGGCTTTTCTGTGCAGCTGCTGCTCTCATGCTGAGAATGCTGGTGTTAACCGATTTTTGGGCAGTTAAATGGAAGCAGCCATAGGACACTCACAGCTTTTTGCTAATGTTGTTCCTTCAACAGTTAAAGTGCCATTGTAATGTCAGTATCATAAATTGCTACCTAATGGTTAATGGCTGTTTTATTCTAAGGTTTGTGGTTTAAATCGCCTCAATTTCTCTAACAAAGGACAGATTCGTTTCATAAGTAATGGTAATGATCAAGAACAGTAAAAATTTGCTCTTTTAGTACCAAACACAGTCACATGATATGAAAGCAGGGCATGAATGTCACAGCGCATCCTCAGTACATAAGATCTGAGGCTCCACTGCTCACATCGGGCTCTTTAGCTTCCTGGAAGGGGAACTGTATTCCGGCGAGGCGGATGAGAAGGATGTTGAGCAGGTGGGTGAGGAAGGTGAAGAGGATGAGCCAGTAAGAGTAATCGAACTGCTCACTGTGTGTCTTATAGACGAAGCTGCTCTCGTTGTAGTTGGCGATCTTCTCTGACAAGCGATGGAATCTCACCTCCGAGGCAAAAAGGGTCATCACCAGACTGCTGCAGACACCTGTCCCACGGCATTCTGGGTAAGCTTTGTTTCTCACACATTTGTTTATGTTTAGAAAAATAAATAGGAGGATTTTGAAGAGAACATATCAATTAGATGTGTGTTTTTCGACATGCGGACGGCTGATAGTATTTCTGACAGTGTATGTGTTCATGCGTGCACGCATGTGTATGTAATTATGCATGCATCTTTGCGTGTTCCTGCACATGCATGGAGGTCTACTCACAGCATATGAAGTTCCACAGGTACAAGCCCAGGGGTCCATGCAGGGTCTCATAGGGTCTGCTGAAGGCATTGAACAGGAAGAACGCTGAGGCCACCGCTGAGAAGACTATGAGGACAGCGCAGAAGAACAGTACACTGCCGTGAAGGACGATGGGGATGGCACCCATGAGATCTGGAAAAACTGGCAGGAAACAGAAAACATGGAGTGAGGAAGAAAAGATCAGGAGGAGCCCAGTTTGCAGTAGGAAGAAGCCAGCTTCATAACTACAAAACAGGATTTTCCATTAATATGAACCACTCATAAAACTATTGGTAAGTACCAACACCCATTTAAATATCTGCACAATACACAGTATTAATTGATCATTAGTTTTTAGCTGTATAAAAGTTCTCCCAGAAAATATTGCTCTAACGCCTCTGTGTCCGGAGTCCCGCCGCCGTTATGAGTCGGACATTGATGAGAACGCCCCATCCTTATCTACCGCACGTTGTCAGACACAAGTCAGGCAGAAAACATCTGTACTTTGAATCATGTCCAGAACTCATTAAGGCAAAACAGAACCCCGCGCTGTCTACTTTCACCAGTCTTAGACAGCGGCGTACTGTGCGATAATGATGAACCCCTAATGAGTTGTTAATTAGACGGCCTAGCGGGTTTGATTACGCGAGTGCATTTTCATTATGCCTGTCAGTTAAGAGTATTAACGAGCAAAAAGACTGCGGACACAGGCAGGGCTGGGATTAAGAATCGCCTCTGGGCTTTGGGGTCCCCGGCGATAAATTTTGCCGAGCACCGACGGAGGTGGGGGAGGCTTACACAGTGAATTTTGCCGACCCACGAACCCATCGACTCTTCGGGAAAATGGCTATATAAATCAGGCCTGGAGGTATAACTTAATATGACAAAAAGTGCTATATAATTCGCCCTGAGCTCCCCCGAGACCCGTGCTGCAGAATGGACAGCCCATCCATGCATGCCTGGTCACATCTGCTGCAAACGTCAATTTGGCAAACAATTCTCCTATAGCCTTTAATCACACTAGCGATCAGTTTAAAATAGAGAAGTATTAATTAACAGTGTCACATACAGGCCTACATGTTTTGTATAAGTCCACATTGCAACTCAAAGTTTTATTTTTAATAGACAATTAGGCTTATTCAATAATTAATAGTATGAGAATACGTATCCTGTAAATAATAAATGTACTGTTACCCTGTCCTCCCATATTTACTCACAGGAAAAGCGCAGAGGTCTCCCTCCCAAACCGCACTGCTTCAGCCGCTGTCCGTGGAATAGACCGTAGCTGATCCGCCCCATGAACTTCTCCAGTTCGGGTCCGGTCGCGTTGACCAGCTGGGCGCCGGTCTTGCACAGGACGGTCCCTTTCAACCAGAACTGAGTACCCATCGCAGCCGCCACCACTAGGACGCAAGCAAAACTCAGTACTCCGCCTACGCAAAATATGAATTTCTTTTGACGATTTGGCATATTGGGTCCGATTTCAGGTGGCTGCACACTAGTCGTTCAACAGTGTATATAAAACTGGACCATTGTCCGCACTTAAGTATCCCAATTCATCCCAAGTGCATGGAATATTGCCGCATTTTTAAAAAGCCAGTATCAGAGCATTACGCCTAATGCCCAAAGTGACATGCTTTCATTGCCGACGAGCTACATGAGCGCTGTTACGGATCTGAATGCATCGTCTTAAGTTACGACTTTGTCTTGCAGCAGACTTCGTTTCCAAGCAACTCGGTACTGTCTCTGGGAGCGCGCGTCGATGACGCGTTCTTGGAGGGTGATGAAGGCCTCGCGCCGTGGGCCACTCCAGCCTCATTGGACAGATGGGAGCACTGGGTTTAATACAGCCACACGGGGTCGTTTCTTTACTAGGAAGAAAAGAGATGTCATGTTTTGATCTATAGCGCAATTTAGCTGATCGTAATTGAAGTGGAAAAAAGAGAACTGCAGATCGATACGTTTAGGCATAAATGCACTTTATTGCATTTGAATTAAAGTGACCTTTTTAAAAATGAAAGGTTTCATCATAATTTATTTTTTTTCCCCGTAAACGTATTCATTCGACCATATGAACTACAAATATTCACCGTGGCATGCAGAACAAGTGAGAACGCTGCTCCCCGGCAGCTGTGAACGTGCCAACTGGAACTGAAAGTAATGTACCGTAATGTTATTGAGAAACGAATGCAACGATTGTTGATTATTATAAAAACAAAATAATAATAATAATAATAATAATAATAATAAAATATTGCATAACTTTAGCTACAGTAGGGTGCTGCACTGAAGGCTGTGGATTTTGTTCATTTGTGTCAATGAACATCATGCAGTGTAGTGGAATGAGCCTGTATTAGTATCAGGTCTCCATCATGAAATAGGTGTAATATAATTTGTACATTTTGTTGGCATCTTTTCTGATTTGTAGAATATACTGGTTTGTTGCACGGCAGGCCCACACTTACACAGCCGTGTCGGACCGCAGATTCTCTCGCACGGAATCGCTAACGACCTCCCTTACCTGATTACTAACGGAACATTCTGAACCCTGATTACATGCACCTTATATCTCATAGCGTAAATCCTCCAGTTGGGGACATTATTTCGGCTTTGGATTGCTCCCGGTTGTGTGTTTCCGCCTGATCTGTTTTTTAATTTAAAATTGATTTTGTTTACGTACAGTACACTACCATTGAAAAGTTTGGGGTCACAGAAATTTTCTTGCTTTTGAAAAAAGGCAAGTTTTTTGTCCATTAATATAATGTCAGATTAATCAGAAATACTGTGTAGACCAGGGGTCACCAACCTTTTTGAAACAGAGGTACTTCACAGGTACTGAGCCATACGAAACTTATCTAAACTTCATGTATAATAAGCATGTTTTAAAACCTTTTTTTAAGATATTGTCATTTTCAAATCTATTTAAATGTAAATATGATTAAAGAAGAACAGCGACAGGATAAAATTAAATTTTAGACACCGCTCACTGGTGAGTTGTGCTATTTTTAGAACAGGTCCGCAGGCGACTTTTGTGGTCCTTTGGGGCATCCTGGTGCCCACGGGCACCATGTTGGTGACCCCTGATGAAAGATATTTTTAATGTTGTAATTGACTATCATAGCTGGAAATTGTCGTACTGCAATAAAACTGGCCGTCTTTGGACTAGTTGAGTATCTGGAGCATCAGCAATTGTGGGTTCGATTACAAGCTCAAAATAGTCAGAAACAAAGAACTTTCTTCTGAGACTCACCAGTCTATTCTTGTTCTGAGAAATGAAAGCCATTGTGTGTGAGAAATTGCCGGGAAACTGAAGATCTGGTACAATGCTATGTAGTACTACCTTCACAGAGCAGTGCAAACTGGCTCTAACCACACTGAAGGAGGAGATGGAGGCTCCAGTGCACAACTGAGCGAGAGGATAAATGTATTAGAGTGTGTAGTTTGAGAAACAGGCAAGAACTATTTAGGGAAGAAGTAGTCAGCTGGCATTCTGTGCATGATGGAGCAGCCATCACAGTCACCGGGTCTCAGCTCTGCTGAGCTGTCATGGGAGCAGCTTGCCCTTGGTACGTAAGATTGCCTATCAAGCCGATCCAACGCGTGGGAGATGCTTTAGGAAGCACTGTGTGAAACCTCATCACATTACCTCAACAAACTGGCATCTAGAATGCCCAAGGTCTACAAGGCTGTAATTGCTGCAAATGGAAGACTCTTTGACAATTATTATTTTAATTTCAAAAATGACTATTTCCTGTGTGTTTAGCTATATTTCCATGGAAAACAAGGACATTTCTAAGTGACCCCAAACTTTTGAACAGCAGTGTAATTATTTTATGTGAAGTTAATCTAACATGTTCAGTAGTGTTCTCTTTAATGTTCCTAATTTTTGGTGATTAATAAAACCCAATTTTTTCCTCCTATTTTCTCTTACCACCTCCCAAACAAACAAACAAACAAACATCGAACAAAATATTTTTATTTGCGGAGGCCTATAAATGTTTAAATAAATAAAGAAAATTTGCATTATCTCATTACTGTTACTGTACCTTATATATGCTATGCGATGAACTGTTGCATAAAAGCCTGAGGCTACAACCGGATCACAATCGTGACATATTGGAGTACAACTGCACTCCTTGTAGTATATTATTCCTTAAATTAAACACCCTAGTTTAAAAAAAGCCAAAAAACTGATATCGAGAATGATATTTGGCTGCAGTTCTTCAGGGTGTCAGTAGGGGGATCAGAATTCAGTTCTTTATTCAAGCAGGTTCATTGCAATTTGTTTACCTGAGTAGCTTTCAAAGTTCATCTATTTCCTACACCAGTACTGAAAGCAGTAAACATGCCTGATGCAGTAGAATTCTGTGACGGGCTCAATACAAGCAGATGGCAGTAACTATGAGCTGAGGGAGTTTTTCTGCTCTTGGTACGTCCTTAAATTTTTGTACTGCAGGTTATGAGCCGTGGCTCAGCGGTGAGTGGTTATGAGAAGCTAAATTCTGAGTGGTTGTGCTGTAGGAACCATGTGACCAGCGGTGACATGGGGCTTGGTTCTTGTCATTATTTGTGGTCTAGCTTCTAGGCAAACTTAACCCCCCATACACGATTCAGTAACACTGTGTGCGTTCTTGTTTGCAGGAAGAGGAACTGGTGGTTTTAACCAAAGCAATAATTTTTAATGCATTTTAACATAGCAGTAAAACATCTGTACTTTGAAACCTACCAAAATAAGTAGCTTTATATATTTACTTCTATCAAGCCCTCATTCAAAAAACATATATATTAATTTTAATAAAACTAATCCTGAGAATGGGTCGCATGTTGAATTAAGGAGAATGTCCTCTTCGTGTCATTTTGGAAACAACCTGTTATCTGGCATATTTTTCTCCATCTTGCTTTAAGGGGATCCATTCCTGGAAAGGAAATACTGTGGGAAGCTAGTTCTCCCTGCCCGAAAAGCCTCAGTGATCTTCTGTCTGAAGGAGTGTGACAGGTAGAAGCAGACGACGGGGTCCAAGCAGATGTGCATGACGGCCAGTAGCAGCGTTGACTCCTTGGCCAGGAAGAGCTGGCGTTTGAGTGAGCAGCCGCTCAGAACCTGGTTCTGGGTGAATGTGTACGGTGTCCTGACCAGGTGGTAGGGCACGAAGCATACGATGTAGGCCAGCGTCACCGTGCCGATGCTCCTTGTGGCACGTCGGGCTCCATCTTGCTCTTCTGGATTCCCTCTCCTTCCGGCCCAGAGCCGCTTCAGCACAAATCCATTGGACAGCAGTACAACTGCAGAGGCATTCAGGAAGACAGCCATGCATAGGAAGTTGGTGAGTGTGTGCCAGTGGAGGCCTACCACCTGCTTAAACTCAGCGCAGGTGACGTGGGGCTTCTCTGGAATAGTCTTAATGGGAATGGCCATGTTAGGTACCATGATGAACAGGACAAGTGCCCACACCACCAGTGACATCATCCTCGCGAATCCCACATCCTGGATACGGAAGAAACGTGAGCTATTGGCTATCTGTAGGTAGCGGTCAGCGCTGACGAAGGCCAGGAAGATGATGGAGGCATACATGTTGATGTAGATGAGCACAGCAGACACCTGGCAGTGAAAGATCTTGAGATTCCAGGAAGCCACACCCAGATCGATGGTAATCTTGAAGGGCAGGGCCAGCATCAATAGGAAGTTGGCGGTGAGAAGGTTGATCAAGTACACGTTGATGCATTTCTTGGCATCGCGACTGTAGCAGAACACCCAGAGAGCCAGCATACTGCCCACCATGCCTATCAGGAAGATGAGGGAGTAGAAGAAGGTAAAGGGCAGCATCTGGTCATTGACCCTGCAGTCTTCAGAGATGTTGCTGACATCTGTGCGGGGCAGTTGACCTGAGGTCGGTGTCATGGTGATGAATCAGATTGTAGAAGAAGCCCATCAAAACCTGCAAAAAATAAGTAAAGCCTATTGTTATAATACAAAAACAGTAACAGTGATTTTTTTTAAGTGCTTATTTTCATTGTTCTGTAGGGAAAAAAGAGAACACATTTCTAGTACACGCCTGTTTGATGAAGGATTAAAGATGACAGTCTTTTGTTATTGAGGGAAATTGTGTGACAGATTTAGGAAATGAAACTGAATGAGGATCAGGAGCATCAGGCTTTGGGAAATGGGTTCAGATCCCACATCCCTGTTACATCTAGCAGTTATGAATTGCTCCTGTTCTTAATTTGCTTCTGACATGTTGTCTTTAGCTGAGAGAGAATTTCCCTAAGCTGTCCTCTTCGTCATGTTTTATGAGTCAATACCGTTACTTTGACTGACATGTGGATAGGTAGAGGGACTGTTGCACAGCACTCTTTTACTCATGGGAAATCCCATCTTCTGGATATAATCATACTGCAGATTACTACTATTAAACATCAGACAAAAAGCAGTCAAATGCAGTTTTGATCGAAACTTCTATTCTAGAACGAAACGTCTATCCTAAAATGTTGCAGGTTCAGGTCTGAGACACAGTGTTTCTCTGTTCCTTTTTAGTGCTCAAACACTTTTGTGAAGTGGCCATCTAAATAAAGGTATAAAACAATAAGGTGGTCGGATAATATTCTCCAGAATAATACTGCAGAATAATTATTTTACTTTAAAATGTACATGTCAAACATCACCGGCACTGTGTAAATGTTTAAAAATACAGATTGAGTATGAATTTCTGCACTTAAAATCTGCTTTAAAGGTCACATCTGTTGATCTGTAGTTCTGTGTTTGGACTCTCCAGATTTTCAAACAAAAGAATTAAATGCAGTTAAAGTGATTTTTTTAGGCAGACGAGTAAACCCAAAAATTATGGTCTTACTACATCCATATGCTTTGCTGTAAGTAAACCACAAGTAGTGTATGGCCACGGTAACGTCAAGAGGAAGAAATGGAGCTGAGACAAGATCACATGGTCCAAAATAATGGCACTCACCTCATCCTTGGAGTTGTGCAGGAATATATGGATTTTCACGGGCGAGTATGAAAGACAGGAAGTAGACCTCCCTGTGTAAATCACTACTACCTCTGTCTGTCTCTTCAGTGAAGCGATGTCTCCTTCCTTAAGTTGATCGCATTGACGTCACAGAGAGATTATCGGACTCGTGTTCAAAGAGACCAATCACATGTCCCCACTGTTCTCTTGCCGTTTCATTTTTATGGGATTTCATGCGATGTGAACACCATGGCATCAGAAGAGCGATACTTAATGAGCGGCTTTTTAGTTGTTGCGTGATTATGTCTCTGAGCATGTGTTCTGCCACTTCCTTATCCACCCCTAGACAACCACGTTAGCTATTAATCACCAGAGCGAGAAATGACTCAGTCTGCATTTCCAAACTCATAGGAAATGAAGTGACATATATGGTCTGAGTGATCTGGTCTTACTGAAAATGTCATCATGTGAAATTGCTCTTTATGTTCAAGCATTTTAGCTGCCAAAGATTGCTCTTTAAGCAGCGGCAAGAAATTTAATGCAAGACAAAAAGTGAAGCCAAACATGCAGCAGACTGTTAGGTGAACTGCTGTTTGTAAATTGCCTATAGTGAGTGATTGTGTCTGTGATCGTCTGTTCAATGTTAGTGTAGTAATCAGATTTCCCAGTGGTCCAGTTCAGGTCGATTACTGTATGCTAACAATATGGAGTTTCTTGTTGAACATGAAGCGGCTTGCTGTGTCACCTGGTCGGCTAAGAGACGAGCAATCACATACCCTTGATGTCTCCCATATATTGCCAAAACACACACATAAGGTCACTGCATCACAGTCCACAATAAAATCTCTGTTTTTGGTAATTTGGGGAAGTAAACGAGCACCTCCACCCCAAGTGGTACAGTCCTGGTCTGCCTTGAATTGCAGCATGTGGAACATGTATGAGCTTAACTGGCAGCAATGTGTTACAAAAAATAAAGGACAATGACAGCAAGAAGGAGAAGGAGAGAGGGGGTGCAAAGAAGGCAAAAATTAAAAAGAAACATAGACTGGGGAGGGATGTAGCTAAATGCTACTGAGTAATGGAGTAAAGCCACAGAACAGGGGCCGTGAGAATGTCTGGCTTTAACTCCCAGCATGTAGCGGTGAAGATTAGCACACGGCGTGGAAATTCTCCCATAGTTATTACTAGCTGACCAGCTTGGCTCCCACACTTCAGCCGTTCTAAACCAGCAGAGTCAATGAAGAAAAGAGCAGGGATTTAGAAAAAGGTACAAGCATGAGCCCTGCGCAGTGCACCAAGTGACAGGATGTGGACGTGGAAGCAAGTTGCATGCTGCACAAAATTAAAATCATGAAATATCATTATGATTGAGACAAACTGAGAGATCTTTATAATATGTGCTGTATGCAGACTTCCTGTTCAGTGTGAAGATATAATCACTCATGGTTATAACAGTCTGACAGACGAGTCTGGGTTTACCGGGTGCTAGGAGAACGTTACCTGCCTGACTGCCTTATGCCAACTGTAAAGTTTGGTGGAGGAGGGATAATGGTATGGATATTTTTTTCATGGGGTGGGTTAGGCCCCTCAGTTCCAGTGAAGGGAACTCTTAATGCTTCCGCATACCAAGACATTTTGGACAATTCTAAGCTTCCAGCTTTGTGGGAACAGTTTGGGGAAGTTCCAGCATGATCGTGCCCCAGTGCACAAAGCAAGGTCCATTAAGACATGGTTGGGTGAGTTTGGTGTGGAATAACTTTACGGGCCTGCATAGAGCCCTGACCTCAACCCCACCTAACACCTTTGGGATGAGCGAGAATAGAGATTGTGAGCCAGGCTTTCACATTCTCATCAGTGCCTGACCTCACAAATGCTCTTCTGGATTAATGGGCAAAAATTCCCTCCATAAACACACTGTGTAATCTTATGGAAAGCCATCCCAGAAGATCTGCAGCCGTTATACCTTCAAAGGGGAGACCAGCTCCATATTGATGCCTATGGATTTAGTATGGGATGTCATAAAAGTTCCTGTTGGTGTAATGACCAGGTGTCCCAATACTTTTGGCTATATCTGATGTGGTGATAACCAAAGTTGCAGAGACCACTAACTAAATGTGAAGAGTGATATTTTAAGATATGTAAAGGCTTTATTAATGGTTTTCCTTGAGGTTACAGATTTTCAGTTGATTTCTCTGTGTCTCTGATGTTTCGAGGTTGGAACAGGTTAATCGACACTGACTCCCCTAGGAGTTCTCACAGCTTGCCAGGGATCAGGTTACCAAATGTCCGGCTTTCCCCAGATACATCCTCTTTCTGGGCCCCCGTCTGGGCAATCGGGCAGTTTTTCAAAAATCGGCGGTTTGTTTGGGTTTAGTGCTGCAACCCCCATGACTCAGTGTTGCAAGTTACAGTGGAGTGGAGGAAAAGGCAGCAGTTTTCAAGCTGCTCAGTATCATCACACAGCGTTTGCAAGGCTCATGCACACGTTTAAAAATTAAGTAACATGCACATAACTACGAGTCACACTGCTCTCGAGTGATATCAGTTTAAACGTTGTATATTTGTCACATTTTGTGAGTGACAAGTGCTGAGAGTTCCGGAAGCGCCAGATTTCCCTGCTCAAACACATCCTAATCAGCTAATGACTAGGTTTACTGGGTGTGTTTGAACAGGGAAATCTGCAAACTGTGCTGGATTCTGGCCCCCCAGGACTGGAATTAGGGAACTCTGCTCTAAAGGATAATATTGGGAAGGGACAGAAGACTGAAATGTCTCAAACTCCAATGTCCAAGGGATTCTTTTATCCCCTGATGAACAGTCTGGTGATACTGGACATTTTTGGGAGCTGCACACCATAGCGGCAGTAAGTAGAAGGTTATGCTGTTCAGCAGCTTTTTCATACGAAAAAAACACCTCTCTAACCCCCCCCCCCCCCCCCCCAAGTAGAGTGCATCATGTGACTAGGACCCAGTCCTGCCCTGTTGCGTGACTGACTGGCATCCTATCTAGAGTGTCCCCAGCCTTGAGAACCTTGCCTCCTTGAAAAAGAAGTTATAGAAAATTGGCAGATGGATTTATAGATAATTCCTATGCATAGACGCAGTATGGACAGGTATCCTCATCCATGCATTAATCTGCAGAGCAAGCAGATGTTGGAGAAGCACTGATCTGAGGCTGCTTGAAGCTTTAGCAACAAACGCAGCCAAGCGGCAATGATGACCAGACCCACAAGTATCTGAAATGCTATTTATCTTTATACAAAATAATAGAATATATATATATATATATATTTAAAAAACAGGACTGTGTGTGTGTATATATATGCACATTGTGAAACTACTGCCTATTAGGAATAACAGAATTAATAGAAACTCATTTCAGCAGAAATCATCCGAACAGGAATGCAAGACATTTTTAGCAAATTATCTGTAACTCCTTGTGACAGATATAGACATGTATAAATATTGCGCGCTATGTTTTCTCAGCTGCGTTTATATTCTCACCCAAAGCAGAGATAAAAACGCTAGATGGGATGAGGAAGTAGATAAAAGGCATTGGGGAGGACGTGCTTATGTCCCTGTCAGGCACCTGCTCAACTTCCTGTTGTGGAGCCGTCTGTCAGAGCCACTTCCTGTGTCTCCCCTGGACACAGTGCCCTCCCTGAGTCCATTTCCCGTATCTTCCTTAAATGATGGAATCTTCAGAGACAGGAGGGTCTGTCTGTTGTCATCCGGTTATGGTACCATGAGGCACAGGTGCTGTTATAAGCAGGCTGAAGCACAACACCTCTCCCCACACCGACTCGGAGACCCCTTTACACTTTGCTGACGCTTGGAGCAGTTGTTACGGCTCTGCTGTTGACCGGAGAAGCTCTGCATGACAGCTTCCTGATCAATGCCTTCCGGAAGGTCGAGCACATGAGGAAGTAGATCACAGGGTCCAAGCAGACGTTGCAGGCGGACAGGAGAAGCGTGGTGTCCTTCAGCTGGGAGAGGACGTAGCGAGTGTATTGGCTGTAGAACGTGGAGGAGCCCTGGCTGAGCGTGTAGGGCACACGGCATGCGTGATACGGGACGAAACAGATGCTGAATACCAGCAGGATGCTGATGATGCTGCGCATGGACTTTCTGCGAGCTTCTCCTTGGTGCGACTGCGATACGCGCCGGGCGATGGCAGCGTAACAGAAGATCAGCAGCAGCAGAACCGCCCAGAAGATGGACACACACGTGATGGAAGAGGCGTTGTGCCAGCTGATGCCCAGCGGGGTCTTCAAACGCATGCAGTCTGAGGTGCCACCCAGTTCCGCTATGTTTTTGCTGCTCAGCATGCTGTTAGGTAGAGTTATTACAGCCAGCAGGACCCAAGTGAGTACAGATGCAGTGCGAGCAAACGTCACCCCCTGGAAACGACTAGGGCCTGCAGTGGAACATATGACCTTCACATAGCGGTCCAGGCCAATGAGTCCCAGGAACACGATGCTGACGTACATGCTGCCGTAGAAGAGCACGGCACCATAGCGGCACACGAACCACTGACCGATGCCCAGCTGACCCGCGACAAGAAAGGGAATGGCGAACAGCATCAGCAGGTCTGCCACCACCATGTTCTTCAGGTAGACCACCAGGCCGGAGCCCCCCAGCTCTCTGAAGAAGATCCAGGCAGCCAGGATGTTGAGCACCAGACCCACGCCGAACACCAGGAGGTAGAGTGCGGGCCGAACCTCGCGGGTGAAGAGGCTGGTCAGGTCAGTCTCATTGGACAGTTGGCTTGTATTACTGGAGTTCATGTTTACTGGTTCTGCTGAAGAGAGAATTCGCAGTAGTGTATATGTCTTGGTGGAAACCTCAGTATCCGTTGCAGGTGTCTTAATCTGAGACCAATACAACACATTGCACAAAGTCAATACACACCACATTGTATATTACAGTAAAACCAGTACGCGTTGCATATGTCTTAGATTAAAACCAGTACACAATGCAAATGTCTTAGCTTAAAACCAGTACACACCATATGTGTATTAGAGTAAAACCAGTACATATGGTACGTGCCTTAGATTAAAACCAGTATACATTGTATGTATCTTAGCTTAAAACCAGTACATACCATATGTTTCTTAGATTAAAATCAGTACACAGTGTGTGTGTCCTACTTTAAAACCAGCACACTGCTGTTCTTTGTTAAAGATCAGAACACAGTATATGCTTTAATTAAAATACTTTGTCATAAAAACTTAGTATGCATCTTAATTAAAGTGATTTGTCATAATTGGAAACAAGTGCATGTACCACAGAAACACAGTATTCACTGCGTGCGTCTGAGTTGAGGCTGTAATGCACAAACGTACAAGTACTCACTCTCTGCACAAAGTGGAACGTGAGATCTCACTTAACATGGACATATTACCAGCTCGTCTGTCACCGTTCCCCGGTCAAACACTTATACGTATGGATGTGATGCAGAGGTGCATAGAGACGTGGGACTAAGTCACATATACAAGAGTCACAAGGAATTCACAAGTGCTAACCATCAATTATCAAGTCAAATGTCAAGTCATGCTTCTCAGAATAAAGGAAGTCAAATAAAGTCATCTTAGTCAAATTAGTAACCATGGTAATGTGATAGTGGTTAATTAAGTAATAATGTAATGCATTTAATAGTGATTCATTTAAAAAAGTTGTCAGTTCACTGCTAATCTTTTTCAAGTGTACTAATTTTTTCATCTCCATTGGGAAAGAGTTCCTGTAGTAAACGATTCAAATAAGTTGACATTAAATATTTTGATTTCTTTTTCACTCTAAATTATGCACATTTGCCATTGCATTTTAACAGTGCTCAACAATTCACATCCAAAACAATTCTAAAGAAAATACATACAGAAATCTTAAAAAAAATGTTTTAAAGCTTTGTCACACACACACACACTCACACTGTATTGGCCAAAAAGGGTCACACTTTGTAATAAGGGTACAAATCATACTTCAGTCGTGCTAATGACGTAATGTGTGAATTACAACTAGATATACCACGAAATCCTTTTGCTCCCCATAAACTAATGACAAAGTTCCTGTGGCTTTATGTAATAATTTCACACACTAGTTTTAGTTAGGGAATTCCCAATTACTTCATGCACCAAATGACCTGGATTCCAAGTAATATTACAGTTGTATTCCAAGTGATATTGTAACACTAAATAAATCCTGTATTTATACACCCCATGCACCAGATCTGTTAACTAGAAATAAGTCAACTCTCACGCATCTGGTGTGACACTCGCAAGAAATCTCACGGCAAATGTATATTATTCCATTATAAACCTAAAATTAGCTTCATGAAAAGCGTTGGGGTAATTTGCAAACCATATAGGCTATTTGCAAGGTAATACAGTTATCTCGACCTGAAAATCTCACGCCAGCCAGCTGACCAAAGTTGACCCTGATACGTCGCTGCACGCAACAGAATTACTGTACAACACTACACATCCAGGCAAAAATTAAATACATGAATGATGTAAAATAGGTTAAATATAACTTTATAAGACAAAATATGGGCATGTCTTCTACGGCTGTAACGTATTCGTCGTATACCGTTCGGTTCATCATTTTCGTTTCAGTAAGCGCAAGTAAACGAATAAGTTCACAAGTAGCCTAATTGTGGCTGTAAATTGTTATGGCAGGTAGGTCATAATCGGCAGATCGACATTTGGTTTCCTAGTAATTACTGTGCCCTGGAGAGAGTTGCTAACAACCAAGATTCTATATCGAATCTGTTTTACCGAAATCGGATATGTTGGTTGAATGATCAAACATGCCAACTTGAGATTATCCGAGTGTGGGTACAGCCAGAACAAGGCAGGAACAGCCGCTGCAAGTTATTCTCAATTTGATATTTAAAGCGATTTGCCACGAAATGCAGACCGCAGGGTGTTTATCGCAACAGATATAACCATACTGTTACGATGTTATATTTTTCATAAAAAATTTCCCATATTTATTTTTACAATGTGCACATAACTAACGCATTGCCTTTGGTTTACAACTGTTCCTAATTGTGTTTGTTTGCAGTTCTAATTAACCGAACCGTGAACCCATAACCGAGGTTTCCACCGAACCTTGACTTTTGTGAATAGGCCAACCATTACGCCCCTAATATCTTCCACAAATCAAGGACCAGACAGCTGACAATCAGAACGTTTATGTGAATGCATGAAAAATCCTGAGCAGTAATTTTGTAAGGGTACAAGGCTTTAAACCAGCACTGCAGAGTTTAGCCTCAAGACCGTAACCCTAACCCTAGCGTCCTGTCAGACTGTTAGGAAATCTTTAGAAAATGCAACATCACTAATGTAATACAAACAAAAGGACCGGGACATTTAACATTAAAGTAAGATGCTAATTTGCACCTTCAATAAGTTATTGCTAGTTTACCATCCTCTCTTTATGGGTCTTGAAATATAGAATGAAATTTTAAGTTGTCGTCAGTGTCAGATATTTCGTCCCACGTTTTGCATACTGTTGTACTTTGTTTATTGTCGTCAGTGTCAGATATTTCGTCCCACGTTTTGCATACTGTTGTACTTCTTTTTTTAAACATAGTCTGCTTAAAAATTTCAGTAGCCAAAGGTTTTTGGTACCAATGCTGCCACAGTTGCTTCCTACTATCAACAAATAATTTATCGACCGCCTGGTGGATGCAGTAAGTTATGGGAGCAAACAGCACAGATAAGAGATTCAGATAAGAGCAGTTGAAAACACAATTGTGGAGTTGGTGACGATGGGAAAAATTGAGATGGAAAGTAAAATTAACTGCGGTGTTAGAATGTGAGTCATTTATGATAAGTCTAAGTCATATTTGTAGTCAGCAATATCCAAATACAAGTGGAGTATTTAAAAAAAACTGAGTCGTGAATCAAGCCACCTCCGGGTACGAAGATTTCCATATGTCACTAACCTTGAAGAAGGTGCTTCTCCCAAAAATGTCCTGAGCCAGGGGTCCTGCTGCTCGTCGGTGTCCCTTACAGGGTCTGTGAGCGTGTCACATTAACACAGTTGGAAATAACCACGTCCGCATCTCTCTCTCTCTCTCTCTCTCTCACACACACGCATGCATACATATACATACAAACCATCATTGTGAAACTGTTTTCTCTTGTAAAAATGTTTGCATATTTACAGTATACATTACTGTCCTCTGTGTGATCAAGTGCTTTTATTGAAGAAACAGGGTATAGTGCTTGAGCAGGGGGCCACAGAGTTCCTCTGCTCAGTCTCTGCTCCACCAAGGGAGATGAAGCTTCTCTAGTCTTTCATGTTCTTGTGTTTTCAGATGAACTTTGGGGAACCAGATGCGGGCGAAGGTCTCAACTCACCAGTGTCAGCAAAAAGTGCAACTCCTCTGCAGGAAGTGTGACGTGGTGGTCTTCCACGGTGCCCCATGGAGGAAATGATGTCCTCTCAACACAATCAGCTTATTCGGCTGCTTGGTACCTAAAAGTTGGAACAGTTTACTTACTCACCTAAATGAGTGTGAACAGTTGGCCCCCTTAACACCAAGGTGTACTGCCCCTGCTGTACTTTGGCTTCTAATGGTCTTCCTTTAGAATACTGCTGCAAAGCTGCCACATCCTGCCCCGGCAGGAGCCACAAGGCAGCACTATCTGCTACATTTGCACGATGACCTTGGGCTCAGCACACTGACCGAAAAGTCAGGTTGTTTCCTCTGGCTGCTTTGCCGTGATGCTCTGAAATAGGCACGACGACATCTTACAATTGCTTTCCCTGTATTGGCTCACAAGGGGGGCCTGGGGTCTTTCCCAGAATGCAAAGCGGGACACCCTGGATGAGATGACAGTCCTTCACAGGACACACACATCACAGATTTTGGGCCCGACAAAAACAAATCACATTGAGGCTCCAATCCAGACCAATCCAATTATGTTCTGAATATTTTAGGAATCGCTCTAACTTTCCCACCTGTAGAGATGCCAGTTTGCTTAACTGCATGTCTTTGGACTGGGGGAAGAACCGGGCAACTCGATACACAGGGAACAAGGGCAGAAATGACGCCCTGGAAGATGGATGACAGCATGAAGGGTTAATAACACCCACTGCAAGATAATTCCTGATAATGATAGGCTTAGGGTTATTAGTCAGCACTGAAGCAGAACCTGATATTGCATCTTGAATCTGTTAATCATGCATGTTTACATCTAAAAGAAAAAAAATGGGACAAAAAGAAGGAAATAACATTCTAAAAATATATTTTGTTTATTGAACATAAAAATGTCTCCCGGGGAACAAAAAGGAAATCTATATTTGTCTAAAGAAAACACCACCTGCTTATTTAGTGCAAGCTGTTGGAGGCACTGGCTTATATCTGTCTTCCAAGTCAGAAATACCGGACACTGGCTACTGGTTATTATGCTTCTTGATCTTCTGTTGTTGCTTCACACTACTAACATCACAGTTTGCCCAGATTCCAAAGATAACGGTTCCAGGAAATTGCTCAGGCAGATATTCTTTTAGAGACTTTTGCGTGGCATTGGTCATTGTGTTTCTGGTGCAATGTTAGAACATAAGAACATAAGAACTATACAAACGAGAGGAGGCCATTCGGCCCATCGAGCTCGCTTGGGGAGAACTTAACTAATAGCTCAGAGTTGTTAAAATCTTATCTAGCTCTGATTTAAAGGAACCCAAGGATTCAGCTTGCACTACGTTATCAGGAAGACTATTCCATACTCTGACTACACGCTGTGTAAAGAAGTGCTTCCTTAAATCCAGTTTGAAATGTTCTCCCGCTAATTTCCACCTATGGCCACGAGTTCTTGTATTTGAACTAATGCTGAAGTAACTATTCGGTTGAACAGCATCCAAACCTGTTAGAATCTTATAGACCTGGATCATGTCCCCCCTCAGTCTCCTTTGCTTGAGGCTGAACAGATTTAGCTCAACTAACCTTTCCTCGTATGACATTCCTCTAAGACCAGGAATCATTCTTGTGACTCAACGCTGCACCTTTTCTAAGGCCGCAATGTCCTTTTTAAGATATGGTGACCAAACCTGCACACAATATTCTAGGTGAGGTCTCACCAAGGAATTGTATAATCTTAGCATTACCTCCCTTGACTTAAACTCCACACACCTGGAGATATACCCCAACATCCTATTGGCCTTTTTTATTGCTTCCCCGCACTGGCGAGAATGAGACATGGAAGCATCAACATACACACCACCATGGTGTTTAAACCACCATGTTCCTAGTGCATAGAAATAACATCAAGCTAATGGGGATCGTCTTCCAGCCAGGCAGGGAAGGAGCCGGTCGTCATGCCAAGCAGGCAGTCCGAGGTTAAGCAGGTGTGCTGTCCTTATGATGCTTATGGAGGCAATGGGTCTGAGGATCAAAAATGCTGATTCTGCATGCATGGACACCCCCTCAAAAAAGAAGGATAATGGGGGAGTGGGGGGCATGATGCTCCGTCTAAAGTTTTGTATTCAAGGATTTTTTTATTTGGCATATGCAAGGTATACAGTCAGACTATATGCTGCAGTGAAATGAAAAGTGATCAACTCTTCCATAATAAAAAAAGTAGTGGCAATAAAACAATGATGACAATAAATATGTTATAAATAAGGAACATAAAGTTATATAGAAAAATAAAAGAAAAAAAGATCAGAGATAAGAAGGATGGCTGAAATAAAGTGCATGTCACATATGCAAAGAGAGTGTTTAATCATAAGTGTTGTAGGGGTATTGAGTGATCTGACGGCTGGAGGTTGGAAGCTCCTTCTGAGCCTGTCAGGTCTCACTGAGAGACAGCAGAAGTGCTTTTCAGACCTCAGCCTGGTGAAGAGGTAGTTGTTTGGCGGGATGCGTCTCTTGTGAGTGTCGTGGGTACTATTGCAGTGTATATTGTCTTACACTGTCCTTTCTCTTTGTGACTCAGTGTGGCTGAATGGGTAATGCGCCTTTTGACAGTTCTGTAACTGTATTCTCTAAAGTAAACGCCAGTGCAGCCCTGCTGATGCATCTGGCCGAACCTGTGCGGTCCGGGGCAAGGGAAGGGGAACCATAAGGTTTTATCTTGCAGTAGATGGTCCTGTACTCATCTCTTGTGGATCAGCCATCAGAAGAGTCCATGACCTGAAGATGAGGGGAAGTACCAGCTGCCTAATTTGAGACTGTGGTGGGATTTACTGTGGCACTGGTATCAGCACAAGGGGAGAGGTGAGAAAACGAAAGTGTATTTGGGTCGTGGAAAGAGATCCATCCACCTATCTTCAAATCTCTCACGCTGGTCATGTGTGCAGGGTAACCTCGAGGCTGCTCTGCAATGTCCACTCATTCTGGTGGTAGATCTCGCAGCATCAGAACACCGACTACCACATTCAGGAACAACCAACTCTCCACAAGCCAACTGCATCTCAGCCACATTTCAGATGACTTCCATATTATCACTGTTATTACTGCACATGATCACCAGAGAGAAGCATCAGCACCATAATGCATTTCTTTCATGAGTGATGGAAAAACAAGAGCTAACATAGCGAAATACAAAGTGGATACAGCAACATTTCATTCATTACAGATAAACAACTGAAAAACAAGGGAAGCAAAATCAGTTAATATTTAATAGATCGCAAAAAGAATAATAAATATTTAATAATAAGAAGGGAAAATATTTAATTATTTCCTAATGATTTTTGTGCTGAAAAATATAAAAAACCTTGAAAAATATCATTTAAAAAGAAAATTGACCTCAGAAAACAACGGAAATGTTCAAAGATAAAGAATGTGAGCTGCAGAACCATGGCACTCCTCTGTTTCTGAGCGAACGTCCCATTCTGGAAGGAAGACCCAGCGGAAGATTCCAGAAATACATACCGCAGAACGACATTAATCTCGGCAGTCACCAGATGGCGCTCTTTCTATTCACTAAGTCTGTACTTCCCGTTCCTCTTTTCCACCTCAGGAAGTCATGGCGTGTGCTGCTAGCTGTTCCATGGTGATGCAGAAGCTTGGCCCCCTTCCCCCAACTCCGTCCTCAGGCTGGGCTAACCTGTAGTAGGAGAGAAGCTTTCGTTCACAGACCCCTGCATTAGCACTCAGATCAAGGGTGAAAAACAGTGAGGACTTTCTGGTGTGGAGAGTTGGGTAAAAGTCTGTTTTTGTTACCACAACAGAGGAGGGGAGTCTAACTGATGAATGATACTCACTAGTAGCCAATCACATTTCTTTACTTTTACTAATTGCCCAATCAAGTGAACTCAATGCCCTGTTCATTACGGTGATTCAAAGGTAAAACATTTTAAAAGCTATGTTTGGTTGGACATCAGCAGAGCTATTTTAATAAGCGACTCCCAGAATAATGTCACATCACAGCGCAGCCTCACACCAACTCTTGCCACCCAGCAGTGGGGGGGGGGGGGGGTTGTCCCACAGTGAGTCACCCTCCTGCAGATACACATGGGCGCACCGTTTCCCATCGTACCTTGTTCCTGCCAAAGCCTTGTCCACAGAGCATGCCCAGTAGAGCGTTGAGTGTTTGCGCGGCGCACAGCAGCACCTGGATGCCACTGGTTGCCAAGAGAACAGAGAAGAGCACCGCGTTCCATGGGACCACGCCGCTGGGCTCCTCACAGGTCAGTGTTTGCCACGCCTGGATGGGGAAGTAAGGGCTGCCCCTACACAGACACACACAGACACACACACACAAAGTACGCAAAGTACATGAAATGTGAATACACAGACATTTCAATAAAAATCCACATATTTATACACATGCACATCTGCAAAGACATCCATGGCTGATCTGGTTTGTGGCTACTGAGTGTGTTTGTGTGGGAGAGAAGGCAGCGCACACCTGCGTATCAGCTTCTTCAGTGGCTGATCCCAGATCAGCCCCTCGGTGCTATTGTGAAGACAGAGGGGGCCACATGCCAGTCCTGCGCTGCTGATCAGGAAGCAGATTCCTGCTGCAGCTACTGCTACAGAGGATGTCCCAATCTGCCACATCATCTGCACACATGTAATAACACACAGAGGTTACCAACACACACGCACACACACAACCAGCAGGACCCAAATGTCACAGGATCAGCTAACCTCTATTCTGAAACCACAGCAACTCCTCTGCAGATTGTTAGATATGAAGCTTCTAGCCGCAACAAGAACCTGTGGGAACAGGCGCACACGCGCAGTGAGATACAGCAAGAGACTTACATACACAGGGCAAAAGAGACAGGGAAAGAGACTATTAATCCTACAAAATCACACACATTAAGATTAAATCTCCCAAACACACACAGCGGAGCCTCACCAGGAGCCCAGACGCCCAGAGACCCGTACTCCAGGTCGCCTCAGGAGTCACATGACCCTCCAGCAGGTATCGTGCCTTTAGGTCAGGGAAGAGCAGCAGGGTGTTGCTGAGCATGGACAGGACTGACATGGGAACCAGGGACCAGCCCACAAACCTGGAGCAGCGGCCGACGCACATCCCTGCAAGAAGCAGAGGTGGGGTGAGCCTCCCATGTTTAAATGATCTTCATGTTGATGTAAAACTATGATGTTATGCCTGTCAAAGTGTGTTAACTTAGCTATTCCAATACTTCTGCTAAAGTCACCCCAGAATTTGCAGCAACCAATCAAAACAGCCATGTGTTTTTTGACTGGACAACCAGCACCCCTGGCATAGCTAATCAATATCTCATTGGCTTTTCTTAAACTAATAAAAAAAAATTAAGTGAGCTGGTGGAGAAATTTAGTAAATACATGGAATGGCTGAGGTGCCACTAAGGAGATGTTTGGGAACCAAAGCGGTCTTCATCTAGCCATCCAACTAGATATCAGTAACTTTTCGGAGAACAGAAGAAATTCTTATTCGTTTTTATTGTGTCAAGTCTTAATATGCATATTTCTAATGTTAAACAGATTTTTTTGTTCCGAGCAAATGCGCACTTACTACTCAGATAAATATCTTTAAACATTTTTGACTGCCGAAGACTTTTGAACAGTATTGTATAAAAGTGATGCGCAATGTCGAATAAATTATCTTAAAAGCCATAACAAAGATAGAGTGCAAAAGAAGCACATACCTGAACAGAAAATGGACAGATTCACCTCCAAGACGACTGCGCTGTGTGAAGTAGTGTAAGATTTGTCCTGTACTGAGAGGGATGAGGAAGCTTCTGACTCTGTCTAAATAGTGTCCAACCCCCCCCCCCCCCCAACACACACACACACACACACACACAGCTTGCATCCAATGGTATTTCTGATCAACTCACTACACTACACCTTTAAGGATCCCAAAAATAACTTTTTATCAGTAAAACACAAGATTAAGAAATGTTTTTCTTGTTCTATGAGTGTACACTGGTAATGAGCTGCAGGATAATTCCTCTTCCAACAGGGTGCTTTTAGGATTATTTTGGGACTGAGAAGAGGAACTACATGGGGTCTGTGTATCTGTCTCTGCATGGGACACACACTCCACCCCTCACTTCAGTATGGGGCTTTGCTGGTGGCCAGTGTATGAGTCCTGAAATGTATGCTAATCCATTTTATTACTGCATCAAACTCCTTACATAGGTCATCATGGACAGTTGCGCCATCTTGAGAAAAATGTTTGTGAAACAATCACAGCAAACACCAGAAACCTTGCCAGATAACTGTTAAGGAAATAGGTCATGATTTATCCCTTGATGTTAACAGCATTTCTTTTGACAGCATGAGAAAAAGCTAGCGTGACGAGGCTATCACATGGCCAAATCACATGACCAAGTGACAAGTCATCAGAATCCAAGAGAAAATGTAAAGCCACATTGACTACTTGACCAAATATGGCTGTTTTGGTTATTAGATGGACATCATGTGACCCTGTGAGCTTCCCAGGCTGCTGTCATACTAAATCACACACAAACCACACAAACCACAACCGTGATGACAGATGCACAGAGCAGTTGCTGGTACCACCAGGCAGATTTTCTGGAATGTCCTACTTCCCCCTTAGGGAGTGTAATCATCAGCGCACTACCATTAATATCTCCTCCATTTTTGTAGAGAGAGGGGACACACAGCAGCAAAAATAGTTCACCGTTTCATTTCCATATTTCCTTCCACAAGATAATATTAGCATCCATACCGAGTACGTGGGCAGGGTGGGGAAACTGTGACCAGGCACGAGGGACGATGACACGAGGAAGACACCGCGTCGCAGCCCATGTGCTTATTCAGATAACCACAAGGCACACTTGAGCTTATCAATCTTAACCTACCTGGGAAAAGCTAACTGGGACCACTTTTGGGGCAAACTAGTCACAAAGCGGCATGGTGCTTCGTTCAGCTGGCATCGATCCCACGACACATCATACAGCCTTTAATGAAGAAAAACAGCACAACCTTACAGAACAACAGATGAATTAGTGACCATGCTCTAACCAGGAAAGTCTTTGGTGTCAGGACAATGCAATAAATGAATTACTTTATATGAGGCTCAGAGCTAAAATTAATTAAAAAATACTACCAGCAAATCAGTGTGAACGCACCACAGAGATGTCCTGCAAACACACTGAGCCTCTTTGAGTACAAAAAAAGAGCAGCACCCTCTACAGGACACCAGGAACCTTAAGAAAAAAAGAAGCCCAACAGCAAAGCCAAAAATTAATTTGGACGTTAGACACATGGCGCTGTCAACATTACGCACACGCCGCAAAATAAACCACTATCTTTTATTTAACAACTGCAATATTACATTCATTTTTTTTTCTTTTCTTTTCTTTAAAAAAAAAAAAGGTTATACCAAGAAATCGATAAGCAGAAGAGCGTGAACAGCATGACCCTGCAGAGTCTGGGCTTCTTAGGGCTCAACTGTTCAGGGAAGGGAATATCTCAGTTAGGGTGGTCTGTTTGCAGGCCTTGTGTACTACAGGGAGGGGGGACTCTGAGGCAGGCTCCCCCCTCTGGGCCCGGGGGCCCCCACAGCTAGACCCTCGCTGCCTCACTCTCAGCTTCTCTTGCTTCTGTTCTGGTCCAGACTGAGAGCGCCCTCTGCTGGAGGGGTCCGCCGGCACATTGCTGGGACGCTGACGGAGCTGGTACTGGTCGGGGGAGCCCTTGCGCCGGTTCACAACCCGGAGGGCCTCTTCGCGGTCCAGCTGCTGCTGCAGTCTCAAGGCCAGCTGCCGATCCTCTTCCTGCTGCTGCTGCTGGTTCTGCAGCTTCTCCTCCAGATCCACCAGAAGGTCGGCGTGGCAGGACCGCTTTCTGGCATGGCTGTCTGCACCCTCAGATCCAACCTCGGTGCTCTTTCTTTTGCCAGGGGGCTGCTCTCTTACCCACATGGTCCCATGATCTCCAAGGTCTCCATCGTGCCCCATCCAGGAGGCTGCGGCGGTGCTGTCCATCTCAGCTGGCACGGAGGCGGTGCTGTCCATCTCAGCTGGCACGGAGGCGGTGCTGTCGTTCTGCTCCGGCTGGGAGACTCGTGTGTCTGGTTCTCCCCTCTCAGCCTCATTCCCCCCATACACATCCAGCCTAGATCGCTCCTTTGTACCACAATGAGACATTACAGGACACATCAAGCAGCCACACATGCAGAAATCTCTAAGGCACAGTGTTCAGGACTGAAATCAGCATGTAACTTACCACTTCAGTAGAACTGCTGACGGGACCCCTCTGTGCGAGCGGAAGCAAAAACCTACAAATCGGACATCAGAACCCAAGACATAAGGAGTCATGCATTCACACTATGACACACCAACACACACACACACACACACGCACCTCTCTATGTCTCCTGTGTTTGTAATTTTCTTGGCTGATATCTTGCCCGTCGACCGCACCTGTTTTTGAGCTTCTGGGGCTGGACTGGAATTCTGAAAAGACACCCCTGTTTATGTAGGCAAATGAAGATTTTACAAGCCTTGCCCAACCTGTCCCAACACCACCCCTCCCAGCTACCAGCTCCATGCTCAGTATCCTGGCCAGCTTCTCGTCATCCTCCAGCTGTTTCTCCTCCTGCCTTCTCCACTCCTCTGCCAAATGCTCCTCGTCCTCAGCCAGAAGTCGCTGGATGTACTGCTCGCTGGCTGCCTGCTCCGCCTCCTCCAGTGCACGCTTCTCCGCAGCCAGCTGGGGGGGGGGGTTGTCATACAGAATTCTCTGCTCACCATGCGAGTTACCCACAGGGAAACTCATGTCTTTCATGTGAAACAAGCACTGGTTGATTAAAACCTGACACTATTCAAATAATGTCATCATCACCTATCTGATGATTTTATCTAATGCGACTTGTAATAGAAGGGTTACCATTTGTGCGTGTCCCCTGGGATTCAAACCCACAACCTTCGTGCCATTAGCACTGTGCTCTACTTGTTGAGCCTCAGAAGCTTAAATTAACTTAATGATTAATCTACACCTGAAGAATGCTTTCAAAACGTGATTGGATAGTGTTTGTCAACCCCCAAAAGTCTGGAGTCATTCACAGGAGCACAGGCAGACTTGCGCTCGCTCTCGCTCTCTCTCACACACACACACACACACACACACACACACTCACTCACTCACTCTCACCCGGCTAATCTGGTCTTCATACTCCTTACGCAGTTCACCAGGCTGGCTCACTCTTGGTCTGCTACTCACGGCTGGTGGTAGATCAACAGGACAGCAAACCGGGCAGTTATACATTCAGTTCATTAAACTACAGTGTTACCGTAAATCACAGCAGGAGTGTCAGTGGATGCAGGGTTTAGGGAAAGGCTGGAGTCACTTAATCATGTGGAAAAAATATGGATTCAGTCAGTCTAACAGTAAGCATTTTGATGCCGCACCTGCCATGTCCCCCGTGTCCCTGCCGCTGAGCCGCTGCTCACACTGTGCGGGAAAGGTCTCCTGCACACGGCTCCACAGCTCCACGTTGACCAGAGTCTTGTTGCGGCTGTGCATACGAGCCCAGCTGGACACGCGTTTCCGGCACAGGGGGCAGCTCAGGTTGGCTTTGTCCACCGTCTCCAGGAAGCAGGGCTTGCAGAAGGTGTGGCTGCAGGGCAGCGTCACCGGCTCCAGGAAGATATCCAGGCAGATGGGGCAGAGGCAGTCGGCCCGCGACAGCCCCCCCGGCCTCCCCTCGGCCTCTGCCACCGGGGGCATCCCTGCCCGGCTACTTCGTCGTCCAGAGGCCAGTACTCAAACTGTCAGTTACACGACACAGAACCGAAAAACTGCGGTCACTCGAATGCCTGGTAGAAACACATTGTATTTCTGCGCAGGCCGTGGACTCGGCCCATAGGGAAGCTGCGCTGTTGTACCTTTGGGGAGCTAAGCATGACCGTGATTTTACAGGGTATACGAATAATTACAAAGAGAGGCGGCAGATCACACGTACTGGTGACACATTATGAAATGATCAGGACAACCGACTGCAAATTTATAGGCGATAATAAAGGCGCCTTATCTGCTGACTAAACAGTGATCGCCGACCCACCGCGAATCGGTCCGTCTAAAGCCTCTCTACTCCGAAGTTGCCTATTCACCTCAAATCTGTGAACTAACTACCTGACAACAACAAGACGACTCACCGCATGCAATATCCCATCGAATGAAGTAAAATTAGATTCGGCGTCTACAAAACAAACAACAAGTAGTCCCCTAACTCTGAAACGAAACACAGCCTCTCAGCCTACGGCGCTCCGCCGTAAATACGCGCATGTGCGCGCCCTGGCGCCCTGAATTCCCGCGCATGCGCACGCTGTGTCGCGCGGAGATGGCACACAGGAAGTGTTATGAAACACGCTATTAGACTTCCGATTTGGTAAAGTGAATCGGATAAAGAACCAAAGATATATGATTTGTACAGGCGAATGACACTAAACACAGCCAGGGGCGTCTGAAATAAGTGGGACGGGAGTGGGGGGCGCGATATCGGCAGACCCCCCTCCTTCCAAGTGAATGAATGAATGAACGAATGAATAGAAAGTTCCTTATGATTTATTAGGCAGAGCGCGAGGACGAAACGAATAGAAATAAAGATTGTAGTCCTGTATCAGACAAATATTTTATCATGAATCAGTTATATTTAATGTTTTCGTGAAACTATAACCTAAACATGGAAATGCATGGATTTGTCTTATTTACATTTACATTATTTTCATACATGGATATGTCTTATTGAAAATAATAAAATCTTTATTATTGCAAAAATATTATTATTATTATTATTGCAAGTCAGAAACCAAATCCTGAACATATTTGCTTCGTTTTTATTTAAATAATAATAATGCTCAGTGTTATTCTGAACCTTTATCAAAATATTTATTCTGTGTGAATGAACGATAAGCAAGTCAAACGTGAGGAGCAGTTTATTGGCTTATTAACAATTTAAAAAAAAATCTGTAGAAGCTCATACAAATGCACATTCTTGGCATATGAGTAGATGTAAGTGAATAATAATTTAACCATAACTGATTTTTAAAAATACATTTATCATTGCTGTATGGGTGTAGCCTAAACTACTGAAATGACAAAGTCAATTAACTTGTCTATAATATTCCTATAATAATGGGCCTCAAGTGATGAGCCTGCGGTACTGTGCCCTCGTCCTTATCTAATGATGAAAACCTGTCTTCCTTCACCTACAGTCCCAAGGTGAGAGGTCCAGATGAAAACTGGGGATGAGTCCCAGAATTTGGATGAAGCATGGGCCTAATCGAGCACTGATTTAAATCTGCAACCAGGTACCAAAGCGAACACAAGACCACAGGCAGACAGAGCTCATGTTGGTGAAAAATGGATGGAAAACTTTAACATGTAATGAAGAATTTTTGTGCTATGGGTACAAAGTAACTAAGACAGAAGCAAAGGCAGATTAATACATATTATAATTTGGTGTGCATATTAGATTATCAGTATTACTTTTTAAGATTAAGTGCCCTTAGTTCAAACTAACATTCTTCTCAGGTCTGATGTAAACCTTACATCAAAAATTCAGGCTTGATGTAAACCTGGACAGGGTGTGTGGGAAGATACCATCAGCCAAAATGTAAACAGGACCCAACAAATCGTAACAAGGCTTAGCTGTGTTATTATTCTAGGGGGTGCTGTTAAGCCAGTGAGGTCCCATCACAGAATAAACATGCCCCAGCTGGGGGGCTGGGGGTCCTTTTTTGGCAGATCCTGAAAAACGTTTCGTTTGCATATCCGCAGAAAGTGACCTTTGATTTGACTCTGAAGGGATCTTCTTTGAAGTCCAAATATATATTGATCGATTCAGAACCTGGGGTTAGAAGTCAGATAGAAGGTCGGCCATGATCTTCGGAAGCAGAAGGCAGCGTGGCTGTGGAGGGCTCATAGTCCCTACATCGGTGCCTCAAGGTCTGCACTAGTTCTTGCATCTCCTCTGAGACTAATTTCTTGCCCAGGGACTACAGAATGAGAGAGAAAAGAGGATAGAGAGATAGGTGCAATTTTAGGCTTTGGACAGTTTGCTCTACATCAGGGTTATTCAACTCACGGTCCTCGAGGTCCGAGCACTGCTGGTTTTCCAGCCTTCCTTTACCTGTCAGTCAGGTGTGAAGCCTCTGACCAATCCGAATCAGTAATTATTAAACAACTACCTGGGTGAACTGAAAACACGACCTGGATTTGGAATCGAGGTCCAGAGTTGAAGAACCCTGCTCTACATCTTTGCTCCTCACATGAGCAACAGAAGACAAGAAAACAGGGCAAGGATGCGTGGTGGAAAAGAAGGGTATGGTGTGGGTATTGTACGGGTGTGGTACGGGAGTGATGCGGGTGTCGTGTGGGAGTGATGCGGGCATTACGTGGGAGTGATGCGGGTGTCGCGTGGGAGTGATGCGGGTGTCGCGTGGGAGTGATGCGGGTGTCGCGTGGGAGTGATGCGGGTGTCGCGTGGGAGTGATGCGGGTGTCGCGTGGGAGTGCCCGTCTCACCTGGTTCTCAGCCAGCGCCTCTTTGGCCATGTAGTGCTCCCTTTTTATTTTGACCTCCACCTCCTCTGGAATGTCTGGAACCATCATGTCGATCAGACGGGCAACAAAGAATACAACATGCTGTGGAAGGAAGAGGTGGGGAGACAAAGTGACTCGTTTTACTCGGCTTCAGAAAGATAGATGCTGCATTTCCACAGAACAACATAATCTAACATTAGTGGCACAGACGATTGCTTTTTATCAAAATTAAACTGACTTCAAAAATGATGACAAAACCCAGACGTATGGCCAAAAGGTGGAAGTATTCAGGCAGGAAATGTCCTTGGGAGTCCCTGTAGCCTCGGTACCTGCGTGTTTTAGAAAGCAGAGTTCTTAGAAATGTCCAGGCATTGGAGAGCAGCAGCAGCTGATGCTGTAGCACTGGAAAAACTGCTCAGTAGGTGTGGAGTCTCTGCTGACACAAAGCATGACATTGCATGCTGGGAAAGAGGGGTGCGGTCCTACAGTACCTGCACAGAGTTTGGTTCTGGGTGTAGCTCAGTGGAGCTATAGCCAGAGTGGAGTTGATGTAGCCCTCTAAGCTCCCATCATTGGTGTATCTGTAGTACAGGCGTGGCAGGAAGTCGGATGTGAAAGCGATAAGGAAGGCCTGCCGTGGAAACAATGGAAACGGTCGTTACCATGGCAACAACTCCCCTCTACTTCGAAAAGCAGCATGAAGCCCACAGCGGCAAGTAGACGTGCAACAATGTCTCACATTGCTGATGACTGCCAGGTGGCAGATGACGTGCAGGATGGTGAACCAGATCCCGATGTCCTGGGCACGCTCCACAACCGGCCGCCGGTATTCACACACAAACTTCTGCGCATCCAGACGCACCTCCACCCAGTTGTTGAGCAGTGCAAAGAGGGGAGCCAGAGGACATGCGGCCACAAATATGGTGATGAAGCCAAATTGAAGCACTGCAAGAGTCAGAGAGGCACTCCATCACCGTCTCACTGTGTCACGCTGTCCAAGTCACACTGCTTCATAATTCACTGCATGATGATGTCTCACTGCATCACATTTCACGGCATCAAACCGTCTGCCATTCTCTAAAATGTCCAACTGAATCACACTGTCTATGTTGCACTGCCTCACATTTCACTGCATCACAACGTCTCACTGCCTCACATTTTACCACATCACGATGTCTTACTGCATAACATTGTATATCACACACTGCCTCACATTTCACGGCACCATGACACCTCACTGCATCACGCTGTCCATGTCACACTGCATCGTTTCTCTATATCACACTGTTCATACCATTCTATATTGCAACATTTCACTGCATCATTAAGTCTAACTGCCTCACACTATCCATGTCACTCATTGCATCATAATGTCAATCTGCGTCACAAAGATTCACTGCAGTATACTCTCCTAGTATCGCATTGCTTCATACTGACACATTATTTCAGACTGCCACTCACCCATCTCCAGATACTCAGCGAACAATCCTTCGCACACCAATAGCTGGTAGTCTTTTTCCCAGGGTGTAGCTATTTCTTTATTCAGACTCCTCTTGCCCTCCATATCCTTGTCATTTTCTCCATTGTGACGGAGCTTCCGGTTTTGCCACCAGGTCTGCAGCTTTCTACACAGTGTAAAGGGACCGTAAATAAAGCACAAAACAGAAACAGTGTCAATGTACACTATCCGGACAAAAGTCCTGGGACACACTTCTCAATCATTGAATTCAAGGGCTTCATTCAGACCCATAAAATGAACCGGCTGGCCATGCAGTCAGGTTTACAAATATTTATGAAAGAATGGGTCGTTCTGAAGAGCTCAGTGAATTCAAGCGTAGTACTGGCATAGGATGCCACATTTGCAATAAGTCAGTTTGCGAAATTTTCTTCCTGCTAGATATTGCATGGTTAACTGTTACTGGTATTATTGCCAAGTAGAAGCATTTAAGAACAACAAAAACTGAGCCACTAAGTGACAGACCACGTAACGTAACAGAGCGGGGACACCGAGTGCTGAGGCGCATAGTGTGTAAAAGTCGCTCACATTCCATTGACTCACTAACGGCAGAGTTCCAAACTTTTGCTGGTATTAACTCCAGCACAAAAACTGCGGCAGGAGCTTCACGGAATGGGCTTCATGCAAGCCTCACATCACCAAGCGTGACGCCAAACGTCGGATGGAGTGGTGTAAAGCACGGCGCCACTGGACTTTGGAGCAGTGGAAACGTGTTCTGTGGAGTGACAAATCATGCTTCTCTTTCTTGCAGTCTTATGGACGAGTCTGGGTTTGGTGGATGCCAGGAAAACATGCCTGACTGCATTGTGCCGACTGTAAAGTTTGGTGGAGGAGGGATAGTGGTGTGGGCTTGTTTTTTAGGGGTTGGGCTTGGCCTCTTAGTTCCAGTGAAGGGAACTCAATGAAGGGAACTTAATTTGGACAATTCAATGCTTCCAACTTTGTGGGAACAATTTGGGGAAGGCCCTTTTCTGTTCCAGCATGACTGTGCCCCAGTGACCAAAGCATGGTCCATGAAGGCATGGTTGAGAGATTTTGGTGTGGAAGAACTTGATTGGCCCACACAGAGTCTTGACCTCAACCCCACCATTGGGTGGAACTAGACCGGAGATTGTGAGTCAGGCCTTCAGTTCCAATATCAGTGCCTGACCTCTGGATGAATGGGCAAACATTCCCACAGACACACTCCAAAATTTTGTGGAAAGCCTTCCCAGAAGAGTATCAGCTATTATAGTGTATAATTGGAAATATGTAAAACAGAAAACAAAACTAATGGTATGGCTGTTAACAGAGGGTGGTGTGGGTGGAGATAGTTTGGCTGTTGGTCGAGGAGACAGTACTCACGGAAAAAGAAACTCCTGGATATTGTTGATAACCTGCTTGCCCACCATTATAACCAACAACTCCTGGGCCAGCTCAATAAGGCAGCCTCCTGCACCGCACTGCACACAGCATGGGAATCACATGGTTTAAACATGCTAAACATGAGAGTCACACACTGAACATGGAACAGATAGAAGTAGGAGCTCACATCTTCATTACGAAATCCCAGGAAAGTGTAATAGTTGCCAGGATAACCCACAAACCTGGGAATAAGAGGAAACTATGTGAGAGTCTTGCTTATTTTGCCTTTCATTATAATCACTAGTGTGAGCAAGGTCTCCAAAATTTCACAGAACTGTTTAGCTTTCAATGTGACACTCAGGACATTATACAGGTGTTGGTGTGTCTGGAATTTTGCAGCCAGGTTAAGTCTACAAGGGGGAGGAAGCTGGGAGATATCTAGCAGCTTGACTTGAGTAACATGCTGGTAGGATTGGGTCACATTTCTGGAGGAGAACATAGGTTGGCCATGTCCTAGTGTGGTGGACTCACCTGCCCTTGAAAAAAGCAATGTAGATGGGTGAAGAATAGAAGTTGACAAACTGGAAAATGAAGACCTTCAGAATGAATGCATCCTCATACTCAGTCTGAGTGCGGTGCATCTCTAATATGGAAAAAAGATAAATGTGTTGAGGCAGATGAGGAAACCAGAAACTGCACATTCAGCCCATGTACGTAAACAACCAGGAACCACCATGAACAAAAATATTAAACTATATAACCAGAGAAGTGTTGCCATTAACACAATAAATCAATGAAGTATTTCTGGGTTTGATGCCAAAATAAGTAGAATTTCTGGAGTTTGTCCTTCGCACCCCAACGAGTCAGAACATGGGCCAGGTAAGTGTAGAGCCTGGATAATAGCAGGATCACTGCCAAGTTGAGCACAGAACCAGTGAGACTCGCTATCCTCCCGGCCTGTAGGGGAGCACAACCAGAACCACAGCAAGGGTTGGATTTTCAAAGGACTCAATTAGACTCAATTAGATCAATTAGACTTAGGAAGGCTGGGTAACTCACAGCAAAGATGAAGAAAGGACTTCTAGACCCATAGATGATGATGCTGACTATGGTCCTGTACAGGATTATGGCCATCAGGAAAATCAGAACTATAGCCAGCTGAGAGGGACAAAAAGTGACAGTGCTGAGCCCTGAGAGAGCACAGTGTGACCTGGCAGCCATGCAGCATATCAGAGTATGGAAGGGGAGACTGTTAACCACTGACACAATTGGGACTGCCTCTGCCCTTGGTAGCCATGTTACCACAGTGATGATGTCACACAAATAGCGTCTCACCATGACAATAATGACCATGCAGCTCGTTATTGTTCGGTTGAACCGGCGCCTCTCTGGAAAGTAGGGCTCCTCAGCGCCTGTAATAGGATTGCGTATGGTCATGGGCGCCATAGCGGTGAATTCTGGCCTTGGGCGTTCCTGGCTCGTAGAAAAAGTAAAGAGATTTGTGGTCCTCAGGAAACTCATCATGTCCAGTGTTTTGACTCCTAAGTAATGATGTTAAATCCACATAACTCTCAAAAAGAAACAAGTGGTCTGTTAAATACAACGTTTTAAATCACACTACTTCAAATGGGTTAACAGAAGAGTTGCTGTACTGTAATTTTCCCATCTCAAGTAAAGCTTAGCTAGAACAAAGCATTTTCCCTGCAGTTGGGTGAGGCCCACAGTTTCCCATTACATGCACCCACCCGACAGGGTACCAAGGCGTCAGCGTAAAGCAACTTTCTGCATGCACTAAAGCGCCGCTTCCCTCCTTCTCGTCTTCTTGTTACCTCAATCTCCTCAAACTCAGAGCAGTCCCAGCGATGGGCCAACACTGCGCTGGTGCGTTTCCAGTACTCCAGGAAGGTGATGGCCCACAGGGACATGAAGATGCTGAAGAACACCGTGCCGCCATGGTCAAAGAGTATGCCCAACTTCAGGGAGCAGAGACACAGTCAGTCTGAGATTGGACAGGACAGCCTGTGCATTATTCTCATGGACAGAGAAGACATGCAACAAACCTTGAAGGTGACACAGATGCTGGACAGGTTCCATTGGGAGCAGATGTTGCAAAGTGGACACATAACATAGGTATCCCCACTGCTGCAGACCTCCATTCTGCAAGGCACAGGAAGACGTGTCAGGCACAAGAACACAGAAGCACTGGCCTCTTACTGAGAACTGCAGCCCATGTGTACTGAAGGCTGTGACATGGTTTTTCTCTGTTTACTTTTCCTGGAGACACAGTCACCCGTATACCCTGTAAATAGTCCTGAATAAGGGCTTTGTGCCGCTCCTGTGAATTCTTCTGTATCACTGCCAGTGTTCGCAAAGCTGAGCCCTGTCCACTCACACTGGCACATCTACGCTCATCAGCCAGATCCCAAACAGGAAGATGACTAATCCCACAACAGCAGCAGGCAGCAGCCAAGTCGTGTAGAATCCTGCAGAAGGGGAACAGCAAGGACCTCAATGAGAGCAATACCCACCACACAGTATTCCTCACGTGATGGTCCAGCTGAAAATCATTTATTCAGAAATGCGCTCGTAAGTGTCTGCACTGCAGAGAGTCACAGAGGAGGGCAGGAACGGTGGAGTCTATAGCCTGGGATTGGAGGTTGTAGGAGAGGAGTCCCATACCTAACCAGGCGAAGTAGAGAGCAATCTTCTCTCCAAAATACTCGCGGACATGGTCCAGGGGCTGATAGCGTCTCCAGCAAGCCCAGCGGGCCCAGTGTTGGTACAGAATCTGCCTCAGGCCCAGGGACTTCGGCACCATTGGTTCTCCTGCCACCTGAAATGGACCCTGAAGCATGGCAGTGCAACAGAGCGACTTTCAGCAGGTCCATGTTCCCCGGCAGTCTAGCTGGATGTACGGGTTGGCGGTGGGGGGGGGAGGGGGATTTTTATCTTGGGCGGTGGTCTCACCTCATGCAGGGGGTATGCAGCAGTAAAGACCTTCTCGCTGACCAACCTGTCGACCCCCACTTCACCTCGATTTATCAACCCATATGGGGTCCGGGCCAGAATCTCATACAGCTTCACACGTAGTGGGAGAGAGAACAGATAGACAGACAGACAAAAAAACAGATAGACACAGACAGACGGAGAGACACAAGCCATTTTCCCACATCAGAAATCAGAATTAGTTTTATAGGCCAAGTAAGGTGACACAAGGAATTTGTCTTGACGTTTCTCTCCAGTACAAACAAGACAATAAACATTAAATAATTAGATAAACATAAAAGAAAAAATACAGGTATGGGGTAATAAACAAAACTCTACTGCAATACTGCAAATTGTAAATATATATGCTCTAGTTGTCTAGTATTATCTAGTCTAGTATTTTGTTTTCCGACTGGCTCAGTTTTAAATTTGTCAAATTATTTTGTTTCTAACTGGCACAACAGCTATGAGGCCCACTGGGAATTCTGCCGAGCCTCCCGATTGGCACACAACTGGACACAATCGGTGTCAGATGCATTCACTCCTACTAGACAATCCAGTTGGTTTAGGTGAGGGGTGGCGCTTGGGTAGAGCATACAGGAGCAGGAAATGATCCAAAAAGTACACAGTGGAAATTGCAGTGTTTTATTTACAGCATATGGTGCCTTAGTTCGGATTACACTGCGATCATGTGCCAGTTTGTAGCTTCATAATACACTACTGAGTCTCTTGCTGTGCTTTGAATCTGTTGCACAATTTTGGCGACAGATTTCACTTTTGCGGGGATCCTCACCTTTGCGGAGATCTTTGCTAATGACAAGGGGTGACTGTACTCTTAAAGAGTTTGCATGTTTAGCCGAAGTTGTAGACAGGTTTACCAAAAAAGTCCGGTACTGATTTGGACATTTACGTTCACACATATAGCCCCTCTGGGAAATGTCTAGAAAAGTTCATGTCTAAAAAGGGCTGCAGATGGGCAGACAAACTGAAGGACATAGACAAACAGACAAAAAGAGGAATAGACTGCCAGACAAAAGCAGGCAGTCAGATGGACAGAAAAGCACGCCATCAGAGAAAAGTAGACTCACAATCTGGTGTCTCTGGGTTGTCTTGAAGAAGGTCTCTTTGTTGTCACTCCCCAGAAACCTGCAGAAAGGTTCAAATTCACGTTGGCACTGTACATAATGATATGAATTGCTGGGACAAAACAAACAAAACTAATGTGGAACTCGAGGAATGACTCATTGTCATGTGTACGTGAATCCTTCCCAGTATGTCAGTGTGTGAATTCCTGGTCCAGTTGGCATGTTTGCCAGTTGTCCCAGTTTATGACAACACCTTGACTGCAAACACAGGTGTGTTCAGGCTGCCACAGCCGTCACAGTTCACCATAAAGAGGGAATGATGTATTCACACTCCAACTCACACTCATACAGTACATAGATACTTACTCTGCACAAGCCTACAGTACATACACACTTGCAGTAGGTACACATACAATGCAAGTATGTGCACACACTGTTTACACACATGCAGTGCAAACACATATCATACACACAGAACATACACACGTACAACACACACACATAGGTACAGTGCGCACACTTCACCTCTCGAGCTTGTTGGTGCGAAACTGACAGGTGTAGAAGTGTCGTGGCGGGCTGGGAACGTCCTCGATCATGATATTTGGGATAGACAGCTTCTTTAAAATCTTCTCTGATCCGTGCAGGCTTGTGTGTGAGACTTCCTGCATAAGACCCGTCACTTTGGCATGAATATGTCTGTTATATTTATATCTAAACACGTTTTTCTAAGCTAATCATGGCTGAAAATCTGTACAAGTGATACAATTTTTAAACTGTCCATATTGAAATTGCCTATCCTGGTCAGAGACATAGGGACTATTTTCATGCATTTTAACAAAATTATAATATAATATCATGTTACAGTGCCACCAAAAACAAAGTCATGACATTGCTGTATGAAAAATACAGTACAGTAATTTTTAGTGGGTGTTGCTGGGTTATGTCAATTTTGTAAGGAGTGTCATATGACAGACTGACCTCTAGAGGCACCCTAAGGCTTATTTCCTCTGCATAATAACATAAGACACTCCAGGGGGCGCTGAGAAGCAAATAGGTGATTTGTTTCTGCTCCTGGTCCACGACCCTCTAAAAGGCAGAAGGATGTATAGGTGATACAGGTAGCCAGATATGGCACAGATACGACTTTTGCAGAAAAATTAAAACAATTATTATTATTCTCAGCAATACGATTATTTTTCATTCTGTTATCAAGAAATGCACCACACACATCTAATGGCGTTTTTCCACTGCTGCACTGGAACCGACTCGTACCCGAACTGCACGACAAAGATAGCCTAGTTACAGCGTGGTTCCAGTTTGCTTCTGTTTTCCACTGCAGATGGGTTGGCTCCGTGAAGGCGATGTCGTGTTTGGACCGTGACAGTGACGTAAAACCAGAGAGACACTTATTTACTGTTCACATGTTGTACATCGATGATTTACTATAAGCAATTACAATTATTATTATATTATTTTACTGCATGTATCATACTTTTTTAAGACGGATGTTGGAAATTTTCTGAGTTATCGGGAATGCATTAATACATCGCGATGTGTGATATTATTAATAATTAATAATATATAGAATACGCAGTTTTTTCCTAAAGATAATCCATGCGTATCGACGCGGATCACTGGTATCTCCGTGCATTTTGACGAATGAGACGGTGGTCGCCCGTCCAGCTCGATTTAGGCACACTTTCTGCCCTGCTTACTGCATGGGTACGAGTCAGGTATGGCTGTCATATCTTGCAATGGAAAACTGTCAGTTCACACTATGAGTTGGGTGTGGCTCGGTTCTGGGTGACAGTGGAAAAGCCCCATAATTACTGCTGCTCTGGCATATAGGTGAATTTTATTCAAATATTTGGATTCTGATACCATGCTGTTTGCTTAATGTGTGACATGAAATTTATGTGAGAAATTCAGAGCAGGTGACAAATAATCCAAAACAAGTACAATGCAAAGTTCAGACATACAGTGAGTCTAACTGGTTGTGAACAACTATTATCCTAAACTTAATCTTAACGCTAATACATGTCATGGACAAATCCTGCTTATTGGAGTTAATGCTGTTCAAATATTTACATAGTTATGTTACTTCAGATATCTTGAACAGAGGCATGATGAGCATTAAATAACATGCCTTCCTACCCATAAGCACTCTCTACCTTCTCTTGAAGAATCCCTGATGCCTGTAGTCTAGACAGGAAATTCTCGCGTGATTGGCCACTGGAGTCTGAGATTTGGGGACTCTTCCTGTCTGCCAGTCCATCTGTTAGCTGTGTCCGGTGCTCCTCCCACACCAAAACAAAGTCTGTAAACACGGAGCTGTCAAGTCTTCCAGCTTAAAGAGGCAATGGGGGCTACAGGAAGCTCACTGAGGTGTGGGCAGTAGTGCTCACCGATTTGGGTGGTGCCATCGCTGAATGTGTTGCTGTGTGTAGGACTGGACTGGTCCTGGAAAGGGAGATGGACACATGGATAAGCAGCGCTGTTAGACACCTGGAAATTGACATGTTGACATTTTGTATATCTGGCATAGATACATCAGTCATTTTTCCTACATTGGTGAACCTACAACTTAGGTCATGATCATGTTAATCCTAGTAGCCAGGATTGATGATGCAGGAAAGTGCTACGCGTTTATTTTGGGATGCAGTCCGGAGGGGTTAGGGTTAGTTAGTTCTGGCGAGAGCTTCAAGGGAGTGACTGTGAACTTGTCATCGCTGATGCCGCCTTTAATCATGGCCCTAATGGATTTCTCGTCCTTCACTCCTGCAAACAGGATGCTGATGGCAGATGGGTGAACTCACCCCAGCTTCTATGCTGCCATAGCTCTGCTCTGCTGGCACCTCCATAGCAATGAGGGTGTGGTTGTCCTCTTCCGCCCTTCTGTTCTTCATCCTGGTTCCTTGTAGCAGTTGTCCTGGTGACACATGGGGTGGTGAGGCCGTGTGCCAGCTCTGCGCCAGCAGTTCGGGGGTGTCTATCTCCACAGAAGAGCCTTGAGTTGTCAAGCCCCCCAGACCTTACCGTCCTGTCTACTGAACATGTCACCTTCATCCCACTATTACGACTAAGCATATAAACTGGTTGAGTACAGTCATCCCTTCACATCTGTGACGATTAAAGGCACAAGATCCCAGCAAATGTCAATAATACCAACATCAGCCCACATCAGTCTGCGTGTTTGACCGATAGCATCAGTTTATTTATTACAAATTTCTAAACAAACAGTACCACACTGGCAGACTTTCTGCTGCGAAGCTTATCTTGCAGTTCCAGTTTTTTGTGTCAGTCATCACAGGAACTTTCAGAAGCACTGGGAACGCTACGTTTCAGACTCATTATTACAAATGCAAAATTAATGGCATGGAAAAGTTTAAAATGTATTGCGAGGAACATGAGATTCAACAGTAACAAAGACAGCGAACATTTCAGAGGCTGGTTTCTGAGACAAAGATGCACGGCCTTCCTGAGCTGAGGTGCGTAGATCATATTTGAGATGTGCATCATATATATTTTACCAAAATTAACTTTTAATTTTAAAGAATAAGTATGCACTTACACTGACTGATATTATATAACACAAATATTTATATATTACACGATGTCATCCAAATCATTTTCGGTATTATTTACGCCTATATATTCTTGGCATACATGTCGTTTGTGAGTTTCTGCGATCTTTTGGCAAGCTCCAAAAAGATTCCCACTTATTCGATGTGAAGCTCGCTCTGCGACATGAAGGTAGCCTCGTTTGGCGTGGTACTGCTGTGTCCACAGGTAGCTGTGACCCCTCCCTCCTTCTCCCTACCTGACTGTTTCTTCCCCAGAGGATTTTCTTGATTGTGACTTCACACTCTCACCATCCGGTGTCCTGAACTCCCAAAAGCAAGTGCTAACAATGAGCAACCCGATTCTGGTCCTGGACCGGACCCAGGGGTGTCAACAGCCGTTTCGGAAGCACACACGGCCCCTCATCCGTGGGAGCGAACTTATGCTCCAGTGAGGACAAGCAGAGTTACAGGAGGACTTCCTTACAGGAGTGTGCCAGCAAGAGAGAGGGGGAGGAGAGTAAGAGAGCACATATTTGCGGAGGTGGAGTTACCTCGTTCTCTCCTTCGCTCCACCCTTTCATTTAATAGGCATATACGGCAGGTATCGTGGAGATCCTAGCCAGTGGCGCCTCCAGAAAATTTTCATAGGGGTGGCCAGATGGGGCCACTGAAAATCTTGGGGTGGCACACCAAAACCAAAAGTCGAGCTGAATTTCAGGAATTCTGACATAACATATACAGGGCTGTCAAGTTTTGAAGACAGGCAAGAGTGACATTCCACAGGATGCCTTTTCATTGGTTGTTGTGTTGTATTTTACCCAGATACAGTAGTACTATTTTCTGATTGGCTATTGTGTAGGCCTTTCTTTTTTTTTTGATTGGCTGGTAAGTGACAGGCTCTTCGGGCAAATCTTGTCCGACTTCATGAAAGAGGCGTGTTTCCGACGGGAAGCGACGTTTTTCTTGATGTTTCTTGACTTTTTTTTCTAAACTCAGAATTCTGAGATTAAAGTCAGAATTCTGAGAAAAAAAGTCAGAATTCAAATAATATTTTCATGGTGGCCCTAATCCTCTTCCGTAGTGGCGGGAGTGCGTGACAAAAGACTGAAAAGAGTGACTGTCACTCTCAATGCGTGACACTTGAGAGCCCTGCATATATACCAGCACCAGCTAACATTAGTTAAGTAATTAAATTTATCATGCCAAAAAGCAAGTTAAATAGCATAGCATCAGCTAACAATAGCATGGTAATTAAATTCGGCACTAAAAAAACGTCACTACAGCCTCCAAAGTTTATTGAATAAATAGTTTCCACTCTTCTTTTTAGAAATTATGACTTACTCAGTCACCGGTCGTCTTCTTCCTTAAATCCGCACGCGACCGGCGTTTGTTGAAGATGACCAGAGACGTGCCGAGCTGCTGCTTCCTGTCAGCACCCCCACCCCCTGTGTGACTGGAGAGCGCTTCGCCGACCGTGCATTTGTTGAAATGCATAATTAAACATAAAAGCATATCTGGCATATGCGACCGATGAGGGGGGGGGGGGGGGCAACAAATTTATCAGGGCCACTGGCCACCGCATGACGGCGCCACTGATCCTAGCTCCTGGCCCATTCCAGGACGAAACAACCGCTTGTCACGTCCAGAGACAGAGGTTATGGGCGTAACAATGTCTGCATAGTCCTCCTCCGTATATGCAAGAGCATGTCCATGAGGAAAGGGAAACGACTGCATGCTCATACTTCTGTTTCACTGAAAAGCCGTGTCTATGGCTGCTTATGAAGCAATTACTCCAAAAGCACAACAGCTGCATATACTTACAATACGCATTCAGTACATGAAACTAACTGTGGAGGCATCTATTAAAGTGGGTACAATACTCCCTCTACTGTTCTGCAAGGAAATCTCTCCAGAAATGGCTAATTATTGCACATTTGGAAATGTAACAGAATACTTTTACAAGAACCCCAACCTAAAACCAGAGGGGCAACTGCTCGGTTATTAGCTTTGCTGCATCTTAGACATTAAATGAGTTGAGGTACTTGGCTTTTAGAACCCTAATTCTAAAACCAGATGGGGTAATAACTTATCCCATTTTTAATTTAAAAAATACTTTGACCAGAAGTCTGCAGAACATTTAGCAGAAAGTAAGAGGGCAGATCTTAATTTCTTAATTTTCATTGAATACCCATTCAAATCCCTCCCCCCCTCACACGGAAAAGCGATTATCAAAGCTGAATATAATGCAGCACCAGCTGCTGTAGCTACTATTTGCGCAGCGTCCACTTCTTTTGTACAGGTCTTAAATTCCATTGAAAATGACAAATGAAGTTCTAGAACCGCTTCAGGAACCCGGCTTCTGTTCTCCTACATTAGGGGTAAGCAACCCTGATCCTGGAGAGTCAGACCCCAGCAGGTTTTCTATCCTACCTGATGAGTTGCTCTCTGCCCGAGATCTGGTGAGCTTCATCAGAAACCAGGTAGGATGGAAAACCCGCGAGATACTCCACCACACACCCATGAAGTTGTGCAGATCAAGGAAGCACAGAGGAAGAGCAGGTGACACGATGACCAGCAGGTGGGGTTAAACACTTTATTTCTGGGTATAATCTACATAGGAATGCCGAATGCCTCCCAGGGGCAGTTACCATACAGGCAGAATCCAAAAGGATACAAAAACACTGAAGAGCAGAAGAGAGAAAATATAACACACAATTCAAAGGAAGGCAGATCAAAAAGAGTGATGCACGCTGAGTAAGAGCAGGAACGGTGCTTACAGAGGAAGACCCCTCTCACACACACCCACACACGCTTGGCCTGGGAAATAAGCACTTGTCATTGGCTGGTTACTTGCTCTGTGGGCAGCGGGACGGCAAGAACGGGAACAGGGAATGTGAGCTGGATGTGTCGACGAAGCGAAACCGGCGCCCAAGAACGAACATTTCAAGCTGGCCGTTTAATACGTCACCGTCCAAGCCCAACTCCAAGATTGACGTAATCTGATGCCGGAGTTTAATCCTGGACACGGCTGTCGGACAGATGCCTGCAGTCACCAGGCTCATTAGCAGAGGCACGAGACAATCAAGGCATAATGCGAGTGCACAACTCTTTCGTACTGAGAAACCTACAATGCATTTGCAAATGCAAATTTTAACTCGCATGGATCACGTTACATTCGGAAGGTACTTGCAACATGGGAAATGACTTCGGTTACAAAATATAATTTAAGTAAAATACAGCCAGCAAAATGGAGTGATTAACAGGTATTTTTCCCCAAAGCAAATCCAGCAGGACTGAACTGGCAAGTTGCAGCTAGAAAACATTCAGCTTCCTTAGGGATGCAGCTCTCTATAACACCCACTCCTCATCTAGACAATTGCACACAGTCTTATATGGGCTGGTTGACTGGCATAACTCTGTGAAAGCATCTCCCTTATAAATACTAATCACCAGAAATGAACTTTTCTTTGGCAAAAAGCAGTGAAAATGAGACAAATAAAAAAAACCAAGTGGTGGGCAGTCCAGACAAGCACTTCCTGTGAGGTCACTTCCTGTGATGTCACAGTGGTTTTCCTCTGCTGCAGAAAGCAGAGGTTGTAAACAGGGCACTCAGGAGACACAGAAGCAGCAGAGGGAGGAGAGGTGACCCACCCCCCTGAGCTGCTCCCTAAAAGGAGTTCAAACACAGAAAGCCACTGTCAGAGGCTTGAAGCCCTGGACTTCACTGCCCTCCTCTTCCTCATCCTCTACCACACCTCACAGCGCTGGCCGGGGTTCATGGGGGAGCCGACAGGGCAGTTGAAGTGCTCGGAGAAGTCAGGGGAGTTTGACAGTGTGCCGATGACACGGAAACGGGGAGGGCTGTGAGGGTCAGTCATGAGTCCCTCGTGGGCGCTCTCTGGGGTGCGCACTGAACACCACACCTGGGGGGAGGGGTAGAGGTTAACGGCATACACACAATGACCACATTGGGGCGGGTGGCACTACACACAGATGCATGCAAGATACCTCACCTGAGCAAATCCCACAAAGAAGAGTTGGTCATTTGTCATATCGAGGGCTGGCAGCCTCTTCTCTTCCCCATTGGACCGTACCCATGATTTATATGCCTGTGGAGATGATTAAGTCACCATGACAACAAGCCCCACCCCCTCAGATTGTTGCGCATCATCTATACAACCACCCCGCTTACATGATAGGCAGCCTTCAGTCCACCATTGTCTGCCATGTTCTCTCCCAGTGTCTGCCGTCCATTGATATGCTCCCCATTGATGGCATACTGGGAGTACTGGTCCACCATACACTCCGTGCGGTTCTTAAAAGCTTCTACTGAACTGTTCTGCCACCAGGGACGAAGGGTTCCATCCTTGTCGTACTCCCTTCCTGTGGGCAACCGGAGCACATCGAGTGATGTTACTTGCACAGTTCCACTTCCTGTGGCCAATGGGGAAAAGACATCAGCCAGCGTCTTACCCTGGTCATCAAAGGCATGGGTAAGTTCATGGCCCATCACCACCCCAATTCCCCCAAAGTTTAATGCCCTGCAGGGAGAGAGAAGAAAGTGGTCTGAGGTGACCAAGGCCTGGGGCTAGAATCACTACACTCAGCAGAGTGGAGGTCACTCACTTGGGGTGGTCCCGTGCATAAAACGGCGCCTGCAGGATTCCAGCAGGGAAGACGATCCCATTCTTCGTGGGCATGTAGTAGGCGTTGACTGTAGGAGGCGTCATGCTCCACCTGAGAAGGAAGTGCAAGACCGCAACCTTTCATGGCTGGTCGTGAGGAGTCGCAAAACGACCTGAACGTTTCAGATCCTCCTCTGACTCACGGATGCCCAATTCCGGAAACCAGACCCAAAATTCACATTGCAGCTTTGATAAAGAACACCTAACTGATGCAGGAGATGGAGGAGGGAGGACAGGGGAAGGACAGGGGAAGGACTCACTGGTCTCTGTTGGGGGGCTTGCGCAGCTGGTCAGACATCACTTTAGCAGAGAAGTTGTAAAAATTCAGTGTGTTCTGGAAGAAATTGTCCTCCGAGACTTCATACTGCAGAAGGCGACAAGGACATCCTAACGATATGCTACAAACACAGGCGGGCAGTGCGGCATTTATACAAAGACATGGCAGTATGTAGAGTGTGTGGCATATGATAAGCCACACCCCTTTTACTCACGCCGTCATAAACATCATCTAGCTCCTTGTTCTCCAGAATGAAGTCTGGGAATCCAATCATGTCATAGATTGCATCTGCCTGCATTGGGGGAGAAAAACTGGTCCAGTCAGTAGGTCAAACCAGAACCACACAGAGATTTTTTAGCGGGAACATCCAACAAATTCCTGTTTTAGAGTCATTAATGACCCCCAATGCTTTGATCTGAACGCAGAAAAAAAAAGCAGTGATTTTCAACCCAAGTTCTGAAACTGTCACGAGGCAGAGTTGGAAACGTAAGCATTTTAAAACCAGAACACACCAAACCACAGATGCTGGCACATTGAATCATTTGTGCGATAGGCATTGATCGGCGTAAATTGCAGAGTGCACTGCGTGTTTGATCAGTGTTAATTTAAACCTATACTTGATAGAGGGTTGTGACCGAGCTGACGCGGTAAAAATTGGGTGAACCCTTTAAACCAGTGGTTCAGAGTTTTATAAGTTACCACACACACACGCACGCACGCGCACACACACACACACACACACCTTGTCCTTGGCCGCTTGTCGGGTCTGGGAGTCCATCCAGGAGAGCTCGTCCAGGGCATCCTTGAAAGCTGTACGGATCTCATTGATCATCCCTTCGGCCTGTATAGAAGGCAAGCGCATAACGTCACAATTGGCAGAAGTAACTGCTATTATACCCACTGAGAGGCAAAAAGACTGAGTTAGCGTTTAGCTCAGACGCCTCGAAAATATCCAAAATGGGAAAGTGCCGTTGTGCAACTGATTGTACAAATCGATTTAACAAGAAATTGGAGCTCTCTTTTTACAGACTGCCGAAAACTAGAGAGAAACAAATGGGTTGCAATCCGCAGCAACAACTGAAATCCAGGCCCCAAGATGTGGATTTGCGGTTGTTGTTTCGTGTCAGTTATTAGATTTTTCGGTAAAATCATCTCTTAAATTATATACTGTACTGATTACATATCAATTAAATATTTAGCATCATTCATTTACATTGTGTAACTAATGTTTTGTCAACATTTATCAAACATCCTTGATGAGCCTTGTTAGATAGATAGTTAGATAGTGTTAGCTAGCCAAGATAAACCCAGTTCTTATATGAGCTGCAGCAGCCAATAATGTACTACCATTAATGCAATAACTGCCAATGATTTCCATTCTTAATGTAAAAAGCTGATAATGTAATAACGTCACTGACATTAAGGAAAAATTACTACGTTGTTGAACAGACAGGTAAACAGATCATTTTAATAGTTGACAAAAATATATGTTGTCAGGAAACCTGATTCCTGGTCACACATCAATGTCAATGGTCCTCTGGTGCTTTGGGAAGTTGTTCAGCTGCCTGGAATTTAAGCAGGTGATCATTTGTTTTATGGTTCCCCCCCCCGACTAAAATCTCCCACTCAGGCCACCTGAAGGGGGCGTGTTCCAGTGGGAAGGTGCTGCCAGTGCATACCCTTCATACAGACCATCATATGGCGAGGAGAGCAGACAAGCCACGCCCACACTGGAGAGAAGGTCCCCATGATAGAAGCATATTGTGCACAACCTGTTAGATGAGGGGCCTGACTTAACTAAATTTGAATATTCGTCACATTAAGTGGGTGTCAAACATCTGACCACACAGGTGACACCTGCAGGCTCTGTAGAGCTACATTTACTTACGATCTGCTTGCTGTGCTTGTCGAAGGTCGCCTTGACGAAGAGTGCCCCAAGGGCGAAGCCCAGAGTGTCGTCGGTGTTGCCGATGCAGGTCTGCCAGCGTGGCGTGCAGGACTGAGGAGGGGATGAGAGTCAAAGCGAGGACAAGTACACAGCCAGCCAGCACACTCCAGGACTCGCTCACAGGGCACACGCACACACACCTTCTTCGTCCCGTAGAGACTCTCTAGCAGCTTATCCTGGGCGTTCTCGAAGCGCTGGTCCAGGCTGGACACTCCCTTCTGAACCAGGTTCCATATCATGTAGTTGTTGAGCAGGCTGATCGACAGAATGGTGCCGGCGAGGGCGTGTAAGGAGTCTCACACAAGAAGCACAGAGATGCAGCAGCAGATCTAGGGGCGCCTCACCTGCGGCTCGTCTTGTTGATGAGGTCGGACACCTGCTGGAGATACTCCTTGGCATAGATGACTACAGGTTCAGTCTCGTTTAGCTCCAGTGGAGCCAATGCTGCTGATAGGTAGTCAAGCCATTCGATTGCAGGGGCCAGGGTCTGGGGGTGGGTTCAAAGGTCACATGTTTGCAGACACATGCAAATACACACCTGACCTACAGGACGCTTAATCCTCCCCCCAAGGCAGAACCAATGGATCTACAGCAATGTCTCAATCTGTCACCACAAGAGTGAAAAAACCTGTTCCTGAGCATGTTAGGATAGGGTGACCAGATAATCCATGTCAGGGAGGAGACTCCGAGCTTGGACAGGAATTGTAAATTACCATTTCAATTAAATGAACCTGAATTTCACTTGAGCACCGAGTTCTTGCTGTGTGCTGATTGGTCAGTCTCCTATAATCATGCATGTGTCACTAATGCTAATGTGAAACAGCTGGATGTGTCTTTCAGTCAAGGAAACAAACCAGTCAAAGCACAAGAAGAGCTGAACTATTTAGCCAATCAGAGGAGCCTTTGAATTTGAAAGTAGTTTGTAAAACCCGAAGTAGCTCACAGTGTCCCTCCTGACATGGATCATCTGCTCAGCCTAGGCTGGGGGAAATGTAATAAAGGGGTCTGTTAAAAGTGCATGAATTCAGCCGGGAAATAAATGTTGTAGGAGGTGAGGGGATGAGGGACAGAGAGAACAGAAAAGCTACAAAAAGCTTTTCGCAGGAAGCCCTGAGATACAGCTGATGGAGATGAGGGTTGGCCTACAGACTGGCTTTATCCCTTTCAGGCTCAAATTAAGTTTTAGTAACGACAGGACAACCAAGTCCTGCAGTGGTACTTCTGAGTAAAAAAAACTCATAAAATATGTATGTGGGGTAATAAGGTAGTTAGTTTTTAACTGTTGCAAATCAGCAACGCCTGCCTTGAGAGGGTTAAGCTCTATAGGCGTCGCACGCAGGGGTACCTGCAGGTCAGCAATTGTCAGCTTGTGGTAGATCTTCTCTTCATCACGACGCTCATCCTGAGGGACAGTGATGTTTGCAATGGCAGTCTCCAATTCCAGGATCTGCAGCATCTGGGCCTGGGTGGAGTTCCGGTCGCCACCCAACAGGCAGCCCAGCTCCACCATGTAGTCCAGGTATGCCTTCAGTACCTGAGCAGCGCATGCAAACAATGTCAAACATGCATGCACACAGACATACGAATGTGTGCCCATACAAACACACAGATCACCTTCTCATTGGCCGTCTTGTTCAGGTAATAGTCACGGGACGGCAGGAAGAGTCCCGATTGGTCCACCTGAAAGGATATACATGGCTCCATTTAATCAACAGCTGGATGGCTACTCTTATCCTATGACTATTTCCCCAAATCCCCAAGGTTCAGTCATGCTTAGAGAGGCTGGATCAAAAGGACAGACAGAGCCCACAGAAAGTGCTGGTCCAAAAGACTGATAACAGCACAATGATGCTACATGACAATATAACAACCCCCCCCCCCTCATTAACATTCATTTGGCCCCAACAAGGGGTAAGTTTCCCGGAAGCCCCGTTTGCAGCTTATATAATTGGAACCATTTAGTCGCATAGTTCCAACTAATGATGTTAACTATGCTTTTGGGAAACATACTCAAGGACAGTAACTCAGTTTGTCATTGTAAGTTAGCCTGACCTGGATCACATTACTGTTGGAGTTTTTGGGATCCACACTGACACCAACGCTGATGAAGGGCTGGGCCCGGTATGGACCAGACACAGTCTTCAGAACCTCCATGAAGTTGTCTTTGTCCCATGGGCCAGAGATGTTCCAGCCACCTATCTGCACGGGGCCAGATGAAGACCATGTGACCAGGTGCCCCCAAATCCCACAATGCACTTCCCAGAGACCATGGAAAAAATCTGACAAGCCTGCCTGATTGACACCGATTCTGATAATGCTACACTCATGTGGTCAAAGCAGCATATTCATGCCAAAGGTCAGCGGCACACATTGACTGAAGGGCAGCCATGATGCAGACGACACAGAACCCACCCTGCTGATAAGGTCAATCAGAGGCTGAGCACCCAGGTCCTGGATGCGCTGCTCATTCAGGCATGACAGGTAGTACTGACGGGTCTTTCTCTCAGCCTCACTGCTCGAGTTAAACGTGCCGTTCTCTGTTTTTGGGAGGGATGGGAGGGGAGACAGGGAAAGGACAGTTTCACATAGGGCAAGACATCTAGTTTATAGTACGATAGCACATTCTGAGTCAAACAGTCAGCACAGATCACCAAACCAACACCCCTTGCCAAGCTGCAATCATTTATTACACATCTGTTGAACATTTATTACAAAATGAAATGGTACCACATGAACCCAGAGGGATAGTTCACATGTAGAAAAGCTACACAATATTACAATAGCTACTGGCCTGCTTTACAAGTGTTCCACTCAGCTCCCTCTGCTGGCAGAATGTATTATAGCAGGTTTCTTGAGGGCAAAAACAACAGTATGGATAACAGATTACAGCACTCCCTTCCCACGCGGGGGAACTGTCCAATCAGAAAGGCAAGCCAGAAGCCGCATAGTATAATGCTTCTTGCCTACTGACTTATGTAATGAGAACAATGACACTGAAGTACTGCCAACCAAACACAAGATTCGAGCTTCACTTCCAACATCAGGGGTGCGGCAATGCGGCAACTCCAGCAGCACCGCTGCAGTCACCCACCCAGCAAGTGCTTCAGCACGGCCTGGTTCTGGTCCCAGATGCTGTTGAAGGTACTCCAGCGTGACCTTCCGTCGGGCAGAGGATTCTTGCGGATCCAGCCCCCACAAGCATAGCGATAAAAGTCCTGGCAAGGATCGACCTGCCGGTCCAGGGCTTCCACGATCTTACTGGCCACGATCACGCAGGCTTCGGACAGGCACAGGGTGCGGCTGGGCTCTGCGGGACGAGGGCAAAGGCGGTTACCTTCCACCCCGCCGACTGTCAGATGCGAGAGCGGCCACAACAGACGCCTCACCTGTGCTGTACTGGAGCCCAACGGCTACCACACAGCCAAAAAGGGCAAGACCAGCCACCAGCAAGAAACCCAACAGAATCACCTCCAGCTGCGTCCTGCGGCCCAGTGGACCCAGGAACTGGACGCCCCCTTTCCTGAACCCCACCTGTTGTAGAAGGAAGCAAAGTTCCACATATTCTTCTGCATATCACATTCATAGCAAACTGACCACCAGACCACTTTCCTCCATCTATTATTATCTAGCCTTAGCCATGCACTATGGACTCATTCATTTGCAGACACACTTGCTCTCACCTACAGAGAGCAAGTTGGGGGAGGCATGAAGATTTCCCTTACGGGGATCAATAAATTAATGAATTTTCAATTAATGCTTTTTTTCCCCCTCCACCTTTTCAGTGTGCAGAACTTCTGGTCACCATTTCGCCATTACTAGCTGTACAAACTGTATGTTCACATACTATACTTTACTAGAATTGACAAGTTTTACTCCTGACTCAGCGGTTCAGTTTATTCTGATGAAAAAGGAGGGTTTTTAAGCTCATCCAGCCGTGGTTGATGAGGCATCGGGCATGATTTGGGCTAATGGTTTAATACACTCGCTGACATACATACACTGTTACTGTGGTAAGCTGCCAAACACCTACAAATGGCTTATTGGACAATCATTCTATAGAAGTTTGCCTTCCCTACGATGCATTACAAATTTAAAGTTTACCGAGCCCAAGTACACAGCGATTACGAATTACGTGAGGTCACATACATAGCTTTACGGCTTTATTCCAACAGACTATTACGGGACAACACTGGCAGATATATATATGAAAAAACATGTACAAAAACGAAAATAAAATTATAGTGATTTAGTGAGCCTTAGTCAACTTTCTCAGAACAAAATTTTACCAGCAGCAGCCAAATAGGAATTTACTCCGCTATGCTACGATCAGTCGACACAGTTTGTACAGATATCCAGCCCTATTTAGAGACGCATTGCTCGGAGCCCTTTCCAGCCCGCACACACCCGGCGCACCGGGGGATTAACCAGGCCGTTAACTTTACCAGCGACACAGGCTGTTAATGAGCGAAAACGGTGAAAATGCAAAGTGCAAAACAAATACTCTAAGCTTAGGGAATATTTAATTAAACTGAATAAGAGTAAATTCTTACCAACATTATGGATGAGGCTTATTTCAAAGACCAGCTCGGAGCCGCCGGCTCTCCCCGACTAAACTGTTAATTAGCGTTTAGAGATTTTGAACTAGGGAGCGTAATTAAGGGAGAGGGTCTGAAGATGATCACGGTGTTTTATAAGGCTTGGTTACGGGGTTAAAGTTTATCAGAAGAAATCAGAATCCAAGTTTGACAATATCTTCCTTTCGTTTATTGCACAAACCGACATATTATATTTAAGACCCTAATTGGACTCTACGGCAGGCAGAAAAGGCACACGAGAAGAAACACGAGAAGCTGACACTACCTATAATTAGTTTAGACAACTGATAACCACAGATTGCGGATACAGGGTCTCGTATTCACGACGTTGTTTTACTGTATGTGTTTATGGTGTGGATTGTGTATCTGTGCACGCTGTAACACTGACCTCCACGCAATCTGGAGAAATTGCCCCATCAGCCGGGAAATCTGCAACGTCGTCTTCGTCAAACGTTGCTCGTTTGTAGTTTGACATCTGCAGAGTGAAGAGGAGAGTGAACAGGATAACATGGAGAGGGAGGAGCGGAGAGAAGGTGCAGGAAGGTACACCCTTCAGCAAGGTGCAGCCTGCAAACGCACACCGTGCCGCACTGACCACGATCTGGGGTACCCTGCCATAACATATCAGCCTCTGTGTGCAGTTGCGGTATTACTTATGGGACACTATCTGAGGAAGAGGAGGAGTGTAAACTGTGACGCACGCAGTCGGCTGGTCGGACTGGCTTGGAGCCCAGAAACACCCCAGACTCATTTGGGGAACATACATGTGTCAAAGATAGCCAGCCACCCACTGTCCTGTGAGCTACCCTGAGAAGAGCTATCCCAGAATGCATCTGGGCCCTCGTGGGACTTCCCAGATTTTCGTGCTTGCTCCAGCGGACTACACACGCATACACACAAGCATGTTGTAACAGCAGCTCTGCTCCGCACTCAAAGCCACACTGACAATAACCCAAGATGCTGGTCAGGGTGTGACTTGTGTGCCGCTGTGTCTGCGAGCCCCTCTTCAGGGTGGCGAGAGGAAGGGAGCGGTTTTCCCGACAGCAGAAACTCTCCCTGCGTGGAATGTGTCTGTTTGAAATGTTTTCCTGCTGAGTGTTATTGTAAGGAAGCAGCATTATGCGGTCTGCCTGGCACGGGGAGACGAAGCCCCGCGCCCCAAGCTGACGGCGAAGCTCTAAGGAGGCATGTGTGTGGCACACATGCGCATTTCCACTCGCGCACACAGTCCCGGCACACAAGCATCTTCGCATGCGTGATAATGCTTTCTAGTGGACTTGGTGTTGTGAATATCAGTCACCTCACAGACATACTAGTCCATCACAGATCATAGAATGAAACAGAACATTTGTGGGAGAACTTAAGATTTACCCCAGAGGAGGGAGGGGCAGGAAATATATGATAAAAATAATAGGTACTTTATTGATCCCCGTGGGGAAATTCTCTTTATGCCTCCCCCAGCTTGCTCTCTGTAGGTGAGAGAAAGTTGGCTGTGAAGGGCAGCCACCCCCAGCAGGACCCAGGGACCTGGGGGGGTTATGAGTCTTGCTCAATGAGCCACAGATGTGCTGAAACCAGGCTCGAACCAGCAACTCTCCAATCACAGGCACAGGCTTAGCCCACTGAGCCACATGCTGCCCCCACAGTTATACTGTCATTACATTGCTGTCACAGATTCTTTTTGAAATACAGAAAAAAAGCTTAAATGTTAATTATTTTTGGGGTAAAAGGTGTTATCCTTTCTACCCCATCAGAGAAAACTGCTCCAGGACACTGTGGTTGCTCATTATGCACTCTGTCTGCAGTTGTACAAAAGTGGACATGTAACATGTACCTTGAAACCTGAAAGATTCTGGAAGGTGTTTGTAGAGAATAAATTATGGAATTATGGAAAAGAGTGGTCAGTGAATCTGGCAAAATACAGATCCATTCCTAAACGGAGGCTCTGTGCTTCTTTCAGTCAAACCTATCTCTGATCAGTAAACAAAAGGCTCCCACTAGAGACATCTACTGATCTAAGATCATGCATCGCAGCCCTCGTCTCCTCAGACATGCGGCACACTCTCAGCGTCTCACAAATGCACATCTACGCACCGATATTTAACAAAATACACAGATGGACTCCAAAGTGCTTGGACTGGAGCAGCATTTCAGTTACTCCCAAAGCAAGACATGATATTACAGAAATCGATCCATTAAACCACACAGACAAATACAATTGTTTAACTGTCAGGTAGGTCTGTCACTAATAATAAACTAAGAGTACGACACACGCTGGACCTTGAGAGCTGCTGATAGGCAGGTTGGATATTACTCACCTACCTTAAAGACCTGCACATTGGCTTAGATATCAGGCAGCCTCTCCATGTGCCACAGTCGTCAGGCAATGACTGTAAACAACGAGGGAGACTCACTGCACATCACAGAGAAGGAAGAACAGAAGTAGCTGCAAAGAACAGGGCTCCCCTACATCACCCTGTGAGAGACAGTGGGGGCCCATAGGGACAGTGGGCAGGACAGAGGGTGACAGACAAAGCACACAGCTACTGAAGGACGAGAACTTACAGGAGCAAAGGAGAGTGGAGACACAGCAGCAGTGAAATGGACTGGAAGAAGGATGGAGCTGCTTGGATCTGGTAGAGTCTACTCCGCTGAAGAACACATACTCAACCCTGTATGCTATAATTGGGGAGGAGGGTCACACTTGTGAATGTTTTACAATACAGACCAGAAGAGGAAACACCCAACCCTCTTCCCTGTTCCTTAGAGAAAACGAGAGCAAGAGAGAGAGTGAGAGGGAAGGCAAAGGAGGGAAGAAGGGGTCACCGTTTATTTTTAAAGACTTCTCTTTTTGTCGCTATTTTTCTCTCTGCCTCACACACACACACAATGAAATAGCAATAACCTTTGGCCTCAAATTCAGTGCGCAATGACGTCAGCAAAAGCTTTGAATAAAATCATGTAGCAATATAACACTGCCATCTTCAGGGCTGTGATTAAAGAGAGCTGCAGTCAAGGTGCCGTTCCGCTGCAGAAGGACCTCAGGAGCAAAACATACAGGCAATAATAAATATGGAGTTTCAAGGGTAGCCACTAGGGGGCATCCTCCCTTGCCAAGTGCTATGCAGCATGAAGAGAACGTTCTATTCTCTGTTGGAGTGATACAGTTAGCCACTACAATGGGTAAACGAGAGAGCAGCCGGCTGTGAGTGACCAAGCCTGCTGCCCCTCCATCATCAGAGTGACAAACTACTGTACAGACACCTCTTTACATGCGGACTACTGTGGAAGATATTCTCAAAGTGTGTGTGTGTGTGTGTGTGTGTGTGCATCCAGTCATCTTTCAAGATTTCCAATCTGTGTGTGTCCACACCTGCCTGTGTGTGTGACGGAGAATGTTCTCTGAAGGTGACAGAAATGACATCACTGAGCTCAGAACAAAGTGCTCATTAATAGTCTCTCCCTCTCCCTCCTCCCATAGCAACCCCCCCCCCCCCCACCCCCTCAAGACTTACGTCATAAATAAGCAAAACTGCAGAGTGAGAGAGAGCTGCCTGGGATGGGCTCCAGGCCCCCCTGCAAACCTGATCAGGGTGAGATGGGGGAAGAATGTGCAGACGGGAGGGTAAGGGTGAGAGACGGCAAGGAATAGACGGAAGACAGCGTGGGAACGCAGGAACGGCGTGGAAACAGCAGGAAGGCGTCGTGGGTAGGCAGGGAGGGGGCGTGGGACAGGAGGGAAAAGGAGTGGAACAGGAGGGGGGGGGGGCGCATGATAGAGGGCGGGGGGTGGAGGGGCCAGGGGCACACAGGAAGAAAGGGCAGGGGGAGATGTGGAGGATGACTGAAAATAAAGAACAGAGAGGGTCTGAATGTTCTGCAAAGGAGATGCCAGAAAAATGCGATGAGACAGGTCAAGAGCATAATTTGAAATGAGCTTGTTCATTAATAATCAGAAATAAGCCTTTTTATGTGTGCTGCACGCTCCTTACACTATCATGCTGCTCTGTTTCATTCTCTAACACGCCTGACACAAAGGTTGCCCTCCTCTCCTCCTGCCCTCCTGCTCTCCTGCAATCCTCCCAGCGAGGCAGATTGCCTCTGAGCCTGTGGGCTCCTCCAGGCCTGCTTTCCCAAATCACCACTTCTCCTGACAAGGTGAGCAAATCTTTCGAAACAAATTGACTGTTATAAATAAATATACTAACAAGCTGACGCGTAAGCAACACCTGCTGGACTTTGCCTCCTGTCGTCCAGTCCGTCTCTCTCGCTGTCCCCTCTCCCTCTTCCTCCTCTGCTCCATCCTTTTCTCCCATCTCCCTCTGTCCTCTGCCTCCTGACCACCGCAGTGCGGAGTTGGCAGAATGTTAAAGACCCGAAAGACAGTGTCAGGGGCACCGAGCAGATCCCCGCTCCAGTGCCATTAGCGGCTACGTGCCCGGCCAGCTGCCAGCTCCTTGTGTCTGTCACTCGCCGCGTCTCACTGCGGGGACACAGCTGCACCTCGCCCTGAGCCTCTCCTCGTGGCTCTCGCAGGTCAGGCCACCTCGTGTTGAGGCGGCACCCGAACTTCAGGAGAGGCCCACACATCGCCATGCGATGTACAGTCTGCATTTACTCACAGTGCAACCATCCACTTACGACATTCAGTTAACACACCATTAGAGGAGATTCTAGGGACTCTGGGGGCCGTGGGACCCTCCAACTCCCCCTCCCCTGACATGGTAAAATTAATTACCTTTATTTTGCTGTGAAGTGTAAATTAATAGTTTCAGCAAAGAAAATTCAATAAGCACTTTTGTGAAAGCAGAATCCACCGTTTTGTTGTTATAACGTGCTATGCGATTGACCGCCCTTCGGGGGGGCGCCCTCCCAGCTGGGCCCCCAGGCCATTGCCTGCCCTGCCTGTCCAGTTGCTGTGCCTCTGCTCATCATAACATGCTTGCCCAAAACACAGGTTTAGAACAACGTCATACCATCACTCATAGCAGATTATTAAATATTAGAATGACATTAATAAAAGGTCAACATAAATAGCAGGCAGACTGCAGGGCTGCTCACTGGGAGGCTTCAGTGCAACGACACAGCTTTTTATCACAATACCATAATTATCTTTCCTGGTAAATACACCACATGGCCGATCATGAACCCAGGTCTGTTCCTGCTTGCTGATATCCTGAAAAACTGATGGAAAAAGTCCAGTCTTCCCAGTGCAGCAGTGAAATGACTGCTTAGTCCATTTAAAGGGAGACCGTCAGCATCAACGGGCATGTGTCCCACCCCCAACGCTCCCCCCCCCCGCGCCCTGGCGTTACCATGGAAACCCCATGCTCCAGAACGATGAGTGCTTCAGCCTGTTACTGCGCAGTAGAAACACGACGCTGTGATGGAGGTACCGATACAAATAACATTAAAGCATAAAAGACCTGGTGTACCTGGGGGAGCTTTAAGACACCCTACCCAAATTTAATGCAAATGACGCAAATATGGATGACCGATGACACAGAAATCATACAGGATGCATGAATCGCAATAAACGCAAATGCCGCTGAAAACAGATGAAAAAACGGGCTAGTATGACGCGGAGATGCTTATTCGGACAGAGGAAAAAATGTCCATGGTTAGACTGCGGCTAATTTAACTGTGTATTAAGCAACTCATAATTAACACCGTTTATGAAATATTTACTTTGTAACGTATAAAGAAAACTAATACCACAGATTACAGGTTTATAACACATCAGATACGAACCTATTTTCACTTTTCACAATGATTAGGAAAATGGCCACATATGAGTATGTGTGAGTGTATATATATATATATATATATATATATATATATATATATACACACACACACACCACACGGTTATTTTCCATCTGAATTAAGTTCCGTTTTTTTTAACGAAAACCCTTGGGAAGTCACATTAGTCGCATTCAAATGCTCAAGATGAAATGATAAAATACCTGCATGTTCCCACGAGCCAGGTTAGTTGTAGCTTATGCATTTAAATAAAAAATATTTTTTTAAGCGCAACACGTTTCACTAACACGCAGAAAAGGCCGTTTACATCGCGCCCCCCCCCCCCCCCCCCCACGACGCCCCCCAGAGAAAAATAACAGACGGAAACAAAACCTTGCAAAACAGCTACGTGGGCAGCACGTTTACAGCTAACCTGTCATGTCGTTGTCTTCAGCATCATGCACGCAGGGAGCAGGCAGGACCCCCATGTCACCCCGGAGCGATGCGGACCCCATCTTATCCCGGGATGATCTCACCTCGTTCCGCAGGTCCTGCAGCGCCACGCTCATCGTGCGCCCGGCTCCGGTCACTGTACGGCCGCCGGAGACCCCTCCGCCTCATCAGCAGCGATCAGATGCCTCATTCTGCTCGTTCAGGCAGAGCGTAGGAAAGGCGACCATTAAAGAGAAGCGTGCAGAGCCCGTAGGAGCCGCTCTGCGTTAACGACGACAGGGGTGCAAAATGAGACAGGGAACAGATCTCCGTGCGTCTGCTCGCCTGGCGTCAGGTGTGGACACGTTGGGGGAGGGGGCATCAGCAGATGCATTGTGTTTGACGGGATGGGCTACATCAGGAAACATTAGTGGGCTAGTCGCAAAGCTAAAGGACGCCTGGTTTCGAGTAAACAATGTGTACATGACGCTGAATAACACCCACGGTTCCTTTAGCGAGTACTTTCGGTTTATTTTCAATTACAATCAAAAAACATTATAATATTTAAATTTTTCATGTTGAGGTTTAGAAGCTCTGAGATTTTTTTTTAGCCAAATTAAAATAACTCATACTAAACCTTGACTGAGGTGCGTGTGGAAATCTTGATTCTTCTTTCATCGTTTATAATATAATATAATGTAATACAATATAATGTAATGTAATAGGGCCAGTTAATTCTTTACGCAACAGAGGCGAACGCCTAGGGCGCCATCTTCTGAGGGGCCGCTGAACTACTGATCGGCTGCCAAAGTGAAACTGGGCGGTGATGTTTGCCGGCGCCCCAGCGGTTAAATTTGCCTAGGGCGCTACATCGGCTTCGACTGTAATATAATTTAATAGTACAAGTAAATATGTTCAAGACACAAGATGTACTGACTGATTTTTTTCAGGAAGCGTACACACTAATTGGTTTTCAGCTGAGACACGGACATGCGGACTGGCACGGACGTCTGCTATCGGGAGGTTGTGCTACTGGCGTAAAAGCCCAGGATATGCCTGGCTGACAGTGCAATCTGTGCTGTATAAATGTCAAAATTGCATCGTTTGTGTGATTCATACTTTATTTGCACTTAATAAACAAAGAGCAGCAGCAGCACTGAGTGACGCTACAAACTGTGTACAGACACCAAATGGCATCAAAATGGAGACTGAGCAGACGCGGACCCTCGGGGAACGTGTGGCTGCACCCTAGCTGACCCCCTCCCAACCAAATGCCCTACCGCCCCCCACCCCCGCCAGCTGCCAGCAAATGAAAATACTCTCTGGACCGGAGAGACTCAGGGCCGTGCAACAGACAAAACAAAACAACACAAATGTTTGAAAGACCAAAAACAAACAATGGACCAAGACTGGGTGTCAATCATAGGAAGGTGTGTGGTGGTGGTGGTGGGGGGTTGTAGCGGCTATAGGTGACGTCATTAGCTAAACGTCACTAAAGGTGACGTCCTTGTAAATGTTTATATTCAGTTATCATATAAGCAGAGCTGTATTTGAAGACTATATTACACCACTATCACTCTTATACATGCAGTAGCTTTAAAGAGGTTTATTCTCTTTTTTAATCTACCATGAGACACCTACCTCAATTTTTCATACCGGAGAAGCAAAGAGGATGTCAGCAGACAGCCAGCATGTGGCACAGTGGTCAGGTTCAGGAGGAGGAAGTTTCAGGAGGAGGAAGGTTCCTGCTATCTGCTTGCATTATGGGGAGCCCTCTCAGCAGCATTTTACTCTCTCCGTCAAACATACTCTTTTTTTCATGCGGTGCACACACACGCGCACACACACACACGCGCACACACATGCACACACATAAATGTAGAATTGGCTTCTTCCTGTCTTCCAGGAATGCTTATATTATGTTATGGTCCTGACATCACCAAAGAAATGAGCAGAGGCGTTGTCATAGTATTTCCATAGCAACTGTCTCCAGCACTACGAAGGCCGGAGCCACTCCATAGAGCGATTAGAGGAGGGTGGAGGTTCATGGTGAATAATGAGGATGAAGAGGAGGTACTAAATGCCCAGCTGTAGGTTTGTCAACGTGTTTTTCTTTTTGCATTTTATCCTGCATTTGCTGCACATGCAGTTGGGGCTGCATGTGTGTGTTTAAAATGACTGTACATGCATCAAATTTGATGCCAACATTTTGATTGTACAAATATCTTTTTGGGAAACTGTTTATCTAAAATGTATATCAAAATACCAATTCAGGAAAGATTCTCGCACTCCATAATGCCCTAAATTCTTTTATTGTGTAAAAAAATTGTATTTTCTGGGTCATGTGTGTCCTTTTTCCCAAATGGCTGTGCTGCATACTGTTGTTGTCTATCTGATGATGCTTGTATAGGATTTGGACCATGTTTTTGTCATTAGCATACAAAAACTAATTGCTTGAGAAATCATTCTAACCAGTGTAAAATAACTCAGTGCCCAAACTTTTACGCTATTAAAATGACTCAAATAACAAATTGATGCTTTATTTTGAATCGTACTGGCTCTATACCATGAATTGTGTTGACCCTAAGTCCCATCTCATTTTGCAGCTCTGCAGTAGTTGGTAATGCAAAGTGTTCTTATTTTTAAGTGTGGCTTGTTTAGTATTTAATCAGGTTAGAAGATATCACAATAAATATATTTTTCTAACTAAATTTTAAATGTCGTTCATGCACAACGCGCTGATCCACGCGCATGGCTTCCAACAGCGAAATGTTTCTCAACTTCTGTTGGTGTTTTTATCACCACCATGCGGATGAAAACAGTATTACAGTGAAATGCAACGCCAGGCGACACAGCATCGTTCCGAATTGGGGGGCGGGGGGCATAATTCTACAGAGGGGTTAATCTTATCATTAACCAATGAATGAATCTATGAGTGACGGGGGAGGCACTCTGCGGGCCAATCAGCTTTCAGCTGGGGCCGGTGCCTCTGTGGCCCCGCCCCTGTATACAGCCCAGCTGTGGAGATATCAAGGCTCCTTGAGAGAGTTGTATCTGAAGATCAATGGGACCGTTGTTCTAAAATATGAATTAGTTCATAAATTGCCTGACTTTTTTTTGTCTAGCCCACTGTATAGCCATGCACTTGTTTTCAAGAGTTTCATACTATGCTGACAAGTCAGACTGGGGCAAGCGAATACCCATTTGCCATGTCCTCTGCTTTAGAACAACTTCTGCTCAAGCTACTGAGCGTGTTTTTGAGAGGCAAGGCCTGTCTTGGGGCACAGGTTGGAATGTGGGACTGCGCTTTATAAACGAGACCCCGCTTTCATCCACTGTTTGGCTCAGCCGCAGGACGGCCTCTGTGCTCAGGCAGTGATGCCTGGCAGGGAGTCAAGTTTCCAAGCAAAGAGTGACAGAACAAAGAAAGACGGGCTCCAGGATGCCACAGTTAAAAGGCAGCTCCTAAATAGCCAGGTGCGAGTCTTCAATCGTATCTGTCCATCTAGGGACACCTGGAACAGTCCTGGGAGTGGAGCAGGTCTTTGGTACTCATGCATGGGATAGAGCAGGGTTATTCAAATCACGGTCCTTCGAGGTGCGAGCACTGCTGGTCTTCCAGCCTTCCTTCACCTGTGAGCCAGTGTGAAGCCTCTGACCAATCAGAATCAGTAATTATTAAACTAACTCCCTGGGAGAACTGAAAACAAGGCCTGGATTTGGAATCGAGGTCCAGATTTGAAGAACCCTGGGTTAGAGGTTTGGAGTCCATGCTGTGGAGATCCAGTTTCATTTAATTTATTTAGCAACTGCTTTTATTCAAAATGACATGGAACTGAGAAAACAGAGGTAGAAAGTGCCAGGAGATACTGAGGGCCAGGGGCCTTGCCCAGGGGCCCCATGGTGAAATCACTGTGCTGACCCCAGGATTTGAACCAGCAACATTCGGATCACAGGCACAGTGTTCTAACCCATTGAGCCATACACCATACCCACCCTGTTACACATGTGAAACAGGGTAACACAAAAGCCCAAATATCAATAAATTTGGCTCTCATGTTAAAATTAACAGCATTAGTTAATATTACTGGGCAGTAATTAATTCAAATACTGGCCATTTGTATTTCAGTACCTGGGCCGGCCTTCAGTGCTGTGACAATGTGACAAAGACCCAAGCTGTGAATGATCATGCAGACGTAGCTGTTTGTTAATGGCGTAGCATGTGCAGTGACCACCATCACCAGGAGGAATGACTTTACCCGTCGCTGACCCTTTCTCAGAATTCGCATTTATACTGCTGGTAATAATACTATCTATAGATCAGACTGACTCGACAAAGAATAAAACTGCTTTAAAGGGGCTTTTCCCAGAGAAGGTGTCACAGTGACAGAGCAGCCACTGGACTGTAGACTCCTCAAACTGCACAAGCTTCCTGTTCTGTGAATTACGGCTGCATGTCAGTGCTTGCCAAAAATACGTCCTTTGTCACAAATGTATGTAGGATGTGTTTCACTGCTAATATTCACAAAACTTTCACAAAACCAGTGTGCTGTGTAAATATACAGTGCAGATGTTGTGCTTCTTGGTCACTTCTTATCAGTTGGCTGATACTATTTCTCAAAACAACAGTTTTTCCCATGAAAGTATAGTTCACTTTTCTCAAGCATTACTCAGCATTTTGGCTGCTTGTCTCGTTTAGGGAGCTTGCGTCTCTTGGTTGACGGAGTCCCGAGTCTCCCACGAGCTTGAGGTTTTCAATACTAGCAATTAGTCTCTTGCTTCGTGGTTTGATTTAGTTTGCGTCTTGTTTCCGGATTCACGGTTTTGTTCAGGCAACATTTTCTTCTAGGTTTTCACTTTTGTTTTCTTGTTTTTTCTTTCTGCTTCTGTTCCTTGGTCCCCTGTTCTGGTTCGTTTCGTGTCCAACAGCTGGGCCCCTCTTTTCACACCTTTTCCCAAAGGTCACCATCCCCAGGCCACTTCTCTGTTTCCCGCAGTGCTATGTCCTTTGGACTGGGGGAACTTTGTTGTTGAAAATTTGGTGGTTGGGACTGTCCAGTTCAGGTTTATGTACTTAAGTAATGAAGTAAATAAAATTAGATTTTGTCAAGTACATTGAACCCTTACATGACAATTATTATTATTTGATGGAAAATTTCCCCTAATGCATGGGTGCATGTTTCATGCAGTATACTACAGTGGAATTCTGCATGTTTTTTTTATTACCTTTTATGAACCAAGTGCAACATTAAGCATCTGTGGACAAAAGTGCACAAAATGAATCAGTGCATAAATATGTGGACCTTTGGAATCTGCAATGATTCCACAAATTAATGTATCAGTGTAGCAGAGATGTTGTGTGGTTACAGAATTGGCCTTGGCAGAGCCTGTGGCTGCCCTTTCTGCCCATGTCTGTGGTAATTAATCACCTTACATGGATTTAGAGAACATGAGGACCATTATAGCATTAGTAGCAATGAGTTCTATGAATTAGTGTGGCAGGATTAGTAAGAATACTCTTTCCCCTCTATTTGGGACGTCCAGGCGGTTTTTCAAAAATCGGTGGTTTGTCTGGGTTTAGTGTCGCATCCCACGTGACCAAGTGTTGCAAGGAAGGAAAAGGCATCAATTTTCAATACATAGCAGCTGCTCAGTATCATCACGCAGCATCTGCAAGGCTCATGCACACATTCACTTTAAAGATTAAACGACATGCACACCCTTTTTGTGATATGCACACCCCTGCATGTCGCACTGTTCACGAGTGGCGGCAACTTCCAGAAACCGCCGACACATTTTGTTTTATATTCGTGCGAAGTGAATCGAGGCACCTGCTGAAAGATTAGCAGACCTTAGCTTAGTGCTCTGTAACTTTTTAAAATACAAATTTTCCTCCATTTTTTTTATTATAAATTGTTCGTATTTTACTACTGCAGCTGCTGGCATGGAAAAGGCAGAAGCCGTCTTTTTTTCTTTTATATTTGTGACATTCTGTGAGCGACAGTGTGCCCTCTTGTTCGTCTCACCAAATATGGCAACCCTGGCAAGGATGCTGTGAGGTAACGTGTTAGAGTCCCACCAACTCCTATCACGTACTGGGCAGGACATGGCTCACACTTAACCCCAATTGCTCCAGGGGCTGGACGACCATGTTTTCACAATTATATTTTGCCGTTGAATAAAGAGCCTACTAAATAAATGTGAATGTAGGAGCAATTGCCATGTTTAGTGTTAACAAGAAGGCTATAAGCTGACAGGGCGATGTTAATACGCCGCGGGCCAGGATACCGTTAGCATTAGCATGTGTGTTGTGATAACTAAGAGGGTAATAACCAGCTCCCCCTTTGCATGCAGGGATTGTTGCTCCAGCCAGGCAAGTAGATTTATCCAAATTGCAGCATGGTCATGGGTAGAGACATGGAAGCCGGTGCGTACTCCTCAGTTAGAAACCTCGTTAAAAGCTGAAAAGGGAATCGTTTGATTTTTCCATTTCCAGTGCAGTGTTTTTACTGCGAGTAGTGCAGTGGAGATGTAGACAGCTTGGTGCCAGCTACAGTAACAAATGGAAGCAAACTTTTAAAAAATCAATAAAGATTCACACTCTGCTTCTCATCTGCTGTGGCTGAGCTGCTGGCTCCGTGCAGCTCAAACTGCTGACTCGGCCAAATTGCAGCACGGAAGGACCTACAACCTCCTGCCTCTCAGGAATTCCACCCAGCTGCTGAATCCCGGTTCATGTGGTTTCTTCAACGTTACGTGTGAGAAATAGGTGAATCACAGGTGAATCACAGGTGAATCACAGGTGAATCACAGGTGATCTGTTTCGCTCTCTTCTGTATCAGGAATTTGATTATTTTACGTGTTACATATTACTTACTTTTCTAAAGTGGAGAATTACTCAAGAACATAGCAAGTTCTGCTCCTGTGGCCATCATACTTCCACGATAAGCTCAATGCATGGCTGGTAGTTTCTGTGAAATCTGGTGTTGTTTGGCGATCGAAAGGCTTGTGTGTGAATGACAATATACAGCCGACAAACCAAAGATAGCTTTTAGGAACTGTGTTCCCCAAAGATTGTTCACATTTCTGCTTAGAAAAAAATAGAAGACTTCAAAAACCCTTTCAGATACCAAAATTGTTGGTTTTGAATTTCAGTCCATACATTCCGTACTCTTTGAGTAAAACATATAAAAGGCAGATTACCGTTTGATATAACATTCGTCTTTCCTTGTACAAAAAGAGAGTTGTGCCTAAATGTAAATTATTAAGGCCTGCAGCTAGATGGCATGATGTAACAGCTGTTAATAAATGCGCACAGCCGATAAGACACGCAAACGGTCACAGCTGAAGGGCGCTTGTAAATACAGTCAGGACAGCGAGTGCAGAGCCATTGCATTAGGAATCTGGTCCATTTGCAGGTGAAAAGGGTATTTTGAGGCACTGCATGCCCCGATGCGTCATTAAACCAAACATTTCACCACTTTCGTCCACAGTAAAAATGTACCTTAAAAAGTCCTAATGAAACGGTTAGGGCTTTGGTTTGAAGGTGAGAGCTGTGTGCTGGACTCTCTCATGACCAGAAAGGACCCAGTGCACTGAGAATGGAAATGAGGCATGACAGCACGATCCATCTATTCTCTAATAATATTAATAATATGAGTAGATGCAGATCCTGCCAGGGGACAATGCCTGGAATGAATATGGAGTCTCCAGAAGGTCCTACAGGAATGTCCAGTGAACTGAGTATGTGTCTGTGAAAGATCCTCACAGAATCTGTGGCAGACAAGTCACATGAAATACGAGAAATATGTTCTATTAAAAACATGAGAAATTCTGCTTGGTAAAGTAAACAAACATCCTTTCATCTTGTTCATATAGATGAGGGATTTTCCATTCAACATGTTTCAAATCCATTATCTCCCCGACATTCACATTAAGCTTAATCCTGAGGGAACTGCTGTTTGCTGATTATGCGAAATTGATTCCTGGGGGGTGGGTACGTGTGATCAGTAACGCAGAATGCTCTTCTGCTTTCCGTTCTATTTGCTCAAAGGAATTTAATGTCTTTGATGAAAACCAAACATATTTGCCTGTCATAATTAATACCACATTAACCTGACCAATGGTTAGAAGATGGGTGGTTGGATGAATGTCATTTAGATAGGAATTAACACTAATAATCTAAATACTGTCTGTAAATCAGTAAACAGCTCTATATGGTGACCTGTGCTGGCACCTATCTAACTCTGGTTCACTGCAGCCTTCTTTTGGTATAAGGTTACTAATATAGGATGAATTGATGGGTCCAGGTGAAAATCTGGAAAACTTTTATCGAGTTAAATAGAGCTATTAACCTCTTATCTATAGCCAAATAGACTGGTATTTGGAAACCCCCCATGTACAAAGCAAAAAAGTGCAGGCAGAAACACAATTGTTGCCTCCCAGTTTGAAGGATGCTGAAATTACATCGATAATATTTTTAATCCAATGACTTAAAGAGAGCAGGGGTAGGGGATGGACACACTGCGCTTGCGCTTGTACATATACCCTCCTTCGGACTCGCCGAGTCTGAGCTGCGCTGCGTTGCGTTGCGGTCCGGTGCGGTTCGGTGCGTTCAGAAGCGACGCCGCTGGGGACCTGACTGGTTTCTCCATTAAACACTGCAGCCGCACTGGTACCGCGCAAACCTTATTCTTAATTGTCAGCCGCACGCCTTTTAGCCCAACACGAGTGAAGCCATGTCGAACAAGGAGGAAAAAACCGAGGAACAGAACCAGTCCAGTTGGAAAGATTTTTTCTATAATCCGCGGAATGGAGAGTTCATGGGTCGGACAGCCAGCAGCTGGGGTAAGATGCCGGTTCATGTGAAGAAAGATGTAGTCATGAAATAGAAAGGCAACGATTCGGAGGTGGTTTACATGGCAAGAAATTAGTTGAAATACATAGAAATGTGCCGATTTCATTCATTTAACCTTTTATTTTTTAACTGCAGTGCAATACAAAAAAAAACAGAAAAATATTTATCTTAATCCGTTTAGGGAGATGTCTTTAGGCTATTTATCGGTTTTTTTTTTTTTTTTTTAAATAACTGCTTTCTGTGGGCTAGCTGTAGGTGTCTACATCTAAACCACTTCCTCGTACCTAAAAATCTTGCGGAATGACGTGTCTATTTGCAGTTATATGTTAAAATGAGACATTTAACCCACAACACAGAGCAGCCGCTTTCTCTAAATTGTCTCTTGGTTCGAACGCAATGCAATGAGATACATGAGACAGAAGCGCTGGTGAATCGTTCGACTCATTTGGACCAAATGGCCAAAACTGCCTATCTGTACACAGCTGTAGCGAAGTGTGATTAGGCAGGCGCTTCCATCATGCCACATCCTCTCAGGTCTGTATTGGCAGGTTTTTAAATCAAATAATGATCATATTAATAATGAGATTCATCATGACACCTCGATGGACAAAACGCAGCAATATTTATACGGCGTTATTTTTATGTCAAGTGCTGATAGCATCAAAGAGGGTGAGACTCAGATGTTGCTTGGGGGTGGGAGGTAGATATAACGAGCAGTGTCACCGCAGTGCAGTTAAATGTGCTTTTGAGTCGCTCATGTTAAGCAGGCTCGTCTTGAGAGGAGGACCCGCGTGAAAGGGACGGGGCTAGACGTGCGGCGGTATTTAATGTCATCAAGCCTTCTGAGTGACACCACCAAGGACCGCCATGCGAAATGTCATATATGCGAATGCGCATGTGACTTCCTAACCGATTACATTTGGCGTCCGCATCCGCGATGTAGGTTTGATGACATTGATTGGAAACCACAGATCTTGCGGTGGATGCTAAGTTTTCATAAATAATTAGCTATGCTTTCGGAGCCCCGCCAGCAAAGCTTGGTAGCGAAATGTTTCACGAGATTCAACACGCATGAAGGCAGCTACAGTAGCCTGACAGTGCCGGACTGCAGCATCCGTGTCCCCAGTGACGGACTCCACGTTTATCTGAAATGTGCATAAATCTGCCGATTCCCCGCTACCCCCAACCTTCATATCAAGCGTGTACTCAACGAAATGTGACCGAAGGCATTTGTCAAAATAATGCCCATTTTTCTCTTATCAGTAGGACGCTAATCGATATAGGATTGCAGATAATCAACGGAAATGCATTATTTAAAACTGACTTGTAAAAAGCCTTTATATTAAGATTTATTATCTTTGCCTGAGGTTTTCCGCCCATAAAAAAGCTGATATAACATAACGCTGTAATATGAAGCAATCCACCGCCGAAGCGATTAATTGGCGTAAAGTTGGAGCAGCGAGGCGCGGCGCCATCTCAAGGTCAAACGGGTTTTCCCAGAGAGCGCAGACGCTTTATGGGAAACGTAGTAATGAAATGAAATACCGCCTGAGATGCACATAGTCTTATGTACTGGTGAAACGGAGAAGGTCATTTTAGATATTATTTTCTTCTCCATGGAAGAAACAAAATTTAGTGCGATGGGCTGTTGTAACACTATGCGGTACAAGAGTAGGTAAACACATGTTAGTAATAAACATATGTTCGAGTAATTAATATTAGATGGGGGGAGTTATTTGTTCATGCAGGTGACGTGAGAAAGTTACACATAGGCAACTTATGTGTGACTTATAAGTCACATAGTTTTTACAGATCCATGTGTATGGCCTGGTGTTAAATGTACCCAGAGGGCAGGCTTTGCTGCCCCTGAGCATCTCTCATGTGCCACTGTGTTATGGCTTTTGGTACCATAGTGAAGTAAAGTCATTGCTAATGTTGCTGTCTTCACTCACCCCAGAGGCAAGTGTGTGTGACACTGGGGTGTATACAGGGGCGGGGCTACAGAGGCACTGGACCCAGCTGAAAGCTGATTGGTCTGTGGAAGGCCTCCTCTCTTGTGACTTGCTGAACATATCATTGGCTAGTGATAAGGCTGGCCCTTCTGTATCACTTATGACCCCACTTATGCTCCCACCTTAATTGCTCCTGGTGTGACAAGCACACAGTGATTCTCTGATGAAAGTACTTATGCCGCGACTGTGAGTCTAATGAAACTTTGACTGATCTCTCATGGGAAGTGGCTGATCTCTCATGGGAAGTGGCTGATCTTGTTCTCTTCCTGAGGTGTCTCTCTGTGTATAATAGCACCAATGAGATCTGCTGCAAGAGTGGGATCAGACGTGTCAGTCCTCAGATCAGCTGCATTTCCAGAATGCTTGACATGTTTAAGAATATGGTCCTTCATTGCCTCTCTGGCACACATGCCAGTGCACAGTGACCATGTGACCCATGCGTCTCTTTAGAGGCATATAAAATGCGTGTAGGCGCCTGGTGGAATGGGTGTGTGGATGCGACACGGAAAGGTGATGTAAAGTGGAGGGAAAAACCAGAATCATGTTGGGTTTTTTGGGCATTGAATCTTTCTGTGTTTGATTGACAGTAGATTGGACAGGAATGTGTGTATTTCATCGACAATGGATTAGATGGGGGTGTGTGTGGATTTGGTTGAAACTGATTAGATGGGTTGAGTCAGTGTGCTTGGCAGTGGATTAGATGGAGTGTGTGTTTGGTTGACATCAAATTAAAATGTGGTGTATGTATTTGATTGACAATGGATTACACAGGGTTTGTGTGTATTTGATTGACTGAGGAACATTCACAATGGACAGCAGCACAGTCCCCCAGCTGTGGAAGCACTCCACTGTGGTCCCCATTCTGAAAAAGTCCTCGGTTAAGATCCTGAATGATCTCAGGCCTTTGGCTCTCACCTCACTAGCAATGAAGGCCATGGAGAGGGTCATTGAGGATCATATCATCAAGGTGACCGGCCCACTCATTCACCCTCTCCAGTTTGCGTACTGGGCAGGCAGGGGGGTTGACGATGCAAAATGTTCATCATGCACAAGATACACAAGCATCTGGAACTCCTCAACACCTCAGCTAGACTCCTGTTTGCAGATTCCTCATCTGCATTCAACACTATGCGACCACACGTCCTGGCAGAGAAACTCTCCACCCGCTTCCACCTGGAAGACCAGCTCACTCTGTTGATCATCAACTTTCTGACCAACAGGACACAGAGTGCTGGTCAACAACATCTTCTCTGACCTCTCCATCACCTCCACTGGCTCCCCCCAAGGCTGCGTCCTGTCACCTCTTCTGTTCATCCTGTACACCGATGACTGCAGGTCCATCCACCCAGACTGTCATCCAGTGAAGTACGCGGATGACACAGTCCTCCTGTCTCTGCTCTCAGGCTCCTTACTTCACCACGGCTCACTTCTCAATGAGTTTGTGCGATGGTGTGACAATGCCTCCCTGGAGCTAAACGTGGAGAAGACCAAGGACATGGCGGTGACCTTCTCTAAAAAACAGAGGGAGCTGGTGACAGGATCTGTCAGCATAATCTACAGGCAGACAGTGGAGGTGGTGGAGGAGTACAAATATCTGGGCATCATCTTTGACTGCACCCTAAAGTTTGCCTCCAACACCGAGGACCTTCTAAGGAGATGTCAGCAGCAGCAACATCTCCTAAGGCAGCTCAACAGCTTTGGGGTCAACAAGGTCATACTCAGAACCTTCTACTACTCCTTCATTGAGAATCTTCTGTTTCTCCATCACCTGCTGGTATCACTCCACCAGCCTGCAGCACAGGACCCGCCTGCCAACACAGTGAAAGTCTGCTCTAAGATCATCGGCCTCCTGCTCAGAGCACTTTCATCCCTGAGGAAGCAGCAAACTCTAAGAGCAGCGTGCAGGATTCTGCAGGACCCCTCCCATGGTCTCTTCCCGGAGTTTGAGTGTCTCCCCTCAGGATGACGGCTCCGCTGCCCCTGCTGCAGGACCCCTCCCATGGTCTCTTCCCGGAGTTTGAGTGTCTCCCCTCAGGACGACGGCTCCGCTGTACCCTGCTGCAGGACCCCTCCCATGGTCTCTTCCCGGAGTTTGAGTGTCTCCCCTCAGGACGACGGCTCCGCTGCCCCTGCTGCAGGACCCCTCCCATGGTCTCTTCCCGGAGTTTGAGTGTCTCCCCTCAGGACGATGGCTCCGCTGTCCCGGCTGCAGGACACAGAGGAGGAGAGCGACCTTTGTTCCCAGGGCCGTTCAAGTCCTCAACTCACAGACTTCCCTTCCCCCCCGCCTCCTTGCACTTGACCCCCTCCCCCCATGCCCACTAACAATCTCTCCCTTTTACATATTTATTCAGTTCCCATCTACCTGATTGACCACAATTTTGCACAGAACCTTCTAAACACTGTATTCACTGTTGCACTTTACGTCACTGTGTCCCTGTCCAACTGCCCTGTGTGCCTTAATTGCCCCTCGGGGACAAATAAAGTTTTTTTAATTTGAATTTGAGTGCTGATTGACTAGTTGGTGGTATGATGGACTCTGCTAGGTCACATGATTGACTGGCTAGGAAGATGAATGATGAATGACTTGTTGATTAGCTTGGAGGAAACTTTTGGGCAATGATTCTGTACATTCCTTCCTCTTTCCAGTTTTTGTATCTAACTTGGTCTGCAAGGTGGTACCCGAAAGAACTGGGTCATCAGCCTGCAGTAAGCTTTTGTTTGTCATCCAGGAATAGGGAAGCGTTCCGAGATGAGGTGTTAGCTCTCTCATTTGCTCTCCAGCTCTCATCCTCCTGTTCTACCTGGTGTTCTATGGCTTCCTGGCTGGGATGTTCAGCCTGACAATGTGGATCATGCTGCAGACGCTGGATGACCACACTCCACGGTACCGGGACCGAGTGGCCAATCCAGGTAGTGTTATGGCTTGCAGAAAAGATAAAGGATTGAAAGGAGGGTGAAATGAATCACATCAGTAATCCTCTGCTGGGACTTTCTCTGCCTCCCAGGGCTGGTGATCCGGCCCAAATCCATGGAGATCGTCTTCAACCGGACAGTCCAGAGCAGCTACAATCAGTATGTCAATAATCTGGAGTCTTTCTTGCAGCGTAAGCCCTTCCGTGACGTTGACACCCTCCCACTGCACCACAGACACTGCAGCACGGACACCCCAGCATACCCCCTTCCACTGCATCACAGACACTTCAGTACAGAACCCCCACTGTATCACAGACACTCTAGCAGAGAATACTCACTGCATCGCAGATACCCAAGCACCGACTCTCCACTGCATCACAGACTCTCCACTGCATCGCAGACACTTCAGCAAAGAACCTCCATCTTACCCAGGTCTGGGCACAGGCATCCAGTGCAGTTCTGCACGCGGGTTTCTGAGGTAGGTATTTACTATCCAGACACATTTCAGCAGGGCACGTGAGGGTGAGCTTTGCTGTGTATGGCCGTTGTGACAGTGAATGCACGTCTCGGGCGACGCACTGCGTGCGTGACGGGCACGTCTCTCTCTCTCTGCTCCTGTGCACCTCCCTCCCCCAGAGTACAACGACACGGCGCAGGAGAAGAATGAGGTGTGCCAGCTTGGTGAGTACTTTGAGCAGGACGCCGAGGAGGAGAAGAAGGTCTGCCAGTTCAAACGCAGCACGTTGAGACAGTGCTCGGGCCTGTCGGACACCAGCTTCGGCTACTCTGAAGGAAAACCCTGCATCCTGGTCAAGATGAATAGGGTCAGTCATTCCTCTAGTCTCCAACTCAGTTCAGTGTATATCTGCGGTTCTTCCCCAGCCACATGAGATCTGCTGGAGGTCATGCATGTCTCAGAGCACCTGTTCGCATGGTCATCCCTAGCTGTGGCCCTCTCTGTTCCGCTTCATTCATCAGAAGAGTCATGAGATCAGGCTGATTGGGGAACGTGGGACATGGTAGCAGTCCAGCACACAGGCAGATGCAGCGTTAGGGCTTTGGTGCTCCTTGAGGGACCTTTGTGGGGGGAGAACCTCATTATCAACTGGCCTCCAACAGTGAAACACCTGCTCATTCTACACACAAAGCACTGTTACCAGGCACTTGGGGGCCCTAAACAAACTCCATGAGGCCCTTTAACTCTCCCTCCCCCTACATAGTAAAATGTATTACTATTATTTTAGCATCGTCTAAATTAAACACAAATCTTTTATTTTTATTTGCTAAAAACAGAATACACAAATAAAGCAGATTTGTCGTTGCAAAGTGCTATGTAAATGGCTGCCCTCAGGGGCCCCCTTCCAGCTTGGGGCCCCAGGCCATTGCCTGCCTTGTCTGTCCTGTCACTACAACTGTGAGGCCATGGAGTGTGGTGGACTGTGAGGGAAACACACAGAGCAAAAGCAGGATTTGAACCCACAACCTTGGAGGTGCGAAGCCACTGTGCCGCCCCTATACTGACAGAAATATCTCTCTGCAATTTTCTCTCTCTGCAGATCATTGGTTTGAAGCCACGAGGTGATCCATACATTAACTGCACTGCAAAGGTATGCAGGATCACACACATGCACACATATGCTCTGTACCAAATACATACGCCCCTCTCCCTCCAACAAATGTGTGGATGTACTCAATAGTTACATTTATGTATGATAAAATAACATTACATGGATGTGAGATGTTCGCTGTTGTCCTGTCTGGTATTTTGATGTGTGTGTAAGGTCTGGTTTGTTCTTTGCTTGTATGTCTACATTTTTATTTGTCAACCATGCTGCTGGGTGTACACACACACACACACACACAGGTTTGTAATTATATCTTTGTGGGGACTCTCCATTCATTTCAAAGGGGAAAACTCTAATCCCAACATGATGACCTTAACCCGAACCCAGCCGTAACCTTAACCATAAGTATTTTCCCAGTATTTGGCATTTTTACTTTTTTGATTGCATTCAAAGATCTTTTTGGGGGTTCTGAGAAATGGTCCCCACAATGTGAAAATAACAGGTCTTTACTACATTGTGGGGGACATGTGGCCCGCCACAATGTAATAGAAACCTAATCCACACAGACACACACACGACCTTTGACCTCAAAGCCTAGCTGAAACTCGCACCATCTTCCGGTTCTTATTCTGCAGTTCTGTAGATGTATTGATATTAAATGTCCCATCTGCATCTCAGTATATATATTTACCATCAAACTGGAGTAGTATGATATATGTGATCTCAGCAAAGATGGAGTCAGTATCTGCCTTCCTAAGGTCCTCTATGATTAAATCGCTTCCAAACTGCTTTTGGACGTGTCACACGAGCCCTCTGCTGTTACCCCTTCTCCTCCGCAGAGAGACTCCGCAGTGCAGATGCAGTATTTCCCAGCAGAGGGCAGGTTCGATAAGATGTACTTCCCCTACTATGGCAAGAAGGCTCACGTAAGTAGCTCTCTTCGGCGATTTTTGGCCACGCCCAGGAAGAGCTTGTGACGCGAGTGAGCTGAGTGCCCGTGTCCCCCGCAGCCAAGCTACGTCCAGCCCCTGGTGGCGGTGAAGCTGCTCCTGACCAAGCAGGACTACAACACGGAGCTGGTGGTGGAGTGCAAGGTGGAAGGCAGCGACCTGCGCAACAACGACGACCGCGACAAGTTCCTGGGCCGCGTGACGTTCCGCATGAAGGTCCTAGAGTAGAACCCATCAGCAGGAGGTGCACACAAGCCACACACACACACACACACACATACACACACACTGCCAGAGAACAGTCCCATTCCCTCCTAGCCACCTGAACAAAGCCACAATCGTCGTCAGGATGGCGTGCCACATTAGGGACCTGTAAATAGGTGTGTCTGGTGCTGCCACTCGCTGTGATCCTTACAATTTTGTGACGTGCAACCTGTTGTATCAGTGGTGTTTATCTATGTACATATTTAATCGATATTTCTGACCATTGGAATAAATCTAAGGAATAAATTAAGCAACAATATGAATTATTTAAAGAGAGAAAGAACTTTAAAAAACAGTTATACTGGGCTGCCATCTGAAGAAAATGATTTTTTAACTTCTGCAAAATGTGGTTTGTGCAGATGCCTTAAGACCTGTATGGAAATAGAACTTGTGAAATAAAAAAAAATCAATTTTAAAAAAAAGCAAGTTATGTGTCTTTTGCATTCATCACCAGTGATAAAACGCAGGCTGTGTGATCAGGTGGTTCAGATAGGAGGAACAGGCGCGCGTCGCTGGTCCTGCTGCCTGTGCTTCGTATTCTCGACCCGTACAAACCCGAAGAAAATTTTGACATATTAATGTAACGTTGCTGTTATTAAACTGCTTTTCATATATTTGCATTATCGTCAACATTATACACTGTGACAACGTATGGCCAGCTGATTTCATATCACACGCACGTACAGGACATGAATCAGACACAACACAGAAGCGCGTTTTAATCTCATACTTGAACATCGCGCATCGTCTACTGTTTTGAGCTCTAGATGCTTTAAAATCACATTAAAGCAATTTATTGTGGATCTTCAGTTTATTTTTCAAACGGTTACCCGAAATGTTAAAGATGGCAATTAAGAGACATCACCCCATCCTGGTTTGCTGTGTAGATGTTAACATAGATGCTGAATATGTATTCACAGATTAATAACAAGTATGCAGAATTACACGTACTAGTTTGATTGATAATTGGATCTCATAACTACTAAACTAAGTTGTAACGTGGTTCTTCAAATGTTACTCCAGGACATCTGACTATCTAATGAAAGCTTACTGATCGTTTAACGTGGTGTTGCTGGTTGTGATTTTATATTACAGGATAACTAACAGAAACTACCGTACCTATATGACATGATTTCCGTCCGGTAACACTGCAGGTTAACCAACACCACACTGACATCACATTGCATTCATTAAACAAAAACGTGTAGTTTCAGAATCTGACTGTGAAAAAAACGCTGTATGAAAAAAAAGACTTGACTTTCTGTGATCTGTGTTTGATGGTTTCTCTCATCCACCTCCGCCATGTCGATGAAATAGCTGAATCAAAATGGACGGACCCGTGGACCATGTGTAGTACCATCCATCCAACACAGGGTGGCATCAAACCTTCAAATGATTCAGAACTGGTACATTTGCGCAGCGCCAGTGCAAAGACGCCCAAGTCCCTGAAACAAAATACGTGTCAATTTAATGTCAATTTAATGTTCACATTCCGCATCCTTTGAACGTAACACACATTTGTCTAGTTCACCACTGAACTGTAGGGAGCTCATAGATTTACTTGAGGCTCATTATCTGGAAAAAATATAAAGGAGTTCGTTCAATAATATGTCCAGTGGTGTTAATACATTTACTATCATAAGTCAGTCATTGGTTAATAAAATTACAAACAAATTGACCAGGTACTACAATATATGCAGATACAGAAAATCTGATCCACTTTTATGCTTAAACACTTCGTAGCGGTGGATGGTGGATAAGCACTGGGAGCAAACTCTCTGAACGACTTTCTGTAGTAACATGGAAGTAATTTATGCATACGTGCACTGCTGCGTGTAGAGGGGTAGCATAGGCGGAGTTTGATGTTTGCACTTTGGGGGGCGTGGCAAAAAACCCACATCCTGCTGACTTTACATGTTAACGCACGTAGCTGATGCACACATAATCTGTAATTTTGTCTACCTATAGGGTACCAACAAACCGCTAATGCAAAGGTGCAAAGTACCAGCACAGAACACAGAACACAGCTCGATGCTGGCGACTGGGGAGGCACTGCTTGTTGCCGCCCCCTCACCAAACTCCGCCCATGAGGGGTTGGGTACTCGAACGGGGAGAGGCGTGGCGTAGGGAGCAAGAGCCCCGATGTATGCTTTCAGGGTTCTTCGGAAAATTTTGCATGATCGTCTGTTATCGAAAGAGGGGTACCTAGAACCATAAAAGGTGGGCACTTTCAGTCGTTCAGGCAAAAGTGGGCAGGTGCAGTTGCTCAGCACATTCCTGTTTCTCTCCCAGGACCCGAATAAAGTGGACATTCTCAGCTGCAGCTCGGACAGTCATAAACTCCCCCGCGCGGCCGCATGCCTTCTCATCCTCTGCTTCTCACATCATATATTTACCACAACCTTGCTGCAGCCATCAGAGAATCACCAGTTTGGGTAGGCTGCATGTCACAGATGAGCATGAGATTGCATTAAAAAGCATTAGAACCAATGACAGCTGGTGACCAAATTTTTTGAAGCAACCCATTCCCCCCCCCATATAATTTCTGACCTGATCATGAATGTTAGAAAGAAGGGAATAGCCCTGGTGTAGTTTTACACCTGATGGTACAAGCAACATGAAACATCTTTACTTTAAAAGGTACATTTACTTACAGGTAAGAGGTACAATTGGCAGACCCTTGAGGGTACAACCCCAGTGACAAGTAACTGTACCCTCAAAGGTACAAATTGGTACTTTTTTCTGACAGTGTATATTAGTCATTATAGTAAATATTAAAATATTCAGTGCACTATAACGAAACATTTCCTTTGGTTACTAATTTCAGTCCAGTGTAGTCCTGTTTAGCCTGATTCCCGAACATTACGTGATTATTAGCTCGGTGAGCTGATGCTTACAGTGCGATGCTGGTGCATCCATTTCTGAAATAGAAGCAGTATAGAAATACAAGTAAAACCGATGCAAGGTCACCTCCCTGCAGACCAAGCATTCTTTGTTGTCAACTTTCCTAACTTTTTCACTCTAGTCGCGTGCCCTAAACGCCAGCTCGTGTGGACTCAATCTCTAACTAACCAATCAATTACTAAACAGGTGTTGATAAGAAGTACGTAGTGAGGCAGATAAAGTTTCGCTTCACTGAAGTTCCCTTTTTCGACCTAAGGGTGGTGCTGTTTTGCACAATACTTTGTCCGATATTTTTTGAACCGGTCTCAGTTTTTTAGTTTGTAATGGAAATGATCGTTGTGATAATATATTGGCATTAAAAGATTTTTTTGTGATATGAATGTTACTTTTTCTTTTCCGGATGTCTTAAAGACATCTCCACTATTCCATGTCCACTATTCCATTGTATTTTTAATATAGTTTAATTTTAAATGGGTTGCATTTAGTGTTTAGAATCACAAGCAGGGGATATCTCTGATGTCAGTGTATCGTAGGGAACACACACACACACACACAGACACAGACAGACACACACACACACACACACAGACACACACACACACACACAGACACAATATATTACTATCCAAGTGGTGATCTGAAAAATGTCCCCAAAAGTAATGAAGTTCCAGGTTTTACCACATTTTGGGGACGTGTTGATCTATATGCAACGTCCCCCATCCCTCAACATATATATATATATATATACACACACACACACACACACACACACACACACACTGTGGTATGCACCTTATCTACACACCAACATGCATACAGAAACACACATTGTCGTATACCACTATTTCTGATTACACACACCTGTATTTATCATGAACAGTGTTGGGGGTAACGCGTTACAAGTAACGTGCGTTACGTAATAATATTACTTTTCTTAAGTAACGAGTAATATAACGCATTACTTTATAAATTTGCACATCAATATTTAAGTTACTTTTTTTAAAAAGTAGCGCGAGTTACTTTTCTATTTTAATTAATTTGCTTAAAAAAATATTTAATTAAAACGAACGTAGTCACGTAGAATCACGCACTCAGTGCTGCTTTGAAAATGCATTCCGAGCTGACCACGCCCACCCTACGGCAATCATTGCGTCAAGGCGGGGATTGGCGGAAGCGCGTTACGTTTAGATCGTTTGAAACATGGCGGCTGGAGATCTGATAAGATCGTTGAATTCATTGGCAGATGAAGTGGAGCGTGAACAGAGAAATAATGTTTTTGAAGCATCATAGAAACACATAGGCTGACTTGAATAATCTGATAAAAATTGAACTAAGGAATTCAGATCACTTGAGTAGTACAATTTCATTGTTCTCTAAAAAGTTATTAAACATTTTAAATGTTTAAGATCTGTCTTTTGCCCTAATATAACTTATTTCACAATGGCAATTATCTAGCCTATATTGCACTCTTTATTATCTCATTGGACAGTGAATTTACTTTATGTAGGCCATAGCCTACCAAAATAAAAATAAAAACTTAACAAACACATTCATTTTCAACTTTCAATAATTAATGTTAAGAGATTTTTTTAAATGGCATGCATAGCTCTGAAAGTTCTGAGAATATTATATAATTCTATATTATTATTCTATATATGTGTTTTTAAAAGAAAATGAAATAATAATTCTAAGGCCTGAACAACAAAAAGCTTTAGCCAGGTAAGAAATAAGTAACGCAAAAGTAACTCAAAAGTAATATAACGCATTACTTTCCATAAAAAGTAACTAAGTAATGCAATTAGTTACTTTTTGGGGGGAGTAACTCAGTATTGTAATATATTACATTTAAAAGTAACTTTCCCCAACACTGATCATGAAGTCAGTCAACGGGGGTGAAACGCTATTAAAAAATTACTAATAGGAAACACGGCATTTCCATAAATTATAGAGACATCTATTTAGATAGTTTGCAATTATTTTGTAATCAAATTGCAACTGGGACAAATGGCAAAACTAGAAAATACTATGCACACACAAACATGCTTTATATATGAATAGTCATGTCTTTGGAAATACACGGAACAAACGAGCACAGCATGAAATACCGGAGCCCCCGGTAAGGTTACGTAAAGATAGAGGGAGCCCCCCTGAACGCAACGCTGCGCCGCGCGCAGGACCGACCACCGACAGCACCGAGAAGCAGCATTTCCAGTAAGTAATTGCGCACTGATGTTTTTTGGAGAAGCAGGAAGGTTACGGTTTTTATACAGTTTGGGTTGGTTCTGCGGTCGAGAGCCTTTAAGATACAAATATTGCATATCTAACACATTTCTTTGTGCTTAAGGAAATGTTGAATACTTTTTCTCGTCGATGCTTGTATCAAATAATACACTCTTGCGCTTTTTAATAGACATAATGCCTTTGATTAAACAATATTTATAACAAATAGCCTAAACCGTGATGCAATATGTTAATATTTCAGGGACTCCCCATGCCTGCATTCCCACCTGCCTCTCCCTCCTACTTATGCTGCCATAGCCATATCTGCCGGAGCATTGCACTTCATATTGCACTCATCTAACTTTTAGCACTGCCTATAGTCTCCCCTACTTTGACTAATTGCATATTTTATTTCCCCTACTTCTCCTGGGGGGTGCTGCCTGGAGCCCTCACTCTATCAAGATGTCCAGCACACCCTGCTACATGTGACGTCGCCTCTACCAATGACGTCCGTGCATCCAGCTCACCGTTCTGCCTGTGTCATCTTCCTTGTATGACCCGCTCCCTGCCTTCTGGTTGCCTGGCGATTGGAGGGAGCGTTGGCACCGGCTTGCCATCTCCCCCCTGCTCCCCGTTTGTGTCTCAAAATTTACTGTATCTGACTCTCCCTGCCGGCCCCTGGAGGATGTGTTCCCCCTTTGAGTCTGGTCCCTCCCAAGGTTTCTTCCTTCTAGGGAGTTTTTCCTTGCCGCTGTCGCCTATGGCTTACTCAATGGGGGCTTTGGGTGGGGATGCTGTAAAGCGCTTTGAGATGATGTAATGTTGTGATAATGCGCTATACAAAAATACATTTGTTGTTGTTGTTTGTACTAGAGCAGAAACATGCGTGACATTTTTCTTGACGTTTAAATTAGTTAAATACTTGTATATTTGCTTCTAAAGAATTCAGTGGTGTCTAGAATTTACCCATTTCATTAAATGATTGTAATTTTTAATCTTAAGACAAGATGAGCATCTGAGATATTTTCATATGATTATTCTGTGCAATATATGAACACCCTTCAGAAGCATGACCTTATACAAAACAAGAATACCATTTAAAAACTTAGCATGACTATTAATCTAACTAATAATAGTGAGATGTTTGTACTCTGTCCCAGAAAATTGATTTCGGTCTTTATGAAGCCTGACAATTGATATAAAACATATCTGTGTTAATCTTGGTAATAGAGTGTCAGAGAACAAGCTGATGTCATAGCACAAAGTTTGTCCCGTGTGCCAAGTTCTGATGGAGAGCAGGAAGAGAAAGGCCTCAGGGTTGGTGCTGGCCATGTTCAGCCTGTCCCTGATTATCGTTACCCTGGGGGTCTACAGTGCAACTCGCACAGAGAACGTCAGCATCGCTGGCTACATTCCAGGGGTCGTTGTAAGTGGGATTTATGCCCGTATTTATATAAATCACGTCTGTATGTGTTTAAATGTCTAAACAAACCCACGTCTCCTTCACAGACCAGCATGCAATTTTAAACATAAATGAGCTAAAGCTAAATCGCCCAAACTGGTTAAGCATCAACATCAAATTTCATGGGGGGGCGGGGGGGGGGGGGGGGGAATCCACTGAAATATTAGATTAGCTGCCCACCATCCCAATACTGTCTGCATGACTAAGAAACATAAGAAGCAGAACAGCAGAAGTGGAGGACATGCAATACTACAACAGTGAAAGACTTAATATTTACTTTTCTAATATATACATGCAATTCACCCTATTCGTATTAAATCACTATAAAAAGTTGTAACAATGAAATGGAAAATCAGCATGTAGCACAAGACTATGAACAGAAAGGCTTTTAGTGAGATAAATTAAAGTTACAATGGACAAAGTACAAGTGGTGTCTGTCAGTGGGCTTGGGAGTGTGTGTGTGTGTGTGTGTGTGTGTGTGTGACAGGTTGGCATGTCCTCCTGGGGTCTCTTGTTTCATGCGCTGGCATAAGCTCCAGGTTTCACCCTATACTGGATAAGTGGAAATAAAATGGATAGATAGATGGATGGATGGATGGATGGATGGATGGATGGTTTGACAATTTCTTTCCATCATAAGCAGCACTTGTAGTTACTTGTGTTGGGTCTTACCTGTGTATCTTTTTTGGCGTTTTGGGACTCTTCCTTCGGGAAAATCGCAAACAGTTGGTAAGTGCAAGGAGTAGGACTGTAATGTAGGTCTGTTTGTAGGAGTATAAAAAGTAACATAGTACTGCATGTAAATCAGGGAGTATGACTGTAGTACCATACTTCGGGCTCAGTTTTGGCCTAGTTTGGCTCCAAACTTTCTCTCGATGCCCCATTTGTGTTTTACTGTGAATAATTGTCCTTCATTAGCATCTTTTTTTTTGGCCAACGGTAAATGGCTTCAACCCAGATGTTTCTGATGTTACTATGGCAGAAAATGTGTCTGCTTCGCGAGGTTAAAGGTTACATTATCTCCGTAGTCCTCAGGAGGAAGTGCAGTATGGGTACTGTAGTCCATCTTTTTGAGGACAATTTGGATGATGCAGTAAATATGAGATGTTCTTTTAATAAACAAAATGTTAAATATATGTCGATAATGGAGTATAAGTACAGATAAAGATGAACATTTTGTTTTTTGGCAGTTGTTCATGAGCTTGTCTAGGTCTTGGCAGAAAACATTTTTACAATGGTTTTTGTTGCGTGCAAGATTTTCCAAATTTCAAGACAAATAAAAGTTTATATGCCTTTCAAAATGATTTCACCATGTTTAAATGTATTATAAAGAGCTGGATAGCAGATTAGGGAATTATAATAAGAGGAAACAGCAGGCCGTCAGAGGGCTGTTCCGAGATGTCACAACATCAGCACAGGGCGCCACCTACTGGCCAGTAAGCTTGGAACCAGAACAAAGAGTTTTTAATTGGCAAAAATGTGTCATAATAAAATCAAGGGTGCTAAGTGTGATAGACAGGGCTGGCTTTCAGAGAGAGACACTGAATACATACATATCAATCGACGAGATTCTAATTTGAAAGACGGATGACGTATTTCTGTCGGTGATGATTGTGGAAAAAAAAAAAAACGTAGGTCATTGTGCATTGTTACGGGAGTATGTGTGCTGAAGACACCCAGCATGATCTCCATGATCTGTTTACATCCTTCCAACACGACACAAAGATATTATAGGCCGCGTTGTACCTTGGACTTCTGAAATTCAGAAGCTGTTGGACTGTCCATGCGCAACACATACAGAACAATGTAGTCAACATACATATAGAATAGGTAACAAAATTTTTGCAACACGCTCTTGTAGAATAGGTATTTGCTACAAAATCAAAACACGTCAGATGTTTATTGTAGCTCTAGTTCCATGCCAGTTCCCTGTCAAATAAATAATAAAATGAAATGGAATTAACTTCATAGGAACATTAACTTGGCCAATGTAGGTGGCTGGGAGAGCTACGGAGCAGAACCTCATGGTGCCCCTGTTGTCTTCCAGCTTGTTGCTTCGATCGTCTCCCTTTTCTTTCTGGTGATAGACGGTGTCTTCCTTCTTTTCCGCTTTGTGAGTACCCTGCAAGCTGGATCACTGTGTTTAGAATTATGTTTAGCTAGATAATTGCATGCATATATAGGGCATCTTAACAGTGGGCATGTAACTGTTTGTGTATATTTGGTTATTACACATATTCATCTAAAGTGGTTTAAGACACAGATTTATAAATTGAAAGCTACCGGTTCAGTTCCCAGGTTGTGCCATAGTAACCATACAAAGATATACATTCTCTCTGTAGGACATGCGCCCCCTCAAGGCTGGGCGGTGCAAGTTCTATACCTGTGGAAATGACTACATCTATGAAAACTACTATATACCTCGGTAGGCCTGCTGGTACTTTATCAGGTGTGACATTTTCTAACATGGAGGTTATTTTATGTAGGTCAGTGCATGTCATATGTGCATACAATAGTCTGGCTATTAGCCATTAAATTGTACTTGATACTTCTCTCAGTAATTTATTTTCCAGTTGTGATTCCAGTATATATTCGTTTGATTCCAATTAAATCTATGGATTGATATGAATCAACAGGCGGGCTGATGAATCAGTACTGTATTTTTCTGGTATTTAATATTATATTTTTTCATCCTAGAATTGCATTTGCTGCACCTTCTGAGGCTGCTTGCGTTGTGCTTGTAGTTGAGCAGTCAGGTGGAACATTCTGGAAGCCCTGTCAAGTGGCAGCTATAGTACTGTACTGTCTAATACTTAGATGAGTTGCATGTATAGACATGATGGTTGGCTTATGTCCTTCAACAGTTCTAAGTATTAGTGTTGATTCCATTATCACCCACTTTGTACTTATGGACTGTCTCCTGGGGTCTCTTGTGTTCAAGTTCAGATCCTGTGTAACTTTTTGTGTGCAGTGATGTTGCACCAGTTGGTTCCCATGTCATCGTCAGGTGCCATATCAGGGTCTGATGGAGTCATGCCACATGAGTGTGCGGAGTGGTACCTGCCACTGCTGCGACCAGTACAACTGCGCCAAGTGAGTGAGGTCATAGGTCAAAGGTCAGAATAATACCCTTATCAGACATCTTGGTTACAGGCATCTTACAATACTACTTGATCATCAGTAGTAAGTGCTGTAGGTACTTAAATGCTAACGTTGTGCCATTGGTAGTTAAACTAAGTGATGTCCATCAGAGGCTAGGAGCTCAAAGCCAATGTTTTTGTGTCAGTGGTGGGTATCTGAACCATCACTACCAGTTTGTGGGTGTGCAGAGCTGTCAAGATGTGCTGTTGCTGTATCGAGCGATGTGGATCCTCATTGTCCTGTATCTGGTTGCCTTTGGCCTGGGTGTGTTCACTGCTGCAGTACTGGGAGGCATCAAGGACCAGGTAAAGGAGGCGAGTCACCTGATGAGGTTCAGGAGGGGGTGGAACATCTCATGTGTGGTTACTCATGATGTGGATCAGGCAGGGAATATGAGTCTCATGATGTGGATCAGGCAGGGAATATGAGTCTCATGATGTGGATCAGGCAGGGAATATGAGTCACATGATATGGATCAGGCAGGGAATATGAGTCTCATGATATGGATCAGGCAGGGAATATGAGTCACATGATGTGGATCAGGCAGGGAATATGAGTCACATGATGTGGATCAGGCAGGGAATATGAGTCTCATGATGTGGATCAGGCAGGGAATATGAGTCACATGATGTGGATCAGGCAGGGAATATGAGTCTCATGATGTGGATCAGGCAGGGAATATGAGTCTCGTGATGTGGATCAGGCAGGGAATATGAGTCTCGTGATGTGGATCAGGCAGGGAATATGAGTCTCATGATGTGGATCAGGCAGGGAATATGAGTCTCATGATGTGGATCAGGCAAGGAATATGAGTCTCATGATGTGGATCAGGCAGGGAATATGAGTCACATGATATGGATCAGGCAGGGAATATGAGTCTCGTGATGTGGATCAGGCAGGGAATATGAGTCACATGATGTGGATCAGGCAGGGAATATGAGTCTCATGATGTGGATCAGGCAGGGAATATGAGTCACATGATGTGGATCAGGCAGGGAATATGAGTCACATGATGGGGATCAGGAAGTCAGGAGTGGTCAGTTCTCCTTTGACAGTATGTATGTTCTCAGACTTCCCATAGTAAGATTTCCTTCAGTACATGAAAAGTCAGAATGGATTTGGCTGTTCTGTTTTTCTCACTCTCTGTCTCTGTCAGAAATACTGTTCCATCACAAAGGGGACAGGAAGGCAGCCATCTGCCCCGTGTCCCCGACAGTACAGACCCCATCTACCCCACTGCCCCCCTGCTGTCCCACCACACCCTCCACCCCATCAGTCAAGCCCCTTCAACATCTGGCATCATCTAGCAACAGGCAGCTCTGAAGCAGGTTACTAAGATGGCCCAAATCATCATCAACGCGAACTGCCAGCAGTTAAGGACGTCTTTCTGTTTACATGTAGTAACCTCCTCAGAGATCCTGCCCACCCTGCACAAGTTACTCCTCTGTGGAAGATGTTAAAGGTTAATTTCCTTATGCGCCACAAGACTGAAAAGTAGATTCTTCCCCTGGTGCTGTTAAACTGCTGCACCCCTCCAACAGCAGGTGCACACGTGCACAACGTCTTACACACTCACATAACATTGACCCTCTTGTGCAATGTACACATTATTACAGACTGCATCCACTGTGTTATTGTTTTAAGTTTAATTTCTCATTACTGCTTAATATGCTGTTGAACCTTATTTGTCATTGTCTGCGATTATTGCCCCTTAATTGTTGCCGTTTGTGACTAGCACACCTTATAGTTGTTGTTGACCTGTCTTGGACTAGGGAATACCATCACAATTTCATAGTTTGTTGTTCTCAGTTATTCAATGACAAAGTCTTCTCATCTTACATAGCAGCTAAAAGTGTCATACAGTAAGTAGTGCAAGGCAATTTGCCTAAACAATGTCAGCAGCCATACCACCCGAACTTCATACTAAATAACCCACCTGAAGCTACGCAGGTTTGGGCCTGGCTGGTACCTGGATGGGAGACCAGCTAGAAAAGCAGGGTTGCTGCTGGGAGAGGTGTTGGTGTGGCTGACAGGTTAGTCTATCCTGTGGTCTGTGTGGATCTCAATGCCCCAGTGCAGTGATGGGGACACTGCTGTAACCATGGCACCATCCTTCGGAAGAGACGTAAAACGGAGGTCCTGACTCTCTGAGGTCGTGAAAGACCCCTGGGCATCCTTTGGAAGCGTAGGGCTGGTACCCTGATGCCCTGATAAAATTACCCACTGTGGCCTTTTCTAATCCGCCTTCCTAATCATGCCTGTATCTCACTGGTGATTCTCTCCTGCCCATTCACCACCTCAGCTACTGTGTGGTGAAGGTACTGGTGCAGAATGGCTGCCGCCACATCATCCAGGTGGGGGCCACACAGTGCTGGTGGCTGAAGTGGCTCCCCATTGGTTCTGTGAAGGACTTTAGGTGTCTTGAAAAGTGCTATATAAATGTAACATACATTCGTTCAAAATCAATCTGGAAGAAATGCATTATGGGATGTACTGAACAAGAGGAACTAAGTAGTGATACTTACACTGTGCTTTACTGTAATTTCAGCTTTGTAGCATAAAAAAATGGATGTCGAGTGCTGCTGATGACAAAATGTTCATATCAACACCTGCCTCTCATCTCTCCCACGCCGGACTGTTTTTCTTGGAGTAGAGCGCAGGGACAGCTCTGGCCACGTTTCAGCTAGAACATGTCTGCCAAATCCCAGGAATGAGCAACCAAAGAACAACAAATGTTTCCCAGACACTTGGGGGCGTCTTCCCATCCTCTGAGATGTGGGCCACATCGCAGGTTAAACGTGTCTGCGACTTCTGTGGGGTTCACATATAATCTCCACCTGCTTATCCACACACACCAGTGTTACCAGTCCGCCTTTGTTCTGAGTCTTGGTGGTGCGTACTGAATCCCAGGAAAACCATAACCGGTCAGTCACGGCCAATGTCAATACAAAAAGATTAGTGGGTTTTTGTGTCGTCTTTGGAGTCATCAGGAGAACAGCAGTGTGCATCACACCCACAGGCACACCAAAGAAACCCCAACAATGGAGAACCCACCTCCATGTTCTCGGCAAACCTCTGTCTTGAAGCTTTTCTCCTGTGTACGTTGTCCTCCTTTCCAAATAATGTTTAACAAGAAAGCATGCTAAGCCCAGACTAAGGGTAACTGGCCAAGCGTATACCACTCCCATGTAGACCTAAATGTGTCATATGTATTTTTCTGTAACAGGTTTTGTTACATATGGATACATTAGATTTCAGATATAGACTTACTTAAACCAGAAGCTATTTTCTCCTTACACTGAGTATATCTAGCACTTCACCCATATATTCAGGCCCTTGTCCAAGGGCCTAACAGTGGTCACTGTTCCAGCTGTGGGATTCACACTGGCAACCTTCTGATCACTTGCAGATCCACACACAGGAGATGCATCTTCCACATTCTACTGACATTTCCCACAATGCCTCTGGTAGGGTCTTCTCATGTAGGACAAAACTGAAAGAGAGATGCCCCGTCTGCATGTACCAGTGTAGCATGTATGGGATGTGGGTAGAGAACAAGACGGAAGGCTGTAAGACCACAAAGTTCTTCATTAGCACTTAGCATTGATTCCCTTTAAAAATAATGACCAAACAATGAGACCCCAGCTAGCAGTAATAGAGCCGACAACATTTTTTATTGTAAAATATTTCCAGCAACAATAAAAAGAATATTAATTTGTTTTAAAAAACTATAAAAGTTTAAATAAAACAAAAACATTCCAATATATTTAGTATAGTCAACTAGTTTTTTTCTGTGATTAGGGAAATGATTAGAAAGAATGGAGGGTAGAGAAGCATCACCACCTCCATCGTAAATCTAATGGTACTTTCCGAAACGCATCATCCAGTGGCCACAGCGCAGGCTGAACTATACCATTTTGCTGTCAGAGGTCACAGATCTGAATGAACTACATTACGTCATGCAGATCTGAGGGGCAGTATTTTGATTCATTACTCAAAAGTCCCAGGGAGCTGGGGCCTGTATTACGAAGCGGGGTTATGGACTTGTCCGATTTAAGGTAGTCTGGGCAAAATGTAAGTGAACGAATATGAAGTCCATTTAAACTGTGGTACCTTAAATCTGACAAGTTACCCCAATGAGACAGTAACCCCGCTTCGTAGTACAGGCCACTGATCTCAAAGGTCGTGCCTAATATATCCTCTGGTACTCGCAGTGCGCTTGCCACACTGGCCCACAGAGGGCACCATCTACTGGAATGGTACATGATAAAACAATAATGGATACCAGACTGGAGCGTGTGCTGAAAGCTGCCCATAAGTCAACAAGGCCTTCGACATGACTGACTTCTCTAGAATATTCAATGATCGAATTTTCCATCATTGAAATCTCCGCCCTTGTTTGAGGGGGGGAAAAAAACAAAAAAAAAAACAAAAAACAATGGACAAACATTAAGATTAAACCCACAATATTAAGCATTCTTCATGATTTAAACACGAGTAGAAGCAAGCAAACTGAAAGGCCTTGTGACAGGAACATAAACCTGGAGAGATTATGGAATTTAAATACAGTACTGCACAGTACTTTCTTATGGGGTATGAGAGTACTGTATAGTAAACATTACTAGACTGTTTAAACTGGCATGGGAGTGAAGTACAGTGCAATAAAATTGGCAAAAAAGCGCAGTACTATACGGTATAGTCATACAATAGTACCGTATGGTATTACTGAGTATAGCTGGACTGGCAGATGAATAAAGTACTGTATGGTTCAGTCTGTTTAAAAAGTACCAGGAGGCAATGGCATGAACCACCCAAATACACATCTCACCCCCACGCAATCGAGTACAGCACCACTATTCAACAAACAAGCAACGTGCTCACATTTACTGCAACCATCTGAAGTACCTTCGTTTGAACAGAGTAAAATCAAAAAGTACCGAATTACACAATGTGTTAGAAATACAATCCTATAGACTGAATGCTAACATCGGCAGAGAGAAAATGATTCACTTTTTGCTGAAGTTCAAGTTTATATCCACCGTTTATATTATTTCATTCAAATTATGTGTAAAACCAATATTAGAGCGATGATTTGACTATGTAAACATCGTCTGATTAATGTCCTTGGGGGGGGGGGGTTGGAGGTGAGGCAAATGTCTCAGCTTCAATCATAAGCCTCAGCAGAGTAGCAAATGGCCCAAGACACAAAATGAGGCACATCCAGTTCCCTTCAACTTGGGGCCGTATAAACAAAAAAGGGCAGGATTGGACACGATCATGACATTACAAATGACCTGCAGCCATGGGTCACAGAGAGAGTGGCAACAAAATGAGAACCAGAAAACAGGAGTGTTTGGCCACAGACACGCAACACACAGTAAAAACAGCATAACTTTTTTTTCACTTTTTAAAATGTCCGTCCAAAATATACGGCTTTCCTTTTCGAGTTGACCTTGAGTTCTTTGGTGTCAGAAAATATTAAAATCCTCACTGCACAAGAATTACAAAAATCATGTGTGATCATTTAACTGATCAATACAGAAGTAAGATGATACCAAGTATCGAAATAATTCAATCTGGAATATTCCAAATATAAAGTGCTTCAAACATTTCTCCCCCACAAACGACAAAAGAAAGTTATGTACATCTATAAATAAAGAAAACAAGGAAACGTCTATTAATCACTTAAATGAAAATATGTTAGAAGACATGCAGAATGTTCCCTCCACCAAGACGTTCCTAGCTGTTGATAGCTATCTAGTTTGTGAACGTCAGAGACAGCACAATAGAAAGGCGCGGGAGGACCGCAGCTGATTGACCAAGAACGACAAAAATCAAAATTTTCCAAGAAAGCATTTTGACTATTTACAGAAATCACGTTCTGCTTTCACAGCTAAACGACGAACCACAAGACTGAACATATTTAAACTTCAGTGGCAATTCATGCCTAAAGGATTCCTGAAAGACTTCCCTTAAAAAACTGGAAAAGAACTGATTGAAGAGGGAACAGAAACGCAAACAGCTTCCGGAGGGGGGGTTTGGAGAAAACCCAATAAGAAATCAGGCAAACATCACGTCTGCCATCCTGGTCCCACCGTTCTGTCTACGTCTCGATATCAAGTGTGGCCCTTTCTCCATCCCCGGTGAGCAGCATTCCCAGTGCATGTTCTGATGCTGAGTTGCTCCAGTGTTAAACTTGCGACGGTCACGCTGATCGCATGGCTGATCGCAATGGCTGATCGCACTCTTGGCCGTGTGCTAACAACCCTTTCCGACTATGGGGTTTTCCCTTAAAAGACAACCAAAACAAAACAAAACAAACAAAACAAAAACAAACAAACGTTAGAGATTACTAGAAAGAAAAAATACACACACACAAAAAAAATCATCAGCAAACACCACAAATACAACGAAAGCAAACACTTACTGACTGCCATACTTGGCAGTTCCTAGGGCATTCCTAGTGGCCTCATGCTGCGCCCTTAAGTCCTCTAAGACTGCATAGATGTCCCGGATGGTGCGGAATGTCTCTTTGGAGTCCTGGATGGTGAATAGAGAGTATTCCTCCTGCTCTTTCTGAGGACCCTGGTACACAGAAATGCTGGAACAGGCATCTGTCAGGACACGCAAACATGACACGGGACATCAGCGCACCTTTCAAACTAGAATATCATTGCTAAACACTGAAAGGTTGCATAAAGCAACGGTGCCTACAGGTAAAGTCATTCAGGCGACATACTTACCTTCCATTTTGTGCAGCTTAGAGTAGTTGGCAGAAAAGAGGGAGAAGATCCTTTCGGTTTCACGGTCACAGTCGATCTCGAGTTGGAGGCTGGCTAGGCTAGGACTGGGCAGTAAGAAAGAAAAAAACACAACCTAAAATCGTTACATTTTACCATGTTTACCATTTTTCCAAATTTTTCTATGCCGAGTGGCTGCTTATCCACAAAGATGTCAGTTCTTCTATTGTTCACTAGGTAGCTAATAGGGGGAAAAAATGGGTGAATCTCAATATGCGTACTTGACCGAATTTGCATTCTCGTGTACTGGTCTTACGTCACCTTCCATTGCTGAAGACCAGTTCCAATACCAAGAACAGAAGTACAGAGGATGGTATAATTCCCTGAATGCTGCTCTTGCTCCACCCCAAATATCAAGCACGCATTGGTCGCATCCTTGCTGAACAAGATCAATCCCATGATTCATTGCACCCCAAGTTTGTTCTTGGAAGGCAAGTTAGCAAGACCGGTCTTGCCTAGACCACAAGTGCAGTCTGTGTTCTCAGTATTGAGATTCACCCCATAAGAACCATATCAGCTGGTGTATTCGGCCTCAGCAGGAGGGAGTGCCATTAGGCGGGGGGGGGGGGGGGGCTTACGTGCAAGGCTTGCAGCCGGGGTGGCTTTCATTCAGGCCCCGGCAGCAGAGCCAGGCCCCGGACACGTAGGCAGAGGGATGGTGGTGACTCCGTCGCCTCGGGTTACAACGGCTCACCTGGCCCAGCACTTCCACCCAGTCGCAGACCTCCACGCAATTACTGGCCTGGATGTACAGAGGCCTCTCTGAGAGCATCACCTGGAACATCTGAGAGGAGAACAGGGCATCACACACATGGAGACGCTACGCGGCCCGCCGCTCCGCCGCAGGGCTCTTGCCACACTCACGTTCTTCCGACTGAAGGCGTTGTCATCCACTTTCTCCACCCCCAGGATGGTCTCCACTGGAATGACACACAGAGGCTCTTTTCCTGTAAAGCAAGAAGATGTTCAGAGCTACGGGGACCCATCCTGAGCCAGAGAGGAAGCCTAGCATTGAGAAAATCCTAATTTCAGAAAAACGGGCAAAACCATGACGATCATTGTATATTTTGATGACCAGTATTTTACGCCGTGTGAAAACCTCACAGATTTCGCGTCTAATGAGGCCATAAAGTTTAAAGTTCTTCCACCTATTGGAGCCGTTGATGGCTTTCTGACCTGTTCGGCACATAAAAGTTTTTATAAAGCAAACATCTTTACTAGCAGCATTAAAAACAAAAACTGGAGCCCAGCTGCTCAGAAGCACCAATAAAACCGCTTTTCCCTCCCCTGGCATCGGAACCTGTAACATTTTCCCCGAATTTCACAAAAAGCAGTATTTACAGGATTGAGGGTCCCGCCAGCGTGGACAGCAGCAATGTTTTTTTTAAAGACTTACAGCCCCAAAAAGGACAGCCGTGAAAATACGCAGCTAGTTTGGAAGGGCTGTTTTTAAGAGGATGGCGGACAGACCAAAGCGTTGGTTTATTTAGCCTAATGGTTTTATCCAGAGCAGCATACATTTTTTGAGAAAGCAGTAACAAAGTAACATCACTAACAGCCATGGGATTGGAACTGGCGACCTTCCGATCTCAGGCACAGATTCTTAAGTCACAGAGTCACAAACCGCCCCCATACAGGAACCTGGGACTCAATGGGGACTTTATTTTGCTTTGGGGGTTAAGTAAACAGAAGGAGAGACACTGTGATGAATCACGACAGCTGGGTGCCCGTGCTCTGACATCTGAGCTGTCGGGGGTGCAGTGTGGCTCAGCATGTTTGGACACTGTGCCAGCGACTGGAAGGTCGTTGGTTCAAATCCCAGAGTCGGCAGAGTGATGTCACCATTGGGCCCCTGAGCAAGGACCTTAAGCCAGGGACTGGCAGACTCTGCTTTCTGAAAAATGCATGTCGCTTTCGATAAAGGCATCTGCTCAGTAAACAAAATCTAAAAATGCCTCTGCCCATTAAATAAAATATTTTACCACCCAAATCCCCCATGCCCCCCCGTCTTGGCGCTAAACCAGCCGAGTGCAGAAACTGCCCCCAGGGGTCAGACTTCAGATGCCTGCCATGTGCTACGCCAAGTTCGGAGAGTGCCCGCTACCACACAGCCCCAGAGTGGCGACGCCCATCTCACCCTTATGTTTGTGGTAAGACAGCTCCCGATTGGTCACACGAAGCCAACGCTTCTTGAAGTTCTTGCCAATCCGCTTTCTGCCCTGTGCTCGTTTCTGTACCTCCCTGTCGGGGGGGGGGGAAGAGAACAGAACTAGCATCAGTCTTGGAACCCACTGCGGGCGCAGAACATTGGAAGGACACCGGAATCGAGCTCAAACGTGGCCAGGAAGCAGCTGTCTGGTCGCATCTACCACGTACTCCAGCATTCAGCTCCGTTCATTTCAGCCACGATGGGACAACACACTCACCCTTCTCTCAGCACCACGGCGTCCTCCACCCCGACGGAGCCCTTACTCACGTTGGAGGAGATCTCATCTAAGAACTGGGGAGGAGCAGGAATTCAGCACAAATGCAGTATAGAAAATAAGCATCACATACAGTCCAAGATAAAGACACACAAGCACAAGGTCGATCAACGTTAAATACCTTCTTAACCTCTTCAACATATTTCTCTTCTTGGAATGACTTGAAGAATTCATACATGTAGGATTCTTTGAAACTGGACTGCATTGCAGAAGAAGAACATGGCAATTAAATTGTAAGAAAATGAGGAAATTAGACACAAACGCATTGAATGACACAAATGCTACACGCATGGTAAATGGTCTTTGTAATTTAGATGTACAGTTATAAATCCAGCATATATACAGTGAAGGATTTGAATGCAAGTGTCTGATGAGTAGCCAAGGAGACTGGAATCCATACCAGCTTATTCCTTGACAAGCTGCCCCAGCTTCCAAGAGTCTGGATGGTTTTGGAGATGAGGGTCAGGGTGCGGGTCAGCTCATTGTCCTGAAAAAGACGACGTCACTCCCAAAACGCCACAGGCCCGAGCCGCTGTAGAGCGGTACGGAGCGGTACGGAGCGGGTAAACGTACCGGGTGATGAGGGCGGAGCTGGTAGGTGTGCGGCGACAGAACAGCCACAGCGAAGAAGCGCAGGAACACGAAGCTGCTGACCGCGGAATACTGGACATGCGGATCGTCTGTGAGGGACAGAGGAACACGAGGAGATCATGGGGAGGTCAGAGGAGGAGGAGGAGGAGGGGGCAACGGCAGAGACAAAACAGGACTGTAGGAACAACAAAACAGCCGCGGGTGCAACTGACTGATGTGTCAGTTAAACCCAGTGTGCAGAACTCTGCAGAAACCTTAGAAGGTTCCACAGGGATGCATGCAAGGCTGAATGGACTCCGGTGACTTTTTCCCCAAAGGCAGCCATGAGACGCTAAAATCTTAGGTTTTCTTTCTGCAAACCTAATCATTTTAAGTTCTAAAAACAATCCTACCACACCCTCACAAGGCTGTAGGCACACTGCAAGACAGCAGAGGTACAGCCATATACTACCAATACTAATATTTATCAGAACTTACTGAAATGTGTCATTTTGTCAACTACAAAGCAATGAAAAAATAAGCACTGCTGCACCTTCCTCAGAGATGGAATAACTAAAAGAAACCTGCTAAAGACAATCATTTTTACTAAACTATTCAAAAGTTTTGAATCAGTAACCTGGAGTTAGACAGAGAAGTCACTGCTGTCCAAAGCAACCCAAACCCATGTACTGAGACTTTGCCGCCCCCTTGTGGCCAATAAGCACATCAAAACATGTTTAAAAAGGCCAACAGAGTGTGTTTGACTAATTTCCTCCAGATTCTGCTTTGGATTATTTTCTTGACTTGACTCCAGTTCAATATCTAATTGGCTGCTCAGACTTGTGTGACAGATTCATAAAAAATTAGCTTTCGGGAGCTAAAGGTGGCAAACAACCATTCCCTAGCAATAGGCCTGTTAGTGATGCTTTGATAATCCACCGTCTTTCTACCAAGCCCACGGGCTTCCCCTAGCATGGCAGCCATTGCGTAACAGCTTAGCTTGCAAACCGTCTCCACTGTTGTTTTAGCTTTTTTAAAGACGACATGAAAATGGACGAAGGAGCTATAGGGGGCAGAGGGAACCTGCCCCCCCCCCCCACTTTTAAAAAATATGGATTTTTTTTTTTTTTTGCTACACATGTGTGGTTCTCTCTGCATTGCTGGACAAATCCAGTCCACTTACTGGTTCTTTTATAAAAAAAAAAAAAAAAAAAAATAAAAAAAATCCCTTAAGAAATTGCTGGTCCCACTTCTCATGAACCCAGTCCACTTACTTTTCCTTTAAACGCCTTAGTCTCTATAGACTCCAGACCAGGATTTCCCGCTATCCTGATCCTTAATGCCTCACCAAACACCGACTTTCCATCCGAGTGCCAACAGTCCAAAATGAACGTTTGTAATTACTTTTCAAAGAAAAAGTAAAGTAAATTATATGTCATTTACAGAGATACTAGTTACTTCGGGACTTGAGCTGGACAGTAATGCAAACTGCAGTAGTTAGTGAAGCCCTGCTTACAGCTTTCTGAGACTTGCCTGAATGGTCCATCGATTTTACTTTCAAAATTACGACAGCGCTAAACAGCGGGACTGAATATGAAAAACCACAGAAAGAGGAATCAAGAGTTTACAAACAGAAACTGAAATGTTACAAGCAATGTGCCGAGTTAAACTCCTATGAGAAATGTACACAGACTGTGAGCGAGTGCAGACATACTGCAGTGCAGTGCAGTGCAGTGCAGACATACTGCAGTGCAGTGCAGACATACTGCAGTGCAGTGCAGTGCAGACATACTGCAGTGCAGTGCAGTGCAGACATACTGCAGTGCAGTGCAGTGCAGTGCAGACATACTGCAGTGCAGTGCAGTGCAGACATACCGCACTGGTTTGATTTATGAAACCAGTTTTCAGATTTACTGTGTGACGATAGACCCGGGCTATATGCTCTAAAATTATATCATGATATTTTCTGAGATTTTCACAATATCAAGATTTATCATGATATTCTAAAATTCATATGTAGACAACAGTAAAACATGATGGGCGTTTGAGTTTTTTCTGATTATGACGACCAAATTGTTCTACAAAGTTCTGTAGCATATAACAAGCATAATGATAAATGATGCCAACAACAGACTCGTACCTTGATGGAATTTGTTTAAAAATAACACAGTATCACCATTAATCATGCAACAAAAGTATCATACATACACTTTTAATTATATATTATATAGATATTTAAACTGATGGCAATGAATATTCAAAATCACAATATAATGTTTTACCACCATCAATCCAGCCCTAGGTGATGACATAATGCAAATGACTTGTCATCTTTTGATCTCCTTTGTCCTCCTTTTGAAGGCTGAGGCTGTGAAAGTGACCCCCCCCCCCTCCCCCCTTAATATTTTATCCCTGTTCACTGGCTTTATTTTTTTCCATGAACATGTCATAGATTAAGGCATAACTAGATGATCCTTACATGCAGTTTAAGCCTGTATTTCTTGTATTACATGAATATTTAGCTTTAAGATGCTTTATTTGTCTTTTTGCTTTTACCCTGTACTTCTAACTTCTGGACGTTCTAGACGTTCATGCATAACGGACCAAATTACAATGCCAATGTGTAACCAGAACCTTCAGTAGTATATTAAAGAGGATATTAAAATAAAAATATATTTAAACATGACACTAAAAATAAGTAAACCAAAGAAAAATTGAGTATATTATGAATATTGTCATTAGTAATATTACTATTATTAGTAGTAGCATTTTTTTATTTAAAATTATTATTATATTATTATTTTTATTGTTCTTATTCACCACCACTTTATTTGCCCCCCCCCCATATACTTGTCATATGCCTATGCACAAAAGGCTATTTTCCAGGCCAATCTATACTTCCCTCCGCTGTTCCATGTCTGTGATAAAGTTACTCCCAAGTTAACAAAATGCATTCGATGTATCAGACAACACGCAAAACGAGAATAGAGCAAATCATTTCAGCATCAGCCAGTTCACAGCTTCTCCTGGAATGATTTATATGTGATACAGCACGACGCCCCTGACGTCTTGGGGAAAGTAGATGACCATTAAATCACAGTCAGGTACATATTTACACATTAGCCTATTATCAGAGCCTGGAAAATGACATCCATCATTTATACAAATAGCGTAATCATTAGCCCTTAATCAGCCTGTTACCAGTCACTGCTCAAATATTTCCCCTTTTCCATGCACAAAAATTTGTCCCGTTGAAGTCTGAAGTCAATACTCGACAGAACAAATGGACTCACCGGGAAAGCGCTTAGAAGCCAGGTGTCTCAGGGAGCGAAAGACATCGGACATGATGGGCGGGCAGCTGACGCTGGACTGCGTGATGGAGGAGAAGACCTTCTGCACGAACTGCTGCAGATTCTCCTGCAAAGACACACACCATCAACATTAGCAGACAGAGAGAGAAAGAGCAAGAGGCAGACAGACAGACAGTGCGAGAGGCAGACAGACAGACAGACAGAGCAAGAGGCAGACAGACAGACAGAGCAAGAGGCAGACAGACAGAGACAAAGAGCAAGAGGCAGACAGACAGACCTACCTTGTTGGCATCTGGATTGTCTCCATCTTTTTGTTTTAAAGGATCAATCTCACATGATTTGTTGGTGTCACAGATCTATGAAAAACAATAATTGATCTTGAATTCTACAGGTCAGGCGAGATTCTGTGGCTGCTTGATGTCTGATGCGAATGTGAGGTTCACCTCGTCCAGGACGGGCTTGAGGGTCATGGTCAGGTAACTCCGGCCCACTATCTTCATCATGTCGTCGATGCAGCGCGTTGCCAGCGAGTTGCCCCGAAATATGGTGTTTGCTTCCCTGGATGAAGAAACATCACAGCAGCCGGGAGATTGAGATGGCAGGCTACACAACTCCATACCCCCCCCCCCCTTCAACTTTATAAGCTCTGTAATGTTTTAGACGAGTCAGGGTGAAAAACAAAGAAAGAGAACAGATTTGTTATACATCCGAGTATGCCTGCTTTTCCACTCGTGCAGTGTTTTTCAAACTGGTCCTCACAGACCTCAGACAAGACCTGGGAGGGAACATATACATGCACTGGCTGGGGCTCCAGCCATCAAAGAACTCTTATAAACAGCATGAAAACCATTAACATAAATACCTGCGTAACTATGCGTAAATACCTGCAAGAGCTTCTGGGGAGAACTAACCATGTGAAACGTAAATGGTGATCATGCGCATTCTGACTCTAATAATGTCCAGTGGACAGAGCAGGTGAGAAAATCAGTTCCGTGATTCATGTAGCCAAACAGAATAACAACTGAAACTGACATCTTGTCTCTTATGAAGGGATTTCCAAGGTAGTGCTGCACTCTGGAACAGTATTTTCAAAAACAACTGCAGTATACAACCAATACAATTCTGAATAATGGGCAATTTTACGAGCTTGAACCATAGAAGCTGCAGTCAAAGATCGATTCAACACTGAGCAGAAATGCTTTTGATTTAGAGAGAAGACAGAGTAAGTAAAAAAAAAATGGTCGAGACCAGTTTCAAGTCCATGATGGGACTTGAGTTCTGCAACACTGCCAGCTGATGGCTAGTCGACAGGAGAACACAGCTCTCTGACCGCTAATGAATCTCATAAATTCTCCGCTGGGTCTTATCTGTGAATCAAGGGTCTAATCCTACACGCCCCGAGGATGGAAAACAGCATCGACCTGAATAACGTGTTGCCGGGGAAATGAGGATTTGGAGGGTCGCTACCATTGTTAGCTTGATTAGCATAACCTTAGCGTAGCCTGCTAAGGGAAAAACAAACAGCTTTATGGTGCCCACCAGATCCCAAGAACTCTAAGCTGCATGGGTCTGAAAGACTAACGTGCGATGATTCACCAGTCCCCTCTGCAACTGGTTTAGCGTGGCTGGAAATCGGCGCGGCGTTAGCATTTTAGCATGTTAGCTCATTAGCACGTAGTGGCCGGCCGCGGCACTGCACTCACTGCGTGTTCTCCAGCTCCAGTGCCGCTACGGCTGTAACGAAAGGCACCAGGCTGTTGTGGTGCAGCAGTAGGCGCACCATGGGTAGGACGGCCTCATAGCGCTCCCGGCACAGGTCCCCCAGGATGTGGGCCGCTGACGCAGAGATCGGCTGGGGAAAGCAGACGAGGGACGGGCATCAATGCCAAGAGGGAGCGGGCCAGGATGGCTGGGGCGAGGCGCAGGCCGAAATGTGGCCCGCTGGGTACCTTCACATCCGGGGACTTGAGCATCAGTGCACGGAGCCGCTCGTAGCAGGCCGACGGCAGCACCGTGTCCTCGATGTAAGTCACGTTCAGGCGCAGGGAGCCAAGCTCGTCCGCCTTTGATGTCTTGCAGTTGCCCTTCGGTTGTAACAAGTACCTGAAACCAAAAGAGATCCCTGTCAGGCCCCACACAGGTATAAAACAACTAGACAGGCCGCTACATCTCCCACACAGACGGGAATGACATAAAGGCAAGTCCTGAGATCGGCAACAGCGGTCACTATTGGTGCACTGATGTAGAAATGACCACATAAGGCAGTGAGATATCAAGGAGGCAGCGCCAATTTGGGAGACTGCAGTGAGGCCCTAAGTGCTGAATGAGGCGAGGAAATCCCTCATCTCCCATTGTGAAGAAAAATGCCCAATTGTCCAATTTAAATCAGTATTTTAGCAGTTGTATCTTTAGCTCTGGTGTCAAGTCCGAATACTGACTTAAGTATTATAGACCTAGACTGACTTGATTTTTAAGAAAAGTCTGCCGAAACGTGATAAATGATAAATCTCACCATCAGCTTCTGCCACCTTCCATGGGGACAAGGAGAAGCAACACACTTACTGTGTGTGTGTGTGTGTGTTATGCATATAGTACACTGTGGGGAGCAAATGTCCCTTGTACATTTTGGGGACAATTTTTTGGTACTCACAAGAGAAAACTCAGTTTCATAAAAATCTGTGGCTGCAATCGGCAAACTAAAAATGCCAAAAAGTTATCTGTATTTCGTTTGGTTACTTATGGTTAAGGTTAGGGCTGGGTAGGGGTTAAGGTCGCCCATAGAAACGAATGGAGAGTCCCCACAAAGATACGAAAACAAACACGTGTGTGTCAGGAGGGGGGGGGGGGGGGGCTCTTGTTCTCACCAGGCCTGGTGAATAGAGTTTCTGCGCAGAATCTTGACTGAAACTCTGGTCTCTCCCAGGAAAACATCCTGGGCCAAGCTATTGTTCCACAGGTCGACCCTGGAGGGGGGGGGAAGAGCAAGAGGCCAACAATGCAAATCACAGAAACAGAAATTTAAGTTAGAAAAACTACAACTACAGCAGCAGAAGACACAGTCCACACAGTTCTCAAGCAGAACAGCAAACACAGCAGGTCTTCAAAAATACAAAAAAAAGGTCAAAACATCTCTACCCATCCAAAGTTTACATGCAGGACCTTTGGAGACCTTCATAGTGTTACCTTGTCCACCAGGCTAGTCCCACCTTGCTGAAAAACCAGTGTGCAAACGAAACAATTAAAAACACATGGTTAATGGATGTGCTTGACTACTCAAAGCCTCACGCTCTACTAACCACGACAGAAGCGTCGCTTTCACTGTAAGACGAGGCCAGCGGCCGACAAGCATTCAGAGAGAACCACTTCATTCTTAATCGTACCATGACAACATCTACAGTGACTCCACCCCAAGGGCTGCCTCTCCATGTTTGCTACGTGCTGCTCGTACTAGAACATTCTCTGAAGACGCTTACGTGTACGTGGTTTTACCAGAGGTACAATTGCACCCCCTACTGGTCAGACGGAAGTGCTGTTTGAACCTAAGTTCCATAAAACTTAACTACATTGCAGTTATATTTGAAAATGAGGTTTATGTTACTCCCATAAATGTACAATCGTTTATTGTAAATACATTTACTATTTTACAAATTTATTTATCGGGATGGATGACTGGTTGGGCTCTCTCACTTCCACCCTCGGGGAGAAAAGCCTCAAGTCACTGGTGTGCTTTTGGATCGTGGTGGGGACCAAACAGACAGTGTTACGGGGGTGCCAAAAACCTAGCTTCGGTTCAGCCCCAGTCGCATGCCAGTGGACAGATGTCTCTACAACATCTCCCTCCTAAGAGGAGGTGTGACTCACTTAATCTCCAGCTTGTCGATGTCTTCCTCTTCCACCTGGAAGTGAGACTTCTTAGTATAGCTGCTGGACCGGGTAACCTGCCAACAACAGCGGGTCATGTGACACAGGAAAAACAACCAGTCCGCCATCACGAGGTTAGTAACCAGTCATTGGTCCATCTTGGTGACCCATTACCTTACTCCTGGTTTGGTGCCCATTTTTACCTGCATGCCACACTTATTGTTTTTTCTCATGTAACTGTAAAAACAGGCAGTGATGTCAGCCAGCCACTGCATCTGCCAAAGTATTTGACTAAACACACGACACTGAGTCACTGCGAATCCCGCCCACTCAGCTCCTCTGATCGGCCTGTCAAAGTCATTATCACACCAACACGCTACAAACACACTCCTGGGCTGATCTCTCACATATCACAAAATCCTAAATCTTCATGGTTAAAATAATAAAAATGGACTGAATGTGGGATATGCTTCTATGTTACTTCCTCTCAACAGGGACTGTCTGGGATTCTGATGGGAAATACAGGCGGAAATTTGAACAACAGTAAATCAGAACTTGCTTCCTTACTATATTAATAACCCAGTTAGTGGAATCATTTTATTTAATAAAAATAAATAAATCTGAGCAAATTATGTTCAAATTTAATCTAAGTTTCAAAGCATTCAGCATTTTGGGTCAGCATTTATATATATATATCACATTTTTTTGTCAGAATTTGGTTTATATAGCATACTGGGTATATACACTTAACTTCTCTTGGTATATATACTAACACAGATGAGTGCATGTACGGCCTGGCCTACCACCTCTCAGTAATACCCCAGAGCTTCAATCTGTACCTCAAAGTAGAAAGTCTCTCCAAACTGGGGGTTGCTGGTTTTCTTCTTCACCTTGGTCTTCTTTTGGTCAGATCTGAGAATCACAGTGGATGGTGAAGGAGCCGGATGTGGGCGTTCTCCGCATGGTACACGCACGGCAGGGCGGAGGCCTCGGACTCACCTGGCAGGTCCCACGAGCGACACCGTAGCGTAGGGGTCACAGCTCTGCCCGTTGACCAAGGGGAGACCCTGACACTCAATGATGCTGCAGGAAGCACAACAGTAATGAAGCAGAACGTTCTATGCAATGCATGAGGACCAGCAAATCACTTTTTCTGCTTAAGTTCTTCATAGAACGGACATAAACATTGCGGAGCGGACGGGAGCTGGACTCCTTCCTGCAGGAAGACAGCCACCCCCCACCCTGTGCACACCCCCCCTCCCGCCAGCCCCCGATCCCCTTCCACTTACCGGACCACCAGCTGCTGACACACTGATCCGTTATCTGTGATGACTTCATTTAGTCGCATCTCCAGATGGACCTTTCCCTGAAGGGGGGGAGGGGGGCGGGGCAGAGGAGGAAGGATGTTCATCATGTGACCCAATCAGGTTGAAGAGGTAGAGTCAAAAGTAAAACTCACTCGGGGGCTCATTATACTCTTGGAGTGTCTACACGTTACTTATTATGACCTATTATTCTGTCATTGTCATCCAAGGAAAATACGTGACTGCTGAGCTCCAGGACCCAATCGCTTAACTACTGCGAGCGGTTTTCTGTCTGCGCCCAAAACATCCCGTAGCATGCTGGCTTCAGACAGACACAGTACTGCTGCTAACGAACTGCCAAGTAATTATGCTAATGAGATGACAATGCCAGTTCTTTCCCTCCATCAGCTACCCTCGCTGCTGATCTTTGCGTCACACCTGAGCTATTAAACGGGTGTTAACGAGTCCAGCACCTTATGGATTAGTGCTAGAATTGAACACGCGTGCGGAGGACCAGCGTACCTGGACCTCGGAGTTGGCATCCACAGGTTGCAGACCAAACCAGTGCTCCTTCCCGCTGTACTTACTCAAATCCTCTTTGCGGATCGCCACTTTTCCTGGAGGAACACGCACAGACACACATGACTGGGATTCACAAGGAACCACGCGTTAAACAGGCATGCGGGTGGGTACACGTGCGTGCAGACTTACCTATAGGGAGGGCCCTCTGGATAACAGTCTTCGCATAAACATAGAAGGATAAATACTGAAACGCCCGTGGGATTTCAAAATAGAAGTCTTCTCCGTAGAAAGGGCTGGAAAACAGAGCAGGGGACAAACAGCCACCCGTCAATCTCTCTCCTGTTTCTGTTTATACTTCTATTTTAGCAGACGCTCTTATCTGAAGTGACATACAACTGCGACAACGGGGTCAGCCAGTCCCTGAAGCGACTGGGGGGTGGTTTAAGGGCCTTGTTCAAGGGCACAACGATGAAATCACTCCACCGACCACGGGATCTGAACCGGCGACCTTCTGGTCACTCCCTGAGCCCCGCACCACAGCCAAAGAAATGTCAGAAGAGGGATTTTTTTAAAAGATGTTATTTAGGCAAGACTCATGCGAGAAGGTAAGATGATAAAAAAAAACACCACGTCTGAATAGAGAAAATTAAAAGCATTTGGTTTTGTTCATGTGATCATCATAATGCTCTCTGTTCACTACGGGGCGTTGGAGACAAGCAGAGTGACGAGGGGACGAGTAGCAAGTGGGTGGGGGACAGGAAGAGAGGTGTGGGAACACGCAAGGGATGGGCATGTATTTACAGACAAATAATGGCGTGCGGTTGGGTGCATTTCCTTCGACAATCTGAACGGGCGAAATGTCAACACACAAAAAAATTTAAGTCTGTACAGCTGGGGAACAGCAAGGTCTATGAGCATGAAGAACAGTCATGAGCCCATCTCTCATCGGGTGAAACAGGAAGGCATATTTACTACTTCAGTAAACCCTGATAAAGAGAGACGGTACAAAAAAAATCCACACTGCAAGGCCAGTGACGGCTCGGTCAGGTGACCCCTGACCGGCCAATCGCATCAGCCATACAGGCTGACAGGCTTATCGAGAGGCAGAGGGGGGAAAGTGAAAGCACGCCCCATTACCTGAGATTTTTCTCAAACACTTTGGTGCGGTACACCTCCTCCTGGTCCAGGCTGATGGTGCAGAAGGTGCAGCCATCCCGGAGCCAGTTCGGCCCAGAACAGGAACCCAGATTCTTCGCTTCACCTGTCAGTCAAAGCACAATGACAACAGCAGTTACACATCACTCTGCCTCGGCGACCTGCTGAGCTCAACGCAGCAGATATAGATGAAAGGGCCAATATGGAAATCAGAAGAAAAAAAACAAACTAGATTTATAATTTTTTTTAAATAACATATGTTGAATTTTGTCTTCTGAATGATTTTTTTTCTGTGATCTTTCGTTATGTTATGTGTGAGTCCAGTGTGGGGTCCTGGCATTGATCAGCGGATGTGGCGAGGGTGAGAGGAGATGTACATAAGATGTGGTTACAAGCCTGCAGTGTCAGCTTCCTCCCAGCATGCTTTGGCCTTCCTGTAGAGCGCTGATTCACAGAGCAGCACCAAGCTGTTTCCCAACACACTTTTACTCAATCAATGAAGAAGCTGCACACTGGCACACACATACTCACACCCCCGCCCCCCCCCCGGCCCGCCCTAAGGAACTCATCACTTGAACTTTGATGTGAGACTGTCTACTTTATAAAACAGTTATTCAGAAACAGTCTATACATTTCATTCAATCTTGTTCTAGAGTAGAAAACCTCAATACAAAAAAAACTTCTTGAATTCTGAGGTCAGGCCCTCATAAAGAGCTTCTTAAACAATTCTTTAAAACAATTATTATTTTTTTTTAATTATGTGATTCTATGTAAATCTTAAATTTTAAGTTTGGGCTCATCTTGATTTCATGTCGACTCTTCGCGCTTCAGAAAAAAGAAAAAACAAAAAAAAACAAAAAAAAGAGCTTTGTCAGATTTTACTGCTCATTCAAATTCTAGCAGCATCCAGCCAAGCAAGACTTCCAGAGAAAGGCTGCTCTGTAGCGCCACCTATAGGACTTCTGCTGCAGTGGGGCGGCGGGGTTCACAAAAACGGAAATGTGCCACGTCGCAGAGTAGGGCGCCCTGCTGACCCACGATCAGACAGAACCTGCCCGGCCAGCGTGCCCCCCGGAACCAGAGTACATCATATCCTGCCCCGGCCCACTGGCATCACTCTGTATCTCGAATTACATCTAGTATAATCGCACAGAACACAACAAAACAGACCACAAGCTCTGACTAAACAACAGCAGCATTAAACTATTACTGAAAGAAAAAAAAACATTTTACACTTGACAGTTTATATATAGAGTCTGATTAATTAGCAACTGCACATCAGATTCCCCACTATAAAATATAAAAACACAAATAAATCTATCCAAGATTCTATCCAAAAAAACTTCATCTTAAAACACCAGAAAAAGAAGCCATTAAAATTTTCATTATACAAAAAGAATTAACTGTTCTGCCGTATTTCTACCATATTTCCCTTTCTCACTGTAGAGCCTATTTGTCGTCATCGTCATCCTCATCATCAGCCATCTCATTCATGAACAGGCCCCAGCTACAACTCATTTTAAGGCCCAAGTATAACCACAATAAATTCATTTTCAGCAGGTAAGGTAAGCAGACAAATACGTTATAGTTAGATTTTAATTAATGCAACAATATAGGTATAATTCATCTTCAAAACTCCTCCCAGACTTCACAAAATCAAAGAACACTATCAGTGATAAATAAATAAAATCAGCTGATACTATATTTTCCCCCAGAAAAAGAAACTTACATAAATCAATCTAATAATGAGCTCACAGTAGGATAATACCCATTATCCCCCTGCAGTTCAGATAATATCACATTAGAGATATACAATATACATTGAAGGAGTTCAAATGATATTTTCTCGGCTACAGTAACAAAATAAAAACACAAACTAAATTTTAAAAAAATGAGCAAATACTGCCTGGCTTACTTCCTGGAACAAGGAGAGATTCTGATTAAGTGTGGTGGTTCACGGGACATAAGTGCGATTTTCAAACAGCAGACCAGTGTACTTTTACTCCGCTGTGGACAGGCTGTTCCACACATCGCGCCCTCGTCCTCCTGCCGGGTTCTACGGTTTAATACACCTTAACCAAACGCAGGCAACACGAGCAGGACACATGCACCGCCCCACTGCAGGTCAGTGTCCCATCCTGCCTACGGGGATCCGAGATGCTGATGAAGGGAAATGGACGAGGCACAAGCAGCTGCAATGCACACAAACAAACAGGACTTAAGCATGACCACCCGGCCACCCAGGTAACACAGCCTCATAACGATCGCCGACACCTATATTCAGAGAAGCCTATGAAACGCCACCGCAACCCCGATGAGCGCTATTATCTGCCAGACGCTCGCAGAATCTGCCTGTCAGGTGTGTAACACAGACTCCTAGTCATGTTCTTCTTTAATGCACAATTACTCCGTGAAGGTAAAAAAAAAAAAAAAAAGAACAGTACAAGCCAGACATAACTAAATAATTAAAGGGAAAGCAAGCTGACGTCCATGATATTAAAGAAAACATCACCTATAATCACGAGGGAAGTGCGCATACATTTGCATAATCAACAAGTCACAAGTCAAATGAAGGATCATTCAATAAATCATCTTATTAAGATAATGTCACTAAATTAATTTCACCTAGTGTAAACATAGTGAAACTGGTGAATATATTATGGTACATCGGAAACAATTAAACCTATGTAAACTTACAGCACCTGTCAGGGAATTTAATTAACTGCTTTTAACCGCAAGAGCTCTTCAGGCGATCAGAACATTTTGTTTTCAGCGTGTATCCAAAATAAAATACATGGGAAATATGCATATAGGTAATATGCAATCAAGCGGGAGACCAAAAACTGGCCATCATTTCTCTCGCTCCTTCTCTAAATAAGCAAATTAATTCAGTCCTAAAAAATAGGAACCTGAATGACTAAATTATCACCCGTTTCCCTTAGAAAACAATGTGGGCCGGGATCAGTGACACCAGGCCTTCTGGGGATTCCTACGGCACTTTGAAGCCGGAGCGGAATGACCAGGGCCGCCTGTAAAGCGCTGTAAAGCCGGACAGGAGTCACTTTGCTGGAGTTACTCTACGCCGAGCGACAACTTCCTGCCAGCAGCATTTCGCAAGTTCACTCCAACGGAGAAGTGATATTATAACATTTCGGGACATCGCGGTTCCTTAAGCCTCCTCTCTCACGGCCGCCGTCAGCCGTCTGCTCTTTCGGAAAGTACGCGGCCACTTGTGAATTTACTCCCTGGGAACCGCACCGAAATGATGCGGGAGAGTTTGCGGCTCGCCGTGAAACATGGCACCGTGTGACATGGCTGTCGGTGCGCCCGCTCCGGGCTGCGCTTTCCGCACAATGCGCGTCCCCTTCGCCCCGCCACCCGGGACCACCGCCGCACTCCGAAACTCCCCGGTACCGGGGCAGCAAATTGTGCAGAAGGGAACCCGTGAGTTGGCGGGGCCCGGGGCAACATCCATTCACCCTAACAAAGCGCGATCCCCTCCGTGCCCGTTTCATTAGCCTGTTAACACCGATCGCACCGCGCCCCTTTCCGCGTCCAGAGCTTTTCCGCTCCTGGCGCTTAAATGCGGCCCCGGACTGGCGCCCCACACTTACAGATCTTTCCCCGGAGACTTTGCAAAACCCGAATTTTCGTGTCGTCGTCTTCCGCCATGGTCCGAGCGGTAGGCACGGCCGTACAGTAGGTTCACTACTTCTGACATCCGTTTAAAAGGCGAGTGCAGGGCCGACGCAGCGATTGGCCGAGCGCGCTGACGTCACACCGCGAACTCCGTGTGAATCGGCCCGCGGGGACACGCCTGGTGGAGAGCACTGGAGCGCGCAAACGTAGCGCGCCGCGCCGCGCCGCGACACCGGGCCGGATTGGTGGCGATCTGCCTGGGGAGGGAAGGGGATGCATGGCTGCGTGCGGAAGGCTGCAGAACGGTTTGCCAGGTAGAAAACGTCAAAGAATAGGCATGGAAGACATACATACGAATAAGCACTAACACGCATAATCGGCAATCCTGATGAATACACACATAGACAGGCAAGCACTGGAAAGTAACATTTTAGTAGTCAAAGATTTTTCTCAAGTTTATGCTTGCTGCGGAATGAAGTAGTTAAGATTTGCCTGAAATTCATAACCGCTGAATTTTAAAGTAGAGAACTGTGACATCCTATATCCAGCAGGTGGCCTCCGGCGTCGCTACACAGGGTATAATCGTCTATAATCTAGAGGACAGGTTTCAATTTGAAGCTGTGCTATATAACAGGAGCTGTTTGGCTACCATTGCCAAATTGCCCGTAGGTGTGCATGTGTGAGTGATTGGTGTGTGAGTGACTGGTGTGTGTGTGTGTGCCCTGCGATGGGTTGGCACCCCATCCTGGGTTGTCTCCGCCTGTAGCCACTTTGATAGTCTCCGGACCGCTTGCGACCCTGAATAGGATACGCAGTTAGGTAAAATGGATGGATGGATGTTTGGCTGCCTAACCTGGGTACTTTAATGTATCCATCCACAATCTAATGGATGGGGACTTAGATATTTGAGCTAATTAAATTTCATGTGAATCTGGTGATCTTTTATGCACAGGGAACTTTATACGATTGACTATGAGGAGATGCGAAGGGTCTGTAAACAAAATACTTTTAGTATGAATCATGAGTCTGTGCAAATTTCATCACCTTTCAGACCAACAGCAGGCTAAACTTGAAGCAAATGATCTGTAAAAGAAATAGGATTTCAAACTTACCTCCAGGGAGTGCTAAACCTTTTTTTTCCTTTACCATGAGATGTAGGATAATGAGTTTAAATAAAAGTATGATGTATCGTGATGTAAGAAAACGAGGCTCAACACGTAGAAGTCCAAGTGAAAGCATCAGTGTATGGTGTCAAAATTATATTTGAAGCACCTGAAATATTTAGCTGTACCTTAAGCAATGACGTTGGTTAATCAGCAACAGTTGGTGTATATAAACACACACACACACACAGACACACACACATATATATATATATATATATATATATATATATATATATATATACTGTATATATATACACTATGTATATATATATATATATATATATATATATGTATATACTGTATATATATATATATATATATATATATATATATATATGGTTTTATAACAGAAACTAGATAGATGAGTTTGACACATATTTGGACTATCATTACATTGAGTGTACAGGCAGTTTGAAATGGCTACATTAGGGACAGATAAAAATGTATTAAATTTTGTACTTTCTCAGCTAAATTTTTTTTTTGCATTGATATGTGTGAATGTACACTCTGCTGGAAGTGAAAGGCACTGCGCTCTTGATTTCACTCCATTTTGGATGATGTCAACAAATGCAGATTTTACCGAATTCTTCTTCAGGCCAGATTAACGGCAGGTTCATTTTCTAACAGACCTCAGTAACCATATTTTTCATATGGCCCCTTGAATCTATTACCTTGAATATATTTCCACATTGCAGATTGTAGAAGTATAATTGACATTTTTTTACGATGCCCATTCATCATTCTATCTTACAAGCACTTTTCAGGGTTGTACTGGGTGGGTGAGGGGGTAGGGGGCATGGGGGGACGTCCTCAATGACATGCCAGCAGAGGGCATACAGTATATATGCACATACACATACAACTGTGATTTACAATTGGCATTTCTAAATAGGTTCTAACTAAATTCAAGGTTATTGTCACCTATACTTAGTGGTCATCAACTGGATTATATTACATTCTCATATCCACATACATTTGAAGATTATATATATATAAACATGCATACACATGTTTATATCCTTTATCTGAGTAGGATCAACACAAAAACAGAGAAAAAAGAAAAAAGCCAAATTTGACATAATTTCACACAGAACTCCAAAAATGGGCCGAACAAAATTATTGGCACCTTTTCAAAATTGTGGGTAAATCGCTTTATTTCAAGCATATGATGCTCGTTTGAACTCACCTGTGGCAAGAAACAGTTGCCGGCAATATAGCAAACACACCTGAAGCCAGTTAAATTGGAGAAAAGTTGACTCAGCCTTTCTGTTGTGTCTGTGTGTGCCACACTAAGCATGGAGAACAGAAAGAAGAGCAGAGAATTGTCTGAGGACTTGAGAACAAAAATTCTGGAAAAATTTCAACAATCTCAAGACTATAAGTCCATCTCCAGAGATCTTCATGTTCCTTTGTCCACTGTGTGTAATTAAGACGTTCTCAACACATGGCACTGTAGCTAATATCCCTGGACGTGGACGGAAGTACAAAATTGATAAAAGGCTGCAACGAAGGATAGTCCGAATGGTGGATTAACAGTCTCAATCAACTTCTAAACAAACTCAAGCTGTTCTGCAGACTCAGGGTGCAACAGTGTCAGCTTGAACTATCCGTCGACATCTGAGCGAAATGAAACGCTATGGCAGGAGACCCAGGTGGACCCCACTGCTGACACAGAAACATAAAAAAGCCAGACTGCAGTTTGCCAGAATGTACTTGAGGAAGCCAAAATCCTTCTGGGCGTACGTCTTGTGGACAGATGAGACCAAGGTAGAGCTTTTTGGTAAAGCTCATCATTCTACTGTTTACAGAAAACGGAATGAGGCCTACAAAGAAAAGAACACGGAACCTACAATCAAACATAGTGGAGGTTCTAAGATGTTTTGGGGATGTTTTGCTGCCTCTGGCACTTGATGCCTTGACTGTGTGCAAGGCATCATGAAATCTGAAGACTACCAAAAGATTTTGGGGTGCAATGTAGGGCCCAGTGTCAGAAAGCTGGGTCTGCGTCAGAGGTCATGGGTGTCCCAGCAGGACAATGACCCCAAACATACCTCTAAAAGCACCCAGAAATGGTTGAAGACAAAGTGCTGGAGAGTTCTGGAGTGGCCAGCAATGAGTCCGGATCTAAATCCGATTGAACACTTACGGAGAGATCTCAAAGTTGCTGGTGGGAGAAGGCACCCTTCAAATCCGAGAGACCTTGAGCAGTTTGCAAAAGAAGAGTGGTCAAAAATTCCAGTTGAGCGGTGTAACGAGCTTATTGATGGTTATAGGAAGCGATTGATTTCAGTTGTTTTTTCCAAAGGGCATGCAACCAAATATTAAGTTGAGGGTGCCGATTATTTTGTCCAGCCCAGTTTTTGAGTTTCGTGTGAAATTATGTCAAATTTAGCTTTTTTTTCGCCTCTTTTTTTGTGTTGTTCCAATGCACATAAAGGAAATAAACATGTGTATACCAAAACACTTGTAATTGTAGCAATTTCCTGGGAGAAATGGTGCATTTTCTGGAAGAATTCCAGGGGTGCCAATAATTTCGGCCACGACTGCGTACATATATATATATTTTTTTTACCTGTATTTACCCACATCACTTAAATATCACGTTTTATGCAGCTGAATATTTTATCCTGAAGTAATTCAGGTTAAATATCTTGCTGGAGAGTAATTACTACTTGATTTGGCTGTCTTCACTTCATGGCTCATTGCTGTATCAATGCTTTAGCCTAAACTGGGGACGCGCTCCCACGTTTATGAGAATGCAACACTGCCCCCTTAAGGATCAGGGAGACAATGCAAATCCGAGCGAACAGGAAGGGGGCGTGTACCTTGGCTTTTACAGACATATACGGAGTTACGGACTGCTGCTCAGTACGTCGCTTGGCCTGAAAATGCGTTTTTTTCTCTACAGTGATGACTTTAGGAAGATGTATGAGGTTTAATTTCATTATCCAAGTGGATGTGAGATTAATGTGGCCTGTAAAGCTTTGTGATCAAGAATATTATTCCGAGCAAAAACAAGACAAACAAAGGTGGAAAAGGGACAAACTGTTGAATTTATTTAATGTGTTAATAGCAGGAACTTGTGTCAGGGTGTTGCTTGGAAGGTGACTGACAAAGGAATAGATTAAAATGATCCAAATCATCCAATCCCATCAGATAAAATGAATAGAAACAATGTTAATGGCAGAGAAAGCAAAATAAAATAGCCCATTGCAGACATATAGCCATATAGTAAGATAATGGGTTTAGCCTCCCAGCCCCCGCAATCTTTTGTTACCGATCAGGCACGTGGCCAGTTAGTAAAATGACCAGTGAACCCCCTCAAAATTTGTCTCACCCCCTGGTTGGCAAAAATTTACCAAGCCCCCTCTCACCGGTCATCAAAATCTATTGAGAGGGTATTTTAAAAGCCTGTTAAAAACTGCACTGTTCTCTACCACCTATCTTTAAACTTATGGAACCCATAAGTCCTGGGTAAATTATTATTATTATTATTTTTTCCCCCCTACACAGTTTTGTTTTTTGAATTTCTTTCTTTCTATTTATTATATTCTGCCATATATTATTGCTTTTAAATGTATTTATTTATTTTTATATTGTATTATACTTCCTGCTTTGCCTTGCTTTGTAAAGCACATTGAATGACCTCTTGTGTATGATAATGTGCTATATTAATAAACTTGCTTGCTATTACTGGTTGGTATTATAAGGTTGCCCATCTTCTGGGCCAACCTTAGCAAAACCAATGGATTTTTAATTTCCTAACTGTGCGACACAAATGGCTGCAGTCTGTAAATCTGAACCATGGCAATGTAAGGTCCGCTGGAGAAACTGGCGCTGATACAGGGTTGTACTTGTGTCCCACGGCGAGTGAAGGCACCTCATTAGGTCTGTTATGTGGCTCTGAGTGCAGCACTGACGCATGGAGAGCATTGTGCCTTTTATCTACTTCCCTCCTCTTAACGGGAGATTTACCCGTTTAATCACACAATATATGCATGTTTTCTGTTTGTTGATCTCTTCTTATTCATTTCCTTAATTACTGTGTTTAACGACAGTTAAGTGTAAAATACTGGTATGGTGCCATACGTTTGTTATAACGTTACAGTTTACCGCGGAAGTATACATAGTAGAAATGGAAGAATTAAATCATCATATGTTACACTTTAAATATTGTATGAATGTGGAAATTTTAATCAGCCGTATCATGAAAATAACAATGGCACTTCTAAAAGCATACTAATACATAGATCTCGTATTAATGCAAACATACTGAAAGCTTTTAAAGGTGTTAAACATAGAGAAGCTACAGTCGCTTAGCAGCTATTTTTCGCAATAAGAAATGATATGATGGATACTGATTCTACCATATACCAGGAGCAAGTTATTTGTTAGCTATTCCCAAAAAGGAAATTGAAAAATATAAAAATAAAAACAACATCTTTTAAAAAATGAAAAACTACCAATTATTTTTAGAGTGAAGAAAAATATATTATATTTACATATATATTTTTATTTAAAAAATCTACATAGGTGTACATTATCATATTCAGGTAGGGAATTAAATCATCAATAGAAGCTGAAGTAAGGAGTAGGTAAATTCTTGGTTGGCCAGTTAGCCCAGTGGTCCATTTCTGCTGGGATCCTTTGGCCATATCACGGGGTCATGGTGGAAAGATAGCTCCTCCTTGCAGAGGAACTGAAGCCTAGCTGTGTGATCTGTTCCCATGGGAGTTATGATGCTTTTCTTGCTGTAACTGAGCCCATCTTTAAGGTCCCTTTCATAGTCAAAGGCCTGGCTTTTTAGGTTCTCTGGACCTACTTCTTTCACTCTGTCCTTGGTGGTGGCTTCTTCGGCAGGGCACGGGAGCACGGAGCTGTCGCGAAACGATCTCAGCATTTTTTCTTGGGCTTGTTTGACTTCTTGATAACAATCATTGCTGTTAACCCGCTCCTGCTCCTCTAGCTTAAGGGCTACAGATGAATCTACGTTTAACTCCCAAGCCTCTTGTTTCGGAGCTCGCTTTACTCCGGGTATAGGGCATGTAGTCCTTGGTGGTGACTTGCTGTAACCATCTCCCACCTCAGCTTTAATTAAGTGCCGTTTTTGGTGTATACTCAGAGCAATGGTCGTTTTGCAGATTTTGGGGCAGTAGTAGCAGCTGTAGCCCTTGCTGTGTTTTTCTATATGCTTTTTCTCATGGCTCCTCTTGGTGGCAAGATACAGGAAGCGCTGAGGACAGAAGGCACAGCGATATCGCTTTTCCGTGCTCACAGCCCTGGTGGTATTCTCGAAGCAGGAACCGTTCTCCACACAGGATTTGCAGACGAGGTCCTTGTCTTCTTCGGGGCCATCAAAACTGTCCCTAGAGGTGCACAGCTTACCACAGACCCGGCAGAAACAGGGGCGACAAGAAATCACATGTGTCTGCAGCGAGGACAAGGTGAAAAACATAGCATTGCAGGTGTCACAAGTATAAGTCATCTTGTCACCACTGTTCTTCAACTGGCTTCTAGTCTCTGCTTTGTCTGATGAGATTGTGTCATTTAGGCTGTAGCCCATATCCACGCAGCCCCCCCGAGTATTGGGTTCTAGGACCTTCATGTCTTCCTTCACATGTCTGCCTAGCTGTCTGCTATGACTCCGTCTCCTCTTGCATCTCAACTTCTTTGGTTTTTTCTTAGGTTTGTAGGAATAGTATGGACGCCAAAGTTGGTCTGCCGTGTCATGGTCAGTGGCATCATCATATGCTTCTGTTTCTGCAAGTGAGGCGACCTCAGTTCTTAGACGTAGGTCTGGGCAATGGCCACTCCTTTCTAAGTTGTTGTTCAGGTCTTCCTTGTCCACTTGACAATGGCTCTTCTTCCTTCTTCTTGAAAAAAGCTTAGAACCCCTTATTCTCCGGCGGACGAGGGCCTCTTCACCAATCTTTACTGTGATCTGGCAGAGAGGAAGAACCCGACTGTCCTCTGATGGTCCTGGACATGCAGGCTTGGCAATGTAAGTTTCAGTTTTCCTCTGATCCCTCCCAAGAAGATAATTAGCCATAGCTTCAGTATGATGGGGAGCACCAGTAAGGGCCTCCAGCGGATTCTCTAAGTTAAGAGATCTATCATGGCTTTGATCTAGGAAGGGCTTGTCATTTTGGAAAGTCTTCAGTGCTGCTGGGGAATTATCATTGCCTTGCCTAATCACAGAAGAAACTTTATTAGCTGGATTTGAAGCAAGGGAAGGCATGCAACCATATCTGATGACTGATGGGCCACTGTTGTCATCATAAGTGAAGTTGGTGCACACCTCCTTCATGGAAGACACTGAAGGCCTTGGTCTCAGTGAAGGTACTCCTTCGGAAGACAAGGGCTGAACTACATCCTGGTCACATGGCTGATCAAAGGTAATGTGGGGAGTCACAGATGCGATCACTTTAGGTGTTGCCATGAATGTTACAGGCATATTGAACAAAGAATCACTCGAACAGACATTTGTGCCGGTCTCGTCAAAAGAGACTGTGGGTGAGCTGCAGCCCAGGGAGAAGGTCTTGTTGGGGGATTCCTCAGGGAAGGTTTGACTGTACGTGTACCGCCTCTTTCGAAACGTCATCGGTAGAAGCCTGTAGAGCTTAATGGGATAAATGCTGCCCTTGAGACTACCGTTAGCCGATTTCCTGTTGACGACCATCCTGGGGTCAATCCCGTGGTAGGATTTCTGATGGTTCTTCAGGATGTAGTAGGTCATGAAGGTATCCAGACAGAAGATGCACTGATAGCGGCGTTCCCCTGTGTGCCAGACCTCGTGCTTGGTGCGGTACTCGGCCAGGGCAAACACTTTGTCACAGTAGTGACACGGGTATGCCCTGTGCCAGGAGTGCACGTTCTCGTGTCTCCTCAGGCTGGACAGGGTCACATAGGCCCGTTTACATACACCACATGTGTACACTCTCTTGTCTTTCACCTTCCTGGTTCTTCCATCCACCTCCTGCGGTTCCTCAGTCAACCCCTTGGGAGTCGAGAGGTCGTTTGAGCAGAGAGATGGCTGCAGTGAGATCTCCCTCTCAGGTGTACTTCGTTCATCGCCGGCAGAAGATCTATCGCCGTCCTCCGTGCCCCTGAGGTCACATTCGGTTTCAGTCGTCTGGGCTTTGTTGCACACCTGCTCATGGGTACGCAGTCGTTTCAGGTGCATGAATTTTCTGCAACAGAACTTGCAGAACAAATGCCTTGCAAACCTCTTCTTGGGGATTTGTGAGTGTCTGCTGGGAGTTGCTCTGCTGCTGGGTGTCTCTGGGAAGGAATCGCAGCGGGAGGACAGCAGTGATGGACACGGAGGGCTTGTCACTCGTGCTGAGGCAGGCTCGCTCACAGGTAGCTCTGTTGTGCTGCTTACCTGATCGTTGGTATCTGAGGATGTGGATGTCAGTGTGGATGCTGCAGTGGTAGCCATAGCAGCGGTTGAAATCTGGCAGTCACTGCTGGCCAGCACAGGAGTGCCAAGGGCGAGTGTGGCAGGCCTGTGTCGTTTCTTTAGTGGACCTGAGCTCTGGTATATTTGTGATTTGGGCAGTGCCAGAGACGGAGCCACGGCTTCCTTTTCACCTCCCTGGCTCACGGCGTATGAGTGTTCGGAGAGATTGTGCACAGGCTCGCAAAATGCGGGGGTGGAGTTTTGGGTGAGGAGGAGGCCTGGCTCGACGGGTCGTCTCCCCTCACCCCGCAGGCCTAAGGGGGCTCCAGCCTCTGTTATGGAGAAAGCGTTGGTGATCCGGGGACCGCTGGCACTTTCTACCTCTTCGGCCCGGGCCGTCTCGTTCTTCAGCAGTTGAGGACTGATGGACGTAGGGGTATTGCTTGGACTGACTGTTTTGATTGGCTGCTGGGTTTGGCAGGAGGGCACACCGGGGCCTCGCTTCTCATGTTCCACCATGTTCTCCAGAAAGGGGATGCCAAGCCTTTTCCCTGCGGCCACCAGCAGCCTGGTATCCTCAACACCCGTAGGAGCCACTTTGGAGCTGTAGATGAAGTTAAGGATGCTGGCAAAAACCTCAGACCTGAGATCCACCAGCTCCAGCACCTGGCTCAATGAGCCAGGCTCGGGAGTGGAGAAGGTGCTCCGGAAGTATCCGCTTGAGGCGGCCAGGACATTGCGGTGAGCCTTGAATTTGATGTCCTCGACCACGATGGTTACATCGCAGAACAAGCCGCTTGTGCGCTGCTCGTTCAGCGAGCTGAGAATTGCGTGGGCGTGGACACTGTCCATCAGGCCTTTGGTGTTGGCCGACACCACTGTCATCTGCAGGGAGGACAGCACAAGCTGTGTTAGTAAGAATGCTGCACATCAGAAAGAGGAAGTAATGTTTATGTACGTTGTGTAGGTAACTGGTTAAAACAACACTTTACACAATGTCTAGGAACATCACAAAGTGCAGTTCAGCTACCAATCACTGTACATATATATTGTTATAATTAGTTGTAATTAACTGTAGGTATAATTATAGTTTAATAGGGCTTTCTAGCATTTAACAACTGAACATTGTTGATTTTAATGTGTTTTTTTAATGCATTGATCTCCTTATTCTTATATTCTGATAATTTTTGTCCCCCTCTTGTGGATAAACATTGACATTAAACCACAATTTTATCACACACACACACACACACACACACACCTGAAAGCTAGTTTCTTTCCGTGATATCTTTTGTGAGTACACACACGGCCCCTAAAGACACTTTTTTGTCTGTGATTCTCTCTATACATGAATACACGCACAGCCTACATGGAAGGGCCTGTTCTATTTGGGCAAGTTTGTTTATGTAAAGGTAAATATCTGTGTAATGCTGTGAATTTACATGAATACCCATAAATATTTGCACATTTGCTTACGGTAACATGCGTTCGCTTGTGCATTTCCCATTAGTGCATCACAGTAAGCAAGCAGACATTTTAAAAAGTCTGTTTCCTGTGTCTCGCTTATGGTGAAAAATGCAACTGAGTCCTGCCTGATTCACGACCTATGTATGCGAATATAATATTTTCTAGTGTGTTTACTATTCGGTAATAGTAAGGCAAGTCACGTTTTGCACGAAAACAGGCGTCTCGTGATGGCTAACGACATGGTCTTGGCCATGAGACGCAGCCGCGGCTCTTAGCGGAACCACTCCGGAACGGTAAACCCAAGCAGCCTCCATAAATACGCCGGGCGCTGCTGTGCTACGGAGGCTGTGGCACGCCCTTCGCCCAAGAGCATGGCAGCCATTTTACCCACATGTTCACAGAGAGGGGAGACGGCAAGATGGCCTCCGGGGAGGGGGCTTTTTGCCTGATAATATTCGAAGATCCCTGCCCGCCCGCTTACGATATCTTTCCGTTCCGACCAGTCAAAGCCGCATCTCATTCTTACTCAGATGTTCCTCTGCTTAAAATAAGATTATGCTAAGAAGCTCTGGATGAATTATATAGAAAAAACGTAAACAATTTTCACTTAGCCTCCACCCAATGGGCTCTGAGCAGCCTAATATGGTCGACGCTGCTACTCTAGACTTACTGTTAACGTCTAACAATACAGACAAAACCCAGTGTAAGACACCGATCCTCAGACTCATACGTGCTTTATAATGGTGCTCATTTTGAAACCAGTTTCTTCTTTTTCTTCTTACAATTATTAATCAGTGTTATGTTGAGTCAGTACTGGAACCCAGCTGATTGCTGATAAACCTGCGAGCTCTGTGTGCTCGCGGCAGGCCTGGTTGCCAAGGCAACATGCTGTGGCGCAGCACTTATTCGGCCGCGGCTGAATCGCAGTAGCGGCTTCGGCTGTCCGGGGATCTGCTCCCATTCGCCGCTGCGGGAAGCCAGCTGCTGCAGCCTGAGGTGAGCGGGAGCGAGGAGGTCCACCTGCCCGCTGCGGAAGGACGGCTTTGTCTGCACGCCTGTGTCTGTGCTCCGCGTGAAAGCGAGACTGCACGACTGCAGCTCCAGCTCGCCGCTCATGCCAACCGTGCTTGGCTTCATCCGTGTTCATCTCACTGCTCTCAGCCTTTTCTCGAACATAATATTCCACCCACAGTATTCATACACCAGGCATCGTTGGTTGTTTAGAAAACTATGCGCCTTATTTTCGTTTGCGCGTGCATCGTCCTTTTGTTTAACAGAAATTTCATATTTTTCATCATCAAATGCTATTGGCCACACCCTATATCGTAGCTTAAAATAGCAATAAGTCAAAGGAACATTAAAATTCCCCTTTCCATTCCATAGCAAAGTGTAACAAACGGCACGGCATGACATAATCAGTCACATAATCAGCAGAGACATCGTTAATCGATTGCTAAGTGAAGAGCACATGGATACATCCATTCACATCATCTGTAGCTGTCATTGGCACTTTTGGCTTGAAAACAGTTTATTGTGAAAAAAACATGCAAAACATACCTGCAAAAAAATAAAATCAGTGAAAGCGACGCTGTAGAGCAAAAATTAAGAAAAAGATCATGCCGAGTCCCTCTGCCACACTTTATGTTCTCTACCTTAAAAAATAAACAGTTTGTAAACTGCAAGAAGTGGAAGGCTTGTTTGACAGGACTTGCTGTTGCTCTGTGGTGCTGTTAGATGCAAACCTTCTCTCTCTCTCCCTCTCTCTCTCTAGCATTCTCGTTTCAGCCTCCTTCCACTCTCTCTCCAATCCAAAAGCTACCCGGTGCCCTGCTCCCTGGTTGCTATCCTCTCGCTGCCCGCTTGCTGCCCGCTCGCTGCCCGCTTGCTGCTCCAGTGCGAGGGCTCTGCCAGAGGACAGGTAAAAATAGCAGCGTGGAGTGTTCAGGCTGCTTGCAGCTGAGCCGGAAGTGAGAGCTTTATGATGCACTACTGCACGCAAAGTGAGTGATTCGCTTCTCCATCACATCAGCGCCGTGTGGGGAGAAGGTTAGGCGGCATCATGCAGCAGCGGCTGCACCAGAGAGCCTCAGAACCACAAAAACAGAAATGACTTGGCAAACGTTACACTGCAACCTCAGACACATAAACGACTCAGAAAATGTTACTCTGCAACATCAGACACGTAAACGTTTCAGCAAATGTTACTCTGCAGCCTCAAACACGTAAACATCTCAGCAAATGTTACTCTGCAGCTTCAAACACAGACAATGAAATATATATTACTCTGCAGTCATATAAACAGAAATGACTCAGTAAGCATTACTCTGCAGCCATACATGGAGAAATGACTCAGCAAACATTTCTCTGCAGCCTCAAACACATAGATGACACAGTAGATATTACTCTGCAGTCACAATTGCAGAAACGAGTCAGCAAATGTTGCTCTGCAGCCTCAGATGCATAAACGATTTACCAAACATTACTCTGCAGTCTCTGATGCATAAACGACTCAGCAAATGTTACTCTACAGCCCCAAACACAGAAACGACTCAGCAAATGTTACCGCAGCCTCAGACGCATGAACAATTCAGCAAACGTTACAGTGCAGCCCCAAGCGCTGAAACAAGTTGGAAAATTTTACTCTGCACCCCTAAACACAGGAAACACTGAGCAAACGTTACTCTGTAGCTAAAAGCATAAAGCACAAGTCCATGACTTAGCAGTCACCAAAGCAACTGATGTAGATTACTGCATGCACAACTGCACATCACAAATTGTCACAGATCTGAAGTACTTTGGTTTTGGAGAAAAGAGTAGAAGACTTGGAGAGACATTAACTGATTACCACAGACGCATAAAAGCTATTATTTGTGCGCCAGGTCATAAGGCAGGGCTGATCTGCCAGCATCGCTTGACTTTTTAATAGCCTAATGAACAATAGCCATGTATGCCTCTGTGAGTATGAGCAGAGGATTAACGGAGGATGAAAAGGCATAAGCAGGCACAACCAGTGCTGCTAAGATAACCTGGGACAGTCCAAGTACTTTTCAATATTTCATGACTAATTCAAGACACATCTTAATGACCAGTGATGATGGTAGTCTAAATCTCTCACAGATACACACTTATAGCAAACACACACACACACACACACACACGTTTGTATTCACATCTTTGTGGGGACCATCCATTCATTTATATGGGCAAAACCCTAATTCCATCAATTGCAACCTTGACCCGTACCCAGCCCTAACCTTACCCACAAGTAAACAAACAAAATACAAGTCTTGACATTTTTTTTTTTTACTGTAGTCAAAGATTTTTGTAAAAATGAGTTTCCCCTTGTGGACAAAAATGGTCCCTGCAACATCAAAATAATAGGTCTTTCTCACATGGTGGGGAAATTTGGTCCCCACAATGTAATATATATATAACCCACACACACTGTCTACCACCTGCTATGACCTACTGTTTTCATTCCTGCTCAACCTGCTTTTCAAGTTTGACCTTAGTGCAGCTATGTCCCATGTCCTTTGTCCACTTGACTATAGGGGAAGAAGAGCAGAGCCCTGGTTGTTAGACTGTTAACGGGACTGACAGCTTTTTCAGGGTTAATGACATTTAGGCATTGACTCTACAGTGAAACTAAGGAAGCAGAATTAGAGACTGTCAGAACAGTCTCTAACCAAAATCTGCCACCTACAAATTTTTTTTATTTTAAATGTTACAATATTATACACTCACTGGCCACTTTATTAGGTACACCTGATCAACTGCTCATTGGAACAAACATCTAATTAGCCAAGATCTGTAGCTGATCTACTAGAATTTTCACATAAAAGAGGTTTGCACTTTAGGGTTTACAGAGAATGGACTGAATAAGAAAAGGATCCAGTGAGCAGCGGTTCTCTGGGCGAAAATGCCTTGTTGATGGCAGAGGTCAGAGAAAAACGGCCAGCTTGGTTCAAGCTGAATGAAACGAAAGTGTAACTCAAGTAATAACTCGTTACACGCAAGGTATGTAGAATAGCATCAGAATAGCATTTATGCATCAGAGAATAGCACCACTCAATGTGTTGAACCTTGAAGCAGATGGGCTACAGTAGCAGAAGACCACGCGCAGCTCCACTCCTGTCAAAGAACAGCAAACTGAGGCTATAGCGGGTACGGGCTCACAAAAAATGGACAATGGAACGTTGGAAAATTTTTGCCTGGTCAAAGGAGTCTAGATTTCCACTGCCACATTTAAATAGTAGGGTGAGAATTTGGCATAAACTACATGAAAGCATGGATCCATCCTGCCTTATATCAATCAAGGCTGCTACTGGTGCTGTAATGGTGTGAAGGATATTTTCTTGGCACGCTTTGGGCCCCCTTAGTACCAAATGAGCATCGTTTAAAAGCCACAGGCTACATGAGTCCTGTTCCTGACCATGTGACCACGGTGTACCCAGCTTCACCCTGTACCTAGGCGGCGTAACGCAAAGCTCATATCGTCTCGCACTGGCTTGTTGAACATGCCAATGCTTTCACTACATACCTGATCCAATTGAGCACCTATGGGATGTAGTGGAATGGCGGATCTGCATCATGAAGGTGCAGCTGCAAATCTGCAGCAACTTCATGCTGCCATCATGTCAACATTGACCAAAGACTAATGAATGTTTCAAGCACCTTGTTGAATCTGTGCCACGTAGAATCAAAGCAGTTCTAAAGGCCTTAGGGATCCAACACAGTACTAGCAATGTGTACCTTATAAAGTGGCCAGTGAGTGTATATGAATGATGCTACATAATATCAACATTGCATAATTCATTGCAAAAATTCAACACTATATCTAAGAAAAAGTACATATTAGAGGTCTGTAGTACATGCATGTGCATGGTCTGTGATGGACTGCCAGAATAAATTAATAAACTGTCAAACTTCCCAATGAATCTACAATGTACAAAACATATTCAAGGAAAATAATTCGAATGACCTCATGACAAATACAGTTGCTGAGGTTTTGTTTTTAAAATTAAGCTGCAGTTAATCTCCCCTGGGGAAAAATTCAGTAAAAGAATATGCTGCATATGTTGACTTCAAAATGGAGTGAACGCAAGAATGCAGTGCCTTTCACTTCCAGCAGGGGGTGTACACTCACACTTAACTGTACTTGTACTAGCAGAGAAAGTAAAATTTTAGTACGTTTTATTTATTCCTAATGAAGTTATTTCAAATCATGTGTGGAGTGTTGATCTAATTGGAGTCCATGCTCCCTAGAGGTGTGATAGCCTGTTTAACAAAAACAAAAAATCTTTTAAGTTTAGATTCTGTTGTTGATCTGAAAAGAGATGGAATTTGCAGAAACTCATGATTAAAGAATTTTGTTTACAGACCCTTTACTTCTTCTGATATGGTCATTTGTATAAAGCTCCCCTGTGTATAAAATATCATCAGATTCAGTTGAATTTGAATGATGTCAAATATCTAAACTTCACTGGATTTTGTTCAGGAAATGCAAAGCTTGAAAGCTGGAACTTGAAACAATGTTGCAAGAAAACACACAGGAAAAATCATCAATAAGCTTACAATGGCTCATGTGGGAGAGGGGGGATCTGCCCCCACCACAATGCTGACCCTGACTTAGTGTAAAAATGTAATCCCAGATTATTGTTTATGTGTGAGTTGAACTTCGTGTGTAATTTTGTGTGAGTGTGTGTCCTTGTGAAAGACTAGCATCAGGTCATTGGGATAGGGTCCACACTCATTGTGATGCAGAGTTTAATGTGAGGCTTGTGGGAAGGGAAATGGTATCTGCTTAAAGTTGCCACATGCTACAAAAATATTAGATGTTTTACAGTATAAGGACTGTGAGTGGCAGGTTTGTACTGTGGGATCTTGGGACTATAGAAGTTCAAACCTGCGAAATTACAGAATGGGATCAAAGGGAGAGTCATCTGCACTCTGTCTGGACTGGTTTCTTTCTTTAATGAGCACAGGACCAACATAGGAAGGAGAGAGAGCTGGCTGTGTGGAACAAAGTCATAGAGCATGCAAGTAGTTGGCCCATAGAGAGTGAACTGCCTCTAAGAGAGAAAATTGATTTAGCAGAGCTTGAATTAAGTAGTTTGTTAGGTTTTGAGAAAAGACACACTTCTCCTTGAAGTCTCTCATGCTCTGACTGGAAGATCCGGAATAAATCAAAAAGTCAGACAGGCAGTAATAAATCTATCAGATTAGGGAAAGCAGAGGTGGAGAGAGAGATGAGAAAATAACCAAGAGATGAGGTAGAAAAGGAGTAAGAACAAGGTCAGTGATAAAACAAGCAGCTAGTGTATCAGATAGACTATGGAAAATGTAAGGATGAATCTCAAATGAATGTTTAACTGGTTAGGCATTAAGATCTAAAAATGAATCTTAAGCATCATATGATGTGCATTTGCAGATGATTTATTAATGGCTATAATGTCCCGTCCCAGTCTGACCCAGGCTATTAATGGCTACTTCTGCTGACTGCATCCCTGACTGTCCTCCTTCTACACCCGCCGCTTATTGGTGAAGAACACCTTCCAGACGTCCAGGTTTGCTGAGGCCTCCATCTCAGGCCTGAAGGTTTCACTGGGATCTCTGGCCATCTGCTCCCAAAATTGTCTGGAATCACACAGCTGGATACAAACCAAAAGCACGTGCAGTAATGAAAACGTGTGACGGTCACATCCAGTCATAAGGCATCACCACAGCTGTCTTTACACTTCATATATATGTGAACAGAATATTAATCAAAGATCCCAGAGAAATTCATCTCAAATGGGAAAATTGTACAGAAAATTCAATACATCCATTATATTGAGGTTAATTATAGCAGCATTAATATGATGATTGGGGTAGGAAACTTTAGGAAAAAGTTACAGAGACCTGTGTACCAGCATGACCAGGTTGAAGAACAGCTTCTACCCCAGAGCAGTGACAATTTTGAAGCAGTGCTCACTCCCTCCCCTCCCCCATAACCCACCCACTACTGTAATTAAACTGGCCCTCTGTCACACCACACATATTTACACACTTATACATGCTGAACTGTGTACAATCCGTGTATAATGGCATAGAATGTATTATATCTTAACCATTGTCACTGTGTTCATTATTTTTTCTACCCCCCCTTCAAGTGCATCTCAAACACTGTGACCCTTCATTTGTTTGTTTATTTGCCTCTCCACTCCTCAAGTGCAATAATTTTTTATCCCAAGTGAAATACTCTGTATAATATGCTACTATGTATAATATGCTACTGGCTTCTTTGCTTCCAGTACCAGTATTATTTTTGGTGTATATATATATATATATATATATATATATATGGTGTATATGTATATATATATAGAGGTTGAATATTTATAACTGTCAAAAGGTTTATTATATACAAGTGCGCCCTCTGCTGGACATGTGCTGCATGTCCCATTTCTGTTTCTAAAGCAGGCCATGGTCATAATGGAATTAAATTTTAATAAATGAAATGAGTAGTAATTTTTCTTTCATGAGTTAAAGTCCTGGGAACGTGGCTTGCGTTTTATTTCGATATATTAAATGGTATTTACATTTAGCACTATTTTTATTAAAGAAAGTGCACTTTTCTCCCAAATCTCAGTCAACATGCAGAGGCTATGCGTCACTGAGTGTGAGAGTATCCCAAAGCACTCACCTGTCTGAGGTGCACCAGAGCTGCAAGAGATCCTCTTATCCAGGGAGGACCATTATCTGCAGCAGTGGGGCATCAGGCAGGCAGTCCAGGGAGTCAAACTGCCCCTGGCACAGATGCTGGGCATATTGCAGGATACTGGTTCCGACCATCACCTGGTCTACATACAGCCATGTGTTTTACCTCTCTAACTGATATGGAGAATAATATACAAGCAGAAATGTGGAGGCTGTGGAAAAAAAAGATGGCACTTTCAGAGGCTATCTCACTCTGAAGACTGGGATAGAGCAAAAAGTCTTGGTAGTTTTCCCTTATTTCTGCAGGCTGTGTAGAAAATACAGCCTGCATCCCCCCCCATCTTACCAAAGCATTACAGATGTCAAGTGGATGCTGCCAATGTGACCTTAACATATGGCGTCTTACCGTCCGATACGTCTCAGACCATGACACGCTCTGCTTTTACAAGTTTACATGATTCACTTTATGTGAAAGTGTCATAGTGTTCTGGAATCATGACTGGATACATACAACATGCAGGTGGGTTCTGTGCGGCTGATCAGCAGGGGGTGTAGCTTGAAATTTTAGGTCTACAGACAAAATGTCACCTTGAGCTCCCTGCCAAATGTTGCATATAACTTCATGTATTCAAGGGCCTCTGTAAGATGCTGCTCCGCCTGAAGCTGCCCCTGTATCCATTACCCTACCGCACCCCTGCAGCTCAGCATTATAATCGGTAACATTCTAAGACCTAAATGAACTTCGATGTGGTTTGATTGTTGGTGGCAGATGTGGTGGTCAGGGGCGGATTAACGCACAGGCTAGATATGGCTTAAGCCTAGGGGCCCCACGTGTGCCAGCCTGCAAGGGGGCCCCCATTGGCGCGGAGAGGGGCGGGGTTGGGGGGCCCACAGACTACTGTAGCCTAGGGGCCTCTGTACACCTTAATCCGCCCCTGGTGGTGGTACCAGCTTCTTATAAATGGTCACTTTCCTCACCAGTTTAATGTTTAATGGTGCAATAAACAAAGAACAAATAATAATTAAAAAACTTTGATAATGAGAGAGATCAGAAGAGGGTAGCCAGACTCGTTAAAGCTAACAGGAAGGTCACAAGTGCTAAAACAACAGTCCAGTACAAAAGTGGTGTCCAAGGTGGCATCTCTGGACACATTTGTCAATCCTTCAGGAGGATCTGGAGACAATAGGGCAAACTAACTAAGATTATAAAAAGTGACCAGATAAAATGGCCCTTTATGTATATGTACTGATTATATAAACAAAGACTCCAAATACATATGCAATGTATACGGTCTTAGATATGTTAATAAAATATAGACAGGAAAAAGCTCACTTACAGATTTTAAACCGGGATTTATTTCATAATAGTATTTTTCTTAATGTGCCATCAAAAACATGGCTTAGTAGAGTGAGAGTAGGGAAATTTCCTTTAACATAACTGACTACAGGAAATTCAACCTCTGTTTTAAATCACTACCTTTTATCGTATGCTAATTAAAAAAGAGGCTTGATTTTAATTGTTGATCTTTACTATTGAGCTTGCTGTAATATCTTATTTCATAACGTTTTGCTAACCTCCACAGAACCTTCTCAGCCTGAAATTATAATATACTGATGTCAAAGGAAACGTGTGGTGTACTTTGTTTTTTTGTAACAAGAAGCTGGAAGAAGTCATCGGAGGGCGAAGGGCCTTGGCCACTGATTTCAAACACCGTATCTCCCAGTAAAGGCGCCATATTGGGACGCTAAGGCGTTACCAGGACAACGGACAGGACAACGGGCTCCTCTTTCTACCGGCAAACAGGTAAACGTTTTCGTGATGTTTTGCAGAACGCAAAAACGGTGACAGTATGTTCAATAAAAAATAATTTAACTGTATGTAGTATGGGGAAATATTAACACGGAATTTTCTATAATAAAATAATCGTGTAAACAGTTGTTAAGATTAAAGGGTCATGACCCAGCGGATGGATATTTCTCAGAAATTTTAATGCATATTATACCTCACTCACATGAAGAAGTACAGTAAAGCAAACGATGAAATGTCATTTGGTGTCGTTTTTCTAAGTCAGGACTGAGTTTTAAAGTGCTTAAAATTAGGTAGCAGCTCGCACTAGATGCCGACGATGGGCAAAGTAGTTCTGAGCGGGCCGATTTGGCGGAGGCGCACGGCGTTGGCAGGTCCTCAGCTGATGTGAAGGTAAGAGCTGAGAGAGTGGAGCTGCTCTGTCTAACAGCAACTACAGCACTGCAACAAATAGGTAATAAAAACGCACCAAACGTCCACCAGCGCGTCGCTTCGGTTGCGGAGCGGCCGGAGAGCGTACGACTTGCTCGTCGGGCTTCTCGGAAAGTGGGGGTTCCTGCTTCGCCGCTCTTCGTGCTGCAGTGAGGAAGGTCCAGAGGCCATTTCGCTCCGCAGAGGAGAGTCGCGCTCCGACGGGCGACGTTATCGCTCGTGACGGAGAGAGGCTAGCTGGATGTTTATCAACACGCCGTGCAGCGGCTCCAGTGAAACCCCTGTTAGCTACTAAAGCCACCGGGGTTAGTCGGGAGCTGAATAGGCGCTCCACTTCTCACCAGGGTTTTTGTATGGGCGTTTAAGGTCCGGGTCGGCCCGTGGAAATTAAATAAAATCCGTGGTGCGGTCTGGGGTAACTGAAGGGGCCCTCTTTTGCGCACTTAGCCCCGTGCCCAAGTGAAAACACACCGACAGGCAGCTGCTGCGCTTCGCTCACTAACGCTGGTAAGTTAACTGCTGGTTACTTGTCCGAGGCCTCGTTAAGTAACCCCGGGTTGACCGCACGGTGACGGACACGGTCCTCGCGGCAAGTCAGCAGCCGGTGGAGTAGGCCTGTATGTCGGTAGGTGGCCGGCCGGCTGGGCGAGTCTGCGGATAAACAGGCTTTAACCTTACTGACGCGATCTGTCTGCTGTATAAACATAATGGCACACAGGGGCTGTTCCAGGACCCCCGATCCAACACGCAGCTCCGAAATATTCTGAAATATCCGTACTTCCCAATTCGATTATACGCTCTCGTCGTCAGAAACCTGAAGCGGCGATGTTTGACGTTTATGCTAAGCTCCGCTCTTAGGGCCAGCTGGACATAACGCCTACCCGGATTAACTGCTTTGCTGTCGGTTGCATGTCAAATGGAGCCCGAGGCTGTAATTAGCTACGTCGTACCGTGGGCCTCGGCTAAAAAGTAATAAATAAATGTTTTATCCATTCTGCGTACACTGTAAAACAGACATACGCAAATAATAAGCAAGGGGGTGTTGGTAAAACAAGAAATATGTCATCGGACGTTGTATAACATACTGGTTTCATAAATGTTTAATCAAAATAAACAAAGACGGTGATCCAGTGATTTCTGAGGCCTAAACGGCCTTATGTCGTATTTTTTTAACCTTCTGACAAAACTAGCGGTTTGTACAGCATCCTGGCTTATTAACTGGCGCTCAACTAAAACGATCACATTTTTATAGCGTTTAATCTGACGTGGCTAGCCAGGTCCACCTAGCGCAACATTTATTCGGCATTTCCGTCGTTAGCTGGCCGAGTTAGCCAGGCTTCTCTGCCGGGGCGAGCAGCAATCCGCCTCTCAGGTATTTTTACCGACATACGTAACTTAACAGGTATTCGACTTTTGAAATCGTTACACCGAGGCTGTTAATTTAACGTAGCTTTCCTTGGTCAGGGGTGAAAGGCCTAATTCAGCATTTGTAGTTTATTTGCTGTGCGTCGATTGCACAGCGTACCGTGAATTTTTTTTGATTTGGCGTTTAAATCGTACGAAGTCTTCTCTGACTTAATATCACCCTTTTAAAATCAAGTTGATATTATAGGTAACAACCATTGACACGTTTATTTTTTTCCGTCCATTTTCTGTAATGGCTTATCCAGTTTGGAGTGTGGTTGTCTGAAACCAAGGCTGGGTGCAGCTTAAACGGGCCTAGTCCCTGTGGTCATGTCTGCAGTGACAGTATACACGGGGTTACCTGCACACATCCTTAATTGAACCCGCATTAAAACAATGTGCCTAGTCAACCTATCACTTAATTTCACTATTACTGCTTTGTTCCATTTCAAAGAAAAACAGCGGAACCCAGACCACTTATACAGTTTGATAATTCATTGGCTGTGGTAACTGGACAGATTTAATATATTTTTAATAGGTGTACAACTACTGTAATATTTTCCCAAAGGATACTTTACAGCATAAATTTCACTCCAGCCCAGGGCTATAGGCTTGGATTGGCCCTTTTCTCTTCCTCATGCAGTGTGGAGAACAGTGGCGTGAAAATGGGAGTGGTTGTAATCCCCCCTTCCCTTTGCTCCCCTGGAGGAGCCCCAGCCACAGTTTCTCAGGTGTACCAGACTTATCACACGTCGAAGGCCTTGCACTGTAACAATCAGCCATGCTATCAAGTGCATAACACTGCCATCTGTCTCTGGAGATCCTGAGTTGATTGATTAAATTATGGGTAACAGCCTTTTGCTTGTATTTGTCACTGTATGCATCTAGAAGCTGTTGCAACAGTTGAGAACTGGCTCACTGGTAGCTTTTAATGTTTGAGTTTAGGTGCTCCCTTTTTTTTTTTTTCCTTTGTTTCCATATAACGTACAGAAAGGGCAACAGTTCCAACTTTTTTTTCTCCGTACAATTTACTCTGCAGTGAATAGTGTTGCATTTATATTTTCCACGACACACTGCAGCTTTGTTTCATTGCTGATTGTTTTCTAAAGGCCTTTTGAGACCTAATCTTGTCAGTAACCACTTGTGAACATGGAACCATCGAACAAATTAGGAAAGCTTTTATCAACAAGTAAAAACTGTAAACTGGATGCAATTACTCATTCTTTTAATAGATGTACCTCGTGAGGTTAAATGACTGACTTTAAAATGTACAAACAGATCAGTTTCCTCATTTTTAAGGACCGCAGCCTTTGGGAGTTAACTAAATTAAAAGTCTATAGGCTTGTGAAAGGTTTAGTTACGAAATAAGTATTTTGAAACAGTGTAAGTAAGGCTTTGAAGATCAGAGAGAGGAGGATGGATGAAAGAAGGTGAATTGAGCGGGCATTTTAGTAGAGAGCGGTGATGGTAGAGAAGGTCTGCAGCTACGCAGAGAGCATGTTGAGAAGCCTTAACAGGAGCACCCCAGATTTTAGGTAAGTTAATGTGTTATAGTACAAGTTCGTGGCATAGAAACACTGCTTGTTCTGCCTTTTGAGCCAAAATACTTTTCATGTAAGGCAGAGTGGACTAGGGATGGGTGCCTAGGACCCTGTGTTTATAGGCTGTGTCAGTATACCACATACTAGAGGCACCATTCGCGGTGACCTGAATGTTTGAACAGTAGACTCTGTGGGGGATTTAGCAGGATACAGAAATTCTTCATGAACAAAATGTAGAAATTTTATCTGAATTTGACTTGGTTAGTATTGAGGCAGATTGTCCTGCAGTTGAAGTATGATGTAGAATTGGAGGTATAGTGTTGAAGTTCATTAAACTTGATATGCAGGTCACTGGTTCCGATGGCCTTGTGGAAAATTAGGGATGCAGTTGAGCTCCCGTGCCATGGGGTTAATTGCATTTGGTGCTGGATAAGCTAAATGGTTGTCTGTGTACATCATTCTGTTATGGTTTTATTTTGGTGAAATTGTGTATGTATCTGTGTTCATTGCTTAATTACGACTCGGAAGCATATTGGTGTGGAACGCTTCAGACTAGCTGTGTAGTTTAAATACGGTTATGTGTCCACAGGAGGCCTGGACGGGGACCCATTCGGGTCACCAGGCGGCCCAAATTCCATTGCTGTCACATTCCTGGGCCTGTGGTTCCCAAGTTAGTCTTGGTTAATCTTACTTATCTCATCTCCCTATTATGTATGTCCAGCATCTGTTTTTATGCAATGTGACTTACAACTCAGCATATTCATGTGCTGTCAGGAGTGCAGTAAACAAAAATCAGACGAGTACAATCACTGTCAGATTGTGCTAAAAATACTGTATTGTACCATACAGGATATAGTGTGTAATGTAGCAGAAGTACTGAGAGAGTTTATCAGAGTATTAATAGGCCAGTTCATAATCATTTTAAGTGAGTTCTAAAATTATAAATGTTTTAATTATGATTTAAGTTTTGCCTTCAAAAATGCGTGAAGTGTTAATCAGTCTGTAGACTTAAAGAAATGCTGTATCTGAGTCTGGGCGTCTGCAAAATCATTATGGTCTACACCAAGTGTGTTCAATCATGGGAACGTTCACTGCTGAGCGAGCGGGTGGGTGGTAGGGGGGGGAGGCACCTGAGCTTATCTAATTTTCTGTCGTTCGTTGCCCAGAACAACCTTGGTAACCGTGGGACTAGTTAACATGTTTATTTCTTCAGCATTACTTTGCCTGTACACCAGACTTTTAGAACTGTGAATGACACCCCCATATCCTGCTTATGGTCTTACCGGTATCTCTCTCTCTCTCTCTCTCTCTCTCTCTCTCTCTCTCCTCCCTAGTGAATGGTAGTGTCTAGAAAGGGTATGTCCCTTCAGGAGAGAGGTGCCAATGTCCAACCGGCCTAATTCCAATCCAGGGGGGTCACTGCGACGTTCACAGAGGAACAGTGCTGCGGCCCAGCCACACGACGACTCAGTCGCAGGAAGGTATGTGCATGCGGCTTTTTTCTTTTGATTTTTCTTTTTTTTTTTTCTTCTTCCTGAGCTTTTGGTGGTATGTGTAGTACCTGCATGCCCTAATCTACCCATCATGGAAAGTCATTCAATTTGCCTGGCAGCTTAAGCTTCTCTCCTGCTGCTACTGCTATGGTGTTGGTGCACAAACACAAAGCCTTGACAATAAGCAAGACATTTTGGATGCTGGTGGTTGTGAAACACATCCACACGGAGGTTTGGAAGGGCTGAGTGTGAGAGGGCAAAAGAGAGGGAGGGAGAGGGGGGTGGTGGGGTGGGAAGGTGGATGTAGGTATCTCCCCGAACATCCTGTCACTGGCTCTTTAATTTCCAACCTTACAGGTTGCAGTCAGAGCAGGTAAAACGTGAAGCTAATTCCCCTCCTGAAAGTAGAAGACCTATTTCTAAGGCTTCAAAAGCCCAACCCACAGGGCACCGTTCAAGAAGGTACCCCTCCTTTCTTCTCTGCATCCTTTGTGTAATGTGGCTTTGCTACGACTAAATTGGCTTTCTAGACGGTCAATATCTGCTGCGTGTCTATTTGCCCGCTATTCGTCACTTGTTATGTTAGATGGGGTTTGAAACTGAAGATGAACGCCGGGAGGGAGCCGAGTGTGGCCGTGCTGAAATGTCCCCTTTCTGTGTGTCCCCAGAAGCGGCCTTCCGCTGTCAGTGGCTTCGTTCGTACTGCAGGACGACTCGGTTGGTGCGGGGACATCAGAAGCAGAGAGGGCCAGCCAGGCTAAGAGGGAGGGCACCCGTGGAGTGAAGCGCGGCTCGGCCCCAGAGCAGAACAGCTCTTACTCAGCCAGCCCTGCTAAAAAGCCCAAAGCGCTTGTGACCCCAGACGCCTGCCCCGAGGCCAGACGGACATCGGCTAAACCTAAGAAGAGGCGCTTGGTGCTAGAGCAGCCCGTCTCAGGCAGCCGGGCCCTGAACAGGAAGAGTGGAGCGGCCGGGGCGTCCCCGACCCAGAAACGGAAAAAGGCGGACGCTTCCTCGGGTTCTCTCCCCGCTGGTACCGAGGCCAAGTCCGCAAAACCCACCAAGCTGGCTTCTAAACCGGCCGCCTCAGCCAGAGCTGGGTGCAGCACTGTAACGGACACCTCCTCTTCTGCCTCCTCTTCCTCCTCCTCCTCTTCCACCGGACCCCCCGGCACCGCAGCCCAGGGTGCGCGACTTAAGCAGGGGAAGGACCAGAGCAAAGCCCGGCGTTCCCGCTCAGCCTCTAGCCCCAGTCCACGGCGCAGCAGCCGGGACAAGGAGCCACCCAAACCCCCCGGTACCTCCAAGTTTGAGTGGGCTGCCCGCTTCAGCCCCAAGGTCAACCTGCCGAAGCCCAAGCTGTCTCTGCCCGGGTCCTCCAAGCCAGAGACGTCGAAGCCCGGCCCCTCAGGGCTGCAGGCCAAGCTAGCTAGTGAGCTCCCCCCTCGCCCTATTAGTCCTATACCTCATGCCTTAGGGGCACATTGGTGGTTCTGGGGTTCTTCAATTGGGGCAGGGGGGTGTCAGAATTTCAAGGGGACAGGGGTGGCTCCCATTCCACTTAATCTGTCTGCGCTTCCCCTCAGCTAAAATCGGCAGCTTCAGCTGCTGCTCTGTAACGCAGGAGAGGCTTATGGGGGTAGCCCCACCCTGATTTGAGTGGGGGGGGGGGTTCTGGGAGTTTGGGTTTCTACGGGCCTGTTATGTGGTCAGTGGGATAGGCTGCCATTACAGCGTATGGGTCAGATTTAAGTGGGTGTTGTAGTGCAGGGCTGTCTGGAGGGTGACTAGGGTGAGGTGTGTGTGTGTGTGTGTGTGTCAGCTGCTGGGTAAGCCCTGAGTTTGCTTGCATTTTGCATGTTGGTTTTGTCTGACAATGGTTGGGTAAAGATATTACATGCAGATTCATGCCCTGTACTCTGGTTTGCCTGTAAGTCCAGCTAAATGTCCATGTGACTGGTCTGCCTTTGGAATCTGCAGGTTTAAGGAAGTCCACGAAGAAGCGCAGCGAATCACCCCCAGCGGAGCTCCCCAGCTTCCGGCGGAGCGCACGGCAGAAGACCACGGGCTCCTGTGCCAGTACCAGGTAGGGGGCGCTCACGGTGGTGGGTGCGGAGTGTGTGTCCGGCTGGCTGTATGTGGGCTGACGATGCCCCCTTGCTTTGGTGTGTGTGCAGTCGGCGAGGCTCAGGCCTGGGCAAGCGCGGGGCGGGCGACGCGCGCCGACAGGAGAAGATGGCCGACGCCGACAACAATCAAGATGGGGCCAACCCTTCCAGCGCACGCACCGACGACGTCCCGCAAGGAGCCTCCGGTACGGCCGCCTCTCGGCTCAGGGAACGCGAACGTTATTGGGCAGGATAGTCGCGCCGATGTTCTTCCCAATGGTACCAACTTTTTTTTTTTTTTTTGTCTCCTCTTAATTCAGCCTCCAGCTCAGTGGCCGGAGCAGTGGGTATGACCACGTCGGGGGAGAGCGAATCTGACGACTCGGAAATGGGCCGCCTGCAGGGTGAGCCGGCCTCGTCTGATTGGATGGGTGGACTTTTGGGGAGGGGTCAGGCTGTCGCGGTGACTAGCCTTTCGGTATTGCCGAGTGGTGTTTTTGGTGACTTACTGTCTGTCTGTCTTTACGTGCCAGCTCTCCTGGAAGCCAGGGGCCTTCCTCCACACCTGTTTGGGCCCCTGGGGCCCCGTGTGTCCCAGCTGTTCCACAGGACGATAGGCAGTGGAGCCAGTAAGTGCCCCTTATTTGTGTACACACGTGCCCCCCCTCCCTCCCAGTGTGTGTGTGGCTGCTCATGGCTTCCCTTTCAGGCTCCAAAGCCCAGCAGCTGCTCCAGGGTCTGCAGGCCACGGGAGACGAGTCCCAGCAGCTGCAAGCCGCCATTGAGATGTGCCAGCTTCTGGTGATGGGCAACGAGGAGACGCTGGGGGGGTTCCCGGTGAAGAGCGTGGTGCCTGCGTTGGTGAGTGTGTCCCCCGGCTTCTCGGGAAGCGTCTGCGTCTGTCTCGCTCACCCTAACGCTGTCCTCTGTCCCGCAGATTACCCTTCTGCAGATGGAGCATAACTTTGACATCGTAAGTTTGCAGAACTCGTGATGGTACTGGTGCTGCTGTTATCCCAGGGGTGTCAGTGCCAGACCAGCTTCTCCCCTTTTTCCAGATGAACCACGCCTCACGGGCTCTGACCTACATGATGGAAGCGCTGCCGCGCTCCTCAGCCGTCGTCGTGGACGCTATCCCGGTCTTCCTCGAGAAGGTTAGTCCGTGTGTGGGCCCCTGATTCCACCCGCCTCCTAACCGGCCGGCGGAGAGACTCACGGCCGCGATTCTTCCCGCAGCTGCAGGTGATCCAGTTCATCGACGTGGCGGAGCAGGCCCTGACTGCGCTGGAGATGCTGTCGCGGCGACACAGTAAAGCCATTCTGCAGGCTGTATGCATCGCTCTCGCCGGCACCCGTCCCTCGCGTTTATTCGTGGTTTTTCTGGCTTTTGGGAGGCGTTTACCGGTAGGCCTCGTGTCTGACCCTTCTGGTTCCTCAGGGTGGGCTGGCCGACTGCCTGCTTTACCTTGAGTTCTTCAGCATCAATGCCCAGAGGAACGCCCTTGCCATAGCTGCTAACTGCTGCCAGAACATCACGCCCGACGAGTTCCACTTTGTGTCCGACTCGCTGCCCCTGCTTACACAGCGGCTAACGCATCAGGTGCCCAGCTGCCCCGCCGTGTGTCTGCGTGGCATGTGTGCCTGGGAAATAAGTGTGCCGTTAAAATGGCAGTACTGACAATATTTTTGTTTGTTTTTTTTGCTTTTAGGATAAAAAGTCTGTTGAAAGTACTTGTCTCTGCTTCGCCAGGCTTGTGGACAATTTCCAAAATGAAGAGGTAAGGCTGACTCAGCTGGATTGAGACGTGTGGTGCGGCGCTTGTGACCCCTCTCTGACCTCTGACCTCTCTCTGACCCCCATGGCAGAACCTTCTGCTGCAGGTGGCGTCCCGTGACCTGCTGACCAATATCCAGCAGCTGCTGGTGGTGACTCCGCCTGTGTTGAGCTCGGGGATGTTCATCATGGTAGTCCGCATGTTCTCGCTCATGTGTTCCAACTGCCCCTGTCTGGCCGTGCAGCTCATGAGGCAAAGTGAGTATGGGGACCATGGGTGCGGTGCGCTTGAAGGCACGGACCTGACATCTGCTTGTTTGTTGGGTCGCATCCCGGGGAGGGGATCCTGCTGTGTTTCGATTCTGGATGCCTAACCTGGATGTGGTTAAGCAGTATAGAACCTGATGTGCAGTTGTCCTTAAGATGCGTTTCTCTCCAGATATCGCAGAGACCCTTCGATTCCTCCTGTGCGGGGCGGCGAACAACAGCTGCCAAGAGCAGATCGACCTGGTGCCCCGGAGTCCGCAGGAGCTGTATGAGCTCACCTCTCTCATATGGTACGCGGCCCTCCCATCGCCTCGGTGCTCATTGTGCGGTGGCCTGCCCCGGGAGCCTCTGTTAACTATGCCTGCCCCCCCCCCCAGTGAGCTGATGCCCTGCCTGCCCAGAGAGGGCATCTTCGCGGTGGACACCATGCTGAAGAAGGGCAGTGCCCAAACCACCGAGGGTGCCGTCTGGCAGTGGAGGGATGATCGAGGCCTGTGGCACCCCTACAACCGCATAGACAGCCGCATCATTGAGGTGCACCTTCTCATCTAAAATTCATTTTTCTGTGGTGGCGGTATTTGCTGGGTATCAGTCTTGAGTCTGTGCTTTGAACCCTGTTAGCTTTCCCCAGCTTAAATATGGCGTGTGCAGAATGCCAATACCTGTTTGGTAATATGGACAGTAGATCTTCTTGTGAAGAGCGTGAACTGGAAATCCCAGTAGATTTTTGCTGTTTTACCTTTGATGGGAACTTGAACTGAACCTGAACTGTTTCAGTATCACGTCCAGCTGTATAGAAGGTCGAAATCTGCTGAACTCCAGCCCCTACTGTGCTGCTTTGACCTGTTAAGTGGTGCCATCAGTACTTTATTAACTGCCTTGTTGTACAGGATCAGTCTGTGCCCTTATGGCACTCAATGATCGTTTATTAAAGGCCGAGTATCCATACCGTTATATCCTATCTGTGCAGGTTATAGTCAGTAGCTGATCTAATGTGAAAGGAAGTGTCTTCCATACTTATCCAGCAGTTGAAGAGATCACTGCTGGTTTGGGTTGAAACACTTGCCTTGAGGGCTCTTCTGTGGATTCACGTCTGTGTGTTTGTTCCGACCCTAATAGACGGCACACCAGAATGGTGAAGACGAGATCAGCCTGTCTACCCTGGGCCGTGTTTATACCATCGACTTTAACTCCATGCAGCAGATCAATGAGGACACAGGCACAGCACGGGGCATCCAGAGAAAACCCAGCCCCCTGGCCAACCCCAGCTCTGGTGAGTGGCCCCCTCCGGGTCAGGCTGCACGAGGCATTAGACACCAAGCCGATCAGCCTGACGCCAGACGTGTCCGTGGCGCAGGTGGGCATACGGAGCTCAGGAAGGACGACGCCCGGGCAGTGCTGATGAGGGAGGACCCCGAGTTGGCCCGCTGCTTCATCAAGACGCTGTTCGGGGTGCTCTACGAGGTGTACAGCTCCTCGGCCGGTCCCGCCGTCAGACACAAGTGCCTTCGAGCCATTCTTAGGATTATTTACTTTGCCGATGCTGAGCTGCTCAAGGATGTGCTGAAAAACCACGCAGTGTCCAGGTAAGGGGGTGTGCCAGACCCCTTTGAGGTCACACCAATATTAGTTAAGAAGATTGAGATGCTCGTGGTTGCCTGCTGCTCATTTTGTCTTTGTGTTCTGCAGCCACATTGCGTCTATGCTGTCCAGTCAGGACCTTAAGATTGTAGTTGGAGCTCTGCAGATGGCAGAGATTCTGATGCAGAAACTTCCAGATGTGTTCAGCGTTTACTTCAGAAGGGAAGGTAACAATGTCTAATATTCTGTATAAATTGATCCTACAGCTTCCCATCTTGCAGTTTGGCTTTTATTTGCTGAGAGATGATCTTGTCCCATGTAGTAAACGATGTCAAATTTCTGGTCTTGATTTCACTCTTCAATGTTATCTGTTTAATCCAGTCTATCAATTTGATGTGCAGCTTGCTGTGCCGCTGTTTTGAGGCCTCTTTGTATGTGCAGGTGTAATGCACCAAGTTAAAAACCTGGCCGAATCTGAGACGTTCCTCACCAGTCCGCCAAAGGCCTGTTCTAGTGGTTCTACAAACCTCTGTACCACCATCAGCACTGGTACCACGGCCAGTAGCGCCACGCCCGACCTGGGCTCGCCCAGCTTCCAGCACAGCATGGAGGATTCCCTGGACCTGAGTCCGCAGGGGTGAGTGTGCAGTCCGTCGCCGGTCAGACTTTGATGGGCCTCTTGAAGCTCACAGGCCTCACGGTGTGTTACTTCCGTCTCAGGAGGCTAAGCGACGTACTGAAGAGGAAGCGGTTGCCTAAGCGAGGACCTCGGAGACCCAAATACTCTCCACCCAGGGATGATGATAAAGTTGACAATCAGGGTACCGCACCCGGCTCTGCGTGGCGCTGCTGCTTTGCTGGCTTAGTGCCGGACAGCTTCTCTGCTGGGGGTTTGTTGCCCTTAAGTTCAAGGCTGCAATAATATTTTTCAGTGTTTCTCTCCCCAGCTAAGAGTCCCACTGCCACACAGTCTCCAAAATCCTCATTCTTGGCCAGCCTGAACCCCAAGACCTGGGGTAAGCTGGGCGCCCAGAGCAACAGCACGGGGGCAGAGCCCCCTCGGCAGCCAGGGGCGAGTGGGCTGCCTCGGCCCACCCCCAAGGACACGGTCTCCAACAACCGGTACGCTTGGCCCGACCTTTGGCCTAGGTGTGTCATTTTCTACCATTGGCTGGTGAATATAATTGTATATAACAATATAAATTCTAATGGAAAAGAGCTGAAAATGATATCCATGGATACTGCGTTTTGGCTTCTTTTGGTCATTGTGAACTGTAATCACTTTCTGCGACAGTCCAAGCCCCTGATGTGATCTTACATCTTGTCGTTGAGTTCCAGTGAGCAAATGCCCGGTTCACACCTCTGCACTCGCCCTCTATTACAGGGAGAAGATCAAGGCGTGGATTAAGGAGCAGGCCAGTAAGTTTGTGGAATGCCACTTCAGCTCTGAGAACGTAGACTGCAGCAACCCCGCTCTGAATGTTCTTCAGAGGCTCTGCTCGGCAACGGAGCAGCTCAACCTGCAGGTAACGCTAAACCCCAGGGCCATGAGTCGGTGGTGGTGGGGGGGGGGGCACACTGTGGAGGCTGACTCGCTGACTCCCCCCACAGGTGGACGGAGGGATCGAGTGCCTTGTGGAGATCTGCGGCATTGTGTCCGAGTCGGACGTCTCCTCGTTTGAGATCCAGCACAGCGGCTTCGTGAAGCAGCTGTTGCTGTATTTGACCTCCAACAGCGACAGGGATGCAGTTACCCGGGACATCAGGCTCAAGCGCTTCCTGCATGTGTTTTTTGGCTGTCCGGTAAGCGCACAGCCATCGACGTCTTATCTGAATAATAGCATGTTGGAAGTGATCGATCCTGTTGGCTCAGACATGAGCTCTGCAGCTCTTGGTGTGACAGTCCCGTTGTCCTGATTATGGCTTGGTGTTCTGCGGTTTTGGTCCAGGTTCCGGGCATGGAGCCCGTGGGTCGCCTGGACCCCGCTGAGAATGGCTCACTGCTGGCACTGGTCCACAAGATGAATAGCTGCCTGAGTCAGATGGAGCAGTTTCCCGTCAAAGTGCACGACTTCCCCAGTGGAAATGGAACTGGCAGCAGGTTGGGGCCATTTTTCTAACTGCCCCCCTTCCCCCGCACTATTGTGCCCATATACTCATGATCTCAAACATGCCCCCCCCCCCCCCCCCCCACCACAGAGGATCTCAGGCTCTGAAGTTCTTCAACACGCACCAGCTGAAGTGCCAACTGCAGCGGCACCCAGACTGTACCAACGTGAAGCAGTGGAAGGGCGGTCCCGTCAAGATCGACCCCCTGGCGCTAGTGCAGGCTATCGAGAGATACCTCGTCGTCCGAGGTTGGAGGACTGTGTAGTTTGGCATCCACTGTCCTATTTTTAGCCCGAGCGATAGCCATCCTGAATGACCTCTTCTTCACAGGCTACGGTCGCATTCGCGAGGAGGATGAGGACAGCGATGACGACGGGTCCGACGACGAAATTGACGAATCGTTGGTGCGTATTTCTTTAGTGGGTTACTGGGTGAGTGTGGTCCCTCGCCGCCGTGTGACCCGTGACCTTTGTCCCTCCCCAGGCGGCTCAGTTCCTGAGCTCGGGAAGCGTGCGGCATCGCCTGCAGTTCTGCATCGGCGAACAGCTGCTGCCTTATAGCATGACCGTATACCAGGCCGTGCGGCAGTTTAGCCTGCAGGCCGAGGAGGAGCGCGAGTCCACGGACGACGAGTCGAACCCCCTGGGCCGCGCTGGCATCTGGACCAAGACGCACACCATATGGTACCGGTCACGTGTTTGGGGATGGGCAGCTTTGGGCTGCGTGTGAGCGGTGGGACAGCCTCGCCACTGGCTCCCTGGAGGGGCCCATTGTAGCCTGGGCGTGCTAAACCTGCGCCGTTTCATTAAACGTCCAGCAGGGGGCATCTGCATGTGAAGTAGGGATGTACTTGCTACATTTCCGTATAGGCATATGGTGTGCTGTTCACTCTCTTAGTGGTTACATGACTAAACAGGAGTGTGTGATTAAGCAGTTCTGCTGTGCCGTTTTGCTGATTGGTGCTGGACGTGTTGTACCTGCCCATGTGACCATCCTGGGCAGTCCCTAACGAGCGTCTGTCTGCTGCCTCGGGCAGCCGGTCGTACCTGGGCTTAATTCCCGCTGTCAGACAGCCAGTAATAGTACAAGTTTAGCAGCGTGTGGTTCCTAATGTACCTGCGAGCGGGAAGCCTGCAGAGATGCTGTCGCTCTGATCCAGCGTGTCTGTTTCTCAGGTACAAACCTGTGAGGGAGGATGAGGATGGTGGGAAGGACGCAGTGGGGGGGAAGAGGGGTCGTGCCCAGACCGCACCCACGAAGACCTCCCCCCGCAATGCCAAGAAGCAGGATGAGCTGTGGCATGGTAAAATCCTGAAGGGGGGCTGTTGCTCTTATTACCCTTTACCAGAGGGCATTTGCCCTGTAATGACCCTCTTCGGGATTTCAGGATGTCGCAATCTCCCGTCTGCGCTTCTCTTGACTTGGACCCTCCCTTCGTCCTCAGAGGGTGTGTGCCCTAGTGTCTCAAACCCCTTGGAGTCGTACCTTATGTCTGAATGTCCGGAGGGCATCACATTTGAGGACCCGTCCCTGGACGTGATCCTGCTCCTTAGGGTCCTCCATTCCATCAGCAGATACTGGTTCTACCTTTACGATGTGAGTAACCGGCGTCAGACGATTGGTCAATTCTCAATGCATGATGGGGCTTCTGCACCTTCCTTGCTGCTGTCGGTCTAAGCCAGTAGCACTTGTGCTGCATGTGGTTACAGAACGCCGTGTGCAAAGAGATCATCTCCACTAGCGAGTTCATCAATAGCAAGCTGACGGCCAAGGCCAACCGGCAGCTGCAGGACCCTTTGGTCATTATGACTGGAAACATCCCCTCCTGGCTGACTGAACTGGGCAAGACCTGGTAGGTTACATGCACACATCTGTCTTTACCATGTACACCTCTGGAAAATTGAATTTTATATATAATATTAGTGCTGTCAAATGATTAAAATTTTTAATCAGATTAATCACAGGGTTGCTGTGGATTAATTTTGATTAATCACGATTAAATATCATTCATTTTTAATCTATATTAATCGCATTTCATTTTACATGAACAAATAGATTCAAGAAAAAAGGGAATATATATGCACTTAACATGTTTACTGAACATCTTGAACACGAGTCTGATGCAATCCATCTGCCACAGAAGTGCAATACCATTGACCTTTATCTTTCACTTACAATTAGCCCAAACTACCGTAAATCCGACAAATAATCAGACTAATCATAAAGTCCAATTCTAGCCCTGTTAATTGCCATTGTTAGCAATATCAGTTAACACACTACGTGCGGTGCTTTACGTATAAAACTCCGTAGCAACACGTCCACAGATAAGTTGGACGGTATAGTGTGTGCGACTGATTTAATGAGCCACAAATGAGAAGTAGTGCTTAAACAGTATAAAACTACAACTTTCCCTTCTGTTGATAAAAGGCGCAGCCATCTTGGATTCTGAACTCGGGATCCTCTGTGCTGTTCTGAGATATTTCTCGAATCTCCGAGAAACTGGAGAGCATGTTGTTACTTGCAGGTTAACTGCATTAAAAATTTTAATCAGATTAATCATGATGATGGATTAATCCGCGTTAACCCGTTGATTTTGACAGCCCTTTTTTTTTTATATATATATATGCTGTCTTAGAAATTTTGATCCTGGAAACAACCTGCTGTTCAGCGTAGCCTTCTACCCGAAAAACCACGATTAAACCAGAATTTAAGAATGCAGATTAAAAAAAAAAAAAAAGGTCTCAATTTTTTCCAGAGCTGTAGTTGCAGTGTTGAAGTTCAATTTTATGTGCATGTCTTTAAATCTCTTATCCTCGTCAGTGGAGTGTAATATATATGTAGAGTTACATGGAATGTTTTTGTTTATTTTTTATTTAATCTTGTTCACTGTCATGTGTTCAGCTCTAATAGTCCCCTGCAGCCTTCCAAGTTGCACAATAAAATGTGTGGCTGACGGTGATTCCCCCCTCCTCCCCAGCCCTTTCTTCTTCCCCTTTGACACGAGGCAGATGCTCTTTTACGTGACAGCGTTTGACCGGGATCGCGCCATGCAGCGCTTGTTGGACACCAACCCTGAGATCAACCAGTCTGATTCTCAGGACAGTCGCGTGGCTCCGCGACTCGACCGCAAGAAGGTGACTAGCGAAACTGAGAGGTGAGTCTTCTGTGGGGGGACTCCGCTTTACTCATGCCGTCACCCTCCCTTGTCCACAGCGCACTATAAACCGAGAGGAGCTTCTCAAGCAGGCAGAGTCGGTGATGCAGGATCTGGGAAGTTCCCGGGCAATGCTGGAGATCCAGTATGAGAATGAGGTATTGCATCGTCCTGCAACCCCTGTGGAATCCCCCCCCCCCCCCCCCCCTCCTGTTCTGGCCCAGTCTCACCCTCGGTCCTGGCTCTTTCAGGTGGGCACTGGGCTTGGCCCCACGTTGGAGTTCTATGCCCTTGTGTCCCAAGAGCTGCAGCGTGCAGACTTGAGTCTCTGGAGAGGAGAGGAGGTCACACTGGCTAACCCCAAGGGTATGTGCTTGAATTGGAGTATGCGTTCTGTCACTCTAACCCCGTGATTTTTCTGAAGGCCTTGTGTTGCACCCCTTGTCCTGCAGGAAGCCAGGAAGGAACCAAGTATATCTTCAGTTCCAGAGGCCTGTTTGCTGTCCCCTTTGGCAGGACCACCAAGCCAGCACACATGGCAAAGGTCAAAATGAAGTTTCGTTTCCTGGGCAAGCTGATGGCCAAGGCCATTATGGACTTCAGGCTGGTGAGTCTTGAGTATAGTTGGACGTAACTTGCATGCAGATTTGAAATGTTCTTAGTGCTGTTAAGCTTTGGGCTGTTCTGGGTCCCATGGCGAATGCATGCATGTGTGTAGTGCATTTGGGGTAATGTCTTGATGTTTTTCCCCAGCTCGACCTGCCCCTCGGACTCCCCTTCTACAAGTGGATGCTACGGCATGAGTTGTCCATCAGCTCCCACGATCTGATGAACATCGACCCTGCTGTTGCCAGATCCATTCAGCACCTGGAGGACATAATCCGCCAGAAGAAGCAGCTTGAGCAGGACAGATCGCACGTATGTCTATACACCCAACGCCCTCCCCAGATGTATGTGTCCGTGTTTTTTTTTTCTTTAACAGAAGCTTGTCCCCTTAGACTCGTGAGAGCCTGCAGTTGGCCCTGGAGAGCCTGAACATGAATGGCTGCTCTGTGGAGGACCTGGGTTTGGACTTCACCCTGCCGGGCTTCCCTCACATCGAGCTGAAGAAGGGTGGCAAAGACTTGCCTGTAACCATCCACAACCTGGAGCAGTATCTCAGGGTGTGTCAGTCACCTGTATTTCTGTTCTATCTCATTGTTACTGAACTCAACTCTGTCTCCTGCCATTTTTCGCTGTTAAATTTAAGCACATTGCCCATTACCCTTTGTAAAATCTAAACTGCAATTTAATTAAATTTAAGCTTTCAGCCCAGTTCAATCCCAAATGCATCTTGTTTGTTGGCATCTTCCACTCGATGCTTTGGCATACTTGGTGGTTTAGTGAATCATTCACTCTCTTCCACTGGAAGCTGTTAGTCTTTCCCAGCCAGTGTCTATGGCATCCTGGCTACTAAAAACCATGAGCCTTTCTGCAGACCAAAATCTGCCAAGTGTACAGGCAAGCTGTTAGCTGTGGTTAAATTTAAAAGTTCCTTCCTGTCATGTACCAATATGGTTCCATTTCCCAGCCTTTGACCATCTGTCCTGCGTTTCCCGCTTCCCCTTTAGTTGGTCGTCTACTGGACGTTGAATGAAGGGGTCTGTCGGCAGTTTGAATCTTTCCGAGAAGGGTTCGAGTCGGTCTTCCCCCTACATCACTTGCAGTATTTTTACCCTGAAGAGGTGAGCTACCCTCGTTCCCTTGGCCCGCTGGCTCTTGTGGGACGTCGGGTCCAGTCCTGCTAACCGTGACTTTGCTTTCAGCTGGACCAGCTGCTGTGCGGTAGCAAGTCTGAGACGTGGGATGTGAAGACGCTGATGGAGTGCTGCCGGCCTGACCACGGTTATACCCATGACAGGTACCCGCCAGTGCTCGCAGGCTCCTCACTTACAGAGCATGCGTGTGCGTGTCCCCACTAACCACATCCGCGCGTGTCTGTCCACAGCCGTGCCGTCAGATTCCTGTTTGAGGTGCTCAGCAGTTTTGATGCAGAGCAGCAGAGACTGTTTCTACAGTTTGTTACTGGGAGCCCCAGACTGCCCGTGGGAGGTAAGACTTCAGCAAGCATTACAGTGCAGCCAGTTAGTTAAATCATGGTCTGCCAAACACTGTACAGCAAGCAGGGTGCACCTACTTAGCTGGGTAACCTTTGCTGTGAGTTAGTGTAAGATTTAAGAGCTTCTGTTATTACAGGAAAGTGTAACTCTATGTAAGATCAGTCATTTTTACCTCTGAGTGTAGAAATTTAAAAACTGAATAGAATTTCCTGTAGAATTGAGCTAGCAGTGTTCCCCGCCAGTCTGGATTTAGGTGTTCTCGTTCCCTCTTGGTGTCCCAGGATTCCGAAGCCTCAATCCGCCGCTGACCATAGTACGCAAAACGTTCGAGGTGACTGAGAACCCAGACGACTTCCTGCCCTCGGTCATGACTTGTGTTAACTACCTGAAGCTGCCCGACTACTCCAGCATGGAGATCATGCGGCAGAAGCTGCTGATCGCGGCCCGCGAGGGACAGCAGTCCTTCCACCTCTCCTGATCTCACTGTAACATTCAATGCCTTCTACAGCCACAGAGAAAATCATGCTCCTTTAGGGGTTCTCCTTTTTCCTTTTTTATACTCCGCTACATTCAAGGCGATGTGTACAGCATTTTTTTTCCCCCTTTTTTTTTTGTTTGTTTTTGTTTTTTTTTTTTGTCAGAAAGCAGCTTGCAGATATTGACACGCGTGCGCACACACACAGACACACGGATCGTGTGTTCTGTTCCCTTCTCAAACTGAAAGACGTTATATGACCCATATAATTTAAAATGTGTATAAGTCTAGTATCTTGGGTAATGTTTAAAAAAAAAAAAAAAAAAAAGTAAAGAGAAAAATCTGGGGTGACATTTTAGGGCTTTCATTGCAGTGTGATATTAAAAAGGGATCCCTTTCCACTGAATGGTGATTTTTGAATGATGAGTTCACACAAGCTCTTCCCATTGACCAAGCTAGGCTTTCCTTGGCTCCAAAGATCATTTGTACAGACTTAATTCTTCCCATCTTGATAGATTAGCTTGATCTCATTATTCATTCCCTTTCAGTTGTGTCCATTTTACAATATGTTCTGTATCATAACCCACAGCCTTTGTGTGAGTGTGGTGGAAAAAGAGATCCAGTTCCCAGATGGCAGGTAGTCATGGGAATGGTTTGGAGAAGGCTTTTACCAGAGTTTGTGTTCTAACCTGAAGTTGAAGTGCTTCAGCTCTGTGTTGGCGTTTATCCACTGTCTTGGATGGGTTGACAGTTTTTGCTTCTGTTTGCAGGAGTTCTGATGGCCGAGTACAGGTCAAGGTCCTCCACGCCCATACCGTAGCTGAGCACATTTGGCTGGTCTCATTTTATCGTTTGACAGCCAGATAGCATTTCATTCATTCATTTACGGAGTAAAGTTTATATGCAGTTTCACACCTGGTTTGAGGTGACATGGCTGCTTTTTTTCTATTTCCCCCCCTCCCCCCCCCGCTCTAGATTTTTTTGCACTGCTGGCTTGGAACAGACTGTGGTGTGCACCTGCAGTCTTAGGCCAGCGAGGGCTGCACCAAGCTCTCCTGGCCAACCGTTCATGTGCTGGTTTCTAAGATCTGCAATAATTTACTGCATCAGGTTCTTGTTTTTACCTGAACATAAATAAAGTAACTGTTTGACTCATCTTTGTTCATGTTTAGAAGGTTGGTTCATTGTGTTACTCCTCCCCTTCTGTGTGTGTCTGCTCATGTGATGCTGGACAAGCCGTGATTTCCTGGACATGAGAAATTGTGTAACACTAAGTGGAGACACCGGAGTATGACACAACTGTGCTGGGAAGATCACTGTAATGGTGACCCCCTCCCCCCAAGCCACACCACTGCAGCCCCCTCTTGTCTCCTGGAGCGCTGACGGTACAGCTGACGCTAGTGTCGTACCTCAGAGAACCACATAAACATCCTGTTCTTTCCTGGTCTTTACTTCTGTTTGATTGCTGTGTCACTTCATTGACTTTGGATGTGTGTGGGGTTGGACCCAGTTCATCCTGCTGCTGAAATGCTAGAACTGGGTGAAGCCTCACTGGATACACGCCAAGGCATGACATTTTGGATTCTGCTCACCCTGGACTACACGGATGAGGGAGGGCCACAGCTGTAAAATGCTTGTGAATGCAATTCCAGTAGCTTGAAAAGCAGCAAGTATGTTTTTCCCCTCAATCCTCGGGTGTAGGGATGAGCTTTAAGTCATTAACTGACGAGTGCAGCAGTTGCCTATGACTTCATTGGTCTCTCTGAAATGCTGACTTCAGCCATGCCTATGTGAGACAGGTAAGATTCCTGCTAGCTGTAGTCTTAGTGGAGAAGACCTTCAGCTAAATGAACATGGACTGAGACCATAACAAAGCCAACAGAAGACTGTCACTGAGTTTGTTCCTCACTGAAGAGAGACATTTATCACCCATATTAGCAAACTTGAGTCCAAGGGGATGTTTTGTGATTGTTCTGTGTTTGCTCAATCTTAGGGTCCACCAATTTCAGTTGCCCTTGACCAAAAAAAAAGCCATACACATTTGCACTTGCAAGCTTTATTTTCATTGTCTCCCCCTAATATAGATGTTTCGGTGATGGGCTGGACTTGCAAAACAATAGTATTGTTTTTCCACAGGGACAAGACCACATCAGTACTGTATTTTATTTTGATACATACTGTAATAGTACAGTAGTAATTAGATGTGTGAATTTATTAAAGGAATATTGACGATAAGGCTGTTGTGGTGTCTCCCTGGGACCTGTGGTATGGGTGTCATGGGTGGCTACTCCACATCTGTAATGCTCTGCAGTGATGCTACACCGTGCATTTTCGCCTAAGTTCAGTGAAGTCCACACGGCCCTCCTTGAGGTTTGAACTGTCTCCAGTTCTGCATTGAAGTTCGTTTTTGACACTGCTGCTGCTTTGTGATGACTGATAAGGTGTCACAATGTCTGCTTTTACTATAATGTGTATAGTGTAACAACTCAAAGATAAAGTTCAAACTAAAGCTGCTTTCCAAAGATGCTTTGTGAGGACCTGCTAGGTTTACACTGATGAATGGTGATAATATGCCTCAAAAATGACCCAGTGAACAGGTTAGAAAACTAAGAACCTTTAGACTCGTGAGAGTTGCGACCTGCCTATTGAGATAGTACATGGGCAAAAGTATTGGGAAACCTGGACATCCCATTCTAAATCCATAGAGATCAGTATGGAGTTGACCCCCCCTTTGCAGCTATAACAGCTGCCACTCTTCTAGAAAGGCTTCCCATATCCTCCTGAGACCCAAGGAAAAAAGTGTCCTTCAATTTTAGGTTATTTGTCTTTGGAGGAAATAAGACATCTTACAATTTAGATTTTTTCAAATTTATTTTTAATTTCACAGCATGTCCTCTTTAGTGTACAGCAGGAATAAATATGTTTCCTAACATCAGTGAAAAGATGCAAAAATTAAATGTCCACTACAATGGACAAAAATGAATGGGTGGGGTCTCAGGAGGATAAGATATTGGAGCGCGTCCATGGGAATTTTTGCCCATTCATCCAGAATAGCATTTGTGAGGTCAGGCACTGATGTTGGATGTGAAGGTCTGGCTCACAATCTCTGTTCTAGTCCGTCCCAAAGGTGTTTAGTGGGTTTGAGGTCTGGGCTCAGTCAGGGCCAGTCAGGTTCTTCCACAACAAACTCACCCAATTTTCGCTTTTTCCAAAATTATGTGAAATATAAAGAATGTTGAAAATAACGCCCTCCAACAAGTATGTAGATATTTGCTGCCACCTAGTGAAAATTGGACGGTATCATAACATTTTTTCAATTCCAATAAAATAAAAAAATACGGATTGTGGAAAAGAGCTGTAGTATTGTTACTAAGTATTTAGGCTGGTGGATCTCACATGTTAAATAGCTAGTTAGTTAGAAATTCGGGTAGGGAAACTGCAGAGTAATTTAAGATATAATTAAGAAAAGGTATACACAGAACGCTGTTATTGTTCGTTGATGTATTTATTTACTTACTGCATAGTCTGACGGAGGCACTCGAGAAAGAATTTAATCGTACTGTGTATAATGACAATACAACCTTGAAACCAGCAATTGATCCTTAACATTATGGGCTTAATTAACATTACATTTTAAATTAAGAAATATGTTCATACATGCTCAAAAAATGTATGACGAAGCCACTGTTTTATGCTTATATGTGAACAGTATGGATAACCCCGCAAGAATTCGGACATCAAAGAAACCTTGCATGGTCGGTTAACCAACCTAAACCTGCTTAACTCCACCCCTGAATCACGCAGGGACGTTGTGCGTGTTGGGGACGTCACCTTTACGTCAACGGCGCATCCGGGAGTCTCGTAGTTTGACGGGTAGTCGTCATGGAAACGCTCTCAGTTAGCCGCCATTTTGTCAGTTGCTATTTCTTTTTTTTCACTTATTTGCCTTCCTGTCGGAGTAATACTCGTACTTTTCTGCGTTTATGGCAGTCGTGTTTTAGGAATGCTTTGGCGACCCTGGACTGGGACAGCTGAGAGGCGTGGCGCTCACTGAGGCGGCGCAGGCTGAGCGGTTTGTCCGGGTGTCCGTACCGCCGGGCCGGTCCGCTGCGCAGCTTGGCAAAGCGCGCCATTTTATGAGATTTCCGACCACCGGTTCGCGAAAACGGGCTTTTCACCCGAAACGGGCTCTGCCTTCCGCGCCATGCTTACGCTTTCCGTGCCCCACGCACAGGAGTGAGAAGCCTGCGGTTGTGCATGCTTGGCGGGCAAGCCTATCAGCTGCCCGGAAGCACCGCGGAGTCCAGGGGCGACGGCGGCGATGCGGGGACGTTAGGCGGACGCCGGCTAACCAGCGGGGCCGGCAGCTGCGCGGCGGCGCTGGATGCTGCAGCACCTCGCCGCGGCTCTCGGTCCGTAAATGAGGGTCGCGCCTAAGGTGAGTCTGTCCGCATGACGCCGCGAACCGCCGCACGACACGCCGTAACGATCCCACCGAGAGCCCCGATACCGGTGCCATAAGGAGTCGTAGCCGGACCACGCTTCTGGCGTACCGCGGCTAGATCAGGACGCCGGGCATTTCCAGTCCGTCCAGTACATCCCGTGGCTCTTGACGGTAATGTGCTACAGATGGTACTGGGAGCGGAATGCCGGTCGGAAGCGCATTGATCATTCATTCATCGAGGTTTCGTAAATGTAACATTTGACAGCGCCGTGATCAGGTAAACAGTTTAAGGCAGAGCGCTTTGGTTTTACTGTGTCTCCTGTCAGTTTTCAAGGGCAGCTGGAGACGTCACTTCTCACCGTCTGCCGTCGTTTTTTGTGCGTTTCTGCATGGGTGTTTAAGCTAATGGTTTTTTGGTGGGCTGCTGAGATCTTTGTGAATGCTTTCGATTGCATTTCTAGCACAATGGGAGAAAAAAAATCAAAACTAGATTTTCGTATGGAGAAGACATCTCTGCTTTGCCTCATATGGGAAAATCGTTTGCAAAATCGCGAGAAAATTTTAATTCCTCACATATGTCTCCTGAATTTATGTGATGATTTTAAATTATTGGAAATTTGTAGCATATGTTGCTTTTGCAATTTATATTACGGTCCTTGGAAATGAAACCTTTCTGATACCTTCATAGTCCGCCTGTCGTTCTGTTACCTGAATGTGTACCCGTTAAGCACATAGGGACTTACCGTTACTGCAGTGTGGTTGGTGTTGTATGTGCACACTTATGATGCACTGGTATTTGATAATTGATAAATGGGTCAATTTTGTTTCGCCACCCTCTGGGCAAAATATCATTGTCATTATATGGCAGTTTTCCCTCAGGTTAATATGCCATTGAGAGCAGATTGTACTCTCCGCAGTCATGGGTTTTTAATGCTTTGTCTGTGTTATCTTGCATCCAATGTTTTATGGGAAAAACAAATCTTGTTTCTATCAGCCAGGTTCGACTGAAAGACTTCTCTCCACTCAGCTTGTTTCACCACCAAGCTGCAGTTAATGATGGGAAAAATGAGGCTTCAGAAACCATAGTGGGTGGGCTCGTCGCATCCCATCAATCACTGCCTTTTCTGTCCAATAGTCAAGCCAGGCAGCATTTGACAGAGCATTGTAATCCCACCCACTGTGGTTTTTGAAGCCTTGTTGCAAACTTATCGCTAGTGACACTTAATTGGGAATAGTGAGTAACTGCTTTATTTGCCTGCCTGTTGTTAGACAATGACAATTTAATAAATAAATGTAATGCCCTTTTAGTAAAAACTAATGTATGTTCATCGATAGTCAGGATATATGTGCTGCAGAACCTCTATGGTTGTAGCATGGTGGACATCTTTTGGTCTTTGTAGTCCGACTGTGTGATGTTATTATTACTGTGTCCATCCATCATCCAGCCGCCACAGACCCGAGGCAGGATTCAAACCCACAAACTTGGAGGCCTGAGGCAACGGTGCTACACACTGTGCTGAGGCATTGGTTTGTGAGTTTTTAATCTTCAGGATATTTTTTTTGTTCGTTTGTGATTGTAGGAACAATTGAAATTGCTGAGAGGAAAATATCATCTTGCATGGTCCCAGGCTGGTCTGAGCTTCCCCATACAATGTTTACGCACCCTATTCCACCACACAACAGCCGGCCTTGGGTTTTAATCTGCTCCATCAGATTTTACGTTGTTGTCTGTGTTCTACATTCTTTTGTCAGAGTAAATTGTCAGTACTTAGATTAATTTAACGTATATTAGCACTTTTTTTTTTAACCAAACATGAACACTCAAAGTATGCTATTAAATGTTTTTTTTTTTTTTAAACAATCCTTTTGTTTGCATCCTTTTGTTCCAGTAAATCAACAGAGCTCTTGGCTCTTTTTGGATCTTGTAATCAGAGTACTTCCTCTTTGGTTCCACTCGTCACATAACTGTAACCCCAAGCCTATGAAAGCTGGGCACCTCTGAGTTGTGGTTTTCTATCATTCTTCTTTCAGGATGGTGTGAGATTTGTGATCGTTGAAATAAACGCTCTTTTTGTTCTTGTTGCAGCTTTTCTGGGCTGATTACTTCAGTATTTTCACCTGTGATACAGTACTGATGATATTTATCAACTTTAGATAAATGAAGACTTGCATAATATATATATGTATGTTGTAGACCCTCTCTGGTATGTGCACATTAACGGGGTGTGTAAGGGAGTAAACACACTTATTTTATCTGTATTTGTCTAGTATTGTTAGGATCTTTTTGGGGGTTTTCTTTTAATCACAGTTTTAAAAATAACATTTCATGGTTTCAATTGCTGCTGTGGAATTAGGATTTCCTGTATTAGGTATATATAAGTCATAGGTATGTATAAGTCAGAATCCATGTGATGTCATCAGAATGGCAGGTAAATCTGTTTGTGTGACGTAGATCATTTTTGAAATTAGGTCCACAAAAAGTTCACCTAGTTATGATTACTGTACATTATGACATTAGGAATGTTCTTTCCTGAAATATATTTCAGTATTTGAACAAAAAAAAAGATATTGTGGAAGTAGTAGCTCTTTTCAATAAATAAGAGAAATGTGAGTTTATACCACCTGAGCTAGGTAACCAAGGGCTTTGTAATTAGTGGTCTAGTAGATTGACATTTGCAGATGATGCAATAGGACAAAAAGGTGGACTGTTTTAAGCATTGTGAGCCACCTGCTTTAATCGAGGACAAATCTAGATCTAGATTCAGCTTTATGGCTAAATAAAATGGTAATGAATAGTAATAGACTCACTGTGTTTCCATATTAACTATAATTAGCAATTATGATTGGTGGTAGATGTGTCTGTAGTTTGTCATGGAATACGATCTAGGTCAAATTGCTGGATACTGAACATGTGTTTAATAGAGGGGATTTATAAATGTATTATAACGGTATTTTCATGTGGATTATCACCTTAAAGATATTATTTGGAGCTGCAAATGGAATGTTGTATAAAATATCTAGGTTATTATTATTATTTTTTTTTTTATAATTTCTTATTTATTTTTCTTTAACCTGGGCTCTAAACTTAGGTTCCCCTGAGAAGTCATCAAATGCTGATAGCTACTTGACTTTTGCTTGTCTGCTGTCTTTGTATTTCCTGTTTTTGCCCGTCTTATTTTACCTTATAAAAGGTATATTATTTTATGTTTTCCGGCTCAATGAAATTATTACACTTTCGTTAACTCTAATCTGACTATTTAAATACACAACAAAACAGCATTTAGTCACAATAGTCATTTACAGTGCTGCTAATATTTCAGACTCCAAATGAGCTAAATCTCATTTACAGCACCTGTTTTTTGTTTCATTTCTACAAAAACACTTGTGACATTTCTGTGACCTATACCTTGTCACTGTTGATGGGTTAAATATGTCCTAATTGAGAAATGCTATTCTGGACCTGAAGTGTGATATTCAATGCTGGCTCCTCCTCATCCTTAGATATTGCAGTAGAAATGGAAATGGTAAACACCCTTTAACTAGTACACTTGAGAGAATCGGTTTGATAAAAATCACATTTCAAATTAGTTACTTTTTGTTATGGACTTGCTGAATTGCATATTACTTTTGCTTTTGTAATTCGTTTAAATTATTAAAGAAAATCAAATGGTACATTAGCAAATAAGGAACTGATCTTGGATTCTAAATATTGTAGGTCATTCTTCTCATGTTCATATGCTGTCTGTTGTACCTTTGAGCAAAGTACTGCATAGGAATTGATTCAGTGAATTTTTTAGGTATATTAATGGTGCATTGCAAAAATTTGCAAATAAATGTAATAATATACTACAAAGTTAAATAGATACTGGAAGTTCTCCTGTTACAGAAAGAAAAGGTGATTGTTCTGTGTTTATCCCACTGCTCTGCTTTCGTAAGTTTGTTTCTTCTTGTCTCTAGACAAATGCTGCTCCTGCATTGGGTTGCTTTTTTCTGCTGGGAACTAATGTGTGAAAAGCAGCTTGAGAATATGACAATGTGCAATTTCATTTCTCGTTTATTACTTGTTTTCCTATTGGATAATAAGTGGAAGCTCTGCCCTGGCAACAAAAGTAGGTTATTTGCATTCTGCCTTGTGATTGGGTGAGTTTGTCAAAGACCAGGCCAATGACATGAGATCTTACTGGTGGTAGGCTGTTGTAATTAGGTGCTGTTGCTGGGGTTCAGAATAGTGGTTACTCTGTGTGACTCCTGCATTGTTGCCTGGTGAAAGATGTTGATAAATGCGCCTTTAATGATCTGCAAAATTCACACTTGCGGCATATAGTCCGATTATAACACAGAACTGAAAAGATTTGATTTATGGACCAGAAGCTTTCTTGTACAGAACACTCCTTTGAATTGGATTTAATTATACCTATACTAAATAATTACACGGATGACTCGAGTAGCTCCCATTCCTGCAGTGTGTGTCAGCCGATGCGTGTGTCGGTGTGTGAGCGGTACGTCGCGGCTGTTTGCGGGAGTTCCGGGAGCAGGTCACCGGCTTGGCCCTCCGCTGGCTCTGGGGCTGCTCGCTCCGGCAGCATCAGACAGCAGCTGCTTTCACAGGCGAGTCCATGCAGTTTTTGGCTCAGTAGAGCGCCGTGCTTTCTGCACGCTCATGGAACGATTTGCTCGCGCTTTAACAGGGTGTTTTATAATGACATCAGATGTTTTCCATCGTTTTTTTTTTTTTTTTTCTGTTTTCAAATCTAATTTTTTAATCTGTATGACCCCTGGAAGGCTAAATTTGTTTCTAAACCCAAAACCGGCCTGAATCCAGCAGGGTTTAAAAATATGTGTACAGGAATAATTTCACTGAGGTCATTTCTGCTGACTCACACTTACAACCCGTTATATTTCAGGAGGGGAGACTTCAGCATGCAAACCCTCATCCGTGCGGCTTGCACCTTCGTTCTCTTTCCATGCCGCTGGGCCCATGCCTTCACAGATGGCCCACTCCCAGCCGCAGTGCAGTGAGCACCTGCTGTGTGTGGGGGCCTCTGGGACGGAGCTGTCATACAGTGAGCCGGCCACAGACTCCCAGGTACCTGCACTCACGTACGGGGGACACCCCCTTTTGGGGCAGATGATGCTTTGTCTTTCGTTTGTTTATTATAATGCTGCTTTATGCTGGTATGTGCATATTATTTCATCATTTGATATTACTGTGGTATTTCTGTGTGTTTTTTTTTTTTAATTGGGAATTTAGATGGTTCACAGTGAAGTATGTGTATAATGACATTAAAGCATTAATGCATTTTCCCTTTCTGTAAATGGGTGTGAGCATTGGAGGGATGTAACAGCACCCTATTTAAAAACGCAACAGTGTGTGTTTAAGTTTTAAGAGCTATTTTTAAAAAAACAACTAGCGACGGTATTTGCATGGTAGCCGAGGAGGAGGTTAAATGTGTGGTTGTGGGGAAGCTGACCACGGCTTCGTGTTACAGGGGCTCATGCCACAGTGTTTCCGTGAGCCGGCTTCAGCTCCCTTGAGGAAACTGTCCATTGACCTGATCAAAACTTACAAGCACATCAATGAGGTAACGGCATTTTCCACACTCGCTATACCCGATTTATGCACCGTCTCCTTTTTTTGTAAGTTTATAATTATGTGTGATGCATCTGTTAGGCTGTGGCTTGTGTGAAGCATGAAACTTCAGTCACCTGACCCCCGTCGCCTTTACTTTTTGACATTGAGGTGTACTATGCAAAAAAGAAGAGACGGTATCAGCAAGGCCGAGGCGATGACTCCAGTCACAAGAAGGAGAGAAAAGTGTACAATGATGGCTACGATGATGACAACTATGACTACATAGTGAAAAATGGCGAGACATGGATGGACCGCTATGAAATAGATTCTTTAATCGGCAAAGGCTCATTTGGGCAGGTATGATAATTCAGTGTAATGCAAACTAATGAAATGTTAGCCATAGCTTGGCCTTTTAGATTAAATATGGCTCCACCGGGACCTGCTAAAGTATTTTCCGGAATTTTGTACAGAATAACTTGAGGATTACCACAATATAGGCATTGATATAATCTCTGGATTGAATTTTGTTTTGTTTTGACCCTGAGAACAGTGCAGTTTTAGGTCTGGTTGACTTGAGACAGAACAGGTCTGAGTGTTTAGCGTCTGTAAAACGGTTGGTGTACTTTCTTGGGACCTCCTCGTCTCTCTGTCTCCTTGATCTCTCTGCCTTGGTTAAGTGCAGTTTCTCTCTTTGCTGTTAGGTTGTTAAAGCCTATGATCGCGCAGAGCAGGAATGGGTCGCTATTAAGATCATCAAAAACAAGAAGGCTTTTCTCAATCAAGCTCAGATCGAAGTACGACTTCTAGAGCTGATGAACAAACACGACACGGAGCTCAAGTACTACATAGGTATTGCTGTTTGTACATGTCACTAGGATGGCCAAAATACAATAATGAATTAACTTAATAAATGTAAACTTCGCTGTTTTCCTCTTATACTTTATTTTTTTTTCTTTTCAGTCCACCTGAAGCGCCACTTCATGTTTCGAAACCACCTCTGTCTGGTGTTTGAGATGCTGTCCTACAACTTGTATGACCTGCTGAGGAATACCAACTTCCGGGGCGTCTCTCTCAACCTGACCCGCAAGTTTGCCCAGCAGATGTGCACAGCGCTGCTCTTCCTGGCTACGCCTGAGCTCAGCGTCATCCACTGCGACCTGAAGCCAGAGAACATACTGCTGTGTAACCCCAAGAGAAGTGCCATCAAGATTGTGGACTTTGGGAGCTCTTGTCAGCTTGGCCAGAGGGTGAGTTGGATGCACTTGTTTATGTAGTCTGTTAGCACAGAAGCTTTGCGTATTGAGATGTCTTTAACTGATGACAAATTGATGTGATGGCTCAACTTGTTTCTTAGATTTACCAGTACATCCAAAGCCGATTCTACCGCTCCCCCGAGGTGCTTCTGGGCATGCCCTATGACCTGGCCATAGACATGTGGTCTCTGGGCTGCATCTTGGTGGAGATGCACACTGGCGAGCCCCTCTTCAGTGGGGCAAATGAGGTACATTGTTTAACTGTACTGCCTAGATCTTTATGCGCACTAAAGAGCGTCATTGTCGGCTGTCCAGATGTCCAAATACAAGAGTAAAAATTCCAAATACAAGAGTAAAAATTCCTGCTACTTCATTAACAGCAGTATGAACTCATTAAATACTAGTTTCACTTTTCAGGAAAGGCATGTATACTATGTGTAGGGTAATAAAATTTGTATTGTGTAATCATTTGATGACTTGTTTCTGAATGAACACAAATCTATAGCCTAACCTGTAAAAACGAGAACATCCACTGACTGATAGAAGCTTTCATTATTGCTTCTCAAACTTGTGTCTATAATAATATCTAACATCACTTTCTCAAATCTCTACAGACAGATCAAATGAATAAAATTGTGGAGGTACTCGGTATCCCTCCCAGTCACATTATGGATTTGGCTCCCAAAGCCAGGAAGTTTTTTGAGAAGTTGTCTGACGGCACATGGGGTATGAAGAAGACCAAAGATGGGAAGAGGGTGTGTATCTGGCATCTGTCCTTTTGGAAGGTTACTGCCATATTTGGTTGGAGTTTTGGTGTTTGGTACTTGTGTGTTATTAACGTTTCTCTGCCCTGCAGTACAAGCCACCGGCAACACGGAAGTTGCATACCATCCTGGGAGTTGAAGTGGGGGGGCCAGGTGGCCGTCGGGCCGGGGAGGCCGGTCACACCGTCGCCGACTATCTGAAGTTCAAGGACCTCATCTTAAGGATGTTGGACTACGACCCCAAGAGCCGCATCCAGGCATATTACGCACTGCAGCATAGTTTCTTTAAGAAGACCGCAGATGAGGGCACCAACACGAGCACGAGTGTGTCCACCAGCCCGATGGACCACTCACAGTCCTCCGGCACCACATCCAGCGCCTCCTCTAGTTCAGGTGCTCCTGTGGGGGTGCGGGGGGGGGGGAGTCACATTGTTCTAACCATTCTTCTCTTTTCAACATGGTAGCGTGCATCTTATAGGGAAGAACACCTCACACCATTCATACACACGCAGAGTCATCCAGACTGCCGCACATTAGGGAAATTCACCAGTTTAGCTGCACTGCATTTTTCACTGGCATTGGCATCGCAATCACGATCAGAATGACTTGTCTGTAGATCCAGAGGTCACTTATAAAATTATATAACTTATAAAATTACAGTGGAACCTCGGATTACGAGTAACGCGGTTTACGAGTGTTCCGCAAGACAAGCAAAGATTGTTTATAAATTTTGACTTGGAAACCGAGCAAGTCCTGGTTTACGAGCGCCAAGTATCATCAAAAATCATATGGCGCACCTTGTTTTTCTTGTTATTACGTGCGCTCGGCTTCAAAACAGGAAGTGCATGCGTGCGCTTCTTGTTTTGACGCCGAGCGCACGTTATCACAACTGAACCAATGGTTATTCACTTTCTCACGCTGCAGAATTGTGGGTAATCGTCTCCCATGCTCGGTCTCAGTCGGCATGCCTCACTCGTATAATCAAAATTTAGTAGAAAAGCACCACCTGAATAAGGGTGTAGCAGTGCGAGTGATGAATCTGTTTAACGACAATGCAATGTCCACATTTTTGTGAAATCGAAAAGGAGGCAAAAGAGGCTGTCATTGGATGGGTTCCTTGTTAAAGTCGCACAAACAGAAAAAGATTCCAGTGAGCCAACAGATAGCAGTGATTCCGTTAATTATAGTGAAAGTCGTCCTACAAAATAACCCTCCTCTTCTCCTCTCTCGTCTCCCTCACACCATCCACGATTCTTTTCAAAGGTAAAGCGCAGGTTAATTTTTTAATGTATTTTTACTTTATATTTTGTATTAATAATTTTTATATGAATATTTTTGAGTTCGGATCATATGATTTTCCATTATTTCTAATGGGAAAATTCGCTTTCATATACGAGTGCTTTGGATTACAAGCATGTTTCCAGAACGAATTATGCTTGTAAACCAAAGTACCACTGTACATGCATTTTAGGAGTCCCGCCCTCAGTGTATCCCAGTACTGGGTATTATTTTGTATTTACTTGTACTCATGAATACCATAAAATACTTTCTTTCGTGTCATTTTACTCTTTTGTTTGCTCACTTGTATGCTTGCATGACAGCTCTGGATCTTTGTTTTCCTTAAGGAGGTTCGTCTGGTACCAGTACTGGTGGCCGAGCGAGGTCCGATCTGAGCCATCAGCACCCGCACAGTGGGCCCTGGATCAGCACTGGATCAGCTTTGGACCGCGAGAAGCTGTGTGGTCAGGTAAGTGGCTGTGCCTACTGGGAGAGCAACTGGCATCTTCTTTTTGAATCGCAGTCACTCCAGCCTCACTTTACCTCTGCCTGGCAGGTGAGGCAGACTTTCGCGGTTCCTGTGGCCTGGAAGGAGCCGGTCCCTGCAGAAACCCATCCCGTTCAGGAGACCAGCTTCCTTGTTCCTCCCAAGCAGCTTGCAGTGTTACAGAGCGCCCCCTTGAGGCCAGGTGTGGCAGCATGGCCACAACCAGGCCTCCTCTCGCCCACCAGTACCATGTCGACGCAGAAATCCATGGAGGTGGGGCAGGGCCATATTTCCATGGGCTCCTTGTCTTCCTCGGCCTCCTCTTTCTCCACGTCCTCCTCTTCCACTGGGAACCAAGGCAACCAGATCTACCAGAACCACCCCATTCCTGCCCATGCCTTGGACTTTGGCCAAAATAGTGGCTTGACAACGGGCCTTGGCGATTTCTCAAACTCCCACCCGGAGACTGCTGTGGCAGAGCACCCGCCGTACCCCCTAGGTGCAGCATCAGGACCTGGCCGGTTCGTTTCTGAGGCGTCCCACCTGGGCGGGAGGCCGGGTCTGCAGAGGGAGGATGCTGCTCTCCAGCCACACTCTGTGGTCAGCTCCTGAGTGTGAGAGAGCGAGGGAAATCTCACTGAACCATTACAACCCTACAGACATTTTTTGTCTTTTTTTAAAGATCATCTACTTGCAAAGATCTCTGTAATATGGCAAGAATTCTGCCAAGATGTGCATACACCATTTTATGTGGTACTCTGACTCCAGTTATTCCATAGAGGAACTGCCTCTGAGTTTGTGGCAGGTGTTTGTGTGTGTGTGTGTCTGTTTGTCTGTGCGAGTGACTGACTCTGTCTGTCTGTCTGTGTCAGTGATTGCTCTCCGTGGGTTAGATAATGTTAGAACCAGATCTGCTGCTGCTTTTTGGCAAAATATTACATCCTCACAGTTAATACTTGAGTGTGTATTCTGGGTTTTTGGCGTTCCGTTGGCAAGCGTTGCATCGACGGCCAGTCGCCGCTGTCAGAAGTGCACAGCAGTGACGTCCCAGCGTTTCCAGGGCATTCTCAGTGCCACCCTCTGGACCCCGCTGGCTCCGGGGTCTGAAAGACATGTTTGGGGGGGGTCTGAAGGGCAAAGTAATGGAGAGCCCTGGGTGACAGCCTGGGCGCAGTACGCAGAAGATGGAACAGACTCCTTTGCCCAGTCTAAGGACTCCTGAAAGTGGCCATTCCGACCAATGACCTGATGGCCTTACGCTGCTGGACTCAGAATGGATAAGATGGACGTTTATTCTTTTAGTACAGAATAGCTATCTTCTATTTTGACTGTAGAAAGCCCTTAATAACTTACGCAAATAGATAAAGGGTGTTTCAGAATGGTAATTTCAAGAGGCCTTTCTTTAAGATTTTATCTAACAGGGTCTTGTAAGTTCACGTGCGTGCCCTACATACGACTTCCTACGCTCCTGAAGGTCAGAGGTGGAATTTCCCAAGAAATGAAATTATATGACTGTGATTCTTCCTATTTGACATCCACCCCCCCCAAACACCCCATATTTCCATATATTTTCTGTTCGTTTTGAACATAATCTTGCTTATTGCTTTAGTGACTGCTTTCTGCCCTCATGATTATGCTGTGAATTTCGCAATATTTTGTTTCACCATCTGACAATTTTGTGGTACCAAAGCTGTTTTTTCTTTTTTCTTTCTTTTTTTTAAGCACCTAGATGTTTAATAATGATGTAGCAGTTGGGCACTTTGATGCAAAATTCATCCGGATCATTTTTTTCAGTACAGACCACCTGTATCTATTGCTTTAACAAAACAGAACTTGGTAAAATATTTGCTGTTACATTAGTACATTACATTAACTATTGGCTATGTCCCTGGAAATAAATGGTTATCAGTCATCACACAGCAAACCTCTGATAGTCCCCCTGGCCCCTTTACCAAATAATGCTCCACACCTTCCAGAATAACGGGGAAAAAATATGATGTTTCCAGACAACACTGGGCTGAAGACTGCTCATCTGGGCTTTAACTAGCTCTGCTGGTCGGGTGTATAACTGGCTTTGGTTGGGTCTTCTGTTTGTAAAACAGCACTGTCACTGAAACTCGCAGGATGGAGTAAAAATGTAAGCTTCATTTTTACATGTAAATTTTGTAGATTTATACAACCATGTGTTTTTCATAATTATTACTATACAGTAAGATATTCAGATGACCGCAAGACACGTCGGATGCAGAAACTCATTTCTGACTAAGTTTGTATCATGAGAAACATCTGTCTTGATTTATCCCCCCCCCCCCTCCTCCGCGCCCCGCCCCGCCCCACCCCGCCACTCAGTTATTTATTTATTTATGTTCTCTTGCTGTTCATACTGCAGTTTCCAAACTTTGTTTTCAAGATTTTACTGCTGAGGGACTTACATTTTGCACCAGTGAAACTGAACTGAAGGGCATTCAACCTGCACATGCATCTGCTGTTTGATGCCCACAGTTTTTATAGATTTAAACAGAAATTATGTACGTTTTTATATTTTTAATAAAGGATTTTAGAAACGCACTCCATTTTTCCTGCTGGCATTTTTAATACATGTAATTCCTTTTGGAAACCAAGCAGTGGAGGAGCATGGGGGTTTTGCTTGGCGGGGTGATGATGCTGAGAGCGGGAGATATCAAGGGCTTCAGGACCAGCACGGCCTCTGGGGGCCCCCTGCCGCGCCTCCGGGGGCCCCCTGCCGCGCCTCCGGCCCTGACTCTCTCTACACGCCATTTCTGTGCTTGTAACACATGCAACTTTTTTTTTCTTTTTTTTTTTCCCTGCAACTTCAAAATTTGAAACTAAGTATGCAAAATGTCAAGCCTCCTTTCATGAAACTGTTTGTTTTTGTCTCTTGTGCACAGCTTGAATCCGTACGGGATGATGGTGTAACGGTAACTTGTTGATCTTAGCTGTGTTCATGGACTATACATAGTCTAAATAAGATGTTGCTATGTAAATAACCTTTTGTATGATTTTCAAATGGTTATATAAAAATGTTAAATACCTTGTTCTCTGACTTACTGTGTTGATTTCTTTTTTGTGTGCTTTTGCCGTAATAATTCCTTCAGAGCGTACTTATACGTTTTCTTATGAAGTGTATTTTTCTGTGTCTATGTGAGGTTTGCATATTGTCCCCTTGATATACTGAGCATATTCTCAGTGTTACAGGTGAGTGCCTCTCTTCCCCAACCACAGGTAACTCTCACCCTTTGCCTAGCAGTAGCTGATATATGACGACCAGTTTAATGGTCTAACTGGCAGCTCGTTGGTGTCTCTCAGTTGTCTATAGAGTATCACTCTGACTGAGTGAGTGAGTCCTGTGATGACTGACATCCTGTCCAGAGTGTGTCCATACCTTGTGTCGCGTGGTTCCTGGGGTATCCTTTAGACATTCCCCCCCCCCCGCCTCTTGACGCAGACCAAGATAATTTGGATGGATGGGCCCACAGCATTTCAGATTTAAGGGGTGTCTGTAATATTGAATGTGTATCTTCTTATCTATACATTCTCCATCACCGCATACGTGGTAAGGGGGAATCTGGAGCCTATTCCAGGAGGCAGAGGCCCTCAGGCAGAGTGGGCCCTGGCTGGGGTGCCTTTGAAGGGGACACACTGACATGTCTGTGGGCATCACATTGGTGCAAGTGGCTACGTTGTCTCACACTACCAGCAGTGGGGGTTTGAACCCCATGCTCACTGTGTGTGTGTGAGAGTGTGAGATGTGAGAGTGCATGTTCTTTCTGTGCTGCAAAGATTTAGTTTTGCTTCTCTGATTTCCTCCCACAATCCAAAGATATGTGCAAAGGCCAATGGGAACTTTAAATTGCCAAATTGTCTGAGCCGTTGGCCATTGGTGGGTGGTCCCGTATTATAGAAGTGGGGGCGAAAGTTATCTGCCTCCTAATTGTGAAAATGCTGATTTACGATGCATGTAATAAAAAGATGTTGCACTCAGTTTTATCGTAGTGTAACAAATTAAATCTGATTTTTTTTACGAGTAAAACGTTTTGGCGGAATTTATTTACAAACGCAAGAAGCTGGTGTTACTTATAAGGCATGTAAATGAGCATTCCTTTTTGACGCCTGTGGGCTGATATAAGTCTTATCAGTACTTAATTCTCGAAAGCCAAACAGCGACAAACAGACGTTCGTGCCTCCTTGTGTTAGTCTTGGTATTGTTTAAAAAACGTAGTGTCTGGTTAGAGAGAAAGAAGGAGAACTTTTACTACGTTTCGATTGCTCAATTTACCATTGCGCGTGTATTATATGTCACGTCTGTCTTGGAGTCCGGCCTTAGTATGCAAGTGACAGTGACTGAAGAGTGGAGTCGCCTGCCATCACAGGTAACTCACCTGAACTGACACATTCTCAAAAATCAGTGTGCAATATCATACTACTACTACTACTACTAATAATAATAATTAAAAACTATTGCGGAGACAATAAAGTGCTTTTAGTGTGTTTTGGGTAAACGCACATACACTGTCTAATCATTGCTATAATGTAATCCAATACTGAAATGTACTATCGATTTAAGTGCAGTACTTTTATTTGCATTACGACGTATTTCAGTAAATCTGCTTCATTTAAGCCGAACAAAATTAAGCTCTTGTGTTGTATCCTACGTATAGCATCATTTAGAGATATCGGTCTTATTATGTTCGTCATACATCAATAATTATCCGCAATACTAATATAACATAACTGTTAATAACAGAATGACATTAGTTGTTCGATTTATTGGGTTCTCATTTTAGTTTGTGTTCAAATGCATGTTAACAATATAGGTGCTGACTAACTTTGCTTATTGATTGGTTGGTTAAAAAAAATCGGGCTTCATAATGTCCGAGAATATATAATAATCGATACTTTATATAAATAGAAGGCTTGTTGCTATAATGTCAATTTTGTCAATAGTGATCGAATTATCACTTGATATGTTAATTGCGTCTATTCAAATAATTATACTGAAACTAAACAATTTCGAATATTTTTAAGTGTATGAAATTTTGATGACTCTTGATATCCACACCTTGAAATATCTTAGTTGTGTCAGATCCTTCCAGGTCCATGTAAAGTGATGTATGCTTTGACCACCACAGTCTGCTCTCCAAATGGATGTGGATGTAGTGTATAAAAAAAATCCACACCTAACAGAATTCAGAAAAAAATTCTGAATATGTCCTTTGTAACCATAGAAACCAGGTTTATTCTTCAAGCATTGCATTTTTTTTTCTGTATTTTTATTTATACAATTAAAAAAATATGCGTTTTTAAATATGGTGCGTTTTTAGAAATCATACTTTGTGCAGAAAGGACAGATTATTTACTCTCTGCAGGATTTTAGTCTTAGGCATTTTTTCTTACTATGTCTAAGTCAACAGAACCACTCCTAATAAGTCAACAGCTGCTACACTCAGCAACAAACATGAAAAATACTCACTGCTAGTCTTTCTTCATTTAAACTTTTCATATCTAAAAAATAATAAAAACGTGCCTGAATTGCTGGTCCCAGCATCTCAGAAACAGCCACCTTGCTGGGATCTCCCCTGTGTCTTCAGAATAGTGTTATAAAGAAAAAAAAATATCCTCAGCATTTCTGTAGGTGAAAGCACCTTATTATTGAGGAAGGTCACAGGAGAATAGCCAGACTTGGTAAAGCTAACAGGAAAGCGTCAAGTGAAACAATAACAGATTGGTACTATAGTGGTTTGTACCAGGGCCGTCAGAAGCATTTTGAATGTGGGGGGCAAACGAATAATTATGAAATGTGAGGGGACATGTCCCCCTCAGATTTAATGGCGGTGACGCCAATGGTTTGTAGAATGGCTTCTCTTAATGCATAGCTGGTCAACCCTGCCCTGCCTGGTACTATGCTATGGGTATCTAATAATGTGGCCACTGAGTTTCTGTGTATCTATCTTTATATGACTATTAATCTTAAGTGATAAATGAATGCCTATTAGTCATAGCTGTCAATGCTGTTGCTGGGTGCAGGTCATTGAGGGAGGGTTGGTTCAATAAAATAATTTAGAATGTGAGCACCACCCGTTTTATCCTGATCAATGTCAGATAGACTTATAGAGATTTGAATAGGAATCCAATGCAAAGTTTAAGTCCTCTTTGTGGGCGGATTGGTGGCTCTGTGCCACCCATTGGAAGGTTGCCGGTTCGAATCCCATGAATGCCAGCAGTGATCCTACTGTGTTGGGCCCTAGAGCAAGGCCCATAACCTGCGGTTGCTCTGCCCTGGGTATAATGTTAACCTATATATGGCCCCACAAGCAGGTCCTCCAACTTCCAGGAAAATTTGGGGGGTGTTGGCAGGATTGGCACTGCAGCCACTGGGACAAAAACTCACACTGTTCCATTTAATTTGAACTAGTGTGGTGCTGAGGTATCACCTGCCGTATGACCACACTCTGGTTCTCATCCCTCAGGTGGTTTGTCATGTGGTGGGTGTGGCAACACACTGTAATCAGCAAGCCTCCTCACCTCTGTGCTCTCTGTAATAATTCTATACATTTATAAAACAGTTGCTGCTATGATATGAAGTTTAATTTGTCAAAGTTCTGGGAATAACTTGTTCACATAGATTGTATTAATTAAATTCCTGTTTAAGAACTTATTATTGTTCCACTATTTGCTTAATGATACTCCAACTTACTTGTAAGAAGACAAACTACGATCTTGAAATGATTTAGGGTCAACACAGAGGAGCTGATTTTAATGCCATGCAAAGTCTTTTATCTTTTCGTTCAATTATCAGTGAAACTGTACTAAATAACCATGCAGTGTCAAGGGCTGCAACTTAGACGGTGAGTGAGACCCTTAGGTGAAACTCATTGTATGTTGGAGCACGTCTTGGCTGTGTGTTGTGCTGCTGACTGGTGCAGTGCTGCTGATTGGTGCAGTGCTGCTATGTCCCATTTGACAGTTTGAGTTGAGTGCATTGGTGTGGACATATAAACAAAGAAATACAAAATCCATCAGAAAGCAAACAATGGGAACCACCAACCTAAGATGTCTAAATGACTCTGGCCTCAACCTACACATGTAATGATTTGCTGATATATATACATGGTGGGCAATGGCTGTACACGTCAACGACCACAAAATACCAATACATTGGACATTTTCCTAGTTTCGTGAAGGACCAGAGGGCCTCATTATGATTGATCTGAGCTACCTGACGGAGGAGGAGAGGGAGATGATTTTGATGGTTTTGAAAAGGGATGCGGACCTGAAGAAAGCTGAAGAGTATCGGGTCAGGTGGGTGCAGTATGTCTTCAGCTCCCTTTCTCTTAAACTGATGTTTTCATTGATATGTTAGATTCAGTTGTCTAGTGTGCTGAGCCACACCTAAAAGATGAGCTTCCTATACCAGGAGTCGAACCCAGGACACCTGGGTGAAAACCAGGAATCCTAGTCACTAGAACATATGGGATCACCTTGCATAGGCTACATAGTGTCGACTTTAATATCAATGAAATGTCATCTTTCAAACAAGGTAACATGTTGTTTACTCCAAAACAGCCATTATGTAATTATCTGCATCATGTATCTATCTTGAACTGTGTAATACTCGTGCATTTTCGTCTCATCAGAGAACTGGAGAAGCTGCAGGACAATAGCCAGCTGAAGTTCCTGACAGGACAGTGGTTTTATGAGGTCAGATCACACAGACACAGGATCCAAGGGTCTGAAATTATTAGGGCCTCCCTGAGACGGCGGAAGTTTCCAGAGAAACCGCGTGAGTTTCCAGAGAGCTCTGACGTCCTTCTGAATCATCTCCGATCATATATGTAGTCAGTTGGAGAAGATGATATGTTTTTGCTGGAGGCGTAGTTAGAGATGAATGATTGGCGGGGTAGGGGGGCAATGGCAAACATATATAATATAAAAAGCTATTCATGACTTTGGGGGGGGGGTAAAAAGCATTTTAAAATAGGCCTAATGCCTCTGCTTATTACAATGGCTTCAGATGTAGTGACCTTCATCAGATCTGAGATATTTAGATAGAATTATACTGGACCAGAAAAGAAGAGAAAAGAAGCAAGTGGGGACATAGTGATCTTCTACAGTGCTCTGTGGATACATTTTTGTTTAATGTTTAGCTCTTTTTGCCAATGGTTTTCTTTCAACCTTTATAGATGAATCCACACAGCTGGAGAAACCATGCTCAACCTACAGTGGAAAGCAGGACACCACCTTCCCAGAAGAGCCTTCTCAAATTACAGAGAAAACTTTTGTAGATTCCCAACGGTGAGCCATCTCTCTCTCTCTCTCTCTCTCTCTCTCCCTCTCTTTCTCTCTCTCTCTCTCTCTCTCACACACACACACACACACACTTACCCATTCTTATACCTCTTTATGATTAAGAGTTCTGTGAGAAAAATATAACAGATAACACAGTATGAGATTAACCAAACCCTTGACATAATTAGTTTTGACAAATTATAGTCCTTCAACATCATGGTAGAAGCATAAGAAGTTCTGTGGTTGGTTGTTTGTTAAGGGAGGTGCATCAAAACATGCTGCAGTGGAGTTTCAGGGTCAGTAAACCTGTGTGACTTCAAGGCGTTGACACCTTGTGACAGTCCTAAGAGCCTTGATGACTCATATTGATTCAACAGAGGTGTAGCTTACACACACAAAGATACTCAGCTACACTTACAGTCTCAGCTTATGTCATGCAATATAATGCTTTCTAAAAACGAAATGACAAGAACTAAATGAGGACTAACACAAATTAAGATTAAACATGTATTATTTTGGCACAGAATGATTATGAGAAAAATCCTACCAGAATTAAGGCTTACTTGGCAATACATGATGACCTGAGAGGTTTAGTTACCGTTGGACAAAGTTGTAGAATGGGCAGTATGTGTGATTATTTGTACATGTTGTCACTGTTGGGTCCCTGAAGTGGTGGGTCTGGCATCTAAGAAACAGCCACCATCCTGAGATTTCCACAGAGTATGGTGTCTTTGTTTGTGGTTCAGTTTAAGGGGGTGAGAGTTCACATCCTGCCACAGGGTGCGAAAAGCAAAAAAAAAAATCAAAAATCATCCAGTCAGAGGCAGGTCTGAGGGCAAGAAAAACACCTTGTTAATATTCTGACCAGCTATAAAGGAATGTCCAGATAAATTAAAGGTAACAGGAAGGCCACAAGAGCAGAGGTGCCATTTTTATATGGAAAGTTTTAAATACCTTGTTGAATCCATGCCTCAAAGAATTCAGGCAGTTCTCTAGGCAGAAAAGGGTCCTATGCAGTACTAGGCTGGTGTACCTCATAGTGGGGTCACATTCAGTATATTGTTTGATTTATTTTGTAACAGAGTGACTTTATGCTCACTTTAGGGAACTTTTCATTATGCTGCCGGTTTTCCAGCAAGAAAGAGCAAACCAAGGAGTCAAGGTTTGTAAAAGGCGCAGTATCTTCTATGCATCTGCATTTTGCTTGAAGAGCTATATCTACTGAACGTGTGTGTCGTTACACCATCTGTTACATAAAAATGTATTGTTTTTTTTTTGTTTTTTTTTAAATTGAAGCAAAGAAGCAACCCGTTCAACACAGCATTAATGGAACCAGAAGTATTTCAAGAGTCAGAGAGCAAGAAAACCATTGCTATGGATCCACTCAAGTCATATGACGGGGGTGAGAGTTCACATCCTGCCACATTAGAGCAGATCCCTAAGAGAACACAGTGTCCAGCAGCAATGGCTGATTGCATTTAATCACCTGTTCCTGAAGAGGGTCTGAAAAACGCAGGTTCTTGTTGTATTGCATATTTGTGAAATATGATTTTCTGTTTCGACATTGCATTAGAAAGGCATTTTAAAAATAATTCCTAAGTCGAATAATAAATCTGATGATGTTAGGTGTTTTATATCTTGCAATAGGTTGAATTCGAATAGAAACAAACTAATTTCTGCAGTTTTGCAAGGTCTAAGGTATCATTTGATACCAGCGCTGGGGAATTACCAAACAAATTTGCATTGTGCTGTTCCTTCTTATTGACTTCTCAAAGCCCTCAAAGTTTACTTACTTTGTGTGTTACCTCAGTGCACGTCTCTCATGGGTCCTCTCTCGTGGCTCATCATGTTCTCTTCCCACACACAGAGTGCTGACAGCGATGTGCACACTGTACGATTCTCTGTCATAGTCCTTCCCACAAATCAGTGAGCAGGAATTGGTCACAGCATCTCTGTGAGATGCTCTAGTCCAGGTGTAGGCAATCCTGATCCTGCAGTGCCGGTATCTAGCAGGCTTTCTATCCAACCTGATGTGTCTGCCTGAGATCAGGTGTGGTTCATCAGAGATCAGGTATTGTTTGTTTGGGGTTTCAAGGAACAGTATTAATCTCATACAGTCGTCCCCCAATATCCATCGGTGATACGTTCCAAGACCCACTGCACAGTAAGATATCACCAACATTGAATACAGTGATAATAAACTATATAGTACATCATTATAAGGTACTATACTCTCTCGAATGAAAGGGATTCTGATGTTTTAGACTGATTCACAAAAGATACAATGAAAAAAGAGCAATGAAAGTCATGCTTTTATACCCCTCAAAGAATGAAGGAACAATAAAAAACATAGTGTTGCATAATTTACAATGAAAAATATGATATCATCATGTAACAGCCTGTACTTGCTTGGTGCGCAGTTTGAAATTTCTGTAATTTCATATATTTCTGTAATTTTTTTTGGACTACAGTACACTGCAAATAACTGAAATCTCGGATGGGGGGGTGGGGGGTGGTCCCACTGTATTTAGTTTGTATAAATATTAATATGAAATACATATTATAAAACTATTTGATCCCATCACAATGACAGACTCTTATTTCTTTGCAGGTCAACATGACTATCAACCTGAACCCCAAGCCTATCTTATGCCCTCCCATTCATTCCTGGGACATGAGGAATCTGAGGTTGCAGCAGAGAGTCAAGAAATAACAGAAGAAGGAGAATCCGTACTGAAAGTACTCGAGTGGTTCAGTAGAAGCTCGGATAGTGAGGACAAAGAGAGCAAGCTAAAAGAAGAATCAAACTACCCTAAAGATGGCAGCACGACCTCTAATGGGCATGTTTCCATTGAGGTCCTATCACAGAAGCAGCAGGAACAGGAGTTAAACGAATCTGGTAACACCGAATACAAGGACATCGTTCCTGGAGTAAGTCAGGATGAAATGAAGATTCTAGAAAGTAACGATGGATACAACTCTGAGTCCTTTGGGATGGATCTACCATTTCAAAGACGTTTTATATCTACTGTAGAAATACAGACAGGAATGCAAAGGGAAAGTGAAAGAATTCTGCCCAACATACAACAAAATGCCGAACAAAATGAAATTTTGGAGAGCTGGCATGATGTGAAGCCAATAGAGGCACAAGATGAGAAACCCCGGATAGTTGCCAAGATGAAGTCATTCTGGGAAAAAGGAAATGGTGTGGAAGTTCTGAATAGCAGGTCAGGTGAAGAATTGAAAAATAAAGAGGCAAAAATCAGCCAAAATGATGTGTGCAGAAATAACAGTGAGACTGTTACATACTTGGATGAGGAAGCCACTCTATCCATAAGCGATAAACTTCATGAAACAGGAAGTGACATATATAAAACACACACCTTCCATTCAGCTACCCCTGATTTTCAAAGTGGCGAACAACTTGTTGCTATGGAAGACAATATCAGACACAGGGGTGTGACAGATAATTCTGGAGGTGCCAATGCTGCTCGTAAGCCTGAAGATGCTAAATATGAAAGTAGCTACATACTGGATAGTCACAATGACCAAGAAATTAGCTCTGCTACTCAATACGTCATGAAAGACTGGATGAAATATACAGAGCTCCCTGTTAGCACACATGAGCAGCAAACAGCTCAACCGCAGGAGATAGAAGGAGGGCCCAACCAAACTAACCGCAGTATTAGTAGGGTTGGACAGTTAAAATCCATGTGGGAAAATGAAGTGAGTGGACCCAAAATGGCTGACCATTCAAAAGAGGTTTTTGAAATTAAGCTGACCAAACCTGCAGTGGAAAGTTCTACAGATAAATCATTTGCCACCTCTACATTTGATCTGAAGAGGATGGAAAGAGAATTAAGCAGTGAGCATGTGTGGGCGACACCTTCTCCACTCAGACAAAAGCCCAAATTCACAGTACTTTCAATGAAGGAGAGAATGGAAAGACTGCAGGAAAATTCTCCAGGCGACTCACAGTTCCAAAACGCCCGAGACTTCTGGATGGGGGCAACCTCTAGCTTGCCTGATCCACAGTATCCCGCTGCTGAAGCACAACTGACCAGTCCAGAGAGGTTCCACTCCGAAGGCACCGAGCCACAGGGTCTTGTGCAGCAGGGAGGGACATTTCCTGGAGTGGAGTCAAAGATGTTCCTAAGCCAAAACGACCACCTACACGCTCCACCCTTTGATTCAGGAAAAACTCACGCTAGGCAATTAAGTGGTGAGAATAAGGAGTTAAACATCTTCATGGATATACCATCACCCAACAGGGAGATTCAAGACAAGGATCAACCTCTTTTAATCTCTCTGCTTGATGAGGAACAGGAAGTGGGGTCAAGCCCTTTGGGTGAAACCAAAATTGCCACATCAGAATCACCACAGTGGCTCTCTAGAGATGATGGGCAGGGAAAGAAGACCTTAGCACAAGCCTCAGTAGATGAGGTACTTGAATCACAGTCCATAATTATCCTGGAAGACAAAAGAACCCCCATTAAGCCAGCTAGATGGAATCTGCGAAGCTTGGACGAAAGAACTAATGCTCCACAGAAAAGTCCAGTCATATACCTGGAAAAGTTACAACAACAGGAAAAGCAACCAGATTCCCCTGTGGATGTTTTGAAATATGAGAAAAACCAGAGTGCAAAACGGACTTTCTATAACGAGGGCGACTACAGAAAGTCCTTGTCTTTGGAAGAGATTGAGGTCTTGGGAATTTCAGAGAAGGAAAATCTTTCTGAATTGGGGAAAACTGAAGGTCAGAGCGATACCAACCTCCTAGCAGAGTCGAAAGGCCAAGCTATTGGATTCATGAGCTCACAGATGACTAAGAGTAGTGGCGAAAAAGGGCAATGGAATCCCACCCAGCATGGTTTAGAGGGCGATGACCTTGAGATGACTTTCAGAGCCAGCACCCCTGAAGCAGTGTCTCTCATTTGGACAAGTCCAGTCAGTGAGTCTTTTTTCTCTTGACTAAAAAAATCTTTGTCTTAAAATTCCTCTAGCTAATATTCTTCATCCTTGGTCTTTGAAAAATTAACAAAATAATCAGCATACAGCAACGTCGGTTCTGTGTGGTTCACATTTATCAAGGATGCTGAGAACCAGTATTTAGCTTGAACAGAGTCTGCATCAAATATTCTAATGAAGGAAACTATGCTGTGAAATGTACAAATTTAATATAAATTCTTGGAAATAACAGAACTGAATGAAACAAATCATGCTGAAATGTACCTGCTTGCGGCTTGGTTGTACCACTACAGGGGAGACTGAAACCCCCTCAGTGCCGAATCTGAAATCTGAACCTGCAGAATCACCTGTTCGACTTATCGCCTCATATAAAAGTGTTGAAGACTTAACCTCATGCACTACAGGTGAGGATCCCCTTTAGCTTATTATAACAAACTCTTTCACAGGTACTAAGTAAATAGTTTTCTAGAGCAGTGAACTGTCATAAAGAGCTCATTAGTAATATGTCTTAGAAAACCTTTGAATGTAGGTATTAGGGTGTGTTTTTGATCCCCACCCAAAATGAGACACTTCCTATTGAGTATCAGAGTAATATTCCAGGGTCTACGCCCTGCTTATACAGTTCAGCTTACAGTATCACAGCTTTCAGTGCTGCATCCGATTGAATGATTGCGTCTCACAGTAGGCAGCCGAGGACAATGTAAGAACCGATTATGTAACATCCAGCTCAGATGATTTATGGATGTGGATTTTCATGCTTGAACTAAAACAGTGATTGTCCTGCGGTATACACATATCTGATCCTTCTTCCCAAGGAGAGAAAGGGAAGAGAAATGTTGATGGAAGCAAGTCATTTGCTGTGTATGACGGTAAATATCTCTAGTTCTTTCCATAGAGCACAATCATCTATTTATTTATTGTACGTACTCTGGCAGGTTTGGGCCAGTAAGGATACAGCTGATTCATTTAACGTTTCTGCAGACACACTGCAACAGGATTCTTTTTCACATTTCCCACCTTGTTTAGCATGTTTTTTTTGCACATTGGGGCCTGAGCAAAGGGTCAGTTGTCCATCCAGCGCCCCAGAGCATTTTTACCCGCTAAGCCACACACAGCATCCAGACATTTTCCCAGCAGGCCCTGGGGATCTTCCTTTGTAGCTGCTGGGGGATTCTCCCCAAACATGAGCCAGCAGGGGGCGCTAGTGGGAGCCAAGCATGGAGGATTAAGGGTGGGACGGCTGCTGAAGTGCTGAAATTTTTACGGGCTTCTGTCCATGGTGCTGACAGAGTTTAGCAGCTGGAGCTGTGCTAGTTTCTGGGGCCCGGAGTTGATGTTCTGACAATACCAATATGCATGTGTGTGTGTGTATACACACACATGCATATTACACACGCACACACACACACACACACACACACACACAGACACACACACATATTATAAAACCCCAAGATGAAAACAGCTCATTTCTGTTTATCCCAGCAATTATGGTTAATTAATTCTACATAGACACACTTAATCTGATTGGGCCTATTTAATATGCAGCACCATTAATAAGTTGCAAGAAAGGCAGGTTTTGGGTTAACCGGGCGACTGCGATGATGCAGTGCTGTGATTGCAGTGGACGTGTCATTGTACGAATGTACCCATCTTCTTGATATTCCCATTTTCCAGTCTCCCGAGAGCCATTTGTTCCCAAGTCCTCCTTTGCAGAGCCTGACAAGTTGAAGAACCTAAGCATCTCTGTACCTGACTTCCTGCTGGATGAGGTAAATCGGTTGGCGAAGCGCATACCCTGTGACTGCTGTTAGCCAGCAGCAACCAAAATCCCATCCATTGCATCATCTCATGATGATACAGAAGGTCTTTGCCATGTTCATGTCAAAGTTCAAGTACGGGAGGCACTGCGGGATATCACGCTAAGCTGGGACTGAGCTTCTCCGTACCACGTCTCACCCTGTCATCTCCGTACCCTGTCATAGAGCCCGGAAAGCAGCAGTGATTCCACCACAAGCTACCATGGCAGAATGGGCAGGTCCCTCACCAGCCTGAGTTCCTCATCTGACTTCGCATCAGTGTCCTCTGTATGCACACCCATCAGCCTGCTCCAATTCCATCAAATCTGAATTAAGCTTTCCCTTCCTATCAGTTAAAGTTCTTGATAGATCTTCATAGGTTTATTTCACACAATGGTTTGCTTTTGATGATGAATTTTCACTCCTCTTGGATTGCAGGTACTAGTATACCTGTAACAGAAAAATTAGCTTATTCATTTTTCTGACTGTGACTGTTGTAGAAATATAGCTAAAACGTGCTTGTTTTTTTTATATGGATTTATAAAATTCCTCTTGAGCAGGTGAGCGAGAGTGTGGTGAGCCTCTACAGTGGAGACCTCACTCTGGTGGAGGTCAGAGGGACCATACAGTTTTCCATCAGCTATGAGCAGAAGTTGAAGGAGTTGCACATCTTCATCGTTCAGTGCGGAGACCTGGCAGTCGCAGACCAAAAGAAAAACCGCACTGACCCGTGAGCACATTTATGAATCCTGCTACTTGTTGTTGGAGAGCTGCTTGGATTTCCAAACTTTGACAGATCTAAATTACATTATGTGTTTATATTTTAAAACTACGTTATATGAAATTATTCCATTTATTACAAGAGTTCTTGGTAGATCAGTTTTCTATAGGATTGTTACACCTTTCAGCATATGCGCTAAACCTTAAAATTTGATGAACACTTTTCCTCCCCATAGGTTTATCTTTCTGTCATATGTATTTATTTACTGTTTCAAACTTAACTGTGCATGCAACCCTAGATATGTAAAAAGTTACCTCTTACCGGACAAAGCAAAGATGAGAAAGAGGAAAACGTCAGTGAAGAAGAAAACACTAAATCCAACTTTCAATGAACTTCTTAGGGTAAGAGTTTCACTATGCAGTGCTATCACTCTGACCTGTTATTACTATGCAGTGTTATGACTATGAGGTATTACTATGCAGTGTTATCACTATGAGGTATTACTATGCAGTGTTATGACTATGAGGTGTTATTACTATGCAGTGTTATGACTATGAGGTGTTATTACTATGCAGTGTTATCACTATGAGGTGTTATTACTATGCAGTGTTATGACTATGAGGTATTACTATGCAGTGTTATCACTATGAGGTGTTATTACTATGCAGTGTCATCACTTCAGTTGCTATTATGCAGTGTTATCACTATGAGGTGTTATCACTATGCAGTGTTATTAGTATGGAGAGTTATCACTATGCAGTGTGTATATGTGCCATGAGGTGGATTACTGGCCCATCCAAGGTGTCCCTTGCATTGGGTACTTTGCTTTGGGGAATAGGCTCCAGGTTCACCACATTTCTGTGTTGGAGTGTTTATGGAAAACGGATGGATGTCTTTTTTGTAGATTGCACTTACAGTGTTCCTGTTTATCTTGCCCGCAGTACCGAGCTAGTCTGGCCATCATCCAAACTCAGACACTCAATCTCTCTGTGTGGCACAATGACACTTTTGGACGGAATAGATTCCTTGGCGAAGTCGACATAGACTTATCCACATGGGATTTCAGAAGCACACCAATGAATAATATGACCCTGAAACCAAGGGTAAGGAAATGAAGACGAGGGCAGATTAGGATAATTTTTATTTCATAATTTACATTTTGCTCATAATTTTACATTTTTCATACTTGCCTCAGAATCTGATCTGCAGAGACATTTCTTAGATTAGGATTTAAGAAAACAAACGTGAGATTGTCATGTTTGCTGGGAAATGAACATTCTAGAAAACCTGAGCTTTCCTTTCCAGATCACTTCCAAACTGCAGCCCTCGGATTACAGAGGAGAGATGACATTAGCTGTTCGCTTCCTGCCCGAGATTGCTCACAGTAGAGAGACACATTCCACGATGTCTACTCACGCTTCCGGTACGCAACCTTTCTCGTTTACCCAGTAACAGCTCTGCAAAATGTTGTGTAAAGAGATTTGCACAAAATTTCACAATTAGCTACTATGAGCACATTAAAATGTTCGCCTGGCCTTTGATACAGGTCTGTGAGCGTACAGATCACAGAGCACAAATACCATTTTGCACACAAGACTTTACTAAACCTAAAATGTCAGGGAGATTACGTATGAAATACCCTAACTGTACTACAATCAATAATATAGCCATTTGTGTAAAATAATTTTATGTTGTTTCTGTCTATGGATGTCTTTATGTTAAATTTGATAAGGGCTAAGAAGGACATGAGGTGTACATGCATGATGCTGGTCTCCCTTGGCTAGATATTCAAGTATCCAACAGTGGTGAAGTACACATCTGGGTGAAAGAATGCAAGAACCTACCCATCATCAGGGGTTCGACTGTGGACCCATTTGTTAAATGGTAGATAGACCTTATCATTGTCATATTTAATTCCCTTTCACATTGTTAAAAAATCTGACACAATAATTTCAGTTTATACCAGTGTGCTACTCTATAATATGAAAATCCTTTTTGACATCTTTACAAATACGGTGATAAAGACAGTGGAAATACTCATATGTTCTAAGGTTTTAATGACACCTCGGAGTTTCCGAACGAGCCTCAGCTTATTGAATGGAAATGAACTATGCAGCATCTCAGAGCGATATGGGGTTCTGTAGTTTTATATTTCCAGATACTAGCAGAAAGAGTCGCCAGAAGACCAGGGTATTGAGGAGAACGCCCAATCCCGTGTTTAACCACACCATGGTGATCGACGGCTTCCGGGAGGGTGACTTGCTAGAGGCCTGCGCTGAGCTCACAGTCTGGGACCATGACCGACTCTCTAACCACTTCCTGGGAGGCCTGAGGCTGAGCCTGGGATCAGGCGAGTGACCCTAACCGTGAATACTTCTCTCACTGGACTAATTCTACACTAAAGTCCTAATTTAACCAGTCTCCCTGAAATCAATATCATCCTTCTTTCCCGGCTTTGTGCCAAAAATCGTGTGAGCAGCGACTTTCTGGTTTCTGGGGCCCCATTTCAAAACCCCACCCTGGACCTCCCTCTCAGTTTCAAAAACTTATTAAATAGCGAGCAAGTGGATTGAGAAGACGGCAGCTCGCTAGCTGGTTAGCAAGTGGAGTGAGAAGATGGCAGCTCGCCAGCTGGTTAGCAAGTGGAGTGAGAAGATGGCAGCTCGCCAGCTGGTTAGCACGTAGAGTGAGAAGATGGCAGCTCGCCAGCTGGTTAGCAAGTGGAGTGAAGATGGCAGCTCGCTAGCTGGTTAGCACATGGAGTGAGAAGATGGCAGCTCGCTAGCTGGTTAGCAAGTGGAGTGAGAAGATGGCAGCTCGCTAGCTGGTTAGCACGTAGAGTGAGAAGATGGCAGCTCGCTAGCTGGTTAGCAAGTGGAGTGAGAAGATGGCAGCTCGCCAGCTGGTTAGCACATGGAGTGAGAAGATGGCAGCTCGCTAGCTGGTTAGCAAGTGGAGTGAGAAGATGGCAGCTCGCCAGCTGGTTAGCACATGGAGTGAGAAGATGGCAGCTCACTAGCTGGTTAGCAAGTGGAGTGAGAAGATGGCAGCTCGCCAGCTGGTTAGCACATGGAGTGAGAAGATGGCAGCTCGCTAGCTGGTTTGCAAGTGGAGTGAAGATGGCAGCTCGCCAGCTGGTTAGCACGTGGAGTGAGAAGATGGCAGCTCGCCAGCTGGTTAGCACGTGGAGTGAGAAGATGGCAGCTCGCCAGCTGGTTAGCACGTGGAGTGAGAAGATGGCAGCTCGCTAGCTGGTTAGCAGAACATGCTGCTTCAGCATCTCCTAAATAAGGAACGTTTATGTAATATAGTCGTAACTGTAGTAACTGTGGCCCTGAGTGGATACGTGTTGGTAAACACCGGCATTCCTTTAGGCATTGCTACTAATACCTCACACGATCACCTCTCTTATCCTGATAATGTAATCGCCAAAGCTATCAAGTTGTGTTTCCAAAGTTTTCCTCAAGGTGGCGCTGTATCTTGATGCTTTTCTAACAGTGACACCAGTCACCGGTTCACTAGCAGTATACTGCATACTGAGGGCCGGATGTACGGGGCCTCACGTGTTTCACCATCCCATCATAACCAGTGTCACGTTCTTACAATTGCTGATCCTGGATGGGGTCACAAGGATCCAGTACGCAGAGCACAAGGCGAGGGTTCACTGTGAGCGGAATCTCAGTCCAGTACGGGGCCCACACCCACATACCACACTGTACGATCCCTAATTCCCCAGCCGCTTGTCTTTGGACTGAGAGAGGAAACTAGAGTGTTGTATGGTACACTCTGCAGTGATGTTGTATGGTACTCTGCAGTGATGTTGTATGGTACTCTGCAGTGATGTTGTATGGTACACTCTGCAGTGATGTTGTATGGTACTCTGCAGTGATGTTGTATGGTACTCTGCAGTGATGTTGTATGGTACTCTGCAGTGATGTTGCACGCAGGTGGATCTCTGATGAATAAAAATATCTTTCTCTGCCAATTCAGGTAAAAGCTACGAGAGTGTGGTGGACTGGATGGACTCAAGTGCTGATGAATCAAAGTTGTGGAAACGAATGATGGAATCTCCCAGTGAATGGGTGGAGGGGACCCTGCCTCTGAGAGTGGTGACACCAGTAAAACATACCTGGAAAAAATGAACTTGGTGATTCTCTAAGATGGCTGCAGGTACTATGCCATGAATTCCGTATTTCTTACTTTAAATCAGAATCTTGAAAATTTTAATATCACCACCTTATTAATATTGATTCTTAGTCATCTTGGCTACTTTAAGTACATAGCGTACAAATTGATGAGGCAATCCATTGCTGCTTTCAAAAACTTAAACCCCACCATATACCATCAAAAGCCTTCCCATACATTGAGGTTTCACACAAAGTGTAAGCAAATGAGAACATACCCCTCTGTGCCTTCTGTTGCTGTTAATCAGGTAATGTCGGATGTTAATAAACTATGCAAAACATTTTGTGTTGCTGGTCTTGAATTTGAGGAAATCTGAGTTTCTGAAACCAAAATGTTTAAACTATTCTGTCAAGCTATAATGATTAGTTGCATTTGTCAAAAAAGTGCCCATATGGCAGAGCCTTAACCCTGACTTCAACTCTTTAGGCAAATCCAACCCAAACCTTAGCTTTATCCTAAATAGCAACCCTAATCCTAATTACCTTTTAATATAACTACAATTCAATAAGGCTTCTTTTCACTTAAGTAAGACTGCACTGCCATCTACAGACCGAAATATTTACTGCATCTAGTGAAGTAGCTTGGTTTACAGAATATGCTGTGGAAAGAAATAATCCACTGCAACAGCTCCATCATAATAATCCAACTATTCTAACCTTATTAAGTACTATACCGATGCCTCTCAAAGCACGTCGTTATCCACTACGTAGCTCTGAAAAACAACGGTCGCTTCACCTCCCCCCCAAAATCAGATATACTATTTTCCAAAAGCTGTCATTTATTTCACCTTAACACACAGAGGTTTAAAGGAGGTAAAGTGCTGTTCTCCACACATTTCCAGTGTCATTAAGTGTCATTTCACACACCGCATTTAAGTAACGCTAAAGAAAGGCCATATATAAAGAATCATGGAAACAATCACGATAAAGATATGATTCCTGAAGACATTTCCGTCTTCTCTGGCTCAAGATGAAACCCCTGCCCTCCCGTTTCCGTTGGAAAAAACAGGAGTGCAATTTCACTTAATTTTCCCCCAAGAAGATGATTTTGCTTCGGAATTCCGAAACCACTCGAACAGTCAGAGGGTCAGGCGCCGAAACTCTACTACAGCATCGCAACATGAATGCAAAAATTTGACCCATGAATACCGAAATCAGGAAGAGATGAAAATGGCAGCGGAGTTGGCACAGTCATGTATCAGAATGCGTGGTGACCTTAGCGACGGGCGGCTGGTCGTCCTTCATAAACAAGCGATATTCTTTGGATCAAAATCATTCTCCTGATCATCATTACTAGTCATCTCGAGACGTTAGCAGCCATTTTCCCCCAATCCTACTGCGGCCATCGATGAAGGATGAAGGGGGGAGCTGGCAGAACTCTGTCGGCGCTGTAGACCGGGCAGCTCTTCAGATCGCAGGGCCAGTCCCTCCATGCGTAACGGAGAGCTGCCACAGAACCGGCATATTCCCCCACCTTTAGCAGGACAGAGTTCTGGTCCCAGTCGGTGACAGGGGCCGACGTCCAGTTTGTGGACGGCTTGCATGACTCCTGGCCCTCAGAGAAGCAGACCTCAACAGACCGAGAAGAACGAGCGTCAAAAACCAACACTTTACCCGAATCGACTCCTTTCACATTAACGAGAACCGGGAGTAATGCAGACTCACTTCGAACAGGGCTTCTTTCACGGACTTATTGAAAAATATCGCCTTATCGAAGGTGACGTTCAGCTGATAGTTGTCCAAGATGCACTTTTCTGGGAAGGGTCCTTGGAAAGACACGCCCGACTGACCGTAGGCCACGGCTCGGGCCCCCAGTGTTAACCTGAGGGCCACATCCTGTTTGTAGCGTGGGTGGATGCTGCGGTAGGGACATGAGTGGAAGTCAGGACATGATGTTACACATCCAGTCGCACATACAGCACCAGTCAAAAGCTTTTACACACCACAAGTTTTTACTAATTTTCCATTTATTTCATAAACTGCAGATTTTTTTTTATTCTTGTTAAGCAAGAATAAAATTCTAGCCTGACCTTTAACTCTAAATGCACTAAATAACTGTTTCATCCCATGTAACAGAGCAGTATTTACTGTCCCTTGTAGAAAGAATGCCTCATATTTTCTCTGCTAGAGGAGGTTACTTTGATGAATCAAAGATGTGACATTTTCTTACTAATAAAGGTACTCAAATGGTGAACATACTGTAAATGTATTTGTTAGCCAAGAATATTGAGTGTATTTTTAGTAAATGTTAAGTAACACGCAAATGTAGAAAATCTCAGTATCGCCAAAAACTTTTAACTGGTAGAGTACAGAAAAAAAAAACAAAACAATATACATAAAAATCAAACAGGACTTAAATCTGAAAATGCAGCCATTTAAGACAGCACTTTCTGAATCAGTTTTTAATAATTAGGGCGGGTGTTCGAAGCAAAGCCAAACTAAAGGCTGCAGTGCAGTTGTACCTCAACTGTGGTACTGCAGGAAGCTGCCTCAATACACACTTATTTTCTAATCCATAAAAATGAGCATTCTTGCTGCTTGGCTCCTGGTGTGCGCATTCTGACTCATACAGTTCTCAGTATGCAACTGGCTAATGTTTTTTTTCATGGCATTAAGGACTTAAACTGATAAACAGCAGGAGGAACTAACATAATACAAAAAGGAACCACCTTTCAAAATGCATACGAAATTTCCCAATGAAACAAATGCACTAGGGGATTTCTTAAATCAGGGTTTACAGATGACCCACAGAGCACATTCAGGAAGCAGCTGCTTGAATACACAGATTGCTTTGAGTATCTGTTCATTATATATTCATTTATAGCTTACCAGATGTATGTGTTCCATATGCTTCTAGTGAACTAGTGAAGTTACTTTTTACTATGCCTTACACTCTTACCCGCCCCATGGTGACTCCTCATCAGGCAGGTCCAGAGAGACCGCCATAAAGGTCCTCTTCATGCGGGGATTGGGCACGAAGCCGTAATCAGCCGTCTGGTGCCAGCGCAGTTCTGGAAACTCCTCCTTCACAGAATGCTTCTGGTCAGTGCAGATCTGTGGACGGTCAGGAGGAAACAGCCACATAGATAAGGGGACACCTACAGGCCTCACAGCAGCGTTCCTCAGGAGCTTTTGGAACGGCACCAATGTTCAGTGACCCCAGGAAAGTAGTGGAGACCTTATTTGGACACTAGCTAAGGTACTTCAGGTAAAATATAAGTGGGGATTCACTACCACAGAGTGGAAGCTCACTGACTGATTATTTGGTGCCGAGACTGCCAGATGTGTGTCGACAATGACAATATTTCACTACAGCCCACAACAACAAAGTGTGTCCTCTGCAATTAACCCATATGTGACATAGCAGGGGGCAGCTAATTCAGCGCCCGGGGAGCAGTGCTTGGGGGCGGTAGCTTGCTCAGGGTACCTCAGTGGTGCCTTGGCGGTCGGGAACTCGAACCTGAAACTGTTCGATCATAGGAACGCTTCCCTAACCATTAGGCCAACTCCGCCCCCCCAAGTCGGGATGCATAAACGGAGCACCTGTACAAATCCGAAAGGGAAGTCTAAGGCTGTCTGGCCCCCCGACCCCTCGTGAAAAGCCATCCTCCAGTCATCGATCATGGCGGGGAAGCTGCAATTATACTGGTCCTGGTGATAGTTTGTGTTGTCCTCACCTATCGGTGAACAAGACACTTCCTGTTAACTGGGATTTATGCCTGGAGAAAACCCCTAAGGGGCTGGAAGCTCCTCACAGGACGTTCTCACCTTGATACCAGATGGCTCCCTTTATTGTCATGTTGAGTAGTGGGTGGATCATGGCGTTCCACAATACCGTGTTCTCCCACACCTGCTCAACTAAAGGCATCCTGTCGAGGGAACCAATGGCGAGCTGGCTAGGGTCAAGCCCATCACATAATTAATAACAGGGGACGTGGGGTGTAAACCCTGGATGTATATGATGATGCACCCCCACCTCCACAAAATGGTCACAAGGCCTGCATTCTTCAGGTAAAAATAATCAGACACAAATAGAACTATATAACTATAGATGTTAAAATAGTCTTTCAAGCTAAATTTAAGTTTGCAATTAAAAACAACATATTCCTCAGAACTAAATTATGTTGCACTTTAGTCTATATAAAGAAAGGTTATGTTGCCCCAGAGTTCCAGAAATTGCACTAAAATCACTGGCAGGCAGAAGCTCTCTGCAGCAGTGTCGTCACTCTCACCCATCCTTCGTCCCTGCAAGGCTGCACTTCTTAAGCGCCCTGGTGGACGACCAGGCCTCCACCGGCGTCCCCCCCCAGCAGGACTCCACAAGCCCCACGGGGTAGCCCAGGTTCTGGTGCAGGTCGCGGCCGAAGAGCCAGCAGACTGCCGAGAAGTAGGTGAAGTTGCCATGGCCCAGCAGCTCTGCCCAACAGACAGACGTCATGAGAACGGAGGGAAGGAATTGGGCCTGGAAACACAGCAGTGCATGTGCAGAGTCGCCCCAGGACATGTGCAGAGTCGCCCCTCCAGACTGGCAAATTTGACATTCCCAGTTTCAATCATTCACCAGTTGGCTGCAAACAATTAAACAGGAATATTTTTGGATGACAGAAATACTGAAAATGATTTGGATCATATAAATTTATTTAATATTTGTTAGTATAAGCACATACTATATCTTTAATGTTGTACGTTATTTTTTGGTGTAAAAAAAGAAAAGAAAACGGAACTGAGGAATACATGTTCTGTCTGCCGGGGGATACCGCGCATGCTTGTCTTGGCAACCAGCCTGTTAGCGGTCTTTGTGACCGTGGAATCTCACATTCCCCGCCGTAATTTTCAAACTTTTCAATGCTGATAATAATGAATTCTGAATAACGGCCCCAAGTATTACTCATGAATTTTCACATTTGCAGGGATCTTGCGGCCCTTGTGAACCTGAAGGGGGACTGTATTCACCATATCTTACACTGGGCATGTTACAGCCAATATCAGTTCATCATTTCTATGCACTTTAAGACAAAAGTGCAGACAATAAATGAGAAGTTATATAATTATTATTATATAATGCTATTAGATATAAAGTGACCACAGCTGGTCACACCTTTCATCATTTTTGACGTCGGTTTTGAAGCCTGTTGCTAGGGTGAGTGAAGGTGACATTTTTGGCAAATATTTTCACTTAGTGTTTCTACTCATTGTGCATTAACAGATTCAGCAGAATGAAGAGGAATTTTTAAGTTTAAAAAAGGCTTACGGATCTCTCACCCCTGTGACCTGAATGTTTTCTTATGCAGACTCTTAAAAAACCCAGAAGAAATATAAAATGTTACTTAAATGACAACATGATCAGTGTTACTCAAAATGGGGAAGATCATAAACACAATAACATGACTTTCAAAAGGAACGATGTTTAATTCAGGAAGACAGAAATATCACAGCAGAGATATACGGTTAGGCACCAGAATAACTATACGCAGAAATCAGTCAAAAATCCCCAATGCCTATTTGCATAGACTAGAAGGCTTATCTCACTAGTGAACATGTCAAAATATTTAACACACGACATTTGTGAAAAGGAGAAAAATGCGGAAGAGATTGTTCTTCAAGCGTATCAACGGCAGCGCGTGGTAGACAGCCTCAGCTATCCGCTGTCAAAACAATGACCGTCAGCGTGGCTGTTGGCGGTAGGACGCAGGCCGGGCTGTCGGCGGTGCGATCCCGCTGGCGAAGGCGCCAGAAGCAGCCGGCAGGTTATAAAGCATGCAACTCAAAAAGAGAAGATACTCCGTATCAGGGAATCTGCCCACACCATGCGCCTTAATCACATTCACACCATCAAACTCATCTGCAAACTAACACTGTCATTTAAAAGGAAGTCAATTGTAACATTTTATTTCTCTTTGTTGTATGGCTCATATGTACAGCTTTTCAAACATACACTGTCTATATGTTACGGAGCCCCTAAAGGGAGGTAGGTGATTAATTTTATTTATTTATTTTTTACTGTATCTGGTGCCCACCAGATACTGCAAAAATATGTATATATAAATTACCTAAGTCCCTTTAGGTGCTCCGTAATATCTTACAGAAAAACTGCATATGTGAATCCATTTAAAATACTTTAAAAACAACAACTACCGCACTAGACTGTAAAAGTCAGTTTCATCTGAGTTGTGTTATTCCAAATCATTTACCATCATTTAACGGTCGGTGACAAATAATCTATAGTTAATAAGCCGACTCAAAATGCTGAGAGATATTACTTGCTTAACTGTCTGGCTAAAAAGTAGCATAAGGCACAATTTGATGAGACTTATGCCTCCAAATCAAATTAACAGCAGAAGAAAAATTGTTAGATCTGACGGGTGTAGGTGGAAAATTAATAGTGATGGGTAGACCACAGTTCTGCGGCAAACACGTATTTTAAAAGTAACAGGCTGCAATTTTATATATAGTACTGTGCAAAAGTCTTAGGCAGCCAATGAAAGTGATGTTTAAATGATCTTCATGTTGGTGCAAAGCTATGCTATTATGCCTATTAAAGTGTGTTAGCTTCGCTGTTTCAAAACTTCTGCTAAAATCACCCCAGAATTTGCAGCAATCAAAAAATACATGGGCGCATTGGACGATTCGACCACTAGTAAACTTCCAATAGCTAATCAATATCTCACTGGCTTTTCTTAACAAACTGAAAAAATTAATTAAATGAGCTGGTGGTGAAATTTAATAAATACATGGAGAGGATGAGGTGCCCCTGAGCAGAGGAACCAAAGCGGTGTTCATCTAGCCATCCAACTTGATATCAGTAACTTTCTGGGGAACAGAAGAATTATTAGATTTTATTGAGTTACTCTTAATTTGCATATGTTCTAATGTTAAATGGTGTTTGTTCTGAGAAAATGTGCACTTACGACCCATTAAACAGCTTTAAACATTACTTTAGACTGCCAAAGACTTTTGCACAGTACTGTATATTTCTGAAAACGTAAAACACACACTTGTGGATGTGGGTAGCCTGCTTAAATCGTGTTTGCCATTTTGAGCCATGGTCCACCCATGTGCCCGATTAATTTCTGACCACACCTGTACCCGCAAATTGAATTTTAGGATATTTTCCACCTGTTCCATCAAAACTTGCTGGTTACCTGAAACCATGCAGGAGTCTGATTTCAACTACCGGATGAAAAGTTTTAAAACTTCTTGTGTAGTAATACTAAATATTCTTCCATTCTTTTGTACTGCACTGTATAACACTTTGTAGCATCTGAAAGATCTTTGGTGAAAGGCTGACACCTGCAGGTCTCCTCTCATTCCTTTAGACACCATCTCAATCTGTCTCACACCGTACACAATGTGGGACGAGCCGCGTGTAACACAAAGATCTGTGAACTAGCCTCCATATTGAAAACGATCATAAGATTTACCATCAGATTATGGAATCATCACAGGTTAAACATACAGGAGGAAAAAATGAGCAGCAGATGCTGACTGTCTAGAACTAAAAACCATTATATGGTAAAATTAAATTAAATTTATTTATCAGAAGCTTTTATACTATTGAGAAAGTAGGGTCAGTCAGTCCCTTGAGCATTTGGGGATTAAGGGCCTTGTGCTTAGCTAGCAAAGTTGACATAAAGCCAATGCCAACAACCAGGGCTATATTCAATGGACAGAAAACAGACTGAACAAATAAAAAGGTTAAAATCTTATAACTAGTTAGACAATATTACAAACAGTCAAAACAATCTAAAGATATTTTTAAACTAATTTTAAACATCTAAAAAAACTTTCTGGTTTGATTTTACTAAAAATCTCAGCTAAAGAACCACGAAAATGATAAAAAAAAAAAGCCAAAGGTAGTAAAAAGAGGGACAACACAACAAAACATGCTTAATTTTCAAAGGAGTGAATGTTCACCTATAAGTAAAAAGATGTGAGTCAGCCTGGCAGGCCTAAGACCAGCAATTCTCAACCAGCAGGTCACGTCCCAAATCTGGGTCAAAGCAAGTACTGAGAGGCTCACGAGGTAAAATGTAATCAATTTAAAACCAGCCACAATCCTAGAATTAACCTATATAAATGGGTCTGCAAATGCTTAACGCAAACTAGTGAGCACTCAACCAATCCAGGAAGCCAAACCGCAGATCCTTAATTCAAAATTCACTGGCACATCCAATCAGATTTGTGCGATAGGCATTGGCTGGCGTAAATTGAAGAATGCACTGTATCAAAGTGATCATTTAAACCTATACTTCATATAGGGTTGCAACTGAGCTGGCATGGTAACAATTGGGTCGCAGTGCATTAAGGTTGAGAACCACTGCCCAATACGACACCCTGTAGAAATTACTTGGCAAGTGAAAGTGATTAATTGTCATTGTTGACACACTGCAGCACACAATGCATAATAACAAAATGTGTCCTCTGCATTTAACCCATATGTGACATTGTGACATAGCAAGGGCCAGCTAATTCAGCACCCGGGGAGCAGCGAGTGTTTGGGGGTGGTACCTTGTCAGTGCTCTCAAGTGCGCTTCCCAAACCATCAGGCCACCACTGGTAAGGGCTCTATAGTGAAATCACACTGCCATCTCTGGGATTTGAACCGAAGATCATGGACACAACCAACCCCCAAGCCACACAACCCTGCCATAAATACTACAAAAAGAAGGGGAAAAAATTCAAGACGACTGTTTCACCTGGAGTAGGTACGGTCCATGGAAGATCAACTCTGGGCAGGTCTAACAGCTCCACCTCACTTTTCTCCAGTGCGGCCGTGAAAATACGAACGTGAGGGTATTTGACAGCCTGGGCCAACTCCTCGCTCGCGTTGATCACCTGGTAGGAAGAGCAGAGTCTGCATGACACCCTGATCACAAAATTGAGTAATTATTAACTGCACGCATAGAGTAGAAAGTGCAGGCAGCACAATCACCTGAGAGACCGTAAAAGCCATGTTGCTCTGGCCCCCACAGAGCCACACGTCACCGAAAAGCACGTCCGTCAGTTTAACAGTCATGGAGGAATTGCTGATCTGTGTGGCGACCAAACTGTAGGGACCCCCCGCCTTCACGGGCTCAAGAGTCACTGTCCAAATATCTGTGAAGTGTCCAGAACTGCATGAACTTTTGTAACTTGATGTCTAAAAAGCAGAGTGATCAAATAGCATACGCACATTTCCCATATATTGATCATGTAGAATAAGTCCATGTTTCCCAAACCAGTCCTCAGGGCACACTGGACAGATCCACATTTTCGTTTTATCCCATTTCCCAGAACGCCTGACCCAAGCAATCAGGAGTTCTAAATACCTTACAGCTTACAAGTGTGCTGGGAAGTGGGTTAAAACAAAAATGTGGATCTGTCCAGTGTGCCCTGAGGACTGGTTTGGGAAACACTGGAATAAGTGGTCTAGTTCTAGAAGCTAGTGGTAAGAGGTACTCTGCAGTTTCCAGGTCCGCTGTTAAACAGCAGACTCACCGTTTTTCACATAGGTAGTTTTCGTTTGGTTACTTGTTCCGTTTGTCACAGTAACGACGACTTTTGAACCACTGGCCCCATATCCCCACAGCACAGCACTTTCTGGAGCTTGCTGGAGAACCATGTGATCGCCATAATAGGAGGCAAAGCGCAACTCATCTCCTGAAACAGGTAGTAAACAACTTCTATGAGCAAATTACAACCCCCCCCTTGACGTAAAAAGAAAATGCAGTGTACTAGTTAAACTGATTTTATGTAAAATTTTCGTGACACAGCGAAAAAACACAACAAAACACATCGGAGTTTCTAGAATTTATGGAGCCAAACATACGCATTCAAGTACTTGACAACAGCTGCAATAGGTATTTTTGTAGAAGTTTTCGGCTGTTTCAAAGTAGTTCCCGCTTCAAATTTTGTCTCGGACAAAAAGAGACAACCGACCTCTATCTGTGTAACTTTATGCATCAATATACTCACGGACAGCCTCTAGCTGGGCTACTACGGCAGCCAGTAAGACGGTCACCCACAGCCAGCACATCTCCAATTCTCCCAGTTCAGCAGCTTGCCGATAACCCGGAAATGCAGCCGTTTGGGGAAGCCGGTCATGTGACCCCGGCTTTTATCACGTGAGAGATAGAACCACACACGAGCTAAACTTATGAACATGGAGAAACATATGAACAGAATAATGTAAAGTAGTCCGTTTGTGTCCAGATGGCGAGCTGGCATTTTATATAGGAAACCACATGAGTCGTGTAGTTAGTTTCTACCAAGGAAGTGTGTGTTTGTGTATGTGCGGTAGGGGGGTAGGGGTGGTCGTATTCATCGATTTTAATTGTACGCTTATAAATATAAGTATGCATACAAGAACAAAAAGCTAATCGCCATCCCACGTGCCCAAATGCAATCGAAATATCATTAAAAATCATGATGTGATATACTAGTGTGAATTTAGCTCGCTATCACTTATAGTCGCATATATGTGTGATTAATCAACCCCTAGACTCATTATCTGCACTGCGTACAACCAGCCTTGCTTCTATCTATCTATCTATCTATATGGAAAAAGTATTGGGACCACATCTCTTCATTGAATCATTGAATTCAGGTGTTTCATTCAGACCAGTTGCCGAAGGTCATGATGTGAAGTTAACAAACATTTATGAAAGAGTGGGTCGTGCTGAAGAGCTCAGTAAATTCAAGTATGGTGCTGTCATAGGATGCCACTTTTTCAATAAGTCAGTTCGTGAAATTTCTGCCCTGCTAGACAGGGGTGCCTCCCCCCCCCAGTAAAGATTCAGCCCCCCTATCCATTCATCTCTAACTGTGCCGTGTTGCTAGATATTCCATGGTCAGCAGTCAGTGGTATTATTGCAAAGAGCCTTTAGGAACATCGAGAACTCAACCACAAAATGGCAAAGACATGAAATAACAGAGTAGGGTCACCCAATGCTGAAGCGTGTAATTTGTAAAACTCACCAACGCTCTCTTGACTCAGTAACTGCAGAGTTCCAAACTTCCTCTGGCATTAATCCCAGCACAAAAACTGTGCACTGGGAGCTTCATGGAAGAGGCTTCCATGGCCAAACAGCTGCATGCAAGCCTCATATCACCAAGCACAATGCCAAATGTCAGATGGAGTGGTGTAAAGCACAAAATGTGTTCTGTGGAGTGACGAATCACGGTTCTCTATCTGGCAGTCTGATGGACAAGTCTTGGCAGATGCCAGGAGAACGTTACCTGCCTGACTGCATTGTGCCAACTGTAAAGTTTGGTGGAGGAGGAATAATGGTATGGGTATTTTTTTTCATGGGGTGGGTTAGGCCCCTCAGTTCCAGTGAAGGGAACTCTTAATGCTTCAGCATACCAAGACATTTTGGACAATTCTAAGCTTCCAGCTTTGTGGGAAAAGTTTGGGGAAGTTTCAGCATGATCATGCCCCAGTGCACAAAGCAAGATCCATAAAGACATAGTTGGGTGAGTTTGGTGTGGAAGAACTTTACTGGCCCACACAGAGCCCTGGCCTCGACCCCAATGAACATCTTCGGGATGAACAAGAATGGAGATTGTGAGGCCAGACTTTCATACTGTATTCAACATCAGTGCCTGATTTCACAACTGTCCTTCTGGATGAATGGGCAAAAATTCCCACAGACACACTCCAATATCTTATGGAAACCCTCCCCAGAAGAGTGGCAGCTGTTATACCTTCAAAGGGGAGACCAGCTCCATATTGATGCCTATGGATTTAGTATGGGATGTCATAAAAGTTCCTGTTGGTGTAATGGCCAGCTGTCCCAATACTTTGTTTGCTTCTCTAAAAATTAAGGCAGGTGTAAGGGAACATTTCACCTCAATAGGCAAATGAAGTCCACTATAAATCACTTGGGACCTACTGTTTAATAAAATATCATATTTAATAGGATTCCATGCACTTGTGTCAGGCCAGGTCCTGTTTCTCACCATTTCTCATATTATACTTTGTTTCCCCTGTAGAATATTTAGAGATGGTACAGTCTGTGAATAACAGCAGCTCTGCTGAAAGGCTGCAGTTCCGTATCGCTCTGCTGCCTCTTCTGTCCACAGCTGCTGTACCTTCCTGGGTTGTGCTTTTCGGTACAAACCTCAAAAGTATGTTGGGATTTAGTCCAGTCAGGTTAACTGTGCTGTGTCCATTTCCTTCTAGAAATTTCATTTGCTCCCCAGTTTAATTTGGTCCACTACACACACACACACACACACACGCACACATCATAGAGTGTAGCTGAATCTTGACTCTGTATTTGCGAGGCAGGGTTTAGTGATACTTTGAGGTCGAAAGATTCACTCCGCGTTAAGCCCTCAGGTTCCTGTTTTCCACAAAGAACCAACAGCCTCAGAGACCATACTGTGCATAAGATATTACAGACACAACAGGGTATGTCTGATGAAATGTATATGGATTATATGGATTATATGGTGATTTGATTCCTTGAGGCTGTTGGAGGAAAGAATGGCCCCATATTGTCACTGTAGATATATTTTTAATGTTATGCACATTCAAACTGTAGAAGTGAGTGCAGCATGATGAGTGTGTTTCCCAGATTTAAAGATATCTGTTTTTGGTAATTGTGGCTGGAAACATTTTCTAGCTTGTGCCCAGTAATGTGTCTTACCATGTGCTGTAAGAAGAGGAATATTTTCATTAGTTAGCTTTTAATGCCACCATGTGCTGAGTATACTAGTGCAATTACACTAACATAGGGTGCCTCAGTGACTTGCGTTGTCGCCGTAAACTTCCTTGTTTGGGAGTGTGAATTCCCCCTACACTTTGTGCGTCTAGTTTTCATGTTCTTCCTGTGTTGTGTGGGTTTCTTCCTGCAGTTCAAGGATATGCAGTTAGATTAACTGGCATCTTTAAATCGTCTCTGCAGTGGACTGGTGTCCCATCCAGAGTACACCCCTGGCATGTGCCCTAAGCTGACTGTGATTGGCTCCAGCTCCCATGTGACCCTGGTCCGGCTTAGTGTTTGAAAGGGGGATAGATTTCTCTGAAAGATACAGCAGCATGGAAGTACACAAAATGAGAGAAAAATGATGTGATATATAACAGGCTCATAGTAATGGGTAACTGCATAAATAAGAATAAAGAGAAGTAAATGGCCCGGGTAATCGACATTTAATCTAACTGCCAAACAGGATGTGTCGGCATTTAATTCTTTTTTTACGTTTGTTACATACCCGATACTGTAAATCAGGGGTGGCCAATCTTGTCCGCAAAGGGCTTTCACTACAACTCCCTAATTAGATTACTAATTAGAGGACTGATTGGCTGAGGAGTCCTCACACCTGGGTTTGAACAGCTGACCTACAGGTTATCCCAAAAACCTGCACACACACCGGCCCTTTGCGGATAAGATTGGCCACCGCTGCTGTAAATTGTCAATAAAACATGATCCATGTGTAAATTTTTAAACACTATATAATATCTAAGCAGTGTCTATCGAATGATCAAAATAACTTGCATTTATATTATAAAAGCATAACATTTATATTATATTACATGTATTTTCCAAATTCAAGTGTTTTTTTTTCAGTCAAAGGCATCATCAGACTTTTATTCTGAAATAAAATATATACTTTAAGAAAGCTAGTGTCTATATTCATTTTTGTTGTATCAGCTGTAAATGTATTTATTTGGCTAATAAGCTAGTTTAGACCACTTCCAGGTTTTGTAGCTGGAGGCAGGAAAAAGCCATTTAAATTTATTAAAAGCACAAAAAGGAATAAATAAAACAATAAAGCAAGATATGCCAGATAAGTGTGGATTTGTGGGGTGTTTTCAAAGAAAGCTTATGTACATGCTGGCCTTTTGTCATGACAAACAAATTCAATGGCCCTGGCTGGCAAATAATTAAAAAAAATCCAGCTCTAGCAGAAACTATTGATGGATTATAGAAAAGCAATTGTGTGGTATGGAAAAATGATTTGCTATGCGGTTGGCATGCTATTTAACATAGATTGGGAGGAAAGAAATGGTTTCTCTGGGAATGATAGGTTTTCATTAACTTTAATGATCACTGCTTTTCATACTGATCTATACAGTTTTTTTTGTACGTCTGAAAAAAGTAACTGAAGAGGATATTTATTTAGTTGGAAAAAAGTGGTTGTATATATGTCAAAGGTTTATTTTCATAAAACAAGACATTCAAATGATTTAAAATGCTTTATTTCAAGAGTGCAGTAAAATACTGATTTTAGAATTGCGTGTTGTGTCAGGGTCTGTGTGCGTCTGGCTCTGCCCTGTGTGTCTTTTCTTGTTTGCCCAGCAGATCCCACTGGCCATCTCCTTTGGTGCTGCCCTTGTGTCGTGAGTTTGATTCTGGCCTGATTTGGTTAATACTTCGGTCTCATTTTCTCCCCTAGTTTGTGATATGGTTAATTTATGTCTTTGCTTTTATGTCCCTGTTCATAGTCTATCCGCACGTGCCTTGATTAATTATGTTCTGATGTACTTACGTTGCTAGTCTCTCTTAGTGTAGTTAGCCCTCAGTGTTTGTTCCTGTTTCCTAGTCTCTAGTGCCTGGTAAGTGTAATATACTCCACTTGTTCCTTGATGCCCTGAGTCCTTAGTGATTGGTTGATTTGGTTATGGTTCTCACCTGTCCTGCATTGTATCTTCTTACAGCAGCAGCCGTTAGTTAGTTATTGTCGTTCCCCGTGTTCCTTCCTACCCTTGGTGTTGGTCATTCCTCGTGTTCCTTCCTACCCTTGGTGTTGGTCATTCCTCGTGTTCCTTCCTACCCTTGGTGTTTGTCGTTCCCTGTGTTCCTTCCTACCCTTGGTGTTGGTCATTCCTCGTGTTCCTTCCTACCCTTGGTGTTTGTCGTTCCCTGTGTTCCTTCCTACCCTTGGTGTTGGTCATTCCTCGTGTTCCTTCCTACCCTTGGTATTTGTCGTTCCCTGTGTTCCTTCCTACCCTTGGTGTTGGTCATTCCTCGTGTTCCTTCCTACCCTTGGTGTTTGTCGTTCCCTGTGTTCCTTCCTACCCTTGGTGTTTGTCGTTCCTGGTGTTGCTTCTGCCTTAGTTTAGTTTTGACCCCTTGTGGTTCCCTTTGTTTTCTATTTCTCTAAGAACATAAGAACATAAGAACATAAGAACATAAGCACCTAATGTAGCTGTAGAGGAAAGCAGAATATTATATGATGATATCAGGATTATGAGTAATAAAAATGATGTGGTGGTTATGGGTGATTTTAATTTACCTGGGATACAGTGGGACACAGTCTCTGGCTCTTCTGTAAATGAACTTGAGATGGTGGAATTAGTACAGGATTGTTTTTTTACTCAGTTTGTTAATACTCCTACCAGGGGAGAAGCCCTTCTTGATCTCGTTTTTTGTAATAACCAGGATAGGATTGGAAAATTAGAGGTTTTAGACCCATTGTACGGTAGTGATCATAACATGGTTAAATTCGAGGTTAATTTTAGTGTCCGAAGAGCAAAGTCTAAATTAAAAGTATACAATGTTAGGAAGGCTAACTTTAATGGTATGAGACGGAAATTAGAAACTGTAAACTGGACAGAGTTAAATAGCAAAACAGTTGAAGAGGCATGGGAATTTTTCAAAAGCACATTGTTGCAAGTGCAAGAGGACTTCATACCTGTTTCCAGCAAAACTAAATCTAGGAAACGACAACCAAGGTGGTTTACTAAGGAAATTAAGAATAAAGTCAGGAGGAAAAGGGCTCTGTTCCACAACTGGAAAATAACTAATGATTTCAAAATCAAGCAGGAGTATCTAAGTCTACAGGCAGAGTTAAAAAATGACATTAGGCTATCAAAGAGGGATGTAGAAAGAAAAATTGCATTGGAGGCTAAGCATGACAGTAAAGGTTTCTTCCAATATTTTAACTCTAAGAGAGCACTAAAAGCTGAAATCACTAATTTGCAGGATAGTAAGGGCCTTATAATTGATAACGAAATTGATATGGTAAACGAGTTTAATGATTATTTTTCAAGGGTGTTCACAATAGAGAACACAAGTAATTTACCACCAATTAATACGAATACAGCATCGTCTATGACCAATATATGTATAACTGAGGTTGATGTGATACTAAGCCTAGCTAAACTCAAAATAAATAAATCGCAGGGGCCTGATGGCATCTTACCTTTAGCCTTGAAAGAGATGAGGGATATTATTAGCCAACCTTTGACTTTAATATTCCAGAAATCGTTATCTGCGGGTGTGGTACCATCAGATTGGAAGCATGCTAATATAACACCCATATTCAAAAAAGGGGATAGAAGTAATCCAGCAAACTATAGGCCAATCAGTTTAACTAGCATTAATGGAAAAATAATGGAAGCTATAATTCAAGTGAAAATGGTAGATTACCTAGATGCAAATAACATTAAAAAGGATAGCCAACATGGATTTAGGAGAGGTAGATCCTGCTTAACGAATCTGCTTGAGTTCTTTGAGGAAGCTACAAGTGAAATTGATCACAAAAAGGCCTATGATGTGATTTACTTAGATTTCCAGAAAGCCTTTGATGTTGTCCCCCACAAACGGCTCTTGTTAAAGCTTAAAGCTGCAGGAATTTTAGGAACTGTGGCAGCTTGGATCAAAAACTGGCTAACTGATAGGAAGCAGCGAGTAGTTATTAGAGGCACTATGTCACAGTGGGCCTCCGTTTATAGTGGGGTACCGCAGGGTTCAATTTTAGGACCACTATTGTTCCTAATTTACATTAATGATATTGACACGAATACATACAGTAAACTGGTTAAATTTGCAGACGACACTAAGGTGGGCGGGGTAGCAGATACTAATCAAGCAGCAGAGAGGCTTCAACGGGATCTGGATTTAATTAGCGAATGGGCTGATACTTGGCAGATGAAATTTAACACAGATAAATGTAAGGTAATCCATGCAGGGAGCAGAAATATACAGTACAGATATTTTATGGGTTCCACTGAAATAAAGGTAGCTGATTACGAGAAAGATCTCGGTATGTATGTTGATGCTTCCATGTCCCACTCTCGCCAATGTGGGGAAGCAATAAAAAAGGCGAACAGAATGTTGGGTTATATCTCTAGATGTGTGGAGTTTAAGTCAAGGGAGGTGATGTTACACTTATATAATTCCTTGGTAAGACCCCACCTAGAATACTGTGTGCAGGTTTGGTCACCATACCTCAAGAAGGACATTGCTGCCTTAGAAAAGGTGCAACGAAGAGCTACGAGAATGATTCCTGGTCTTAGAGGAATGTCTTACGAGGAGAGGTTAGCGGAACTGAATCTGTTCAGCCTTGAGCAAAGGAGACTAAGGGGGGATATGATTCAGGTCTATAAGATTCTAACGGGTCTGGATGCTGTTCAGCCAAATGACTATTTCAATATTAGTCTAAATACTAGAACTCGTGGCCATAAGTGGAAATTAGCGGGAGAACATTTTAAAACAAATTTGAGGAAGCACTTCTTTACACAGCGTGTAGTCAGAGTATGGAATAGTCTTCCTGCTATTGTAGTGGAAGCTAAAACCATGGGTTCCTTTAAATCAGAGCTAGATAAGATTTTAACAACTCTGAGATATTAGCTAAGTTCTCCCCAAACGAGCTTGATGGGCCGAATGGCCTCCTCTCGTTTGTAAATTTCTTATGTTCTTATGTTCTTATGTTCTTATTTCTCTCTTAGTGTTTTGTTAATAAAACCCGGGTTTGTTGGAGCTGCTATGTGGATCGTCTGTCCTTCTCCTTGCCCACCATAACATGTTGCCACTACATGCCCTGTTTATCACAGTTTGTAGCAGCTATTTTATTCATATAAAAGTGGAACTCCTGCAGTTGTCTGTGCTAGGGAGCGTCTGCATTTATTTGTTGACTCAAAGGGCTGCAGGTGAGACAGTCTATCTTCACAAGATGCGCTGCAAGTCTGCGTTTACGAGATGTGAGAGGACTTGGGTACTGTACTCATGTGAACTCTTACTGATGGTGCCCTAAAACTAACTTTACATTTGGATTAATTAATCAAATGGCTCACATTTTGTGTGTTTCTGAAGGAATAGTTCCACTGGTTATATGGTCACATTGGTTTTTCAAATATCTTTAGCTTTGTGAAACGTTTTTCTTTGTCCTGTGGTATAAACCAATCTAAAACAGAAATAAAATAGGAGTGGCCCCTGCATTCATTAATTACTAATCCCTGTTTGCTTGGGAATAAGGTATGTAATATACATAATGTCATTTTTATTGAAACACATATGGTAAATGGGGCATGGAACGGAACAGAAAAATCACCTTAAGACAGATTGCTGAAATCGGTATGGAACTAAACTGTTCGATAATGGAAAATTAGAGCACTGGGTAGTGAGTAGGAGTTTAAAAATAGCAAATGAAGCATATTTACAATAAGTGTACTTGGGAAAATAAAACTTCAAGGAGGGAGATAGATTGTTGACAAATAGGATTTAAAAATGCAAGTCTGTTATTTTCTCCTAAAAGCACACATGCCAAACTTAATAAATGGCGCACTTGGAGATCTTGTTCAGTAGCAGTGGTGGACTCGAGTTGGGCATTTTCTAAATGCGCTCGGTGATCAACCGATAAGATACAGAGGCTTAGCTCAACGCCGAGATTCGCTATCGGTTTGTGGCAAGTCAGGAGTTATGGACTGAGTTTGGGAGTTAATTTAGGGCTTAGGAATGTGTTTGAGGCTGAATGAGCCACGTAAAGATGTACACTGGAGCGTGAATGCAAGGTTATCAGCACGCTAAATGCAATCCATCAGGCGCTGTGTGATGGATTATGGAGACCAGTGCTTTCCTTTAGTCTCTTGAATGGTTATTACCAGCATCCAAAACAGCTACTTTACTTTGCTTTAAGTTAATGAACCGTGATGTGTTGGAGATGCCATGGGCTTTACAAATGGGGTCAGATGTGTAATTGTCATATTAGAACTGGTTTCAAACAATCAAAAATGTATTGTTATTTTTATTTTTTTTAAAAAAACCTATTAAACAACTAAAACCTGGTTGGATATAGCTTGTTATATTGGTTTCCTTTCATGGATTTTGTTTGTATTTTCACCATTGTTTATGAATGAATGAAGGAATGAATGTTGCATTTGAATAATGCTTTTTAAGACACCCAAAGTCCTTCACAGAACCAATGGGGAGCCACTTCAGCCACCAGCGCTGTGTGGCCCCCACCTGGATGATGTGGCGGCAGCCATTCTGCACCAGTACCTTCACCACACAGTAGCTGAGGTGGTGAATGGGCAGGAGAGAATCACCAGTGAGATACAGGAATGATTAGGAAGGCGGATTAGAAAAGGCCACAGTGGGTAATTTTATCAGGGCATCAGGGTACCAGCCCTACGCTTCCAAAGGATGCCCAGGGGTCTTTCACGACCTCAGAGAGTCAGGACCTCCGTTTTACGTCTCTTCCGAAGGATGGTGCCATTGTTACAGCACAGTGTCCCCATCACTGCACTGGGGCATTGAGATCCACACAGACCACAGGATGGATTGACACCAATATCATGTGAACCGTTTACACTCGTTCCCTGTGTCAGCAGATTCTCTGTTTCTGTTTGCCGCTCAGCAATGGATGCAGCTGATGGTTTGGACGGGCAGCAGGTGAACCGTCTGTGGGATTCGCTTTCGGGAAAACAACAGGAGCGAGTTTGTCAGCTAACTACAGATACTCCTCACTTTGCCATGTGTTCCACTTACCACATTTCACCTTTTCGACGGTGCGATGGTGTAGCACAGTCAGCAGGCATCAAACTTTGAACTTTGATCTGTTCCCAGGCTAGCGACACATAGTATAATACTTTGTACTGTTGCTAGGTGACGGCAGCATCCATCCAGCCACGCTTCCAGTCTGTGACTGTGAGCATAAACATCTCATACAATATATAACAGTGGAATTTTTTCTTTGCTTAAAATTTTTTCCCAAGCCCGATATATCTAATAAATGGCCAAGTGGGTGTCTGTCATGGCATAATTGGAATGTAAGTTGGGGAGCATCTGTACATGGTGGAGCCTTTGGCCCAGTGGACGGCCTCAGCACCAGACTCTGTTCCTGGTGCTCCTGTGTCTCTCAGCTTCCTCCCCATGCAGCGCTGCCTTGCACACGTGAGTGCTGTTAAAATGGCTCCCCAGATTCTCTCCAGATATTCCCTCTGCAGGGTTCCATCCACCTCACCCGGGAGGGGGGCCATTACTGCTTTTGTCCTTTCCACTGTTGACCCGGGGGGGGGGGGGGATATCAAAGTGGGAACCGCCAGATGAGGAAAGAAAATTTTGCTCTCTTTTCACAGTTCTCTTCCCAGCAGTTTTCCAACATCCAGGGGAGGAGCTGAGGATCCCCAGAGGCTTCCAGCCTGAGTTTGACCATGACTCTCGATTAGCCAGAAAAAAAATCAGAATTTAGCTTTATTCACAAAGTATGTTTACACATACAAAGAATGTCTCTCTAGTTTTACGTCGCCCTCAGCATACATAGACAGGAAAGACATACAGCAAAATGGGAATACAAAAAAAGAAAACCCAAATATTTAAATTAAATACAGCATGTACAGAAGTGACTTCAGCCAATAATGGTGGAAGGCGTGAAAAAAAAACTGAATTACATTAATCGAGCCCAGATAAATAAGCGAAAATCAGTCCAGGGATTCTGAGCTCATGGAAGCAAGTAAAACCCACATCACACCAGAGGAGAGGCAGCGTGGGATGCAGTCTGGGTTTTGTTTGCACTGGGGTCGGTCATGTCACTTATGAGCAGGTTGAAGAGTCCTGCCTGAACTGAGGAGCAATACCACAGCTTTCTCTGCCCTACCCTGTCCTTCCTGCTCCTTTGCAGAATACTGAACCCCAGCACATGCCACTGATTATGTGATTTCACTCCTTCTGGGTTCTTACAGAAGGAGGTGTCTTTTACAGTACCTTGTGGACCAGGAGGAGGTACTGGGGAGTAGCTGAGGATGTCCTGGGGAGCAGCTGAGGATGCCCTGGGGAGCAGCTGAGGAGGTCCTGGATCCCATGCTAGTAGCAGAGATCAGTGTCTTGACCAGGAGTCTCCAACTCCAGTCCTGGAGAGCTACTGTCTAGTAGGTTGTCTATCCTACCTGGCTATTGTTGAGGCACACCTGTTCTCCGGTAAATACCAGGAACAGGTGTGGCTCATCAGAAGCCAGGTACGATAGAAATCCTACTGGATAGTAGCTCTCCTGGAGCAAAGCTGGAGACTTCTGGTCTAGACCGTCCATCTCCTCTGACATGGGTCTGTCCAGGGTTCGAAATTAACACCCACCAACCCGCCAAATGCGGGTTAAAAATCATTTTGGCGGGTATTGATAAAAACTTACCAGCCAGTTTGGCCGGTGATGCATGAACCAATCATGCAAATCATGTCAGAGACGCTCTGGGTCATTTGTCCCCTCCGTCCTACATTAGGGTGACCAGATAATCCATGTCAGGGAGGACACTCTGAGCTAGGACAGGAATTGTAAATTACCATTTCAATTAAACGGACCTGGATTTCACTTGAGCACCGAGTTCTTGCTGTGTGTTGATTGGTCAGTTTCCTATAATCATGCATGTGTCACTAATGCTAATGTAAAACAGCTGGATGAGTCTTTCAGTTAAGGAAACAAACCAGTCAAAGCACAAGAAGAGCTGAACTCTTTAACCGAGCAAAGGAGCCTTTTAATTTGGAAGTAGTTTGTAAAACCCGAAGTAGCTCAAAGTGTCCTCCCTGACATGGATTATCTGGTCACCCTATCCTACATTTCACATGAACACTACACTACGGGTGACGTTTAGATACCTTTGGCAGCAGCGCGCAGATACTGTACGCTTCGGTTTGCGGATCCAATCAACGACGAGAGCGCGAAAATACAAACAAGAAATAGGAAATATCAGATGAGCAAAGAGGACTGAGCTGGACAGCGAAATAAGCTAAAATCAAAATGCTGCGGTGGTTAGGACAGACGTCAGGATGAGGAAGAGGTGAGAAGAGGAAGGAGGCAGAAGATGAAAATATTGACAGAGCGTGCGAAACAAAGAGAAGGAAATTTAATTGTAAATGTCAGACAGGTCGTCATTGGCTAGTGTTTGATAGTAAAAATGCGGTCATGTTTTGTCAGATTTGCCGTGAGTACACGAAAGAAAAAAATTAAACTAACAGTTTCGTGGTGGGGATGTATAGTTAAGTTTATAACAGTTTATAACTGTATAGTTTGTTGTGTGTATTGCACTTTCTGTGCGTTTTTCATGCACTGTTAATAAAATGATCACATTTTCATTCAGTGGCATTCATAATCTCTTATTTTCACCACGTAAAAATTTGTCTAATGGAAATTCTGATTGGCTGGTTACTTCAGAAAGTTACCAGCCACTTTGGCTGGTGATCAAAAAAGTTAATTTCGAACCCTGGGTCTGTCCCTCTGATTGTAGCATTGGCTCATCTAGAAAGGCTCCTTTGTGGGTGGTGGCAGGGAAGGGAGGGGAGTGTAATGTCAAATCCATATCTACCCGATCATCAGCTCGATTTAATTCTGACTCCCCAGGGGACTGAGCTCACCTGACTCCAGACAATATTTGTTGAGTTTCTTTGCAAAGTTTCACATTTTTTGTGTGATTCTGAGCAGCCTGTGATAGTTCCTTTGGCACAGTCGTGTTATGTTGGTCTTCTTTGTTTGCTGTGGCTGTTTATTTCTATATTTGTTTACCCAGTAGAATTTCCTATAAAGCTTGAAGTGTTTACACTCATTCCCCATGTCGGCAAGTTCTCCAGTTTTGTGACATTGTCTATGTTTTCATACATAGAAATTGATGCCCCAGGACACTCTTGGGCATTTCTGATGGCTTGAATCCTTTCAGCGTTTGCACACAAAGCTTCGGATGAATCCTGACTGACTGCCTGTAAATTACATCATGGACCTTGGTGAGTCAGCGACAGGTAGATGTACGTTGGAAATATTTTTATTTGTTTTTCGGTGACAATCAAAGTCTTTGAAAATGGCAATGCTGGATTGTTCAAGCAGGGGCGAGAAAAAGAAAATACAAATATCTACAAGGACGCATGCTGGTAGCATTTTTAGCCTGCATTAATTGAAAGTGCTAAATGTAACCAGTAGAGGACAATTTGATTTCAGCCCTTCTGTCTGACCCATTGCAGACTATTCCACTGTGAAATTGCAAAATGCCAGAAAAGACGTACTTGTGACCAGTGTGCAGATTTAAATATTTGAAGTTATTTATTATTTTCTAGGCTTCATTTCTGACATGAATCATGTCAAACATGAAGAAAAATGTCTGGATGGTTGGAAGGTCAGAGAAAGTATGGCCACGTGGCATTATGTAAATGTGAATTACAGATTCATGAATCCTCTTTAATGACCTTTAATGGTTTCACATTCATTTTCAGTGCCAAGCTGTTTCGTCATGTGACTGAGAAACAAAACCATGTGAGAAATGCTAAGGGCACAATTTTTTTTGAAAATATTCAAAGTAGTGCATTCTTACATTAGAACAGATAAAAATGGTTGAGGATAATCAGATGTGACCATAATGATATACAGTGTATCTCGTGGTCATAGGGGACCTTAGCGATGTGAGGAGGTATACAGTATGTATCTTGCCATTTGGGGTTTATAGCCCCCCTATAGCCCCCCTGTCATTCATACAAACACAGGACAGGACCCTAATCCACACTGTGTCATCCTTTTAGACGACAGATTTCCGTAACATTACCAGTGCAAGGAAATAATAGAATGAAAGGAAGCTCCCTTTTGACAATATAATGATCATTTCATTTAAAATTAATAACTTCTTATCCCTTTAATACAAGGAAAGACAGAAATGTGGTCAGTTCCTCTTCTGTAACTGCCTTATATTCACATTATGGCTTCCTAATTAGGTCATTGCTTATTTGTTGCTTATATGTTAGCCGCAGGCTAATGTGTTTTGGACACAAACTCCATTACACAAAAAAAGTTTGTGCCCCTTTTTCTTTCTGCATGATTTCTTGTGGCTGACGGAGTGTAGGCGATATATTTGTAATTGCGTTTACATTTCACTGCAGCATCGCTCAATTCAGCGGCAGCTGCAGCTTGTATTTCGGTATAATTCATGTTCTTTGTCTTATTGGTAAAGTAAGTGCTGTTATATTTATGCAGAGTGACATATTTCACGTAGGAATCCAATCTAACAAGATACAGTGGCTCCACTGGACCTGTGTAAGTTATGGGCTTAATGGCGGCCATTTTCACAGTGACTTGTTTTCATGTACAACCTAGAGCTACGTTTGATATTCCAGAACGTGTTCTTTATTTTACTCTTTCTTACCCCAAGTGCATATAACCACATTTCACCCCTTCATTATTTAAACGCCTCCCCCTCCACATATGCATTTGAGGGGTGACCAAAAAGGCACCACTCCTGGAACCCGTTTCAGATGTCAACCCCCCCCCCCCACCCCCCTGCCCCCCACCACCCGTTTCACACCATAAACGAGACCTTGTTGGTAGCAGAATGATAACACTGTCGGATTTTTTTTGTCTCACCTTAATTTCCTTCTGCAAATGCTTTCCGACATTCTCTGTTGCCAGGCAACCATCCAGCTGCTCCAGGGAGCAGAAGACAGGGTTGGAAAGTCATGTCAGATTGTCAGGTAGATAACCAGAACTCCTGATGAGCCAAAAATAAAAAAATAAAAAATGATGGAAGCCTGACAAAAAAACTAGATTGCACTAATTGAGCCCCAATTAAACATAAGGGACTGAAATGAGTGGTTGACATTGTTATGAGACGGTATACAAAAGAATAAATAGATGTAAATAATGGCAAACTTGATGTAAATGGATGTAAATTTTATGTAAATGTACACGTTCTGTGCGAGCTGTGCTGAATTCTGAAAATAAACACCTCACTGCTGGCCACTGTCTGAGGTGACATATTTATGTGTCATATTTGTGTGACAGGTACGCAAATGACGCCTGATTGAGAGTCACTGGTACTTGTGGGAAAATGTACTTTGTCACTCTCTCTTTTGTGTCCCTCGAAAGTCAGCCAAGGTGCTTCGGTCTGGTGACAATGGCTTCGCGGCGGGCCACGAGGACAGCCGGTGATGTCCCTCGAGGAGAAAAACGGATGGTGACACCCTGAGCGGAATGTGGCACACGGGTGTCGCATAGAGCGCTGGTCCATTCGGATGGCATCGCACGCTCACTGGGCTGAAGGTGCCAGGGGAGGAAAGAATGGGTGGCATTGTGATGTGTGACAAAGGTAGATTTATTCCTGCAGAATGTCACGGCGGGTGGATGAAGAAAATCTGTCGGGACAAGCGACTGGCCTTTGTGCTGTTCATCCCTCTGAAACAACGTGTCACAACGGGAAGACGGATCTACGTGGCGGTCCGGAGCGAAACAGGACTTGTCTGGCCCATTGGGGGGGGGGGGGGGGGGCACAGACGGGCTGCATGGCGCCAGAACTCGGTCCAGCACCCCGCATGGATTCCTGTACAAGCGTGAGCATTGCCAACCCAATCCATCTCAAATGGCTGCTCAATCCAACGCTAAGATAATCATCCCTTTCATTCACTGCCCTCCTCTTAGGAGCAAATCGCAGAGATGGCCTGTTTTATGACACCTTCCAGATAAACTTCTGAGGCCACGTCTAGAATAGCAATCAGAGCAATTAGGAATTCTACAAATTTGGACTAGATCCAAGAAACAGTCTGATATCTGCTCCAACTATGCAACTTTTTAACTTAACAAAGCACTCGGAGAGATGAGCAGAACACCCTTCCCCTTTGTTAAGAAAGCGACAAAGTGAGTCTTTAAGGAGTGAGTCTTTAAGGAATGAGTCTTTAAGGAGTCAGTCTTTAAGGCTTTAACGGCCTCCCAAAGAAGTTCACTGTGAACTGATACATTCCTAAAATATCATCTTCAATCTAAAGAGCCAATTAGCTTTATTAGGCAATTGCCAGTGGTAATGAGCGACTGTACTGAAAATGAAAGGCAGAGAATATCAGAAGCATGAGCTCCACAGATGCAGTAAGCAGCTCATTGATCCAGTCTGTGTGGCAGTGTTCTCAGTCATGTGATGGATTACACTGCATGTCTTGCAGTGCAGGAGAGCTCCATGACAGATACGCTCTGCAGCTCCCTGGAGTGCACACAAACATACAATAACAATGGATGGTGCTCAGGCACCAAAGTGTTACGGATGCCTCATGTCGTGTTGCCTTCCAAGACATTCACTCTGTATCTCTGCAATTAATAACAGTCCTTGGTGTGTTAAAGGGTGGCAACATTCTCTGGGGAATGAAACTGATAAATAGGTAAATAAACTACCCGAAAGACATCGTGTTCTCGCCTTAATGATGATTAATATTGACATACTGTAATAATGAGCGGAACATGCTTGGCATTAAACAAGACGCCTTTTGGAAGGTTTGGAAAATTCCAGCTCAGGTGAACAGCTGTAACCTAATTGATGTCCTTTAATTACACCTAATGGTTTCTTTTATTTATGGGGCTTGTCAGCACTAATCAAAGAACAGTTTGACTACTGCTTCGTCATTAAGTATTCTGTTCATATTGGAGTGTTATTCCGATTTTTAAATTACCCAATTCCTGTCCTATTAACAATTACAGGTAAAATCCAAGTTAATAAGAGCTCTTTTTCTTGCTTTTGTGTAACGGGGGATGTGTGCATTGGTGTTATATAATTCTTAAATAAATATATATAACTCAGATTTGACCTTAGTGGCATCTGCATGATGTTACAGCTCAGTAGGTACACCCTTTCGGTCAGTTAGGAAAGTGGTGTAGACCACCATATAATGGAATACAGGACTAATGTGAACAGGTTGGAAATCCGAAGCATAAAAAGTTAAGAAGAATGAGATGTTTATTCATGTTCTTAATGTTGCACTTCCTGCTGATTTGAATAGCAGTCTAATGAATTTGTGCTTCCTTTGGAAGATGCTGTGAAGGTGCTGTGTGTTCTTGCTCCAATCCTCGCTTTGGACAAAACCGTCTGATAAATAAGTGTGAATGTAAACAGGGTGGGGGATCAGAGGATAAGATGGAGGCCAGAATGAAAAATGTCAAAGACACAGGAGAAGGAGAGCGATCAGCCACGTCACAGGGTCTCTGTTACGGCTGTTAAGAGGAGCCAGGCAAATAATTAAACCTCAGTGCTTCAGATTAATATGCATAATTAGATTGAAATGGATACAGTAATTAATGTGGAGGTACATCGATCATATGACAGTGAAATATGGGATGTGACAACTTCAATGCTCGAATGGTTAAAACTATTTTTTAAAAAGTCATTAGGTGTAAAACAAGGGCAGTCTGGCAACAAGGTGATGGCACAACCAACATTATAACGTGTCTTGTATGACGTCCCCTTTCTCTGACACAGGAACAGGTATTATGTGCTATTAAACTTGATTAAATTAACCTCTTACCTGATTCTTGGCTCAGTAACATGACCTTTTTGGATTTTTTCTAGAAATCTCTCGGGAAATCTCTACTCTCTGTTAAGAGTTTTGTGGTTCATGCACAGTGCTGGCAACTTCTGAAGCAGGTATTAATCTTTCAGTGAAAATGTAGGATGCTTTCTTACTCATGTTTTGCTGTCACTGATTACATTGCGGTAGCTGGAGAGAAAATTTCAGCAGAAATAAATGGTCATATATACATGTGTAAGAAGAGGCTTCCCATCTATGGTGTTCCTCTACCTTGTGCCCCCTGTTGACTGGGATATACTCCAGCATTCCCTGCCCTGAACCCTGTACTGAATAAATAGTGGAAGGATAGATGAAGATATATGTAAACAGTACCAGTCACCATGTTGGACACACGTACCCATAAAAAGGTTTTGTTTGTACTCTTCTCTACATTTTAGAATAACTATAAAGATGTCAAAACAAAAAAAAAATGTGGGGGATTGGGCAGCTCTGTGAGCTGGGACTCAGAAGGTTGTCAGTTCAAATCCCATATTTGGCAGTGATCCTACCATTGGACCCTTGAGCAAAGCCCTTAACCCCTATCACTCCAGGTACTGGCTGACTCCGCTTTCTCCTCTACACCAGTTTCATGAGGTGACCTCCTGAGAAGCTTTTCCAGCTGTCCTGAAAGAGGTCCCACATATGCTGAACACTCATTTGTCACTTTTCCTTCATTCTCTGGTCATACTCCTTCCAAACCATCTCTACTGTGTTTAGGTCAGGTGGCCAGGTCATGTGATGCAACACTATCACTGTCCTTTGTAGACGGCTTAACCTGCTCAAACTTTTTACTGGTACTGTATATTCTTTCTGTCTATGATCGTTTTCCAGTACAGCCGTGGTTACTATAAATAACCATTTATTTAGATATTGCGTTTCATTAAATGGAATTCTGGGACGTGACCACATTTGTTCCGTAATACAACCAAGCAAATAATACTTTTGGCTGAAGAGCGGGAAGTTACTCTTGCAGGTCGAGCCATGGATGGGTATTAGCAGTTGCACAACATGGCCGCCCTGCAGAAATCTCATTAAGTAAACGCGATCCCATTGAGAGAGAGTGGCTGTGCGTGTCCCATTAAAGTATTTATTCAAAGTGAAATCCGAACCAACCCTGAGCCCCGGTGATCTCTATGAATGCTCTTTCTGACTACATTTTTTCCCAGACAAATCATTCCGGATCAATGTATTCTTGTGTAATTCCAATTAATTCTATTATTCTTATGCTAATACATGTCTGTTTTTAATTAAAAACGCAGGCTTAAAACACGATTTTCATAAATTATCATAAATCCATGTCAAACATGCATATAACTACAGCGATTCGATTATCAAACTCTCAGCATGACACCGATGGCAAGAAAAAAACACTATGAAGATGCAATCGAGTTTAGCTTCCTAGTTTCTCACCCACTGTTTTAACTGCTACGTAAGACAACCCTGTTAATCGTGATGAAGTAAAATATAAATGTTTATGAATCTGACAAACGGTAACTTTACAACATTACATCCACGCTTTTTGACAGTCAGGTACACTTAAATACATTTCGCTTTCTCGGTGGTACTGCAGGATTTGTCATTGCGGATCATTTCGGAACGCTGAGCCGAATCCTTATTTTATCACAGTATCTATTAACAATACAGCTGACAGCGGATCAAATTTATAGTTCAGTGGTGCAACCATACAACCTACCATGATAAATGTCAGTAGCGACTGGCCTACGAAATACGAAATGGGATGTAGAGTAATGCAGTTTTTCTGCTTTGTATAAGAATAATTTAAGATGTTTGTTTTGTAAAACATATAACAAAAATCTTTTTTCCGTTGAACAGAAAAAAATAAACATAATCTTTTTCAGGGCAGATCCAGTGTCGTCCATCATAATCTCCGACCACCGTCCCTTCTCTACAGGGTTGTATGTTACGATTCATACTCTTATATAAATCACTGCATGTTTTGGAACCCTGAATTTCAACATGGAGGTAAACTTTATGTTTTTACAGTGCCATGTCCATTAGGTGAGGATAAATTGTTTTTCAAACAACTGAAAGCTTCTTCTTCTTTCATTCACTGCAAGGGCAAGCGGTCCTTTAACATGCGGAGTGAATCTCAGAAAAAAAGTAGCTATACCACATGTCACCAGCAGGGGGCTCTTTCATTACAGGGAATCGGCATCTCGAGCGCATTTTTCTCCCTCCCGGAGGTTCAATAACATTTGTATAGGGCAGTTGCATGGAGTGGATGGTATTACTGGACTGTGTGACTGACAGTTTAAAAAAGGAAAAAAAATAAATAAAAGCCTCCAGTAAATTTTCAGAAGTGCAGGTAAAGACATGTTTTCTTTAGTAATGATTCCATTATTACCTCTAAAAATAGGCATACCCTTTCCAACCAGACCCATTAAAGACAGGAAATAGGCTTTGGGTCAGCACAGACATGAGATTTATACTGAAATTATATATTATTATTGAGAACTCCAGAAAAGCTTGACACGTCAGTTAGAAACACTAAGTAAGGGATAGCTTCTGTATGATGTCTGAAATCTGTGTGTGCACACTTGGACCTCTCGCGGTTTTATAAACACGCAAGGAAGGTCTGCTCTAGCTTTGCAGTGCCCTAAAATACTTGTGAAGTTAATTCCAGCTCAACATATTGAAAACTGGTAACTGCTGCTCATTGACAAGAAGATAAATGTGAGCAATAAGACACGGGCTGGGAAGTTATGGGATTACAGGCTGAAATGGGATTCGCTTCAGGAGTCAGTGTGAGATTGACCCAAACTGCAAACAACTGTCGCGAACACTGGCTTGGTTGCATTGCAGGGTTTTTTATCGTTGACACTTTAAATTCAGATTTAAAAAAAAAAATGCCCCACAAAATGAACAATAATGAGGAAAGAAGAATTAAGATTGGGACTGAATTTATACATGGACCATTGGATTACTGGTTAGAATGTTAAGTTTTTGTCAATAATTTGAATATGACAATAAAGACATTGTACAGCATGATTACGATTGGACAGGACTGGCATCTCTGATACCCACCTATGACCCAGGAATATTTTCTCTGTGTCAGAAGGCTGATGATCAGACCATGGAGAGAATGGTTTACTAAGGGAGACAGAAGCCAAACTGCAGCATCCGTGCGGGGTCTGGATATCTGCAATAATTATTATTTCGCTCGTTCATTCCCAATGAAGGAACGGCAGTAAAAGTCACAGATCCCTGAAGGTCGCTGCTGGGAAAACGAGCTTGATGTTTCCTCGTCTCGTTTTCCTAGGCTGCTCCCTCCATCGCTGGGGCACGGGGGCTTGTTAGTGCTGTACGCTGCTCCTGCCTTCTCTGTTGCTCTGGTTTCTGAAAAGAGTCTGAAGAAGGGCTCCAAGAATGATTTCCTTCAAAGCCATTCATGCAAGAAATGGAACCTTTGCCATTGGACTCCATGAAAATCAGCCTGCAATGCCCTTGGTTGAATAGCCCCTGGCATTGCCACCATCGCTCTGTGTGTGACTCTCTGCGATGGGGAATCGCGGCTGGAAAGCTGGAGCAAAGTTTGCAGTAACTCTCCACGACACTGGCAACAGCTGACCTGACTTCTCTATATAACTAACCAAAAAAAATGAGACAAAGTATGAATAGTAATAATTTTTGCTTTGCACAAACCTGCCTGCGGGTTTCGTCCTTAGAGATCCGGCTTCTGATGAACTGCACGGACCTGCCGTTAATAAGTTTTATAAGTGGGGACTCGATCACGGTGACCTGAGCGGTCAGAGACGGTAACAATGCAAGGTGAATGAGCCGCAGCGACCCCAGTTGCCTTATCTGCTGGCTGATATCGATTTACTGGGACCCAGCTTCATGACGACATTCTCTCCAGCTGTAGCGCTCAGCAATCAGCAGAAGCAAGGGGCTTCGTCCTGAAGCTCGCTGTCAAGATCTGTCACAAGAAATAAACGCCGCACTGCCTTCTGGGATGGGGAAGGAGAACATGTGAGGATCTGGCATTAAAGAACAAGCCAGTGCTGCTGCAAATGCAAACAGAAAGGATGCAGTTTTGTTTATCAGGTATTCATTTATTCTGCTTGTTTGTTTCAACAAACCCTGCTGCTGCTCTGCAGCATTAATGGAAACAAAATTTCCGTTTAGAACCTTTTAATTATTAGCTTTCTTGATGGAAGAGGAGAATCCAGACTCTTGCATATTACGTTTTAGCTAATATATCGACTTTGCGCCTGTCCGCACTTAAGCTTGTTAACCCCACTTGACCAGAAACTCCATCGTTTCTCCACGTCATGATTCTGCTCACCATCCAGTCCCTAAACAATCTGAAAGCCAAGCTGTACAGTACCACTCCCAGAATACCTCAGCTCTCTCTGGACCAGGCATGCTCAGTGAGCATGAGTGCTTAAAGCTGCTTAATTTAAGTATCTCCTCAACACTGCATTGAACTGACGGAGGAAATAATTTAAGAGATTAGTGGGAAACGGCTCTGTAAATCACTGGCGGCTTTGTCCACACTGACTTTGAGCCAGCTGGGCATTAGTTTTCAATACCTGTCAGTCTCTAAGTGAACTCAGTCCTTTGGCAACAATGCTGCAGGTCACTGCAGGACCCGACAGTGGTCTGCAGGGGGCACTGGGGTCGCCTCTAATTTAATACTCTGACAGACTGAGGTAGTGGAGATGGAGAGAAAGCTAAGAGCAGATAAGGGGGAACGGACTGGTGAAACTGTGGTTGATTCTTGATTCATGGAAGCTAATTTTCTTGTTTTTTTTTCTTGTAGGGAAGATCAGGGTGACCACAATGCAGCATAATTAGCAGTTGCACATAAAAAAATTGACTACCTTTCATTTAAAGATTATGCTTATTTTGAAAATGTGAAGGTGAACAAAAACATTATTATTATTATTATTATTATTATTATTATTATTATTGTTATTATTACACAGTAAGAGGACCATTAAACCAGTGGGACAGCTGAATCCATCATTTCAAATGTTAGTAACCCACATCTGAGGAAGAAAAACACAGAAGGATGAACAGTCTAAAATAATGCATAATGCGTAAGTCATTGTTTGATTTTTAAATAAAATCTACTGTAATTTATGCATCCATTAACTTGATATATTCTGACCCCTGTCTAAGTATTTTGATGATCATCAGCTAAATTAAATTGCATTATCATACAATAAGATGAAGACAGGGCTGGGTAGTTTTGTGCTGGAAGTGCCTGAATGTGACCTCAGAGCTAAGAGCCGCGGCGATTCTGCCCAGTTGACTGTTAATGTTTTGATGACAGGGTCACTGTTCTGATTACCGTTTGTCACTTCAGATGGAGTCACAGTAATGCGTTTACTAAGCTGAGAGGAAGCAGACTCATGTCAGGCGAGTGAAACAATGTGTGTCTCTACCCCCTAGCACCATATATCACCCTATATCACCATATAATTCACTTTCTGAACTGCGGGTCCTTTCTGAGTCGCCCAATTTGTTTTCAAGAACAAGAAATGCCTGAAACCAGTCCCAGTCGACCGTCAAAATGACACAACCCTTCCCGTCTTGCAAGGGGCCTTCCCAGACACTTTTGTATTAAGTGCTCCGTCGTGTACAAATATACAGACATAGGGCCAACGTGCCAGAGGAGCAACCTGAAGGTGTTGTGCTGCTGTTAAACACACGCATGCATGCAGCTTCAAAATACAAGTCATGGTGAAAGACAAAGAAGTTTGGTGTGTTGCAGAATCAAGGGGACACTGGCGCCACGGCAACCAGGCCTGCAGAGAGGGACACTCAGTGAAAACACTGTGAGGCCAGAGAAGGACTTTTAATCAAACAAGTCAAGGGATCCAGTCTAGCAAATTCAAACAATTAAGGGGACAGCTGCACTGCGAGGTCAGCCATTATAATTACTCGTAATTACTGGAAAGCTAAAGATGTCGGAAAGATGTCCTGAAGAATTATATGTTTATGGTGTGGCGTAGTTAAACCGAGTGGGGAATGAAGAAAGATTACTGTTTGGGAGGGAACCATCTGTCCCAGCTGGATGAGTCAAGTTACTATGCGACCTTGCTTCAATTTCTCTCACTGATCCATTATTCCGGTGGCTGTATATAAATATCATTATTTTTTGTTTTTTTCTTCCTATTTTTATGATGTACTTGATCCTGCAGATTACGATGGCTTTCGGTCCGTATTGACAGGGCTGGTTCAGCCATTTTCAGGACCTTAAGCAAGATTTGAACTGGGGCCCATTGCCCAGGCTTTTCAGATGAGGGGAGGGGCAGTCAGTTTATCCACCTATTCTTTTGGTTGCTCTGTATTTTTTGATTGTCTTTGAGCATCGTTTTTGCCCATGTAGTTCGTTTCTGCTATACCTCTCCTCTTTCTCCTTTATTAGTAAAAATTAGTAAAAAAAAAATTGTAAAAAAGGACTGGGTCCTTTCCCCCCCCAAAACCCCCAGGGTCATATGGTTCGCCCGGCTACCCCAGGATAACACGACACCTAAGGATAGAACATGTGACCAGCGTTGGTGTCTGACTGTGATGATTCTGACTGCCATGTCATTTTGGTAATGACAAAATCACAATGGACTTCTACAAAGTTCTCCTTAAACCTGTCAGAAGTTGTTCATAATCATTGAACCCGAAACTGTAATCTCCAACCAGTCTAGATTCAGACTTGAGGTATATTAATATGTCATAGTGCAGCTGTAATACCAGCTACCGTGAATTATCCATAGCCTGCAGATTTTTACTGATCCGAACAGGGTGATACATTTTAAGGAGAGGCACACAGACAAGTTCATTGGGGTGAAATATGCTGTCTGTTTTTACCTTTAAACTTCTTTAAAGTCTAATGGTAATTCGGTACACATAGCAGCCCTTGGTTCAGTTATAACCTGTGAAGTATTTGATACATATGCAAATGAGCCACACCTCTGAAAAGCAAAAAAAAAAAAATCTATTTTGGCTGTTTAACCTGTGTTTTTAAATCAGGCATGCGACACTGCCCACTGGCAGCCTATGATAAAATATGAATCGAGCTGTGAAGCCAACTCGTAATATTGCTTTGGGTTCCAAAGATGAGAAAAAGGGGTGATGGACGGTAGTGCGGCAGCCAGCGGGTTCCGGATACACTGTGATCCCCGTTGTTCCTTTTAGCCATTATCTCTGTGCACTTTGCTGGACCCCTGGGTGATACAGGAACCAAGAAAGCAGCTTTGTGTGAAGATGAATTGTACCAGGGAGCCCTCTGGAGATCAGATAACTAACAGAGTTGCAGAAGGCAAAACTAAGAGGCTTTATTTTGAAATCAATATTTGCTCCAAAAGCAGCAATCCTGGTGCTAAGTATTAACTTTGTGCGGCGATACTGAGATTGACTAATAAAAACTGGCAACATCACCATGACAACCAGAGTTCCGTTATATTAACAGAAAACACAGAAAAAGCAATATTTATATATTATGGCTGGGTGCAATTCATATTTTCATATTGCAGAAATATTAGGCATACACATTAAAATTAAAATTGAAAAAGTTTGCAGGCCTACACAATAAATAGGATTTCTCAGTATTAATAATCACATAATCTCAAATTACGTAAAATATTACCAAATGTACATTTTGAATATATAATACACACCTGAGATTCTGACCTGGAAAGTGGTTGGAAGGATGGATGGATGGATGGATGGATGGAAGGATGGATGGAAGGATGGATGGATGGATGGAAGGATGGATGGATGGAAGGATAACACAATATCATAAATATCCATCAACACACCCATTCATAAAAGCTGAAACCAGATACTATGACACTCTTTTCCCACCAGGAGCAAATTCCTCTGTGCATGACTATACCTACAAAGTCAGATCTATGCTCTACATGACTCAACGAGATTTTTAAAAAGGCACATTCATTTCCAGGCACAATCTAATAAAGACTTCAGTGGATGTTAATGCCATGCCCTTCCAATGCTAAACTCATTTTATCGTCCCTATAGGACTTCCTGTCAGACTTTTGACGCTGTGACTTCAACGCAACAAAATTAACTCTGGGTATTGGGATTGCTCGGAAGTCAGTTGATTAATTTTTTTAAGCAAAAAAGAAAATTGAAAACGGAAGATGGTTTTGCATCAGACTGAATTTAATGAGAAGGTGCATTAAATTTGCTTGGCAAGATGAATTGTTGCTTTACGTAAGCCTGTATTTCATAATCTGGCTCCAATATTTACAGTCATGGAAAAAATTAAGAGACCACTCTATATTTTTTAAGAATCTGCATTGTTAAATCCTGGTTTAATTGTGGTTCTGCAGGCAGAGGCTACACTGAACAGCAGGATGCTACAAGGTTCAAAATTGGGAAACATTAAGTGCAGGTGTGGAGTGCACTGCTAGGACAGTTAGTATCAGGCTCCTAGAAGCAGGAATGAAGACCCATAAAGCAAATAGGAAGCCCTGTATCAATGAGAAACAGAGGAGAGCCAGACTGGAGTTTGCAGTTTATATATATTATTCACAGATGCACACCCATAAACTGAGAAATGAGTGAAACAAAAAATTGTGCTGTTGTCTCTCAATTTTTCCTATATATATATATATATATATAGACACACACACACACACAATTTTCAGAGCTGGGAAAAAACAGCAACTGGTTTTTAAATCTTTATTTAAAAAAAATTGTTAAAATCAGCCACTCTTATTTTCTACTACATCCTTTGTTAGCGAAATGACAGATACGGTCTTTATTGTAAAGCCGTTTCGTTACATTTGTATTCATGCTTCCACACCATTTTATCGCTCTGAAGAGGAATTAAAAAGTGTGGATGAAAGCTGCAGCTGGTCATTCTCGCCTCATTATATAGTACGTGCATTTCAGGCTTTCATCTACCGACTTGCGTCCCCACGAAGCCGCCTCGATTAACGGCAGTGGAGGCTCCTCTAATGAGCGGATCTGTGGCCGGGAAACACGTTATCTCCGCTCGCGGTCTAACGCAAGATCGCCTCCTTCACCATCTTCATTTAAACTACGTTGATGAGCAAAAGAAACCGTGTTCATGCTGGCCACTGATAATCAACACGGAAAAAGCTGCATAATCGCATTTCCTCCCCCAGATGTGGATAATAATATATTCTCAGTTAAAATATAATTGTGTGCTTTAATTACTTCAATGAAATATTGAAATTGGTTTAATTATTAATAAAATTCTTTATCTGTGGGCGCATGTTCAAGTTTTGCTTGAAGACAAACTGGTGCTTTTTAAATATGCATACATTTCTATGTCATATGATACCTTGCCAGTACTTAAAATGAGAAAAAAATGCATACTGCAGTGCTTGGTATTTGATTATGAGTAAATAAAAAAAAAACAAATCTATGCCAAATAATTGATTATTCAAAGACTAAAATATTGACAGCTATCATGTCAAACCAGCTGAGGGATTGTAGCTCACCAATGTTGACAGATGCTGTGCATTACAAAGTCCTTGACACCCTGTTACAGTATGAGAATCAGTGTGATTAAAATAAAACCAAAGACATGTTTTCGCAGAGGAGCAATTAACATACAGATCAATGAAATTATAGAAGGACGTAATATATCTACGCCAAACAAATAAGCAAAATAAAGCTACATAAACAAATAAAAATAGCTAAAATACAATAAAATACAAGTAAAATATAAATAAAATATTAATTAATATAAATAAAATATTAATTAATATAAATAAAATATAAAGGAATAAAAGATCACAGTATAAGCTCATAAAAACTGGAAACAATTAATATATTTTATGGATTTAGCAAAAAATAGAATACATAAAAGAACACAAATAAATAATGCCCCGATGATATAGGAAAATAAAAATGATGCATAATCAAATATTTTAAACTGCTTAAAATGCCAATCTTCTCTAATGTCTTCCAGCAGTGTGTTCCACGATACCTAAAAGCTGCCTCAGCACTATATTTAGGTATGTATTTATATTTATATACATTTATGAATACACAGAAGGCTAGGATTGGTTGTAACAGGGCTCCACACGTCTCGGGTGTTTGTTGGTGAGTAACTTAGGGAGCTTGAGCACATTGTGAAGAATGTTGATGGAACAAAGCGCGGTTTTAGGAGACAAGAAACAGCGGAGGATGACTGTGGGAACCGCGGCGGATATGCTCAGTGCAGAGCGGACAGTTAATCTAGGTTACGTCTGACAGTGCTATCATGTAGGCAAATAAAACAACACAAACAGAGATAAGGAAGCCATAAATCAAAGTAAGGGGAAGAAGCCAGATGATTGCTGTCTAATGGCAGCATTCCAGCTGGTGTGTGAGCTTTTTGGCAAAGACCACTCACAGTCCAGCAAGGAGCTTAATGGCAAAAACAGCACAAACATATCTGACCAAACGCAGAGACTGTAATATCATAACTATTATATATTCTGGGCCGAGCTGCACTTTCGTAGCCAGGGAGGATAAGGAGAAGTGGGATTACTCTGGGTGAAGTTTTGACTCAGGCGCAAATTGTAAGAGCCAAGAGACGTAGGTTCAAATTCTGAAGACTATAGGTTCAGGTCCCAGAAGGGGCCTTTGTACAGTCAAATCACTGCAGTGAAATAACCTGCGGCTCATGTACAGAAAAAATATTTAAGTAATTTTCCTCCTGGGCCCAGTACATTATTACATAGCATATTATTACAAAAATTATAGTTTCCTGATATAGGATGTAAAAGCTAATGAATAACCAATATGTAATAAGGCCAACATTAGCGCACCTTTACAAAGGCACTCGTTCCCACAGATGCAGTGTAAGGAAAACAATGTATGCTTTTAGGCTTTCAATAACAATAAACACTGTTAAACTCCCCAGATAATGGAATATGTCGTTATGTTTCTTAATAATAGTGTAAAATTCTGTCATATCAACATGACGTAATGTTTGTCACGGAATGATCTGATTTAATAATCTTGTGGTGACCAGTAGTCATTCTCCAATTACAGGCATAAATAAATGTGTGATGTTCCTTTACGATGGGGGTGTGGGTGTGGTCATCCGGGGGGGGGAGGACAATGTTGTGTGAGGAGGACAGACATCGACTTAATCTGTCTCATTATCAAACACGTAAGACGTAAGACAAAATTGTTTTCTCTCGTCAAGATAGAACATCTTATGGAGCATTGTGGGAAATGCAGAGGGTGCTTTGGCAGAACATGCAATCCCAATCATCCTTGAAGCTCATTTTTACTGCACGATGATTTAAATCTTTACAGCTCAACCTGCAAAATTAATTTGCAGGTTTTGTCTGATTGGGGTAAGTGCAATGAAAGTCATACTAGCAAAAAAAGAAGGTGATAATTACACCCCACCACATTAAAATAAGGTTCAGCTGGGCTGACAGCCAAATGAACTACACACAGATTCAACAGAATAAGAACTAAAGTCTCGTCTGAGCCCTATCAAAAAATCAGCCTCCACTTCATTCCTGTTCTATGACTTTCAGCTTTGAACTTTTAATATTTAATTCTGGAATGAGAAGTAGCTGTATAATCAGTTAAAATTTATAACCAATTTTGGTCATAAACATTATGCAGTGACGGTTCACTGAACAATGTTGTGACAGTAATAAGAATCTGGCCAATAAAATCCTATATCCATTGCATGCAATGAGTGCTAACTGAATAGTTAATATCTAGCTTTTCAATACGTACAGTACAAGCAAAACGAAAATAATCACTAGTTAATAACATTTGTATCTTAGAGAAATTGGAAAAATGTATACAAAGACTTCATTTTCCAAAACTAATTAATGTTCATACCAGCGTTCATTTTTAATTTCACTATAACTGATCAATAATAATACAACAAGCTTCAAATTCAGCCTATGTATAAAAGCAGTAGGAAATGGTAAGACAGTGTATCTATTTTTGTATAAATCAATTTAGATGAATTTTCATCTGTAAAGGCTGTTTACTGTTCATTAAAAAGGCAGTTGGTCTAATGCTGAACCCACCACAGGACAATTTCATGAAATTTAATGACAGGATCGTTAAACTGAGATAAAAAAAAAGCGATTTTACCACAATGGAGATAGTGATAGGCAATAAATCATACATTGTTTTGCTGCAAGACTCCGCAAATGTCATTAGTCTGTTGGTTTAGGGAACCAAAGTGTTTTTAACGCTGCCTTGATAAATAACGGGAAAGATTTTGGTGCTGGAGTTTAATTAAATTAAGCCTATAAATTATTTCGGGCAACATTAAGGCAGTTTTCTTTCCGAGGGAGGTTGTTCTTAATGACGAGGGCTGCTGAAGTAAGAAAACTGAACTTGCATGTCTATAGTGCACAAGGGATATTGGAGGATGCAGGAAGTGCGAGCAATAAAATGGCCTGGATGAATAAACAGCTTTCATGCAGAGTTCATTTACTAAAAATAACATAATAGGCCATCTGGCAGTCCAACAGCCTACAATTCAGAACTTACTAGAACTATTAAGCTCAGGCCCAACTAAGTGAACAGAAAAGAATTATCGTATATTACGCCAGAAACCAGAAATAAAGAAATATCTCAAAGACCTTGCTAGTGCCTTTGTGATATGCTAGATTCAGGTTTCAAAAAGGTAATTAAAATCCTGCAATGACATCATACACAATGAAAAGGTTTCTCACTCCACAGGCTGTGACTGAAAGTGGGATTTTAGTATATTAAATATTAAGAGCTGAGTGTTAGTGTTTTAAATGGACAGGGGTAGAGCTGTGGGACCCCAATGAGCTTGTAATGACAGTGATGTCACACCCCAAAAGTCATATTTGATTGGTCCTTTTTTCTTGGGACTAAAGCTCAGTGGGAAAACCCAGTGGTTTGATTGGTCAGGCATCTAATGCTGTTTAGTAACTGGCTGGTGCCACACAGGTCACGCCTCCATGGAGCATTACTACACAGTGTAGGAATAAGTAATACTGGGACCAACCTGAATATGCAATGTCAAAAAGCCCTGTGAATTTCGCTGACCAATAGGATATGCAGCCCAGCTAGTGATACATCTGAAAATGTCAGGTTTAGGTTGCAAAGCTGCTCTTCAAAACTTTCATTTCTTGTCACTTCGAAGATGGGATTCATATCAGCAGACCAGTGGGGGATAGTAATGCAAATCAATGGAGTGAGTAGGGAGCTGGAGCGAAATTTATTCAATTATGTAAGTTGCATAAAAAACACACTTGATGCTGATAATCCTGAAAGGGGATGAACTGGGATAAATCATCAAGTAATAACATTAACTGGGATTCTGATGTAAAGAACCTGTCTGAGGATGTGCGGGAAAACCAGATACAGACACCACATGTGTCAGCTTCGGGATGGAACGCGAGCACGGAAGCAGGCGAATGAAGCCAGAAGGTCCAGTGCAGGGTTTATTATAGGTAAAAGGACAGGTGCAGACAACGACGGACCATACAACGATGACAGATCTGGGGAATACAGACTGAGACTCGGACTAAATACACAAGACTAGGTAACAGAACGAGCTACAGGTGGGAACAATTAGGGCGAAACAGAAGGTAATGAGGTGGGCGTGGCACACATCGGGAGCGGACGGAGCGGGGCGTGACATAACCCCCCCCCAAAGGCGCGCACACCGGGCGCGCCAGGGAGGAGGCGACGGACGGGACGAGGGAACAGGACCTGAAAGACAAAACAGAACGTCAACCAAACCCAGGGAACAGGACGGAGACGCAAAAGACGAACAGGGACGAAACGAAGGACAGGACCTGACAGAGAACAGGGAAGGCGGAGAGACAGACCCAGAAGGGAGACACAGGGGGAACACCCACAGGCGACACGAAAGGGCCAGGGGTGCCAAAAGGAGGGACAAAGGGACCAGAAGGAGAAACAGGCGGGACGAACGGAAAGGGAGGAGGAACAAGGGGAGCACGAAAAGGCCCAGGCGGGCGACGGGCAGCGGCCGGAGGGGCCGCAGGGGAGAGGGAGAAGGGAGCAGGAGGGGACCACCCAGGGACCAAGGGGACGGGACGAGGGAGTGACGGAGGGGACCAGGAGGGAGCAGGAGGGAACACCAGGGAAGGCAGGCAGGAGGGGGAAGCCGCGGCAGGCGGAGGCGCAGCCGCAGCCGGCGAAGGCGCCGTCCGACGCCAAGCCGGAGCAGGGGGGCCCGGAGGCGGCCGACCGGGAGCCGGAGGCGGGACCGAGGACCGGCACCCAGGGACCAGGGGGGGGCCCGGCGGCGACCGCCGACCCCGAGGCGCAGGACCCGCAGGCAGCCACCGAGCCAGAGCTAGGGGCCGAACGGGCGAGCCAGGGGGCATGGCGGGCGGGACCCAGGCCCGACGCCTGTGTCCCCGTCCCTTACGGGACACTGACAGGCGGGGTCCTGGGCGGTGCTGGTCTGGCCGGGGTAAGGGCGAGGGAGTCTCAAGGGAGGTCAGGTCTGGACAAACAAGTGTCTTGGCCTCTAAAGAGGCAACAGGCGGGGCAGCCGGAGCCTCAGGTGTGGCCGCAGGCAGAGCGGCGGCCTCAGGCGGGGCCACGGGCAGGACCGGAACGGCGGCCTCAGGCGGCGCCGCGGGCAGGACTGGAACGAAGGCCGGCTGGACAGGCGAGCAGGGCTGGGCCGGCTGGACAGGCGAGACGAGCAGGTCAGGTGAATCGGGCTCGGGTGTGCGGCCCGCAGGGGGCGCTTCATTGCGCGCCACCAGCACGCGGGCAGCAGGGGGCGTAACCGCGGCAACCTGAGGCAGTTCAGGTGCCGGTAGGACAGGTAGGTCAGATGCCGGCAGGACAGGCAGTTCAGGTGCCGGCAGGACAAACAGTTCAGATGCCGGCAGGACAGGCAGTTCAGATGCTGGCAGGTTGGGCGCTGCCCTCCCGCGGCCAGCAGGGGGCGCTGCCGCGGGGCAGAACCCCCCCCCAAAGGCGCGCACTCCGGGCGCGCCAGACAGGGACACCCCGGCGGGCGCCACCAGCACGCGGCCAGCAGGGGGCGCCTCGGCGGACGCCACCGGCACGCGGCCAGCAGGGGGCGCCTCGGCGGGCGCAGCCTCCACGCGGCCAGCAGGGGGCGCCTCGGCGGGCGCTGTCACCCCGTGGCTAGCCACCGGGACTGTAGGCAAGCCAGGCAGGGCAAGCGGGTCCAATGGGACAGACGGGTCAGGCAGGTCAGGAGGTGCCGCTGACAAGGCGGCGGAAGCTGCAACAGGCGGTGCCGCAGGCAGAGCGGCGGTAGCTGCAGCAGGGTAGACAGGCAGGACGGGCGGTGCCGCTGACGAAGCGGCGGAAGCTGCAACAGGCGGTGCCGCAGGCAGAGCGGCGGCAGCTGCAGCAGGGAAGACAGGCAGGACTGGCGGGTCGAGCGGTGCTGCCGGCATCGCGGCGGCTGCAGCAGGCGGGGCTGTAGGCAGCTCAGCCGCGGGCAGATCGGCGGCGGCAGCAGGCAGCGCAGCCGCGGGCGGATCGGCGGCGGCAGCAGGCAGCGCAGCCGCGGGCGGATCGGCGGCGGCAGCAGGCAGCGCAGCCGCGGGCGGATCGGCGGCGGCAGCAGGTAGCGCAGCCGCAGGCAGATCGGCGGCGGCAGCAGGCAGCGCAGCCGCGGGCAGATCGGCGGCGGCAGCAGGCAGCGCAGCCGCGGGCGGATCGGCGGAGGCAGCAGGCAGCGCAGCCGCAGGCGGATCGGCGGAGGCAGCAGGCAGCGCAGCCGCAGGCGGATCGACGGAGGCAGCAGACCGGAGAGGTTGTGCTGCTGGCTGATCGGCGGAAGCTGCAGCAAGCGGTGCCGCAGGCAGGGCGGCGGCAGCTGCAGCAGGCGACGTCGCTGGCAGAGAGGAGACGTCAGCAGCCGGCGGTGCCGCGGGCAGAGCGGCGGCATCAACCGCCGGCAGGTCCGGACCGAACCGGTCCGGTGCAGGAAGGAGGGGTGCTGAGCGCGTATGCGCCCTCCCTTTTCGCGCTTTAGGGACCCGGGGACTGGCGTCTCTAACAGCGCTGTTCCCTCTCCCAGGACAGCGCTCTGGCCAGGCATCCCCAGTCTCCAAAGCAGGCAGGTCCTCCGCGTCTTGGGGCCCACCTATCACCCAGGCGTCCTCCCAGGCGGGGCGAAGGGAGCACGCTCCCAAGAAGAGAGTTGGGGCGGCTTCTTCAGCCTTTCCCTTTCGCCTCTTCTTTCTCCTTCTGGATCCGGAAGGCAGCAGTGGGGTCGCATCAGCGGGTGGTGAGCGGTACATCAGCCCGCTGTCCCGCTCCACCTGCCTTTGCAGGGCTGCAGCCGCTACCTCCCGAAGCTGCTGGAGGCTTTCGCGCACCACGTCCGCGTGGTGCGCGTCGCCGGGGACAGATATCCTCTCCAGGATATCCCGGCTGCGGTGAGCTAACCGGAGTGCTGCGGGATCCTCTCGGATCTCGGGTTGGGCCAGCCAGTATAGGACCTCGTCTACCAAGCCGAGGTACTCTTCCTCGGCTAGGGGGGATCCTTTCTTGCGGAGATCTGTCATTCTGTCAGCTTCGGGATGGAACGCGAGCACGGAAGCAGGCGAATGAAGCCAGAAGGTCCAGTGCAGGGTTTATTATAGGTAAAAGGACAGGTGCAGACAACGACGGACCATACAACGATGACAGATCTGGGGAATACAGACTGAGACTCGGACTAAATACACAAGACTAGGTAACAGAACGAGCTACAGGTGGGAACAATTAGGGCGAAACAGAAGGTAATGAGGTGGGCGTGGCACACATCGGGAGCGGACGGAGCGGGGCGTGACAACATGCACGCACCTTTGTAATTATATCTTTGTGGGGACTCTCCATTCTTTTCTATGGGGGAAACTCTAACTCCAACCTTAACCCCACCTGTCACATCAAGGGCAAGGATGGAGGCGAAGGCAGGGGTCGGGGAAAATCAAAAGGGGCTTTATTAGAGAAAACTATGACACGGTCAGGGCAAATGAAATAGACCACAAGGGGTAAAAGCAGGGAGGGGAGGATCAGGCAGGAACACAGGGCACACTGAGGAACACTGGGCACACTGAGGAACACAGGGCACACTCAGGAGCCCAGGCAGATAGTAACATCAATGACTGGACTGGGGAGCTCAAGACTGGACTTTAAACATCGATAATGAGCAGACGAGGGACAGCTGGAGTGAGGCACACACACACACACACACACGCATACACACACACATGCACACACACACACACACATACACACGTATGCACACTCAGACAAACACAGACACACACATGCATACACACACACACACCTTTGTATTCATATTCATATCTAATAATATTATTATTATGGATGCTTTGGTGAAACAGGATCAGTGAGATGATTGCTGCATAAAGACTTGATTCATACAGGGGCAATGAGAGCGCAGCCGTAAGCTTATTGATAGCTGATGCTGATGACTCCGCTCCCCTCTGAAGCCTCTGTCAGATAAAGAGCTGACGTCCCCAGGACCACGCGGCAGGTCAATGAGCTGCGAGTTTAGCACAAGTGGACTGCAGGATGTGGAGGACGGGGGGAGTGGTGGTGGTGGTGCTACAGGGGCGGGGGCTGGGGGCGGGGGGCTGCTTCGTCCAGAAGATCTCCGATCAGCATTCATCAGACATAGCTAGTTTAGAATCACGCAACATGGGAGTGTGTTACCACATTAATGCGAATTGTAAGCATAGCGCAGGCCTGTGGTGATGTCACGGCCACCTCTGCTGCGATCCGCATTATCAACGCTACGATTCCTTTCCCGAACGTAATCATTTGCGAAGGCAACAGCAGAACCGGTGCCGGCAGAGCCACGCTATCGGCGACCGTGATAATTACGTGAGGTTGGCGAATCCTGCACTCTGGGGAGCCGGTGAGTATAATGCAAATGTGCTGAGATGATATGACGGAGAGCGTGCGATGTAATCATGCTCGAGATAATGGAAAAACACACGACCCCTTGACTTCCCTGTTCAGTGAGCAGGCAAGCCCATCAGGGAATGAATCTGGAGCCGCTCAGAGCAGGAGGAATAAGACTACAGCCAGTTTAGGGCAATTTTGTGTGGGAAAATGATTTGGTGCAGATTATCCCTGACATGTCTGTGCCTTGAGTGCACTTCTCCAGGAAGGTCAGTGAAGGCCTGTAATAGATACTCTTGGTATATAGCTTTGGGATGACGCAAGACGGCATTGTTATATATTTTGTGGTTTAAGGTGTCCCGGTAAGAAAAGGGCACCTTAAATGTCAGGCCATCACAGGGCACACACTCTGAGAGACACTGATTCACCTAACTGCATTATGCTTTGGGATTGCTGGGAGAGTATAGAATATGCTTGTGAGAGCTTTACTTACAGACAAATGTTCTGAAGGCAGAACAAAAAATGATTGGTTCCGAGAGACAACAAATTAGATTGTAGAGGAATTGGATTGAATTGGATTGTAAGCAACTAGAGGAGGCAGGACCAACCAATCAGATGTCTTGGTCCCACCTCCTCTAGTTGCTTAGACCCACCTTCTGTACAGTCTTATTGGTTATCTTTCTGAACCAATCATTTTTTGTTCTGCCTTCAGAACAATTTTGCTTAAGTAAAACTCCCATGAGCCTAGAACAGGGTTCTTCATCTCTGGACCTCGATTCCAAATCCAGGCCTTGTTTTCAGTTCCCCCAGGTAGTTTAATAATTACTGATTCTGATTGGTCAGAGGCTTCACACCTGACTGACAGGTAAAGAAAGGCTGGAAAACCAGCAGTGCTCGGACCTCGAGGACCGTGAGTTGAATAACCCTGGCCTAGAATATATGGAGGAACCCAGGGAGAAAAAAATCCAAGGGTGGGATTTGAGCCCCCAATCGTGGGGATGTGAGACCACAACACACTATAAAAAATATATCTTACAATGGCAAGCCATTCCAATGTAAAGAACACCACGCGGCGAAAAAATACTGAGCGCAAGCTTATTTAAGCTAATTTCAAATAACGATAGTATGCAAATCTCTTTAATTAGCTGGAAACTGACTCATTGGTGTGGCTCCCGCTGGCAAAGGCCAGAAGCAACAGAAATGACTGATTGTATGTCGTTTTGTATTCGAGCTCCATCAGACGCTAAACACGGCCACGATTTCCACTGTTCGGCATTCTTTTGCGCTATGATTGGTTATTGTTACCCCAAACCAAATTACCATGGAGATATTTTTTGTCCTTTGGATAATTACAGTTATTTCGCTTCAAAAAAATCCACAAAGGACCCTTTTGGGAACCTGTTAGTCAGGGGACAATCAGTCCCAAATTCAGCAGACCGCCAAACATCAGTCCCAGCTTATTGTACCTTTCCAGTAATTGCTATTCACAGATACGAGTAAATCGCAGTGGGTTAGGGACAAATTAATATATAAAAAGTCCACTGTGTTTCAAAAGATAAATTAGAGGATCACAGAGCTGTGATACACTCTGATCCTTCTTTTATGCTTTATATTTTATGTTACATATAAAACTTACAGTGTGGTGTTTTTTTCTCTTAAAAATGACATTTTCCTTTTCTAAAAGATAAAAAGGGCAAAGGAGAATTATAGCTAGTAAAATTATATTATATATTACATCTGTGCCTCATGATCGGGTGCCGTGCACAGTGTTGTCTTTCCCACCAAAAGTCTTGCATAATGGTCCATAGTAACATTTCCGGGCATCACCTCACTTTGTACCCATAAATTACCACGCGGAAGGTGAATGTGAAGAACAAGCTTCAAATAATGCCGCTTCTGAATCACGCCTAAATACCATTAATGCCAATGCTTGCCACTGTATTTTCCACTTTCCACGTTGCAGTTTGTACCCAGTTACACACCCACACTTTATTAAATGTAAATAAACCTGTCCAGCTCATCCACGTTTAGACCATCCCTTCCTAGCAAAATGCTTCCTGTTGTAATCTGCATTTTAATACCGTTCCAAGTCTGATGCATATTGAGTACATCTTTTAGAAAATATATTTCACCTCTTTCCTACTCAGCATTGATCTAATTCCATGCGGCAAGCTGCTCATAATTAATTAATATTGAAAGTAACTTAAATTCTATTCCATGATTCTAGTTTTATTACTTTATCATGTTGTTCTCAGTAGTATATACAGACAGTCCCTGGGACAGGACGGTCCGAGTTACGGTATTTCGGACTTTACGAAGAGTAAATGTTTTTCACTTTCAGTACATTATTCAAAGAATTACATAAAATATGCAACATTCCATTATAAAACAGGCTTTGTGATAATCCTTTTGTCCAGTTGCAGGCTAATGTAAGTGTTCTAAGCATGTTCTAAGCATGTTTTAAGGTAAGCTAGGCTATGATGTTTGTTAGGTTATGTATGCTGTATAAAAATGCATCTTCGGCCTAAGATATTTTCGTCTTACAGTAGGTTTGTCATCGAAACCTGGGGAAGGCTGTATTTTTGTTGTTGGTATATTGTTTTATTCTTTGTAACTGTTCTAAAATTGCCTTTGAAGCATAACCAAGTAACTAAAATGCACTAAAATGCATCAATATGCATTAATTAAGCAAATTTGAATGATGCTGTGGCATCTTAAAATTGCCACCTGCTGTAAAAATCATAACGTTTGCATCATCAAATCAATTAAATGAACAAGCACTTCACGACATGCCCTGGGTGTAGCTGCGATTATATTTTGGATTTTTTTTTTTAGATTCATTCAGATTTGCAGCAAGGGACAGAAGCTTAACGCTAGATTAAAGGGTGATGCACACACACACACACACACACACGCACACACACGTGCAGCGTTTAATCAGCCACAGTGCAGCTGTGCTGTTCACCGTGTTAATATGGAGAATAAGCAATGGTGCATTACAGACAAGTTGCAAACAGGAGGTAGGGAAGGGGCATCACTTTAAATTCAGCCAGAGAATGATACCGTTCAGTTCGTATTTTATACATGCAATTTTTCCTTCATTACTGGTAAAAGTGCTATGAGAGTGTCATGTGTATATCAACTCAATCGTCAGGAAACCTGAACTGTACAGATAATGCATTTCTCATTATATCCCTGCTTTTCCTTTTCTTAAAGAATGGTATGAACATTTATAAATCAATGCTTTACAGACGGTCCCTACCGGACATCACACGTTACCATTTTGTGTCAACAGCACCATAGTTATCTGTTATATTCGCGCATCAACATCGCTTATTTGGTGTTGCTTACATTTCCTAATTTCTAATGAATTCACATTTATGTTATACGAGAACATGGAATAAAATGGCCGCTAGCCTGTCAACATTGTTACGGCTCATGTGAGTCATTTCTGCAATGTGGCCCTGTGTGCTATGGAGACTTGGCCCTCTAGAGGGCGCTGTTCATTTTTGCCTGATACTAGCTGAGGCAATAGCCCAAATGGAAACAAGCCTCCACTGACGGGTGATATGATAGGTCCGGTGATTCCTACAGCTCAGACTTTGGTTATGCGGCTAATTTATGGCAGAACCATGGCCCGAAAATCACGGGGCCGGAACACCTTTACCACATTCTAGATATCTCGCTGTGTGCTGGGCCACTGACTTCTTTATGATATATGGCATGAAATTAGTTTTTATCTGTTTTAAGGTTCTACAATTCCTGTCCTAAACGTCCCTTCGGATCCCATTCCTATGACTTTGTGAATCCCTTGCTGAGAAACTCTCAGTCATGTTTAAGTGGGGGTCATAAGAGGGGCCATAATTCATGCCGAAAGACCAACCTTATTAGCCAATGATATGCTTTGAATAGGTGATTGATGGGGTTGAGGCAATCTGGAGGCCAATCAGCTTTCAACTGGGGTCAGTGCTCTTGTGGCCCCGCCCCTGTACACGCCCCTGAGTCGGAGGAACAGTAAGTGGAGGAGAAAGGAGAAAAAGGGGAAGTAACGCTTAGTTTATATAACAAAACAGGGGCTAAAGCTAACACAAGTGCTCCAGGATTCATGCTTCAAATAGAGACCAACTATTAGTCATTCTCCTAATTTAGGCACACCTTCTCATTTCCTGTCTCATAGGGAAGTAGCACTAAGCAAGATATTATGTCCTGTCTGGAGCTGAACTATTCCTGAGTAAGGAATGCTGAGCGCTAAGCTATGTAGCCTTTAGTTTTCCTTTATATTTCTGGTAAAGAGTGTCCTGAGTTTCCTCATTATTTGTGACAGTGGCCCCCAGCGAAGTAGGCCAGAATGCAAATTGTTTTCGATATGTGGAAAGCCTCATAAATCCTTCCGCAGCATCACAGGCTGTATTGAGAGACTTATTAAACCGCTATGTCCAATTTATTCACCCTGCTCCAATAATGAAGCGTAATGGGATTCTGGGAAATAGTGATGAAGAAACAAGTATAATTCAGATAGAAAAAGAACACGTCATCGCATTAATCATATTCAAAATTTATGGGTGTTAATTATAACCTTTGCAATTTACATGTTAAATAATTAGCCAGGACATATGTTTGGATAATTGGGAATAACGGCTTCAGATTGGGCACGATAACTGGCGGGTTCCCCTGAGTACGACGTCCTGCCACATTCTCGTCTTGTTTGGACACACTGATCTCGCACAGATTTTGCCGTGTTGTCCTGCGGAGGACGGGATACCGGCTCTGAGAACATTTTGCTAACTGCGGATGTACTAAGTACCGCCCAGCTGCTAGTTTCGATATTAAAGCTGTGAATTACGTCTGCAACTTCATTAACGTCCCTGCCCCCGGTAGCCTGAAAGGAAATCGATAGATTCAGATGTGGAATATACAGCTCAGACCTGTATTTTCATACCCCGGGCTCCCCCCCTCCCCCTCATCTCACCCTCTGAAACCTCTCTAGGGAGATGTAATCAAGACTTTGACCTTGAACAAATGTCAGCCTCGTACTGCATCAGATTAATTCATATGCAAACTGGTCCTTCTTTTCCTTCACCTCTGGCAACCTCTTGGGACAGAGGACAAGTGGGAGCAGAAGATCACTGGTGTCGACTGGCATGCCCCCAGGTCACATGACCATCGGAATTATCCCTGCAGAGATAACCTTTGCGGGGCCACGGCACATACTCACATAGACCCCACGGGGGCGCTGTGCAGACCTCTTTAATTCTGTCATTCAGTCTCTACCCTTCAGATGACAATGAAAAATGACGTGGCGGCCGCCTGGCCACTTCTTATTCGGCGATGCAATCAGTCACAGACCCCTGCAATAGTCCCAGTGGGGAGCTGCGTGGGGAGCTCGCCCCCTGGTGGAAGTGCTGTGAAGGTGTCGCTTCGGTTAATCAGCATTTTATCTCTCCCTTAACCGGACTGGGGGGTGGCAGAAAGCTGGGGGCTGTGGTGTAGCAGAAATGTGAAGTTGGTCATTTAAATGTTAATATCCAATATTTATAATGCATAGAGAATGCTTACCCGGGGGGGGGGGGGGGTGTGGATTAGCAGACAGCAGGAGTTAATGAGCATCATCGGCGCAGGAACATGGTATATGACACTTAAAAACATCATGAAGGCATTAAAGAATATTATTTGTCTTCATAATTGACCATCAGAAGCTAATTAAATAGGCAAGGCAGGTAATTGTGACTAAATTTAATGCTAGAGAAGTGGCTTAGTTTTAGTGAAATGTAACTAAAATAACTAAAATTTACTATTAAGCCCCAATATAAACATACTGTTGGGATGACATTGATTTCACCTTTACTGCACTTTGCTTTTTTTGGGGGGGGGGGGGGGGATAGCAAGGAAATATGGTACAGTCAGATCTAAACACGTAAAACTGCTATTCTGTTTTTGTTAACGTGTTGACATTGAAATCCACAGTGTGGATTCGGGCAGAAACATTTTTTTTTTCATGGCTTCTGCCATTAAGGGCACAGTGGGAGGTCCCCTGATTTCCAGAAGCAGGAGAGGGCGGGGCCAGCCAGCAGCCTGACCAATGACCAGGAAGTTTCGATCTGCACGAAGGAGGTCCCACAGAGGTGGTGGTCTTCCTGCGAACTTCAGGAGCTACAGACCCACGGCCCTGCAGAGACAATTGATAAAGTCCACAACTTCTGAGCATCGCGTACTACAGAAAGCCGGAGTTTACAGGGTGTGTCATACTTTGAAGAATACCACGCTATCAATGCTAATAGGCAGGAATGCCATGTAAATATTACAGCAAATCATGCTGTGCTATTGCATGCTAATAGGGCCATACTAAGGGGCTGCATAAAAGATGGAGTGGAGTGAAGCGTAATAGACCTCACTGATAGGGGGCAAAGGACAATGTCATACATAACAGGAGTGAACCACAGCATACGGTGCTGAGAGCAGCCATTGTCATGCAGATAAACAGGAAAACCAGAAGCATAACAAACATTCTTTTTTTGTCAGGGCACGTAATGAATATATTAAGTCTCAATAAAATCTCAATAGCTTTATATAAAATAAACATAGCTATTCTGTTTCATCATTTTTGGATCATTACCACATATTGTTGCACATTTTTGTTTGCTATAGTAATTAAAACTGTTAGCCTACACATATACCTTCTTAAAATTCTTTTAATACATCGTTGCCTAAAACATTGTTAAAGAAGTGTTTAGCCAGACAGCACTTAAAATGGGAAAAATCGTGAATTGTACAGCAAAGATAGTAACACCCATTAAGATGAACTCAAAAGCAATTAACACTATGCGATATGTAAGGTGAGCGTTAAAACAAGCCAGGAGGAGACAGAGGAGAAGTGGAACCAGAAAAGATCTGGGTGTTTAGGCTTCTGAGGCGGGCGGACTTCATGCGGGAGTGCCGTGTGAGACAAAGCGTGTCGATGTTTCCTTCGGAGCCTGGGAATTTGGCAGAGGGTGGGGGCGAGCAGGTGGGGGGGGAGGCAGTCACAAAGGCAGGCCGTTAGTACATGGCCAGGAATACGACAGACACAAAGCTGGCGAGCTTCAGTTCTCATCATCATCAAAGCGGTAGCAGTGAGAGAAGAAGACCAGGAGAAAAGCAGAAGTGGGAGGTGAGAAACGCTCCTTTTGGGGCCTGTGAGTGGGTTTGGGGGGGGGGGGGGGGCGTCACATGATACCTCTTTGGTCCAGGAGAGCTGATTCAAGTTTGGTAAAGATACAGAGAGGCATTGTGGGTATTCAGCTGGATGAAAAGCAACTAAATCTGGGTCATCTTCTCACTGTATAGCTCGTGTAAGCTGATTTCATTTCCTGCGCCGAATGTCGTCCAAAGGACGTGTCATCTCTCCGGGTCTGCGTGTGCCCCCACATCCACCGAGCTCGGCAGCCCTGGTTCAGACTACCTCACAGACTCAGCCAGTATCATAATACAGGCGAATAAAAAACTTCTAATAAAAAGACACACAACAGCAAAAAAAGAGCAAACCGGTTTTTGCTGGGCTTTCAAACTAATTTATTCACTTCATCATAAGCGCAGATGAACATTATGTCGCATTATCCAGCACATGGGATGAACCGCTGTTGATAAATTCTGCCTGAAAATTCTCCTCATTCATTTCTTAAAAGTCAAGAGCAGCTGTCATGGAGTGTTGCGATAAAAAAAGCCAAAAGGCTTTAAACTTATTCTTTACAGATTCTCTGTGTACATAAGAGGAGCAGATATTATTAGCCCAGGCCTGAGGAATCCAGCTGGGATCCTTTTCTGTGAGCTGCAGTTCAGCTTGACGGCATGACAGGTGGACCAGTGCTCACAAAGACCGCAGTGTCATCTCAGAAGGTCTATGTGGGCTTACGCCTCATCTCACATCATCGAATGGCGGCCCAGGTGAAGCGGCGAGGTGCCCTGACCTCCGAGGAGAAGGCTTTGAAGCTTAATCTGTGGTCTTCAGACATCCAGGTGCAAAGAATGGATCCAGAAAGGTGCTCCAGCCATCTGTGTCGATTCTGAAGAGGGCTTTCTGCGGTGGGGCAGCGTTCCAGTTAGTTATTCAAGGGATTATGCTCTCAATTTTGCTCTAATTCCAGCTATCACCCATGGCCCAGCTGCCCGTGGAAAGTGCAACTGATAAATATTTATGACCTCTGTAGGGGAACCGTCCTCTATTCAGTGAGACTGGTCTGGCAAAAGTCAACATACAGGTGTCTTCTAATTCAGCTTTTCCTCCATTGTTCTGAACAGGCATGGGGCCGAGGCGGGCAGGATTGACTTATTTTTTACAGAACAATTGGGAAGTCAGACCATGGCAATAACTATACATTGATGACAAAGTAGAAAGAAAAGGATGGTCACAAGGCTAATTTAAATGATTAGTTGCCATAGCAATGACTAATTGCACTAAGTTGAAGCACACAAGCATGAATGTTAAATATTTCATGGAGTGGTGTTTGTCTACAAACTTCTGAATGTGACTCCTGGTTATATATTAAGTCATGGGCAGAATTAACATGACCACCACAGGCTTGTATGATGTATCTGACTAGTTGATTGTTGGATATTAATGACACACTAAAATGTTATAATCTATGACACTTTCATTCATTGTATTACCTAATATACCTAACTGTACCCAACTGTAAAAAAAAAATTGTACTGTTTTCACAGCTCCTAAAATCCAAAAGTCCAAACATACTCAATATAGTAATTTTAGTGAGATAATAACCTTGCTTATTCGGCTGCCAGGACCTGTGTTCATCTGCAAATGTTTTTTTTGCATGACCTGAAGGTTACTTTCTGGCAGCCGCTCCGTTTCTCAGGCCCAAGTATGAAAAACCATCATCAAGAAGGAAAGATTTTAGTCTTTGATGTATTGATGCTACTGTCACGTTTATAGTCGAATTCAAGGCAGATTGGGCTTGAATGCAGCTTGTGCCTGGGTGGCCGCACAGAGGCTCTGTCACCTGTCTGTGACACTGCAGCACATTCCCAGCATTCACTGCTCCGGCTCGCTGTTCCGCAACATTGTTCTCAAGGCCTGGCCTAACAGCTTCTAATATAACATAAAACATTGGTGACACTTTACTTGAGGGGGCACAAGTAACTTAGTAACTCAGTTACTACTGAAATAGAAATCTTAGTAACACTTTACTTAATGGAGCACAAATAATATAGAATGGTATTATTTATGCATGAATAAACCACAAACTAAGTCTTAAATACATACTGATCTCATGCTAAATCAGTATTAATGAATCGTGATGCATGTTTTATCAAAAGCAGTTACTGTATTTGTTACTATATCTAATTCTGTAAACCTTTGTGAACGACTGAAGGAACTACTGAAGGAACAAGTAATGAATAACAAGTTAAATACTGATCTCATGCTTGTTCATCATTAATGAATCATGATTCATCTTTCATCCGAAACAGTTACTATATTGGTTAGTATACCTGTTAATTCTGTAAACCTTTGTGAATTACTGAAGGAACTTCTCTCAAGTAGCAGCTATATATGTCATGAAATCTTTCATGATTTTTTCATGATTTGTACTACAGTAGTAACTGAGTATTTTTACATCAAGTGAAGTGTTACCGAAATCATAAACGAGTATAGTAACTGCATGAAATACATCAACCATTGTGATTGATTAATGATGAACGAGCATTGGGTCAGTACATAACTAACATTTAGTTTCCATCCAGCCATTTTCTGCACCCTCCATGAGGGGTTGTGGGTGGGCGGGGGTGGGGGGGGGGGGGGGGGGGGAGGTTCTGGAGCCTATGCCGGAAGCTATGGGCAGGAAATAACTCAGGATGAGGCACAAACCCATCTTAGTAACACTTAGTCTCTGGTTAATTTACACATTAAGTAAGAGTGAATTACTGCATTATCTGTGCCCCCTCCAGTAAGGTGTCACCAAAGCTTTTTCCGTTAAAGAAGTGTGCAGGATTCATTGAAATTTTCACAAAACTCCTTAATTTCACATTTTTCTGATAAATCTTATAATATGGCCTTAAATGATAATAGGTAAAGCTGGACACTCACTGGTAGGTCTACATCGAGCTGGTACTGGGTAGGACCCTCTTTTTCCTTCAGAACTGCTTCAAGGATGGAGCTGTTCACTCAGAGATATCATCCTGCACACCACTGCTGTACTGAGCTGTTATTTTTGCACTTGTGTTCTTCCTGTTAGATTTAACGAGTCTGGCTATCCTCTTCTGACCTCTCTCATTAACAAAGTGTTTTCACCCACAGAACTGGCGCAGACTGGAAGTTTTTCATTTCTTATTTTCTGTAAACTCTACGCCCTGTATTGCATCAAAATCCCTGGCGGGAGACTGATTCAGAGAGGCTGGATCCACCACGTCTGGCACCAGCAGGCACACCACGTTTTAAATCGTTTACATCTAATGCTTAGCAGGACAGTAAGTGAGCCTCTTGAGCCTGTCTACTCGCTCTGTGTATTCAGTTGCAGCCACACGATTGGCTGTTTGGAGGCCCAAGCTGTTTGTGTTAACAAGCATGTCTGCCTAATAAACAGAGTGTACATGGCATAGGGCAGAAAACCTGCCGTAGTTCCCCACTGCCGCCACCCTTCAAAATCAATTCCAAAATCAGTCTGTCGTGACATTTTATCCCAATTATCATTCAAAGCAGTCAGCCATCCTGAAAAAAAAAAGAAAAATCAGACTCTGAATAGAGGAGAAAGCACTCTTCTTGCCTTGTAATGAATTCTGTGTTAATTACAAATTTTCCAGAAGAAGCTCCTTATCTTTTCATAACTGCCGCTTGCCTTCCATTGAGACGTGCGCTTAATGCTCTCGACATCGATTGTGTCTTGAATGTAATTTCATCAGCGCTGTACACATGTTTTCCCCGCGGGAGGCTGGCCTGTGTTTTTATTTATTTCTCTATATATCTATCTACACCACTGACAAAGTGGCTAAATTGTCCCGTACAAAAGGTCACATGCTTCCTGTGTTTTCCCTCACATGCCCCATTGGGGTTAATCTTAAGGTCAGGTGACCCGGAGAGGCGGCAGGCTGATCGCAGTGGCGTGGCGTGGCACATAACCGTATTTAACCTGTCCGTAAGCAGTCCCCTTCTCTTCTAAGGAAAAACAAACTGGAAATTGATCGAATTGGAAACCAGTATTGTGTGAATCAATCTTAAAAGTCAAGCCATTTATAAATATCTCACCATATCTGAGTTTCTTATTGCGGTCTAACAAAATAAGAAAAGAAATAAAAGCAACATCAAACCGCCTGAATTTCCTCCCTTTGTTGATGGGATCTGGGATCTTGCATCTGTAAAAGCCTCACCTTCAAAGCCCTGAAAAAAAGGTGAACATTTAATCTTTTTCAGTGTTTTTTGTGAACATTTTAATATGGGGCTTTGGGTGTAGTTTTTCAGGATTAACATTACATACAAACAGATTATATGAACGTATTATATAAGGCCGGATATGTGTCGAGCAAGTCTTGGTCTGACAAGTCTGATCCGCAGCTCCGTAGCCCTATATGCAGCATGGATCCATGCACTGTCACATAATCTCTCCCTTGATCATTCAAATTATCTGCCATCTGTGTCACAGTAGCCCTTATGTTGGTTTGTACCACACTGGTCAGCCTACATTCACATCCCACGCTGATGATTCCTGGCTGCCCAACACCCTGTACGCAGTTCATGGTTTTTCCTTCGTCAGATCACTCTCAGTAGATACTCACCACGGCTGACCTCGTCAGATCACTCTCAGTAGATACTCCCCACGGCTGACCTCGTCAGATCACTCTCAAGTAGATACTCCCCACGGCTGACCTCGTCAGATCACTCTCAGTAGATACTCACCACGGCTGACCTCGTCAGATCACTCTCAAGTAGATACTCCCCACGGCTGACCTCGTCAGATCACTCTCAGTAGATACTCACCACGGCTGACCTCGTCAGATCACTCTCAGTAGATACTCCCCACGGCTGACCTCGTCAGATCACTCTCAGTAGATAGTCACCACGGCTGACCTCGTCAGATCACTCTCAAGTAGATACTCCCCACGGCTGACCTCGTCAGATCACTCTCAGTAGATACTCACCACGGCTGACCTCGTCAGATCACTCTCAAGTAGATACTCCCCACGGCTGACCTCGTCAGATCACTCTCAGTAGATACTCACCACGGCTGACCTCGTCAGATCACTCTCAGTAGATACTCCCCACGGCTGACCTCGTCAGATCACTCTCAGTAGATAGTCACCACGGCTGACCTCGTCAGATCACTCTCAGTAGATACTCCCCACGGCTGACCTCATCAGATCACTCTCAGTAGATACTCCCCACGGCTGACCTCGTCAGATCACTCTCAGTAGATACTCACCATGGCTGACCTCGTCAGATCACTCTCAGTAGATACTCAACCATGGCTGACCTCGTCAGATCACTGTCAGTAGGTACTCCCCCCGGCTGACCTCGTCAGATCACTCTCAGTAGATACTCACCATGGCTGACCTCGTCAGATCACTCTCATCACTCTCAGTAGATACTCACCACGGCTGATCACGAGTGTCCCACAAGCCTTGCCTTTTTGGAGATGCTGTAACCCAGTCGTCTGGCTGTAATGATTTGGCTCTTGTCAAAGTCACTCAAATCGTTCTCCCTGGTCCATATATCCCAGACCTTCAGACACACCATTTTTACTTGATAGTGAACATTATTTGCATGGGGGTGGTCATAATATATTGGCCCTTTGGTGTGTGTGTGTGTGTGTGTGTGTGTGTGTGCATGTTTGTGGTTCAGGTACGCCAAATGTCCCCACAATGTAATAAAAACCTGTTATTTTGAGATTGTGGGGACCATTTTTTCGGTCCCCACAAGGAGAATTGGAATTTTATTAAAATCTGTGACTGCAATCAAAAAACCAAAAATAGCAAAAGACTTGTATTTTGTTTGGTTACTTATGGTTAAGGTTAGGGCTGGGTAGGTTAGGTAACTTAACTAAGGTTAAGGTTGCCATTATTGAGATTAGGGTTTTACTCATAGAAATGAATGGAGGGTCCCCACAAAGATATGAGTACAGGTCAATGTGCATGCGTATTAAAGATATATATAGGCAATTTTTATTTTCTGACAGCTCACACAAATCACAAATTGAATCATTGGAAGAATTACTGGAGAAAAGTTTTCCTCTGTTGGCAAAACTGTATTTTGAAATATTAAATATTAAGTGATCATTTCTTACTTACAAATCCAACACACATGTCCTAATTTGGCGTGAAGTTAAGCACCTAATCAGTGACTGACTTCATTTGAATACGAGGGCTTTCCACCTCAGGAGTTACGCTCAGATGATTTTGACAACTACTTCACAGACAAAGGCAGGGGGTTTCTGTGTTTGATGTCTAGTGACTTGGGCAGACCAGACATTGACATGAGCTGGGTGAATATGTATAGTGTTTCTTGATGTGCAAGGTGAATATGCAAAAAGCCGTTTAGAGTTTTAAAAAGTACTTTTACAGAAACTGCACCTAATGGCGCACATATGTAGCCCAGACATTGAACCTTAAAATGAGCTTTATGTTGCAAAACAAAATCCAGTACACCACTGTACATCTTTAGAGACTCTTTAACATTAATTTGCAGACACCAAAGCACCTATTAAAATGATCCTGATGTTAATTTCTTTATTTGCATTATTTATATGCACAATCCTCATATTGCCAAAGGTACCAGCTTTGATGGCCGGTTTGTTTTTTTCTTTTTTTCAAGTGCTTGAAACAGATGAATTATTTTCCTGCCAAATCTCGTGCTGCGAATTACATTTGACTGAGAAGGAAATGCTTCCACTACCCGCGAGCGCGGAATTCAGCATTTGCAAATCAAATCCGCAGGAAAGAGTTACGCTCTCAAATCATGACCGATGATGCACCGCTTGGCTGCCCATAGTATTTCCAGGGTTTTCACATTTTATGCAGTCTCTCCAAAGGTTACAACTGACATGCCAGCACCTTGATGCATGACTTTATGTCCCCCCCCAATCACGTGACCTTTAACACTCTGCATGAGTTTATTATTTTTCATAGCGAATGCTGAAAACTGCAACTGCACTAGTCAGCAAAGGAGCATGATGAGTCCATGTCAGTCAGTTGTCAAGGACAATGTCAAGAATGATGCCCAGCCATCATGTTTTCTAAAACAAACAGCCGACAAAGAAAAAACAAACAAATGTAAACAAATGTTGTGATTGTGGGGTATTCAGTTCTTTTGTAATTTTTTAATGTCCATTGAAAGGAAACTGAAAACTTATGCCTGTCCTGGTCACAATCAATCTGTGAAACACATAACATGACATAACATGACATGACATGACATGACATAACATGACATGACATGACATAACATGACATGACATAACATGACATGACATGACATATTTGTATTTGTTTTCTGGTTACCATCAATCCATAAACATCATATAACATAACATAACATATTATAGCAAAACATAAAATAGAATATCACAACATAAAAAAGTATATATTATATATTTCAATTGGGGTCTCCAACTCCGGTTCTGGAGAGCTACTGTAAATATTTTCTATCCTGCCTGGTTTCTGATGGGCAACATCTGTCCCTGGTATTTACCTGAGAACAGGTGTGGCTCATCAGAAGCCAGGTAGGATAGAAAAACTCCTGGATAGTAGCCCTCCAGGACCGGAATTGGAGACCCCTGACTTAGATTATTCTAGCTATGGAGATTGTGTATTGATTTCTTGATTTATCAAAGTGATGCTTAATTAGACAACTGAGGTTGTTTGATCCTTGGTGTCTTTTCAGTGCAGCACAGCTGTAACGGAACTCTGACTACAAAGGGAGATTTATTCACAACCCATTTTTTTCTCATGTTTGTTCGGTCATGTGAGTTCAACCTATTCACCGCCCCCCGAAAAGATTTTCGCCAATCAATTTCACTCAGTTCAAGATCAGCCGAACAAGAGCGTATTGAAAAAGCAATCACGGAAAATTCTTTCACAGTGACAAAAAACCCAGTGGAAAAGATTAGAGGTGAAAAAATTATATGTTAGAAGGGGAATCTATAACAAAGTCTACTCCCATGTAAGAAATCCAGGCGATCGATGCTAAATGAATGTCGGATGGAGTGCATCAATCAAGCTCAAAAAGAAAGAAAAACAATCATAAATAAAATGCCCTTTTACCCCATTTTATTTTGATAATAATTTTGATATTTTTGTGCTTTCAGGTGAGAGATACCATGGACATTAAAAATGAGTTGCAGCATGTCCTTGGACTGGAAGTCCTTGGACCAGACAGTCTTATACTGCTGAACTCTGACGGTAGCTTCTCCTGTTTGTTCTCATCTCTGATGAAACAGGCTGCTTCACATCAGCCATTACGAGCTTTGTAAAACACTACTAAAACTCTGGGTCCCTTGTCGGGTAACGGAAGATAACGCAGATACTCTGGTATTCAGCCGGCTTGAGCTGTCGCTGACATCTCGGGGCCTGAAAGACGGCACACGGAGCTGGGGAGCTCGTCTGTGTCTCCTTTCACCTTGAGATGGTCGGGCAGCTTAATGACGGGAGGAGGGGACGAAACGTGGGGCACTTCTCCGCCAGGACACCTGGATCTGACACCTGACAGCTCCTGACATGGTTTATATTCCTTAACTTTGAAATGTTTGAGTGTTTGACTTGCCGGTGGAGTCAGTCAATTATGAGACCCCAAACCCCCATCTGAAGTGTGTTTAGAATTATACTTTCTATTGAATATCTTCTTTGCATCAGTAGTTCAGTATTCTTTCTCTTATATATACAGACAATAAATACTGTAGACCTTTGAATTTAAATGATTAAGTTGCCCCCTCCCCTATGCCACTGTATATAAATGCTGTATTTTTATTGTTTCTATAATTATTTGTTTTATGCTATGTTTTATTGTTATATTATATATAGTATGTTGGTAAGTATGTACAGGGCTGGGCTGCTCATCTGGCATATTAGGCAGTTTTCTGGTGGACCGATGGGTATGTGGGAATCTGCCCCCTTGGCAAAATTTACCATAGAGGACCCTAAAGTCGAGTCAATTTTTAATCCCAGTCCAGCCCTAAGTATGTACGTATGAATGTATGCGAATTATTTATGCAATTTACTGCTACTAAATTTTATTGTACTCATGTAAACCACTTGCTTAATAAAAAATTAATGTCTTATTTTGATTTTGTAATTGGATTTTTATCGCTCAGCCTAAGCATGTCAAAATGCATCTTTTATAAACAATGGTTTACATAGCATTACATTTTTTACCAGTGACTCATGCAGGAATGCATGTTACACATAGGAGATGTTTCTGTGAGGCATGGTCAATAAAGATCAATGAAAAATGAAAGAGTTGGTCCTCCTCTGTATCCAGGGGGAAATTACTTCATGAAAAACCAGGAATTAGTCCTATGTTTCTGTTTGATTCTTTCGCCCACCGTCTAGGGCAAACAATGCAACTGTCTCCGATCATTTAGCGCATCAGTGCTGTCAACAACGTGCATTATGCTGTAGTGTCTGCAGTGAGTCACTGCGTTTCCCAGAGAGAACTACAACACATCAGTTGTAAGAGGAGTCTTTAAAACAGACTGTGTGTATTAGCAAGCAGCTCATTCTCTTTTCTATAATGTCGACCTTGAAACCCCACTGCAGTTTTCTCACCCTACTTGGGAATTTTGATTCCTCCCCTCCATTGTCACCTGGGTTTTTCTTTCTTTCTTTTTCTCTCTCTCTCTCTCTCTCCCACTCCCTCTCTCTGATTTTCTATTATTCTGCATAAATGATGTATGGATACACTAGGACACACCCATGTAAAGAGCCTTGGGGTGACTCTCCTGCAAAAGGTGTTACATAAAAATGAATTGAACTGAACTTAATTATGTTGTGTGCTGGCATGTTTGGCTTTGCGGCTCTCTCTGCTGCCGCCCCGTGTCTGGGCTCCCGCTCGCGAGTCGCCTGCATCTCATGTCTCTGCTCCTGGTTTTGTTCAGCCGGCGTTTGGGGTTTTAGGTGCCGGTTTGTTCTTGTTTTCCCGCCGCATATCTTGGCCCCTGTTTCTGGTTTTCGCTTCCGGATCTTCTCGTTCTTCACATCTGAGTTCTCTTTTGTGTATACCTCCTTCCAGGCCCACCCATGCAGTCGGCATCCCTGAATCCCACTGGTTAGCCATTTCCCGTGGTGAATCGTCCAAATGACTCATGGACCATGGATGGTCCAGTTTGGCCTGTTCGTTGTCAGTTATGGAATCAAATAAAATGAGTTTTACTGAACACTGAGTCCCACATGTAATAAATATTGCATTACAGAAATGTTACATCATTTTCTTTCACTGTTTGAAAGAGAAGTTTGGGAAAGACAACTGTGTTTTACACCAAACCGTAGCATAAAACTAAATTCGATGCAGTCACACTGGGATTACTGGGATTACCCCTGTGTGGAAGAAACAACCAAGAGGGTTCACAGATAATTCTCAGCAACTGGTCTCCTTTAAACCATTCCTGGGCTTTGCGTGGAATTTACAGCACGCAACAAGCTGTCATTAATAAAAAATACATGGGTTTCTATTTTATTTTTGTTCCCGTTTGAGCAAACCTTTAACTCGATTACCTAAAATCAGCACATACCGGATCATTCTTATTAAATAATGTATGGATCAGTAGGTAAATACATACATATTCCTTTTCTCATTTTCTGGAAATTTGTTTCATTAACCATTGCATTGGCTGTATTTTTGATATTATTTATGCATGTTAATGATGGACATTGAGGAGAGAAGGTCTAAGACCATGACTCCACGTGCAGATCCAGCTGCCAAAGCCTACATGTGAGCCTTCCTATCTCCAGGCACTTCACCGTCTTCTGCCGTGGACAGGTATGGATCCTCCAGTACATCCTCAAGCATGGAGTAATAATGCCTGTGGGAAACCACTGCTGCTTGGTCTGAATGCTTCTATCTTCTGAATTTCTAAGTAAGCCCTGTGCTGGTCCTTTAGATACTTTTGTCCCTCCCTACTAATTAGTCTTTTATATATTTAACATTTATAGGCATCCATAACTAATGCCCACAAACGCTATGTGGATAGGGGACACTACTTTACAGGAGTAGCACTCGAACTTCTTCGATGGGGTCAGGGAATCATTTTCAGAATCATTTCCAGAAACCGGAATTTATATTTTTTCCCCTCTTTTTGATTCCCTCTCTGAAAAATTACCACTCATGAAAACTGGAATATAAGTGTGTCTGTCACACTGAATGACGTTTGACAGACTGGGGAAATTAACTGCTTCTCAGATTTAGACTCAGCGTAGGACATGGTCCAGGCGAACCGGTGTCAGAAGAATTTAAAAATAATAGCACAGCATCTTCATAATTGTTTACACCGTGTCTGATTAGTTAATGATGATGAATTAATGATGATTTGTAGCCCATGGGACCACTGTCCTCTGTTTGTTAGACAGCAGGGAGTATTAAACACGGAAATAAGCCCAACGTCGCTAATTAATCGCCACTTCTACGAAAAGCAAGAAACTACCAAAAAAGTTAAGCAAGGTCTGGAAATAAATCAGCGAAACTCAATTAGAATTGGTCTTTCAGTTGCACAGACTCAAATGTCATCGCACTGCCGGAGAAAATGGAGTCATTTTTGACTTGGAATCCACCGAAACGGGTTTTTTTATGCATTATGATATTACATTTGAAAAGTCTGCAGGTGCTGCTGGACACATTGGCTTAAACAACTGGTAGGAAAAAAACTGGTGGGTGTTTTTTAAATCATCCTATAGTTGAAAAAATGACAGAGGACAGATGTTTCATTTTATGTATTTCTTAATGTATTATGAGCATTTACAAGCAGACTCTTTCGTCCAAAGTGATGTAGAAACAAAACAAATGAGCTTAAAGGACCTGGTGTTTCATCCAAGGACTAACCAGGCTCAGCCGCACTTAGCTTTCTAGATCAGGCACTGCCAGAGCAGTGTGGCTGTAAGTGGGGGGGGGATAAGGGGGGGGGAAGGGATTGGACTGAAAAGAGAGAGGAGATTGAGAGCTGAAGACAGCCAGTACAGTGTCAAGTGGCACAAGGAAAACACACACAAAGCGAAATGCATTTCGGGGCAGGCGAAAGGCTGCACTGTTTACTGGGCAGAGAGAAACAACAAACTCAGACGAACCGAATGAATGTGCTCATTACCTGACTTTGCCCTGCCCTGGGGATAAATTATCCTTTCATACATTCATCATCCACCAGCTTGTCCTGGTCACCGCTGCAGGGGATGGGGGGTGGCGCTGGAGTGGATCCCAGGCAGCACAGAGAGAAAGGCCGGGGTAAACCCTGCATGGCAGACCGCATACATTTATTTCAAGTAAATATGTGTTAAAGGGGAAGAATAACAGCTGAACAAAGATATGAAATTCTAGCAACACAGGGCATATGGGTTTGTGTTATTAACAGTGTATCAGGTTTAGGCCTGCTAAGAAATAACACTGTATTAGTGCAGAGAGAAAAATAAAGATTGATGCACAAAAGTCAGTAGAACAGGGTCTGTTACTAGTATATTAATAATTGAAATACATTTAATACACCCAACAGCCATCACTTAAAGATGTACGAAACAAGAGCCACAAACGGGAAATAAGAGAAACGGTGACAATGACGACAGTGGTGGACTGATCTGGGAGCAGTGCATCATGGGATAAGAGTCAGCACTGGCTTTCAAACATGCTTTTCATTAAGTAGGCTTGTCCTCGTATTTTTAGTGCGTAGTTTTGTTACATTTTTTGTATAACAACAGAAATGTACTGTATATCTGAAAACAGCTACATGAACTAGCTGCTCTTCAAAAACTGACACTGCTGATTCGACGCTTCAGTCAGGCTGAATGTCAGAGCGCTGCATCATCTCTGTCAGTTTGCACTGCAGTTACTGCGTCTCTGACGTGACTAGCCCTCTCTTTGGCTTTTATGTACATTCCATTTATTTAGCAGATGTAAAGGGATGTAGCGATTTTTTTGGAGAATGCGGGGTGAGTCAGTGCGTGAAATAACTGCTGGAGGGGATAAGGCCTTTCTCAAGGGTCCACTGGTGAAACCAGTCTGCCCACATTTGAACCAGAAAACTTCCAGTCACATGGGCAGCAATCTAACCGACCGAGCCACACACCGAGTCTAACTGTGACAACACTGAACATAGTAGCTCTGGAAAAGGCTTTAGCCACATAGTAAAGTAACAGGTTTGAATCCCCAAGAAATTTTGTTGTTACTGATCATGCATGTGGTCAGGTAGAAAAATGATGTGATTGAACCCTCCTTAAAAGTAGCTTTGGTGACCCGGTTGGCAAAATCTATGGAAGGGGACCTATTAGTAGGTCGGCCGGACCCCTCAAGAAATTGATTGCTGGCTATGGGCCAATTGTAGGTGGCTTAGGGGAGTCATAAAATAGTAAACGAGGCGACGGAACCCAGAATAAAAGAAGGCATGTAATGCAGATACGTGGCCCCCACTGTTGGCCCCGGAACAACCTCAGCCCCCCCCGAGACGGAAATGACAGGGTGGCAGGGAGGCCGGGGGCACTTTGTGCTCTTTGAAGGTTCCAGGTATTGACTTCATGGCTTTTAATGATCTCAGGGGAAGCGGAGAGACTCTGCTGCAGTCATGGCAGCTCCGCGTGTCACCCCTCGCCGGAACGTGGTTGTGGGAGGCTGGATGTGAAGGGAAGAGGCTCTAGGTGAATCGTATTATGCGTGATTGACCGTACTTGTGTTCTCGTGTCCCCGTTTTACGTCATCTTCCATTGCCAAAGATCTGTTCCAATACTAAGAACACAAGTACAGGGGACGGTAATAATCCCTGGATGCTTGTCTTGCTCCACCCCAAATATCAAGGATGCATTGGTTGCTGATTCAGAACCACAGACAGCTCCTGACATGAAAATGCCCATTCAGAAACCCATTCAGAGCCAAACAAAACAAAATCGTGGTTGGGATTTGTAGCTTCTGGACCTGAAATGCTCAGCATTGCCCATTGACTATTACATTCACCCAAAACAAGCCCAATCCCATGATTCATTGTGCCCCAAGTTTGTTTTTGGAAGCTTGGGAGAAAAGTTAGCAAGACCTTTCTTACCAAGAATACAAGTACGGTCTTTGCGTTCTTGGTATTGAGATAGACTATCTGTTTGTAAGTATCTGCAAAAGCTGGCTATGGTTAGAAAGGAAATTTATCAATTCAAGGTTGTTTAATTGAATACTGTAAAAACTCTGTAAAAACAGCTATTTTCATGTAATCATCACAATAGCCTTCAAATGTAGCTTTCAATGGCTTACATCACAGATGAGATTGAGCCTTGAGATTTTTTTTAAGCGTGCAAACGTTCAGCCTTATCTCTAAGCAGCCCCAACGCGATTATGTGCAAATAGTGGCCACTGAGGTTCCTTATTGACCCATTTTCTCTCACAAGTGAAATTTTTCGCGTATGCCTCTCCTTATATTAAGCGGCGGATGGCCATGGCCACTGTTGCTGTGGAAACAAAGAAGAAAGAAGAGAAAGACAGTACTGCTGGAGAGTGAGGAGCATTTACTGCAAAATTATCGAGCAGTTCTGGTAAAGAAGGACAAAATGCTTCATAACTTTAAGGACACAATTTGAACAAAAAGCCAAGCAGACAGGTCATGGAAGCTGTAATATTGGGTGAACAGCATGTTCTACATATAAAATCTGTGTTTTTTTTTGTATTTATTATGTTTGTTATAAAAGTAATTCACAGCTAAAAAGCATTATTCCATAACCTTTAACTAGCATGTTGCTAGTTAAAGATATTAAAAGACTTTAAAAGTACTAAAAACTTTTTCTTTAAATTTTTACATTTCTAAATATTGTTTTAAATTGCTAGACACTGAATACATGCCAATCATACACTTCTCAGGTACAGAGTATGGAGGGCCGACGTTCTCGAAGGAGAGTTACAGCCGATACCATCCAATGACATTGCAAGCAAACATCCTGAAAGGTAACCTAAAAATGTTCTACTCGTGTTTGCCTGTTTGCTTTCATTTTGTTTAATTAATTAGATGATAATAGTAGGACAGTGGGCAGGAGGAAGAGGACAGGAGCCGGGACTTTATCGCTGGAGCAGGAGGACAAATATGAGTCACCCATTAGTAACCTGCTGTGCCATTTCTCAGCATGAGACTGGCGGTAATTACCCTCCCCATTGAAAGTTCCCAGGATCCCGCTGAAGTCCCCATGACCGAGCCTGGCTAGACTGGTGTGGTGGGGGCACTGCGAGACAAAACAGAGACATGTCCCGCTGCAGGCTTTCCAGACGAGACAAAACAGAGACGAGGAAGAGAAGAAGTGCAAAAATCCCTGTTAGTTGGGGTAAACTTGGGGTGAATGTCAGTGGGTAGTGCTGAGCATTTCAGGTCCAGAAGCTTCAAATCAAAATGAAATTTTGTTTTGTTTGCTTCTGAATGGGTTTCTGAGTCAGCATTTTCATGTTGGAACTGTTTGTGGTCCTGAATCAGCCTTTGAATGGGCAATGTCATGTCAGGAGCTGTCTGTGGTCCTGAATCAGCCTTTGAATGGGTGACATCATGTCAGGAGCTGTTTGTGGTCCTGAATCAGCCTTTGAATGGGTGACATCAGGTCAGGAGCTGTTTGTGGTCCTGAATCAGCCTTTGAATGGGCAATGTCATGTCAGGAGCTGTTTGTGGTCCTGAATCAGCCTTTGAATGGGCAATGTCATGTCAGGAGCTGTCTGTGGTCCAGGCTGACACTGTGTGACTCATTGTCTGTGGTCCCGAGTTTCACCAGAAATGTAACATGGAGCGGGGAACTAAGAATCTGCCACATGAGGCCCTTCAGCCATATATTGTTCCATTGTTGTTTTTATTTAAGGATTAACAAAATAAATACAGTTTTCTGAAATCTGCGCTGCAATATGAGCCAATTGATAAAATGCAGACATTAATCCTCTCATATCATCTGGCATAAAGATGCTCTAATGCGTGTGAATTAGCATGAGGGTGCCGAAATTGATAATAAGTAAATTTACTGCCTGTTTTAATCAGCCATTGCCCTGCATTTCCTCTTTTTCGGTGAATGTGAAAAACGCATCCAAGCTCATTAGAGGGGAAGTCTGGAGAGAAACAATCCACTTCCTCTCAAGTAAAAACCTGCAGTGCAGCACAGCATAGAATAGTCTTTTATAGCAAAATCAGCCCAAACAAGTTTTCATAAATCCCAGCCCATGAGATTTATCGTTTGATTTTAAAAGCAAACAAAAGAGCTATAACCGTGTTCGCATGTGCAGATAATTTTTTTTTTATAATTGCCTCTTGCAGCTACGCTAAAGGTTAACGCAGTACATCTGGACTCTCAAGCCACACAGTAAAATACAGAATGGCACATAATAAAATGCAAACTGCGGTTTTGTAGGAAGCTTTGGGACGCTGCCTTTGCTGTGTCATTAATGAATGAACGCTGCAGTTTTTATATCGAGGGCGGATGGACGAGCCCTGAGGGCTAGGGCCGGCCGGCAGGAAATATGCCTCTTCAGCAGAGCTGGCTGTTCCGGCAGATGACCATGCATGCTTTCGTACCTGTCCCAGGACCAGGCCGAGGTCTCTCCCGGGGGAGGACAGCTGCCCGCCTGTCTGGGCCCCCAGCTGAGGTCACCGCAGCACAGCTACAAAGATCACCTTCAGCGTCCTGCACAGGAGGCCCCTGCCCTGTTACTGCTGCCGTTTTAAGCCACGCCCACAAACCTCACCGCAGACAGCAGCGACTAACCTGTAGCACAAAGAATCATGGCTAAATTTTACATGCTTCTCAGGTTTTCCTTTAATTTTTTTTTATATATGTTTAATATTATTTTCACTTTTCTGGAATTTCTTAATAAAACTAAGAATAATTGCAATCGCAATATTTTCAGCTGGGAGGCCATGCATAATTCCCAGGCCTGGAACAAAATTACTTCAACTGGGCCACCATGACGCACAACCCCTCTCACCTGGGCCTTCTCTTGGGACTCTGCCCCCCCCGGCCTGCTTCCAGGACAATTTCCTAGTTGCCCCCCAAGGTGTTGGGCTTGCTTCTCAGCATACCTCTCATAATGAACATGTTTGTGCAGTTGTCAATACCTGTCAATGATTTAGTGTCACAAATGCCGAAATCTGGTTTTGTGAGGTACACTTCGCTGACTTAATCGCATCAGGGGGTAAACATGTCATCAATTTTGGCACGACTCATGTGACACTTCATAACCGGAGCTAAAATGAGTCATATTTCGCAGCACAAGGGCGCACCAATGTCCCTTCTTAGAGAGCTGTGATTGGTTTAGAAACCTCTGCCGTAACACGATCAACAATCCCTGCATGTATGGACATCATGTAATATTCAGCAGGGAAAATTACTTTAAAAAAAAAAAAAAAAAAAAAAAAAGTAAAAATAGCTTTGATTTCCTGTGGATGGTACGGCAAAAGAAGCTAAATAAGGATGATCATGATGAGGACAAACACAAGGAAATGCTGAATGATAGCAACACACTCAGCCACTTCTGCTCCCAGCATCATGTCAATCCAACTCACCTACAAGCTGAGAACCAGCCTCATTCAATTAGACTCTATCTCCTTCCATTAATTAGGCAAGATGTATCAAGATAAAGGACCCCCCTCCCGCTGGATATCCCGAGTGACGGCAGAATTCTCTCTGAGTAAACAGCCGAGTCAGGAATTCATAATTCAATTCCCTGGAAAGGCAGATTTCCTGTGCCTGGGAGCTCAGCTGTTTGTCATGCTGTGCTGCACAGCACCATCAGCCTGTGTATTAACACAGGTGCCACCTGAATCTGCAAGCTGTGCGGGCAATAACCTGGGTGATGTGGGCAATGATGAGATGCTAGTCCCATGCACAGAAGGCAAGAAATATTAAAATATTAACTGCTCTACAGAGATTGAAGATTCAAGAGGTTTACTCGTCACTTACACAGTCGTACACATACAACATGTAGTGAAATGTAACCCTGGTCACTACAAGGTTAATAAATATAAGATATATATATACACTCACCTAAAGGATTATTAGGAACACCTGTTTAATTTCTCATTAATGCAATTATCTAATCAACCAATCACATGGCAGTTGCTTCAATGCATTATGGGTGTGGTCCTGGTCAAGACAAACTCCTGAACTCCAAACTGAATGTCAGAATGGGAAAGAAAGGTGATTTAAGCAATTCTGAGCGTGGCATGGTTGTTGGTGCCAGACGGGCCGGTCTGAGTATTTCACAATCTGCTCAATTACTGGGATTTTCACGCACAACCATTTCTAGGGTTTACAAAGAATGGTGTGCAAAGGGAAAAACATCCAGTATGCGGCAGTCCTGTGGGCGAAAATGCCTTGTTGATGCTAGAGGTCAGAGGAGAATGGGCCGACTGATTCAAGCTGATAGAAGAGCAACTTTGACTGAAATAACCACTCGCTACAACCGAGGTATGCAGCAAAGCATTTGTGAAGCCACAACACGCACAACCTTGAGGCGGATGGGCTACAACAGCAGAAGACCCCACCGGGTACCACTCATCTCCACTACAAATAGGAAAAAGAGGCTACAATTTGCACGAGCTCACCAAAATTGGACAGTTGAAGACTGGAAAAATGTTGCCTGGTCTGATGAGTCTCGATTTCTGTTGAGACATTCAAATGGTAGAGTCAGAATTTGGCGTAAACAGAATGAGAACATGGATCCATCATGCCTTGAACCACTGTGCAGGCTGGTGGTGGTGGTGTAATGGTGTGGGGGATGTTTTCTTGGCACACTTTAGGCCCCTTAGTGCCAATTGGGCATCGTTTAAATGCCACGGCCTACTTGAGCATTGTTTCTGACCATGTCCATCCCTTTATGACCACCATGTACCCATCCTCTGATGGCTACTTCCAGCAGGATAATGCACCATGTCACAACGCTCGAATCATTTCAAATTGGTTTCTTGAACATGACAATGAATTCACTGTACTACAATGGCCCCCACAGTCACCAGATCTCAACCCAATAGAGCATCTTTGGGATGTGGTGGAACGGGAGCTTCGTGCCCTGGATGTGCATCCCACAAATCTCCATCAACTGCAAGATGCTATCCTATCAATATGGGCCGACATTTCTAAAGAATACTTTCAGCACCTTGTTGAATCAATGCCACGTAGAATTAAGGCAGTTCTGAAGGCGAAAGGGGGTCAAACACCGTATTAGTATGGTGTTCCTAATGATCCTTTAGGTGAGTGTATATATAATATATGAAATGTTCAGCTGTACATAATCTATACATAAGTGATATGTAAAAGGTATTTTGCTGTGCAATATAAGTGCAATGTGCAAGAGGCCTGAGGTGTGTGCCAACGATTTGGACAGTGTGAAAGCAGTACTCATAGGATATGTTATTGTTACAGTGACTGGAGAGTCATTGTAGTCGGGTGGAAGGCCTAGAGGCATTGAGTATTGTCCTGCATTGAGTAACTTGCACATCTGGGAAGGCACCATTAATGCTGAACGATATAATGCTGCCAGCCAGACAACGTCTTTTTCAGAGAAGGCCTTGTGTATTTCAGCAAGACAGTGCCAAACCGCATTCTGTGCGTATTACAACAGCATGGCTCCGTAGTAGAAGAGTCCGGGTGCTATTCTGGCCTGCCTGCAGTCCAAACCTGTCACCCACTGAAAACATTTGGCACATCATGAAATGAAAAATATGACAAAGGAGACCGCAAACCACTGAGCAGCTGAAATCCTGTATTAAGCAAGAAAGGGACAACATATCACTTTCATTTCACTCCAGCAACTGCTCTCCTTAGTTCCCAAACGTTTACAGAGTGCTGTTAAAAGAAGAGGTGATGCAACACGGTGGTAAACATGCCCGCTCCTAAGTTTTTTTAAACGTGTTGTTGGCATCAAATTCAAATTGAGCATGTATGTGTCATTAAACAATAAAACTTTGAAATGTTGTCTTTGTTTAATTTTCAATTAAATATGGATTTATATGAATTGTAAATCATTGCATTCAGTTTTTATTTGCATTTTACATAGTCCCGACTTTTTGGGAAATGGGGTTGTAGCTTAAAAAACTCAATGTATCAGACAACGATCATTTCAGATATACTGAGACTAGCAAACATCCTAAAGTATTCAGATTGCCTCAGGATGCTTGTGCTCTCACATCCTCATTGACTGCCTAGAATAACTGACTTATAACCATTTGTAATGGTGCACTAATGATGTATGCAAAACTGAATCATCCACAAAGATTTACAAATCGATATGAACAGCACAGCCTAGAAATCTTCAGATTAGCAAAACAAACTCAGCATAATAATATACAAACAAAAGTGTGAGAATAAGGAGAAATTTATGGGCAGTAAAAATAACACAGTAATTTTAGCTGTATAAAAAGTGTTACTTGATTGTGTTCTATTACAGCCTTAATTGGCATCTTAATCATACCATTTATCCTCTCATAACAGCCTTGCGTCATGGTGACGGGACAAAGCTGGCAAGTTTGATGTCTTTTCTTTCTTTCTTGTCCTTCAGCTCTATTCATATGATTAATGTCTGCACAACATAAGTAACCATTTATCCATAATAAGCATTTAATGAGTGGAGCAGGTCTGTAATTTAGACATGCACAGTTGGGCGGCTTATCTTTGTCTTTTCATACCTGCGGGGGCTGGGGCTTGGGTGCCTCCTCCCAGCTGTCCGCGTTCTCTGCAGGTCTGCGTGTGCGCCGCCCTGGGATGGACTGGCATGCCATCCAGCGTGTTCCCTGCCCCGCGCCCAGAATGACCGCATGCCAGGGTGCATCTCAGAATAACTCGCTCGCCTTTGTTACGTGACACGTCACTGGAGACAGTCCTGAGTGCCGACTTCGCTCCCTGCCCCAGAAAGTTTCGCTTTAGGGTGACTGTGTTTGATGGCGGCAGCTTTTTAGATGTGTCAGCATCTATTTTTCACTCTCAGCTGAAGTTACAGTGAAAAACACAGTCAAATAGAGCACAGGGTACACAGATGCTTTTTTTGGAGAATGCATCCATGGTTAAACAAGTAGTCTGACCCTATAATAATAAAGCACACTTGCACATATATTCAGGCAGCACTGATTGTACAGTTGTCTAAGTGAGGTATTTAATCGAAGGAGCTCATTAATCAGCCTCTCGACGCTTGTTTCTATAGAAGCAGGAAGACCAAGCACGTCTTCCAAAGAAGTGATGAGACGCTCCTTCAGGTCTTCACACTAGCTCCACTCCCATCCCCCTCTTCTGAGAACCCGTCTGGATGACAGTAAGGTCATTCCCTTAACGGGGGCTAAGTCCTAGGATCCTGTGCAACACCAACAAGTATTTTCTAATGATGTAGCAAAAGAAGTACATGCTAAGGCTAGGCTAGTCAGTCTGCTCTGTTTTTGCCTGAAGGTACTTTGGTCTTTAAAGAAAATGGCCGCCAAATGTCACAATGCTGGAAATTGCCCAAAATAAAGAGACCAGACTGCTAAAAGTAGACTGTTCTTGCTCCCTCCAGAGCAGCTGTGTACCCCACATAAACACCTGTTCCTCGCACCCCACTGGCCAGCCAGTTATTTCCGGTGGGGGTGTTGAAATTTTCGAGTCTACTGGTTTTGTGTCTCCCGTAACCGAGTAGTGGTTTCCGTGGTGATTATAGGGAGAACCTATAAAGTTTGCCCTTTCGGCGCTACGGGTCCTGCTGCCTCCTTTGACAGGGCTTCCGCAGCTCAGCATGTTTTCGCAGAAGCGGTGGAAGGTTCTTTTGTGCCAATCTCTTTGTACCTGGTACGTTTAAATTTCAATCTAGCGTAGGAAGTAACTTCGGAAGTAGGTCTAAGACTAACCTTTCAGGACACGATTTTCCTTTTTTCAAAAATGGTCCAGCAGAAAACTGGGTTCTTGTGGCCTCTGTTTCTGTCATAGAACCCTGCTGATCCATTGATATGACACATTCAATCCAAAAGGGTTTAGTTTCTGCAACACAGTAAAAAAAAAAAGAGGTTTTGTTTTCAATCCCCTGATGATTTTTTGATTGGGTTATATGCATAAACCTAGCAGTGGCTTTTGGAGAGTCTTTATTTTTAGAACGTATCCTCTTTCTCATATATAAATATATTTTGGGGAATGAACACCTCCTTGTGGTGTTGACCCATTTCCTGGCCTGAGGGTGCTATATTCCCCCTGGTTAAACACTTATTTTGGATTCTTGTGCTGGTTTCACAGAAAGATACACATATCCAGCTCAATTTCATGTATAGACAAAGACTATCTGGCTTCTCTTCTGCCTGTACCTTCGTTTATGAATTAATCTAGAGGGAGCTCAAGTTTCATGATACTTAAAAAACAATATGCCACAGAATTGGGCAATGTACTCTATTTCCTGTATTGTATGTTGTGGTGATAAAAACTACCATTTAAATTACAACGAAATACATTCCCCAGCTTAATTTTCACATTTATAACTATTAGTGACAACAAATGAATGATTCAATCAACTATTATTCACTGTCAAATTGCTTAATAGCAGCGAAGTGCTGAATAGCTGTGACTGAACCTTCAAAACAGTTTACAATCTATATGACTGCATATAAGCAGCGAGAAAACAAAGACATGAAATTTATCAGTCCCAATTACACATTCATTAGATTAAATGACACTACTTCCTGTCTCTCTTTTCCTTCTCATTAAAAGGGGATTGCTGAGTTGAGTTAGTATGAAATTTCGGCATGTCCTGACAGATGAAAAAGATACAGTCAAATTTCACTGGATAATTTGAATTGCTCCAAACAGTCAAACTGCAGTAATATACATCTTCAAGATCTTTAAGGACTAACAAAATTATTATAATGCAAGTCTTTTTTTCCTGGAAACTAAATGGTGCAGGGCAATGCGTCCATTTATTATTAAAATCCCTCTTTGCCAAAAGCAGACTTCCTTATTCCAGCCTTGGCAGAATGTACAGTGTAATGTCCCTTTTATCAATTCAAGCACTCAATCACTGACCCGTTTCCTCCAGCTCTGAACATTTGTGCATGTTTAATTGGAGCCAGTCCGTGACTGTCCCCCAAAAAGCGTCCCATTTTTGGGTCCCTGGTCACTCCAGCGACTTAAGTTCCATTTATGAGTAATTCATTTGCCTATGTGCTCCCATTTAAAACAAAAAAAGCTTTGACCCCAACACCCTGGAGGTCCCGGCTCATTAGTATTTCAAGGCTCTGCTGGCGCAAGACCTAAGAATCTACAGCTGAGTTGGCCTTTCTAAAGACTCTTGCATCTAACAAAGTTTTCGCTAAAAGCTTGATGGATCCTATCTCAATCTTGAAAATCTTGAAATATCTTGAAATTCAGAGCTGTCGGGTGTGTTAAATCCCCAACATCTCAACTCAGGCTTCCAGTGGCACTGTGTGGCTTATCCGGTCAGGCCTCTCTGCCGCTGTGCCAGTGATCGGAGGGTTGCCGGTTCCAATTCTGTGCTTAGCCACATCTCTCTTGGGCCATTGCCCGTTCGTTAACCCCTGACACCCCCCCCCACCAAAAAAAATGCTCTGAACCTGGAGTTTTGCTTTTGTCTCTGTTTGTTTGTAGGTCAACAAAATGGGATGTGAGAAAAAACACATTGCAATGAACCTAAAGCTTATGAAGCTTAATTTTATTTTATTAAATTAATTTTACTTAATTTTGTTTTTTTTTCATGTTATTTTATTTACAAATAGTATATGGACAGTGCTGACGAGGAAAGCCTTTGTTTGCCGCAGATTAGGGTGACTTCGCTGCTCGTGGGAGTTTTACTTACACAAAAATGTTCTGAGGGCAAAAATGATTGGTTCAGAGAGATATCCAATCAGATTGTAGAGGAGGTGGATCCAATCAACTAGAAGAGGCAGGACTAAGAGATCTGATTGGTTGGTCTCGCCTCCTCTGACTGTTTGGACCTACCTCCTCTATAATGTGATTGGTTATCTCTCTGAAACAATCATTTGTCCTTCTGCCCTAAGAACAATTTTATGTGAGTGAAACTCCCCTGGACAACTTCGCTGCATTTGAGCTCATTCGCAATGATGAAAAGACAGCATGCAGATGTTTAATGGTTAGCGCCTCCATTCCTTTAGCTAGGTACCACACTTTGCCCTGCCTCCCTCCTCAAATGGCCTGCCTCGGGACCATACATCGTCTTTCCAGCACTGAAAGCGAGAGTGCCACAAAAACCGGCCGCCTCTGCTCATTGTCGCTGCGGCAAGATGACACGCATCTTCCGACCCTTCCGCAATCTCCCAGCGGCACCCGGCTGGAACGCAATCGCGCCAGCGCACCTGTCCTCTCTCGCACATTAGAAATAACTCCGCCACCGTTTATTTCAACAGATTAGGCTCGCCCTGTCAGAATTGTCGGGGCCCGTTTCTCATTTACCCGGGGGTAGTGGGACACAGCGGCCCGACGGGAGGGCGCCTGGTTATTATTCACGGTTCAATAATGCGTTTAGGCTGAAGCGCAGGTGGGGGACACAAAACAATTTCCAGGAGATACCTGAAGGGGAGGCAGAAGTGACAACAATGGCAGGAATAATGGCAACAGGTGGGCCGGCACGTTTGGCATTGTCTCGCGTGAACCGGGTGTCGGGGGAGACCGCCTCCGTCTCGTCCGGGCAATCAGGCTGATAATAAGATCATGTGAATATGGATGACAAAGGCAGAGCACAGGGAAAGGGGACTGAACCGGCAGGGCAGCAGCTCCAAACCCCATATACGAAATGTCATATTTAGGTTCTAGTGAATGGCCCTTATACAAGCGTGGATTTGCATATTATTTATTTTTTTTATCCAAATGTACGTTTTTGAGAAATGACAGTCCCTGCAGTAGTCGGGGGTTAAGGGCCTCGCTCAAGGTCCCAGTGGTGACATCACTCCACCAACCCTGGGATCTGAACCAGCGACCTTCTGATCTGAGCCACTGCATCCTGACTTGCTGAGCCATGCATACATGCAGATGCTGTAAAGATGGGTATTTCACTTCTGCCACTCACAGTTTTGCGTATTTGTCATTTGTCTGCCCATGTGGACATTTCCGCTGAATGTTAAGTGAGAAGCGTTAGCTGGCCGGCCCCCCAGACCCCAGCACTGCGTGACTGGCATACCTGGAGAACATGGTAAACGGCACATCCACCCTGGATAGTGCGCTGGTGGGCAGAAGAGATGCCTTCCGGTTCTCTGCTGACGATCACATAGATCCACCAAGGCTTCGAAATTGTATGTGAGTCTTCACTCTCCAAGCCGAGCAAACCTGCGATCACGTGAGAGCAGGTAATGAGCGGAACAAGCCAAAGTTAACATGTATAGCCTTCTGCAGCAAAACCTCACCAATATTGCTGAATTTAGAGAATTAATGTCGGAAAATGACCACATATGCTTCACCAATCTGGTTTTAGGGAAGTGGTTTGCTGATACACTCCACCATCCCACTGTAGAAGGTGCGAAATGCAGATACTGTCAGGATGACAGAATGGACATTCAACCAGCAGCAGCGAATGGGAATTAGACCTGACGCACTGGCCCAGATTCAATTACAGCCCACTTAGGTGTGTGTGTGGGGGGTTCGGAGGGGGCAGGGTTGAGTTGACAGCAACTGTTGACCCACATGATTTATATTAGAAAGTTTCCGCATGGTCAGAGCCGGCAGAGAGACACCCCCCTCCCCCAACCCGAAATGCCTGTATACAGAACCAGAAACCTCAAATGAAACACCGTCCATCACCTGAGACAGACACCGTGTGACAGTACCGACAGCTGGGAGATTAGATGCCCCCTCCCAGTGGCAAAGGGGGCAGCAACGCCAGGCTACTGCACCCCCTGACAAATGAGCACGGCTTGTGAGCCTGACGGATAGAAGCGACCGTGATTTGGCTGCAGTTTCGGCCGATAACAGATGGAAAAGATGGCCCTTTAAATATAGAGAGACACATGTCTTGGGGGAATAGCTTCCCTATAACTGTTACGGCGTGTTAGGAGGGAGGACGAACTTAAGTCTGGAGCAGATACTGTGAATTACAATCAGCTTCACAAACAGGGCTTGAAAATGGTCGATTAATGCTTTACACAGAGCCAAGTCTATGTACAGCTGATAGCCGTCTCTGTATCAGATGTTAACTCCGCCCATCTCAACACCATGTGACACGATTAGGTGACACCGAACACCTCATTCGCTAAAGTTACCGACAGGAACATGGATTCCGAATGTGTACTTCTGCGGGCCTGGGAAGCGGAGAGGGCAGCCTTGAATGTGGCAACGTAAGGCACCTGGAAATGGGTAAGGTCCCCGGCTGATGCTTGACACGCGTCATGTGATTCCTGCCAGCCAATCCCTCACATACAGTACATGATCGCTCAGCTACTGACGAATGACAGGGAAATGAAAAACGGCAAAACCAAACAGAAAAATAATGCTGTGAATGCAAGATGCATTCTGTGCCTATTGACTGGTCTTAATATTTCCTGACTATTTGCTATTTTATTAAGGCCGGCTTACGGCTCTCTGCCCCCATTCGATGCAGCATCAGACTTATGCAACGTTCCACAAAAGCAGAATGACTATCTTTCTATCCTCCTTTGTTTTATCCACAGATTATTCTACATTAACCTGTTATGTTTCCTTGCTATAGTACTATAAACAGATCATAAAAACACAACTGATATCTGTAGAATTAAAGTTATTGAATGCTGATATTAATATGCCAGTCCATTACAGGGCACACAAGCAAATCAGGGCTATTTAAAGACACTGTTAATTTATCCATCTATTCTTGATGCTGCTTATCTGTTGTGGGATCACAGTCAGCCTGATTGGGCCTGTTTCAGAAATCACAGGACACGAGGCGGGAGACACAGTGCCAGTCCATCACATGGTACACAAACACACCGACAGGCCATTTTCTATAACTGCTGATCCAATGTAGCGTTGCAAATGGCCGCGAACCTATCCTGGAAGGCAGAGGGCATAAGGGCACCAAGTCAGACATTCCAGTCCATCAGAGGGACCTTCTGTGGACAGTTCAGGTGCCAACTGGCCTAACTCATATGTGTTTGGACTATGTGAGGTAACTACAGTACTTAGAGTAAAGCCACACAAACAAAGTGTTCAAAGTATTCAATGAGCAATGAGTCACAAGCACTATGGCAGCAGGATAATAAAAGAAGAGAAATTGGTTTGCCTAAAACAAAACAACAGATCTTCAATAGCTGACTCTGAATGACAGTGAGCAATAATTAAAAATGGCCCCAAAGCCGGAAAGAAGCCCAGGTGCCTCAGATCCTCGCGCTAGCCTTCAAGAGGAGCGTCAATAAGGGATGCGATATTATTTGTTGTGCGGCTTTATGGCTTTATTGGATCGCGCTGTCGTTTCTCTGCTCATTGCAGTCAGCGGGTTTAATGAGGTGGCGCCATGGTGACCAGGAAGCAGGAGTGAGGCTGGCGTTGGCTCTAGGCGCATGGAAAACAAGGTCGCGCTCCTGTAGAGGAGCGAGCCGAAGAGGTGGTGACCATTTGTGACTTAGGAGTAGCAGGAATGGTCGAGCTGTCGGTGAGCAGACTGAGGTATTCTGGGTTTTTATTAATTTGACTTACCTTAAGGTGAAGCCTCTGTGCCTGTCATCGGAAGGTCGCTGGTTCGGATCCAGTCCTCAGTCACATCTCTGTTGGTTCCTTAAGCAACGCCCTTAACCCCCTGAAAAATGTTCTAGAGGTGCTGGTTGGCTGGCTGACCCTCCACTCTGACCCCAAGATTTGCTGGGTGGGTATGTCTTAAAAAGAAGAGCATGATGGGACATGCAAATAAAAATTCATTTGGAGAAATGTACAGAATATGGGGGAAGGGAATCTCAGTGATATTATTAACACAGTATCCCAATGACAGCTATTTTGTGGAATTTTACCCCCTTAGATGTGAGTTTCCTCTGAAGCCACTAGAAACGAATCTCACCGCGTGTCACCGCCATGGTGGGTAACACTCAGTTACTTTTAATGACGCGTTTCCCGTGTAGTAATCTAAAAAAGCACAGATATTCCTTCTTGGGCAGAGGCGATGTCTTGTGAAAGGTGTTGATAACTGTTCGGAACCTAAGTGAGAGAAATACTACGGCGGAATCAAGTGCCTTTAACTGCCTCATAAATCAGCGCGGGGTGATTCATGAGCTACCCGTAAACGGGATGAACATTGTCTCCCCAGCGCTGATATTGCAAAAGTAAATAAAATTGTAAAAGAAGATATCATTGCAATTTTTTTCCGGTGAATAACCATTAGATTTCGGAGGCAGCATCAACGTGTGGAAGTAATTTACATTACTGTACTTCTAGGATAACATCAAGTTCCCCCGCTTGCTCCGCGCCGAAAAATATGCGAGCTACCGCCAGCGAAAACAGCCGTTTACATATTTTGATATAACACATCCGTTCTTGCATTATCAAGAGTTTTTTTCCCCAAGGGTGTTGACTGCTCAGTGTTTTTTTGTCCTCTCTAAAAAGACGTTATGTTTCCTGACAAGTTCATTCAGCAAGGGCGCCTCCTAAAAGCTGCAAAATGGGTAAGTGTGCCATGCAGGGACTCACGTGCCCTTTCTGAACGATGCCGCTGGGTGGCACAGAATGGCAGATAAAGGTAATGAAGGTGGACAAGATATAAGAACGATGTCATTTTGAAGCAGAATGAATAGGCTGGAAGCACACGGGATCTCATGTCGGATGCTGGATAGAAAAACGTGAAGCCAGGTCATTCCCTGATACTCTGCAGGGCAATTTGCGCATCAATATTTCATTTGAAATGCAATCCTTCATGAAAAGTCTGCTTTTGTCCCCAGGTGATCAGTTTTGGGGAACGTGGTGAAACGGTTTTTTTTTTGGGGGGGTGGGTTAGTGGGGTCAGTTAAGGGGAACTCAGGGAAAGGCTCAGCTTGAACTGCCTAGTGTGACGCTGCTTGGGACGCGTTTGAAATCATCAGCAGGTTATAGCGGGAAGTACGGGAATGTCGATGGACTTAACGAAAGTGCACAGGATCACATGATACAACGTCATGTGTAACTGTGCTTGACGAGACCTTGGTTGTTTTTATTCACCAGTGAACGGAAATATATGATTCATTGATGCTGCGTAATAAAATGTCTCTTTATAATAACTTATCTCTGTGTAATAACTAAATCTCTTTAAACCTTTTTAACAGATTATGATATATTTTATCTTTAAATGGATTATTAATTCTTTTACATTTTATACATTTAACAGATGATTTCATCCAATGATAGGTACATGTGAAGATGGGCAGACAGGCTCAGTCAGTGTCCTTGCAGCAATTGGGGTTAAAGGCTTTGCTCAAGGGCCCAATTGTGACATCACTCTGTCAGCCTCGGGATTTGAACCAGCAACCTTCCACACGCAGAATCCGAGCCTACCAATCGCTTTATCTGCCTGTTAGACAGTGGGAAAATAGATTTGTCCATCTCTTCTGCATAATTTCAAGCATTCATGTTGACCACAAAACAGTTACTGAAAGACTAACTTTTAAGTTAAGTTCTGTACCCGAAAGCCACAAAAATAGCTGTAAAAATAGTTTGCCCGAGTCACCTCCATGGGGTGAAAACGCCCATCTGAACACATCCCATTTGGAGCCTTGTCGGTGGCAAGATAAGAAGCGTTCGTTGTGAAATTTGAAAATGACTTTGGGAATTACTGAGGCTTCCACCTTCATCTCTCAATCGGGGAGGAACATTCCCTGGGATCGCCAGCGGTCGGCCGCGGTGTTTCTGTAAGATAACAGCATCACGCGTGGAGTGGTTCACTTCTCAGCTATCATCAGGCTTCCAGCTTCCCATCTTACAAATGGTCACACCGTCCTTTATGTCTCACCTTACAAAAAGAAAACTCTCTCTCTCTCTCTGCCTGTTGGCTGAAGTAGGAAATGCAAAGGGATACCAAAAAGGGTCCATTTGGAGAGAGTGCCGAGGTTTTATATTCAGGTTTTGAGGGCTGCTGCCTACAACCAATCGGCCCATCTGTTTTTACAGTAATGATACGTGTTTATCTAATTTGGGTAGCGGTAAGCAGGGGCGGGTTCGTGGTTTCTGGGGCCGCATTCAAAAAGCAAGGTAACAGTTTACGTAAAGGAGTCATCATAATATTATAGATACCTTTTTAATGCATTATAATGCATTCATGAAGAATTTTAAACACAGCTATAACTATTTACAAATAGGCATGACACATTATAGCCACGTTTATTATGCATTATGGAGATTAATTCATAGAGCATTCATAATGCATAATAAACATGGCTATAAGGTGTTATGCCTTTTCAGAAATAGTTATAGCCATATTTATAATACTTTATGAATGCATTATAATGCATTTTGGAAAGTATCTATAATGCATTATAAAGACTGCTTTTAGTAAAGTGTTACCATAAGGAACTTTGGGGCCCCTCTAAGATAGTGACTGTTTGTGGCCAGCAGAGGGCCCCCAAAATTTGGGAGCCCAAATGCTTGGCTTGTGTGGTAGTCAACACTGCCAGTGGAGGTGACCCAGGGCCTACCCAGAATGCCCAGCAGGCAGAGTACATTTTAAACAGGAGAATGCTTTTCCCTGAAGTCCTTATTTTTCCCTGTTGTACATTATTCACCTTCACAACTTCGACTTGCTTCCACTCACACTGTTTACAAAGCATCTCTCACTTTTAAGGACCAGTTTATCTGTATTTTTTTTCAGGTAATTCAAGACTAATACACTGCACATCAATTACTCGGCGACCGCTCTCCTGAAACACTGGTTAACTGATAAGCCTTGACAGCGACTGACAGCATCTAATTCATGCCTGGGAAACAAGTCAGTACACAGAAAATCACTTGTGTTGTTTTAAGCCATCATTTCAGAACAGGGGGCCATTAGCCTGCATTCCTGGCACAGTCTGAATGCCCCCCGCCCCCCCGCATGTGAAATTTAATCAGGTGCATCGATGGTATCATATGGACCAAAAGATATCCCTTAGAAGTCTCCAGAACAGCATCCCAGACAGAAGGCTAGGATCATGAAATTATTATCCCACTATACTTTTTTTTTACAGGACCTAAGTATATTTTTCTGGTGATGAAGTGAAAATGCCTCTGTGCCTTATATATCTGTTCCACTTACAAATTCTCACCCATTACATATTGGATAATTGAAAAGTGATTTTTCAGCAAAGAAATTTACCAAAGATTTTCTGCTGAAGAGTCACAATATAGTTGAAGGTCATTTCTATTTTTCGCTGATAATTCTAAACCCCTTTTAGAATTGTGAATTTTTACATCCCATATAAAGCTTCCTACTGCAGGATAAACATTCAATAATGCTTCCGTCCTAAATACCCTTTCAAAGGTGACTGAAATGCCTTAAAGGCTGTGCTGTTCTGGTCGCCGTCCGCCGTTCTGAATAGGACAGTGTAATGGAATCGCCCGGGATGTTACTCAGTGATGGTGATGGTGGGGGCTCTTATCAAATGCCCCTTTAATTGTGTTCTGTCTGCGGGGTGATGGGGAGCAGGAAGGGGCGACACACAGAGTCTAACCTCTGGCGACCATGGAAACCGATTTCAGGTGAACAAAACGGGGAGGGGGAGGTCAGTGCTTGGGGGCGGCAGGTGTGATGATGGCGCCTCCATTTCTCCTCAGCGGGGTGAGATGGACCCACAGATGAGGAGGGAGGGGTGAGAGCAGGCCCTGGACAGCAGGCAGCTACTGTAGGGATGGGGAGCCGTGTGGAAACCATCGCCTGTTTGGGGGGCTGGGGGGGTCACACCCCTACTTTATTATGCTTAAATAAATAAACATCCAAGAGTATCACAAATAAAATGATATGCACTAGATTAAATCAGAGGTGGACATCTCAGGTCCAGAAAGTAAAAATCCAGACCAAGATTTTGTTTCAACCAACCAGTTGAGTATAAAGAGTCACAGTCACAGAGGACTCAACTGGCTGGTTGAAACAAAATCGTGGTCTGGATTTTTATTTTCTGGACCCCTACTATCCACCTCTGGAATAAATATTGGAACTATATGCTAAGAGGACATGTTGGCCTGGTGGGAACATCCATTTCTTTACATAGTAAGTAAGTTTAAGTAGATTTATGATCATCCGACACAACTTCAGGGTCTCTTGAATGTAAACAAAAGCAACATGGAAATACATGGAAATAAAAATGGTTTGTGATGAAGTTTCTTGGTCATTTTTCCTTTACCGCTCTATTTTCCATCCATCTGCCAACCTTGGTCTGCATCGCAGTGCACATACACAATCCTACACTATCATACCAGCAAGTTACAGAAGCCAGTTAGCTTAACTGCAAGTCTTTGGATTGTGGTAGGAAACTAAATTCAATCTATATATACCCTATCAGGGGAGTATAATATTTAAAGTAATAAATATTGGGAATTTATTAAACAAAAAAAAAAATGTCCATCACAATGGAATGTACAGTAACACATAATCCCCCTATATACTTGATCATTCAGTTGTGGAGCACAATTTAAGATTAATTAATTTCCCTGCAGTTGGTCTGTTCACATAATAGCAGACAAAACATCCTCGGGCACACAAAAGCCGATAAACCGGAAAACACAGCGATGCAAGCAGAGTAAATAAATGTTAAAAGCTTCCAGGAGTACTGAGTAACGTGGAGCACAGTGCTCTAGAATATATCGTTTATTTATAACGTATCTATGTTTACTTAGATAAAATGAGTAAGGGTCCATAAAACTGCTCACGAACTGAACGGGGAGTTTTGACACATTATTTTTTTTAATTTACAGTCTTGATTGAACACACCTTTTCTGGAATGTTCTCTCCCACACCCATTCAGGTGTTCATTCTGCAGAAATCGGACACTGTTTCAAGCTGTTTCATCATTTATTGCTTGCAGTGTACGCCTGAACATTGAGCGTAGCGACGGCATGATAAAACGCATTGCCATAGTGTGTGTGTGTGTGTGTGTGTGTGTGTGTGTACTGTAGATGATAATATTCACTTCCAAATCTTTCTCATTCATTCAGAGGACCATCACTTTTAATAAGATACGCTCAGCATAGATATGAAACAATTAATGTACTCCTTTATTCAATTAAAACGTGGCAATATATCACAGCGTTATTACATTTTTTTTCATTTGTGCAACATTTATTAAAAAAAATTCTTATATTTTTCACAAGTTTGAGCTCATAGATGTAAGAAAACTAATAATTTGACTGTGAAAATGTTATTGGGCGGAAGCTTTTTATTAGGATAAAAAAACCAAAGTAATTCATGCACCTTCCGAATGCTGTTTCTGAGCAGGATGGATGACCTGTAACCTATCCCAGGCAGCACAGGGCAGAGGAACACTATGGATGGGATGCCAGTCTATCTCAAGGCATATGCATGTACTAATCACATACGTCATTCATACATGCTGGTCAGACTAGCTACACGTGTTTGTGCTGAAGGAAGAAAATAGAGGGAACCCCTGCGAGACAGGATGCGACATGCGACATGCGACATGCAAACCCCATGCACACAGAGCCAAGGTGCGAAGAAAATGCGTTACCCGCTGAGCCAGCATGCCTCAAAGTCAAGCGATTCAAAAATGAAATAAAATCGAAAAATACCTTCAATGCACGTTAAGCTAGAGGTGGCATTTAGAAGTACGGAAGGAAATTTATGACAAAACATTATTTGTACAATATTTTGAAAGGTAGCAGTTTTTCTTATTTTGAACCAAAACAAGCATGTATAATACAAATACATAACAAAAAGTGAAATGAAACTTCTACAGGAACAGATTTTGATAGCTTGCCAAACCTACAAATTCCTGTCTTACTTATGGTTGCTATAGCAAATGCTGGGCGGAAGTTTCTATAGCAACTCTGGGTGTAATACGTCTCTCACAGTTTCATTTACAACATTTTCGGCAGAGTAATACTAAGCATAATGTCTTTTTAGTAGTATCCTCTGGAAGACACTCAAATGTGTATTCAATTATTGTCATCCCTTCACTTAGGGGAGCTCTACGGCTAAAACAGTTTTTAAAAGTCCCATATAACCAGCTGCATGTTTCCTTGAAAGGCTCTTTAAAGGAAGAATTCCACAGTCCAGGGTAATGGTCTTCATTCAGAGCTCAGTACTGCAGTATCAAGGACACAGGGATGGGATGGAAGCGTGTAGGGTTACAGTGTGTGCAGGATAAATGTGGCCAGGACAAGTGTCCCTTCTGGGTCCCTCTCAAGGACAGATCACAACCAGGGGTGTAATCGAAAGCCAGCCATCCTAAGTGAGAGGTGCCAGGGGCTTGGTGGGGGGGAGGGGGGTGTGCATGCTACATGCTGGGGGTGTGCATGCTACTTGATGGGGGGTGTGCATGCTACATGATGGGGGTGTGCATGCTACTTGATGGGGGGTGTGCATGCTACATGATGGGGGTGTGCATGCTACTTGATGGGGGTGTGCATGCTACATGATGGGGGGTGTGCATGCTGGGGGGGGGTGTGCATGCTACATGATGGGGGGTGTGCATGCTGCATGCTGGTGGGTGTGCATGCTACATGCTGGGGGAGTGTGCATGCTGGGGGGGTGGTGTGCTACATGGAAGATCAGCATGACTCAGTCTACACGTTAAACATTTCTGACACCTTTTGTAATTTCTCAGTCGGTTTTGGTATTAAATGAGCATCACATTTAATATCCGTGTTACTTAGGAACTGTTTCTATCCTTTAAAACTAAGCAACTGTATATTTTGAAAATACTGTTATATTATGCACCTATTTAATATGCAGTGTATGTCATGTTATGCATGTATTTAGAAAGTTTGATATAAACACATACAGTATATAATGTAGTCAACTGAGCAAGATTCATATGGAGTCTTGTTTTGCATCAAAACTTTGAATTTCTGTCATATCATTGGGTATTGGTCATGTGATTCTGGGTTTTAATTTTGATTGGCTGGAGGCCTCACAGAACATGCCTGACCAGGAACCAGTCACATGAACCAAGGTGATCTCAGCCATTTTCAGCCCCAAATGCAGGCCTGGCTTGGTATCCCTTTGCAAGATATTTGACCTGATTTTCTTCAGTTAAAACATTCAATCAAATGACTGAAGAGTGGAAAGGTGAATAAAAAAGATCACATAAGTGCCAACTAAGGAGCAGTAATACTAACAGAGTAGTTCTAAACACAACAAAGTTTTCCTTCCCATATTCCCCAGCAAACGACAGGCATGCAGATATCTGTAATATAATGGCAAAGGCTCCCAAACCTCAAAGGCAGTGGAAGCTGCGGAGAATTAAAAGGGCTGCCTGTACTATCTAATTATATGCGATGACACTGGAGTGTGATGTGAAAACTTAATTGAAAATTCTCAGTGTTTAAACGGGGAGCTCTAAGGACAGGCGATCCACCCATCCAGCTAATAGGGAAAATCGCTGTATTTTCAAGCTGACTGCTCCATTTTTCAGACCAAAAACAAAAAACTAAAAAACTAAAAAACATGAGGGGAGAAAATGGCAGAGATGTGTAAGAATAATTAAAGAAAAGCCACAGGAGGTTGGAGGTGGACATTCAGTCAGCGCAGGTCTCTGTGTGAACGCTGACAGAAATAATAACCTAAAGAAACTTACTTTTGTTAAGATTGCATGTGAATTCTTTCTATCTCTGAGATTTCGGGAGCGTTACCCAAGCCTTCCAGCGCCATGAGCACGCTCTCTCTCGCTCTCTCTCGCTCTCTCTTGCTCTCGCTTGGTTACTGTCTCCATTGGTGACGCCATTGTCATCCCCATTCCCCAGTCTGGAAACCACTGTCTCATTAATGCAGGAGCTCAATGCCATTATCCCTGGCTTTTCCATTAAATGCTGTCAGGCAGATGGTTCCTGATTTGTTCAGTTTCATAACATTCAACATCTTTTATTATGATTTTATTTTCTCACCTTTGTTATTACAGCAAATAGTCTCCGCGTCGTCCGCTTGTGGTAGATGCATCCGTACTGAATTATTTTTTAAACTGTTCTTCAAAAATCTACTAAAACTGCTATTTCATATATATTAATTGGTCCCAGATCTCCAGACAGATCTGATTTGTGAGACTGTCCTGTATGAAATTCCAGTTGGGTCTTACTTAGCAAATTCAGGGTGATAAGTAAAACATTCTTGCCAATGAGATTCTGGACTCACCTGGTTTATGTGGAATGCAGAATGAGGCCTGCGAGAATTCCGGTGGAGAATTCCTCCAAGAGGATTATGGGAACTCAGGATGAAAGAGAATCCTAAAACACTCTGAATAAAACAGGTCACGAATGATACCCCTTCGAGCAGCTCTTCAGAGCCTAATACACCAGTATAAGTGTATCAGTAAATGCTTTATAGAAAGTGTGACTAATTTTTTTTTTCCATTTTCCATTGCAGGCCTGATAAGACAATTAAATTAATTGGAGAGGGAGATTGGTGACTGCAAAAAGCAGTCTCTTTGTTTCCAGCATGATTATCGCTCATGTTTTTGTGTAGTGGGTTTTTAGCTGATGAAACATGTTAACTGGAATAAAACGTTTTCTTTCATTTTGTGTTCGCACTTGTTTTGTGCTGTGCTTAATGTGAGCTCAAAAAAGGTTTTTCTTCAGGCTGAAGATCCATTTCAGAGCTGGAACAAAGACTTGCCATTTCTGAAGTTTTGCAAGGCCAAACAAAAACAATATATACTATTCAAGACACTGTATAATGTACCCCTGCCTTATGCCCTGTGCTGTCTGGGATAGGGTATAAGCCCTTCCTTACGACCCTGACCGAGGTAATTGGTTCAAACATGGATGTATGACATATGATAATTGCATATGATACCTAATATTATTGTAAACATAGCAAATACACTACCAGTCAAAGGTTTTTGCAAACCACAGGTGCTTACCATTTATTTCCATTTATTTCATAATCTGCTGATTTTTTATTCTTGTGAAACACTGGAAAGTTAAGTGCACAGCTATAAATGAAAATATAAGTCAAATAAAACAGGTTTCCTGTATAAAATTGGAAGGGTATGTAACAATGCATGTCGGACATCCTATTAATTGATTGTGTGGGGATGGTACAGTCAAATTCTAGGCTGTCCTTTAACTTTAAAATGCACTAGTTAACTGCTTCCTATGAAACCTTATAGAAAGAATGTCTTAATATTTGCTGTTATAACTAATAGAGGAGGTTACTTTGATGAACCAAAGATATGACATTTTTTTGCTAATAAAGGTACTCAAATGGTGAACATACTGTAAATGTATTTGTTAGCAAAGAATATTGAGTATATTTTTAGTAAATGTTAAGTGAGCAACATGCAAATGTAGACATGAAAATCTCAGTGTTGCCAAAAACTTTAGACTGGTAGAGTAAGTTGTTGAAGTTATTACTGCTAAGCTGTTTTGTATGTACTGTTAATGAAATTTGAGTTATAGTTTACTGCCTTTGGTAGTTGTGTCAGGTACACTAGCAATGGATTCCATTGTAAGGGCATCACGAAAGTTTGAGTCTGAGGAGAAGAGTTTTATAAAGTAATATTTATAGAAGTGGTAACTGTGGCATTGACAGATCAGACCAGCCCATTAAAGATGCAGGCATTGCAAAAGGTTATCAGAATGATTTTTACCTACAGTCCCATATCACTGGTCTTTTCCTGATGTGTGTAACGTTTTCATACTCTAATACATTTTGTCACGGGCAGGAATATATTCATAATGCAGCATTAAATTTTAATGCCAATCCTGGTAAACATGTCCAGAGTACCTGCTGTTTAGTCTGGGAACTGTTTTGTTTTGAGTTCACAGACAAAATCACCAGACTGCCTGTCAATAATTAACGAGGCACCGAGTGGCACTCACATTTTTAAGCAAACGTCTCTGTGTTGTTCGGGGACCTCTCCTGTCAGACTGGGAGCTGCTAAAACAGTTGCTTTCATTAGTTATTTTTCGAGTTCCGTTTTGATATTTATGTTCCACAGAGACTGCAAACGAGAGACTTTTTCAGCTTTAAATAAATCTCGTACACCAGTAGTGACATTACAGATTCTGTGATTTTTAAAAAATGTATTTAATGTTTATAAATTTTTATTTATTTATTTTTCTTTCTTTAGCTTCTGGAATTAGGCCTGCTTGTCTGGTGTAAATGACCAGACATCCAGCTTGCATCCATTTATTCATTCTTTCCCCATCGTCACATATCTGGGATGGTGCCCCCCCCCCAGGGTTATTCCCTGACTTGCACCTGTAGCTTCTGGGATTTGCTCTGGATCCTCACGACCCTGCAAAGGACAAGCAGGCATAGAAAATGGATGGATGGATCTTCACATAACCAGTGCTGAGTCACAGAGAGCCTGCAGCTTGCTCCAGGATGCTGAGAGCCCAAGGCTATCTGTACCCTGGAGAGGATGCCAGTCTACCACAAGGCAAAAAAGAGCCAAAACATTATGACCACAGATTTAATGCTGTTAGTCCTCTATGTGTCAGCGGTGTCCCACTGATGCGCAGATTCAAGAAGACCTCCAAAGGTGTCTTCTGGTATTTGGCAACAGAGAACATCCTGTATGTCCCTCCATTCGACCACTCTTGCTCAGTACTGACCAACACTGACTGGGACCACCTCAAATGGCTTGATGTTCTAGAGACACCCGACCCAGTTGTCTGTCCGTGACAGTTTGTCCTTCTTCAAAGTTACTTAGATCTTTATACTCGCCCATTCCTCCTGCGTCCAACTCATCAGCCATTTGCTTGCTGTTTAATATATCCCACTTCTTCAATAGCACAGTTGTTCTCAGATAATCACCATTATTTGCATCATCAGTGGGCAGTCATGATGTTTTGCTTCTTTACTGTTTACCGGGGTGGAGTCTGGCGCAGCAGGTAAGGACATTGTGCCTGTGATTGGACAACTGCTGGTTCAAATCCCAGCATTGACACAGTGATTTCGCTGTTGGGCCCATGAGCAAGACCCTTAACTCCTGACTCCTCCAGGGACTGGTTGACCCTGCTTGGTCAATTGCATGTTATTTTGGATAAAAGGCTCTGCTAAATAAATTAAATGTAAATATACTCACTAAGGGCAATCGAGACACGTCATGCATCCACAAGTCTCCAAACTGTGGGATGGAACCAAAACGAACAGGAGGGGCACCCTTCAGACAGGGCTGTCTGCCTATATCCCTACCCACCTCGCCATCGTGACACCCCCCCACCCTACGCGTATGGTCTGGTCCTCTCCGGCCGCCCACTCCCACCCCTCGTGGTGCTTCCTCAGCGCATGTTTCGGGCGGCGTGTGAAAATAATACAGGTTGTTCTGAAGACGATGATCTGCAGATCGTGGAATCAAATAAGCAGCATCGTCTGGCACGTCTTAATAGGAACCGCAGCTCTGGATGCCTCCGGGCGAGAAGTGCGGCCATTTTGAGTGACACACATGTGCAAACCCCTTCATATCCACTTCTGTAAGATCTTCCAGCAAGACAAAGCTGTCCATTTTAGTACAGCTCTCACGTATCTACTGTATAAGAATACTTGCTTCAAAAGGGACGTCACTACAAAATGTTTCTGCTTGTCTCACCAGGATTTCCCAGCATTCCTTGTAATTTCAATCTCTTTTTAGTTTGGTTTAGCAGACAGCCGTAGATGTCTGAACAGATTTCAGCCCTTGATGGTGGAAAATGAACTTTTCAACTTCCCCGCAGTTTAAAAGAGATCTTAGCCTATTTTTTAAGGGGTGCACATGCAGAGATGCAGCTTTACATGCAAACTCACTTACAAACACCTTTTAACCGGGAGAAAATGGACACTCATACATTCATCCGATGTAAATACACAGTATCGTGCAAGGAGGTAAAAACTGGACAATAAGACATAAAACTTTGTAAAGAACACACATTTTTTTTTTAAATCAGCAAACCTAAAATAAAGAAAATAGCAACAGCAGGTGTTCTGGTCAAAGGAGGGATACAGGCCGGAATTCGGGAAACGTGCGGGTCTGCATTATCCGGCAGAGAGCCCTGCCTAATTCCACAAAAATATTAGTGCGGATTCATTGGCCATGACACCATAATCTAATTAGAAAATATTCCCAAAGCAGACTTCCACTCACAGGCCACCTGGTCCAGCTTGGGTTTTACAGCAAAGACGGGGAAGGAATGTAATGCTGAGTTCATATGAGCATGCAAAGGTGCAGCTGATTAACTGACTGGAAATGCAGTGCACATCTTAGAGGCTTCACAGCACATGTGCAGAGAGCTTAAAACACACACACACACATACACTCACCTAAAGGATTATTAGGAACACCTGTTCAATTTCTCATTAATGCAATTATCTAATCAACCAATCACATGGCAGTTGCTTCAATGCATTTAGGGGTGTGGTCCTGGTCAAGACAATCTCCTGAACTCCAAACTGAATGTCAGAATGGGAAAGAAAGGTGATTTAAGCAATTTTGAGCGTGGCATAGTTGTTGGTGCCGGACGGGCCGGTCTGAGTATTTCACAATCTGCTCAGTTACTGGGATTTTCACGCACAACCATTTCTAGGGTTTACAAAGAATGGTGTGCAAAGGGAAAAACATCCAGTATGCGGCAGTCCTGTGGGCGAAAATGCCTTGTTGATGCTAGAGGTCAGAGGACAATGGGCTGACTGATTCAAGCTGATAGAAGAGCAACTTTGACTGAAATAACCACTCGTTACAACCGAGGTTAGCAGCAAAGCATTTGTGAAGCCACAACACGCACAACCTTGAGGCGGATGGGCTACAACAGCAGAAGACCCCACCGGGTACCACTCATCTCCACTACAAATAGGAAAAAGAGGCTACAATTTGCACGAGCTCACCAAAATTGGACAGTTGAAGACTGGAAAAATGTTGCCTGGTCTGATGAGTCTCGATTTCTGTTGAGACATTCAAATGGTAGAGTCAGAATTTGGCGTAAACAGAATGAGAACATTTGTTACCACTGTGCAGGCTGCTGGTGGTGGTGTAATGGTGTGGGGGATGTTTTCTTGGCACACTTTAGGCCCCTTAGTGCCAATTGGGCATCGTTTAAATGCCACGGCCTACCTGAGCATTGTTTCTGACCATGTCCATCCCTTTATGACCACCATGTACCCATCCTCTGATGGCTACTTCCAGGAGGATAATGCACCATGTCACAAAGCTCGAATCATTTCAAATTGGTTTCTTGAACATGACAATGAGTTCACTGTACTACAATGGCCCCAACAGTCACCAGATCTCAACCCAATAGAGCATCTTTGGGATGTGGTGGAACGGGAGCTTCGTGCCCTGGATGTGCATCCCACAAATCTCCATCAACTGCAAGATGCTATCCTATCAATATGGGCCAACATTTCTAAAGAATGCTTTCAGCACCTTGTTGAATCAATGCCACGTAGAATTAAGGCAGTTCTGAAGGCGAAAGGGGGTCAAACACCGTATTAGTATGGTGTTCCTAATAATCCTTTAGGTGAGTGTACAGTATATACATACTCACATATATATATATATTGCCTGCTGGTTCTTCCCTGTTTTTCATAAGTAACCAAGCAAAATACAACAATTTTGCATTTTTTTCACTGCAGTCATAGATTTTTATTAAACTGAGTTATTAAATTGGACCAGGAAACTGGTCCCCATAACGTAAAAAAACGGGTATTCATCTCGTTGTGGGGACACACACACACACACACGCGCACGCGCGCGCAGGGCAATGAGCCAAAACATTATGACCAACATCATTTGAAATGAATAACATTGACTGTCTTGTATAAACGGTACATGTCAAGGTCTGGGACATATTAGACAGCAAACTGAAAATCGATACTTGACCGCAGAAGAATCAGGTGGAGCTAAATGCCTGAGTGACGTTTATAAAAACCAAATCTTTATGGCCAGACGTCAGGGTCAGACTTGTGAAGTGCTCATGGTCAGCTGTGGTCCGACAAAGAGACGATACAGTCCACTGACAGGGTGTTGGGCCATCAAGGTGTGATGCGAGATGTGAATAAGATTATTCATGTCTGGTATGAACCAACAGACGGGTTACTGTGGCACAAATGACAGATACTTTTAATGATGTTTACGGGAGTAAGGTGTCACAACACACAGTATATGGATCCATGCTACACAGAGGCTGCAAATAGGCAGTCTAAGGAAATGTTTAAGGGTATTTATCTGGGTAGTACGTGTAAATTTGTATATTTCGGGGAAAACTTTAAAACATATGTCAATTAACAGTCAGAGTAAAAATTTGACTTCTGTTCTTCAAAATGTTGCCAATATCTTGTTAAATAGGTAGATGAACACCGCTTTGGTCCCCAAACCTCTCTTTGGAAGCATGGCAATCATTTGTTCAATTTTGCCATCAGCTCAGTTAATTTAATTAGTCAAATAACTCAATGAGATATTAATTAGCCCCACAAGGTGGAGTAGTGGTTAAGCAAAAAAATACATTGGTGTACTAGACAGTTGCTGCAGATATTGGAGTGACACTAAGAGAGATTTTGAAATGGTCGACACACTCTGACAGGCATAACATCATAGTTTTACACGAACATGAAGATCATTTTCTTTGACAGCCTAAGACTTTCGCCCAGTTCTGTACTTGACAGAAATCTACAATTTAAATTTATATTGTCCTGTAAAAGTGAAGACACACCATTATAAACCATTACTGGTCTTTCCAAAGACTGCCAAATAGCGTATGGTTTTGTGAATGGGGGCTGTTTTGCAAAAGGCAGCACTGGCTCCCTGTTATTATTTATATGGGCCGTCTTTGCCTGCCCCCGCTGTCTGTGATGTGTATGAATGCTTGCGCTCTGTTCTGTCTGACCCCTCGCAACCTGGACACCATCTGATGTCTGTCCGAGCTTTTCCCGGCTTCATCTCCAGCATATCAATCTATCATTTATGTATACTGTACACATACTGTTTTCCTCTCCTTTGCCATGCCAGCTCCCTTGTTGTGGTATTTCTATGTGGGTCATGAGAACACAGCCAAGTCCCCAAGTCATGTGACATCATTTTCCGTCCGCACTGGAGATGTTCCTGCAGCGTTGTCATCGCGACTGCATCTCATACGAGTGAAGGATGCCCGCGTCTTTAAAGTGAATCTGAACAGATTTCCTTCCCTTCATGGATGTCAAGGAACATCTGGCTACCTGATGTTTTATGATGTATATAAAAATACATCATATACAACCCAGGTGGGAGGTAATTAAGTAGCATTAATTTGATCAAAAACGAGAAACACGCCAGTCTGTCGAAAACTTTGTCATTAGCTCTGCATGTGTTGGTGCATGTGTCAATATTATACTCATAAGAAATGTTTTCCATTGTAACTGTTATTACTAATGTCATTCCCTATTTAAACTAACATGGAGTACATGGGTCAGACTGAGATTTTCATTCCCTCATTACTGACTAGTACTAAATTTTAGACTGATAGGTAAAGATGTCATTGTTGGACTGGAATCTCTATCAGTGCGTCACCTTGCCCCAAGCTCTCTTGCCAGGGGTGTATACAGGGGCGGGGCCAGAGGTACACTGGCCCCAGGTGAAAGCCAATTGGCCCCCAAAATACCTACTCCCCTGCCACTCACCGAATGAAAACAGATTATTGGCTGAGGACATGGCTGGCCCCACTGTATGAATTATAGTCCTTCTTATGCTCCCCACCATAAGAAATTCTATAAGTGCCTCTGCCTGTTCCTTCGACAGGCTCCAGACCATGTATTTGGTTGTAAAAGGTAGATGGAATGAATGGATGAATGGATGGACAGATGGATGGACGGATAATGTACTTATTAAACAGTTTCCTATTATTTCCCACCCAGAAAATTTCCCTAAGCAATACAATTTCTGCATCATTAAAGAATTTGAGCTCATAAACAACTGCTATCTGTCACCTCATCTCTGTTTTATGTAGAGGTTGACTCTCTGACATTTATGAAGCCCGCTTTCAGTGCTTTCATTATGCTATTAAAACACGATGACAAATACAACACAGTAATGCTGTATCCTTGATTTTAATAGCATTCTTTTCTTAGATTAAGGGCCAAAAAAGCGATGAAAATAATCATAGTGGTGAGCGTGTGCATTTTCATCGCCATGGCAACAAAACATTGCAGCCCATGGAGGACAGTTTGATGAAAACACACAACAACGTAATTGCCAAAAGAGGAACAATGGGGACCCCAAGCCCCAGCCTGCCTATCTTCCCCATACCTTTGACTTCCCATCCATGCAGATCAGGAAGAGAAGCTGAAATGTACCTGACAATCTCAGCACTGTGCCAAAAACCCCGTGGAGATCCACCCAAAGAACTTGCACATATCAGCTGGGTTTGAATAGCCTCCTTAAACCCTTGGATGTAGGTGTGTTAATAGGTGGTCCGATGTATCCATTGTTCTTCCTGAATCGAATACTTCATTGAACAGCTGTCTGCTCCTCAGTGGTGTATACAGGGGCAGGACCACAACCCTCAGCTGAAAGCTGATTGGCCCCAAGGCCCTCCCCCCACCTGTCACTCACCGATTCAAAATATATCATTGGCTAATGATAAGATTGCTGCCTCTGTATAAACTTCGGCCCCTCTAATGCCCCGTACTTAAAAAAAAATCGTAGAACTGCCCCTGTCCTCACCCGACCCACGCAACTCAGTTTTGCCAATACTGTCCCTACAAGGGTCCTTGCTTTTGTTCTTAGGACCTGTTCATCATAGGGGACCCAAACAGTGTCCAGACAGCTCTTTGCGTGATGAGAATCTGCAGGCATCCCTGCCATGTCAATGTCATCATCCTCAGGAAAATTTAAAATTTCACTGTGCATAACAATATGTGCTGTCAGATTAGATGTCACAAATGTTCTTTTTTGTGCATGCAAAATGCACGCCAGTCTCATTAATTTTATTATTTCTTTATATATTCTCAAGCATATTATGTAAATGGATACCAAAATACCATCTGTTACACAGTTCATTAAACACGACAACTTAGTTTCTTTTCCATTTATTTAAATTTTACATGCATCTGATGGAAAATTTGGCCGTATCTTGATGAAAACTGATTCCGTGCGCGGAACCATATGCTTAAATCAAGCTAGCGCTTGTACAGATGACTGAATTGTGAGAGAAAGGTTAGAAAAATGTTGCCTGTGTTACTTCTGACATTATTTACGTCGGTATAAGAACATGGAGTGTTCCCTATACAACTGTATAAAGAATTATTGAAATAACTTAAGTACTGTGAGAAGTGGGGAGGTGGTTCATGTTCTGCAGGTGGAGATAAAATCAGAGAAGGAAGCCCATTCACTCACCAATAATCAGGTATGAATTACAGAAGGCAGAAAGTGGACATTTTTTAGCCAGAGAGAGAAATTGAGCTTCACAGCGACCAGACACTGTCCTTGCATTCTGACCTGGGAATTTCCAGTCTGCTGGCCCCTTTACCAAGCTTAAATGGCTGTCTCAGATATTTGTTCCACTCTCCCAGTTTGTTAAATCCCAAGCATTTCAATAAAGTCGCCTGTAACATCCCCCCAGTTCCCATGTCACGTTCATACGTCGGCCGCCCCGGCAGAAGCAAATCGTACAGACACCATTTTATTTTTCTGTTTGAAGAACCCATCCAAATCAAATAGAGCTGTGATTAAATTCTTTGAGCAGGTGAATAAATAACTATGTCAAAGGCTGTAAAGCAAATCCCGGGCTGTTTCTCTATACCAAGAATGCGAAGATCGTACTTGTGGTCTTGGCAAGACCCGTCTTGCTAACTTGCCTCCCAAGAACAAACTTCGGGTGCAATGAATCATGGGATTGGTCTCTTTCAGTGAGGATGCAACCAACGTGCCATTGATATTTAGGGTGGGTGAAGAATAACATATGAATATTATTGCCCTCTGTACTTCTGTTCTTAGTATTGGAGCTGGTCTTCGGCAATGGAAGATCACCTAACATGGCTACACGAGAACACAAGTATGGTCATGAACACATGTTGAGAAATACCCACAATGCTGACTCCTCCCAGACTCCGCCCACCTGGGGGCCTGGTCCGTGCTGCCCACATATGTGCCTGTCTACTTGCCTCATGAGGTAATCGCTTGGGAGAGGAGCATTATGTGTTCAATTTCACAGTGATTTCCAGTTTGGATGCCCCTTACAAGGACGTGCATCGCGAGCGTTCGTCACGCTATATGGGGGCTGCCTCTTCTTCCTCTGGGAACGGGGACGGGGCGACTGCAACATCTGTTCACTCCAGCAAACGCCGTTACGCACCGCGCCGGCATCCCACCGATGTTCTGTTCAAACGGATCATCTTAATTAGCATATGCTGCCAAAGGGTTATTTTTTAGCCCAGGTTTTTTTTTTTGTTTACAGCTACATCAATTCAGATATAATGTAAAAGTACTGTCAACATTATCAGTGGTAACATTTTGTACGTAAATTTATATACGTGTCTAATTTTCTCATTATCTTTTTTTCACTTATGAATCAATCTTTTGTTTTTCCACCCTGACTTTTAAAATTGTAAAACGTTATCTGTTTTTTTGGTCCGTCTGCAATGCAGCTCAATTTATTCGCTTCATATCGAGTCCTAATGTTGAAATTGGCATCTTCTGTAGCACCTGAGTGAAACTTTTTTTTTTTTCCACGGTACATTAAAGTCTTTTCAACAAAACTGCAGCTGCAGTGACCCTCCGTCTCTCCTATCTTGAATACGGCGGTAATTTAACGTCTGATTTGCACAGTTTATTTTTTTCCACATCTTGCAAGCTTATGATACTGATTTTAGTAATGAAAATGTGAATTGCTTTTTATGAAACTTTATGCCAGGGATGGAAAGGGATTTTGAAAAAGGTCACGCATTTGCATAATAGCTTAAACGTAATAAATACACAAAACAAATATAAAACTTATACTGAGACTTCATCGTGCACTCTTCCCGTTTGCATCAAATAAGTGCCTCGGAATTCATTATTAAGACAGAAAAAGGTGCTGCAAACTTAACAACAGATTGCTTTCGGAAATAACCTAGAGATGACGCTATATCCTGCATTTCTCGAGTGAGTTAAGCAGGATTGAAAGGTCCATTACCTCGCCGGGCATTTGGGGATATCACAGTAGGTAATAAACACCGCAATGTGACACTTAGTTCGCTTGGGAATCACGCTGTCAGTGACCTATCAGTGCCAGAGTGGAAGGTGATGCAGATGCCATTTATGACACCGTGTTTGACGATGCGCGGTATCTCTCTGTCATCGTGTAACATCTTGGGAAGGTGGATAAACAGGATGCCATATCTGAGAGGATGAAGACCACCATCACCTGCTCATAGGTTACAAATGTTTGAATAGAATTTTTTTCTATTTTCAATGGCAATGGTAGAATATGAGTACAAAAGCAGTTCTTTGTATAAAGGTGAATGTTGCTTGAACATTTGAGGAAATCTTGCATTCAGCACGATTTTAATCGGGCATGAAGTTGAATGGTAGCTCTGTTGCAGCTATGTAACGATTAGTTATTAATTAATTTTTCAGATTCCATAAAACATCACTAATAAATGTATTAACAGGTCATAAAAATGGGCAATAATTTCATGAACAACCCACTGGTGAGGAATGGGAATCGTTTTCTTATAAGCCTTTGAAGCGGTTGAGTTCTGTTCATAATGAAAAATGGTACAAAATGAACTTAAAGCGATTCTCAGCGGCTCTGTCATTAAAGTAATGAATGCATTCCCAGCTTTATATGAATGTGGGGACAAAATAAATTAAAATTGTCTTTCCTCACCATGTTAGGTAACTTTGTAAAAAGTGTTTCTTGAGGCTACGGTGCCATTTGTGGCCAGGATGAAAGATCAGGCAGCCGTTTGATCGTCGGTCGTTATCCAAAAAATATATTACTTATGAATATTTAAAAGGCGGATTCGGTGTAATAGAACAGGGAAAAGCATTAAATAAAAGTCTTGCGGATAAACAGATCACTATCTGGATGCAGCAAAACTATCTCCGGACGAACTTCAGATGAATCATTTCAGGAATGGTTTCACCAACCTGGTTAATAGCTTGAGGAAAAAACACAGAAATAGCAGGGATTGTACCAGAAAAGCATTAGTACACAGAGATGTAATGTCTTTGAGGATTACATGTTATTGCAAGGGCATAGATTTGAATATGGACACTAGGGACGTGTCCCTACAATGTGGGAGTACTGTGTGTGTTTAGGGGGGAGGGGTTGGTGCTGATTTGGTTCCTACCCAAGTTGAATCCAAAGCTAAGCCTTTGAGTTGTTGCCTCCTGGTTTGTCAGGTTAACAGAGAGCTTAAACAAACAATTTCTTCCTCGGCTTGTCCTTTTAGTTCCCGTGCAACATCTGAGGCAATTTCCTCTGAACGAGAGGATGGAAATACAAGACATCAGGCAGCTTTAGAGCTTTTCCATTCTGGCTCGGGGAAGATGTTGATGTCGATGAGGGTGGAAATACCTCCAGCATACCCTCCCTCCCCAGAAGTAAAAAAATAACCCCTGATTTGAACCTCGGTGATCTTTACCTCCCAGATCGATTTTTCGGTGACCCCCTAGATTTCATGGAGCTATATGCATTAGGCCGCTTGTTTGGGATCAATTTAACGTGCGGCGGTAACGCATTCGCGATTTGCTGACTGGCCGGCAAAACTCATTACTTTACAAATGCTCTTTTCCAGAGCCCAATAAGTTCTTAACTGCATTCAGCATTTTAAGAGGTTAACTTCATTCATGGCGCAATGATTGAGCTTCTGCTATTCCTTTTAATTCCTTTAAAAGTATTATCGACTGGAAAAGGGGGAAACGCCACACTGGCTTCTGAGAGGACGACATACTTCTGGGTAAGGCCCCCAGAAGGGAACATTCTCAACAAGCTGTGACTTGTTAGTAAACCTGTGAGCAGGAAGGAAGTGAGAATTTAAGCAATGCATACAGAGCATTCGCTCTCCTCTACGTTGATCATTCCGATCACACCTCTGCTGTTCATTCCTGCATCACCTCACATCACCCTTGTCTGAAACGCAAAAATCCAGTACAAAAATACTCACAATGTGGCCAGAGGGAGTGGATGCAGTGTTATATGAATGTTTTGGTGGTACAGACAGGGGAGTGATGTGCCTAGAGGAATATGTGTCATCCATCACTGACCACATCAGCAAATGTGAGCATGGTGCTATGTTTACTGGCTCCAAACAACCCCGAGGCTGAATTTGGATGTCCGCTCCTTACTCAAATGCATCAAGCTTCCTTCAGAAGAGGCCCAGCTTCACATCTGATATTATCAAGTCGAAGCCACCTACATCCAGATGATCCAGAATCACCTCAACACCAATGACCCCTGACACATGTAGCATGGTTTGAAGTCTGTCACCGTCAACTAAGGGAATAGCTACAACTACACTTCTAGAGGGTACGTTTCCTTACCTGATGTGCTCAAAGACTTTTATGCATGGTGTGAGGCTTCCAACATACCACCATCATAAGAACTACAGCCCCGCCTATGACCCGATGCTGACCATCACAGTGGTTGAAGTACAAAGAGCCCAAACGAGACCAAAAGCTGTCCCTGCTTACAGGGAGAAGGAATATTCCTTTCAGGTGACTACAGCCCTTTGGGACTCCCCTAGCACCTCATGTTGCCTCCGGTTGTTATTCCTAGATTCTTCAAGAAAACCACTATCATCTCTGTGCTAAGAAGTCGCCATTGAAGTGCCTCAGTGACAAAAGCCCTCTTGTTGGCATGGAGTGTTTTGAAAGGCTGCTCGTGGTCTCCATCAAGGGCTCTATGATTGACCTACCTGCAGAACCTCTCTACTGCTAATGCCATATCTTCTGCTATTCGCCCGCCACTCTCCCATCTGTACCCTGAGGACAATGTTGTCCAAATGCTGTTTGTCAACTTCAGCTCAGTGTTCAGCACCTTCACGCGCCAAACTCGGATCAGCAAACTCACCGCTCTGGGACTAAGCATCACACTATGGAACTGAATCCTTGACCTCCTGACCATCAGGTCTCAGGTAATCCAGATGCGTGACCAGAGAGCTTCTCCCTGCTTCACTGGAGCCACCAACGGTTTGTGTCATTGGTCCTGTACTGTTCACATTGATTCATGACTGTGTTGCCAGACACCCAGCCAAACATATCATCAAGTTGGCTGATGACTCCACAGTGGTGGGACCCAGCAACAGCATTGGAAGGGCAGCCCACAGTGAGGAGGTGAGTCACCTGGTATCCTGGTGTGAAGTTAATCATTTATGTTTATCACAGACAAACTGAAAGAGATGGCTATTGACACATGTGGACCACTCCACTCTGCTGATTGATGCGACAATGGTGACATGACAGGAAATAGATTCGTCCAGCTAGGTCAAGAAAGCACAACAAGCCTTAGGACACTGTCACTGGTTTATACTGCAGTACTGTGGATAGCATCCTTATTTGTAACATTAACATCTGGTACAGGAAGGCTGTAAATGAGTAGCGAAGTCTGTTCAGTATATTACCTCATCCCACCTTCTTGTCATTGTGAAAATTTACACTACTCTGTGCTTCAAGAGGGCCAATCATACCAGGAAGGACGACTCTTACTCCTCATTTGGGCTCTTCAGCCCAAAGGATGGTCGAGAGGCTCAGGAGCTTTCACGCCAGAACCACCAGGTTCAATAACAGCCACTTCCCACAGGCAATCAGTGTGCTGTACAGCTCAGTGTAATTCCCTCCCTCTTTATGTACACAACAACATCCCCGCTGAAAAAAATGAAACACACAGACACACACGCGCACACACAATGGGCAAGTCTTTTTTCAATCTCTGCTTCTAATAAAAGCTGAAAAACAAAAAGCAAGCAAGAAAAGACAAGCAAAATAGGTAACTGGAAATAGGCTAAGTATTTTAATAAGAATTTATATACGTATTATTTTTCTCTGTGGTTTGGAGTGTCTGTGTGTCCATTTGACAATCTCTTTAATCTTTTTAAAGTGGTTCATCAGCCTCCCAGCCTTACTGTACAATGTATCTTCTGGGACTGTTATTGGATGCTTTATTTATTCATGGCTTCACTTTGCAGGTCCTCTGCTGCCGAAGTCCTTCTTTAAGGTAAACATCATTTAACCCAGCCGTGCAGTTATTTCTGACATTTTAGAGAAACCAAGAAGATCTTTAACGGCTTGCTCTACTGTTCCCCGTGTCTTCGGAGCTGTCCGGTCCTGAATCCATAAGGAAGGTCATATCAAGCTCCAGTTTCCTAATGCATCCGGAATATTCCCCTGTGGGCCAGGCGTATGCTGGAGGTTCCCAAGAGAAAAGGATGCAACAACTTCCACGCTGGTACAGAGGAATAGAGCTGCCACCTGGAACCCCCCGAAATATTCAAAATGGACTCTTCCACAAAAACCTCCAGCCTTTAAAATCAATGCAGGGGACTGAGTTATTCCACTAAGAGGGGATTAGATTGAGCCTGAGACTAGGCAGTGTTCCCGGTCGAAAATGCCTGCGGGTAAATTTCTTAGACCTGCCCATTGGTTTGCCTTGGAAAAAATGTGAATGATTTGATGATGGATACAAATACAGTAGATTTAAAAAACATTTATCCCCAATAACATTTATCCCCATAAATCCCAATACCCTTGACCCTTAAGGAAACACTTTTCAGTATTCCCAACTGAAAGCAAGAAATAATCAGCTCCAGAGAGTGAGGCCACACATTTCTGCTGCAGCCAGCTGTGCTCCCATTGATGCCTACTACCTGCAACGAGTGGGATCGCATTTCCTGCGAGAATCACCAAAGCCCCCCCCCTCCGGATGGGCAGGAGCTTGCACCCTTTCTGAAACACATGAAGGCAGGTCGCTGACCCACACACATGAAGGAACATGATGTTCCAAAGACCCTCCCTTACATCACAGTGCTTCAGAATGCGAGATGACAGGTGTGGTCGACTCTCTGCCGTCCGCCAGCTTCAAATGGAAAGAGTGAGGTTTGCTTTCATGTTTATCCTTCACAGGTGCTGCTGGTGAGAGGCATCAATACCACCCAATCATATACAGTAATGCTGACCAATGAATACCACCCAAACATATGCAGTAATGCTGACCAATGAATACCACCCAAACATATGCAGTAATGCTGACCAATGAGCACCACCCAATAATATACAGTAATGCTGACCAATGAATACCACCCAAACATATGCAGTAATGCTGACCAATGAATACCACCCAAACATATGCAGTAATGCTGACCAATGAGCACCACCCAATAATATACAGTAATGCTGACCAATGAACACCACCCAAACGTATGCAGTAATGCTGACCAATCAACACCACCCAAACGTATGCAGTAATGCTGACCAATCAACACCACCCAAACGTATGCAGTAATGCTGACCAATCAGACTAGTACTTAATCTGTAGCTTTATTTATTTGTACTTATTTCGGAACTTGGGTGTAAGTAATATTTAAACTTTATTTGAATCTGTCTGTCTGTCTGTCTGTGCATCAACCAAAACTGTGGTCGATTCTTGATCTGATGCAGCCCTGCATGATTGACAGACACTTAACCGGCATCTTTTGACCTCGATTTCAACCAAAAGCCATCCTTTGCTGACACATTACATAATGTGTTAATTCAATTTCAGGCTATTGAACTTCAGGCTGTGTTTCTTTTTCTTGATGAAGGATTCACATGAACATTTTTTATTCCGCTGAATGCCGTAACCAGAGCAACAGATGACCCCATTGTGTATCCTGTCTATGGTAAGAAAAGATACAGAAATTGATATATTGTAATTTTCCCTTTTTTCTATCCATCGTTTCTCCTCAAAAAGATCAGACAAATTCAGCCAAATGAATCCACTCTGGTTCCCATCGCTCCCAGTCCTCAGTATCACATTTTGGGACTGTGCAGTAAACCCTGTCAAAAGTGTCGACCGACTGCGGTGCTCAAACGCCATTCAGCTCCCCCCCGTATGCTATGATGCATTTCAGGGTTCTAGCTTCTGCACATCCATATGAACAATGTGGACATCGGATTTAAAGGGATATTTCAATCAGCATAATGAAATCCGTTGAAATCCCTTTAAAGAATAGTAACAAGTATGCAATTCTGAATATAATCCAAGCTCATGTGAAATGATGCAGTAATTCTTAGTTTTTTTTTTTCCAGGTTTCACTTGCGAATTACATGCATTTCAAATGTATGCTTTACTGAATTTATTTATGGGTATGCTGAATAAAGTGTAAACACTTCAGGATTAAATTCCACAGCATACCAATGTTTGGTATGCAGCCGAAGTCTTATTTTAATGTTTTTCATACACACACATACGGATTTAATTAGCTTCTGCCACACCGAGAGGAGCACGTTGGAAAACAGCAGCAGTATTGACATGCCGCATGGGTGTCTAGACGAGAGATGTCAGCAGCAGTCTGCGTCAGACGTCTCCTGTCATTATCATCTCCAGCAGGCCCGGGGTTTTGGCGATGCACTGGGCCGTGTGTCACCGGTAAAATGTCACAGAGTGTCGTCACTCTGCCGCCTGGTCCCCAGCAAAAGATCTCGCTCCGAGGGCCGGAAACACGCACGAGGATCAGCCTGAGTCAGCCCTTAACTCCAGGATGACTGTGGGCTCAGTCCCTCCGTTCGGGAAACATGTGAGAAAACCAGGAGCTGAATAGTGGCTGGTGGGTCTGGCTAAAGCCAGATTTAGACCTTCAACTGGCTAAATCCTGAATTCGGCAAAAAGACCAATCCAAAAAGTACAAGTGTACATGCAAAGGCGTGAAATGGACTTCAGGCTTAAAAAATAAATCGCTGAACGTTCTAATGTGATACGCAGTTATGGAAACAGCAGACAGAGCTGCAGAGGGTCATGTATTTGGTTGTCTGGTTCAAAAAAAAGGAAATTATGTTGATTAATGCAAATCAACACTTAATAAATTGAATTAAGGCTGAAGGTTCCTCCTGTGTGTTTCTTGAAAGACCCTTGAAAAAGCTAAATCTATAAATATGAAAGGGTCGTGTTCTCATAGTTAAAAGACTACTGCTTTATAATCTGAACTAATCATCGTGTCAGCATCGCATGTTCCATTGGGCCGCCTCATTCTAATGAAAGGCATGACAAATATTTGTTAAATACATGAATTTATCTGTCTTGAATAAAGTCATACACTAATACATTATATTACATTCATCCAACTATTGCTGTTTCTGGAATTTCCTCTGGCTTAACTTTACTGTCTGGGATGTTACCCCCCCAGAATTCTCCTCTGGATTCATGGGACACCCTTCAAACACCCATTGCTTCCAACAGTACCAATTTGTCCCCAAATCTGTGAATCTGCCCACCTATTTAGTGCAATTCATACCATTAAAATCCACTGTAGATCACAGCAAAATGTTTCAGAATCAAACAAACAAATTGCACTTAAATTCCATGATGAACTCAAAGCGGCTTTTTCAATGGGAAGCGTCATGGGGAGCAGATAAGGGGCGTGAGGGGGGGGGGGTCCTGCCCGTGAGATCTGACAGCTGCTCTTCCCCTTACCCCGTAAACAATGCACGTTTTGTGGGAAACAGTAAGTAATATTAGTTTCACAATAACTTGTTACAAGTTTATAATTGATCTGCCCTAGTCATGGATAAGCTATTACTACAGGAACTAATTTAAATCCAATTTAAATGATATTTAATGATATTTCTTCTGTTTTTTTCCCATGAAGACAAATGTGAAAAATGCTTGTGGTACTACTGCTAAAAATGAACTCCAGCCAAGATAAAAACAATCTGTCCTGCTCCTACATTAGTCTGTGCAAATGCATGACGTAACGAGACGAAAACAGACATGACTCATGTCAACTAGCAGATTATGCAGCAGCCAATGGGAATAAAGGCTCATACATCACTCAAAAACAAACTCGTCCAAACATCCTTTTGGAAGCTTTTCAGTGTTCATCCAGGTCATATGACTAATCAGTCACCTTTTACCATGTAACAAACTTAAAGATGTTCTCAACAAACATTTAGCTATGATTTTCAGTTTCTATGACAACCATTTAATAAAGGTATTCATGTTCCCAAATAGAAGAGTTTTTTCAATTCATATATTTAGCTAAATAACGTGTAACAATAGTTAAACCTTTTCTCAGGATGGTGTTCAGTGGGCCCCAGTCCTCAGAATCATCCAGAAGCTCTACTTGATGTTGATCTCACCCAATGGCACCATACAAAACGACACTAATTCAACTGAACTCCCCCAACAGCAAGTGGCATTAACAGAAGATCACTGCCCCGCTGTGATGTCAGGTGTGAAATCAAGAATGCGATCATGTCAATTAATGATACCTGTGGTTTGAGAGGCGGGAAACGGCTGTTTTCATACTGAAAGGGTATTTCGGCATTTTAAAGCTTTCAAAGACGGTCACATTTGAATAGATGAACTAGTGCTTTGGGAAATGTCTGTTTTCTAGATTGGGTTAAATCTTTTGTGGTATTTTGCTTAGCAGCAAGGAGATTCCATGTATCTGAAGTAATCCACCTGACAAATCCGATGGACAGCAAAGGTGATTCCCAATAGGGGAGGGTACCCAAACCCCGAAGAGGGGGCTCTGCTTTGTGGGCTCTTCTTTGTCTTCTTCCACATTCTCCCCAGGAGAGTCACTTTCCAGCCAGAACTCTTTGTTTCCCAGTCCCTGTTCCTTCATTTCCTTAATGGGGCTATAATGATGGGAATCCATTTCTTCAAAGCGGCGACTCTGTTTATATGCATTCCCACCGTTTTACGGACACGCTGGTGTCAACCATAAGTATCTGGGCAGCGAGCGCAGATGCAAGACGCTCTTACAAAATAGACTTTTGTCAGTCAGCAGAAATTGCCAGTACGACAGTATGAAATTGACCGGATCCCCACTCTGATTGAAAACGCCCATCTCCATTAAACTCAACCTAACATGCACCCAAAGCCCCAGTTTTGTCTCCTGCTGGCTATTCTTCTCCCCACACAAAAGAGAACAAGAGAGAGGGAAATAAATAACTGAGGTCAGAGCCAATTGAGCACAAGAAGTCAGAGGACTTAATATCTGGGCCTGCTTTATCTGAAATGTAAACCGTCAGCTGTCCATGGTATGGTTCTGCTGCAGTGAATCCTGTCCAGGTAATCTAGCAACAGAGTAACAAACTGGTACATCAGATATACTGAAATTTGTCACAGTGCAAACAAAAAAAAAAGCAAACAGTGAATTTGTTCTAAAACGTATCTAGACAAACGACATTATTTTCCAATCAGTAAACCAATCCTTTGTTTTGGTGTCTTTTGAGAATAGAAGCACTCTGCATCCATTGACAGTACTGCTGATCTGCACTGAAAATGTGCAGCGCAAAACCAATAAAGCTGTCTCATCAATCCCTGCGTAAAGAAGTGATTTGCACCCATCCTACTTTCTGCACATATATCTTGCTGCCCATCAGTGCTTAGCTTGTTTGCCGGGAAGATAACGGGCAATCAGATAAAACGCAGAGCAGGGAACGTACGCTCCAGTACATGCCCGCCCTCCGCCCCGTCCACCTCAGAACACGTAATCACTGGATTTTAATGTTGCTGTTGGGACTGTCACCAGAAGTGCCACTCACCCTCCACTAGGTGACACTGAGCATTGTTATGAGAAAGTGCCCCATTCCAGGGTCACAGCATTAAACAATGCCCTCCCCCACCCACCCCAAACAGCTATGGGGACATCCTGAAGGCCACTGGGTCCCTGTAGTCCCAGTTAAACTGTATCTCGTACTTCAGCAACATCATAAATAACACAAGAATCCAGCACAGTAGAAACTCGTCTCTTTGTGCAATTGGCAGAACGGATGCAACCGAGATTCACACATATTTTTTTCCCTCGCACAGTTAACTTACTGAACAAAGCAATTTATATAGAGTTGTGGTCCAGATGAGAGAAAAAAGTAAAAGCCCAGTTCACACATCAGAGCAGAAACCCTTTGCAGTCATTTCACTTATAAAGCGGGACCACAGGAAATTGGCTGGTTTTATTTAGCCATCGTTTGTATGCCGCTCTTCTGGAGGACGGCATGGAAACAGACATGATAATCGCACGATAAACTGTAAACTGAGCCCTCATACATGTTGTGCCTTGAAATTATAAATAAATAAAACTGGCAAAGGCCTCAGTATAGCTTCCCTTCGTGTGATTTGCAGAAAATTGAAAGAGCAATATTTCATAGGTCGCAGCACGATTTCCCTGTAATTTCCTAACCTGAAACACGGAACCCATAAAAGGAGATGCTAGCTTTTTCCTTTTATGCTACTTAATGCCTTCGGAATACAGACAGGAAGTTACTCTGCCATTAATACGCTGGCTGCATTCCCTTTATTCACTTGCATGTCTTGCATTTGCTTCATGTTCGTTGTCATCGTCCATTGGATGCACTGTCCAATTAGAGTAAAAAAACGGCACAGAAAGGCGTTGATCTGGGCTGGGGGTTACGGCTGGGCTTGGTTCAGCTGATTTGTTGCTGTTTTTTTATTCTGTAAGCGGCCTGCTGTCATTCTCTGTTCCGCACGTCGCGATGACAATGACACGGGTATGATCCCCTAGAGTGTGACTCGGTGGTGAGCACTGGATGGGGGGGGGGGTTTAAATTACCAGGATGGATGCATGGCCAGCGTGTATCCGCTGGTGGGAAACCAATGCACAGGCAATTGTGTCCTGGGAAAGTATTTTGGAAATGAAAAATAAGCTCTGATCAGCAACGCTTGCCAATTAACGTAATACGAGGTCCCAGTTAGGTCAAAGGTCATTGACTTAATATTTTTTTTTGGCTGTGGGAGGAAGTCTTCAGACCCTGTGTGTGTTTTATTCAACCCACATTTTAAAGTTATATGTCAGGAAATACACATTCCTCCTGTTTCTTAATGTTGCTGTCTGTATTTTATAAGTGGCTTAAGCAGTATAAACACAGTCATGAACCCTAGAAGCCATGAGTTCACATACATTTCACTGCAAACGTTTTATTCAGTTGTCAGAAAACAACAGAACAAACCCAGGGTAATCTACTAGTAGGCCAGCATTCAGAACATGATTGGCATGACAGGCAAATAATGGGGCAAAACAAAAGAAAATCAGATACATTGAGTCAAACAGACCCCCCATGCTGCTTCATCTTTGGTCTTCACCAGCTACACCTGTGCCTGAATGAGATTTTCAATAAATATTTTGCCTTGGGCAATACACAACTGCATGCATTTTATACATAAACTGACGCCTGTTTGATTCTAAGCATTAGACTGGGAGTTCAGAATCAATCACCCTTAGAGCCTGTGTTTCTTTGTTGGCAAAAAATGGAAAATGATCCTGACTTAGTACATTCCTAGTACCTAGTACTTTTTCACATGGCTGATTCAACATAACAATGGCAAAATCCTCTGGGAAAAAGTAAGTCTGTAATTGCCCAGTCCTTAAAAAAAACTATGAAATGTGCTGGAACAGACTCTAAAAAAAGTATGCTTCAGAATGAGGTCTGACAGAGACAGCGGCCACAAGCCAGGGTTAGTCAAAGCAGTGCTAGCTTATCTGTATGCCAGTCTCAATAAATCACCCCTCAGAAAGCCTCCTGATAAAAATTGCTCACTTAAGCGTTTATAGAATAGAACCTGCATTCTGTTCAATAACCTCTTAAAATAATTTTTACTTAATTGTTGTAATATGACTCCAGGTTACCTCCCGTAGGCCTGTCTGTCCTGTTAGCACCTATGCAAAGAATTGAGCACAGATGGCCTCAGATTCTCCTTTAGTCAAGCAAAAACTAATTGCTTATATAGACAAATAGTGTTAGGTTATGATTACAGCACTGCTTCTGGTGAAAGACTTTTAGAATTAATTGTGTTCTAAACAATTACTTACTACATATTTTGTAATGGCATTATCGCAGAACAGAAAAGCTGTTTTTTCACCATAATGTCTAATACTACTGTTCATTTAATATATTCCCATAAAATAATTTAATCACATGAGAGGTCTAAGGAACATGAACCTTCCGTTCTTTGAACAGATTCTTTGGACTGACATAAAATAGAGTCTGAGTCAGTATGGTGAACATCTGCAGTACTACTGTGCTTTTAACTAATCTACTCAAAATGCCACAACAGGAACCTTCATTACCTAAATAAAGCTGATTTGATTTTCTCAAGGTTTAATAAATTATGCCAATTGTACATGGAACAGTGGTCCTCTGGGTTCCATAAGGAGATCGATTGATCCTATCCTTGGAATCCGAAGAATATTGCATTAGCATTTCATCTGCCCACCAGCATTCATTAAATATGGCTTTGAGGAGCGTGTTTATGAACACAGAGCAGTTGCTGAACACGGTCATTATGAAGAATGTCTGGAAAACACGTGACCACTGATCATTGCTTTTTGATTGGCATTTTCGACAAGGAAAGGTCATCAGTCAGGACATTACTATTTTAATGGGAATCTCAATGGCCCGCATGCCTGTTCGGAATATTGATCGAGGTTCGGAATTCTGACTTGCGTTCTGCCGCTTGCATCCTTCACCGCCTGATGGAAAGCAAATTTTCTGGTCGTGTCAACATGACGCAGCATGATGGGAATAACAGGGGCACAGACTAACGTCAATGAGATGGTTATAGCCAAAAGTGATAGCAAAACTTGCTAGTTAATATGCTAGGTAGTTAATACCACTGCTTACCATAAAATATGAATATTGACGGTTAACCTGATATCAAAGAAGATTACACTTGAAATGACAGTATGTTTCAGTTCAGTTCCAACCCACTCAGATGAGACTTGCCACCCGAGCATAATGATTTCAGGGAGGTGGATGAGGATAGATGGAGGAGGGGGTTGCTGGTTAGGTTTGGCATAATGGTAACACCCCCTCCCCCCCACTTCACAAATGTTATTGGGTAACAGCAGAACACCATCAAAATACCATGGTAAAATTTGCTGACTGGTGGGGGGGTGGGGATAGAGGTGGCGGCAATAAAACTTGCCTAGTGGAGCTAGATAGACAGTGGTGGTTAAACGATTTGCCGGCTAATTTTTTGTTTAACGCTGCTGAATAGCGGAACAACATTGTGCATCAATCGCGGGTGTCAGGGAGCTGCGGCCAATTTGCGCGAGACTCCCAGAACTTTGGGAGGGGCGAGACGTCTGCTCACTGCATGAACCTCCAGGTGATCAGAATGGTCCATACCCCATAACACTACTAATGCAAGCATATGAAGGGACCTGCCAACATTGTAATGAGAAAGATATTTTTATGGAAATGAACAATGAGGAGTGTCATACAGTGACTGAACTACATGACCGAACGAGGAAGGAATTAGAGAAGCAGACCAAATTGAATGTAAAGGTATTAAAACTGAATTATACAGCAGGTTTTCATTTGAAGGCCAAATGACAGTATCAAGGTCTAAATCGTATGTAGACTTTGCAGGTGCTATTTATAGGAGATACAGAGTTTCTGTTCATTTCCTGTCTTTTGTCATTTAATTGAACACACATTCTTTCTCTTTGAATATCAGATTGATGTCACGTTCTGCTCGCCACGTCTGTCTGGCCCTCCTGTCTCCTCCCTCACATGGCCCTGATGGCTCACGCCTGATACTTGTTTCCCCTCGTTGGTCTATGTATTAGAGTACCTGTTACTCTCACGCCTGATACTTGTTTCCCCTCGTTGGTATATGTATTAGAGTACCTGTTACTCTTGTCGTCTCCTCATCGTTACTCCAGTCAGTGACGAAATACCTCCTGTTGCCTGTGCCTTTACCTTTTGCTAGCCCTCCCGTTTTGACCCCTCATGGTTTCGTTTTGTTTCACTGCTCCTGTCTGTTAACCCCAATAAAGCCCCCGTTTTCTTCACCTAACACCTGCCCCTGAGTCACTCATTTCCGTAGCCTGACACCCAGGGTGATTTTAGGGAACATGGGGCCCTCCGATGTACTCTGCCTGACATGGTCAAATTTATGACCATTATTTTAGTGTGAAGTCTAAATTAATATCAACAAAGAGAATTTAATTAACACAAATGCTTCATTTTCACTTTACTGGAAAAAACTGAATACACAAAAAAAGCGGATTTGTCATTGAAACGTGTTATGTAATTGGCCATCCTCCTACACATATGCCAGTCCAACCAGGAACAAACACCCTGCTTTCAGGCTACTACCCCAATAGTGAGGTAAGGTATGTACATATGAATCATGAGAATGGTTTGCGGTATATTACACTAAAATATTGCATGATGTCAAGTAGGGAAAAAAAGGCGAGAATCCCACTTAAAAACTCTAAGACAAAGAGGGTTTATAAGGGAAACCCAACAAAACCAGGAAAGCACAAAATAAAGGGACCACAAGGGGTACACAAAAAGAACAAACGAACAAACAGACAAACCAAGGAAACCTACAAGAAACCACAAATAGGGAACAGAAGTGTGTTAGAGACCAGCATAACAACACAAATCTCACTGAAGTAATTAATAAAGGCAGGAACTTAAATACACAAACTGAACCAGGCAATGAAGAAGCAGGACTGAACAATGAAACAATTAACCAATCAGAGAAGGTACAGGACAACGAGTAATCAGAAGAACAATCGATCATGAGCGACGGGTAAACAGGAAACAGGTGGATCTAATAAACACAATCTTAGAACTAAGACTAACAGGGAAACTAGGAAACAGAATCTAACACTAGGAATATAACAAAGTAACACATAAAACACACAAAAGGCTCAAAGCAGAAGCCAAAACAGAAGGCAAACCACAAACTAGGAACAAGAAAACTAATAGAAAAGAAACACTGAGGAACAAAAGTCTAATAAATACAAATAACCAGAGGAGGCTGGCCTTGCAGAGCCACGCGGCAGTCAAGAGATCAGGAAGTACAAATCCAAAAAACAAAAAGATTTTGTTTCAGCCAACCAGGTCTGAATGTAACTCTTTATACTCAACTGGGTGGTTGAAACAAAATCTTGGTCTGGATTTGTACTTTCTGAACCTGAACTATCCACCTCGGATGCAACGTAATGTGATTCCAATGTAACAATTCATTTGGAACGGACAACCACAGCAGAACCAAGACATTCCTGTGGAGTATACTGATATAAAAGTTGACTGAAGGCCCAAAGAGATACGTTCCATACGCAATTTATATTTTCAAAGATGTTTAAAGAGTTATATAAACAAAAAAGTGATATATAGTGCCTCTCAGTTACTTATCTTGAGATACTAAATGAGCCAGACAAATACACTGACTCTGTACGGCCTGCAGACTCTTGCCATCTGAAGTTCCGGAGTGTTGCTGAGTTTGGGACATCCCCATCAATGTCGCATCCTTCCAGGTCCAGCAACAGACCTGCTCTCACTCTAATCTCAAATGGCTTATTGATTGAAGCAAAGCAGCATGATTCTGATCTATAAAACATGCAGCGAGCTGGGAAACCGCATTACAGCTGGGCCAGTGCAGTAACCAGCCTGCGACGGTTTCCTGCTTGTTTGGGGAGAGTGAGCATGAAGAAAGTTGCTGGCCAGAACAGCTATATATTTTAATAGAAAGGGTGATTAAAAAGTGCGTCACTCCCACAATATTCATTCACCAGAATTTCCTTTTCTTAGGTATTGAAACGAATGCCTCTCTATTTATCAGCGAGCATCTGAAATGTTTTGCTTGAGTTTTGTGACAGGACTGCGACTTCGTAATATGAAATTAATGGACTGAGTAGAGCGGTCGGTCTCCAATTGATTTCAATAAGAAAAAGCATCCTTGCAAGAAATGTAACCCAGCAGGTCCAATAAACATTCCGCAGGAGGGATTTAAATGCTCTGACCCCCAGGTGCCTGTCGGATGCGCCGCAGTAAAAGATGGCAAACTCGCATGGACTTACACTCCGAACTTCTGGGCCTCAGTGATGACAAAGTTTTACAAATAATCTCATTATTGGGACACATTACCATTTCAAGCATAAGAGTCTTCTAATCCTTTCACCATGACGAGTATTTCCACGGCAAGCACGCTTTTGGCTTAACGTGACGGAGAATTTACGCGAGCCTCGGCTAAGACCATTGATTTAGCGCCCTTGCAATCGTGCGATTCATTCAATCGCCGGGCTGCAATAAGGATAATTAATTAAGAGCTCGGCTCAGGCAGAAACTGGCACACATGAGAGACTGCCAACAACAGCTTTAAGAACTCTACATTTGGTGATCTGGTTCACTAAATAGCCTCTTTTTTATTCACTATGGGATTTGCAAATATAACAAACACTGCAGGTGTTTGTGGTTGAAGTTAATACCAAGATGTTGCAGACACAAGTGATCTTTAAACATCCTCCATCTTCTCAATCCAGAGTGTGTTTTTCCCCATTATTGTATACATCGCAAGGTGCAGTATGTGCTATTTTTAAATAAACCAAAGCTGTGTTATTTTTACACAGTTGAAATAGGACAACTGCATAATATTTGCCTTGGTTTTCATCCTACTGATGGTTAAACACAAAGGGAAGAAAAAGCAATATTGCATCTGCATTTGGAAGAGTTTCAGGCTTGGCAGAGTAATCCTTTCAAGCACAGAACCACCACACCAAAATGCATGCATTCAGATAACCATGGATAAATGATGGCAAGCTAACAAACACAATTTGGACATCAGATCAAGTTCTAGTTGGGTTTTGTTGCTTTGTAAGCAAATATATGGAATAGATGTGACACTGAAGCTTTTTATGCTGTTAAACACATGAGTAGCTTGGCAAACATCTTTCTAATGGCATCTTGTGTTTCTTTGCCCATGTTTACTGAGCTGGTTATTCTGCAGGGGTGATTCAGACCACTTTTGGAGGAGATTGAATGGGTCACTATTGGTTTAAATACTACTGTGCCAACTGCTGCCCATTGATAATTCTTTTTACAACTCAGTGCAGAGTTTCAAATGTACACCAAAATACAGTAAGCAGTATAGATGCTGGTGAATTTTACTGCACTATCTGCCCTGTAGCATTCACGATACACTTAGTCTACCTGACATGCTCTGATTCATGAATTTGATCTTAATCCATTAAACAAAAAGGAAAATTCCAGAAAAAGACCCATCTTAAGCAGATGAGAAGTGACTGGATCTTACGCTGGATTTGTGAAGGAAAGAAGATGGGTGGGTTTGTTCTTTTTGACTTAGAAATATATCTTTTGTACTTTGAGTTCACATACTTCAAGTCTAAGGAAAAGAAATCCGTTTACATGATTTTAAAGAGACTGGGCCCTATTTTCCACAGGTGCAAAGTGAGATGCAAAGTGACTTTGGTAGTGTCATACTAGTGCTTTGCTCATTTTCACGCCATGTGCGCACGTCGTCAAAATAACAAATGATTTTGTGCCCACTTTCCGCTCGTAGGAGTGGTGTTTTTTTAAATATATATAGTGAAGAAGAAACCATATAAAAAAATCTTTCTATTTCATTATCAGAATTAAGCACATACTGCAATTACAAGGCTATTTGGATTGCTGAAGATATGTATTCTTATAAGTCAGGTGGAACATTACAGCACAGAAGGTCACAGCATTCTTTGTGGCATGTTGTATGTTGCGTAATGTTGCCATGCATGACGCGATCTGGGTTGCCGGGCAAAGGCGTCATTGTAACAGTAATCATCCGTAGATCCTTTTGAATGTGCGGTGATACACAATTCCGATTGGTTTATTGCATGTTGCACCCAAAGCACACCTCTGAACAATTAAGAGAGTTAGGACAACCTTTTTGCGCCTTGCTCTGGTGCAAAGTCTGGTTTTTCCGCTGTCAAAACAGCAAAATGGATTTGGACACGTCTGAAATTGTTCATTGCATAGCCCATTATGTTTTTTATTTTGATTTATCTCCCAGCTCAAACATGAAGTTTTCTATGTTCACATTTTAAATGCACATTTTAAAAATTCTGTCAGAAATTCATTGAAAACATGGGGGAAATTCCAGAGCAGAATATGTGGCGTGCAGCATTCCCAAGCAGATAGAGAAGATCTTCTGCTTTTAATGGTCATTCTGGCCTGAAACAAAATCCCGCAAAATGCCAGAAAAGTACAAATCTAGTCTTTAGGCTTTTATGCTACGTTGCTGTTTTTCTCAAGATAACATCCATTTTCTCCATTTTAGAGGTTGAAGATAAGCATCACAACTTAAGAGAAAAGCCTCAGTTTCATCTGAAGTGCCACAGCTGCAATAAACATTAGAAAAATCCGATCTGAACGGAAAAGCTGAACATGGTGCTACTCAGATATGAAGGGTCTTTGTTTTTCAGTGAATAAGCAAGCCATCACAGAAGGGCCCAACGTTATCTGGCAACAAAAACGTATACAAGCATTTAAAAGGCAGAAAAAAAGAGCGAGCAGGGCAAGGAAAACAAAGTCTGTCTGTGAGAGACCTCTGTCATGCATCCTGACATTTAGGTGTGTGGTGAATGAATGAACGTCAACAAGTAGCTTAGCATTATTCTGAAAGCTGCTCGTGGAAGTTTCTATTTACACAAAAATGTTCTGATGGCAGAATGAAAAATGCAACTAGAGGAGGTGGGACCAAGATATCTTTTTTTCTTTTTCCCTATTTTTTTCTTTCTTTTTCTCTTTCTGCCCACCCAATCCCCCCCCCCTCTGTGAAGGACAACTTTATTTCAGATTAAAGTTACAGTGTAAAGATATTCAATTCCTGTGTGGCCACTCCGAACTCACCCACCCTAGTACCGTGATTATACAAAAAAAAGGGGGGGGGGGGGGGGACACGACACAGAAACAACAATCATAACAAAAACAGACATTAATCACTATGGAGAGAGAAAAAAAGAAAAAAAAGGTAAATATAAATAATAATAATAATAATAATAAAGGTGGGAAGGAGAAAACAAAGCGTAGGGGAATGCAGAGAACAAACAACCATGACACACATAACTCTCATTAAAAGGACATCAAACAACAAAAGAGTTAAAGTACCAAAAGGCAGGAGGGATCGCTGCCCACCGCAGTGACCCGGCATGCCTCCCCCCCCCCCCCACCACCCACCCGACACTGCAGGATGATCGAAGGAAGGCCCATACATACAAAGTGCCCCCCCCCCCCACCTGGGAGCGGACCCCCGGAGTGTGGCAGACCCCCGCCCGGCCCAAACCAGTGTGCGAAATACAGGGGGGACTGGGGGGGTCCGACCCCCTGATAGTCTCTAAAGCAAAATTTTAAGGGGGTCTCAAGATCGGTATTGCGTAACAATAGGGAGATGTGGACCCCCCCGATTATTGACGGGTATTTCGCACACTGGCCCAAACCCAACCCCCCAATTTGCCTAGAAAGGCCCAGAGCGTCCCATGATTCCCCGGACCGCCCGGCAGGGCTCCACCACAGCACAGCAGAACCAAGGACCACCTGACCCGCGACCCACGAGAGGAGGCCGCCCACACCGGCCAGGGCCACCTGCATCCCCCCTATAATGGATCTTCCACACGGTGGGCCCCCCACCCGCGCAGGGCTAGAGACAGTGACCAAGATATCTGATTGGTTGGTCCTGCCTCCTCTAATTCCTTGGACCCCCCCTTCTCTACAATCTGATTGGTTATATCTCTGAACCAATCATTTTTCGTTCTGTGTAAGTAAAACTCCCATGAGCCCGAAAGCTTTTCGCTGCGTTGTAAACTTTAAGGTCTTTGAAACTGCCTAGCTTGGGGATGTCCTTCATCCTGAAGGTACGCCCTTCTACACCGTAAGGTCGCAAAGAGATGGTTCTTCGCTAAAGAACCTCTCAGCGAAACATGTTGCTGCATCGCAAAGCTCTTCACACCTCAGGAAGGCCATCGCCATGGTTACAGAAGCATTAAATTCTGAATAAACGGAACCTGGAAAGTGATGGCTCCTTGACTAGCTGAGGAGCATGTGGGTCAGGTGTTGTCAGTATGACTGAGACAGGTCTGTAGCACCAGACACTCTCCAGCCAAATGCCGAACAGCAAGCTGGTCTCACTCCAGCAAGGTGTTGCAATTATATGCAAAGCACCTTTCATCCATTAATGAGCAAACTCACTATGTCATTTAATATAATGCAAGTAATCTGGGCGGAGCTCTGGGTTTTCTGCTTTTAATTCAAACCAAAACATTAAAGCCCATGCTTAATGTAAAATGAAACGTAAAGAATATATTTAATGTCTTCAGATCATTAGCAAATAAAATATATTTAGCTTTTTGAAGTGAATTTTAATGGCTAGTGTTGAAATCATTGTGATTAAGCAGAGATTTTTTGACAATGATGTACAGCTGTGCTTCAATAATGTATTTTTTCATCTATAAATGCTTAAATGCTTTCAAATTCCTCCCTTTTTTCATGTCCTATTATGTCTGTCTGTCTGTCTGTTTGGTCGTAATCATGTTCTTTCATGCCTGTCTGTGTCTTTGTATTTTGGTTTCGGGGATGATGATGGGGTATGGGGTTAGATTTGGGGGGGGGGGGGTCGCTTCACCTAATGCTTTGTACTTGCAATGGAAATTGAAGTAGTCTGCTATAGAGGGGGGGTGCTGGAGGGAATAAAAAAAAGAATTTAAGTTGACATGCATTGTTGTATTGTACCAAACCTTTATATATGAAGGTCAGTGATTCAAGGAGATCTTGTGTTTGAGTGCAAACATTTTGCATGTGTGGGGATGGGAGTCACATGACCTACAGTGTACTGCTACATACGTGATACAGCAGTGTGTGCTACATGCGTGATACAGCAGTGTGTGCTACATACGTGATACAGCAGTGTGTGCTACATGCGTGATACAGCAGTGTGCGCTACATACGTGATACAGCAGTGTGCGCTACATACGTGATACAGTAGTGTGCGCTACATGCGTGATACAGTAGTGTGCGCTACATACGTGATACAGCAGTGTGCGCTACATGCGTGATACAGTAGTGTGCGCTACATACATGATACAGCAGTGTGTGCTACATGTGTGAAACAGCAGTGTGCGCTACATACGTGATACAGCAGTGTGCGCTACATACGTGATACAGCAGTGTGCGCTACATGCGTGATACAGCAGTGTGCGCTACATACGTGATACAGCAGTGTGCGCTACATGCGTGATACAGTAGTGTGCGCTACATGCGTGATACAGCAGTGTGCGCTACATGCGTGATACAGCAGTGTGCGCTACATACGTGATACAGCAGTGTGCGCTACATGCGTGATACAGCAGTGTGCGCTACATACGTGATACAGCAGTGTGCGCTACATGCGTGATACAGCAGTGTGCGCTACATACGTGATACAGCAGTGTGCGCTACATGCGTGATACAGTAGTGTGCGCTACATGCGTGATACAGCAGTGTGCGCTACATACGTGATACAGCAGTGTGCGCTACATACGTGATACAGCAGTGTGCGCTACATACGTGATACAGCAGTGTGCGCTACATACGTGATACAGCAGTGTGCGCTACAAATGCATTATCAAACATTTTCCTTGGCCTTTCGGTTCCACTCAAGAACACTCCTCTTTTTTTCTGAGGGAGCTGAATGTCAAAAGGCCTTTATTTTCCTTACTACTGCTCTTGTACTGTCTGTTTTAGATGAAGTTAAGCCAATTCAAGCAGAAGAACTTTCCCAGACAAAGCAGCACAATTATTAATACTTTTAAAAGACACTTCTGTAATACCTACCAGGAATGTAAGACATTATATGATCTATTCTGCTTGTCCTTTTAGTCGAGTAAATCAAAAACATAAAAATCATGTCTGCATACCAAGCCAATTAACCAATCAAAGTAAACAATGTTAGCCATGTCCTTCAGCTATACATTGTATGAAATATGCATTGCATCTACATAAAAACCCTTTGTCCGTCTTTCGAGTGGGTTGATCCATCAATGCACCCCTAATGTGGGCTGATTCAGTTATTGGCAACACATTTGAGGCTTAATTAAAAATGACTGAGCTTTTGTTATCCCTCCCAGTTAATGCTGAATCTCCCAAATGGCCAACAGGCATTCTTTATACCTCACATTCCAGATGATTCCGTTTGTCATATAAAGTACATGGGGTGGGGGAAGGAAAGTGTCCCCTATTTGAGGTTCTGAGGGGCTCTTTTAGACCAGATGATCATGCACAATTTAACCCCCCCCCCCCCACCCCAAGTCAGGTCACTTCAGATTAGGGAGCAGGCACTGATACAGAGCGTTGCCACACTCACCACATGAAAAAAAACACCTTGGGATCCAGGTTGGCACCCCTCAGGTTCTCAGCATTAAGAATCCTGCGAGCTGGATCACCTTCAGGGAAACGCGCCACATGGCTGTAGTGCCATAACTGACGCTCCCTCATAATGTGGGTAATGTGCCTTAAACCAGCGGTACCCAAGGATTCTCTGAAGAGACACAGTACCAAAGGAATCCAGTCTCTGTCTCAGGTCACTGGTCTTGCAGCCATACCCCTTTCCAGTGACCTCATGACCCTCCACGCTCTCCTAATCCGTCTATTGACTTCACAGGGAGAGTCACCAGAGACATGAATGTCGCTGCCGAGGTAAGTGAACCTCTCAACGCGGTCGACATTCTCTCTGCAGACAGACACACTGCTGATGGCTGACCCAAGAGGTCATTAAAGGCCTGGATCTTGGTTTTTATCCAGGACACTCGCAAGCCCAGACACTCAGTCTCTCAAGAGCCTTGACCAGCATCTCCATTGACTCCACAAAGATCACAGCATTGTCGGCAAAGTCAAGATCAGTGAATCTTTCTTCACCAACAGATATCACACAGCCTCTGGACCCTATGACCCTGCCCAATACCCAGTCGATGCAAACATTGAACAGAGTATGAGCAAGAACACACCCCAGATGAACACCAAAATCACAGCACTCACAGTACTGGTGTACAGGCCAGTCATGACGTCCAGCGACTATCAAGGGATCCTGCGGGGTCTCAGGATGTTCCACAGGGCAGCTTGATCAACTGAGTTGAATGATTTACGAAAATCAACAAAGACTCCAGAGAAACTCTGTCGCTATTCACGTTTGCACTCAATGTGAACCGAGTGCCAGGATACGGTCGATGGTAGGCATGCAGGTGATCACAGATCCTGGTGAAGATGACCCTAGCAAGGACCTTACACAGAACTGAGAGCAGTGTTATCCCCCTGTAATTGCTGCAATCCAGGCCATCACCCTTCCCTTTCCAGGCAGGGATAACAGGTACTCCGGCATCTGCTCACGAGGATGTGATCGATCATTCGCCATACCGCAAGTATTGGCATGCTAGATCCAACTATGTGGCTCAGGGCTCTGGAACCAGGATTCATCGGCCCGCAGCCCCTGACCTTTTTCAAAGTCAAGAAACATGGAACCACTTTCATCATGGTTGCCAGATCCAGTGGGGACCGACACAATCCTCATTGCCAGCCCAACCAGTGCCAGTGGTCGCACTGAAATCACCCTTGGCCAGAGGAGTGTCACCTTGTGGGCATTCATCAACCACCAAGCAAAGTTGCAAAAAAAATGTCTCCCTCATCAAGATCTCACTCACCACAGTTGGAGCACACGTGGAGACAACAGTCAAGACACCCAGAGAGCGCCTTAATCTGAGTCTCAATACTCCTTGAATGGAGTGACATTAGACACCATTGGGTGGAGCTGATCCACCACAGTAATAGATGTTCCCTCCTGCAGAGGTCTGGCCACTCCCTGGTCTGCATACTTCAGAGAGTGCTGCCACTGAAATGCAGAGTTTATGAAGCTCTTCACACAGCAGAGGAAGATGGTCATCATGCTGGAGAGACAAGACGTCCCATAAGCCAACCTGGATGGGCCGCCTCAAATTAGAACCCACGTGTTGCTGTGCACCAGGCTGCTCCTCAGCACCACAGCAGCTCTGATCCCCAGCAGGCCTGACCCTATTGGCTTTCTGACGGCTTCGACTCTTCTGGGGATGAGGCTCCTGAGGGCTTTCCCCATCCCCCTCGTGATGCGTGCAGTGGTCCTGTTGGTGGCTGCAAAGAGCTACTCCCTCGGAGAGCAGAAAAGAATCCTGTCCACCGTTTTGCAGCTGGGTGAAGTTTTTCAGTGTCAAACCCACCACCAACCCGCAAATTTTCCCCTGCAAGTTGGAGGACTGCTAAGTACAAAGTCTAACTGCTTAACCCACATCACCCACCTGTAGGTATCGGAATGATGCCATTTTTACTGCTGTCGTGAAGGATGACCTATTTAAAGACAGCAAACCAAAGTTATATTTTTTAGTTTTTTTTTTTAGTTTTTTTAATGCTGCTGACCTGAAAATCCTATAGGGAATTAAAAATGTGCAGCATTACACGATGGGTGTGTGAGTTTGCTAATTTGTGCTTTTTAAAAAGATCTAATGGACTATGACTGCAATAATAATGTTTAAAAACAAAGCTTTCAAAAAAACCACCTTGTTTACTCTCGCCATAAAGCGGACGGCACATCAATTCCCAGGCAGTTTCTCCTGGAGAGTGTCCATGCCTGGGTGGCTGCAGACCAGTGGTCGTATCTCCCACTGGCTTGTTTTGTGGGGCACAGGCTCAGACAAGAGGCTTGGAAAGCGCACAATATGAGCTCCTACAAAGTGCCAGAGGCTCTTTTAAAATGGGGGTTTATGAACTGAGAGGACACATGGAATTAATGTCTTTGTCTCAGGATTTTTAAAAAGTATTGCAAGCCCCTAAAAAAATGCACCCGCCAGAACGATGCGAAAAAAGAGGAAGTTTGAACGTTTTGCGCAGTCATTTTTGCCATGCACTTTTGCATGAACGCAGCCTTTAATCTGCCTTCACTTCCTCAAGCAATTTTCTCTCTTCAGCCTGGTCCAATTTAGCCCCCTGGATCAGTACTTTATGCTCCCGCTGTAGGTACATAAATAGAAAATATTGTGCAGACACCAAAGATAGAGCTGTCTTTTGGGGCCTGCCCTGAGGCATAATAATGCAGAAGAATACAGCTTGTTAACGGACATTGACTCTGATCAATCAGCGGCTCTGCTGGTAGTTGAGAAACGAATCCAAATATAGCGTCAGGGGACGATGGAATGAGGAGCGTATATAGTGATGGTGCATTCATTTAGCCAATAAGATGCTAGCAACGACACGAAATCCATGAAGCACTGCTGTGGTTAGGTTAGAGTATCATTGTTTCATGTTTCAGTTTTTGTAACATACACAATCATACCCTTTACCTCTGTGTAATGAAATGCTTTATGGATATGGAAGGGAATATGCAATCTGAAGACACTACAAAATAGGATAAAAATAAATAATCGGGAACAGAATAACAATGGAAATACCAGTAAAGATAAAATTATTGCAAAACAGACAAAAATAGAGTGCAGTATATCAACAGCTGTAAAAGATGTGCAATGACAGTGTGGGATGAGAAAAGTGTGCAAAGTGACTTGTTGTGTGTGTGTGTGTATGTGTGTGTGTGTGTGTGTGTGTGTGTGTGTGTATGTGTGTGTGTGTGTGTGTGTGTGTGTACCCTATGATGGAACAGTGTCTCACCCTGGGTGTACATAACTTGGAGCTTCACACTGCCCGGGATCATTTCCAAGCCCCCCCACTCCAGACCCTGACCAGGATAAACGGCGAGATGATGGATGAAGGCTGCAGCCTGTGGCCCACAGCTTCCTCAGAAGTCGAGCAGATGCAAACCAATCTGAGCACTTACGGGACATTCTGGAACATTCCAGACAGCCCTTTCGTGTAATACCCTGCTCATCATGAGACTGTATGTGCTTGTGTGTGAGTCTTCCAAGAGTTGAAAGTCATCCGTCATAAACAGACAAACTTAGCGACGATGAGCAATGACACCCAGGCCGCCCAACACAGTGACAATTATGCAGAAACGCGGAATATTAGCTCAGCGGCTAACCAACTGTGAGCCTTGGAGCTCAACCCGAGCATGAAGAAGCCTCTGACATTCCGGCACTCATCTCGATCCGCACGCTTAAGCAGAGCAGCCGGGGACCGCAAGCATGCAGACCCGCGCGGTTCCCTAGCTCCAGCTGGCACGCTGCATTTTTAATGCGAATTTAAATTTAAAAATGGGAGAATGCTAAAATGGATAATGCCCTTCGTTATGCCTAAGAAGAGGAAGAGGAAATGACCCGTTAGCTCCCTGATGAAGACGTACCAGCTGAAATATTCTGGGCAGCGACTCACGTTACTTGCTGTTAGGATGCCCATTAAAAATAATAATCATAATAATTATATATATATATATATAAAATTATATATACATAATTATATATACATAATTATATATATATATATATATATATATATATATATTTATATATATATAATTATATATATAATTATAAATATTCTTATTATTATTATTATCATTATTGTGAATGCAGTTCAGTGCCTTGGTTGTGTGCCATTCTCAGGCAAAATTGTTCGTTATGTTTTGTTCTTTCAAGCAGCATGAAAAATTACTACTGTCGCATAACAGAGAAATATGAGAACGTATTCTTAGGGTAATAATAGTCTATTAGTAGATAATGAGCTAGTTTTCTGTTTGGTTTTCAGATCAGAAAGAGCTGCAAAGTGAAACTGAGTCGTAACAATGGCAAATGCAGTCTTCCTCCCCAGGCCTGCCAATACACCCCTCCCCCCCAGGAGGTGGAACTGCTGGTAAAATTCTTCTGTGGGACCAATCTATTACAATCAGGCAAGAACACCATCGGCAGATTGCCTGGCGTGGGGGGGGGGAAGCATTTCCACTGTATGGAACATTTAGCAAGAACCAACAAGAGTCCAACAAAGGCAACGAAAAACCTTTATCATCGCAAAACACAGAGAACACGACTATGCCGCACCAAATTTGTCCTTTAAGCTGATATAATGAAAATTCAGTGAGCCGTTTTAAAAATCACATCCATCCATCTTCAAACTTGTTCCAAGTGGCTTCATGGTTCCTGGAGCCCGTCCTGTGGCCCCCACAGGGTGCAAAGCATGGATACACCTACAGGGGTATTGATCATCACAGTGGAAATGCAAAGTCAGTGAAGCGTCCTGTCTCCTGGAGCTGATCGCCTGTTTAATTGCTAGCATATTGAACATAAGAGTTTGAATAAACACATAACATTGGCCGTGTTCAGAGAGGGCGATGACTTAAAGCAGCCACACTGTAGGCTTGTGGGTTTGAGTCCCACTGCGGGTTTTCAGTGTGTTCGTGTCCCCTTCCTCCTGATCTGTAGGTGGGCTGGGGCCCTTAGGGTTCGTGCTCCGGGTTTGTTTACATGGGATGGCTTCCAGGCTTGGAGTGACCCCGCACTGCATAAACGGTCAGGGAAAACAGATGGATGAGTGCATTGCATTGTGCTTTTCACCTCCGATTCCCCTGCTGGGTGACTACAGCCTGAGCAGATCAGCCAACGGCTGCAGGGCATTAAGCCGCTCGAGGCTGTACTGCATCTGCCCCCCACCTGCTATCTTCTCAGGCCGCGGCAGGCCTTCACTCAGCCAAACAACCGTGTGTCGATTAATCACCATCCACCCCCAAAGGTTGGTGGCTCTGTGGGTGTCATGCAGTGTCCGCACCTCATTTTCAAGGCGCCATGCTCTACTGAAGGACACCATTGGATTCTTCTAGCCATTCTATGTGGTCTTACAGACATTACCTGTATTTATATAAAATATATATCCCAGTAATGGGAGTGGGTCAAAGCTATAGATCTGAAGAGGCGTCGTCAGTTCTTATCACCTATTTGGGCTGGAGAATCGCAATCAAACTCACTAAGTCCAGCTTCCCCCCACAATCTCGCCACATAAAAGGCCCCCCTTTTCTCCAATTTCCGTCAGCCCTGAGAGGGTGTTTGCTGTAATTTCCCCACCCGCATGCACACAGGGCAGGGAAGGATCACATCAATACCTCACTAAATAAGCTAGCCAGTCGCTGGGGACCGTCTGTTTCCAGGTAGATAGAGTGGCCCAGCTGCCATTCCCCGGCTGTTCCCGCGTTCCCGCGGTCTCTAGGTGTCGGCCGTGAGGAGGGCTACGCCGACGGCCCGGGCTTATGTCATCCGCCAGTTCCGCCCTGGCCTGCATCTCCATAGCAACAGCCTCAATCCTACGACATGAATAAAACGAACGTTAAGGGCCAGTATGACATCCATGTGACAAAAACTCTCTGGGTTACACAGGCATGAGTGTGTGTGTGTGTGTGTATGTGTGTGTTTTTTTGTTTGTGTGTTTTTGCGTGTATGTTTGTGTGCACGCAAATGTGTTTACTTCTAACTCTCCAGATTTAACCTTCATTAAAGTCCACGTCAAGAGATTCCCCCCTCAAGCTTTCCATAGCAGGGCAACAATTTCCTTTATTAAGTCGGATGTGACCGAACTGGCACTAACACTGATTACAAATTGGAGTTCGACAGAATTCTCCATTAGCAACGCCAGCTAGTGAGTAATTAGGGCGAAGGTTCGCATGGATAAAATGGTAGGATAATAGCAAAGGCAAGGATTAAACACAGTGAAAGACTCCAGTTTCCTGCATTTCCTTGCCCAGACGTCCCCCCAACAATCAATCTCCCTGCGACGTTCATCCACAGAGATCTAGTTTTGCAAATTTTTCCCCAACTGGTAAAATATAAACCTTCTCACTTCTGTCATCAAGGAGTTTTCATAAGGAAGAAGTAATTATTCTCTTTGATTAAGGTGGAATCAATTTACATTTGCATTTTGGAGCTCGAGTGTGTGATTAATCAGGGCCTGCTGATTGCATTTTCATACATAAAGCAGCACAAACAATCGGGCCTGTGTAGGACCATTAGGTGGTTGAGGAGATCGTGTTGCTGGTGTGGTAGTTGCAGGGATATTATTAAGTCATTCTATTAGCCCTCCGTGGGCAGAGAACATCGGGGTAGCTCAGAGAGTTAAACCTCTGCGCCGTCACGCGGAAAGATACCGACGTGAATCACACCCATGGCTCTGTTGGGCTCTTAGCTTCCCGAAATGACACAGGGACGCCTGGTAGATAGCTGACCTTGCACTCAGACCCCAAGTATCACTCTTGACTGTATCACTCTTGCTCTGGAAAAAATTAAGAGACCACTCTATATTTTTAAAAATATATGCATTTTTAAATCCTGGTTTAATCCTGGTTCTGCTGGCAGAAGGGTACACTCCGGCCCAGGCTGCTTCCGGGCTCAAGGTTTCTAAGACAGCAACAAGAAGAAGGTGAAGCAGGAGACACTGGCAATAACCAGAAACCAGCCAGGTAAAGGGCAGAAGCGACTTTGTAATGCCAGAGATGACCGTTAAGTTATCTGACAGATTCTTAAGAATCGGAAGATGACATCAAGTGACCTTCAAAAAGAACAGGAAACATTAAGTGCAGGTGTGAAGTGCACTGCTAGGACAGTTAGTATCAGGCTCCTAGAAGCAGGACTGAAGTCCCATATAACAAGGAGGATGTCCTTCATGAATGAGAAACAGGGGAGAGCCAGACTGCAATATATATATATATATAAAATTCACAGACGCGCACCCATACACCCACAAATGAGTGAAACTACAGATTATCCTATGGTCTCGATTTCCCCCGAGCTGTATGTGTAAGTTTAAAGGAGAGTATGATAGGATATGCAAAAACTAAAGAATTTCAATGTATCTGTACTTGTGCAAATGGCAAATAAAACACCATCTCATATATATATATATATATATATATATATATATATATATATATATATATTGTGCCTTTATGGGCCAAATGAAACATGGTTTCTTACAGAATAAGGTATGGTGTAAAAACAAGCAAAGTAAGAACAACCATTAATATTGGTGGCTTGGGAAAATATATATAGTCATTAATTATTAAAGCCTTTTTCTGTAGAAAAACACTTGAAGTGATGTCAAGGGTAAGCGGTTTCTCCAGTTCAAAGCCTCCAGTATGGAGAAGGAGAGCAGACGGTGTTTAATTTAGCTATAGCGTTAGTCCCATCTTTATAGCTGATGCATGACACGCAGCTGCTTGAGAAGAGCATGACTGAGGAAAAATAGCTCTAGAGTGCATGACCCCTACAGCTGTGGGCGGCCATTTTGGGCGGCCATCTTGGGAGGTTATGCAATAGTGAAACAGATACACATAAATTAAATATTATACTTAGTATATAAATAAAATTAGATAAAATTAAAATACAGACGCTTCCCAGGTTACGATGGTCCATGTTATGATATTTCGATTTTACGATGGGTTTTCCAATTCCATTCTGTTTTTCACTTTCAGTGCATCATTAAATTAATTACATGAAATATTCAGCATTTTATTATAAAGTAATACAATGTGTTAATGATTTTGCTTAACTGTAGGCTAATGTGAGTGTTCTAAGTATGTTTTTAAGGTAGACTAGGCTAGGTTATGATGTTTGTTAGATTAGGTGTACTGAATTAAAATGCATTTTCAGAACGTAATCCATCATAACCCGGGGAGAGTCTGTAGTGACCGCAGTAGGTTTCATGAGAAAATAAGTTATTTAGTAGCCTTCTGTAAAATTACCTGCTGTCTGAGATGAAATTATGAGATTTGGAAAATATAACCGAAACTTTAGACGGAGACAAAGACACAGATATGCACACGCAAAGTCTCCCGAACTCAATGGGATTATCTGAGGAGAAACTCCAGCGTTTTTCACCTCCTCAAAGCTCAAAGGAAAAGTGAGAATTAAAGGAGAATGTAATATTACATTAAGAGAATTTTCTATGCTGAACGCAAAACAAAAGGGTGGCTTTCAATTTCAACCTTGCCGAACTCAGTAGTGTGACAGGCCACCAGCTGCCTGTCGCCCCCACAGACACGACCCCCATGTCCCAGATCCTCAAAATGGACAGTTAACCTCCTGAATGATCACTATTCGAAATTTTAATCTTGCATGCCCACTGGGCTCATACATGAATGTCTGCGCTTGTTATGCAGGATTAATTTGCTGTAGCTATTTACTTTTGTCAGTTAGTCTCCCAGCTACTTAGACTCTTCGGGGTCACAGAGGACCCTGTAGCCTATCCCAGGCAGCTTAGGGTACAATACAGGGGAAAGCCCTGGATGGCATGTCAGTCCATCTCAAGGACATAGACAAACACACCACCGCTTATTCAGAGTCACCAGTTGGCCTAACTGCACGTCTTTGGACAGGGGGAGGACGCTGCAGCAGCGTAGAGCTGGGCAACATAGAACAGAGAGGAGGTGAGATTCGTACCCTCACCCCGGGAGCTGTAAGGCACCATGCCACCCCTCTACAATTTCTATTCCTTAAAAAATAACTGGCAATATATGATAAAAAAAATAGCTTGACCTCAGCACTGATTTTTCTGCTCTACACTCAAATACCAAGAAATCATGCAAATAGTTGCAAGGTCATGCGGCATTCAGGTCCAGCCACGCCCGTGAGCCACGTCGCGTTTCACCATCAGCACTAGACCTAAATCGCTTTTCTTCATCTCTGCTTAGCTGGGAGAAAAAAAAAACTAAATCAGTTTGACTTTTAGTTCAAGCTGAGCGATTTGAACCAAAGCCTGATAACCCTTTTTGCCTGGAAAAACAAGCTTCGCAAAACACTCTGCCAAGTACAATGGAAAGAAATACAACAATCTGACGAATCGGCAGAAGATTGAAAGAGGAGAGAAAATAATAAACAGGGAACTTGCTGGGTCTTTCAGTGGCCCTGAAAGGGAGGACAGCGCAGGACGTGTAAACACCGTGTTGTGACCAGTTGTGATTTATGTATAACTCTTAGGGCAATGATTGCAATATTGTACATCCTTTTATCCTTGTTGTATAACCCAGACTGCAAAATGTCTCTGCTGCAGCTAGACAGAAGAAATTGCCTATTTTCACACTTGTTGCTCCAACCCTTCCCACTGGGTCACGACATTTAATGCAGTGAGAGAACTTCACAGACAAGAACCCCAGCTGGTGAGATTAACTCACGGCGTGGTTGGTGAAGGAGCCGAACTGTGGACAGGGGGTGTGAATCCAGGGATTTTTCCACCAAATGCAGTGGGGAGTTTAAAGCATACAGCGGGGAAATATTTCCCAAATGAGCTTCTCTTTATGTTTTTATGTGGCGGGGCATTCCTAAAGCGTTTTGGTTTCGCCTAACTGTGAGAGCGGAATCTCCATAAATCACCTCTGTCAAAGACATTTCAGGTCAATGGCTGGGGTTTCCTTGAAACATTTTTAAATGATTTATTATTGAAGTTCTTACTTCTAAGGCCATTGAAAGTATTATCGAAGGTATGTATGCTTTGTCTGGATGCGGGGTCATCAGAACATTTATTATTTTGCACTGGTGCCTTGCCGATGAATCCTTTATACAGTATATATTTAAGACATTAAGCCATGACAGATTAAGGCAGATTTCACTGACCCACCTTGATCAATGTCTCAGATTATTGTGGTTTCTTGAAACAATCTTCCATTGGACCAATAAAAAATGTTCCTGAATACCAAACTTAATTTCATTCCTGCGTCCCGTGGAGGACACTGTGAAGGCCACGAGACACCCTAAAAGTATGGAGGAGGACACTGTGAAGGCCCCTAAAAGTATGGAGGAGGACACTGTGAAGGCCCCTAAAAGTATGGAGGAGGACACTGTGAAGGCCCCTAAAAGTATGGAGGAGGACACTGTGAAGGCCCCTAAAAGTATGGAGGAGGACAAAGCTGTATGCCGTCATCTTAGTGATTTGGGTGCACAATTGGCAAATCTTTATTGCCCCTTAATAGCACTTCAGCAACAACAGGTCGGAAACTCATAACAGTTAATTCAGCTTTTATTGAGTTCTGCAGGAAGCAAGGAGAGAATAGACACTGACTTCCTTTAAAATGGAATCTGAATAAATACAAATGGATCCAGCAGAAGAGCAAACCGATGAGTCAGCAAACTCTCGACAGCGTAAAAAATGAGGCTTTCTGTCTGGACAACGATTCCTTTCGGACCAAAATGTCTACGATCTCGCTGGCTCTGGGTCAAGGCCGGCGGCACTGCCTTCTGGAGATGATTAGGCGCACGGCGTTGCGGCAACGACCAAGTTTTTAAAACATATCGCCGCATATTAAACAGCTTGCGAAGCCACGGTGCCTCTCAGACGGAAACAGTGTGATTTTGGCAGAAGCACGAAGCTCCCGCCCGCTGTTAGATTGCAGAGCTGAAATGGGTTTAAATTCAGCAAATCCGGAATCTCTAGTAGGAAGCTTATTACTTGCAACCTGGGGCAAATCACCTTGAAAAGCCATTACGCTGTTATCTATAAGCCTCTGTAGATCGGATCTGACGTGTTCTTCCCCAGCAGTGAGAGGGGAAAAAAATTAAGTTACCACACAAAACTGCATTGCCTGTGGATGGTTTGTTATCATTGTTACCCTAAAATCCAAATGATTTTATACAGTTAAATACTGCTAAGCAAATGCTGCAGCGGTAATAACGTGGCAGCTGATTTCTCCACTGGGGGAATTCAGCGAACAAACACACACACACGCACACACACACACACACACACACACACACACACACACACAGACAGACACACACAGACAGACAGACAGACACACACACACAGACACACACACACCTATCTAAATGGGGATCTTCCATTCATTTCTATGGGAAAAACTCGAATCACAATCACAACCCCTACCCAGCCTAACCTTAACCAAAAGTAACCAAGCAAAATGCAATTTTAGTTTTTTGATTGTACTCACAGATCTTTGTGGGGACCTGAAAAATAGTCCCCACAACATCAAAATAAGAGCATATTACACTGTGGGGGACATTTGGTCCCCCACAATGTAATAGAAATATAATCCACACACACACGCACATAGAGCCATCTTTTCTGGAAAAGAGCTTGTTTTCATATTTCAATGTATTTATTACATTGTGGCATGTTCACTGGAGGAAAAACAGCAAGACACTTTGCAGAAAACTGGCACCTCTGGATTATTAGTGTGTGGCTGTTATTGTCTGTAACATGCAACAAAATACGCATTAAGCATGCATTAACTGTGAATGCATACATGCATTAAATACGAATAACTGGAATCATTAACATATGTAAACGACCATACCCATCCATGTCCGTTACAAAGTTACTCCCTGCTTTTGGGACATTCAGCTTCATATACCTCCTAATCAAAACACTTTAACCTTTTTTTTCTTTTTATTCAGCCCTGATCTGATTTATCCGGTCAGTCCGATTTATCCTGACACTGTTTATATTTTGAAGTCTTTACAGGTTTGGACTGTGATGACAGATCAAATACAAATGACTAACAAACTGCCCCCTTGTCATGTGTCTGCAGGTGACCTAGTGGTCTGCTTCAGAACAGGGAGGAATCACATGAAAAGTTTTCCATGCTTTCAGTCATTTGAATGGTCAGACTTTTTACGCTGAATAAACACTTGACTTAATTATAGTAATAGTCACCCAAGCATCTGAGTCATGAGCCTTTGTAGCCTAGAAGTGCTCAGCTGACTTGGGTCCCCACAGACCTCATTCATAGAGCATGAATTTAGCTCAGTACTGAGATTTAAAGAGACAGTGCTAAGTTTGAAAGGTTTACGTCACAAGCCTGGGGCCTTGGAGGCAGAAGCCCTGAATGAACCAAACCAGCCCTGATTGATTTGTTTAGGTCTATTGTTTTAACAGGCATATTCTCAGTTTGAGAGTTACATGCAAACCAACCATCTAGGGATGCGTTTCCAAAAACCTGTGAAGTGCTACCACGATCGTAACTTCAGAGAGAGAGAATTCAATATGGTGACCTGCGGACACATGAGGTCATGGGGCTAAGCTCCAGATGTCTTAAGATCCGTACCACGCCCCTGATTTACATGTACAGTGCTATGACTTAAAGGTACAGTGCTGATATTCAGATGTATCGTGCTGTAACTTGAAGGTATAGTGTGGGCTTGAGGTCCCGTGTATTTAACCAAAGAGGATAAAAGTTATACTGTAAGAGAATCAGAGAATCAGAGTTCCTTTGTGCTATTGGCCTGCTGGGAAGTTACACGGCAGTAATCATTTTAGCACGCTGTCCCCAAGAGATGGCGCTGTAGCCAGGCCATGGGCGGGCCACGCACTAGGCTGCACACCTGTGGGGAAGAGACAGCAATAAACGACAACCTGGGTCTAGGGACCAGGTACTGAGCCCGTGCTTGATTAGCATCGTCTGGAGGAAGAGGAGGGGAAAAAATTAAGGATGAGAACAAATCCCTTGAGAGAGAGAGAGGGAGAGAGAGAGAGAGAGAGAGAGAGAGAGCGCCTGGAAGCCGAAGTCTGGCACACAACCCATCTCGCAGGTGCACCTCTCCACCCACAGTGAGCAGTCGAGGCCCCAGAGGACCAAACTCAGCAGAACTGGAGGCGTGAGGCTGCTGGTTAAATCCACATATCAGAATAAGTGGTCTAAGGGAATCCAATATGGCGTCAGCCAACAGATGGTTGTCCATTTGTCATCTTGCAAACTTGCATCCCTCTGTAACAGGCAAGACTCTTTGCACACGTTGGACATTGTGTGAGTACAGAACTCAATGACCAAACCCAGGGCCCTCAATGACCAAACCCAGGGCCCTCAATGACCAAACCCAGGGCCCTCAATGACCAAACCCAGGGCCCTCAATGACCAAACCCAGAGCCCTCAATGACCAAACCCAGGGCCCTCAATGACCAAACCCAGGGCCCTCAATGACCAAACCCAGGGCCCTCAATGACCAAACCCAGAGCCCTCAATGACCAAACCCAGGGCCCTCACTGACCAAACCCAGGGCCCTCAATGACCAAACCCAGGGCCCTCACTGACCAAACCCAGGGCCCTCACTGACCAAACCCAGGGCCCTCAATGACCAAACCCAGGGCCCTCACTGACCAAACCCAGGGCCCTCAATGACCAAACCCAAGGCCCTCACTGACCAAACCCAGGGCCCTCAATGACCAAACCCAGGGCCCTCAATGACCAAACCCAGAGCCCTCAATGACCAAACCCAGGGCCCTCAATGACCAAACCCAGGGCCCTCACTGACCATCCCCAGGGCCCTCACTGACCAAACCCAGGGCCCTCACTGATCAAACCCAGGGCCCTCAATGCCAAAATGCAGCTGAAGGAAAGAATGAATATGCCACTGATTTATCAAAACACTTATATGAAGATCCACAGAGAGGAAGACTCCACCAGTCTCCTGAGCTTCATGCAAACAGCCTCCCAGGTCACTGAGAGAAATGACTGTATGAAATGCATCCAGATTGAGGAAATTCCCTCATACATGGCAATTCAGATAAAGGGCACAAAGTGCTTTCTTCATCCATCTCTCCATTGAGATCGCCGTCCTTTCAGCTCATTCAGGGTCAAAATTACCCTGAGCTCATATTCAGGCAAGTACATGGCGCAGGTTCATTTTTCACTGGCCATGAATCCATCACAGGCTGATCATATACGCATTAGGGACGTGCATCTCCATCACTGAGGCCGATGCAATACACATCGAGATGCATTGCCAATGATATGATGCATTAGAGATACATATGAAGCAACTACTAATGCGATACGATGATTCCACCCTGTTGCAGGTCAGTGCGATTCCATGCAATGCGATGTGTTGCATTGCTGGACACGTCTCCAACTCACATGAGACTAAAGACTTCATAGGAATTGGCGACTGACAGCAGTGGAGAACCAGATAGGAGAGAACGCTCTTGGGAAACAGTTTAGAGAGGGGCAATCAATCTAAAAATCGAATTTTTGTCATATTTTTATATTATAAAGGTATACGAATAAGTACATAATAATCAATCAGATTTTACTGATGCAAAGATGTCAGAATCCTGCATCCTGAGTTCATCCCAAATTGTATCTGTTGCACACTTTTTTGAAATCAGGGCAATCGCATCATGATTATATCGGTGCACTGATGTAAATCGGCGAATCTTACCATTCCTAGTATTCACTCATTGGCCCAAATGGAGGCGGAGCATCAGCCTGAAGTGACCACACATGGGAGACCTGATTGAATTATTTGAACCCGTAACCTTGGAGGTGTAAGGTGACTCCAGCCAGTCACTTATCTTATATTTAAAAGTGTCCCATTTAAAGGGTATGTTTTTATATTATATTTGTATAACCTTGGCAAATTCTACACAAAATTTTCCTTAAGATCATACCACAGAATTGAATTCTATGGCACTCTTTTGGTAATGGACAGACCTTCTAAAACAGAACCATGGCGTTCAGATGCACCAGATCCCCAGCAACGACCACTGATTCTCAATACACGTACCAAAGGATGTCTAACTGATGTCTGACGGGCAGGCAGACTGGAATTTTTTCGGCTGAATGAGCCCAATGAAATTTCTGACTTCATCTCTGCACGATTCTCAGAACAAGCTAGACCTGTATCTGGTAAAAATATGACAAACGAACAGTGTCTAAAGCATGAGCTGAATTTCTCCGGAACCGGATCAGTGAACAATTTTAACTAACTTTGAACAGTTCGGCGCTTGTCCTGCAGGTTTCTCTAATGAAACATGACTGTTCCGTTGTCATTACAGCATGGCTGGCATTCACAGAATAATTACTCAGTATCACCACCCATTTCTCTTTCCATTGTCTTCGCATTTCGTTTATTTTCATGAGTCCCAATTAATTAGTCAATTAATCAATTGCTTATCCGATCAGTTTGGGTTTTCAGAATACAGAGCCAATATAACAAAGAATAATTCCTATCACAGGATTTTTTTCTGCATTTAACTCATTATTATTCATCCTTCATACTTTCCATCATTTGGATTTCATTTTAAGAAAGTGTAACTAGAATAATACAAGCAGTCCAGCTCTTCAGTTTAACAATAACGCGATTTTGTGGATACATTCGTCACTTCCTGAATGGAAGCCAATCAGAAAGCAGCTGAGTGACATGTGACACAGGGATGTTTCAGGGATGTTTCAGAAGATGCAGCAGTTCTGAATGTCACTTACATTTGCTGATGTAAGACAAAAGCCTTTATTTCATTCAGTGTAACAATTACACAGACGAGTTTCCATGCAGAAATTTGGAGAGACAATCAGGAACAGGCTTGATGAGATGCTATTACTCTCTCCCTGGAAATGCATCAAGAAACTCAGACACAACCATCAGAAAACGTCCCAGAAGCCATATGTTCCTCCACGTGCCAGTACTGTAACTCATGGTTCGATAATGAGTCATAATTCCAAACATGATGTTCATTATATCCTGATATGGCCACTAATTAACCATCAAGACTACATCGCTGACCGGATGACTGATAGTGGCTGTGGACCTGCGTAACAAGGCTCACCTAGTTAGCTCAGGCAGAGAACTGCACAGCTCTGCGTCGGACCCAAGATGGTTAGTGTCGAAGCCTCGCGTTAGCCTGGCACGCTTCAGCCGACATGCATTGCTGCATCCATCCAATTAAAGATGCATTTAAACCCAAGCAGCTTTGTAATGAGAGGAAGATTGCTGCATCTTGAGTGCCAAAGGAAGAAAAATCACAACATTAAAAACATTCTGGCAGGTCGTGGTATTTAATTAATAAATAATCCACCATTGCATAACATATAAATCAGAGAAAGTTATCTTCCCTTTAGTACTGAACTGCAAATCCTGACATCAAGACCGACATCAAAAAATTCATTATTTACTTTATAAAAAAGATGTCAGTTTGTCATCCTTTTACAGTTATTATAATATGGCACAGTTATAGTGGATATCATCTCTACAGAGCTGAGATCTTTGTTGTTTCACAGATTCTGATTATGCTGTATAACTTTCAGGGTTGTTTCTTTTCTTAACACTGCAAACAAAAACAGCTGATTACAATTTCTAATACATATCAGAGTTAAAGGCACACTGGATGAAAATAAATTAGAAAATTAGGTATTGTATAAAAACATTTATTTCATGTACAAAATAAAACAGCAAGAAATGTTTTAGATATTTGTTTAGCTGAAATAGCTCATTTTCGATCAGCTGCTGTGTTGAATGGAAATATAGCAACCCTACATACCACTAATTACAGGAGGTGGTGTTCGGCTGAACGGGTTAGGATGCCATGCCTGCAGTCAAATGGTCACCAGCTCAAATCTCAGTGCACTGTTGGCCCCTTGAAATTGCCAGTTTCTCCAGGAACTCCCTGGCCTTGCTTTCTCTCAAAGATGTAAATTGGTTTAGATGGAAACATCTGCTAAAAAAAAGAAATGACCGGGTACCTGAACAGTAACTTAATTATATTGGTCTGTCTTAAACACACACTGAATAAGACTTAGTGCCAAGACATCTACATGGGCACCACAGCCATGGTGGACCACAAATAAAAAAAAATATATAAGCCATTTGACTTCAGATTCAAGTATTCTTACTGGTCTAGCACTCCTTCCCGGCAACACTGTCAAGCACAATAACTCACGAAGCCAGTTCAGGAGATCCACACGCATAGTTTCACCCCAATCCACCGGGAGCTGAGTCTTGCATCCTAGCTAATTACGACTCAGTCGCCTCAGGTGCGAATGTCGCAATTAGCAGCGCGGGGGTGGGCGGTGACTGCTGGCATCTCTGATTGGCAGGGGCCGCCCAGGTGCTGAAAGGACAAGTTTCCAGTTAATTAGGGGAACAACATGAATTGTTTACTTATATAGTTTATTTTTGTCTGTCGTGATTTTTTGGCTGAGCGGCTAATTAGTCGGTGGGCATAGTTGCATATTAGCCGACTTGCATTTTCCCGTAGTAGTTAATAGGCCTTTGGTGTGGATATTCAAAGAATGTCTCTTTTTGTAAAAAAAATAAATAAAATAATAATAATAAAAAGTACCCACAGGACTCTAGGGCTCATTGTACATTGTGTACTTCCTACAGCTACCTAATAAGGTACACGTCCTCTTTAACGAGAACAGCTATTTACGTGGATTTCACTCATTTGTACCCAGGCTGGACTGGCTCAATATGTGCTCTGTGACAGCTGTTGCTTCTGTGCCACCCGCGGTGACAGTTCCTGTTAAATGGGAGCAGGGAACAAGGCGCACTGAGCACACGGGGTTGCCATGGATCCCTCTGTTTGGTTGCAATCGGGTTTTTTCTCTCTGAACTACAAAGCTACACATTACAGCACGTAGCCGGGCACATTTATGCAAATGCACACGTTTCGCGTAAATGGAATTTGCTGAAAACGAGGAGCACTTTGTTTTAGGTGGGGATGCAGAATTGCTGACTCCTTCCTAAAATAATGACCTCCTTTTCAACAGTGGCACTTGAGTGATTCTGCATTATAATTTTCTTTTCCAGGAATGAGGGAAAAAAGCAGTCCTTCTCCTTTGTCGTAAAGCGAGTTTCAAAACCAAAGTTCTCCAATGCCAGCCTTTCTCACATAACCATGATGCACCTAAAGGAGGGACGCAGACACTCTCATTACAGGCAGTACGATACAACTCTGAGCCTTGATGTTTTTTAATCCTTGAGAAGTTTTGAGAATATGGAATAATGTTTGAAGTGCAATCAGAGATTAATGAAATGCAAAGAGAGACCCCTCTACCCCCTAGTGTTCAACAGAGTGAAGTGCGGTCGGCTAACACCCTTCAAAGCCCTTGCATTCGCACCCTTAATGATGCTGTTAATCTGTGTTTCAGATGGGACCCGTGAGCATCAGAGTTGTGACTTCAGCCTCAGGCATTGGAGATGATTTGGGCCCATTGCAATGGGCCAGAAGTCAACTGCCCTGCACCACAGGACTGGGAACATCGGATCTATTCCAGACCTTGATAATGTGCCACAGAGCACAGCTGACGTCCTCATTTATAATGGCTAACGAGGCTACCCTGATGCATTACTCTGACGTCTGAGAAAAATACTAAGGGCCAAACCAAGTGATTCAGTGCTTTGAGTTTTAGAACCACTTGTGTTGGCTTCCCCGGGATCTGTGGTAACCTGTCCAAACTTCCCCAGGATCACTTAATGATATTTCTACCCATAATGCTCTTCTCGTTCAATATATGATCATTTTGATCTCCCAGGTGACAGGAAACACACGCTTCAGCATCACACTATCCCACTTATTGAGTGAGGTAAATAATTAAAATTACAGGGAAATACTGTGTTAAGTGGTATTGTTCTCTCCTAACATCTCTCCAAATTGGGCCACTGTTCTCCTCCCATGATGATGCATATGGCAGAAGTCAGATCTTCTGTACTGAGCATGACTCCAAATCTGTCCCTCAACGCACTGCAAAAGAATCACTCCAGCTGGCATCCGTTTCCTTTAACATCCCCCTCAACTCAGCTGTGGTCCAGTGATAAACCCGCTTCGTGATATGGTCCAATATTACCCCCGGGCACATCCCTCTGCAACCTCACCCCCTCAGTCTGCGATCTTTGAAGCCATGAAATCAGCAATTAATCCATTTGCCATTGGGGTAGGGAAATGTGCAAAGTCATCGTGAATCATTTATGATGTTGAGTCATTTCAGGGACACAATCAAATCTGAATAGAGGCGCTCTATAATTTTTTTTTCCACTGAAACACATTTATGAGAGTCCGATATGTAAAGCATTCAATGAATGGTGTCTCATGTCTTTGCCACAAAGGCCAGCTGAAAGGCTAAATTAATGGCAAGTCTTAACCCAGATCAACCACAAGAGGGGGCCGATAGTCTTATTCGTGGTAGGCATTTAGCAGCCATGGACCATCATCCTGTTGACTACCTCCACCTCCCCCACAACCCTAGTCCCCTTTTCTGACTAAATATGGATGGTCAAGTTGATGGACATATCAAGGGCATGGAGCATCTTGTCACTATTGCTGTAGAGATAAGCAGGTCCACGAATGAACTGAAGGATAAATGTTGGGCATCCATCAGATCACTCAGCTTGCATTTAAAGGTATATACAGAACATTGATCAAACCTTTACTTTCTTCCCTCTTTGGGCGAAGCTTCAGATAGCAGTTGATTCATCTGTCTGGTCAAAAACAGGCTAAGAGTGGGAAGGAAATTTTTGGAATTATCTGATGTCTTCTCCGAACACCTTTGAGGACATTCTTATCGGTGTCTTTGTTTCTGCTGCAGCACAGTCCCTTGCTGACTGCATCCCCGTTGCCAGGACTCGGAGAATCCAATCTTGATGATGTACCCAAGGTCATTTGCTGCAAAGCAGTCATGCAGTCACAGGGGTCTACAAGTCGCTGGAAAGAGGACTGGGGCACTATGGGGCCTAAGTATGGGACTATAATGGCAGAACAGCCCGCCTGCTGCTGTGAAATCAATTTTTTAGATCACTGATACGGAATTATGACCTCATTTTCCACTATAGCGTCGCAAACAGAAAGGGCTTGGGTATCTACCTTCCGCACCCTGTTGCCTGCATGTAGGAGTCTCATTCCTTTCCGTGGCTACGCTTGCGTTTCTCGTGTTGCAATATATTTTATCTCGGTTCCCAGGCAATGTTGTGATAAACAGATTCATTGGATTTATTCTGCATTAATTATCCATCCAATTACCATTTATCCTGTCAGAAACGTAACGATTTGGAGGTTATCACAGGAGCTCCTAGGTGGAAGGCAGCATACGTAAAATCACCCTCCAGGAGGTACAAGGTAAAGCTTGGCCACCATATAATTCTGACAGCTTGTACAGCCTCAATTTACATCTTTCCTAAATTCACATAAATACATTTTTTGCTGAAGTGTTACTGCAGTTTTATTTTTTATTAGAGCGATGCTTGATGAAGACTTTGGCTACACCTACATGCAAATGGTAAACGCTAAAGGCAATAACTGCTTCTTTATATTGATTGCTTGTGTATGCAGTCATCGATGGTCTGTGGGACGGGTGAGCAGGCAGCATCCAGGAACCAACAAACATAATGATTAATGGTTCAACAGTCTCTAATTACATTATTGAACTCATATAAAACTGTCTAGAACATGGCTTAAAAGCTAGTCAAAGTCATTGACCTAGGAATCAAATCTTGTGTTTTAATGTATGTTTTTCTGTGTTGCTTATTATGTAATATTCATAGCTGATACTTGACAAGGATTGCATTTAGGAATGCCCTCGAACGTATTTAATGTGGTCACTAATCTTCCCAATACAAATTCGATGAGATTCCGATTTTTCTCCAGTACTCAAGAGAACCTAACTCTGCTTTTCTCATTTGGCAGCATGGCTGTCCAATCCAGAGCCCCTCAGTCTCCATTGATGGTTCATTGAGAGGCAGCGGAACAGTTATCAGCCACTGTTAATGGTCCTATTTAGACCAATAGGCTTATTTAAGATGGCGAGTAAAATAACAATGGCCGCCTGGATTAGCACAAATTGTTGGGCAGGCAGCCAGTGAAGAATGCTTGCGAGAAAGGCCTTTGAACAGGGACAGGGTTAAAAAAACACAAACAAGACGCATCATTTGTTTGTGGAAATATGTGCACATTAACACCAAAAACCAGCTATCATTATATTTAAAGGCACGTCTGAGTGACAGAGATGTACAATTCGGCATATTGTTAGCTAAAGATGGTCTTCATTGACGGAATCGATGACAGGAATGATAAGGAGGAGAAGTGCGTACCTAAATTGCCAGTGGTGCTGAAAACCGCATCAAATAAGTGAAATTCAATCCTTCTTCTCTAATGCACTTTAAGAGTCACTATTAAATACATTAAATGCAACTCAAAACTGCATTATAGTGTATTTGAACTCGCTCTCCATTCATGGCGGATAACTTCCTTACCTTCTTTAAAAGGCAAAAATCGCATTTGTTATAGCGAGATCCTCCCACATTGGGAAATCCAAATGTGATTTAAATGCTGCTAACCCTCGGTGAGTGAATATTAAACCCAGCCAAAGCGGCAATGCTAATTACACTCACTGCTAGCATTTTAGGGACTGAATAAGGTGCAGAAATGTAATTTACTCAGATTAAGGTTTTGTTTTAAGTGCTGCTATACCCAATTTTTACTATTATAGGTATTGTGTATCGTCTCTGTTTCTATTTCAATCTTTTGTATGTTGCTCATTTTGCAAAAAAAATAAATAAAAAATGCTGCCGTTTGGAACCATAATGCTCAGGAAGCATGGCTGACATTAACAGTGGGTTGGTTATGAAAATAACATAACTGATTAACAATCAGCCTAACACAGTGGCCATTGGTTCCTTTGCCCAGTTTGTTGCTCTTTCAGTAATCGTGACGGGGGGGGGGGATGCTGGCAGAGACCCTCAGAGCGATTTTCCACCCAAGCTATTCCAGAAGCGGAGGTAACCATGGCTGCGTCTCTTACTCCGCAGTTTCGACGAAGACTAAAAGCACACACTGCAAATCCTCTTAGTAGCCATTCTGAAAATGACCACATTCAGGTGCTCAGTTTAAACAGTGAGATCCATAAGTATGGGATGAAAGAGGAATCATTTCTGCTGGCAAGCTCAGCGTGGAGGGGCGGGGGGTGAAGTGCCAGCGGTTGCTCAGTGTGGACCAGACGAACTTATCAGCTGAATGATCCGCGGTGGAAAGCCTTAAAAAATTGTTACGTAAGTATATAGCATGCAAAAGATCCAAATGAATAATGAGCTTTCATTGTGACAGAGAATCCAGGATCCTTAGTGACTGTCAAGAACAAAAACTGATGCCATTGATCTACAAGAAAAAGCAAGATTTGGAAGAAAAAGGAATAAAAGGTGCCTGACTTCAGAACAGAAGATGAACAACTTAAAGAGAAAGAGCACATATATTACCTGTCATCAGCTGGCAGCTCATCTGAATTGTTAATAACTATCAGTTGAAAGGTTTATGCGTTGATTAAATTCATCAACATTGCCGTCGTTGTATTATATTGGAGCCCATTTTTGAGGAAAATGATATTGTTACTACGCAGACATTGGTTTAGAGGTCACTCATTAATTAAACAGAACATTAAAGCTTTATAGTGATGAAAGCAATTCTGTGTTTTGAAGCAGCAGACCAGAAAACCAAGTATAAAAAAGTAAGTTTCAGGTAAATTAAGATATAACGTTAGTGTGCAAGGAAAACGAGATATCCAGCCATGATATTTAGCGTCAACACTGACAGTTAGCAATGTTCATAAGATTATGACCATCCCCGCCTATGAAGCAAATAATGTTCACTACTGGTCATGATGTTTTGGTTCTTCAGAGAATACAAAACATTGGCCATATCAATATTTTAAGAAGGTTCTTTCGTTGAGCGAGCTGGCCCAGATGTTTGGCCATATGCAAGCTATCACTGTAGCATGGATAAAACCCTTTGGTTCCTCCGCGTTAAAGCTGTTTTATCTCGGATTTGTGGCACTTCCTCCTGCAGCTAGAGATTACAGCTCAGTGAGAAACCTTACCATCTGTCGACAGAGCGCGGGTTCCAGCCTCCCTGCATCCCATGTTGAATGTCTCACACGTAATATTAATGTTTGTGGAGTCAAAGGACCAGAAACGCATTTGTAAGAACTAGGCTGTAAACAAGTAGATGTTCACATCCATTTTAAACTACTGCTGTACGCCATTCACTAGAAATCATTTCAAAAAGTTGTTTTTTCAAGACATAGATGAATGCATGAAGGGAAAAAAATGCTTTTATTGTGGTACCATGCTGGGTAAAAGTGTTATATTAAATCATAATCTATTTTGATAATCATGACACAAGTCTAAGGCTTTGCTACATGTGAACAGTAAAGATATATCTCTTACTAAATAAACTGGCTGGTTAGTGACATTATAAAGCACTTTTTAAGTGGTTTCGCAGCTGATAGTTCCAATGATACACAAACAACAAATAAAGGTTAGTGAATTGACATTATAGGCAAACTTTAATTTTTTTTTTTTGTTCTGAACGCATTTCTCGAAGCTCCTTTAAGAAATCAGTCACGGGTTGGGAATTTGAAATCCTGGTGAAAAATGCACCCATTAGCAAAGCAGTTCATGGGAGAAAACGGAACAAATGTTAAAATGCCTTAAATGCCATTATTAGAAACCAATAGAAGCAGCACAGCTTTCCTGAACCGTTAACAAGCGCAAGAAGAAAAACAGAAATATGCGGAAATGGAGTAACTGCTAGAGTGTCACCTAATCCATGTCAGGAGGGACACTATGAGTCAGGACAGGAATTGTAAATGACCATCTCAGTTAAATAGACCTGCATTTCACTTGAGCACTGAGTTCTTGCTGTGTGCTGATTGGTCAGTCTCCTATAATCACGCATGTGTCACTAATGTTAGACGAACCAAACAATTTAGCTGACCACTAGGACCTTTCAGTTTTAAAGTAGTTTATAAAACCTGAAGTAGCCCATAGTGTCCCTCCTGATATGGATTAAGTGGTCACCGTAGTTGGCGCCCATTCCGTATAATATCGGATCGTCCCATATTGCGAAATAAAATACTACGTCCCATTTTGAATCAATAGGAGACATGATATGTCCTGTATTTTCAGACTGTGTAATCGACCACCCCCCCCCCCCCCCCATCAGTTTGGTAAATTTTATCGTTGGGAACCCCCCCCACCCCCCACAGCAAATTTTGTCATCGTGCACTCGGGGGTGTCACTTATTCCTCAGGCTGGAAGTGGCAGCCGTAAGCAGAGTGCATTCAGCGAAAGAGGGGAAAACGAGATCATTTCCTGCCAGCTTGCCGTATGCTGGCTCAGTAGCTGCCACTTTTGCCTCAATTCCAGGGCCATGGGTTTGAATCCTGCGCTGCGTGAATTGCGCATATTCTCCCTGTTTCATTTGGGTTTCCTCCCATAGACATGCAGTTAGACTAACTGGCATTCAGAATTGCCTATAGACATGTCATTGTGCCCTGTGATGGACTGGCATGGTGCATCCCAGCCTCACGCCCTGTGCTGCCTGGGTTGGGCTCTGGGCCTCTCTGCTACCCTCTTAACCCATGTTGGGATGGATTAACCTGCCCTAACCACTGAGACGGCGGCTGACATCAGCGCTCAGGCACCTTGAGCAGGCATTAGTAGGAGAGCAGCATGTGTCCCCTGACAACAGAGGGCCCAAGAATCTCCACAATGCGGCTGCAATGATGTGTCCATGGAACACGGCTATCAAACAGGCCAGGACCAAGAACGGGTGTCACAATGGGAAGGAAAAGAAAGAAGATGTGATCCTCATGCCCTTTGGGTTACCTCGGGTCAACCCTGAGGCAGGAAATGCGCTAGACACAATGACATTAGCTTCCCGCTGTACGTTTGTTTGCCTGCACGTTACATACTGTACTTTGCTTCTGCATGCATGACATTTTCCCTTGTGCCCCACAAAGCCTCCCGTATTTCAAACTGCAGGTGACGCATTTTTATTCTCCTTTTTCTTTCTTTTGAGACTTATAACAATTTAACAGTACATTCCAAAATATATAAACCACATGTTGCGATGACGAATACATTTTCAAGAATAATTACACTATAGATATTCAGGTGTGGGGGGAATCCTTGTAATGTTAGCAGATGAAGCCCGCTAGCAGACCGTGGTCAGACATCGCTGTGAATGTCCGAAAACAGGATGAGGTCATACGTTATAAGCATCAATGTTTTCATTATACAAACATCACATTCCCCTCTAATCCAGGCGAAACTCTAGCCCTGTTCAGCCGGTGCCTGAAGGTGATTACTCACCAGGACCAGATGTCCATCCAGTACTTCCTCTGCCAGAAGACAGAGAAGTTCAGCACCGCGGACAGCGGGGGGGGGGGGGGGGGGGGGAGTCCAACTCATGCCAGCACACCTGGAACAAGTTTCAGCCGCTGCTCATCTCAGCATCAGAGCTGGAGGACTGGACGTCAGAGCCTTGTTAGCAGACAGAAGTGCTAAAGAACTGAAATTAAAAAATGTATATATTTTTATATATTTCTGTATGCATAAAATATTTATTGCACTTGCACATCACAGTACAAATGATACTAAATTCATAATCCTAATTTTTGTGGGGATCCTAATGATAAGGCTATTGGATTTTGCTGCTAAATAATTCAATATCTCTTCTCCAGATTCTTCCTGTAAAAGGTCAGGCTTTCTTATGGGTTCTGACTACCGGGACTCCAGTCACCACATGATCTGGCTGCAAAAGTATAGACACAATGAACAGGCTTGGTGCATATTTTTAAAAAAGTGTCATATAGGAACTGAACTCCGTAGAGGAAAAATACTATATAGGAACCAGTTGGTTTAATTAAGGGTAAGTTGTATTTCAATCACATGATAAATTGTAAAAAATGATAACATCAACAAATGCCGCAGTGACATTTTGCGCTTTTTCACTTTTTGTATTTGTATATGCCGATGTCTCAATTAGTCAATGTCATCCCTTTCTATTCCCATATCAGTAGTCTTGCAGAAAGAACCTGAATTTCATTTCCTGCTCTTACTGAACATTTCTGTGCTGAGTCCGTGTGAAAATGAGCAGGGGTACGTTTGCAGACATGAGCAAAGGGACTGCAAAGCAATGGTGCATCTAAAGCAGTCTGACCCAAAGCTGAAATGCTGGCCTTTTATTTTTTTGCTGTTTCCATGCACCAGCCAACAGGGCAAAATATAATCAATAAATCAGCTGGTAAATAAAGGGATTAATGCATTTTATTGCAGCTCAGAAGGACAAGCTGACTGGCAAACTAAGATATTGCTCAGGCTAACAAAAAAAATCTCAGCCGTCACGTCCCCCTGTTTAAATGCAAAGATGATAATAAACGTCAGCAGTCATTCAGGGCTGTAAGATAAATTAGCATCCACTGAAACAAAGGAAAGAAGAATCTGCATCAGTTTACAAAGGATGTTAAATTTAGCAGGGCAAAGACCACAGAACCTAACTCCTCACCCCCCGCCCCCCCTAAAAATGTGATTAAGCACGTAATAATGAGCATCGAATGACAAGTGTTAAAGCAACATCAGGTCACCCGAGAATATTTTAACTGCACTTTTAAACCTGAATGTTGCCGATAATTTATGACATTGATTGACTACCCGAGTTGACCCCACAGGATTTACATGTCACCCCTATTACCATATTCAGGGTGAATATGATTAATGGCGGATCGATGCCGAAAGTGGATCTGAAGGATAGTTTGCCTACACTTCGCCCTTAGGGAACATGTGTCAGAGACATACTGTACGATATACTGCATCCTGAGAGGCAAGGTGCAGAGAGCAGCGTAAACGCCACGTCCCGCCTGACCTCAGCTAAGGGCGAAACGACTCCGGATTCGGCACGCTTCGGAAGGGCGGCACAATCTAGAAGAATGATGCAGCACAAAAGCAAAAAAACACTGGCATATTTCTTTACAAAGTTTCCCTCTCTTTGGATGGCAGCGTTGGGATAACTTGAAATAATGAAGAACAGAAGCTGGATTCACAAGAAAAAAAAGGCTGTTATATGTGTCGAACTGTTGTGACAGGAGATGTTGCAGCTTGGGTTGGGAATATCCAGTTTTGGGGTTGCTCATCTGACTGTTCCCCACCGAGCCAGTTATAGAACGCCCCCCCACCCCAGTACAAGACCCGTAGGCACTGCTGCACAGAAATAACACGCTTTTAGTTTAATCTGACATGAGGCAGGACCGCATGCGCTGTCCTACATTCGACGTGTCGCTTGCAGCCTTCATATTCCGGTTTTTATGAAGAGAAGCGTGTGCTTTGGACCCCGGAGACACGTAATAATGACATTACCTCGGATTTCGGGAACGGGGAGCCAAATCGTCCCAACAGCTGTAGATATATTTTAGAAGTTAGTGCTGCTGGCGGTCGACCCTTAAATATATCAGAATCGGCGGATCCCGCTGTGGGTCCGCGCCTCCTGCGCAAAGGAAGGCTGGACGGGAGCCGCTGTTTGCCGCACTTCCAACCACATTTCACACCCTTTACGGGTACTTTAAGGAGCCAGGTAACCGTGAAAAACCTGCCGGGGAGTTGATCTGAGGGTAGGGGCCGGCTTAGCAGTAATCCGCCGCTTTCCGTCAATATGAAAACCCCCACTTTCACCTTCCCCCGTGTGACGGTGTCCTCGGTAATAATGTAGGTATGCCGGAGGTCTGGATAAAGTACTTTCTCATTTCCTATAAGGCGAAGAAAGGAAATGAGGACAAATCAGAAGGTAACAGCAGTTTAAACAACTCTGTTGGGTCCAAATGAAAGCGTACGTCTGTATAGGGACATAAAGGCGTATAAGGACATATGGGGACGCTGTAGGCTTTGTAACTTGCTTCACCTCCTTAACTAACAGGTGGCGTTCTAACGAACTCCATCCATCCATCCATCCATTCATTTTCTGTAACTGCGTGTCCTGTTCAGGGTCGCGGGTAATGATCCTAATATGAACTTAATACATTTATATATGTAAATGAATTTCATTTATAAACTTGGTTGCAAAGGTGTGTGGTTGTTTTTTCGTACATCTGCAGTATAACGCAATACTTTTTGCAATAAAATCTGATTGTGGGTTTGGTATCCGCTTCTCCCATAAGAAAACATTCGGTCTGATCCTTTTCAATGAAAATAGAGCAATTGTTTTGTTGCTTGCTTGTGAGTTCTCCTTGTTTTGGATTTTTTCCCTCTCATTTGATTGCAGCTCCACTATGGAAAATGACTTGGCTGGGCTGCTTTTATTTGACAGGAGACAGGAACTCATTGTCTCATTCACAGTCACACACACGCACACAAACACATATCCACATATACTGTAGCTATGCTACGGAAAAGCTCACCATAATATTATTTAGATTTAGAGCTTAATAATAATAAAATAATAATAATAATAATAATAATAATAAATTACCCCTCTTTCAACCTGACACTCAGCTGCTGCTGTTTTCAAAGTATAAATAATAGTATTCATTTAAAAGTGTACGGAAATGGAAGTTCAGATATTACTTTTTGTCCTCGAATTGCATTTTCTCTCTGAAACATATTAAATGAACCCAAATATTTTACATTTTATCTACAATATAGAGTTTTTTTCTCTAGTCCACAATTCAAAGGCACATGACGGTTGCCTTGGAGTGAAATTTTGACCCATGGAATTTCATGCATGAAATGGTAATTGAATAAAAATACGAAGATATTCCAAATTACTCGGGGACTTGCCAGTTTAACAGTTGTGTCGGCGCAATTACAAGTGCTGGAGCGTGATATTGAGCTATAGCCGGTATTGTAGACCCGCCATCGCCCTCGATTAACGAACTCGGCAGGAATGGAGGACTCCTGAAAGAGTTTTCATCTGATTTAAATATGAGCTGCTTTTCCTTGCCATGTCAAAGAAATTTAATCTTACAGGCTGGGATGACGGCAGTGTCCAAATCACGCAGAAGTGGGAGCAATTTTAAGAGATTAAATACTTAGGGTACTTACGGGACACATCTTTATATCACTTGTCCTTGACTCTTTCAGAATGGCTCTATAGACAGTCATGCTTAAGAGGTCAAATTTACAGCCTGATGTGAACCACAGATTTGTCCTAAACCTCCCCCTTTTTTTGAAAATAGCAGATCTGCACCTGCAAACAGATTCTCATAAAACGTGGAAACGTTCGACCATAATTATGCTCTAAAGTTGATTATTTGTGCACTTTATGATGACAGACGCTGAAAATGCTTGGTTAAAACGAAGTCCCACTGGCTTTGGCGTTGGGACCAGTATTCTCGCTCGGTATGTAAATGCATGGGTAGATCATGCAACAGTATGGGCTTCATTCCATGCGCAAAGAATAGAAATACAGCTTCAGTCAAAGGGTGTGTCAGATTCCCAGCAAACCGTTTCAGTTCAGTTCATAAGTAATAAAAGGTCCCAATGAAGATTATGGCCATAAACCATTGAAAAACTAAAGCTGTACGACTCAGAGGTAATAACGTGGACTGGAATCATAGCTGTCAGATCTCAGCTCGGAGGGAGTAAACTTTTATTTTGATTAATCGGCTAGGTGCACAGATGTAATTTTCCTCAGGTCTGCCCTTTATTCCTCATATTAACTCGTCAAGGACTGAGTTCAGAAATGATGCAAGACGAAAGCAGATTAAGCCTGCCAGATGCGGTAAAAAATACCGTGCATGCGTTCGTCTGTAGCGGATTGAAGTACCGCAGTGACTCGCTCCGGGGATCGCAGGCCGCCCCCCGGCCAATCCGACACACTGCGGCAGGAGCGGGAACCAGAAGCGGAGTTTACGACCTGGACTCGCTTCAGGGAGGAAGCGGGCTTTTTCATCGCGAAACAGCAGCAAGACGTGATCTGATCAGCAGTAATAACAAACACCGAAACATTTCCTTCAGCATTCAGTCATTTCAGCTCATTTTGAAAATGCAATGATTTACTACCGGAAAAAGATAATGCATTTTTACAGAATACTATTGTAAACTAACATTTTTTCCCTGTGACTGCGCTGATTATACCAGCTTAGCATCCTCTCTATGGTAACCCCTACCTTCCCCTGCCCTGTGCTGTTTAGGATAAACTCCAAACTCGCCAAATTCCCGAAACCAGGTAGGCAGTTGGAAAGTGGATGGATGTTTATGTCAAGCTTGTCAAACTGTATCCAATGTGTACTTTCTTATATGTATGACCTGACAAATTCAGGTATCATCCCTCATTTCATTAAAGTTTAAAAGTGAGAATAGCAGGTTGCAGTTTCTTGTTGGAACCTGCTCAGCTATTTTACAGCTGCCTGATTCTGTATTATATTGATGGTTCTGACGAGTTGGGAGCCTATCGAAGGACGTCCACGGTCTGGGAGCCTATCGAAGGACGTCCACGGTCTGGGAGCCTATCGAAGGACGTCCACGGTCTGGGAGCCTATCGAAGGACGTCCACGGTCTGGGAGCCTATCGAAGGACGTCCACGGTCTGGGAGCCTATCGAAGGACGTCCACGGTCTGGGAGCCTATCGAAGGACGTCCACGGTCTGGGAGCCTATCGAAGGACGTCCACGGTCTGGGAGCCTATCGAAGGACGTCCACGGTCTGGGAGCCTATCGAAGGACGTCCACGGTCTGGGAGCCTATCGAAGGACGTCCACGGTCTGGGAGCCTATCGAAGGACGTCCACGGTCTGGGAGCCTATCGAAGGACGTCCACGGTCTGGGAGCCTATCGAAGGACGTCCACGGTCTGGGAGCCTATCGAAGGACGTCCACGGTCTGGGAGCCTATCGAAGGACGTCCACGGTCTGGGAGCCTATCGAAGGACGTCCACGGTCTGGGAGCCTATCGAAGGACGTCCACGGTCTGGGAGCCTATCGAAGGACGTCCACGGTCTGGGAGCCTATCGAAGGACGTCCACGGTCTGGGAGCCTATCGAAGGACGTCCACGGTCTGGGAGCCTATCGAAGGACGTCCACGGTCTGGGAGCCTATCGAAGGACGTCCACGGTCTGGGAGCCTATCGAAGGACGTCCACGGTCTGGGAGCCTATCGAAGGACGTCCACGGTCTGGGAGCCTATCGAAGGACGTCCACGGTCTGGGAGCCTATCCCAGGACGTCCACGGTCTGGGAGCCTATCGAAGGACGTCCACGGTCTGGGAGCCTATCGAAGGACGTCCACGGTCTGGGAGCCTATCGAAGGACGTCCACGGTCTGGGAGCCTATCGAAGGACGTCCACGGTCTGGGAGCCTATCGAAGGACGTCCACGGTCTGGGAGCCTATCGAAGGACGTCCACGGTCTGGGAGCCTATCGAAGGACGTCCACGGTCTGGGAGCCTATCCCAGGACGTCCACGGTCTGGGAGCCTATCCCAGGACGTCCACGGTCTGGGAGCCTATCGAAGGACGTCCACGGTCTGGGAGCCTATCGAAGGACGTCCACGGTCTGGGAGCCTATCGAAGGACGTCCACGGTCTGGGAGCCTATCGAAGGACGTCCACGGTCTGGGAGCCTATCGAAGGACGTCCACGGTCTGGGAGCCTATCGAAGGACGTCCACGGTCTGGGAGCCTATCGAAGGACGTCCACGGTCTGGGAGCCTATCGAAGGACGTCCACGGCCTGGGAGCCTATCGAAGGACGTCCACGGCCTGGGAGCCTATCGAAGGACGTCCACGGCCTGGGAGCCTATCGAAGGACGTCCACGGCCTGGGAGCCTATCGAAGGACGTCCACGGTCTGGGAGCCTATCGAAGGACGTCCACGGTCTGGGAGCCTATCGAAGGACGTCCACGGTCTGGGAGCCTATCGAAGGACGTCCACGGTCTGGGAGCCTATCGAAGGACGTCCACGGTCTGGGAGCCTATCGAAGGACGTCCACGGTCTGGGAGCCTATCGAAGGACGTCCACGGTCTGGGAGCCTATCGAAGGACGTCCACGGTCTGGGAGCCTATCGAAGGACGTCCACGGTCTGGGAGCCTATCGAAGGACGTCCACGGTCTGGGAGCCTATCCCAGGACGTCCACGGTCTGGGAGCCTATCGAAGGACGTCCACGGTCTGGGAGCCTATCGAAGGACGTCCACGGTCTGGGAGCCTATCGAAGGACGTCCACGGTCTGGGAGCCTATCGAAGGACGTCCACGGTCTGGAAGCCTATCGAAGGACGTCCACGGTCTGGGAGCCTATCGAAGGACGTCCACGGTCTGGGAGCCTATCGAAGGACGTCCACGGTCTGGGAGCCTATCGAAGGACGTCCACGGTCTGGGAGCCTATCGAAGGACGTCCACGGTCTGGGAGCCTATCGAAGGACGTCCACGGTCTGGGAGCCTATCCCAGGACGTCCACGGTCTGGGAGCCTATCGAAGGACGTCCACGGTCTGGGAGCCTATCGAAGGACGTCCACGGTCTGGGAGCCTATCGAAGGACGTCCACGGTCTGGGAGCCTATCGAAGGACGTCCACGGTCTGGGAGCCTATCGAAGGACGTCCACGGTCTGGGAGCCTATCGAAGGACGTCCACGGTCTGGGAGCCTATCGAAGGACGTCCACGGTCTGGGAGCCTATCGAAGGACGTCCACGGTCTGGGAGCCTATCGAAGGACGTCCACGGTCTGGGAGCCTATCGAAGGACGTCCACGGTCTGGGAGCCTATCGAAGGACGTCCACGGTCTGGGAGCCTATCGAAGGACGTCCACGGTCTGGGAGCCTATCCCAGGACGTCCACGGTCTGGGAGCCTATCAAAGGACGTCCACGGTCTGGGAGCCTATCCCAGGACGTCCACGGTCTGGGAGCCTATCCCAGGACGTCCACGGTCTGGGAGCCTATCGAAGGACGTCCACGGTCTGGGAGCCTATCGAAGGACGTCCACGGTCTGGGAGCCTATCGAAGGACGTCCAAGGTCTGGGAGCCTATCGAAGGACGTCCACGGTCTGGGAGCCTATCGAAGGACGTCCACGGTCTGGGAGCCTATCGAAGGACGTCCACGGTCTGGGAGCCTATCGAAGGACGTCCACGGTCTGGGAGCCTATCGAAGGACGTCCACGGTCTGGGAGCCTATCGAAGGACGTCCACGGTCTGGGAGCCTATCGAAGGACGTCCACGGTCTGGGAGCCTATCGAAGGACGTCCACGGTCTGGGAGCCTATCGAAGGACGTCCACGGTCTGGGAGCCTATCCCAGGACGTCCACGGTCTGGGAGCCTATCCCAGGACGTCCACGGTCTGGGAGCCTATCCCAGGACGTCCACGGTCTGGGAGCCTATCGAAGGACGTCCACGGTCTGGGAGCCTATCGAAGGACGTCCACGGTCTGGGAGCCTATCGAAGGACGTCCACGGTCTGGGAGCCTATCGAAGGACGTCCACGGTCTGGGAGCCTATCCCAGGACGTCCACGGTCTGGGAGCCTATCCCAGGACGTCCACGGTCTGGGAGCCTATCCCAGGACGTCCACGGTCTGGGAGCCTATCGAAGGACGTCCACGGTCTGGGAGCCTATCCCAGGACGTCCACGGTCTGGGAGCCTATCCCAGGACGTCCACGGTCTGGGAGCCTATCCCAGGACGTCCACGGTCTGGGAGCCTATCGAAGGACGTCCACGGTCTGGGAGCCTATCGAAGGACGTCCACGGTCTGGGAGCCTATCGAAGGACGTCCACGGTCTGGGAGCCTATCGAAGGACGTCCACGGTCTGGGAGCCTATCCCAGGACGTCCACGGTCTGGGAGCCTATCGAAGGACGTCCACGGTCTGGGAGCCTATCCCAGGACGTCCACGGTCTGGGAGCCTATCCCAGGACGTCCACGGTCTGGGAGCCTATCGAAGGACGTCCACGGTCTGGGAGCCTATCGAAGGACGTCCACGGTCTGGGAGCCTATCGAAGGACGTCCACGGTCTGGGAGCCTATCGAAGGACGTCCACGGTCTGGGAGCCTATCGAAGGACGTCCACGGTCTGGGAGCCTATCGAAGGACGTCCACGGTCTGGGAGCCTATCGAAGGACGTCCACGGTCTGGGAGCCTATCCCAGGACGTCCACGGTCTGGGAGCCTATCCCAGGACGTCCACGGTCTGGGAGCCTATCCCAGGACGTCCACGGTCTGGGAGCCTATCGAAGGACGTCCACGGTCTGGGAGCCTATCGAAGGACGTCCACGGTCTGGGAGCCTATCGAAGGACGTCCACGGTCTGGGAGCCTATCCCAGGACGTCCACGGTCTGGGAGCCTATCGAAGGACGTCCACGGTCTGGGAGCCTATCGAAGGACGTCCACGGTCTGGGAGCCTATCCCAGGACGTCCACGGTCTGGGAGCCTATCCCAGGACGTCCACGGTCTGGGAGCCTATCGAAGGACGTCCACGGTCTGGGAGCCTATCGAAGGACGTCCACGGTCTGGGAGCCTATCGAAGGACGTCCACGGTCTGGGAGCCTATCGAAGGACGTCCACGGTCTGGGAGCCTATCGAAGGACGTCCACGGTCTGGGAGCCTATCGAAGGACGTCCACGGTCTGGGAGCCTATCGAAGGACGTCCACGGTCTGGGAGCCTATCGAAGGACGTCCACGGTCTGGGAGCCTATCGAAGGACGTCCACGGTCTGGGAGCCTATCGAAGGACGTCCACGGTCTGGGAGCCTATCGAAGGACGTCCACGGTCTGGGAGCCTATCGAAGGACGTCCACGGTCTGGGAGCCTATCGAAGGACGTCCACGGTCTGGGAGCCTATCCCAGGACGTCCACGGTCTGGGAGCCTATCCCAGGACGTCCACGGTCTGGGAGCCTATCAAAGGACGTCCACGGTCTGGGAGCCTATCCCAGGACGTCCACGGTCTGGGAGCCTATCCCAGGACGTCCACGGTCTGGGAGCCTATCGAAGGACGTCCACGGTCTGGGAGCCTATCGAAGGACGTCCAAGGTCTGGGAGCCTATCGAAGGACGTCCACGGTCTGGGAGCCTATCGAAGGACGTCCACGGTCTGGGAGCCTATCGAAGGACGTCCACGGTCTGGGAGCCTATCGAAGGACGTCCACGGTCTGGGAGCCTATCGAAGGACGTCCACGGTCTGGGAGCCTATCGAAGGACGTCCACGGTCTGGGAGCCTATCGAAGGACGTCCACGGTCTGGGAGCCTATCGAAGGACGTCCACGGTCTGGGAGCCTATCGAAGGACGTCCACGGTCTGGGAGCCTATCGAAGGACGTCCACGGTCTGGGAGCCTATCCCAGGACGTCCACGGTCTGGGAGCCTATCCCAGGACGTCCACGGTCTGGGAGCCTATCAAAGGACGTCCACGGTCTGGGAGCCTATCCCAGGACGTCCACGGTCTGGGAGCCTATCCCAGGACGTCCACGGTCTGGGAGCCTATCGAAGGACGTCCACGGTCTGGGAGCCTATCGAAGGACGTCCAAGGTCTGGGAGCCTATCGAAGGACGTCCACGGTCTGGGAGCCTATCGAAGGACGTCCACGGTCTGGGAGCCTATCGAAGGACGTCCACGGTCTGGGAGCCTATCGAAGGACGTCCACGGTCTGGGAGCCTATCGAAGGACGTCCACGGTCTGGGAGCCTATCGAAGGACGTCCACGGTCTGGGAGCCTATCGAAGGACGTCCACGGTCTGGGAGCCTATCGAAGGACGTCCACGGTCTGGGAGCCTATCGAAGGACGTCCACGGTCTGGGAGCCTATCGAAGGACGTCCACGGTCTGGGAGCCTATCCCAGGACGTCCACGGTCTGGGAGCCTATCCCAGGACGTCCACGGTCTGGGAGCCTATCGAAGGACGTCCACGGTCTGGGAGCCTATCGAAGGACGTCCACGGTCTGGGAGCCTATCGAAGGACGTCCACGGTCTGGGAGCCTATCCCAGGACGTCCACGGTCTGGGAGCCTATCGAAGGACGTCCACGGTCTGGGAGCCTATCGAAGGACGTCCACGGTCTGGGAGCCTATCGAAGGACGTCCACGGTCTGGGAGCCTATCGAAGGACGTCCACGGTCTGGGAGCCTATCCCAGGACGTCCACGGTCTGGGAGCCTATCCCAGGACGTCCACGGTCTGGGAGCCTATCGAAGGACGTCCACGGTCTGGGAGCCTATCCCAGGACGTCCACGGTCTGGGAGCCTATCCCAGGACGTCCACGGTCTGGGAGCCTATCCCAGGACGTCCACGGTCTGGGAGCCTATCGAAGGACGTCCACGGTCTGGGAGCCTATCGAAGGACGTCCACGGTCTGGGAGCCTATCGAAGGACGTCCACGGTCTGGGAGCCTATCGAAGGACGTCCACGGTCTGGGAGCCTATCCCAGGACGTCCACGGTCTGGGAGCCTATCGAAGGACGTCCACGGTCTGGGAGCCTATCCCAGGACGTCCACGGTCTGGGAGCCTATCCCAGGACGCCCACGGTCTGGGAGCCTATCCCAGGACGTCCACGGTCTGGGAGCCTATCGAAGGACGTCCACGGTCTGGGAGCCTATCGAAGGACGTCCACGGTCTGGGAGCCTATCGAAGGACGTCCACGGTCTGGGAGCCTATCGAAGGACGTCCACGGTCTGGGAGCCTATCGAAGGACGTCCACGGTCTGGGAGCCTATCGAAGGACGTCCACGGTCTGGGAGCCTATCGAAGGACGTCCACGGTCTGGGAGCCTATCGAAGGACGTCCACGGTCTGGGAGCCTATCCCAGGACGTCCACGGTCTGGGAGCCTATCCCAGGACGTCCACGGTCTGGGAGCCTATCCCAGGACGTCCACGGTCTGGGAGCCTATCCCAGGACGTCCACGGTCTGGGAGCCTATCGAAGGACGTCCACGGTCTGGGAGCCTATCCCAGGACGTCCACGGTCTGGGAGCCTATCGAAGGACGTCCACGGTCTGGGAGCCTATCCCAGGACGCCCACGGTCTGGGAGCCTATCCCAGGACGCCCACGGTCTGGGAGCCTATCCCAGGACGCCCACGGTCTGGGAGCCTATCCCAGGACGTCCACGGTCTGGGAGCCTATCGAAGGACGTCCACGGTCTGGGAGCCTATCGAAGGACGTCCACGGTCTGGGAGCCTATCGAAGGACGTCCACGGTCTGGGAGCCTATCCCAGGACGTCCACGGTCTGGGAGCCTATCCCAGGACGTCCACGGTCTGGGAGCCTATCCCAGGACGTCCACGGTCTGGGAGCCTATCGAAGGACGTCCACGGTCTGGGAGCCTATCGAAGGACGTCCACGGTCTGGGAGCCTATCGAAGGACGTCCACGGTCTGGGAGCCTATCCCAGGACGTCCACGGTCTGGGAGCCTATCCCAGGACGTCCACGGTCTGGGAGCCTATCCCAGGACGTCCACGGTCTGGGAGCCTATCGAAGGACGTCCACGGTCTGGGAGCCTATCGAAGGACGTCCACGGTCTGGGAGCCTATCGAAGGACGTCCACGGTCTGGGAGCCTATCCCAGGACGTCCACGGTCTGGGAGCCTATCCCAGGACGTCCACGGTCTGGGAGCCTATCGAAGGACGTCCACGGTCTGGGAGCCTATCGAAGGACGTCCACGGTCTGGGAGCCTATCGAAGGACGTCCACGGTCTGGGAGCCTATCGAAGGACGTCCACGGTCTGGGAGCCTATCGAAGGACGTCCACGGTCTGGGAGCCTATCGAAGGACGTCCACGGTCTGGGAGCCTATCGAAGGACGTCCACGGTCTGGGAGCCTATCGAAGGACGTCCACGGTCTGGGAGCCTATCGAAGGACGTCCACGGTCTGGGAGCCTATCGAAGGACGTCCACGGTCTGGGAGCCTATCGAAGGACGTCCACGGTCTGGGAGCCTATCCCAGGACGTCCACGGTCTGGGAGCCTATCCCAGGACGTCCACGGTCTGGGAGCCTATCCCAGGACGTCCACGGTCTGGGAGCCTATCCCAGGACGTCCACGGTCTGGGAGCCTATCGAAGGACGTCCACGGTCTGGGAGCCTATCGAAGGACGTCCACGGTCTGGGAGCCTATCGAAGGACGTCCACGGTCTGGGAGCCTATCGAAGGACGTCCACGGTCTGGGAGCCTATCGAAGGACGTCCACGGTCTGGGAGCCTATCCCAGGACGTCCACGGTCTGGGAGCCTATCCCAGGACGTCCACGGTCTGGGAGCCTATCGAAGGACGTCCACGGTCTGGGAGCCTATCGAAGGACGTCCACGGTCTGGGAGCCTATCCCAGGACGTCCACGGTCTGGGAGCCTATCCCAGGACGTCCACGGTCTGGGAGCCTATCCCAGGACGTCCACGGTCTGGGAGCCTATCCCAGGACGTCCACGGTCTGGGAGCCTATCGAAGGACGTCCACGGTCTGGGAGCCTATCGAAGGACGTCCACGGTCTGGGAGCCTATCGAAGGACGTCCACGGTCTGGGAGCCTATCCCAGGACGTCCACGGTCTGGGAGCCTATCGAAGGACGCCCACGGTCTGGGAGCCTATCCCAGGACGCCCACGGTCTGGGAGCCTATCCCAGGACGCCCACGGTCTGGGAGCCTATCCCAGGACGCCCACGGTCTGGGAGCCTATCCCAGGACGCCCACGGTCTGGGAGCCTATCCCAGGACGTCCACGGTCTGGGAGCCTATCCCAGGACGTCCACGGTCTGGGAGCCTATCGAAGGACGTCCACGGTCTGGGAGCCTATCGAAGGACGTCCACGGTCTGGGAGCCTATCGAAGGACGTCCACGGTCTGGGAGCCTATCGAAGGACGTCCACGGTCTGGGAGCCTATCGAAGGACGTCCACGGTCTGGGAGCCTATCCCAGGACGTCCACGGTCTGGGAGCCTATCCCAGGACGTCCACGGTCTGGGAGCCTATCCCAGGACGTCCACGGTCTGGGAGCCTATCCCAGGACGTCCACGGTCTGGGAGCCTATCGAAGGACGTCCACGGTCTGGGAGCCTATCGAAGGACGTCCACGGTCTGGGAGCCTATCGAAGGACGTCCACGGTCTGGGAGCCTATCCCAGGACGTCCACGGTCTGGGAGCCTATCCCAGGACGTCCACGGTCTGGGAGCCTATCGAAGGACGCCCACGGTCTGGGAGCCTATCCCAGGACGCCCACGGTCTGGGAGCCTATCCCAGGACGCCCACGGTCTGGGAGCCTATCCCAGGACGTCCACGGTCTGGGAGCCTATCCCAGGACGTCCACGGTCTGGGAGCCTATCCCAGGACGTCCACGGTCTGGGAGCCTATCGAAGGACGTCCACGGTCTGGGAGCCTATCCCAGGACGTCCACGGTCTGGGAGCCTATCGAAGGACGTCCACGGTCTGGGAGCCTATCGAAGGACGTCCACGGTCTGGGAGCCTATCCCAGGACGTCCACGGTCTGGGAGCCTATCCCAGGACGTCCACGGTCTGGGAGCCTATCGAAGGACGTCCACGGTCTGGGAGCCTATCGAAGGACGTCCACGGTCTGGGAGCCTATCGAAGGACGTCCACGGTCTGGGAGCCTATCGAAGGACGTCCACGGTCTGGGAGCCTATCGAAGGACGTCCACGGTCTGGGAGCCTATCGAAGGACGTCCACGGTCTGGGAGCCTATCGAAGGACGTCCACGGTCTGGGAGCCTATCGAAGGACGTCCACGGTCTGGGAGCCTATCGAAGGACGTCCACGGTCTGGGAGCCTATCCCAGGACGTCCACGGTCTGGGAGCCTATCCCAGGACGTCCACGGTCTGGGAGCCTATCCCAGGACGTCCACGGTCTGGGAGCCTATCCCAGGACGTCCACGGTCTGGGAGCCTATCCCAGGACGTCCACGGTCTGGGAGCCTATCGAAGGACGTCCACGGTCTGGGAGCCTATCGAAGGACGTCCACGGTCTGGGAGCCTATCGAAGGACGTCCACGGTCTGGGAGCCTATCGAAGGACGTCCACGGTCTGGGAGCCTATCGAAGGACGTCCACGGTCTGGGAGCCTATCCCAGGACGTCCACGGTCTGGGAGCCTATCCCAGGACGTCCACGGTCTGGGAGCCTATCGAAGGACGTCCACGGTCTGGGAGCCTATCGAAGGACGTCCACGGTCTGGGAGCCTATCCCAGGACGTCCACGGTCTGGGAGCCTATCCCAGGACGTCCACGGTCTGGGAGCCTATCCCAGGACGTCCACGGTCTGGGAGCCTATCCCAGGACGTCCACGGTCTGGGAGCCTATCGAAGGACGTCCACGGTCTGGGAGCCTATCGAAGGACGTCCACGGTCTGGGAGCCTATCGAAGGACGTCCACGGTCTGGGAGCCTATCGAAGGACGTCCACGGTCTGGGAGCCTATCCCAGGACGTCCACGGTCTGGGAGCCTATCGAAGGACGCCCACGGTCTGGGAGCCTATCCCAGGACGCCCACGGTCTGGGAGCCTATCCCAGGACGCCCACGGTCTGGGAGCCTATCCCAGGACGCCCACGGTCTGGGAGCCTATCCCAGGACGTCCACGGTCTGGGAGCCTATCCCAGGACGTCCACGGTCTGGGAGCCTATCCCAGGACGTCCACGGTCTGGGAGCCTATCGAAGGACGTCCACGGTCTGGGAGCCTATCGAAGGACGTCCACGGTCTGGGAGCCTATCGAAGGACGTCCACGGTCTGGGAGCCTATCGAAGGACGTCCACGGTCTGGGAGCCTATCCCAGGACGTCCACGGTCTGGGAGCCTATCCCAGGACGTCCACGGTCTGGGAGCCTATCCCAGGACGTCCACGGTCTGGGAGCCTATCCCAGGACGTCCACGGTCTGGGAGCCTATCGAAGGACGTCCACGGTCTGGGAGCCTATCGAAGGACGTCCACGGTCTGGGAGCCTATCGAAGGACGTCCACGGTCTGGGAGCCTATCCCAGGACGTCCACGGTCTGGGAGCCTATCCCAGGACGTCCACGGTCTGGGAGCCTATCGAAGGACGCCCACGGTCTGGGAGCCTATCCCAGGACGCCCACGGTCTGGGAGCCTATCCCAGGACGCCCACGGTCTGGGAGCCTATCCCAGGACGTCCACGGTCTGGGAGCCTATCCCAGGACGTCCACGGTCTGGGAGCCTATCCCAGGACGTCCACGGTCTGGGAGCCTATCGAAGGACGTCCACGGTCTGGGAGCCTATCCCAGGACGTCCACGGTCTGGGAGCCTATCGAAGGACGTCCACAGTCTGGGAGCCTATCCCAGGACGTCCACGGTCTGGGAGCCTATCGAAGGACGTCCACGGTCTGGGAGCCTATCCCAGGACGTCCACGGTCTGGGAGCCTATCCCAGGACGTCCACGGTCTGGGAGCCTATCGAAGGACGTCCACGGTCTGGGAGCCTATCCCAGGACGTCCACGGTCTGGGAGCCTATCGAAGGACGTCCACGGTCTGGGAGCCTATCGAAGGACGTCCACGGTCTGGGAGCCTATCGAAGGACCTCCACGGTCTGGGAGCCTATCCCAGGACGTCCACGGTCTGGGAGCCTATCCCAGGACGTCCACGGTCTGGGAGCCTATCCCAGAACGTCCACGGTCTGGGAGCCTATCGAAGGACGTCCACGGTCTGGGAGCCTATCCCAGGACGTCCACGGTCTGGGAGCCTATCCCAGGACGTCCACGGTCTGGGAGCCTATCCCAGGACGTCCACGGTCTGGGAGCCTATCCCAGAACGTCCACGGTCTGGGAGCCTATCGAAGGACGTCCACGGTCTGGGAGCCTATCGAAGGACGTCCACGGTCTGGGAGCCTATCGAAGGACGTCCACGGTCTGGGAGCCTATCGAAGGACGTCCACGGTCTGGGAGCCTATCCCAGGACGTCCACGGTCTGGGAGCCTATCCCAGGACGTCCACGGTCTGGGAGCCTATCCCAGGACGTCCACGGTCTGGGAGCCTATCCCAGAACGTCCACGGTTTGGGAGTCTATCCCAGGACGTCCACAGTTTGAGGCAGGGGACAGTCACAGTCTAGACAGGAGGCCAGTGCGGCAGAGAGTTAGCCATCAGGGTGATTTTGTTCAGTCCTTGTCGTTGCTTATTCTGGTTGCAGCAACATGGATGGCGAGTAGGTGCCTCATTAGCACTTCAGACACCTCCGAACGCTCCTGGCTCCGCTGAAAGTCAAATTTATGGGCCGTAAAAGGCAAATTTAAACGCTGCCGAATCGTTCGCACAGCTGGTGAGAGCAGCCCTGCCTCTTGGTGTGAGATTGGTCTGCTGGGGCAGCTTCATGCTGCTCTTAACCTGCCCCCCCTTAACTCTCAGAAGGGGAACCTGTTGAAGACAATGTCCGATTCGTCTGGCTCTCGTCACATCCGTCTCCGGCTTTACTAATTCATGTGCAGCAAACGTGCAAAATTTAAAAGTGTATAAACTCCTCAATTATCCAATAAAGCTGCATAATTCTAGGTATGAGCTGTTGAGTTTTGCACCTGCACAATTACTGAATTAATACTGCTAATCAGGTATTTGTGCCTTTTTTAGGATACAACTCATTGAGTTGAATGTTTCTCTTTGTATTGGTATCAAACTGAACTGCTTTACTCTCCTGGTTCCTTCTATCAGCGATTTACAAAGTCCATCCATCCATTTTCCAACCCACTTAACCTTCATGGTCCAAAGGGGTCTGGAGGCCATGCCAGAAGCTACAGGCACGAGGCAGGGAACAACCCAGGATGGGTGGCCAGCCCTCCACAGGGCACACTCACACATACGTGCAATTTAGCATCTCCAATTAGCCTCAGCATGTTTTTGGAAGGAATCCCACAACGACATGGGGAGAACATGCAAACTCCACACACAAGTAACCCAGGCGGCGACTCGAACCCAGGTTCCAGAGGTGTGAGGCAACGTTGCTAACCACCGCACCACCATGCCACCCCAGATCTATGAAGTATTAATGTATATCCATCCATCCATTCATCCATCCATCCATCCCCACGTTTCCTAAGCAGGGCTGTGGAGCGTATCCTGAAATTTATTCTGCCTGGTATATATTTAACATACTAAACAATTAATTACACTTATGTTTACATTTGGTACCTGTGCCTAGTGCTGAGATGGTAACAGAAAGCTCTATTGCTGTCTATCCCTCATGGTCGGTCAGCGGCTCACAATCTGACTGCACTTGTAAGATCCACCATTAGCGGATGCAGCACTTGGGCACCGTCCATTTCCTTAGAGTCCTGCGATTAATACAGACTGCTTTAATAATACTAGGCACGCAGAGCGGGAATTGCATTCAGCCTTCCTCCCCCACCCACCCATCCACTAATGTGATTAAACCCCCCAACCAGGCACTAGAAGATGCATTAGGGAAAACTGATAAAAAAAAAGAAGAAGAAGAAGATCCGATCCTTTGAGAAATCCATTCCACTCTTTTAAAAGAGCAGCATTGCCCTTTGTCAGCAATGCGGGGGTGACCACAACCTGTTCTGCAGAACCATGCTTTTCAGAGACAGGACAGAATTCATATGACTCTTGGTACGGAGCCCGAGAAAACAAACCTCTGTGTGTGCTGATGTCTCGCAGCAGAGGGGCAAGAAATTAGGTCATATGGAGACGCTTCCTTCACCTGCTGGGATAAACTTGGGCTGACTGTGCAGACTCAGTAAGTATTCTGTGCCTCTACCCTACACAATACCCCAGTGTTCCCAGAAATGACCGCAGCATCATCTGCTGGGACAGTGAGGGCTGCCAGTAGGGTTGTATAAACAGGAAAGTCAAAAAACCAGCTCACATCCTTATTTTTTGAAAACAGATTCATATTTCATGAAGACCGGTATGGATCTTTTGGTCGTGTAAATCAGGAACATCAACCTTTAATCATTGTCAGTTAATTTGTTAACACTATTTCCTGAACCATGAGCCAGCCATTACTACATATTCAGGTATGTTCCCAAAGTGCTGGAAAAAGTATACCAGAATAAGTGAATAACTGGCTCTTGAAAAGAAAGGACAAAGACAGAGTTAAATGCAAACAATGCTCATTAATCTGCGTAGAATAGAAAGGGCCTTTACAGTGGTCTGGGGTAATTGCATCTCAAAGGAGCTTGGTGTAGTGTTCTCTTGTGATAACCTCTGCAATAACCTGGGTCAAAATAAACCAGAATGGACATCCAATACTCCTCAGCACGGGTCAGCTAGGGAGGGTGAAACGTTTCGGAGTTTTTGCAAAAACTGCTTGGTTGACAGTAAGCTGATTCTGTGCATTTCAGAGCAGGTAAAATCAATCTCTCAACGCATTTTGAGACAAAGCGTTAAGGCTGCAGTTTAGTTAGTCTTTTTCCATGAGGTGAAGTAGGCAGCCCATCATTAAGAGAAACATCTCTCTAAAATGCCTTATTGTTTTCAGAAAAAAACAGTATCACTGATATATATATATAATCAAATCTATTGCAGTTTTTTCCCAGGAGGAAAGGAATCCTCATACAAATATAAAAAATGTTCAACAGAACAATGTATACTTTCCCATCCCGGCAAGTTTATTTGTACAGTGCATTTTCATACATGAAGGTCATTCAAAGTGCTTTACAGAACAATAGGCAAAAGTAAAAGCATATGAATAAATATAAAAATTCAAAATAACATAAAACATTTAAGAACAGATATTGAAAGTGAGACAGTGAATGATGTGATAGCGGTAGAGAATATGACTGTTTTTAGGAAGGACTTAAAGTTAGTAACGTTTAGGGCAACAGAAGTAAAACTGCTGTTATAAGATACACATTGTCAGCCATTGTTACAGGTAAAACTGCAGACTTTAACATTAACCAGTAGGTCCCATTCCCCTTATTTAGTTCGGCCCGGTTATCCATAATAAACACAGACATTCATTTATTCGACAGCGGGCAGGCTGGGCACCACAAAGGGTTGTCCAAGTAATCCAGGCTAGTGAATCACCACTCTTTCACTATTTCATAAAACAAATGCAAATCAAATTAAGATCCAGAAATAAATCACAAAGTATAATGAAGTCTTAAATTACATTAAATAAAGTGTATTAAGCTCTACAGCCTGCTTTGTGTCCTCGCTAATTTACGGAGAGCGACGCAGTGCATGATATGCTGGTGATGGCACAGAAGTGAGCAAGGTCAATGCAGGATGGACAGCCGATCCCTGAGACATAGATGCAACACGACAGGATGTACATGGAAAAATCAATCCAGAGCACCTTTGCGGTCATTTTACTCTTTGAGTATTACCCCAGTTATAACTTACATCAAAGAAACATTTTGCTTCACTAGAGACTGTTCACATCAGTCCTTTCATCTGGCTCGTGACTTGACATCAGGATTACAGAGCCTATGCAAAAATAGGCCAATGTACCAAGTGGGTTTATTTGATCTACGAAGGAGGACATTCTGAAAATAGCTGCGGTCAGCAGGGCTTGCTGGTGATATTACACGATATACACAACAAAGATAAAATTCAACCTCAGCTTCTTCTGTTATTTCAGTGCAAGCTGTTACTATTTTGTCTGATAATACATGGGCCTTATCGAAAGTGACAGGAGTCGTCCATAAATCACAAAGTATAATGAAGTCTTAAATTACATAAATCTTGCCTTTACAGTATATGTAAAAGTGGACAAGGTCTTCCTCCATCGGTGTCATACACCCCAACATATTATTCATTCCTTAAGCCAATTTTTATTGGTGTTCTTATTATTGTAAGAATGAAGCTTCTGTTTTTAACATATTCATTATAACAAGCAATTGTAACCAACACTGAATCTATTACAACGCATAGCATTCACATATTGAAAAAAAGGATTTATGTTTGTAATACACTTAATAATCCACTTGGGCAATCATTAAGGGATGAAGGGGAGGGTTTATTTTGGTTTGTTTGGTATTTTATAATATGATTATATTAGATCGCCCATGCACTCTCTTCTGTCTTGTAAATCTAATATAAGTGCGGATCCATCTGCCTATCACAGTGTTTATACTTCCAGAAGCCTGATCCCAAGTAATAAGGAAAAAAAAACAACTCATGCACAGTAAAAGACTTTTCTAAAAAAGCATTCAGAGTGCTATCATTCAGAGGCATGTTCATTTACACCAGGGAACAAAGGTATCAGTTCCTCATAAAATGCAAAACAAGTATATTATTTAAATGTGCTTTAAAAATGGTGATCAGACTGATTTAATCCATGCAACTTTAATTTATGCTAAATGCATAATTGGAACCATGCAGACAAAGAATGAAAGTCAACCTGTATGCAGCGTTCATGCTTAAAGGAAGCTCTTACTACATGGTTAACAAGACACTTAAAAGGATCTACACTCAGTGGTGACTGTTGTGGCATAATGCAGACAGGGAAAGAGTGACGGTTCCCTGAGTGGATCCCTGAGCGGGTCAAAGACAACAGGGTTTTACTGGATGACAGAACTGAACTCATTGGGGAAAAGTACAAAATAATGGGACCACAAAGAATCAAAACAAGAGGGGAACCAAACAGGCTAAACTATGACCGTGAAATAATGACCATAAAAGAACATAACAAAGGGACCAGAACTAGCAAACATGCAGTAACATAAGCAGAAAAACACACAATAACATCTACACAATGACTGACGACAGAACAGAGCAGGGTAGGTACACACCAAGACTATCAGGCCAATGAGGAGGCAGGAGTGGAACATGACCAATACAACCAATCAACAAAAAACAGAGCAATGACTTAGGACACTAAACCAAAACTAGGAAACATAACCATACATTTGGGATAGAACGCAAAGACAATAAAAACTACAACAGAATACAAACTGGGCAAACCAGCGACAAGAAAACTAAGATAGAAAATGACAAACACTGGGGAACAAAAACGAATAAATGCAAATAAACAGATGAGTTTGGCATCTAGCAAGCCACAAACGCATGAGCTGAGGGTTCACAGTTTCTAAGCTGCACACTCAACCAACAGAGCTACACAACATTACAGGTCTCTTCATTAGCTACATCTAGGTAGCGCTGGGTAGGAGCCACTTTTGCCACCAGAAGCACTTAATTGGTAGACAAGTTATGAATTTGAAGAAGCCATTTACACACGAGTGTTAGACTGAGCCGTCACACTACCTGTTAGCTTTCCTACCTCCTGTTAGCGATAATGACTCAACATGGACTTTGCATTTTGGTTTTAACAAAATGGTGGAGAAGGATGAATGCAAAATGCAGCCGTTTCAGTTTCAGCAAACATGAAAAGGACAGGCGGCCAGTGGACAGAGTCACCAGGTTCCGTACGTGGACAGACAAAATGGATCTCCATGTTATATCTTTGATAATTAGTCTCGTCTTTGACTTTGTCCGTTCTCACACTCGTCACACCCCTACGTCTTACAAGTACAATATCACAGTTTTACGGGCCACAATTTCAGTCATTTTTCGATGTTCTGTGTAATCAATACACCCTCTTTGGATCTCTCTATTGTGCATTCATCTCTGCAGAGCACGAAATGTGGCCATTTTCAGTACCAAAGAAAAGAAATATCCATCCGGCTCTTTCAACTGCTTATACAATGACAGTAGAAGTAACAGGATAAAGCCAATCGACAGTCGGTTTTAAAGAAGCCTCCTTCAGAAATGATTCCCCTAGATCAATATATGACATGTATTTAGGTAAGTTAAATCGAGGCAATTTTATGAAAACAAATTTTCAGCTATTAAGGGACATCCTCACCCCTCGGAGGCAAACAAGCATGTGTAACATATGGTAAAATTAGGTGCTTTAATCAAAATTTGCCAGGAGTTGGACTCTGTGATTTATTCATAGTGTAGGTTCTCTTAATTTGTTTTCAATTACGCGTCAGACGGACCCGCGTCTTTGATCTTCAGGAAGACAGGGAAGATAAAGATGCTGGATGCTGCCCATGCATCTCTAAGCCCCAGTCCCAGGAAGCACGGTGGTGAGCATCAGCATCTCCGTGGAAACAGACTATTTTCGTATTGCTCCAATGACTGCATTACTCATTAACTAAAAGGAGGGGACAAACAAATCACATTCACTTACTGCAGGGAGTCCAGGCCAGGAGGGTATATTTTATAATAGCAGTGCACTTCTTCAGATCCTTTGAAGGACAATTAATTCTTCTGCTGATCTTTTTGAACTCCCACAATATTCCCATTTCAACCTGGCCCGTTTTAAAATAGAATAAACATGTTTTCAGCCAATTTAAAGCCAAATAATTTCTCTTAACTCTTAATAAACACCAATATGTGAAGTGAACACAGGTATGGGAAAATACCCCTCCCCCCCCCCCCCCCCCCCCTCATAAAAGATTATCCGTTTGACTGGATGTTGTAAGAAAAAATGAGCCTGACGAACAGAGACAAAAATTATGAAAAGAAAAAAATTATATATGGATTGTATGTCAGGTCAAAAGTGGGGGAGGGGGAGAGATGGGAATGGATGCCCCCAGTAAACAGCTGGGGTGTCCATGCGACAGAAATGGGATTATATAAATGAGGAATGCAATCCAGAGCGACACAGTGGGGCGGACAAGTCAGAAAACACAAGGTGTGGATGGGAGCATCTGAAAAACAGCTGGAGAGAGGTGTCAGGTACGGAGCTACAAAGATATTTCACTGCCAAAAACATATACACACTGTATCAGTGCACACTGCAATAGACAGTATTAACTGAGGTAATTGTAAAGCATAGAAATGGTATAAGGAGTAGAAGGAGCAGGCAAATGCAGTTGGTATGAGTTCTTCTTTGAGCTGTGACACAACTCGCTACAACAAAGACATTATTGAAATGCCATGCAACAAATTCAAGGGAAGCATCTGCATGTGCCTCATGACATTCTTTCCTAAGAATGGAAACCAGTCTATCTAAAATATCAGTGCAGTTGGGCAGCTATGGGAGCAGGTCCTGTCAGAGCCTTTGACAGTGTAAACATGTATGGGTTATACAACACAATGGGCAAACGGGCATTTAAATATATAAGGTTTAAAATGACAGTTATTCGTATCAGTCATAAACAATAAAACGAAACATTACACAACATCAGTTATTTCTCTTCATGGTTTATGTGTGAAAAGCTGAGATAATACGAGCAATTCCATTATGTAACACCTGCCCGAAGCGAAACCTTGACAAGCGTGCATTGGCGGTACATTTTCAAACTTGAGGTCAAAGAGCAAAGAATGAGTCAAAGTACTTTGCAAAGAAAATACCAGAGTGTTTTGTTTTTTTCCCCTAAACATTATTTTGTTTAAATCCCTGAACACTAGGGGGCAGAACAGAGGCAATGGGCAGGCTGGGAGAACAGATTGTACAACATGGAACCTGCAGGCAACTTATGACACAGAAACCGCAGAGATGGTTCTAGAAGAAATGAAAGTCCTCAAACGGATTCGGCACAGGGCATAAACCATGATGCACAATGAAATCAATACATTTGTTTTCTAAATATATTTAGGTAATATTTAGTGTCCTTACATCTCTGGGGTTTGAGTTTCTACTTGTGATTCCAGCTTCCTCCACATCTTACCAGTTTCCCCCTGCATGGTCACTATTGCACTGATCTTCGGAAAATCATCAGTCCATACCTTTCACACATGGTGCCCCAGCTGTCTGCTACCTAGATTACTCAAAACGGTAATTAATGTAACACTCAGACAACATAAAAGCATAATGCATACATGCTTCATGTGTCTTCTAGCAGACCGAGGAATTCCCCGCAGTCTCCACACTGCCATTTTTTTTTACTTCCAGTGTAACAAATCAAACCCCAAAGAATTTCGCAGAATGATCAGTGAAAATAATCATCTGTCAAGACACCGATTCCCAGGATTATAAATGAAGTCCTACAATCAGTTAACCTCAACGAACATAATTTGTGTTGCACACACTTCATAAAAATTTCAAACATCCAAAGCGATTTCGCTCCCACAGTGAGAAATGTGCATGCTCAAATCCTGACAATATTCTAACCCTTTTTTCACCGAAGAATTCTCCTGGGGTTTTCAGAGTCGGGCTAATTTTGTGCCTACTTACTATCGCCATACCAACAAACGTGTTTTTTGATGCGATCATTCAACCTTCAACAGCTTCAAAGTTCTACGAAGTCTTATTCTTGCATCTAATCATGTGCAGGGATATTGTAAACCTGTATGTGTCCTTGGAACGAAGGAAGTCCATAGGGCTAGTGAAAATGATAATCGAGAAATTGAGGCTTGCTGTCTGCCAGTCAAACTATGCCCAGAAACATAAAATCCCACGTGTCCCACTGTAGAAGTCGACGAGTGTCCCAAATGCCAGCAGAGGGTGATCATTTGTCCACCTGCATCTTGTTCCTTGAGTGTAAATAACCTCAGTTGACGGCTAAGAAATGATTCCTGATTATTTTTTCCCCCAACAAAATGGCAACATTATTAGTTTTTAATATAGTTTAATATATTATATATTTTCTTTTAAGCACAATCCTAGAAGCAAGAGGAAAAGCATTTAGCTACACAGATGTACAGTGCATGTTTGTGTGTATGACAAATTAAACTTGAAATTTCACCTGAGAAGGGAAAATGTACAACATTCATCATTTTTAAATTAGTTTCATTCCAAGGGCTTGTGTTACATGATCCTGCCACAGATCCTGCCTGAGTCCTAAGGTCGACCCAGCAGGCCGCTGTCTGACCCTGGGTTCGAGGGCTTGTCCTTGTACACAGTGTTCAGCTTTGCGGTGTGTCTTCGGAAACGCAGAGCAGGCCGTACAACAAGACACAGGAGAATATATAAAGCCGCTTCTCTCCCCCCCCCCCCCCCCCCTCCGAGAGACGTGACCCATGGAGCGATGGGCTCGAGAGGTGTCACGCAACGGCGCACATCAATTACTGCTCCCCCGAAATCCCGTGGCTTTGTGCGGCCGCCGGACGGACTTGTGGAAGATGATGGATTCCGAGCGATGCGGACAAACAAAATCCGGCGCCGGTCCAATTTGTGCAGCCTGGAGGACCGTCAGCATGACCCGACACGTTTGATTGTCGCGGCTCCCATTATTATTGCCGCATATTCGACACAACGGCTGCCTGACATCCTGGGCGGTGAATCGGGGTGAATCGGTGGCGCCCCCCCTTGGCCGCCATCCGACGACATTTGCTAAAGGTCACTTTGTACAAGTACAGATGCTCACATTAACGATGAGCGTCTTTAGGGCATGTTATCGGGGTGAGTATTAAAGGGGGGGAAGCTGCAGCCCTGCAGAACTCCTTGCTAAAACAGCTGCATTTACTTTTATTCATAATTTATTTTATACAAACAAAAACGTGGGTGTGGCAATTTACAATTAAACCATTTCAAAACAAAAAAGTTGCTTGAACTCCGCAAAAACTACTCCTAAATGTACCGATTGATGTCCGTGGACATCTTTTTAAGAACCGGTTTGAGTGCATCTTGGCCTGATTTTTGGGTATTTATAATTCTGAACATTTAAATGAGTGGGTGGGGTCATGCTGAGGAAATTTGGCACTGACACATTACGTCATACTGACTGACATTACGTCATACATCATCTCACTCCTTCAAAATGTTTCCCTGGCTTTGCATTCTGGGAAAGACAAACAAATATGAGAAAAACCTCCAAAAAGTCCACCATTCCTTCAGCCGGCGACATGATTTCATGGCCCCCACCGTCCCGCCCGTGGCTTTCATTAGACGCCTGGACAGCAGGATGCTGACTACGATTTTCCCCCTGAGTAAGCAATTCCCAACCTCCATGCCAGTACAGAAGCTCAAGCCCACGGGGGCTCCTTGTTTTTAATGTGCAGTGTGGCCCCACCTATGTGTCATCAGAGGTTACGTGTTCTGGACCACCTTCTTAATGGAGAGTGCGCTGTTTCGACCGCGTAGGGTGACGCATGGCCCTCCAAATGGCTTGGGGCCTAGCTATCTGTCACCGTCGGTCAAACGCCAAGCTAACGGTTCATTATTTAAACACACCGCGTATATAATAAAGGCTCACACACTGTACAGTAATGATAGTTCTAACCGGCAAAATGCATAATGATTATAATGATGGTATTCCATACTGGGGAAGGAGAATGATTTTTCTCTTTCGGTGTCCTTCATTATCGGCCTCTGTCTCGGGACCCTGGCAGCCTAGTCGGCTTGTTAGAGAGGGGGGGGGCTGGAGCAACCAGGGCTGAGGGGGGGGCCGGCTCTTCAGACGAAATGCTGACACTGCAGGCTACAACCACGCCGGCTGTGATCTTCCACTGATCAGCGCAGGTCTCACTTTTTCAGCCCTGATTTCTGCTCATTAAACAAATTAGATGTGAAGCCATTCATATTCTAAATGTTATGCGGGATAAAGCTCTTTTGACTTAAACATTCTTCATTCCCCTTTATGATACTGTGCCTTGTTTCAGCTCAGATTTTAATGTTGGTTTCCCGTATACGAAATAGCAGAGATTTTGCTGCATTTCTCCTATAATGAATGTTTGTGGCATAGTAAAGATTTGTATCGGTGTTGCATGACTGGGGGGGGGGGGGGGGGGATTCACAAGGATTATCTTTGCAACCGCAATAAAAATCAGCCCAACAAAAAACATGGAGAAGGGGATTTCCTGTGTAAGGACAAGGAGAGTCATTACAATGTTTTTGATTTTGCCGATTTCAAAGCATGACAGAATACACGTTACAGTTACGAGGCGAAAGGTAATTGCATGTGTGTTGCTGTCCGTGCGATCCTTTGGTTTTACCCCTATAATTTATTGCCATCTCTTACCAAAGAAAATTGTTATGTGATTAAAGTAAAAAACAGAACAAGGGTATCACGGTAAAAGAAACACATCAAAAGCTATTAGTGATTTTTTTCAGTGTCTTAATTGTATTCGATTTTGGGTCGAAGGTAAAATAGATAAGGCGAGTCATTTGGGTCCTAACATTGTAATAGATGCTGACTATGGAGCGTGAAAACAGATCTAGATCAGATGCCTGGGTCTGGTATAGTGGGATAATCAAGCCAGAGATACTATAGAGATGAGTCTGCACCAGAGGCACAAAGGGCTTCCATATTGAACGGTCGCTGTAGGATTCTGCCACTCAAAACATCAGGACTGACAAGGTTTTAGATTTAGCCTTGTGGGTTAGTAGCTGTTAAGCCGTTGGGCCAACAATATTTTAGGGGTGCGCGAAAGACGTTCTGAGCCAGCCTCTACGTGCTTTTCACCTTGATTAAAGGTTTTACACCTTATCTGCCAAGACCGACAGTCAATAGATGTCCCCAGACTTGCTAAGCCCTAGGAAAACAAAACTAAAGCAGCAGAGATATTAGCTATTAGCATAATTTTGAAATCTCATTTTAAAGGCAATATGTGCTGATAATAGTACATCAGGATCTATGGCAGTTTGCAAGGAAACTTGGGAAGGCTTTAAAACTGAACCCTGAGGGACGCCTATTGAGTGTTGAGATGTGCAGATAGTAGGAATCACACCAGCTTCTAGGATCACTATACTGTCCCCTCCAGCTCCCTCACATTGTGCTTAGAGCTTCAGTGACTGTCATCACATACTGTATGGCACATTCAGAGCCATATATAAGTGCCTATCTTGCTCATGATAACACTGATATCAGTACAGCAACTACACTGCAGGGAAGCCAATGGGGAGAGTCTCACCAACTTTATTATAATCATGTGTCAAGTTATAAGAGATACCAGCAAGTTACTTTTGAAACATAGTATTGCCATCGTTGGCATAAGTTTCTTTAATTTGTCGTAAACAGCTATCGATCTAATTTCGAGTTTCGAGACATCGCTTTCGAGTTTTCCGGCCCCATAAACCACACAGCCGATGGCTGAACCAACAGAGTTCATAACCCGTTAAAATGAGATTTTGTATCCTGCAAAAGTACATCCAGATATCAGTAATTGAACTGAGTAATTGTATTGTCTCGCGGCTGCAGCTTTTCATCACGACGACGGGCCGTGTTGTGTTCTGATCACTGTAGAAGATTAAGGATTTTCATGAGACAAACAAAAAATAAGCAGCTTTTTTTAGTGAAAGGAACCGGGTCCTGCAGAAAGAATCATCCATTTATAATGGAGTGATGCCAGACCACATGTCGTTTTAAATTCATTTCATCTTTGTGCCCAAACCAAGCTTATCAAAGCAGCTGATCCAGGACAGAGGTGGGGTGTAGAGAAGGACGGGTGGGGGGCAGAGTGTGGCTCAGCGGGTCGCGACGCTGTGCTTATGATTGGGAGGTTGTCAGTTCAAATCCCAAGGTCGGTAGAGTGATTTCACTACTCCACGTGCTCCAAGGATTGTCGGAACCCTGCTTTCTCAAAAAATGTTTGTCCCTTTGGATAAAAGCATCTACCAAATGTTATGTGTGGATGAAAAACCAGAACCACTCATCAAAGGGAATCCAACCCCCACCTAATCTGCCTCGTTCACCATTTTTGCTCCCCCCCCCCCCAAAAAAAAGGTTCATTTTAGCTAATCTCACCCCGTGTTAGGGAACTGAGTTTTCAGCACATGCCATATTATCATGACAAGAGACTGACAGAGTCACAATCGATAGCGAGCAAACCAGTGTAACGCTACACCCCGGCACATTCTGTTCACCTTCCATGCTCCCTGTGCACTTGGTGCCAAGGCCAATTCCACAGGAGGGTGAAAACCTAACAGGCCGGCTTGTATCGGCAAGCTCACAGAGGTTTGTTTGTTCTGGGGGGGGGGGGAGCTGTTCCTACGCCTGTCCCCGATCCTTCAGGATAGATTTGCGGCGACGGCATCATCGAGGATGACGCAGCACGGCGAAATGGGAGTCCGCGCATCTCTGGCCCATCGCAGTTCCCCCGCGACAACATGCAGGCCAAGATCCATAACACTTTCACGTCATTTTTAGTAGGAGGTGTCACTGGGTACAGTGACCCATACTGTCAGACATGTGCAGGTTTGCTTATTTCAAAATTCCAAAAAAAAAATGCAGTAAGAAGGATCTGATCCCAATTTGCAGCATAGTATAATAGCTAAATACTGAGGGGGAAAAAAACTATAAAAAATATTCTAGTGTGGTATACATTCAATGACTTAGACCTCATCAGAACTGTTTGGAACGTGTGATTAGATTTATCCGTGTGCCAAACAAAGGGAACATCATCCAGGCCATTTGTAACCATTTAGGTTTGTAAACAATCACAGAGGGCCTCCAGAGAATACCAATTGTTGCAGACAAGCTATTTGTTAGCCGGTTGGAGGACGGCCGCTTGCTATTAGATCTTTGTTCAGTTTGAATCGACACATTGCTGACCGCGTCCTCAGAGACCGGCGAAGACAAAGAGCCTGTGCACTGCATCTGGCTCGGTTTTTGCTGGAAACATCTCCCTACGACTCCATCCAGCAGGGCCCCTGAGGCCCGGAGCACTGAGGATTCACAAGGGCAGTGCCTCGTAATTCTTGAGGAGGGGGGGGAAAAGGAGCCAGATTCAACGGATTCTGCTAATAGGCTTGATCAGTTTGGTCCCCGGCCAAAGCTTTTCCTCACCTCAATCACGTCCTTAGACGACTGCCATCATGGGGCAGGGAAATTGAGATCAGGCCAACGTATTACACGCCATGAACACTAAGGCTTCTGTGAAGGTGGATGTTGGTAAAGTAGTCTGTACTTAACTTCTAGAAAATGTCTACGGAATGGTAGCTTGGGGGTGTTCTACAGAGCTTCACAAGAACATAGAATATTATCATAGACTATATTACGGGAAAACTCTGCTACACTAGTACTGGATATATATATATAAGTCTTTAACCTGAAAAACATCCAACATATTTTATAGCATCACAAACAAGATACATGTTTTATTTGTAAGATAAACACATACATTGTACATGACATTATAAATGGCCGTGATTCCCATTTATCGCATCCCCAGCATGAATAATCAGCAGTACTCAAACAGACAGAGTTGTCATAGCAATCTTTTGCCAAATCCTTGGGCTTTGAGCAGACGCCAACCAAGAAAGGACCTTTCACTCGTAAAAACAGCAGCCATAATACATAATGTTCCTTATCTTCAAGCAACCGAAAGACCTGAGATCCCTTTAATTACAAATTACTGTCAGCCTCCAACTAATTGTAACGATCGACCATAATGAATAGTGTTTGATTTAGAAAAATATGGGGAACAGTTATTTTTTTCCACAGTCGAGGGTTAAGTGCATCTCTGTTTTTGTTCCAAATTAAAGATTCGGATCATAAACTTTCGGTCACACAGCAAGAAGATGCATACATCTGAAGGCATTCATACATAATAAGAAATATAGACTATAATTTTAGAATAATTTTTTTGTAAAATTAATTATTTCTACTCTATAATTATATATACAGCTTAAAAACTATACTTAGAGACAATTACAGCATTTCACTTCTGCCATCTAATTGTGAAGCTGGTGAAATACTTCCTCCACTAATTTAAGGTTTGTGATAAATCATAAATGTATTCAGAGTGAAAGAAATACCAACAGATACACAACTGAAGGTAAGCTAAGCTGAGCGTCTCATCAAAGGGCAGCATGTCTAAGCACAACCATCTCAGTCTATCATCATTATCACAGTCCTTCATAGTGACACCCGTATTTAATGTATGGCCAAACAAGCACTGCAGTGCATTACTAATTAGTCACCTTAAATCACAATCAAGCTGAACAACAATCAACACCTGCTTGCATGTGTTCTTTATGTCAACTTGTTTAGAGCTTTAAAAAAACATCAAAAAGCAGCAAATTCAAAGACATTTAAGGTATGATTTAATATATGATGTGACGAATTCATTTTGACACAAAAAATATATGAAATAAGTTTTAAAATCACCATCTAAATCATTTTACATGAATTTCCATAGTTTCCCTTGTACTTGCATCTATTACATCCATGATAAATGGATTCTGTAATATCTTCTACTATATTCGAACATCACCATCTCCTGCCGCTGTCTCCGAAGCCTTCGCCACCTGAGAAACATGTCAAGCATGTTATTAGAATGAAAAACAGAGTGCAATGTGAGCGTCACGCAAATGTGAACGCTAATAAAGAATTAAAGCAGCACGCATTGCATTTGATGTTAAATATTACCAGGTGAATGAGCCGTCAAAATTGAAATTTATTCAGACGGTAACAACGCAACTTTAATTGCACGAAAGGAACACAGTTGCTGGCACTTTGAACGTTCAAGTTAAATGTATTTCCCCCCCCCCCCCCCCACCACAACATTTTAATATATTCAGGGAATAGAGAGCTCTTTCAGCGTGATGTGAGGGTCGTGATTGTGCGTCTGGCCCCTTTTTTAAATGCTCTCGGGCTCGGGGTCCAGGCGGTGCTCCACAAAGTTGACGGACTCGTTGGTGGCAGGCTGAAAGCAGAGGGCGCAGGCGGACCCGCATTACGAGCGAACGCCGTTGTGGAAAGCGTGGCGATCGGAAAAGCAGGAGAGTGTGCCCAGCGAGGCTCTGGGGTGACAAATTATCGCGTCGCCTAAACACGGCATTGGAATCACGGGGTGTGAAAGAACATTTTATTCCAGCGATTTATTCAGCACCGCTCATACTCAAGGTTGGCTGAACCCCTGCATCTCTTCGTTATATTGCGGCCGACTTGTGTTTCAGAGAGGTGATCTACACCCTGAACATCAATTTGGCTGCACAACTCGGGGCACCAAAATTACTGCTCAGGGATAAAGACAACTGGGAATCTTGTAGGTCCTGCCTCTGCATGCGTGACATCCTCGGTCTTCACCATCAGAGAATCCAACCTGGTCCTTTGTAACAAGTCCATTCTGACCAGAGACAGACCAGATAAAAGCCTCTTCTATACAACATGCCACAGTTACACTTACTTATTAGGCAGAGGCTTTCTATCCAAATCAAGGTACAATTTACATAGTAGGGTCAGCTACCCCTGGAGTAATTGGGGCTTAAGTGTCTTGCTGAAGGGGGACATCAATCTGCCAGCCATGGGGTTTGAACCAAAGATCTTCCGATGATGGGCATGAAATCCTAACCAGCTGAGTCACGCACCACCTCCCATGAACCACAACCAATGTAGTTGTTGTTGTTATTATTATTATTATTATTATTATTATTATTATTATTATTATTAGTAGTAGTAGTAGTAGTAGTATTAAAGCAACATAAAGTGAACACAGTGGATCAGTTAGGTCTTTTGCTTTTCATTTTATGCTTCTGGTATGGCTCACCAAAAGAAAATCCACAAAAGGTACTGAGAACGGAACTCCGAAATCCATGGCTGTATCTCACAACCCCGTGTCTCCTGGCTCCACAACATCTGACTGCCTAACAAAAGACCATCAGCCGCTATTGGAAATCAGAACTATTAAAAATACATATGTTCAAAATGTTATTTTTTTCCCAAATAATGACAAATTGGTAGTAAAATGTGTCTGCCTGATTTGGCCGGCGTCCTCTCTGGGATTTGCCGCCGACAGCTTGACGATGTGGCATTTCGGGTATTTTCATATGGGCCGTGCTCAATTCGCCATCATTTGCTAATAATTGTTTTCTCTCATGCATGAAACAGTTGGTCTGAGAGCCGTTGACTCATTACCAGTATCCGAATCCCAGGCCGGCGATTCCTTCAAATGCTGTATGGCGCGTACTGGTGACATTTCACAAGGAGTTCCGAGATCGTCAGATAGTTTGGATGACCTTCTCTGACTGGTAAAACGTGCATTGAAGAAGGACAGGCATAAATATATTTCAGATATCGATTGGCCTACTTTTGTGGGGGTTTTTAAAATAGGACTGGGGAAGACTTTTGAAGCTTTAATTCGCTTTGCAGTGATGATTATTCACATTTATTGAACAGATACTTTTAACTTATTTTTTCTTAAGTGACGTGCACCTGAGGAAGCAGGGTCAGCCTGATTATGGAGATTAAGATTATTTTACTAGCCCTGGGATTTAAACTATCAATCATCCAAACACAACCACAGCACCCTAACCAACTGAGCCACACACTGCCCCCATCACTTGACCTGAGACAGACAGATTACCATAAGCGTAATCGCCTGCCCCGCCCTTGCATCTACCTAGAAGCACAATGGAGTGCATTGATTGGTTCTCTCCTCACTAAGTGCCAACCCCTTTGAAGCAGATGTCCAATCAGAACAATCTGTCTGAGTTTACACTGTAAACTCTATGCCCTCTCTCCCTAATAGACACTATCTGAAGTAAAAAATAACTGGACAGTTTTGGCAGTCTGTGGCCACTGTTTGAAAAACACGAACAACAAATACCGGGCAATGTGAAAAACAAACACTCAGGAATGAGTCAACATCATGACTCTGGCTGAACAAAATGATGATATTTATAAGCCAGTAGCTTTTCTGCTTCTGGCCTATGATGTAAAGCATTTATTCTGGACTCTGGAAGCTATATTAGCCTTAGTCTGTGCCTCTTCGTTTGGGAGCTGAATGGCCCTTTCAGGAAGCAGGGCCGCGAAACTGTCCAAAACATCGCACTTCGCTTTTCCTGAACTGCTGTCCTTGATTAGCACCAGCTCTGCACACAGTACACAGTGTCCTGGGCACCTTCCCTGAGTCGTGTTAAAAGTGAGCCCTCCTTGACGCCCGTCTGACATCGGGCTGACGTAATGGTGACTTTATTTTCTCCAACTTGTCTGCTTATTTTTAAAAGTTATTTCTGGGAAGAAGGACCTGGTCAGGGTGATCTCAGGCAGTAGTCGTCCGTGGGCTATGGAGTCTGTATTTCCTGCTGGCCAAAAACCACCACCCACTGCACCCCCAGGCCTCCGCCCTACTCCTTGCAGCCCCAGGCATTTCATGTACACCCCGTCCCCTCGAGACTTGCTCTGCCACCGGACGCAGTGGCGACATCGAACTCCCTGACCTACTTGCGCCACTGGCGAGGTTGAGCCACGTTAGTGGCTAAGAGGTCCCTGACTGCCCTGCGCTTTTGGTGCATTTCCACGCGACTAGACAGCTTCTCACCAGAAATACAAACAGTGCCCCTCCCATCCGTCCAGATTCCTGTAAACAGCCTGCTGCATTAGTCAGGCACTCACTGACAGAGAGCAACTTTTTCCTAGAGTCTTATGATCTCCCGGTGGTGTGTAGAATCTCCCTCCAGTGGATAGGATCTCCCTCCAGTGGATAAAATCTCTCACTGGTGGGCAGGATCTCCCTCCAGTGGATAGAATCTCTCTCCGGTGTGTAGGATCTCCATCCAGTGGATAGGATTTCCCTCCGGTGTGTAGGATCTCCATCCAGTGGATAGGATCTCCCTCCAGTGGATAGGATCTCACACTGGTGGGCAGGATCTCCCTCTAGTGGGTAGGATCTCTCTCCGGTGGGTATGATCTCTCTCCAGTGGATCTTTTGAAAGAAAAGGGACTCTGCTTCTCCATTCAAGTCTTTGCATGTACGTGAGTTTGCGTGTGCAGAGTATGCATTCAAAAGCACAAAATCTAAAGTTTCAATTATTAGATGAATTATTAGATTTCAGAATCGAGCAGCATAAAGAAAAAATGAATGTGGTTTGTGGTTCTGCTATTAATCTGGACAGCATAGTGTTGTCTCCTCTGATGCTCTAGAGATCTCCCCACTACCTCCTCCGTCTTTTGAAAAAGTCCCATAACGAATAAACTGTCCTGGGGTCCCATGAATCTGCCCCCCCACACACACACACACGCCTGTAGCCGTGATTTAAGACCTTTGTGATTCCAATGGCCCTCTTTGAGACCTTTGTGCCTCTGGTGGGCACCTGAGCCAGAGGCTGCTCCGCGAAGCCCTCGTCCACACAAATCAGATTGCCTCTGGAGGCAAGTGCGGCGATGGATTAGGAGAACAAGTAGTTGGATCATTCCCTGAGAAACGGCACATACCATCAGAAAAATAGGGGCCTCCATTTTTATTATTCTCAAAGGTGGTGGGGGGGCAGATGTCGAAACCAGGCTATGTGATTCAGCAATGTCAGACACATCTCTCTTGCTCGCTCGGTCGCTCGCTCCCTCTCTGCCTGTCTTGCTTTCTCACTCCCTGCCTGCTTCCCCAGCTGTCATCCCCACTCCGAGCGTCAGTGGTATGTGCCATTAGCCAGCCTGTCTCTATAAGGGGGAGGGCGGGCTCTGTCACAGCTAAAAGGCTACTTTAGTCCCGTGTAAACACATTCACAGATGTCTCACCACGCTCGGGGTCCTACTCTCCCGCTCTGGCGCGGCAGCTAGCAGCTCCGAGAGGGTCGGCAGACAGAAAGAGGCGGAGGATCGCAAGGGGGGGGGGGGACGGCTAGCGATCGGCATCCCTCCCCGACATACCCGTGCAGGTGTCCACACGCGGTATTCCCTGCGCTCGTGCGCGACCACGACAAGGCAAGAGGGAGCAGTAAATTCACCAAGGATTTTTTCTCTCCTTTTTTTTTTCCCCCTGCGGAAGCCACTGGCCACAGAAGGATAAAATAAAAGGATGCATTGAATTCAGCCTCGGGCTCAGCAAAAAAAAAGGGGGGGGGGGAGAAAGGGGAAAAAAAAAAGAGAGAGATGAACCAAGCGGAGGCAAGACGGGATTTCGGAATTGAATGGGAGCCCGTGTGTGGCGTGCAGTGGAAATAGCAGCCCGTGTAAAGTCTGCAAGTGAAGGTAAAAAGAATTTTACAGATGCTTGATTATTTCTTATTCGTCTTCCTGAGCCTGTAACTGTACATGTGAATATGTTAATGACAAGGGACCGGCATTCATGTAGTGTGCAGATACAAATCTGAACTGCGGGAAGACACTGTGATCTCTGCCTCCCCCTGCCCACCCCCACCCCCCCCTCACCCCGGCTCCCTCTGAGTTACAGCTTTGTTTGCGTGCTGGATAATCATCTGATCCATAATTAAAAATTTTAATGTATGCGAGAGTATGGGAAAGTGCCCCGACTGGACCGCAGCTGATGCTGATCCCAGCCAGGGCTGCTGCATATAAACAGGGTTGTGTTGTTAGCCGTTAGCGGTGCTGAAAGGACTGCTACTTCTTTGTGTGTTTGTGTGTGTGTGTGTGTGTGTGTGTGACAGAGGTTGAGAGGACCAGCAGCAGAGAGGTGCACACTTGCGTTCCGCATCCTCTGATGTGCATCTGCTGCTCGCGAACGAACCAGACTGCATGCCGGCCCAGGGATACGACTCACCCTCTTCACATGGGGAGGGGATGAAAAAGTTTGCTTCCAGTGGACAAACGGGCCGGGAGGGTGGGGAGTGGTGGGGGTTGGTGGTTTAGGGAAGAGAAAACCATGGCAAATGTCTGAGAAGGGCCATCGAAGTTTCTGCGGAGCCCTCAGGTTGGCGTAGGGAGAGGGTGTGAGCCAGTCTCAATGCCCCCTTTGCCCAATGATGCTTCTCGGAGAACCACAGCTGGATGTCAGCTGAGTTACCTCATGCGATTTGGCTCCGTCGCTCCGCTCATCAGCCTGCGCTCCCAGTAGGGTTAACGTAACACATCCCCTCTTCCTGACCCAAAGAGGAGGAGCCGGCAAGCGTGGGAGAGAAGGGGCCCCGGCGGACGGCGCGTAATGAGAAAAGGCCGACTTGGGTTGCTCTCGCTGGTTAATAAGCCCATGACAACAATTAGCAAATTGGACAGCGCCATCGGTACCGAAGTGTTTTGTATCGCCGGGAGGCATCGGCCTCGTTTGGCAGGGAAGCTACATGCATAAACCATCACAACCCCCGATCCCCCCCCCCCCCCGTCCCCCACAGGGAAACTTTCAAACCTATTAGTGAACCTCCAGCTTGGAGAAGGCATGTCCCTCCTCCCCAGGCTCGTGGGGTTATCACGCCGTGTAGAGACACGCAAAAAGCTCTGGGTTTCGCTGGCAATGGTGGCAGCCATTAGCCCCCCTCCAGAGATTGCTTGTGTCCAACAGGCAGTCAGGAGAGACTGAGCATGTGTCGGCGCCATAAAAACTCAAGAAGCGCGTCCCTCGCCAGAGACACGACCGGTTAGCTCGGCCCAACTGTTTACATTCTACCGCCAGCGATTATACCCCCGTGGATCCCGGCCCAATCGCTCCCCTCTGTCCATATTCCGTACGCTGGCCAACCCAAAGAGGCTCTGGAGCAGCTGATAAAGCAGTCACGCGTAGCTGATACGCACACAGCATCGATCCCAGGGCTGAGGTCTGCACTTTCCAGCAGCGGCCCCTGATACGATGCTATTTTTCTCAGGCCGTCCTGGAGCTCAATTCACCAGCTGCGGTGTTTTTTTCAGGACCTCTAGCGTCCTCGAGGCTGAGATCATATTTAGCTCTACGTCAGCAAGTAGCGATGCTGGGCGCAGCGTCCGGGGGGGGTTTGCTCATAACCCGACGCGTCCAGTTAAGGCTCACGGGAATACGATGACTCTGATGCGGGGGCCATAAGTCTGACGGTGCCCCCTCCAACCCCTGGCGTGACTTTGACCGTCGGGGTAGCGCTTATTTACCAATTGTCATGCACGTTTTGCTCTGTGACAATAAGACAATAAAAAAAAAAAACAGAAAGATAGAAAGGCAACAGCTGGGAGATCTTCCGTTTGTCGTTCATGTTCAGAGGGCATGGAAACTCAACCAGGAAAGGGATCAGAGATTTAATTCCATGAAATTGTGACGTTTCGACATGGATCCTGATCGCTATCACCTGCTGCTGGTGGGAGGGGGGGGGGGGCGATTAAGGAGACAGGAAGGAGTGGGATTAGGGGTAGGGGGTGGTCTGATTCAGGGGCGATTCTAGGATTTTTTTTTTTAAGATGGGGGGCATAATTCATACAAAGAGGCCAACCTTGCCAAAGATGCTTTGGATTGATAAGTCATAGGGGATTAGGCACTGCGGGCGCCAGCCAGCTTTCAGCAGGACCAGTGCCCCTGTGGTCCCAGCCATGTGTACACCCCCGCTCTGCACCATGCTCTGTCCCAGTCAGCCCATTACATCCCGTCATGGCAGGACGATCCTGGCGCGTCACGCTGCTCCCGTTAGCGCTGCTCCCGTTAGCGCTGCCGTTTGTCCCGTTAGCGCTGCCGTTTGTGCCGTTAGCGCTGCCGTTTGTGCCGCTGTAGCCCCCCAGTCTGGGCCAGAGAGCGGCCCCTTTGTCCGTGAGACTCTCGCGGCATGAATATAAACAAGGCGACTGTTTGCGGGGAGGGGCCCCGCCGTCGCTGGCCTTCCTTTGTGCCACGCTGTTCATTCATCACAGCCCCCGCTAAGGGTCACGCTCTGCCACTGGGCCACTGATATCCAATGTTAGCGTCTGGGGGCTACACTAGCTTCCTGGCTAACCTTAAACTCATTGTAATAGTAGCCGCTGTAGTGATCATTACAGGCTTTCTGTGACTCTCTTTGGGGGTCTGGGACGTTAGGATGAGCAGAGGAGTCTAACTCACCCCCCAGGGATAGCATCTGCTCCCTGAGATCTCGGTTCACAAGCTCCCCGGCTAAATTCCAGCCTCAATTAGCACACCAAATGGCACCCTTCTGCATCGAGCCCGGGCTTCACATCCCAGGAGCTCCGCATCTCAGATGGACTCGGCCTGTAGCACCTGCGACCAAATATAAGGCAGCAAGGAGTAACAAATAAACAAAGAGAGTAAAGTATGTGGCCTTCAGCACACCCTTCCATTGTGTTAATAGCCTCAGGCCTTTTTTTGCGGTGGGGGTGTGTGTGGGGGGGGGGTAATCTCATTATGCTGATTTTATTTCATGCTTTTATACGCCCCAGGGGGTGTAGTCGTCCAGGGAGGAGTGTTACGCAGCTGGCTGGGGGTGTCGTGTGCATTCCTGTCCAATGCAGCCCACCTGCTTTCACTGCCCTGGGGGGATCAGATGCCGGCTGGGGGGCGTAGGTGCCCGTGAGCGTCCTTAAGTCGCCCTCGGGAGGGGGTTCAGCCACCCATGAGGGGGGGCAATTAACCCGGAATTCCTGTTCACTCTCCGCTGCCACCCAGCCCCCCTGTACCTTGTGCCACCCCCTCCAGTCTGGTCGAGTGTCATTGTCATTGTCACCAGAGGACTGCTTGCCGCTTTGTCACCAGTGATGATCTCAGGACGTGACACGTGACTCTTGAGGAGACAGTGATGAGAAGATACTGACCGACCAGCAGCACCGAGGCCGTGTTTGAGTCAAGGTGCTGTCTTTAGAGCTTCTTCGTGGTTTTCCATCATGTTCCTCAGATACTGTACCTCCACCTGGTACTGCTTCTCCAAAAACACCCATGCTCTTCTCCACCTCGGATATCGGATCCTCCATTAGAGCGTCACGCCGTTCCCGGTAAGAAGGTAGCTGTCATGTAGATTAACATACGGAGGGCACCGGAAAATGTCTACCTGCAATCAAAGGTGGATTGCAAGGAGTTCCTCTCCTGCCCTCCAGAGAGGTCCCGTCCGTGTAATGACCTTCTGTGCAGGAAGCTGAGGCTTTTTAATCCAGTCTGTGGGGAGCTGGAATGAGCTCTAAAATCCATCAGCAGGTGGGGGTGAGGGGGGCGGAGAGTATAGGCGTGAGTGACAAAGATGATTCGCTTACCTGTGTCACATGGGCCGGCCGACACGGAACCTTCTGGTAACCTCTGCTAGCCGGCTCAGCCCTGCATTCATTTACCGGGGTATTAGTTTGATTTTCTGCTTGGAGATGAGAGCCCTTTAACCAACAGCCATTAGCTATGAATTGTCCCCATAAGTGCTCAGAAATTAACCCCACACACAGACCATGGTCATGGTGAATAATCCTCCCCTGGTGGGTGAAATACTTGTTAATTACAGTCTTTTGATTGCACACAAAATGGAAATAATATGATACAGAACTCATCGTGATCTTGACAAACACTTAAATGCCTGGGGGATTTCCCTGTCATCAAACCATGTATAGGGCAAATATCAGAAAGTGCATTTTGTAGGGAAAAAAATGTTCAAAAATCTCCAAAAGTCCTCCAGAAAAATCCTGTGGCCCTCAGCAGACGCCTGATCCCACGCTGAACGGACTGCAGGAATCACGAGGAGGAAAAGTAGAATGTAACATGGTTCTGACCTTTAAAAACAACACAGGCTCCCCTCCGCGAATCACATTCCGCTTATAGCTCATCCGCAATGTACCAGCCACACAGGAACAGCGCCCCCTATTGGAGACAATAAGTGGTTATCATACCACATGCCCATTCTCTCTAGTCTGAAGCTGAAGCGGTAATGTGTGGTCTGTACTAACCTCATTATTTTTATTATATTTTATTACGTCTGAAATGTACTCACTAGCCAATTGACTTTTGTTTAATCCATGGGGCCTTTAAGCTAAGTGAATATATTTGTGTATAAACACACTGAACCACACATATTAAGTATATGTATAATTTATTGTACTTTTTCCAGCACAGTATTCCACATTTTGGTGGGGGATTCTAGCTGCGCAATCTGACTGGTGTGATGTGAGGTCATTCGTTCTCCCAGGCTATGACTGACAGGCACTGGTTAGACTTCAAAGCAGGGGAGGGAGACACACTTAATTCAGGAACTGCAACTCGTCTGTACTCCTTTAACCGTGAACGCCCGCCGCCAAGCGCAGAGTGCCTGCATCCATCTCTCGCCCTGTCGTTCCGCCCGGGGATTAGACTCTTCCTACTTTTCCTGTGCAGCAGGTTTTATCATTTGCCAGTTTTTGACGCACGCGCCTTTGTCAGTGTAGCCGCGAGATGCTATCGGCGGCTGCCGTCAAACAGACGGTGAGCCACTGATGCTCAGGATCTCAGGAAAGGGCCCAGCAGGTGGAGAGTAGCTGCTCAGGCACAAGGAAATTCCCCCCACATAAGGGTCACTGTCAAAAGTGAGGCATTCTCTCCACACTGCAGGGTAACTGCCAACCTCTTTCCCAGAATGCTTTGCGGCACCGTCCAGGCCAAGCGGCCATTTCATCAACTCCCGCCTTTCTCCATCGTGACTCATCAAGCCTCCCCCCCACTATCACTCTAATTTTAATTAATTTTGCCGGCCGCTGTCATGGAGAAGAACGCAAGACGAGGAAAGTAGTTCCTCTAATTAGTCGCAGAGAAGCACCGGCTGTAATCTCAGGGAGGATCAAAGGCGGCGCCCCACGTGAGTCGGTGTGAAGGCTGTGTGGCGGCCCTGAGCGCCCAGGGCTACGTCACCCGCTTTCCTGCTTTCTCCAGCCTGAGGGCATGGGGTCCAGATCCCTTTGATTATTGCAAGGGGAGCAAAGCAGCATCACTTTGGGCTTGAAGACCACCATGCCTCTGGTGTGAGCTGAGAAAAAATGATTGATTATTATTATTATTTATCGAAACAAGCTGACATAACGCCTCACAGTGAATCAGGAGAGCGAATCAGTTATCTGTCTTGCTTTTCACTTAATTTTCTGGCGTGGTGCACCAAAACAAAATTCATAAAAGAGAAAAGGAAACTCCAAAATTCTGGGAAGGAACTCTTAAAATCCATGGCTGAGACCCTGGGTTTCCTCCTGTGTCCACTTCCAGCTTCAAGTAAAGCCATCATCTGAGAAAAAATGGTGATGATGATGATGCCAATGGTGGTGGTTGTTATTTTGGGGTGATTTGATCCCTTTCGTTTGATCCCTTTTGTTTGTTTTTATTATTATAATTATTGTTGTTGTTGACACAGCGGCTCTGTGGGTGCTGCCGTCGCCTCACAGCTCCAGTTGTGGACTTGAATCCCACATCTGCCCTGCCTGTGTATGGAGTTCTCCCCGCATCCCCCTGACTCGTGTGTTTCCTTTGGGCTCTGCAGTTTCTGCAAAGATGAGCAGTTGGGTGAATTTGCGTTCCTAAATTGCCTGTAGTGTGTGTGCCCCACATCCCGTCCCAGGCTGTGACCCAGCCATCTGCCCTCTGTTGCCTGGGATTGGCTCCAGACCCCCCCGTGTCCCTGTCTGCCATAAGTGGTTAGAAGTGGTCTAAGAGAAGCATTTAAGAGAACCAGACTTCCATAGCTATGCCACTGCAGCTTGGCTCGCCTGTTGTCAACCAGGCACGACACTCCCTGCGTACATAGCGACCTATTTTAACAGCCTCCATATTTGCGCGTCTGGGTCTGCCACGCCGCAGGAAATGCGGCCCATCCTCAGTGCAGGATTCGTGTCGGACGTCAAATGAGATAACGACAGAGCCGACTGCTGTCATAGCTTCTGCGATGCTTTTCCCCAGGCGTTAATTAACAGTGGAAGCGAACACTGTGCAGCTAGCCTGAAACCAGCACCCCAGAAACCCAATCGCAGAGCTGTCTCACTATAAAAGAGGCGTTTGGGTACGGTCAAGCTGGAATACGAGAAAGGGCATAGGGCTTGAGTTCTAGAACCTAAATGGAATCGTGCACATGGAGATTCGGCTACGAGTTCCCCCGCTGTGACGGCCAATTTTGAAGGGGAACTTCGACCCTCCGCCAACTGAAGATGAGCGTATGAGACCGGGGAGGCTCTATCATCGAGCTGTAGCTGTCATCTCGCGCCGCTCTGTAACGTGACAGGGCGAGATAGAACCGGACGTCAACACCTTATCGTCAGAGCAGCACACATCCCGCTCATAGGGTGAATGGAAGCCTTCCCTCTCATTCGGAATGCCGGCCATGTCGCCAAGGAAGAGGGCATTCCTTGGGATCGCTGTGTGTTCTGGTGGAGCGTCTCCAGTCAACAACGCGAGCACTACATCATTATCGTACTCGGACTGACGACGGCGAGATGGCAGAGCCTCTGCGCTCATTAAAAGAGAAACCTGTCTACCGCCTAGATATCACCTCGCTTTGCCTTCCAAATCCATCATCGGCATGTCCTCCTCGAAACACTGTTACGGTGCAGGAGACGCCCAGGGGAACTTAAAGTTACCACAGCTGTCTCTCCGGAAAATCTCTGAGCTCTCTGTTACCTCTGGCCCCCCCCTCCTGTGTGAGTAAATGAGGACAGGTGACACCCTCAGGGGCCACTCAAGGATTTTTTTAAAGATGAGGCATAAGAGGGGCCACAATTCATACAGAAGGGCTGACCTTATCATTAGCCAGTGATGTGCTTTGAATTGGTGAGTGACAGGGGAGGGGACACTTCGGTGACCAATCAGCTTCCAGCTGGGGCCGGTGCCCCTGGGCATTTTATAAGTAAAGATGCTGGCTGTTGAGTCCCTGATACACGTTTTTCAGTGACTCATTGCGTGTAAGAAGCTAGCATAAAGCCTTGCTTACCTTTACAGAAGCACGGTAAAGCACAAGTCTTACCCAAAAGAACCATTTTCTGGTACAGCATAAACACAAGTCTGGTGCCAAGGTCTTACGCGGGAGTCAAAACGAGCAGCGATCCGCGAACAGTCAAGCCATCAATCAGAGCAAACAATGCCGGCTGATTTACTCATTTCAAAGGTGTATCATCCAACAATGCAGGGACACTTTGATGTTGGCTTTCCAGGATGGTGGCGGGAGTGGGGGGGTGGCAGGAAGGGGAGTCATTTACACAATTGCACTTGCTTTCTCCTGAAACTCTTATCTCCCTCAGCCTGATGCTCACTCTTACCCGAGGTTCAGACAAAATGATGGGTTGTGATTTAGGGTGCCACACACACACACGCACACGTGCGTGAGAGAATTATTAAGCTGTCACCTGCTGCAACATGAACATGGGGCTACGTATGTTGCGTGAGTCAGTGTAAAGGTTAGTGCCAGGTATTGCTTTAGCATAACAGCACATTTGCAGTCTTACCTTTATGGCATATGCGAATAGCAATAATATAATGGAAAGATATTACAGCATACAGTCCAAAATAATACCAGCACTGTCACAATGCAAACCATTATAGATCAAGGCTTTGAGGAACAATGTAGCCACATAGCATATGACAGGCGTCAAAACGCGTTTATAGCAGTGACATATGTAGTATAGCATATATTTGACTCAACATTTAAATAATTCCACAGACCAGGAGAATATTCCGTTTGGTTTATGTGTAATGCCATTGAATGATTGCCATTAGGATTTCAGAAAATAATCATGTAGTTTCAATTATCAAGACTCATTAAACAACTGATTGTTTAAATCATGCGTGCATTCAGACTTTGGAGAAGATATACAGTCATTAAATTAAACAGTAGTCATTAAAAAAACATAAGTCAAATGTGATATAAAATCTGGACACTAATATTTCTGTTATTCAATTACAGAGAATAAAGCAGCTTTCCTCTAAATTCCCGGCATTGCAACACATAAATATAATGAGAAAAAAATTGATATTTAGCAATAGCATAGTTTGCTGACAGACTCATTTTAGAGTGTTACAGAAACAAAGCAAATTGAATTGCGAAGGATGTGGTTCGATGAAAAAAAATAGGCACTCCTATCGGCTAAATTGCTTAAATTATTGAATTTAGCGAGCACAGAATTAATAACCAGCAGAACTGTGAAGGGTGGTGAGAGACAAAGAAAGAGAGAGAGAGAGAGAGATACTAGGTGTCACCAAAGCACCTAGGCTCAAAGCGAAGAAGGGCTGCATGTTACTAAACCACACTGCAGTATGTGGGGTATGACTAAGGCTGTTTACTACCAGCAGGTAAAAAGCATCCTTCACCCACTCATGCATTATGGAATTCTGTAATGATCAACCAATGTACATTCTGAATATTTTTTTTATTTATCATTTCAGTTTTGCATTATTGGAAAGATAACCGAGAAGTGTAATGGTAAGTTTATAGATAAATAATAAGCCATCTGGCTTGTAACCCCTCCTGGTGGGGGGTCCCTGGAGCCCGTCCAGGCCGTATGGGATGCCAGTCCATCGCGGGGCCCACACCCACACACATACAGTCCCTGGGAAATTCAGAGATTAGGCTGTTAACATATCATAGGACTGCGGGTGGAAGCCCATGTGACCCGCTGAGGCACCGTGCCACTGTTAATAATAATAATAATAATAATAATAATAATAATAATACAATAGAGTCTCAATTATCCAACCTTCGCTTATCCGACATTCCGTATTATCTGATGTCCCACCACAAAAAAAAACAAAAAAACGCACCAATCGGCAACAAGAACTGCAAGTTGCGAGCGTGAGCCTGAGCGTGAGAGTGGTCTATTTTTTGTTGCTCCCCACTCTACCGCAGCTAATTAGTCACCCCGACTGTACAGTACATACTGTATTTAACTTCAGACAATTCTGTAACTGTAAGTTCATTTTTTCAGTTCATTTTTTCTGTTGTTTTGTTGTAAAACATGATTATTAGGTTCGTAATGTGTAAAATTATAACACAGCTTGATGTTTAATAGGCTTTGTCTTAACACCTCCCATTATCTGACATTTTCACTTATCTGACCTTTTGCTGGTCAGTTTATGTCGGATAAGCGAGACTGTACTGTAATAATAATAATAATAATAATAATAGAAGTGAGTGTTAAATGGGTGTGGTAATCGCTCCCTGTCTCCATTTCCTTCCCAGACGGGTGGGATTTTGGTCCTTTGAGGGGTGTTTCCTAGAAGATACTTCCTCATTGTGTTTTCTGTTAAATATATAGGTCAATACGCACGCGGGACAGATGCAGGCATACGCGCATTACAGAAGCGAGGAAAGAGCGAGTTTTATTATTTTCGTGCTGGTAGGTTTGAACGACACACAAGGCAGTAGCTGCTCTCTAAGTTTAATGAGTGTGAGGAGAGGCTGCCTGTTCCGCCGCAATACAAACACCAGTGTCTCCCCCGAACCTCACCCTCCCCGCGCGGGACATGCTGTTCAGCTCGCTCGCTTCCCAAAAACTAGGCTTCCACTTAGGGGCCCCCGCTTAGAGACCCCACTCGGGGGCGCCCGCACTGATAAATGCCCCCCCCCACCAAAGGCCTGCGGCCAAATCCTCGCACAAGATGCACGAGGGAGGCCCACGTTCCGAGCACGCATGGCGGGCATGTTATTTTCACGGAACGGACTGGCCACAGCGCCACAGCGCTGACAATTTACAATGTCAATGAAAATGTGTGTGTGGGGGGAGGGGAGGGAATATAAAACACATTCTCAGTGGCCACTATCATTTTAATATGGGGGGGGGGGTTTAATATATATCTGTGAAGACCTCAGACAGCCGGTTGGTGCCAATGTGGGGGGAAGTTCCTGCTCCAGTTTATGGTAATGAGGGTGTGTTTTAGCACGGGCAGGGTGCCACCTGCCACCACTGTAAACATGCCATTACAACAGATTAATAAAGAAATCTAAATGAGGTCAGGGCACCACCCAGCACCATGGTTACGTGCTATGGAAACAGGCGCGTGGACAAGGGGCAACGAGCTGAGCTGAAGGAGGCAGCACGTGCGAGCAGGGCCTGCGACATTTTTTAAATGATCACTATGTTTAAAACAATACTGAGGACTTATTATCATTTAAATGTGCTATTAAGTGGATTTATAAGATACCGTCCTTCTGTAAATGGGACAAATTGGCTTTTAAAAAGGGGGAGTGGTTGCTAGGCAACAGAAAACAGTTCTCGCATGGCTAACAGGAACCAATGCTAAACTGGCTAGCTAGCCTACATGCTACTTCTGATATTTCAGAAATCTCATGCCAGAATGAGGGAACTATTGAGTTTTGCTCGGCTTGTGGTAAATGGGATTTCTGGTGGAGTATTTGGTCATCAAGAATATCTATCGTGTTTTCCTTCAAACTTCGACGTCTGTGATTTATTCTTGCTCGCGGACGTAATTTCCCATTTTGACAGATGAATCTGAAGTAGATTAAGTTCTCACTAGGATGCAATGAAGGCAATCAATTAGAGCTGCACGTTATGGTGCATACTTTTTTGCGTGGAAATTATTAATGCAAAGGTTTGGTGGTGTGTCTTGTATCGTGTCAAAGTTGTATACTGTTTTTATGCATAGGCAGATGGCTGAATTAGCCAGTCAGTGACAAGGACTGGAACAACAGTTTGCATATGTGTTCGAGGGCAGTAATTACGTGTACGTCCATCTGCAGCTGACAGCAAACTAGAAGATGGCAAGTCAAACAGCACCCAAATTTCCAGAGAGCGAAAACATGTGACTACATTTTCCGATGGGCCTTCCAGAAAATTCCCATTAAAGCTGTGAATTAAACGCAGAAGAGTTTGTCATTCTGAGGACGAGCAGTCGCTGTGATCCAATCAAGCGCTTGCAGCAAAGGTATAGGATGTCACCTTCACTGACAAGAGTGTGTAGAGCTGAACTTGCTGCCGTGGTATTTTTCATAATGAGCACCATTACTTTTCCTGGTTGGTACCACAGCTGCCTCTATATGAAGCTCCGCAACCGAAAAGGTGAACATCTCCTGCGGCTGCAGTAAGGAACGACGTAATTAAGGTAGCCATCATGGTCCCCCGTTGCCTAATAATTAATGAGAACCTGACAAGATGCAAGATCACTCAGCACAGCCAATTAAACTTGCTTTGCCTCAGCCGGCTCCCCTTAAGAAGATAAACGGGCTTAGACATCCTGAAAGACACTAAACCCACCTGAATCTGACTCATTTAGCTGTGCTCCTGGCCAGCGGCAGAACTATTTCGCAGTTCCATGGTTAGTGATTTCGATATTGGGTTTTATTGGGGGCAGGAATGAGCCTTAAAGTCTAGCGACATGTAGACACAGAAATCCCAGAAGCAGAGATCCGAAGACCTTCCCTGCCACCCTGAAATGAAAATTTGAAAATCATTATTGATAGATAATTAAGCTTTTTGATATCAAGCTGCTACAATGATTGTGGTCTTAAAGCTTCTTACAAAGATATGAGTGATCTAAATTATTTACTTCAAATATCTCCAGCATTTCATACATAATACTTCCTGGCAAAGTCAAATATTAGTGATTTGCAATTGCATAACAGTCTGAGAATTTAAAGCAGTTTTTGAGCACTATAGCAGAGATAAACATGCTTGATGTACTTGATAATCTATCCATAATAGTATTAATTCACCATTCTATCCATCAATCCATCCATTGCCTTTCAATATCCTTTTCTAATTCCTGCTGTCAGTGTATTATTAAGCCCATCAATGCCATATTTGTATTTCAGGCATTTCTTCTACATTTATTCCATTAATACCTACTTCAACAGTATGTAGTCATATGTCTACTTTGGTGTTTGTCAGTGGCTTTGTCTTGTGTTCTGTGGTCTGATTATGTTGGATGTTATATGACTGGATATTGCCTGGATAAGAATCCCTATGGACTGATGTACCAAAGGCAAATAAATTGAATCCTGAATTCTTAAAGGTGTGTTTGGGAGGATGGAGTGTGGACAAAGATGCACAAACAGCAACTCCGGTGGTGACATCACTCTGTAAATAAACAAAAACGATGATGCTTTGCTTCCCTCAAGTTAGCTATCAAACATTCCTCTATCGTTATTTGCGAAATTGCGAACATGCGTCGGCGAATTTTTACAGCCAGCCTGGATCAATTTTCACGCCACAAGACGCTTGTCATATACGGCAAATGCTGAAAACCTGACGACGATTCGCAGAGCGAATGTAAATCAGGCTAATACAAACCCACCGTGCATGTCACTACATACGCGTCCAATTAGCGGTAATCAACGCTGTCTGCCTGCAGGAAGGTGTACTCTCTCTCCTCCCTACAGCGCGTCAGCCTCCAAAAACTGAACACGCACTCAAGGGAACCATAATTCAGAACTAGAGAAGATGCTGCTGTGTCTGTGAAACGTGGTAACTTTGATGATTGACAGTCCCTTTTTGTTAATGATACAGCAATTCAAGATGAGACAAAGACATGCTGGTAATAATGTGCCCTTAAATTACAGAATGAAGAAACGAAAAACTTCCTGGGGCAAAAAATAAACATTCATAAAGATGAGTGATGGCAAAATTCAGATCTCTCCTCAAGCATTCTCAGAATCAGCTGATCCTCTTGCAATTGGATGACATCAGCGATTTAGCCACTGGCATCGATAGCTGCAGGTTTTGGCCTGTGAACATCAGAGTCTGGGCTACAGTTTGAAATGGGAAACATGAGGCAAAGACGAAATCCATAATCGATTGTTGTGACCTGATGTGAATTAGATCTTCCTCCCTACCTGACAGACGCAGCAGAATCATGGAGGAAAAAATGCAGGCAATGTCCTTTACTTGATATGTTCAATATTAGGAACTTCTGATTCGGCTGGAGAGTTTGGAAAGTCTCAAATGCTGCGCTTGACAATAAGCCCATGGGAAAATCTGTCGTCATTGTAGCATAGATGAGTTCCCCAGTGACAGTTTGTTCTGCTTTTCTAAGCTGGCACCATTTGTCATTGCGGGGAGTTTGGGGGGGGGGGCAGGTTTTGTCATGACTCTTTGGGTCTGTATCTCTCCGCATCGCTGGAGTCCCACACCAGCAGCAAGACAGCTCATTCTGTGTGTGGAGCCATCAAGGCCGTCCTTTAAATTCAGCACATCGCTGGCAACTGTCGTAGTTCCCAAAGGGGAAGGAAAAAGTCAGAAAAAGTCAATACTTTTTAAAAAGACATATTTAAAAGCCTTTCTCCTGAATTAATTGCAAGAAATGTTTCACATTCACAATGTAGAAAAACTAGCAGCTATCTTCTTATGGAACTGATGAACGATAAGTGGACTTCATTACCTAAGTCTTGTCTTATGTAAAACACAAAAATTTTTGTTAGTTCCAGCAGGATGTGATATCCTATTCAGATGTTGGTGCAGTATTCAGACGTTTTCTGTCCATGGATTTTAGCATTGTGGTTCTTGCCCTTTGGCCTAAATAATGCACCAACCTGCATGTTCTTTCTGAGATGTTTGTTATCTCCCATCTCCACAAAAAAAAAACCACACAATTTGATTTGAGGTCCACTGAAAGCTTGTGAAGGAGGCTCTGAAAATGGAAGGACATTAAAGGTTTGTTCTAGCGAAAAAGGGGGTGTTTCTGGACAAGACGGCCATTGTGCTGAGAGTGGAGGGTGAAGGAGTGACGTGATGCAAGCTGGGATAGGAGAGCCTCTTGGGTGGCTGAACTCAACACCGTTACTATGACACCCATAGCATTTGTGGATATTTACAGGATCTGTTGTGTGCTGCGGATGGAGTGTTCAGCATGAATATTTATGCCATCCTAATGGGTTGTTTTCATGTTACATTAAATCATTTCAAGGTCGATTGTTTAGGTCACAGACCAATTCAGCAGTTGGATTTGTTTGAACACTTAAAAAATCTTAATATCCTAAACCCACAGAGACCTGTCCCACCTTGGATGCAAATAATCTAAGAATAGATTATTCTCAGTAAAACACAATACAATGCTCTAATGCTTAATAATTTCCCCGTCCCTTTGGAATTATGGTAACTTCAACACGTCAGAGAATATATTAGACTGTAATACGTATTTATCATTGAACATGGGTCCTTTGATCCTCAGGCTTTTCAATGGACTTTGACACAATATGTCATAACTTTCATTGCTTTCAAAAAAAAATCCTTGAAATTTCATCCGGTTTCTTCACCTGACAATGTGTGAAAATGGGTCTAATTTTTGCATTTCATTATTGTCAGGGTAATGCTCTACCCCCTATCTCTCCATTATGCAAAAGGCAGCTGGCTTAATTAAACAGCTAATGCCTTTCTTCAGCGCTGGAAAAGGCCACTCGCAAGACATGTATGTTTCGGACAATGCCTGCGATTTAATGCGCCTGTGTCTTGTGACTAAGAGTGACAAAAAAACATCTCCGCTGGCAGAAAGCACTTCTGCACACCATGGCCAGGAATCCTTGTTCATAATTTGAGAAAACGAGGTCTTTTGTTTGAGATCTAATACAAAACGGACATTTTGTGTAATTCTGAGTTATCCGCCTGCATAAAACCTTTAGTGTTTTCACTGCTGTTGCAAAATATACCAAAGCTTTACTTTTTTGATGTTTTATTATTTATATAATTTATCGCTGCATGCACTTATACGGGTATCCAGGGACAAGAAGTGTGATGAGCTATGGTAATAAGATAGGGTTTGGATAAATATAATTCTGGGATGTAATATATCATTGTTTTATTGTGTACTATTATCGAATGGAAAGCATAATAAGATGTTAATCAGAGAAATAAATTCGTGTATGCGCAGTATAATATGCTTCTCTTATCAGAATGTTCGGCACAAGTCTGGCCCTGAGGTTTCCAAACAACAACAGCTATCGCAGTATTAAAAATTCAGTTTTAATATTCATAATCAAGACTGCTGAAAACAGCAAATAAATAGGGCTCTCATGCCCTGTACGCTGTGTTTCGCTGCAGCTCCTTGTGCTACAAGGGAGCTTCTGCAAGACTAATCAAGGGGAACGACGGCCGTTCACGGGCCCTTTTGTTCTTATAAGAGAGGAGAAGTGGTCGTGTACTAGAAAAAGGGGCAGAGGGGGTGGGAACTGAGGCATTTTGTGCAGGAAGCGTACGGAGCATTCCTGCTCCTCCTGATCGGTGAGTCCCCCTCTGGATCAGCGCTGTGGGTGGCCCGGCTGATGGTGGCCCGGCTGATGGTGGCCCGCTCTGAGGGTGGCCCGGCTGATGGTGGCCCCGCTGATGGTGGCCCGGCTGATGGTGGCCCTGCTGATGGTGGCCCGGCTGATGGTGGCCCGGCTGAGGGTGGCCCGGCTGATGGGTGGCCCGGCTGATGGTGGCCCGGATGATGGTGGCCCGGCTGATGGTGGCCCGGCTGAGGGTGGCCCGGCTGAGTCGGTTCCAGCCTGCATGAGCAGCGACATAGGCTTCTGGCCCCACCAATCCCACGGCGCCGTCCTCTTCCGCCATGCGGCACTTTCGTGTTGCCGGTTGCCACAGTGATTGTTACTTAGCGAGGCAGTTGCTGTTGTTGTTGTTGGAGTGGGTGTAGCGAGAGAAGACGCCTGCTTCTAACAGTGATATCAGGCTGACTGGCTGTACTTACAGACTTTGGCACAGAATGGGGGGGTATACATCTTGAATGCAAATTGCTTTTGGTACTTTGCACTTTGTAACCTAACCCTAACCGTAACCCTAACCTAACCCTAACCCTAAACCTTGACCATTTCTTCCTCTTAGCAGGAGATGTTTTCATCTTTCTTCTTGTGTAAAGCCCCCATTTGCAACATCCCTCCTTTTGGTCCCTAGACCACGTGCTTGGGTGAGGAGCAAAGGGGCCAGATTGTATGCGAACTGAAAATTCACATGTGCATGACAGAAAGGAACAGGATACAGAATGTCAGTGGGAAACGGAAGGGCTTGCAGGATGATGAGCATGTGCCTGCAAGATGGGGAGGGATCAGTTGAAGTCACATGACTGGCCCGTTCTGTCACCTGACCCTGAACACCAATGATATAAAATTCATGTCTGTTTTGTCATCCTTCCCCAGACAAAAGTCTGTTGTTTCACGATGTATATCCTATGTACTGAAGCCAGAAAACCTACTTTTTATTAAATCCCTGTTCCGCCTTCCATTCCCCATGCGAGGTTCTGTTTGCCGTGTTCATACGGTACCTGCATTGTTGCGGTTAACAGCAGAATCTGTAAGTACATATATTTTGGTGGGATCATCCGGCGCTGCAGCTAAGATTTTCCATTACAAGCTCTACGTAAGTCAGGAACAGCCCTTTCCTCATTTCGGGATTAGGGCCGAAGCGTGGCAGAAAACCAGGGTGTAGCTTTTGATATGAATTGCAGTGCAGTGACGCACCAGGTATGGATGCAAAAAGAAGAGAGAGGAAGAGAATGAGGAATAGAAATGGATGTCCCTGTTATATGTCAGTAGACAGGCTGATTTATAAAGCAGAAGGTCACAGAGAAGGAAGAGAGAAGCAAGCAAAAGAAAGACATACACTGTCTGAATCGAGACTACATCAGTCCCACTAGACTGACCTTTAAGAGTTCCAAATGTATATGCTGTACAGTGTTGTGTGTAACGCGTTACTAAGTAACGCGTTACTGTAATTAAATTACTTTTCCACTGAAAAAGTAGAGTAACTGATTACTGTTCATTTGTAGGTATTTTAATTACAGTTACTTGTAATGTACTTGCGTTACATTGAAAAATAATTAAACTCGCTGAATATCATTATTTAATTTTATTAATTTATGTTCTAAAGGTAAAAGTAAACTCTGCCGCTTTAAAATCGTTGTAGTGCAGGTGCACGTGATTTCGCGCCAGTTATAGTCTTATATAGTCCTATTCTAAAGCGGAAGATGTCGGACTCGGCTGAAGCGAGTGGCTGTTTTAAAAAATGGAAATATTCCCATCACTTCAGTTTCCTTAAACAAGCAGACAAGAACATTACTGTACTATGTAAGCTATGTCCTGGGGAGAAAAAACTATCGGCCGCTGTCAATAGCACGAGTAATCTACTGAAACACCTGACACGGCAGCATAGACGAACACTTCTGAGTGATCCTTGTTCATCATCGACGGATAACCCAGCGGCAACTCCTGCTAAGCAGGCAAAACTTGATTTTACTTTGGCAGTGCAGAAAGTGTCTGAAGGTGAGTTTAAAAAAATGATTGCAGGCTACATTGTGGAAGAGATGCTACCGCTGCGTACTGTAGAATCTCCGTCTTTTAGGTGCATATTAAACAAAATACCTGTGTGTGGCAAAAAAGCAGCACTGCCCGATCGAAAAACGTTTTCGACTTACTTAGACGAGTGTTATGCTGACATGGAAATGGAGCTTAAAGGGAAATTCGAGAGTTTGCAATATATTTCCACGACTGCTGACATTTGGACCAGCCATAACAAAAGTTTTCTCGGAATGACGGCACATTGGATTGATCCTTCTACTTTTGTACGAGGACATGCAGCACTAGCATGTAAAAGAGTGCGAGGGAGACACACATATGATGTAATCGGCAATGAAATCGAGCAAGTACATTCGGCTTATGGACTGAACTCTAAAGTGACAGCCACCGTGACAGACAACGGGTCCAATTTTATCAAAGCTTTTAGAATGTTCCAAAAATCAGACTCTGATGAGGAATCCGAAGAAGATGAAGAGGTGACATTTACTGATGTTGAGCAGACCCTCTCCACAGAATCAGAAGGACAGTTTTCTCTCCCTCCACACTTAAGGTGTGCATCACACACACTGAACTTAATTTTTCATGATGTCGAGAAATGGCTTCAAGCAAATGAGTCAAAATTCATCTACCGAAGTGCAACTTCAAAGTGTTCTGCAATGTGGACAAAAGCAAACCGTTCTTCTGTTGCTTCAGAGTTAGTAGATAATTTTTTCAAGAAAAAACTCATAGTGCCTATTTCAACACGATGGAATTCATTTCACGACGCCCTGTCCAGGATCACTGACATTCCCCTTACTGAATTAAATACTGTCTGCACTCAGTTTGGAATCAAATGCTTCACTGATCGGGAGTATCTGTTCCTAAAGGAGTATTGCATCGTGTTGAAGCCACTCACTGTTGCGCTAGACATATTGCAAGGAGAAGAGAACTGCTATTTTGGAATCCTTCTTCCAACTCTGGAGATTCTAATGTCCAGGACGCTGGCGCTGCGGGATGAGCTTAAGCTGACAGCATCTCTCCCTGATGTCATTGTTAAGGTAATCTAATATATATATATATATATATATTATACATATAGTACAAATTGCTAGATTCTGACCTTACCCTAAAATACATTTTTGTTTTATTTATCATGCTCTTATGTGAAGTGTCTGAAGTGTCTGATGTATTTTTGTCTCATAGGCGATCAAGGTGCGCTTTTCCTCAATGATGGACAATAAAGAAGCTCTCCTGGCTGCAGTCACTTTGCCTAAATTTAAGTTACGCTGGATCAGAGAAGAAGAGAAAAAAGGCATGGTTAGGGCAATGCTTACTACAGAGTGCCATGGGTTGTCTCTTGAAGACCAACAACATGCTCAAGATCACAAGAAACCTGCAGACTCCACTGATGACTTTTTTTCATTTGAGGAGGACGACTGTACCTACTCTGCTGAAACAGAGGTGATGGAATATTTGAAATCTGCTGGGTCTGAGCTGGGTGTTCTTAGCCAGTTTCCCAGGATTAAGGCCATTTCACTGAGGCACAACACAGCCACACCATCAAGCGCACCAGTCGAAAGGCTTTTTAGCCTGGGCAATCTTGTGCTTACGCCCAGAAGGAACAGGCTGTCAAGTGAACGCTTTGAGAGACTTACATTAATGAGATACAACCACTTTTTCAAAAACAAAGCAGCTAAGTAGTACAAAAAGTTTTTTGGAAAACATGAGTGCATACAGTATGCATGAAATATGGTGCTCATTGGTTTGAGGAAGTTTCAGAGGAATTCTGTTTGTTAACTAAAGGTTACAGTTAACTTCACTTTGTTGAAACATGACATGATTACATACATTATGTATGAATATGGTACTCATTGCTTTGAAAGTAAGTTTCATGTTTCATGTTAACATTTCTTAAGTTAAGCTTTTTTGTTATTCAGATATGTTGAAGAATAATATTTTTTTGTTATTTTGTTATGTGTTTCTTACCTGAAGAAGGTTACATTTCTTACTAAAAGATTTATTATTATAGAATGTTTTTTTATAGAATGTAATAAAGATGATTCAGAAAGGTAAAAGGCTAAACTATTTCATGTTTGACTCATATGTTTTTTTTTATTATTTATTATTTAAAGAATTTAATTTCTATTGTTTGTCCACTGAAGGTTTATAGGGATTTTAAGAAGTATTTAGTTAAATTACTTATTGAGTAATTAAGTTACTTTTCAGACACAGTAATTAGATAAGTATTTTAAATACAACATTGATTAAGTAATTAGTAATTAGTAATTAGTTACTTTTTTAAAGTAACTTACCCAACACTGATGCTGTATCAGTCAAATCTATAAAGAGAGAAATCTATTTTTTCTCACTTGTGCTAATAGCATCTTCCAGAAAATGCGAAACAGGCATTGATGGTAAGGTTTTGTTGACGTTTTCCGTTTTGCTGTTCACAAAACTGTGCCCAACGTAGGATCTGAGCTCATATTTCTGGCCACTTTCAAGAGGAATATGCCACAGTTTCCCTCTATAATAACATTGCAGGGGCGTTGTTTTTGATTTATTTTCAGTCGCTCTGAGGTTTCAGCCGCTGCCATAAGGGACTGGGTCTTATCGTAAAATCGCATCACATTCATGTCACATGTCGCTAGATTTCTGGCAGAAATGCCCCAGGTGGTGTTGTCCATGACACAGGCTAGGGGCACAGCTTAAACAAAATGCCACCCCCCTCCCCCCGCTGCTGCAAAAAACCTTTATGCCGGATCATCGTTTGGCTGGAAATGCCAGTCTGAGAGAGAAACACAGTTAAATGCATCTACGATTCATTTGGGATCGATTACATCCCTTCCCATGTGGTATCAGGGGCTATGTTTATGGAGACCAGACCCCCCTCCCCAATAAGAAGATCAGGGCTTCTTGCCAAGCTATCCAGGTAGGGTGCTTCACCTTTCTTACCCCGAGTAATCACGCAGCCCCAACCCAGTCTGCGGGGACCCCCAGATAGTTCACGTCTTTCCTCCCTCCAAGCTCCCTAGGACTGCATTGGTGATATTTACATGAGGCCCTGGACATAAACAGGGACTTTCTTTCTTGACCATCCTGGAGACTGAGCATTTGATATGGGAAACAAGCCAAACCATTAGTTTAACAGCCATTTACACAGAAAGGTATGTCTCTCACAAAGTAGTATGCATCTTTAATGAATAGCTAAAACCTAATCAGATAAGAGTTTATAAGAGCTCCTCCATAAATGTATTTATTTATTTTTGGAATCCTTCTGATGTTTCATTGCCTGCAGCGAAGACAGCTTGCATGAATATTTATCACAGTGTAACTGAAAGGCACTTAACGCAAGGTAGTAATACGAGTTAGGTGGCCGGAGTTAACTCAATGAATCAGAATTTTATTAAGCAACCTTTGTGCACTGAGAACATTAACATTTATTTTTCTAATAGGTATTAAAGCGATTCAGTGCCCCAGGGATGCATTTTTGTGCCGATCCTCCATCTTGAAACACTTGCAGATATGTTTGCGTGTCTGACTCACTCCAAAATAAACAAGGGTGGCTTTAGGATAAAGGGCCCCACTTCCTATTCGTAATACAAATCACATCGGTGTTTTTTAATGTCATGTTAGACATCGGGCCACAGATGCATCGTTCCGTGTCCCTTGGAGCAGATAGGGAAGAATCGTTAGAGATCTGAATTATGCAGCTGCTGAGTCTGGATGATGGACGTGAGAGAGAAAGATGGACAAGCTGTTCATGATTTACAACATCCGGTCACGGAATGCCAGGTTTAAGTAACTGGGCCGCTAAGGTTGTTTTCAGGTAAACGTCTCATTATAATGGAATAATCGAAAAAACCACCATCGTGATAATAACTCAAAGAAGACTGCAGTCGCTTCCATCTTTTTCATTATAATTACCAGTGTCGGCTAATTGGTCAGTATACTGTGGCTTTCATTATTACTGTGGAAACAGAACTCCTCCTCCCATCCCCACACTCTGCCCAACCATCTCAGTCTGCAAGGAAATGCATAGTTACGAATCAGGCTTTCGTTACGGCCATTTGCGAAGAGCCTCTTTGTCCCTGTAGAGACTTTTCTCAGTAAAGATGACAATAAAGGGGTGGAACTGAACTGAAAGCAGAAAGAAAAACAGATTTTCATACACAGGGGAGGGAACATAAATTACTGAATAGGGCGGCATTTGTATCGTACGTCACGCATGCCAAAGAAACGCCGCTGGCAGAAAGCCAATCCTTCTGCAGCGGTCTTTACCTTTTGGTGATGACCACTAACGCAGTGCCAGTTTAATGTAGAATCATTCGAATGTTTCATTCGGTTAAATGAATCGTTTGTCAGTGGTGGAGTTTATGCATCACACATGGAGCTTAAGATGTGTTGGCCCTGCTTGTGCCCAGGAGACAGTGAGCTGAATGTTAGGACTATGCACTTTGTTTACTTCGACCATATACCTGCTCAAGTCTGTTCCAATGACACGATCAAGCATCAAATCTCAGCATTGGAAGTGCTATGAAATCATAGCTGGCTTTGTACCAGCATTCCCACATGACCAGGGAGCGATTCTAGGATAAGATGTGGGGCGTAAAGGGGGCCATAATTCATGCAGAGGGGCCAACCTTATCATTAGCCAATGATATGTTTTGAATTGGTGAGTGACAGGGGAGGGGACATTCTGGGGCCAATCTGCTTTCAGCTGGGGCCATTGCCCCTGCCCGCTGTATACGCCCCCCTGCTCGTCATGTGTGTGAACTATGAGCATCAACATAGCTTCAGCAGCACTGACCTCAGCCGCAATCTGAGCAGCCCCCGCACAGTTCCCAGTGTGCCAGGCTGGACAACACGCTCCACTGTGCCGTCCCCTGGCAGCTGGCAATTAAATGTGACCTCCACGAATCACCCAGCGGAACCACTGGCTTTTAATTAAATAAGGGGAGAACGAGATCATTCTGCTGAAGTTACTAAACTGGACAACAATATTAGATTACGTATCTTCCTGGAATAAGTCCCCCCCCCCACCCCATTAAAAGAAAAATATTGACTTAATTTTGGGTTGTTACTAGGTGTGCAAAATGCAGTCGAGGCCTGAACAACGATTCTCTGGAAGTTTCTGGGGTGTAAGACAGGAATGGCTGTTTAACGTGACGTGCCAGATTCACTCCCGGAGTCAACAGTTCACATCCCAGCATGGAGAGCGGAAAACGGTAACAGCAGGCATTTCCTCGAGGTTTGGGCTTCCGGAACAGCAGTGGATGTGATTCATGAAAAAATATATATGTATTATAAATAACAGACACACTCATGCACACATGCTTACGCATTTGTTTCAATGTAACGCGAGGAATGATGCACCTCGCTCATGCCGGGCATACGGATAACCACGGAGACCGCGGGGAAGCACTGAAGATCCCGCCGCTGTCCGCGAGGGACGCCTCCAAGACAAACCTGGTCCACGCACTTCCAGCTGCAAAGAGGAATTAGGGAAAGCCAAGCTGAGAAAAATCTCAAAAGCCATTATCGCGCGGCAAGGCGTGCTTGCTGGACGCGACGTAAGATGAGAGATATCTGTTTCAATCCAGACGAGGGCCCGTGTCGTTCAAGCGGCAGAAATGTTCGTATTTCATGCTCAGAGGCAGTGAAGGTTGCTGTTTCAGAAATAGCCATTAACAGTTCTTGGTGACCAATGTCGATGTGTTTAGGAGATTGGGGCAAAACACAAAAAAAACGTTCTGGTAAAATACCCTTTAAGCTCTGTGTATGTATAGGATATTTATGTTTGCTCACAATGAAAATGTATAGATGGTTCCCAAATACGTAAAAAATATCAGCAAGAAGTAGGGATGGATGAAAATACACTTGTTCACCTGATGCCCCATTTCATACCCCCATTTCTGGGGGTTCTACAGCGATAACAGCGTGCTTCTCTCACCAGACGGAAAACTCACAGCGGAGCTTAAACGCGAAGGGTCGCTTTAAAAGATCCGCTTTGCTTCACACCCCGTGAGAAGCCGACTGGGATTTCCCCGCGTTTAAGGTCCAATTACATCTGCTATTCAGCTCACAAGTGTGTTTTCCTTCAGCAGGGATGGGCTTTGCAAATCCGAGTAAGTCTGAGGCAGAGTGAGAGATCAGCATTGCCGGACAGTTCCGGAAACCTGTTCCATAGGCTGCTGCCATACCCCCCCCCCCCCTCGCTGGGGCCGCACCAAAGGCTCACTCGAACACACTGAGGGGCCACAAAGTCCCTGTGCTTCTCTCTATTCAGGACACCATTCACATTTGCGGATTAGCAGGTATACGGCTCAGCAAGTCAGGATGCTTTGCCCATGATTAGAAGGTTGCCAGTTCAAATCCCAGGGCTGACAGAGTGACGTCACCATTGGGCCCTTGAGTAAGGCCCTTAGCTCCCAGCTGCTCCAGGGACTGGCTGACTGTATGCTGCTTCGGATATGCTATGTAAATGCGATGTAAAGATGTGCTTTCTGTGGTTGGGAGCAAAATGGGGGGGGTTTGCGTTTTACTTTGAGCTCACGTCAATGAAGATGGAATGTCTGACAGAAATAAAAAATAAGCGTATACGTCAGTGAGTCTCAGAGCCAAATTTCTCACATGATGTGGCAGGCAACACGGTAATCTCTTAATTACTCATGGTTGCACCTCATCGGTGACTTAGAGCAATCCCTTCCTAAGATGGGATTGAATACATAAAGCTGTTGAACGCTCATGGACCAGACCCCCTTGGTAATTTTCCTCTCGCCGTGCCGGTTTCACGATAGCAAATCCTGTTTGGCGGAATGTTTGCACGCGTTATTGATTCTCGCTGAATGTCGTAGGCGGTGGAAAGTGGATAAATATTTGACCCAGATCGACCGTCTCCCGTCAAGGCCGGCCGAGGCTTCCTGTGTGGCTTCCAGACTAATTTGCGTATCGCTGTGTGCCCGCGCTCGTAATCTCGCTAGGCGCGGGTGTCCAGAAACCCTCTCATGGTTCATGGTTCCTAAACCGAAGAGCGAATTTCCAAAACTCACTCACTCCACGGGATTTGTATTCAAGGAAATATCAGTGGACTTAGTGAACTTTGGAAATTTAATGAAGGATTCTTCATCGAATTACATGAGGACTGAGCGACATTTGGTTCCTGATCCTGTAACACATGGTGGGAAAGCCTGACTATAGGCCAGTGGTCGCTGCCTGGTTAACTGTCATTGACAGGTCGATCAACAATTCAAGTCGATTGTGCCACCCTTAATCCTCTCCTAACTAAACAGCAAAATCTGCCAAGCCCCACCCCCACTGAGCAGCAAAATACATCATCGTGATTCAGTAGCCAACCAGATTAGCTTCTTCATAAAATTATGTCTCGCCATAAAAATGATTGAAGGCCACGGCTTTATGTCATTTATGTCACCTCAAAAACAACAAAAAATGGACTGCGTGAGTTTTACAAATCTGCTCCTCGCTTCTCAAGGTATCTCCAGGTTTTGTGACACAGAGAAATGAGACAATGGCAGGTGCTTTGCTGTTGATGCCTCCCCACTTCTTGTCCATGAATTTGATAACCGCTTATGCCTCAGTAAAGAAAGTCAGGAATATTCCGGATCTGGCGATGGATGCTTCCTGGAAGGGAAGGAGGAGGGGCTCACAGCAGCACTAAGGTGGCTGGATTCAGAACACCATACTCATGTCCTGCCCAGGGGTGGGGCCACAGGGGTACTAACCCTGTCTGATATCTAATTGGCCTTCAGAATGCCCCTCCACTGTCAGTCACTGATTCAAAACATATCATTGGCTAATGATAAGGTCAGCCGTTCTATATGAATTATGGCCCCTCTACTGCCATCCCACCTAGTATCGCCCTTGCTTCAGGTGGATGAAGCACGCACAGCTGTGAGCTTTGTGTTAATTACAGGGTGCTGGAGGAAAGTGAGGCTCACATAGGAAGCCAAAAAGGGCAAACATCGCCCCCATGCAGCTGCCATTTCAACCTGTCCAATTACTTCTTCCTCCAAGTCCATGTTCTTCTGAGGAACACCAGGAGGGTTAGACACCATGCTGACTTTGGATTGATAGGTCGCCTCTACGAACACACCTGAAGACCACACACCCACCTGCTTGCAGGCTGTCACAGAGGTGCTGGACACAACTCAAAGCTCGCTATGGTGTCAGCATTTCAGAAATGAAGAATACCGAAAACTGCAGTGTTGGGAAGCGTCTTCGTTGTTCTTAACGTGTCATTACCAGAAGGCATCCCTGATTTTAATTTCCAGCAAATCATAATTTGCCTTAATTGAGACATTATGCTAGATTTAGCAATCTTTGTCTAGCGATCATCTCCTAAAATACTCGGCATTCCTTCCGAAGGTGGTAATCATGCACCAGCTTTCTGCGATTAGGCTGCCAACTGGCAGAAATTTCTCGGTTCTGCTTGCGATCTCGGCTCCTTAACGAGCTAACGGAAGCGTCTGAGAGCCGTAATGAGGGAAGAAGAACAGAGGATCGGGGAGATTTGCCGTCCTTGGGGCCCGGCAACGGAGCCGGTGCGTTCAGAGGCTCGTTTGGGAGGCTTAAGTGTCCCTTCCTGAGTACGAGAATCTCTGAAATGGGCTCTGGTGGCATGAGGAGCGACCCAACGATGGCGGGGCTACAAACATGCCGTCCAAAGGCTCGGCACTCGGCATGGAGATGTAATGAAACCCAGACTGCATTCGGCTGGCTGGGGGAAGGGGGGATGGAAGAGGAGAGGACAGCGATACGGTGGAAAATAAGGCAGCACTCCAAAGGCTGAAGCATGAGATAAACAACAGGATAGCAACCGCAAGCTTTGTCAATAGTCTTCCGTCGATTCAGCTGTTAGATGAATATTAATGTCTCTTCTGGCTGTCCTTCTAACTGCCTGTGCCGGATTTTCACTTCCCGCCAAAGTATTTCCTTGATTGAAGACGGTGGTTCGAATATTTGGGTGATAAAGGGGTCAACATACGTGAGCTCTAAAAAAAAATTATACTGCCTTTGCCTAGAGTGGCATACATATTACATTTTGGCTGAGGGAGGGCAGTAGTGGGGGGGCGGGGGAGAGGCAAAGGGCAGATGTCAGGACGGACGGGGTTGACTGCAGCTGACGGGATCGGCACTTCGGCCGTGCCGTCCCCCAGTGCGCTGACAGCGAGAGGCAGTGCAAACAGCCGGTCCAGCTGTCCTAGCATGTGGCCGCATGTCGCCCCTCCGCGAGGTCGCCCCCTCCCCTCCACCAGAGGGGGTGACATTGTCTCCGCCGTGGCTCTCTCTCAGCCAGACTTATCGAATCGGGCACAGTCAGGGAGGCGACCCGGACGACCTCAGCGGCATCGTCTGTCCGTTACAAACACCGTGTGAGTCGCCGTCTCTGCATCTCTGCTTTCCACATCCTGAGAGGAGAATCTGTACGGAAAATCTGCATAGAGACGCCGCACCCTTGTTTGCCCATTTAATTAGCAGGTTTCGGGTTATTTCATGCTCCGATTGCACAGACGGCGACCTCCCTCCCCTCCCTCCCCTCCCTCTCGCGATCTGCAGGAACATCTATGGCATGTATACTGTATGATTTATACATATTAATGCGGCGTGTCAGCGTGCTGAGAATTATGTCCATCACGGGCAGGGACTGCAACCGAGAGTTTAATTACGGTTACTCAGGATTAACTTTCCCAAGGTGTTTTAATTACAGATGGGGGGCATTAACCGGACATTAAAGAAGAACAGAGAATAACAGCATCAGAGCTTGACACGACTTCAGTAAAGCAAAAAATATAAAACACAAAAATATATATAACACAAAACATGCACGTATATAACACAAAATATATATAATACAAAACATACCTGTATATAACACAAAACATATATAACACAAAACATATGTGTATATAACACAAAACATACATGTATATAACACAAAACATATATAACACAAAAACAAATAACTAACAAGGCAGCACAGTGATTAGCATGGTTGCCTTTCATCTCTGGAAATCAGAGTTTGAGTGTCCGCCTTGGCTCTGCATGTGTGCAGTTTGCACACTCTCCCTGTGTCTTCGTGGAGTTTTTTTCTCTGAAGGGATTTCTAGATTTCCATAGATTTCCATTCTTAACTGTGGTCTGTTCTAGAATAAGATGTTTAGTCTGGATCATAACCACACCTTCTGTCTCATCTTGTTTCCCCTCTGGGTTGGGATCTGAAATGACCAACTCGCGGGTGTGTAAACCTGCCCCTCTTTAAAATTAAACCCCCCCGGTGGTTTAACTGGACCCAGACACCCCCACCCCTCTCGCTTTACAAGCTGACGATGCACCTAAATGGGGAAGGAAGAGAGAAAGTGATGTGTTAGGGCAGGGGGTGTAAATAAAGATGCTGTGGCTTGAGACAGTGTTTAAGGTTGGGGGGTGACAAGATTGTTGGGGTGAAGGATTTCATACCGTCCGACAGAAAATGAGGGCCACGAGAGCACCATCCAGACAAATGATTCCCGTCTTTGCCCACTCCCCCGATTGAGGAGAAACAGGGAGGGATTGTCGCACTGGGCCTTTGTGCTGCTGTACAATCGTGGCTGGGGGGGGCACTGGCTAGCGGGAGATGTGGTCCTGAATATGAATGTGGCCGGCACAGTGTGCCACGCTCCCGTTAAGGCTGCCTTGGCAGAGGCCCCCACCCCCCCGGAATGCCTGTAACGGAGCAGGAAGTGACTCGGGGAAAGGAGAGGCCGTAACATAGTAACCCCGCTGCCCCACTTTGGTCCGAATAATCTGGTTCTGGCTCACGGGACTCGGTTATGTAAAGTAACACAGTCGTAATGACCATAAAAAACGTTTCTAAGCAGCGACCTGGATGTGTCCGCTGGAGCATGTGACATCAGCACTGCAGTTTATTTAAAAGTCCAGCTCCAGTTTCCCCTGACAGTTTTTACAAGGCCTGGGGGGGGGGGGGGGGGATGGGGGGTTGTGCATGGGACTCAGCAGGAAGGCAGCTGCACTGCAGGGCTCGGGGACAGTTAAACCTGGCTAAGGTTTTGGGCTGATGAAGATGGGAAGAGAAGTTTAGGACTGGGTGTAGCGTATTCCTGCTCTGCGCAGCCCCTGGCAGACGGGTCTATCCGCTGCGCAGCCCTGGCAGACTGGTCTGTTTGCAGCGAACGAGAGGCAGCCGCAGACGTTTTTGGAAAAGGAGGCTTCGTCTGCCAGGACGATCTGCCGGCCGCGTCGTCGTTCCTGACGCTCCTCACTCGGCGGCCTCTTGACACAGACATGGCGCCAGAGAGCTACGGCGCGCACGGAAGGTGCGTGGGCGGTGCGTAGGAAGTGCGTAGGAAGTGCGGAGGAGATGCGTAGAGGTCGCCAGCAGTACAGCAGGCAGGGGAAATTGACTGATCTATTGAAGTTTGTATGTGATTCAACAGGTTAGGATCCTGTGTTCGTGAACAGAAGGTCACAGGTTCATATCCCAGGGTGAATGGAGTGATTCTGTCATTGGCCCCCTGAGCAAAGGCTCGTAGCACCCAATAGCTCCAGTGATTGGCCGATCCTGCTCTCTCAAAAACGTGTGCTGCTTGGAAAAAAGCATGTGATCAATAATATATTAGCTATTCAAAAAACAAGGCAGTCTAGAGATTGAACAGAGGATTACCGACCCACCGACTGAATAAACATGAGCATTCACACACTTTTTTCCAGTTACAATTCGGTTAAAACCCACATACGCTCCGGTTTGCAGCTGTCCGGAACTGACACCCATCTGTTTTATGGGCCACAGCTGTGCAAACATCCCTGGTACTGAACTGACTTTGGAGCCTCATCACATTAGTCTCTCCTTCTGGAGTCGGGAGAATTTTGGGATTGATGGGCTACAGGACCAGTGTGACCAAAGTGTCCTCAGCTAACAGGCGTGTATCTGCAATACATATTTCTATATATTATTGGTGTGTAGTAAAATGTTGTGGGTTTGAATGGTGGGACATAATGGAGATTAGAGTATCTGTATTTAGTGGTGCTGCAGGCAAGTATTATGATGTGAGTTTGGTGTTATGGTCTGCCCCAGTAGGGGGGGGGGGTCTCTATATTAATTTGAGTGCCATTTCAAAAGGGTTGATGGGACAGAGGTACTGCTAGAGATTTTGGGCCCCATGAAAGCATATTACCTTGGGCCCCAACGAGGCCAATAGGATTATGTTCCGAATTTTTAGGGCCCCAGTGACTCATGGGCCCTTGGAATCATCCTAACTTCCCCCCCCCTGTATGGCACCCCCAGTTGGGGGCCCCGTGTGTGCAGATGCTTTTTCCAAAGTGACATTTAGACGAGGCTGGGTCTCCCAGTCCCTCAGGCAACCGGGAGTTACGGGCCTCTACAGTGGAATCACCCAGATGACTGGGGGATTTGAACCAGTGATCTGACAATCACAGGCAGGGCATTGCGAACCCACTGAACCGCACGTGGCACCTGCTTTAACCGTACGCTGTCAGATTCAGAGCATTAGAAGCATTTGGACAAGGTCAGCCATGGATCAGTAACTGAAAAGGGGGAGGGGGTTTGAGCAAATAAAAAAAAAAACACTTGTGCATTGTGGGTAATATTATCGGGGTTAACTGTGTGTCTAAAACAGATAATGACCGAGTGCATGGATGAGCCGGAGTCATTGTTACTGAGGGACGTCACTCGGCTCAAGTCCGTTGCAGCTGTTGAGTCTGTCAGGTGCAGGACGCTGTGTGATTTAGGGACTGGATGCATGAAGCGTTTAGTCATTAGCGCACATCCCCGGTGCTACAGATTCATAACAAAAGGGTGCGAGTGGACGTGGTGCCCTCGTCCAGCTGGGCAGGTGCTTTACAAACGGGGCCTGCAAGTCGCTGCCGCTTCAGCAGCCGTATGAAGGGCTCAATTTTCAGTGTCATTATTCTGTCGTATTTTTTTTTAGTCTGTTACGTCTCGGAGAAAGGTCGGGACCTGATGAGTACCGTTTTAAAAATTGTATTATGGGCTCAGCAAATACGTAAAAACACACACGCAAAAAGGCTGTAAAAAACTAATTCGCGCAGCAAACTTAATGCAGAGAATTTTAAGAATTGTCATGGAAACCACCAGCCCACAGCCCAGTAAACAATAAGATAAAGGATATATGTTACTGTAATGAAGCCCTCTAACCTAGAGCACATGCTTTGAAACATATTCATGGCACATCTATTGTAATATTGCACACGCAGAGCTATTAAACCCCAGCAAATTCTCCCCCACATGGGATTTCAGAGCACTAATTTGCTTGGGGAGAGTGTAAGTGGAGGATCAGAGACTATTTATACAACTCGATAGTCAGTCACGCTTGAGATGTTCCTCACTGATTCAGTGACGATTATTGCGGTACGTGGCAAAAAAAATGCCAAAACCGCTCCGGCTCTGGACTATAATATGTCACATAGCTACGTAAATAGTAGCCCCTTCATTTGATCATTTTTATTATACTTAAGATATCCTGAAATCACTCATCTGGTTATGATATCCTGAAACTACTTATCCCCATTTGCCATACAAAATTTTCTGGGTCAGAATAATCTTATCATATGAATATTATAATACATATGGCATCTTGACATATGAATTCCAGTTCATTCTGATTTATAAATTAATGTCATTTAAATAAACTTTTATATAATATATTTATAATATACTGTATTTATCTTGCTATTTGAACATTCCATCTCATTTCATTGTTAAAGATTTTTTTTTAAATTCATTCATTAATTCAGAATTTTATTTAATCTTTGCATTGTATGGATCTACATGTAATTGATCTCACACTAAATAATTAAAATAATTAACTCTGTCTCTTACTCTGAAGTGTGAAGAAAAGGAGCACACTTTGTTTTGGCTGAGCTGCTGTTCAGCTCCAAAGAGCAGCTGAGCAAACTTCTGAGGAACTTGTGAAGTCCAGAAGTACCAATCACTCTGGCTCATTATCGGCCCGTCCTGGCATACACACAACGTGTAGGAGACCATTAAACTTTACGAAAGCTTTACAAAAACTCAAAATTACACTTTTGGGCCTTTACATAGAGGAAAAAATAAGCCTGAGAATTCAAAAATTCTTGTGCTTTTTAAAAATGTTTTTTATTTCTCACATCACTTAACATAAAGGTCACCCAGCTTAACATAAGTGTTGAATTTTTACATTGATCACCTGAGTGGTAAAATATGTTTTTTATGACTACTAAGGATTTTATTTTGGGTATTATGAAGGCAGTATGAGTGGAATTGTACCCTCTACACTAAATAATTAAGGCGGAAAAACATATTTCCTTCATCTTTAGCTAAATCGCCCATCACCAGCCACTGGTGAGAGGTGTGCGCCGTAACGATGCACATAAGCTGTTGTGAACGATACTTTCTCTGCGCTTGTTTGGCTGCTGCGATGGGGAATTTCAGATCCCAAACACCTCCCTCACCTTGGCGTCGGCTGAATGTAACCATCTTAACTGTAAAACACCTATGAATCAAAGGCTAATTTGGACGCAGAAAGCGAACTGGACTCCCTTGTGCATGCTATTCCTTTCAGGTTCTCCGAGGAAGATGATTTAAGGAGGCCCGTTTTAGGGTTCGCCTGAGATCACCTGGCAGGGTTTATGCTTTAGCTGCTTTGGTGATTTGTGTAGGAAGGGGACATTAGCTCATTTCTGCGTGCTAGCCGGCACTCAGCTACGATGTAGTAAATGGCTAACGCAAAAGTTAAATCATCACGCTGCCTGTTTGAACTCAGAAAATCTCAGGCCACAAAATTCCCTGGACTCTTTTTCGCCTTGGAAAACAACTTCTGGACCCAGTTCAAACCATTATATAACTGTCAGACACACTGGTGTTACTTAATATGTGAACTTAAAATGAACACCAAAGAAGTAGCTTTTGTATCTTGATGCTACACTGAATTCTGCAGCAAGCCTGGGCAATTCCACTCATTGAGTATATCAGTGCACAGCTTTGCTAGGATCTTAAGACATCCGGGGCTTAGCCCTGCAACCTCATCTGTCCGAAGGTCACCATATTGAATCCTCTCTCGCTGAAGTTATGATGATGGTAGCACTACGCAGGTTTTGGGAAACACAGCCCTGGACGCAGACTGTTGTCTTATATCAGGGGCGCCCAACTCCAGTCCCGGGGGGCCAGAGCCCTGCTCATTTTTGGGTTTCCCCTCATTTAACACACCTGATTCAACTCCTGGTGCTAATTACCACACAGCTCTTGAGCTGAATCATTTATAGTGGAACAGGGAACTAAGCTACACAGGGCTCCGGCCCCCCAGGACTAGAGTTGGGCACCCCTGTAAGAAACTCAAACTGAGAATATGCCTGTTAAAACATCAGAGCTAAACAAATAATTCAGGGCTCATTTGGATTCATTCAGGGCTCCAGCCCCCAGTGCCCCGGGTTTGTGTGGAGTCTATCAGGGCATCCCAGTTTCACTTGTGTTTGAAATTCTGTGGCATAAGCAGTTACCATTGGATAATTAGCTAGCTTGCCTTGTTTGTAGTTGTAAATCACACAGTTAGCAACTCAAAAACCTACGGGACTGAAATGTCCTACCCCTGACTTGAGTATTTCATGGAAGCCCCCCATACTCCTCTGATTCATTAACCCAGAACTCATGTTTGATTCTAGACTTTTCTTTTAGGGGGTAGGAGAACCCAACCAGTCATTCATCCTGATAAATTAATTGTTGAAAAGTAAATATATTTTCCATAATTAATTATTACACATTGATACAACTCAATCCACACAAGCCACATATTCAAATATAACTACAGTATATATTTAATTTTATTAAACATAAAATGTTCAAATAGCATTTTCATCTGACTAATAGGGAGTGCAATTGCACCCCTGGTAAATTCACCAATGCCACCCCCTTCTGATAACTTATGTCCCCTACGGTGGGCTTCTGACAGTATTAATACTGTGGGAAACATTGGGAAACGCCGACAGTGGGCAGCTCAGAGGAAACGGCTAGTTGATTCATTCCTGCATCGCCAGAGATCGATGCTAATCTGCTGATTCCCTGCGGGTCACCTGGACCCTCCATCCGTCACCCTACATGGGGGCTCTGTGGACCTGGGGACCACAGCTGTCAGTAGCCACCTCCAGTGAGCCGTCACAGCTCCAACCTCTCAGCTCCATCGTCTACAGAATCCTAAAATCATTTAACAGCGACTACATCCAACTAGTGTATAAAGAAATCTAATATTATAATGCATTTACATAGCTAAGATTCGTGCCTTCAATGGTCTGTGTTCCAGAGTGTGCTGGATATTGACATTGTCATTTGATTTTGACATTATTCTAGCATGTTTCAATCAGTTTGTGCAAAATGTAACCCTTCAAAAAACATAAAAGGAAAATAAATTCTTGGCAAAATACCACTACTATATTACTGTGGTTGTGTTTTTGTTGAAAACAAAAATATAGGTCACATTGAATCATTATTTTATGTGCTGCTGATATATACAGAAAAGTCAGAGCCTATCAAGGCATCTCCAAAGGGTCTCAGAAGACCTTAGACCATGGAGGGCTAATCACAACTAGCAGTGAATGGAAATGACAGCTTGAACTATAAATGTGCTCAGATACGTGAATTACCACCCCACCTGCAGTTCAGACAAGGTAATCCACATGAAGCTATGTAGGTTTGGGCCTGAGCAGTACAAGGATGAGAGGCCATCCAGGAAAACTGGGCTGCTACTGGGAGAGGTGTTGGTGTGTCCGACAGGTTAGCCGACCCTGCTGTCTGTGTGGATCCCGGTGCAGTGATAGGGACACTGTGCTGTAAAAATGGCGCCATCCTGACATCTAAAACCAAGGTCCTGACTCTCTGAGGTCATAAAAGACCCCTGGGCATCGTTTGAAAGAGTAGGTTGGTACCCTGATGTTCTGGCTAAAATTGCCCACTGAGGTCCATTCATACCTGCCCTCTTAATCATCCCCTGTATCTCACTGGTGATTCTCTCCTGCCCCGTCACCACCTCAGCTACTGTGTAGTGGGTGTACTGGTGCGGAATGGCTGACATCGCGTCATCCAGGTGGGGGCCACACAGTGGTGGTGGCTGAAGTGGCTCCCCATTGGTTCTGTGAAGTGCTTTGGGTGTTTAAAAAAGTGCCATATAAATGCAACTTTCATTCATTAAATTAGGACAACTAGCTGAGTTGGGGGTGTCCAGTCCTTAGTGGCCGCAGGTATGTTTGTTTAATGTTGCCTTCTGGTGAATGGAAAGAAATAACTGCACTGAATTGGGCGTAAATCAGTTTGTAAAGAATCGGTTTTTGCGATGGGCGAATCTACGCCCAGTAAACCCAGAAGCCCAGGAGAACCGAAGTGTCTGACCCCTGCTTTATGAGGTCATTAAAGTTCCATTTTAAACTAGATATACGCCGGGAAATGGGACCCGTGCGGAAGAGATGGGAGGCAGTGGTGCTCAATTCTTAGCCAGCCAACCGATGGCAGCTCCAGTCCCATGACCTCACCGTGCCTCAATCCCAATAAGAAGAGATTGAAGAATCCCCCCCCCCCACCCCTCCTGGGAGATCCGTCTTCTAACAATGCTGCTCGGATGAAATGAAAACCTTATGAGGTAAAGGCAACAGAGATTTAAAGGCCAGAGAAAAGTGCAGCGACACAATAAGGTGAGCTGGACAAAAGCTTGTGCGAGCCACTCTGTGAAATGAAATAAAATCTTAACTGTTTTGAAATTTTGTATCTTAAAACTGCTTCTAAATGCTGTATTCCCAGTGATCGCTTTACACCAAAGTCGTTTTTCAGTCAACTTTTGCAGCCATGTTTGAAAGATTTAATCATTCCATTTTATTCCATTTAACTCATGCTGAATCCCCTGCAATGCTGGATGGATGGATGGATGGATGGGGCAGAAAACAAAATGCAATCATTTTGGATTGGCAAAGTAATACCTGTAAAAATCAATACAATAAAAGATAATTCCATTCTGATTTAATGTGTTATTGAAGAAATATATATATGAAATATATATATTTATTTATTTATTTATTATGGGATATATATGTATCTACTTGGTAAAACTAATGTAAAAACGCTGTATAGCTTATAAATAAAATCTGTATTCTGCAGAATATGTGGCCAAAATGTTTGGCTTGTTTTAATTGTTTATGAGAAATATTTTGTCTCGTGACCAACAAAGTAGAAAGTTGGTTGTAAAAAAACCCCTATATTAAATAAATACTATTATATCTGAAAAATTAATATAGATGTGCAATTTACAAAGCAGAGCATGCTTAACTGAAAAATCAATAGAAGATACTTAATAAAAATGAATGTTTTCTTTGTGTCTGAGCTATTCAGTCAATACTGTAGGTTAACAGATTATGGGTGTTTCTGAAAGACTTTAGAACTCCACTGAGATGGGGATAAAGCTTTAAAAAGCTTTAGACGTTAATTCTTTGTAATGGGATCGCTGGAACCATCCTATGGCTTTCTGATCTAGCTGCTCAGTCTTTTCTGAACATTGGATTTTCTGTATGTCTCTTTGACACTTTGAAACCAAAAAGTTAGACAGAAATGCTACCTAACAGCTCAGTTCTGCTCCGTGTCCCTGACTTTCTTCATTTTCACCTGCCTTCTGCTGTATTAGAGAACTTGCTCATCCATTAGAGCCTGACCACCAGTTTTGTGATGGAAAGAGTGACAATGCAATTCTGTGTACCGCAAAATCAAATGTGGCCAGAGACACTTATTCCTGTAAAATACAGCAAACTGCAAATACAATTTACCTTAGATTAATAATAACTACTAGGAGGCTCGCAATCATGTCAGTGTGTTCCGGATTATGGTATTAAGACTTAGCAATCAAACTTGTTTTCCTCGACTTCCCAGCCTTGGGGCAGTTTCACATCGGCACGACGTGATTAGACCTTTTTAAGGTGTTCGTTTAATACATCATTTTGAGGAGAAACTCTCAGGCCACACATTTAATTGGTGATTCTCTCTTACCCAAAGCATGACTTTTCATTTCAGCTGCGCGTCTGAAGTCCTTTTCCAAAACACTAATTTCTAAGATTACAAATTGACTACAATGAAAAAAATAGAAAAAAAAAATTGTCTGAAGAAAAAGGCTTGAAGTTATTTAAATAACAGACTATTGAAGGGAAGAAGTAGTTCCTTCCAATTGACTCAGGCACTGAGGGTAATTTAACATCTGACCCCATTTCCCCCAGTGAAGAAGATAAAGGGGGATAAGTTGGCTCCGTTGGCCGCCCGAAAATGAATTGTCAGGGTGTTATGAATTTCACTGCCGGCGTTTCAATGGCTGCTTCTGTCCATAAAGCAGTCTCAAAGCTCCCCACCCACTCTCCAAGTTCCCAACAGCATCTCGCTCAGCCAGAGGCATATACAGGGCTGAAACTACAAGGGCACTGGTTCCAGCTGGAAGCTGATTGGCCCCCGGAGTGCCCTCAGCTGGAAGCTGATTGGCCCCCGGAGTGACCTCTCGCCTGTCACTCACCAATTCAAGGCACGTCATTGGCTAATGATAAAGATGGCCCCTCTGTGTCACTTATGACCCCTCATATGCCCCCAGAAAAATCCTAGAATTGCCCCTGACCTGAGGTATTAAGAAAGGCTTATTCCTGGATAACCCCTCTTGTCTCCACAGGAAGTCAATCAAGGATTGGCTGACTACCGGCTGACTCCGCCCACTCCCTGGCAGACCACCTCCCCACGCTGACAGGTATCCTGGGCCGGAGATGTGAGGAGGACGGGAGTGCCGGCAGACGACAACTCCGCCATACCGAACAGGAAATACATCGCTTGTGAGTATTTTTTTTGGAGGGGGGTGGGGGGCTGAGCTTATGAGACGCGGTGAGGATGAGAATGGCAGCACTGACCCGTACCCCTACCGCCATGAGGTGTGCAGAGCTAGCTTCTTGTGCCTCCTGTACAGTCTGGCAGGAACAGCACTTTACCTAGTCTAGACATGAAGATGTCTGCGATAAGCCATCTGCTCATGATTCCAGGGGGTTCCTGAGTTTGCCGTCCATACAAGGCAACGGCCACTTCCTATTCCATAGAGTGGTGGTAACCGTGGAGGAGGCAGAAGCATGATGGAGGGGTGAGGGGGATGCATCTCTTTTTTGTATATGTGAGGCTGTCTCTGGAGACGGCTGAGAGGCAGATGGAGGATGGCTGGGAGTATCTTGGGAGAAGGACAGGAGCAAGCCACGGAGGAGGCCCAGAGCGAAGTGGGACGTTAAGGGGGGGGGGGGGCTCTCACACACAGCTGCACGGTCACACACTCGAATTTAGGCACATCGGGAGACCGGAGCCATGATGAATGGGAAGGAAAACGCAGCCTTTGGGGGGCTGTTCCCCCCCTGCCATCCCAAAAGTGACAGAAAGAAATAAGAAAGCCCCATGAGGGGACACCCCCCCCCCCTCCCCGGGCCAGTCTATTAATTACCATCCCTTCACCTCCTGGGCCTCAATCATACGAAAGACCAGTAGCTGCCAGCCATACCCCACACCCCCCCTCTAGGAGAGCTGCTTGGGTTTCAGGGGGGTAAATGCGTAGATAAATATGCAAAACCTCCCTAATTACCATCTTTGCCGGGACTGGGCTCTGGGGGGAAGTGGTCACATTTTCATCAGCCGCATGTTCACACAACGAGCCAGTCTAGCTGGGATCTCCTGCTCAGGGGGAGGGGCTTAGCCCCATATATGGATTATGATTCTGTGGGTGGGGAGTAAATGTAGGTCTAAAAACACAAATGTTTGGCCATTTTTCTTATGTGTACAAGAAAGGATAAAATAATTATTTATTTCTATTTTCACTGAGAAAACTAAACCGGCATATTATAGCATGTTATACACCCTATGTGTAATGGTATAGCATGTTATATACCCTATGTGTAATGGTATAGCAACAGCTTGACCCAACATGCTAACAGCCCCGGGAGCTGTGTCCAAACAGCCACGGGGGTGTCCGTCACACTCCGTCCAGCGTGGCACCCTCTGTATTTCCCTTTGTTGCGTCACTGTAGCTCTGGGGGCCAGACGCGCTGATTTCGGAACCCTCGAGAAGAGCAGGGTGTGGATGCGCTTGGTCTGCACAGGTCCCCTCTGCCCGGCTCCTGGGCCTCTTTGTAGCCGGCGCTATTCACTAACGACTTTGACGAAACCGCCGTAATTAGAAAAGCCGTTTGCTGGAGAGCACTAGCAGATCGCTATAGTGCGATAGCCCTCCGATCTCTAGAGTGACTGTTTGCTCGACGTAATTTCTTTGTTTACTGGGAGGCGCCCAGCGTGGAGAGTGGAAATGGGTCATTTCCAGCAGCACTGATGCGGCATCTGGTCCCAGCAGCTGTTGTTTTTCCTGCGCTGTGCCCACGGACTCCTTTTCGCACCTGTTCCGGAGGCTCTGTGATTGGAAGCCGGGACCAGGTTGGGGGTTTCAGTCCCCACGTGGTCACACTGCAGATATCAGCCATGCGCTGTGCTGTTAGCCCCAGAGTCCCTTCCTTTGGTGCGTTCCTGCGTCTGACTGCTTCATGTCCAACAGCCTTTCCAAGCATCATCCCTGTGTGTGTGTGTGTGTGTGTGTGTGTGTGTGTGTGTGTGTGTGCGTGTGCATATATACACACATATATACATATATAAAATCATAGTCAGTTCAACCATTAGACTTATGTCACGTTCAGACAATTTTTTTTAATAAGAGTTATTTCTCAGGCAGTAATAAATCAAGTCAAATTGACTTCATTGTCAATTGTCAATGTATACCATCCATTTACAGGCATGAAATATTGTTCCCCCAGGTCAGCAGTGTAACGTACAATGGGGGAGGACACAAGGCTTTATATTCATTGTGCAATGTGTATGTATTATAATAATAATTCACCGAAAATATGTGGGTCTATTCTAGTAGTAAATGCATGACAAGGAAAGACTCCATGTTGCATTTCGGCCCCAATTAGTCGCTACAGTGACTGCAGTTTCTTCCCGATTGGCATCGTGTTTCATCCATGTTTGTGCAGACAGTGTTACATCAGTATTAGGAGACCACGATCATCATGGGGAGGGCACTTAAATGCACCACAAAGCCCCCCATTATTTTTTTAGCAAAATTACACTGATCTTATGCTCATGAGTGTAATCTTATAATTATGGAAATACCTGGTGTGCATGCTCCCCACCCCCCCCAGCTTTCTCTCTCCCTCTCCCCCTTTGCCATGTTGACGATTGGCTTTCTGGGAATTTGCTGCAAATTTGTTGCGCATACGACATACGCCTCGATTTGCTGTGCATTCCCTGTGTTTGTATGTAACCTGAAAAGCAGTATTTGGTGGAAGGTCAAATTAATACAGTGTTAAGAGCATTACCAAGGCCTTCTGGAACTTTCTGCAATTCACGCCTCGCTGAGGAAGCAACGCAGTTTGACAGACCTTGTATGCAGAGCCTTAATGATTCCAGCAGCGGATCAGAGCTCATCGAAAGCGCAGAGGTGCCCACATCAGACACACGAACCCCCGGATATCCACACCCCCGCAGGGACGACCTCCAACAGATGCATAATTTTCGGCAGCCACGCAACCCTGCAGCCAAACTGCGGCGACACCCCTGCAGCACAAATCAAATCACGACACTCCATTTTACTGCAAAGCACACACAAGCCCCTTCCGCTGCTTAATGAGCCTGAAGAAGCTGCTTTTTCTTTTCTGGTTTCCTTTAACTTGATGTCGACTACGAAAGAATTCCAAGATGTCTGTCCAGTAACCTTTTTCATGGGAGCATTGTCAGTGGCGTATCCAGGGGGGCGGGACAACCAGAACTTCCTGAAAGTTGATTGGCCTTCAGCGTGCCCCTTCTCCTGTCACTCACCAATTCAAAATATATTACTGGCTAATGATAAGATTGCCCACCCCCCTTGTATGAATAATGGCAAATCTTGAGCCCCCACCTTAAAAAAATCCTAGACTCACAGTATTGTTTTCTTTGCTTTTATTACTTTTATTTTTCTTTGGGCCGTAGGCACAACATCATTATAAATAATGGGGTATTTTTGTCATACTGTAACATGCAGTAATGGGTCCTACACGCCACCGCTCAGAATCCAGATGTTGGGTTTTCCGGGAACAAGAAGCATCTAAATAAACCAGAGATGCTCAGGGGCAACGGCATGTCTGGGAAAATGCGATTGTAACACGTCCCGGTGGTATTTTACCTTGTAAGGACAGGCATCTACTGGACTTGGAGTCAAGCCGTGGGATTCAGTTTTCAAGGCGTGAGCGCAGGAGGAGAGATGGGTTTCTTACAGCCCGACAGACAGGGGAATGCTCACTTCTTTAAGGTGAGGGAGCCCGACTAAAACATGACCGGCCACCTGCCATTATTATTTATTTATTTATTATAATAACTGGGAACAACAGAATTTACGGGTATGGCCACCAAAATTTAGAACCTCCACAATAAATAAGTAATTACCCTGAACAGCAACTGACTTCTGTTACGCTATCATCATTATAATTGAACAGATGGCGACACTGACTAGTTTTCTGGCTGTATACACAAATTCAAATAAATCATTCTGAATTATTACAAAATGGGAGATAAGCCAAAAAACCAGTAATCAGCTTCCAGATTGCTAATAAGAATAAATATATCCTTTAACCTACGTGCAAACTCCAGCCACACACCCCGGCAAGGGGATCCAGTTTTGCACCTTTTTTTTTACCCCTCCACGTGGGGGGTGTCAGCTTTCTTAGTTGCTAACCCCCACTGCCCCGGGCCCTGAGCCAATTACTCTGGGCTGGTATACACCCCTTATTAGAGTCACAACTCCATATTTCACGGCAAAATTTATGGTCCATTGTTATTTGCGTGAGGTGATGCATCGCTACCTCACGGTCTTATTCAAAACATTTATGGTCACAAATGGTGGCATAATTATGGGATGTAAATTACTGGCGGATGCAGAAATGGGCTATGTGTGACCGGCTGCCAGGGAGGGAGATCGCTCCCCCCGCCCCCCCCCCCCCACCCACGTCACAGAAAGCGTGGGTGTGGTAAAGGTGGAGGGGGCCTCGATGAAAAAGTCAGGGGTCTCGCATTATTTACAAAGCCACACCGCGTGATTGAATTTGCCACCGAGGGCTCCTGATTGGGGTTGCTGTCCTTGTGCCCGCACCCCCGTAACTTTGTTAAAGGGAAATGCCCCGTTTGCCTCCGGGGCAATTACATCCGGACAACTTAATTGGAGGCATTTCCACATGTAGTGCCGTGTCCCCAAAGGTACTCATTAGTGCTCCGGTTTGACCCTCCGCAACCCCCCCGCACCGGAGCGTTTAATGGTTTGGTCCGGGTCCAGGGCCCTCTGCCTGGCTCACATGGATTGGACCTGTGGGGGATTACTGTTGCTGGGGAAGCCCACCTCCCACAGTCTGCATCTGTCGCCAGGCCAGCCTTCATCCCACGAGCAAAATGGACATTCAGAAACAAAGAGTTTGTCAGTGAAGTGACTCTATTTCACCCGGTATATAAGATGAGCAGGTTCACAGGCGTATGCTAGTGGCCTTTTCGTTTTTGACCTGAGCGTCGTAATGGCGGCGTGGCCCAGGAATTTGAGGTGAATTTGGGTGAAAATATCGCTGCTTGGATAGTGCCACCAAAAGAGAACCTAAAAAAAGATCAATAAACAAGACTCCAGATTCAACCAGTTTATTTTCATATCTGCAGTGCACAGTGAAATTCTTATTTAATTCTTATTAGTTAAACAGCCCGGTTAGGTAATGCTGTGCCTTTAACAGTGTGTGTGTGTGTGTGTGTGTGTGTGTGCGTGCGTGTGTGTGTGAGGTTTTCTACTGCTATTAATAGCCTGCAGAACGGGGGTGATCAAATTATCACTGATGAGGCATATCAGCAGTGTGCAGAGTCACCTAACCAGTGTTGACAAATCAGTGATTCTAGAGCTGCTCTTACGTCAACATGCTTTGGCCCAGACTCTGTCTGGATCTGACCCTGGTTATCGGACACTGAGCAGCATGTGACATTAAAGGGCACTTGGAGAGTATTGAAAGGGACAGTCAGGGGGTGGGACACTTTGGGAAAGCTTTATTCAGAGGAAACTGGGTTAAAAATGGTCACCACGGAGAATGCAGCACCCTGGTCTGCAGCGATGCTCTTAATTAACAGTCGCATGAATCACCTACTTCGTTTGGCAGCAAATTAGATGCAAACGCCCCGGTGCAGATGGCTCTGGGATCTCGGACGAGCAGCGCGCAAGCGTACCGCCGCCATGGCTCACGATGCTCTGAGTTTTGAACATATTTGAAGAAATAAACAATAACGATGATGGACGGCACCTGTCAGAGGGAGTTCACATGTACATTCTTTCTCTGTAAAAGAAAACGGGGCTTGTTCTCCGACATGCACCGCGCGACAAGCCCACAATCAAATCTGCAACAGCACGTCGCTCGAGGAAACGAAAAATGCCATCCTCAAACATACACGTCATCGCCAGAGATTAATTCTTCTCCTCCTAAAGGTTCTTTTTTTTACAGGTAACAATTCTCATATATCTCAAAAATGTGATTAATCAAAAAACCATATTAAACTTCCATTCAAATTTTTACTTGGCTTAAGTAGGAGATTGAGATGATCAGTGTTTTGTTATTGCATTACAGGCTACTGCGATTCACCCCCAAAGAGCTGTCACACGTTACAAAAAATGTAAGCACTTTTGGCCCTATAAATAAAGTTATTTAGGTTTGTCCCCAAAGACACAGGTGGCAGCTGTGTAAAATGAAGACTTATTGCCCCAGGTAACAGTACTTGTAGAGAGGTCCCTTCCCCAAACACACGCCTCTGGCTTCTCCCACCGCATGACTGACACCTCAGGCTCTCAGCACACACCCGCTCATCCTGAATCCTTGAATAAACCTCCCTGTGATCACGTCTGCCAACTAAAGGGCTGCCTAGATTCAGTGCTCTGAAGCATTAACAGTGGCTCATTCCATTAACTGCTCCATTATGATTGATTAAAACGAAGGTGACTCCCCAGAGCCTGGTTATTAGCCTAAACCCACAGCAGGATCTCTGGGCCTACCTGCTGCCTTAGTTCGGCTTGCAAGGTCACAAGTCCTTTCAGTCCTGTAAACTCTTCTAATACTCTTCTGGCTCCCATCTTCTGACTAGGCTCTGATTCCCGCTCTGAGGACTTTAGCACGTTAATACTTTCTGCAGTCTTCCAAATAATATATGAACTGAAAACTACACCTCATGCCAACATGTCTGCTCAAATCAACTCCTTTCCTTAAGTTTTCTACCGAACCGTCTCTGTTCTATATGTGTTCCAGCTGTTCTATATGTGTTCCTGTTTCTGTGAGCTCGTGGGAGTTTTACTTACGCAAAAATGTTCTGAGGGCAGAATGAAAAATGGGTGGTTCAGAGAGATAACCAATCAGATTGTACAGCAACTAGAGGGGGCAGGACCAATAAATCTGATTTGTTGGTCCTGCCTCCTCGAGTTGCCTGGACCCGCCTCCTCTACAATCTGATTGGTTATCTCTCGGAACCAATCATTTCTCCTTCTGCCCTCAGAATATTTTTGTGTGAGTAAAACTCCTATGAGCTGTCTTCGATTTCCTTTCTTAGGTGCCATCACCCGATCGTAATAAAGCTAAGACACTTGCCATCTCAGTCCTACTGCACCGCTTTCTGCTGTGTTGTGGAGCAGTGTTTCTCAGCCCGGTCCTCAGGCATCCTCGGACGGTACGCCTTTTTGCTCCCCCCCGAATTCCAACACACACCAGGTCTTCAGCATTCTTGATTGGCTGGGAGCTGGGAGGGAGCAAAAATGCAGACTGTCTGAGGGTCCCCGAAGACTGGGGTGAGGAACACTGTTGTACAGACATGGGATTGCTCTGAAATTGATATCCGCAGGATCACTAGCAATGTTCCATAGGGATCTGTTTTACTTCACATTCCTAATTTTGATTCCTAATACTTGGTCAGATCACAGAAATTCGATAAATCATCTGTGAGGTGTGCAATTAAATCTTGAAATCAAAGGGAGACCCTCTGCACTATCTGACAATCCAGCTAGTCTTCAAGTCTCCTGAAAATTTACACTTAAAGTAGGTGATGCTGATTTTTTAAATTAAACATAACTTGCAATAAAGGAATTGCAATCACAGGAAGTCTGGAGAGGCAGATGTTTGGGGAAAGATTATTTGGCCAAAGTGTTAAATAAAACTTTCTTTTTCTGCATACCAAGTAGATGAAGATCTCCAATCCTCTATGAACAGTCTGCTTTTAGAAACTTAATTAATTTTTGGGGGGGGGGGGGGTTCCTATGAACTTTCAAATATATACAGAAACATCAAAGTATCTTTCTGTCCTTGGGTTTCACTGTGTTAGCTGCTAACTTTAATACTGCAAAATACATAAAGCAGGAAATGAATAAGCCGTCTAATTATCTTACCCAATTAACAATAAAAAAAAAAAGCGGTGTGCTTGGAGGCTTAGCTACAAAGCATCTGAGAGCTTCGAGGGATTACTTTAGGGTCTACCTCAGCGCAGTAATCATGCTGTCGGGGGTATGGCCCACACCACAAATTGCAAAATTATACACATCATATGTGTTAAAAAACATGCCTTCTATAATGATAGCTATAGATCTATGTTACACAGGGGTTAAAAGGATTTGTTGGATTTAACAGCAGGAACGAAAGATCTACAGAGCTCTCTCTCTCTCTCTCTGTGAGAAACACAGGGATTTTGCTTCATGCCATTCACACATCCTAACTCTCACACGCTCCTACAATAATTATGTCACTGTGAGAAAAGTCACCTGACATGCACTCTTGGGGTCCGTTTGACCCCAGGATGGGCATGACAGCTAAATGATCACAGGTGGATGGAAGTTAACAAAGTAACACTCAATTAGCTGCTTACAGGGAAATAACAGGTCCACCCCCCAGGCATCACCATACCACAGCACATTTGTGTTTATTTATCAGATACATCAAAATCAATGTACATTTTTGAGGATTAGCTGGTCCGTGGAGCAACAGGGGGGATTAAGGGCCTTGATCAAGCACCCAATGGTAAAGCTGCTCTGCTGATCCCGGGATTTGAACCAGCTACTTTCGGATCATTGGCATCCGATCCTAACTTGCCATGCGCCGGCCCGTGATGGTGACCCAGACCCACAATCCTCTGCCCTGCAGGCCGATGCCTTATCCATTAGGCCACCGGGACAGAGCCCACCCTCCCACAGGATGTAACACATCTTACCGTACGGTGACAGCCTACTGTGTACAGCCATAGTGAACTCAAATCTATTCAAAGGCAAACTGCAGCTCTTCACTAAATGCTCATACAAATACCTTGTGTGGGCTTTTCTGTTTTTCGCACATGCCTGCTCTCATCTATTATTATTATCTATTATTGAAGGCCGAACAATAAAATAATAATGTGTTATTTGGCGGGCTGATATTTTTTTAAACGACTTACCACCCACTTCTGTCCTGTTTGTTTACTTCGGCTTCTGGCTTTTTTATGAGTCATCCAGTTTTTACTTGTAACCATATTATTCTCATTTTCCCTTTCAGTCATTGAAAGATATTAATAATAAATGAGGCGTCAAACAACCTGTAAGTAAAACGGAACTGAGCCCCGGCTTGTTTACATTCCTAATTCCACCGACGCCCAGGGAGTTTCGGTAACCGTCGGCGTTTTTTTCGTAAAGGTTTCCGAGCTGGGGGGGGTTTGCGGCCATCTACCAAACCCTGACACCTTTTCACACAGAAAATCTATTTCTTTGATGTTTTGGAGCCCCGAGCAGTCGAGGGAGGAATGCATTTGAGAGTAGAGTCTGGCCTACTGGGATTTTCTAGCCACTGTTGCGTATCCATTGGGAGACCGTGTCTATCCGGGCCTGTTTCGAGGTATCGATCGCTGTCGTGTCACGGCTGCTATGACAGGTTGAAAAGTTCAGACATAGCTTTGAGGTCCTGAGTATTTAACACGGACCCCACTCTCCCCACCATGTCCTGACCACAGTGTCCTTCTGAAGTCTCAGTGATTTCTTACAGCTACGTTAGTAACATTTAAACACTGTTTAATGTCATATATCAATGGCATTAAGATGAAAACACTCATTGAAAGCATTGTGAGCTCTGGGAGTTTTCACACATTTTAAAGCTCACACACAGTGGTCAATGACACTGTGCACCGAACCTCCGGAAGATGAATCTGATTATAAGCAAACGAGGAAAGTCTGCCATTGTTATAACTCTCACGGGTACATACACAAAATAAATATGCTAATATATGCTGAATACAACTTCTAGAATAAGTGGGGACTCTCTTTCCTCTCCAAAATCCTTTGATCATGCATTCACTGAATATTTCTCATTAGGGATTTCCGTGTTGCCCCGTTTATGATGATGTTACAATCGCCCACTAATAAATACACGTAAGACAAAGAATGAGGACCCCAGATCCAATTATTGTGGTTTGAGGAGATTATTAGTGCAGCTGTTGACATTAACTGGGCCTGTAGCCTATGAACAAATTGTTGTTTGAACCTCCTCATCGCTATCCTTTGCCTTCATTTGCCGTTATTAGCAATTCTCATTTGTTGTTGAACAATGACTTTTTGTCTCCTTTTATAGGTCAAATTTTCACATCAGTGAATTGGTTTAATAGTTAGCAGTTAGCAAAGCAGTCTTTAGCAGATGCATCCGTTAAGACAGTGACATTCAAACCTCTTCTGGAGTCCTGCCTGAGTATTTAGCCTGATTCAAGTAATTAAGGGCTAAAAGGACAGTTGGTGTCTTCTCTCAGACTGTATTATATTATGGACTGTAGTTAAATAAGGAACGACTGGGGTGACTCAAGATGAAGCGCCACTATAAGATCACACAAATACTTTGACGAGACTCGTTGATCATGGATTATTTATTATTACTACATGTCATCAAATCAATGTTGATGCCTAGCTACCCTATGGGGGGGGGGGGGCATTCATCCAGGGGTGAGTTTCCCGAAGCCTTCGTGACGCTACGTGGTTTGTAAGTTCTTGTAACTTACGAATGACATAGCATTAAGAAACCCTAGAACTTTCCGTCATCTGTCCAGGTTCTCAGGCCCCCGAAAGGGATACTCATCCTTAGGATGATTTACAGATAATACTGTAACATTTATGGATGCCTGGGGAAGCTTATGAACATGTCATAGAAGCAATATCAGGAGGAAAAACAAGCATTTTTCAATGACATGGGACAGATATGACAAGCATCTCTTGCATTTCCATTTAAGCTCATTACAATCCTGTACTGCATGCGTGGTGTGGCAGGTGAATGGATGGATGATGTAGACAATAAAATGCACAAAAGGCAAATATATATGTGCGGAAATCACGGCTTAAGTGTCACATGATGTGCATGCAGGTTGTCATTTCTTAGGTGTCCCTGCCTACCATCTTTTGTCATGTGACTAACCTACATAAAGTGCCTCTTCCAAGAACTTTCTGGAAAGCTCCACACAGCAACTGTCTCATGCTGCCCCATTTCACCGCAGTTCTCGTTTGCGGTAATTGAATTTCCTTTTCACTTACCACACACATCTAATTTGGCATCAGTCAGATTCTACTTTAAAAGTCAAAGTGCTAGGTAAAGGAATTAATACATTTTCCAATAAGAGGTTCACGGTCACAAAGGGCATAAGCCCACTGTCGTTTAACTGCACGTGCTCCATGCCTACTGTACAATACTGGATACTTCCCTACTGGAATAAAAAATGAGCCGTAACACTGGAGCGTGATTTAACAGTTACTGTAAATGCTGACTGCAAGTCAAATGTTCAGTGTTTTTTTCCTCCTTTTTAGAATATGTAATAGAGAAAATCACTGCGGCAAAAAAGTAGCCACCCAGGACTCCTCTCATAATGCAGCTGTACATCAGGCCTGGAAAATATCCATAGCCAGTGGAGAAAGCAGAGCCCTGATAGCGAAGGGCAACCAGGACAGCGACTCAGCATAAACCCGTACCAAGGCCTCCGGAAAGGCCCGGAACTGACATCAACTGATAAATCAGGGGGAGGTCACCTTCTGGAAAAAAATAATAAAAATGTGATGTCCCACTCGGAGTACGGAGAGTCACTGGGGCAGGTGGCATCGTGTCCAGCGATACAGGCTTTAAGCAAAGTCACTTTTTATGACACTTTGGAGCGGATGAGGGAGGTGATGAGGCTCGTTAAAAATTCACCGAGCGTGACGTTCTGCGGCGTGGAGGAGAAAGGCCAGTGGGCAGCGGGGAGACACTGCGGCTTCGGTGCAGGTGAAAGAACTGGATCCGAAATCCAGGGGGGTTTCCGTGGTAACACAGTGCGTCATTCCGCGGATTCGGAAAAATAGCCACAAATAAATTCAGCCAGAATAAAAACATAAGTGATAAAATAGCCATGCAAACTCGTGAAATAGTAAAGCTTCATTTGTCGCTCTGGATAACGACATCTGTTCAGTAACCGCGGGTTTTCGGTGTCGCTTCCCGCTACGTGTGTCATTTTATTTTCCATTTGGTGGGGGGTGTTCTGTGAAATCCTGCCTGGCAGCCCCCAGTGCAGGTTAACTCGTCTTCGGCCAAGACCTTTAAATCTCGTGTCGGAGCATTAGCCATTAATCAGCGGGACGGCACAGGGGCAAACAGCTGAGTGAACCCAAAAATAAAGCCGGCCGATTGAGACAGGACAGTGAGGTCACTGCTGTGCTTTCGGGCAGTGAGGATATTAAAGGGCACCAAACTGGACAGAAAATCATTCCTGCATTTTGGTGCCAGCTGGAAATATTATAAAACAATGCCATATTGTTATAGACAATATGGCCTGAGTACCTGCTATTTTTAAATGTCTTAAAGCATTTTAAAATCAGTAGAAGCGTGTTTGCACCACGCCTCTGTATAATGCGTTTATGTCCTGTCTGTTTCTTTTGTTGTTTGTATTGATGTTGAATTGTGTTTTTTTTGTGTGTTTGCCTTTGGTTCGCCTATTCTTAGTCTTCTTGAAAGGTACAAAAAGCAGTCAGCCTTAATCCTTCAACCTCCTTCCTGGGCCTGGTTGTAAATGAACGGCGTGACCTGGAGGAACAGGGCTGTCTCGCCCGCAACCGCAGAACGTCTGCTGACGGTCATCATTCTTGGAGTGAAGTCAGGTTTCAGGCATCTCAGGGCATCTGATGGAGTCCTGGGGTCATTCAGATTCACCCCCTCCCTCATGGCACTGCCCCTCCCATTCACATCAGAAGGACAGAGAAACATCACAGTACCCAGGAGGTCTGTCCTGTCATAGCAATAAAAAGATGCTTTATTTTATTTGAACAAACACATTAGAATGTCTTTTTCCCCAGTACACCACCAGTCAAAAGTTTTGCATATCACTGGTTTACCACTTTTCCATTCATTTAATAAGTTGCACCTACACCTTGACAACTATCAGACGGAGCCCCACACAGCTGTAAACATCGCTCTTTGAATCACTGATAAAGGTCTCCGACCCCCCAGGCAGGCATATCGCTTGGCGCACATGTACCCAGGTGAAAAAACAATTAACACTTTGTCAGACTTGCAAGCTGCCACGGCCCAGCGCACGATGAAAGGAAGACCCAGGACAAGAGCGAAACGCTCTTGGTGCCGCTCGTCCTTTTAATTATGCCTCCTCATTATCCCTCAATCGAAAAACAATTCTTGAAATATGTAACGGCGCAGGCGCCCCATTAGCGGAAATTAAATGCCGAGGTTAGCGGCATTAAGGTTGCGTAAGCTGGCAGCTAATTAGTGAGAACGGGAGATTAAATTTACATTTCTGTCAATTTTCGGTGGCGGGTAGGGTGTCGGTTTAGGGGGATGGAGGGTCATGATGCATGCTGGGATGCGTCACATGGGGAGGTGGATGACATCGGCCCATAACCAGCGTTGTGGCTCCAGGACGCCGGCTCTGCGTCACCTGATGAGTTACGGACTCTCTCCGCGGCGCTCTGTGACGGATGTGTTTTGGTGTTCTGCAGCACTGCAGACGCGCCAATAAATTAGCTCCGGGAGCCTTTCTGCCGGCTCTACTTTACCGCTGTTTTCCGCCTCTGGAGTTAAATAAGCCCATAAATGCTGAAGATGTGTGCGAGACGGATGGAGGGAATTGGAAACGGCGGAACACGCGCCGCGAATCGGCCCTGATGAGCGCTACGTGATCCCTGCAGTGCTCACTGTAATAAGGGACCCCCCCCCCCCCCCCCAGCACTCACAATAATAAGGTCAATGGTGTTTATTCATGCTACTGCTGTATAAATAATTACATACGTAGCTGGCAGTGATTCTGACATGGTGGCATGTTGTCTGTCCATCCATTGCACACGTCTGCGTCAAGCGCAACAAAGGCCAGCACACGTGAAAAATTCCTTGGAAAGTCATGGACGCTGGAAAGATACTCTACACTTTTTCAGGGCCTGAGAGCTTTAGATGCAATTAACGGGCAAGGAATCAATATTTTATTCGCATTTGCTGCCACCTCCAGGTAAAGTTATTTTTTGGGGGGCGACAGAACATCGATAATGACATATTGCTGGGCCTCTCTCTGATTTTTCCCCAGTTGTCAGTGAAAAACTCTGTAAGTCAGCCCAGCAGGGGGGTGGGGGTGGGGGTGGAGATGTGAGGGGGGGGGGGGGGGTAAATGAATCAATGCGATGAGGGAGAATGATTGGACAGACGAGGACGCATTATTTACGAAGGCAGGACGAATGAGCGCACCACTCTGCCTTGTAAGTAGATTAAAGTTTTATGGTGTTTTGAGTTGGGGAGGCAGGGGGAGAGGCTTGTTAACAACACTAGGGGTGGGGTTACAGTCCTTTTGAGGATTCAGGGCAGATGGGACCCCCTTGCCCCAGCAGACCCTATGAAAATGCGGCACAACCCAGAGGCAGGAAAAAAAAATCCCACAAACCGCCGTGACCCGGCGAACGGGTTGCTTGTTTTTCTGCAGCTCGCGGGGTCTTGATTTGGCACCAATTACGCTCCCCGCCCTCCGGGCTCTGCCAGGTGTTCATGAATAAAGGCACATTTTCGAGGGTTCTCTTCCCTTCACCTACACGGCAAATGAGATAATTAAGCCATTTTTTAAATTATTTGCCGTGAAGTTGAAAGGCCCGCGGCAACAGGGCTCTTCAGGCTGAAAAAAATGGAGCATAGTGCCGCGGTGCGGGGGTCAAACTGAGGCAGCGTGAGCGGGATTCCGTAAGAAGGACGCAGCGCACGCACGCCAGAGTGTGGGCTCCCGCGAGGCGTCACGAATGAGGTCGTCTGCTGTTTGGTGCTTGTGCATGGTCACGGATTCGAGTTGGAGGAGCCTTGGTCCTCTACCTGCCACACGACTTTAGCGCCCCCCAGTGGATATGTAGCGCTGGTGGCATCCGTCTCTGAGCCCCACAGTAAACACTTCACCACTTCCCAGTTCTGGTAATGTCTTCGGCCTTGTGTCTCAACGCCATTAACCGGGGACCACAGCCGGGCCACCAGAGTACTGCATGCCGGCTTTGTTGCTGCTTTTTCCAGAATCATCTCTGCAATTACACCTACTGAGCGGCTGCAAAAGCTGTGGCCCGTCTGATAATTAAGCCCGCGGCTCTCTAATCTTGGCAAAGGCCGTTTCATGGCTTATCCCTCAATGAGGGATTCATTATGGCTTAGCAGGAAACACCGTTCTGTTGGTCTGCGCGCTTTCCGATTCCCCTCAAAGGAGGGAGGCAGGCCCCAGAGTGTGAGAGCGCAGGTCACCGTCCATCGCGCTCAGATCCTGTCACATTCTCCATCCGCGGAGCATGCAGAGGTGCTGCGGCCTGGGGAATCAGGATAAGGCTCGAGTTTTGGGAGAATTCACAACCACAGCCACAATCGACGTGTTTCCTTTTAGCATTTGGCTAGTGTATCGTACCATTCAGGCTAATTTTTTCATTGCAGATATCTTTAAGCGCTGCTCCAACTTCAACTGCCCCGTTTCAATGCCGATTGGTCCATTAAACTCTGTGTCATCATGAACAGCGCTTAAGAGCACAAGAGCCTAATAAAAATCGTTTCAAAGGCACTAGCTACATGTTTTCCTCTTCAGTATAATTTATTTTTAAATATAGCGCATGAAAAACATAACAACAAAGAGTACTGTATTTACCAGTTCTTCTGTTGCACCTGTGAATTGTCTGTTGGAGTTACTAAAATTGTTTTGGGCCTAAACCTCTATAGCTATCTGTGCTATGTAACTTTTACATATATTTATGTAATGTGTATATTTATCATTTGAAATGAACTCCAAAATGCCATTGAAATAAGGCCTTTATATTTTTACTACTTTACATTTATTGGGTTTCTGACTGTAACAATTATCCCGGCCTGCTTTGGCCTCATTCGCTTTAATTTGGCCTCGTTTTTGCTTGGCATGGATAAGCGGCACAATCTGAGCCTAACCAGAACACTACCTTCTGGTCTTCCCAAGCAGAACTTGCTGTCGGATATTCACTCTCCACACACAAGGCGTCACGTTAGGCTTCTGTGTCCCTTCTCCAAAACGGCAGCGCCTGCACCGAGGGCAATACAGCCGTACCATGAGGGGTCCGGGAACAAAAGAACTAGACGGGTTTTGAGAAACTGTCCGAGCCGTTTCACAAATCGTCTGAAGGCACCCCGTGCTGAATTACCAAGTCGACAGCAGTTTGCGCTTATGGAATCTATCAACGGAATAAAAGAAACTTCAACAAAAAAAAAAAAACTCATTGCTTTCGCAGTTCATTTCGTCTCCCTTTACACAGTCTCTAAAAATATATCCCAGCATCCATTTGGCCAACCTTTTCACTATAACCCATCACTGGGCACAGAGCAAGGCAGTCTTCGGAGTCTAATACGTTTCGATGCTCTTGAACACTAATTGTCCGCATGAATCTCTGTTTAGGACATCAGACACTTGGCCAATGACAGTACAGCACCTTTATCCAAATTTTGGAAGGAAAAAGACAACCCGCCTTTGCTAACACGTTGCTGACATGACACATAGCGGAGATATATCTTGATATATCTCACATGTCCGGGGCCCCACCATACAGCCCGGGGATTTACCCCATGTCACAGCAGTGGTGCACAGTGCTTAGCTTCCTGTTACTCGTACCATTGTTCTGGGTCACACCCCGTGTCAGGATGAAAGATGGCCGACAGTCAACATGGTAAACATGCCCACGCCTGGAGATTCTGACAAGGTAACATGGATATTAGTTACAGTGAAGACGCTGGTTGGTTTATTCTGAGAAATGATGCCTACAGTATGGTTGGATAGGAGGTCCCATGGCCCCCCTTCCTCCTGCCGTGATTCCTTGTGTAACCAGCTGTCAGGAGTTTGAAGGCTGCCCCCTGCAGACCGACTGCATAAATCACAGCCCCAAAAAAGACCTTGTATTCTGGCATCCTGAGACCAGGCATCTGGCATTGAACACCCAATGGGTTCAAGCTGGGGAAGGTGACCTGTTTCCCGCCAAAACTAACTGCACAGAAAGAACAAAGGAATAAGCCTGCCGTGTCACCTACGGAGTCTCTGCTGCGGGGATTCCCCAGCATGCATCTGTGAGCAGAGCCTGTGACAGTACCTGTGAAACCAATGGAGAGATATGGGATTATAGTCCAGGGAGATGTTTTATAGGACTTATTAAATATTATATGTACAATTGACATCCACCCCTACATGTTGCCATAAAACCTTCCAACTCAGCATGAATTTCATGCATCGTTCTTGCCCTCCAATGTCAAGCTGGGCAAATACTTTACAAGAGCAATAGGCAAAATTTTGAGCGAATCCTTGGCAGATGTTTCATTCCACGTGCCATGTCCAGAACAGCTGCCAGCAGACCATCGAGGGCATGAAGCACTTTCCCGTGTGTCACATTGTTTATTCGGTGCCTTTACCGCTTCCATGTCCTCCCCCCATCCCCCCCCCCCCCCCCCACCGCAGGTGATGACGAGGTCTAAGTCCGATGGTGGAGATGCCGAAAAGAAGAGACATTCTCGCCATCGTGTTGATCGTGTTACCGTGGACGCTGCTGATCACCGTTTGGCACCAAAGTGCCATAACCCCACTGCTCACCATCCGAAAGGGTAAGGAAAGCCGGGGGGGGGACTCATCATCCAAAGGCCGGGGGGGGGGGGGGGGCATTCAAAGGCTTTTGGAGGCAGTGGGACCCTCGTCACCTTTTCATCTATTGTGACCAAAGCCCAGTCAGCCCGGTTTTCAAACGTCCACGAGACAAATTTAGACTCTCAGCTCAGCCTCTTATCCTAATCCATATATCTCGCTAAAACCGGCACGCTTATCCGATGATTGGGGAAAACCCACAGGACATCTGCGCATTCAATCAGATTACGAAAAAATACACACACTCACACAACAGTCATTCTCTCTTGCGCCTGCCGCACTTTAGCGACAAGTATATTGACTTATTTCTATTTTCATGCTTCATCTGCAACTTGGGCCTGGAAAAAAAAAATCCAAATTACTTGCAGCAAACGAGCCTCCGTTGCCTCGCAAGCCATCCTGCTAATCTATTAAGCAGTTGAACGGAAACAGGCTTTTCATATCAAAAGAAGATTAGATGTATTTGTGATGCCTTTTAATCACTGTCTGAAATAATCAGTTCCCTCAATGTATCGGCTTTGCTGAAACGTCTGGGAGGAGGTATTTATTTTAAAGAAGCAGGCGCACCATCACAAACGCCGAACGTTTATGGAATCTTCCATCCTATAACTGTCTTCTTGACACATGTATCATACCAACGGTTGGTTTTTTTCTCGTGAAGTGCGGGAACGTGCCAAGAACCCTCTCTGGCAGCAGCACACAGAACATCTGCTCGCCGGGAAATTTGGTTAATCTGCAAGGGGCAAAAATATCTTCTTAATGCCCGTAATGGGAATTGCACTTTAATGGCAGACTGATAAAGACCGCCATTAGCAGGAGCACAAGATGAGGGGGGCGGGGGGGGGGCATGCGCGTGATTAACGATGCTCCGATCTGTCCGCCTGTGATACCCGATTGGCCAGGCGCTCTTCCTGTCTGGAATGGGACAGACAGGGACTGGACGAGCTCCGGTTTTACCGCCTTCGCTACGCTAAGGGGGCAATGGAGGAAGAGGCTCCGCCCACAGCCTTGCCGCCCACTCACAGAGCCCTGCTTTTACTCTTTGCAGCCTGTCACCACCTAGTAAAAGAGATCTTTATCATACCAGAGAGGCTTGCTGCTCGACGCCACCGGCTCGCAGGTACTTCAATGCCTCCCGGTGTTCTGTGGCGCGAGACGTGCAGAGGGGGTGGCCACCGGGGGGCGCTAACTCCTCGATCGTTCTCCCTCTGTCCTAGATGACGGAGCCGAGGGGCGTCACGAGACGGGCCAGGGGTCCGACTCGAAGGAGTACTGCTCGTCGGACAAGGACATCGTGGAGGTGGTGCGGACGGAGTACGTGTACACGCGCCCGCCGCCCTGGTCGGATGTGCTGCCCACCATCCATGTGGTCACGCCCACCTACAGCCGGCCCGTGCAGAAGGCGGAGCTGACGCGGCTGGCCAACACCTTCCTGCATGTACCCAACCTGCACTGGATCTTGGTGGAGGATGCGCAGCGACGCACGCCACTGGTGAGCCGGCTACTGCGGGAGACGGGCCTCAACTACACGCACCTCAACGTGGAGACGCCACGCAACTACAAGCTGCGGGGTGATGCCCGGGACCCGCGCATTCCCCGCGGCACCATGCAGAGGAACCTGGCCTTGCGCTGGCTTCGCGAGACCTTCAGCCCCAACAGCACCCAGCCGGGGATCGTCTACTTCGCCGACGACGACAACACCTACAGCCTGGAGCTCTTTGAGGAGGTGGGTCCAAAGCCCACCATCTCGGGCCCGGGACAGGGTTCAGCTGGGATGGGCTGCACATAGAGTAACCATGTAATCCATCTTACGGGGGGACATTATGAGCTACTTCAGGCTTTACAAATTACTTTAAAACTGAAAGGTTCTTGAGCTCGGCTAAACAATTCAATACTTCTTGTACTTTTACAGATTTGGTTCCTTGAAAGACTCATCCAGCTGTTTCACATTAACATTAGTGACACCTGTGTGATTATAGGAGACTGACCAATCAGCACACAGCAAGAAGTCAGTGCTTAAGTCAAATCCAGGTCTTCTTAATTGAAATGGAATTTTTACAAACCCTGTCATGGCTCATACTGTCCCCAGTATGGTTGAAGTAATTTTGTCCTGCGCCAGGGAAATATGGGCAGTGGGCCTGTGTCGGACTCCATGACAATGTTTATGGCCCCTGTCAGGGGAATCTTCCTAACCCCCCCCCCCCCCCCCCCCACCCCACTATCATGCTATCTAGCTGGTCTCTTCCCTTTACTCCTTAAAAATGGCTGCCAATGTTCGTTTTTACGTCAAACAAAGAAAAAACAAAATCATGCAATATGTCACTAGCTACACCTCTGTGGCAATCTTACCAGTTAAAGACCAAACAACCCATACGTTTGCACTATATTTGCTCAGCGAAACAGGCTGAGAGTGTCACTTAAACCGAACTCCTCTTGCGGATTAACACCTGCATCTGTTTTCCCCGTCGACACCCAGTGAACGTGAAAATGAGAAAAAACGGATTACCTTAGCGGATGTGTGAAATACACCTGGGCCTGTAACCGCTGCTCTTATTACCACTGAGGGGGGGGGGGGGGCTCGTAAATAGCAGTGGATGTCGCATTGATGGCCACCCCTCCCTCGCTGTCACATGACACGTCTCCTTAGACAGGCCCCCCCGTGCTGGTTCTGGCTATCTTTATGGCAGGTGTCCGGGCTGACAGACGACCCCAGCCAGGACAAAGACTCGACGGCCCCTCGTCTGCTTTACGACTCCCCGTGGAAGTCGCTGTAAACACCCAGCTCATTTATTTCCCCTTCTTCCAGCCTTTTTAGCTGACCTAATGGAATCATCTGAAAACATATAGACAGGGCCTGCTCTAGCTGCAGGCAGAACGGGTGATTGCCTACGGCCTCCAAACTACCTGCATTGGGGGGGGGGGGGGAAGTAAAATGATCATCGGTTTTCGTGGCAGGGGGCCCACCCCAAATAAAGCTGTATATTTAGCTAACCCCCTCAAAAGGTAGAGCCTGCCATGTCTGAGGTATCGTATACAGAAACGTGGGCCTTAAGTTCCAGATGTACCAGACCTCAGAACGCATCCCTAATTTACTGTTTCTTACTCAGTGAATGTTAGAAATGTCTGTATCCATAGGTCAACTGTGCCCTGGGCTCTCACTGCTGCCACCTAGCCTCACATCTTGTAACTGTGGGCTGAATCATAATGTAATTTGAATCTTTGCAGTGCAAATAAGGCAGTTTGAAAGAATAAAGAAAGGGACCACAACAGCTGTTATCTGGCCAGCGGCCGGCAGTGGCTGGTAATGTTTTATTAAAACCCCGTAAAAGGGGGGATTTTCTGCAGATAAAGACTTTTTTTCGACTTCTGCATGCTCAGCAGATCTCCGTGGCCCTTGTGCCATCGATTCATTAGGGCCCCAGGTAAAAGTTCGTGGTCTGCAGAGCAAACAAAACATGGACCCTGGAAAAAAAAAAGAGAGAGAGAGAGCCCATTAGTTCTGAACTGGGGCCAGAATGATCTTATTCATCTTCACTGGACCCAGCGGCGCAGGCAAGTGGCATGAGCTGTTCCCCTTCTAAATCGGCCAAGTTAAAATAGCCCATAAAATATGTATACATTTCTCACTGTATGAAAAATCCATACATCACAGGGATGCGGGTATTAATTATTCAGCTTGTATTTTTAAATTTGCTTATTCTGCCATTCCGAAACATTCCATTTATTTACAGCTGTAATCTATTTATAGCGAAGTCTTGCCTTTTGCATGTTTTTTGCTTCTAGATGTTGAATAGCACCTCCTCAGAAGCGGCAGTGTTACCATGACGCACCTCCTCCTTGCCGGGGCCTGGTGCTGGGCCTGTTCACACTGATCATTTATTTCCGTTCCCGTCGCATTGGGGTCGGTGGACTCTTCCACAGATTAATCACAGAATTATGATTAATTTGGTGCCTAATAATGTACACATGCAAAGCGTCGTACTTATGAATATTTCTGCTGAATAAACAGCTCATAAAATTTTAATTTAGCACATGCAGTTGTTATAATTGAATATAAACACAGTTGTAAATATAATTACAATTCATGTGTACATATGATTAGGAACAGCAACAAAAAAAAAAATCTTCATCAACAAGATTATGATATGCTAGAGAGCATTTATTAAACTTTGACTTCTAGAGGGTAATGTGTTATATTAGTAAGTACATAATTTATAAAGAGGCATAACCCTCATGGACACGATGTCATTGTTACGGCATTGATATTTCGATCCACAGACAAATGTTAATCTGCAGCATCAGTCTAGCCTGGAGCTACATTAATATATTATAGAAATTGACTGAATTTTCACAAATCACAACACAAGTCTTGTCCCGTGTATGTAAACGTGTGCATCATTATGGTGCGAATAACGTGTGATGATAGTGACAGCCTTAAAGCCACAGCACACTGACCGTATCTAGAACAGAAACACATTTTTAAGCTATTGGCTCTGCTATTCCATTCAGTACAAATAAAAGAATTATGCATTCCGGCAGTATTGTATTTTTCTGTAACCACTCAGCTGAATCTTTAAAGTGTTTGATTGTTTCCTTGTAAGTGTAATTTTGGTTGAGGTGCATTGCATTTGGTTTTTTGTTAAGTGTGTATCAAAAGTGTTCATTTGTCTACCGTCTTCCAGATGATAGTGCCGAAATGTTTTCAATTAATTTCATATCACAGAAGTCCGACACATTTCACTATACCTGTAAGAATCCTGGGGCTCTGGCACTTCATTACCTCAGGGCCCAGCCTGCTGCTGATGGAGTTCATCTGTTCTTACTTGTCTCTGCTAAAATGTCTCAGCATAAAAATGCTTCCTGCTCCATCAGTGTGTTTTGTGAAATATCTTACGTTGATTTGTGTGCCTGATGCTTTCATGTGCCCTTTAGTGATGCCGATGTCCCCCGTACCCGTCTGCAGGACACCCAATGCATGTAGCTCCAAAGACACGTCCGTGACACCGATGGCATTTCTGCCGTCTTGGCAGTAGATGAATGGCTAGTGTACCCGTCTTTGTTAAAGAAAAGTTCTCGCTTCTAAGACCGAGGGACCATTCTAATTAGCGGGCATGGAGGCAAGTGTGGGGAGATTAAAGGGACAGTGAGACTCTTTTGAGCTGATCGTCTGATTGGCTCGTTTCTTTTCACTCACTTCCTGGTTTCAAGTGGTCAGCCTGATCGTATCTTTGCGCCATAAAATGACCCACATAGACTGTCACATGGCTAACATCACTATGACATCACTATGAGACCATAGCTTACTGTCACGCGGATAACATCACTATGACATCACTATGAGACCATAGCTAACTGTCACATGGCTAACATCACTATGACATCACTATGAGACCATAGCTTACTGTCACGCGGATAACATCACTATGACATCACTATGAGACCATAGCTAACTGTCACATGGCTAACATCACTATGACATCACTATGAGACCATAGCTTACTGTCACATGGCTAACATCACTATGACATCACTATGAGACCATAGCTTACTGTCACATGGCTAACATCTTTCTTTCCCTTTCATGCATCATTTTGTGTCAAGTCTTGTGTACATCAAGTGCTGTGAAAGGCGCTATATAAAAATGAATTCAGTTTAACTGAGCTTTGCCATGAGATAATTTTATCTTTAGAAAGTTATGTTATATGGACACTTCCTAGCCAAATATGACCATCATATTGTTATTAATATTATGTTGTAAATTAAGAGACCACAGCAAAATTTTGAGTGTCACTCATTCCAGTTTATGGCTGTGCTTCTGTGTAAGATACACATTTTTCTGCAAACTGCAGCCTGGCTCCCCCCGATGCTCATTGGTGAAGGCCTTCTTCCTTGCTTTTTGAGTCTTCAGTTGTGCATCTAAGAGCCAGTTACAAACTGTCCTAACAGTGCACTTAACATTTCCCATTTTTTTTGAAGGTCAGTTGATGTCATCCTCCGATTTATGAGGCACCGTCGGATAAGTGACCGGTCTGGCATTAGAAAGCTGCTTCTGCCCTCTACCTGGCCAGTTGTTCCCAGTGTCTCCTGCTTCACCCTAGTCTTGTGTACTGATGACTTAGAAATTTTGAGCCTGCAAGCTGCCTGCCGCTCAGTGCCCAGGAGAACCAGGATTAAACCAGGATTAAACCAGGATTTAATAATGCAGATTCGTAAAACATATGGAGTGGTCTCTTCATTTTTTCCCGAGCTGTACAGGTAAATATGTCCCTCCTCTTACAGATGCGCTCGACCAGGAAGGTGTCCGTGTGGCCCGTGGCTTTTGTGGGAGGCCTCCGCTACGAGTCACCCAAGGTCAACGCCGCCGGCAAGGTGTACGGCTGGAAGACGGTGTTCGATCCGCACCGGCCCTTCGCCATCGACATGGCCGGCTTCGCCGTCAACCTGCGCCTCATCCTGTATAAGCCCCAGGCGTACTTTAAGCTGAGGGGGGTGAAGGGCGGCTATCAGGAGAGCAGCCTGCTGAGGGAGCTGGTCACCCTAAACGATCTGGAGCCCAAAGCAGCCAATTGCACTAAGGTTAGAGAATGGGGGGTGGGGGTACAAGATGGCAGTGGATATTTCTAACCAGTTTGAGTTTCAGCTGTATCTATGGAAACCATGTTGTTGCGAGCAAATCCATATGCCCATTTACCTTCCTTGTTATAGCCAGAGGTGATTTTGGGTCGAGGGCATAGTAGGGGCCAGCTTACTGTATCATTAGCCAATGTGACTAGGGAAGGAGCACTATGATGGCCAATCAGCTTTAAGTTGGGCCCCGGTGGCCCCACCCCAGTACATGCTCCTAATTGTTGCACAATTACTTAGTATTTATATATTGTAATTTCTCTTTTTTACTCCGACTTTACTTCTTACCTTTTTCTATTTTTATTTCTTTCTATTTTTATACAGCCAAATAAGGGTGACACAGAGATACATTTCACTGCATGTTGCATGTTTGTGACAAATAAATCTCTTGACTTGACTTGACTTGACATAAGCAGGGGCAGATTAATGCATAGGCTATCTAGGCTACAGCCAACCCCCCCCCCCCCCCCCCACAATCATCAGGGCCCTGGCCCACCTCGGGTTAAATGGAATGATCAGTTAAATCAGCAACACCTTACTGTCAATGCCGATGTCAGCCTAGGGCCCCAGATAAGTGAATCCACTGCTGTGCACATAGTAAGTCAGCACATATATAGGTGTCTGTTAATAATCCTGTGAAAAATGGCATGTCATGGCATTATTCAAAGGAAGCTTAGGGTTCAAACGAAGAGCTAATGAGCGGTTAGCCCTTGAATAGGTCTAGGAGCACTTAGACACGCTGTGTGATCTCCTCCGCCATAAACTCCCATCGCTAAGCAGAGTCGGTCACTGAGCCATGCGATCCTCTCGTGCTGATGGGGGAGGGGGAGACAGAGAGGGGATCTCCGATGTTAAAATTCACGCAGCTTGGGCTGGAGCATGCTAACAGCCATTCCCTGCCAGGGCGGGGCAGCGGGGCGCGGGAGAGGAGCGATAGAGGCAGGCGTTAGCGACCGGGGGGAAGAGGGAGGGACCGGAGGATGGGGGCACATTGCCACACATCACCCCGCTTCAGGTGTGATTGGTACTATTAACCTCCCCTGCGCCTGGGCACAAAGGCCGAGAGGCACTGACGCATCTCCAACGGCCATGCATTATTCACGCGATGCGACGAGATGCGATGGAAATGCGCGATCGCAGTGCCGCTCTGAGAGGGATAAGGAGGAGAGATGATGCTCTGCTCCACGACACATTTGTATTTCTCTTTTTTTCCCACTCCTAGGAAGTAAATCAAGCCTGTCTGTATCCCCGTGGCCATCCGCCGCGTTATAAACGTGAATATTTGCCCGTGCAGCACAATGCAAAGCACCTAGGTTGCCTTGACGACAGGAATCAATATCAAATGCATCTTTGAAGCGCACCTTAGGGGTTTGGAAAGAGTCTTTCGTCTCAAAAGCAAAATGCAGAACTTTTTAGGGAGCTTGCAGAATAGCATCTAGAATCACATGTTAAAGCTTAGAAGGCCTATTTTCACCCATAGAGAATGATGCGTATTCTTAACAAAAGACAATACAGGTGATGCACCAATGCTTGTGATTTCAGTGATGTGAGGAGCATTACATCGCCTCCTACACAGATCACACCTGAGCCGTCGCATTTTCATTCCTGCTTCATATCCTCAGTGAAGACGCCCCTGTTACTCCGTCATGTGCCGCCGTCGTCTCCTGCTGAAAGTAGGAGCAGATGCTTAAAAAACAAGGCAGCTTTCTTTTCATCCAGAGAACAAGACATGAGAGCAACAGGGACCGTAAGGCGAGCCCAGAATCTCAGGAGCCACAGAGAGTGTGGACCCTTTGGGTTTCTTACAACAGAGCTCTACTGCCAGGAGACACGGCACATAAAATTGAGTCGCTTTAGCGAAATTGCAAGATACGCACCGAGACAAATCCTGGGTGGATATGGGGCGCAAGGCAGGGCACACCGTTGGCAAGATACGCAGTACTAACGTGCTGAATAAAGATACAAACCTACTCAGACATTCATTGTATAAGTGAGAGTGTGGATTTGCATCCTCTGGAGATGTTAGAGACTGGGAAATTTCTCGTACAGGGACTGGTCAAAGCTGGCAGGGACAGGCAGAAACAAACAGCTCAGAGGTTTTGTGTAAATTGCAAAATCTGGTTATAAATGTGCTTTAATTGCTGCAAAAGCAGGTCTGCTAAGTGTTGACTCCAGTATCTTAGGTACTGCAAATTCACAGCAGTGATACATCAACCCTTAGGTCACGCTTGGAGGTTTTCTGAAACAAAATGTTAATGAAGCTTGCTAATGTTTATGAAGTGAAATGGTACTATGAAAGAAATGTTGTGCTCAGTTGTTAGAGCAAGATTGTGACTGATCCCTAAAACTGGTGCTAATCTATGCGTCATTATGGTAGGTAATCATGGAAGAGGATGCGTAAATGTGCTTATTAACTGCTGACGATTTAACATACAGATTCCTCTGAAAAGCGTCTGGAGGGTCTTGGCTTTGCCAGCATAAACGAGAAAGTATTAAAACTCATCAGATTTACACGTTCACATAAAACGTGGAAATTGTCTGGAAGTTTCCCCTGACAGTGAGGAAAAAGGCTTCTAATCACAGGTTTCTGCTGAAATAAAATTGCAGAAATCTGTATGCAAAAACTGCAAAAAGTAGGATTGCCAGATAGTCATTGTCAGGGAGAACATGGTGAGCTCGGACAGGATTTGTAAACTGCCATTTTATTTAAACCGACCTGGATTTCACTAAATCACTGAGTTCTTGCTGTGTACTCATCAGGACTGATCAGTCTCTTATAATTGTGCATGTGTCACTAATGTTAATATGAAACAAAGCATAAGAAGAACTGAACTGTTTAGCCAAGCACAGGAGCCTTTCATTTTAAAGTAGCTCTTAAAACCTTAAGTAGCTCACAGTGTCCCTCGATCCTGACGTGGATTATCTGATCAACCTAGTGAAAGAGGACCGGTAGGCTTATATTAAATGAATGTGAGTAACATGTCAGCAACTTTCCGTATATGGAAAATGATCTCTGTATCACGTTCTCATGCAGGCTTGAACTGAATACGATACAAACTTAGCTTTTTACTACTAGTTAGAGCTGGGTGTAGGATGGTCAGCACACAGCCTTTGGTATCCGTTTACGTTTTTTCTTTTTCTGCTCTTTTCTTCCCCCCATTCCACAGATTCTCGTATGGCACACCAGAACAGAAAAACCGGTTTTAGTGAACGAGGGCAAGAAAGGATTCACAGATCCCAACGTGGAGATTTGACAGCCGTATTTTTCGACGCTGGTAAACACACGTTTCTTATAAACGTCACAAAACTGCACGGATCAGAAAGTGAAAATTCTGACGAGCGATAAACGCATTATGAGAGTTAAAGCCCGATATTTATAACCAATGCCCACTTTTTCGTTAGAAACCGTTATATCCACTATAGATCAGAACTGCATGTTGAGGCATTTCTTACTTAAAATTGTAATATGGTAATAATTTCTTTGCCTACTCAAATTTCTAGCAAAATTTTACGGCTTAAGAAACACAGAGTCAGCTACAGCGAGCCTCAAAGGTCATAACAAATGAAATCAGACCCGTTAAGCATAACTGTAACACCAGCGAAAACTTCCATCTCTTAAATGAAAGGAGAATTATTATACCCTAAAGCTACATTTAACTGGAGGAATTGCGACACTGTCAGGAAAGAGGTTTTAGGATTTCATTCACAATATTATTTCACACACATAAAATGGGGATGACTCATCCCACTGTCTCTGCAAACATCTGAGACTCCAAGTGCAAACATTATTAAACAGATCGTCTTCTCTGAGTCACTCCGTGCTCGGAAAGAAGGGAGATCGCTGACTGATGTTAATTCGCGACGTGACATGAGAAAGGCGAGGTGTTTCACGGTCTCCCCCTTTGCTTTGTCACATATCTTGGCACCGTAGATAATCGAGTTGACACATCTGCAACGCCATTACCGCTATCGGGAAGCCAATACAATAGAATCCTTCATTAAATCAAAATTCTAGTAAATGTACACCTTTATGTGATTTATATTGTTATAAATGTGACTGCCTAAGACTTTTGCACAGTTCTGTATATATAGGCCTATAGAAGCAAATGATGTTTGAATGATCTTTATGTTGGTGTAAAACTATGAAAGTGTAGTCATTTCAAAAGCTCTCCTAAAATCACCCCTTATTTGCAACAATCATCCTATAAACTTGTATCGTATTTTTAATGTATTTTTGACTCAACCACTACCCTGTCTCCTACGGCTAATCAAACCCCATCAAGTGATTAAAATCAATCAATCCATCAATCAATAAATCAATCAATCGAGCTGGTGGTGAAATTTAACATATACATGAAATGGCTGGGGTGCCCTTGAGGAGGGGAGTTTGGGAACTGAAGCGGTGTTCATCTAACCATCTAACAAGATATCAGTAACTTTTTGGAGAACTGGAGAAATTCCTGTTAGTTTTTGTGTTACTTTTAATTGGTGTAGTTATAATGTTAAATTGTGTTTTTTTTCCTGAGCAAATATACACATACTACCCAGATAAATAGCCTTAAACATTGTCTTTGACTGCCTGAGATTTTTGCCCAGTACTGTATATAGATAGGGCATACAGTATATAAATGCAATCCATTGTTTTCTCTCCAATTTGTCCAGCTGGTTGCTGTTGGAAGGACCCCTAAGGAGGTCACCCTGCGCAACATCTCCAGAATATTTGGACTCACCCAATCCAAATGTGCTGCCTGAGAACGACAAACTCTTTTAATAATGAACAAAAACAAAAAAACAACTGAAACATATACAATAGTAAAGCACAGATTAATACAACATGGCAATATTAATCTATTTTAGTCTAAAAAATAATATGAAGCAAGGAGGTGAAGTTGAAGACAAGCCCAGTGGGGAGCAAGGGACAAAGGCGTCTGCATCTGCATGTTGAGACACCATGGCAGCCATGTCGTCCAATCGGGAAAGAGGACACTGCGCCAACCCCATCATGTGTCAACCAATCAAAAGCAATGGCACTGACTCATGAGTAGGACAATCACAGACCTCTCTCCTCCAGAGTCTGCAAGCCGGTCCTTTGCACCTGAGCCTAGAATGATTTTTTTTTTTTTTGGATTTGAAACTGCTTAGTGAAAAGTAGTATCTGTCTCACTGGAGTCAGCAACAAGCGATAAGCTAGGCTTTCCACTCCACTCGTACCCAGGAGGGAAAAGTCGCCATAAGGTAGATATTCACCTCCCCTCCAAAAAACGAATAGCTTAAGTGCCCCACCCAAACACCTAATAAGAAAACTAAAGAAAACAAATATCTCCGTCTGCTCATTTTTTCCAGCAAATACCAACCCAAACGAAAATATAAAAATGGAAGGAATGTCTTATTTTTACATACCTCTTTTAACATTATGCCTGCTTTTAATTTAATTCGTAGATGTTTACATTTTATTGCTAGTCCAATGCTACTGACTTCTGTCTGTATTTAAAACCCAGGTATTGGCGAAACGGTACATTATATCAAGAAATGTCACTGAGTGTGTGCTGCAGCCTTGTACACCCCCTGCCACCCCCCACGGCTTTTTGGGGAGAAAATCTCATTGCAAACAAGTACTCTAGAACTGCTGTGATTGTGAAGCACGGCGTAGATTCAGATTCAAGTGTAAATATTGGTATGATCAGAAAAAAAAACTGGTACAATTGATTGTGAAATTCATGTGTATATGAATTAATCTATTTCCTACCCTGGAAATTTTACAATTGTGAAGGTAAATTTATTAAATGCAAACATTTTCTTGCCCACTGCTTATGATTAGGCCAATGTACTTATGTTTCTTTTACTGTATTTATGTAAATGTGTAATAATTTTATTGAGAGTTTAAAAATGACCGACATATCTTAATTTATGACCGCTGTTAATGAAGTGTCTCTGTGAAGGGTTTTTTTTTTTTTTACCCGGTGCTTATAAAGAGCACTCAGTCAGAAGTATTATCAGACTTTAAATGGGAATATTATAGATTTTGTAGACAATGTGGTCTTTCTATTGACAAGCACTGAAAATTTCCTTTCCCAGAGTCTGGGAGTAATACCATGGTGTTGCACTGTCCTGCAGCTGTCTCAGCTAAGCTACAGACCAACGATGACGTCAAGGTCTAAGAGGCAAAGGCAGATGGCTGCAGAGCATACGCAGATGAAGCATTCCCACCCATCTGTCTCTATTTAAGTTATTTCGTTGTCTCAAGCGTGTTTTTTTTTTCACACTATAAGAATTTACTGCAGATTCTACAGAACGACACTGTCAAAACTGGCAAGCAGGCAGCGGTTCCCACTGCAGTGTTTGTTTATTCACAGATGTCACGATCTTCTCTTTTTCCTGACACGTTAGGTTTTTTTTTTTCTTTCCGGGGCATATGTCAGTGCTGTTACACACTTTGTGACAATTCTTGACTAATCTGTGGGAAAAAATATTAAGACAAGCACAAAGTAATAAAAATGGTGTTCAAGATGGCTGAACTCACTGCTGCTTCGATGCACTCACACCGGCGTCTGGTCTCAGTCGCGTATCTCGCGTGTCAGATTTACACGTCTGTCTCGGAGTCCGCGTGGGAGTCGCCAGACTAAACCGAGCGAGAAATGGCAGGATGCAGATGCTTTAGATTCTGACTTCTGACTGCTCGTAAAAGCTCTTTTGCATATGGTGATGGCTTAGATAGATCATAGTGTTATTGATTCAACTGACATTTCAGAAACAAAGAGCAGTGATGGTCAGTTAAGAGAGAGCGGCACATATATTGGATTTCAACATACATGAGGCTTGGAAATGTGATATTTAACATCAGCTGTATTAAATGTGTCAAGGTCAGTACAATATAAAAATTTGATTATGTTGTTGCAACATGCTCCATATTTATGTCAGTTGGCTTTAGTTCACAGTTTAGTTTATGGAGGATAAAATCCTACTGAGTTGTGACTAGCTGCCGCCTCTCGCCTCTTCCCCTTCGCACGTTACAGATGCGTCAAAAGTCATTCAGATTCAAATGATTAGTGCCTCTCAGACCACCAGCCACCTGAAAATAAGCTGCAGATGCTCGATGAATTTCCTTCCTTATAGCTGTACTCATTCCCGGCGTAAGCGAGATTTCTGAGAATTCCAAGCCCTTGCGGATGCCTGAATGCGTCACACAGGCAGCTTGGGTTCTACCTAAATGCACCTGCTGCCACACACAGACCAACTTTGGCGTGCAGAGGCCGTAAATAGCTAGACTGCATGTCAGTCAGAACCCTACAAGCCTTTGTGTTAAAGATCCAGACCCTTCAGTGCTCCAGTACACATTTATGACATCACTGACTCAGACAACTTGCCACTGACCTCTTCCTCACTTCATAAAGAAAGGACGACACAGAAACGAGGACTGTGTTATTGTGTGATTCACAGTCAAAAGGGGCCATTTTATTGTTAATGGCACTAGTCTGTTTTGAGTATCAACGGTGTCAAAGCTATTGAAATAAATACAAAGCATTAAGAGAATCCCTTAGACAAGAAGAGGACATACACCACTTTCAAAGGGAGTAGAATGGGTCAAAATCAACAGAATGATGTTTGTGATGATTAGGCAGCTGTTTGTAATCGATGTCTACTGTTAATCTCCACTGTATCTCCCAGAGTCACTATTTGAACTCCTATTAACAAATTTGTTTACGTATTTGTTCTGTAAATTCTAAAATGTACCCGTTTGAACCCACACTGGACAGGTGCAGTTTTATTAAGTCATTCCGAATAAACTAGAAGATTTTTTAACAATTTACTTAAAACAGTCATCATAATGCATTATAATGGTCTGTATAATGAAGGTATCTATAGTGCACTATAGATGAGAGTTTATTATGCATTATGAATGCCCTATAAAACATGGTTATAATGTGCTATGCCTGTTGTATAAATAGTTATAGCTGTTTTTCTAACACTTTATAAATGCATTGCAGTGCATTATAAATGTATCTATAATGCATTATACATAACTGCTTTAAGTAAAGTATTACAGAAGATACAAAGGCAGCTGTCAGTGTTCGGCAAGTTGGGGTTTCAAAATGTCTGCTTTTCTCCGAAGAGACAAGAAGAGCTTTGTAGAAAATGCCCGACACCTTCCACCCCCATGTGTCGGGGCCTTGCCGTCTGTCTTGTTGAAAGCCCGGTGTGGGCTGCCGGGGCCCATGGCAGCTGTCTGGGGACAAGAGGGGAGCTTGACCAGGGGGCAGCTCTGCAGCACAGCCTGGGAGAGCCGACACACCTGGTCTCCAACCCTGATGACGGCACTTCAGAGATATAACACTCCAGCTCTATTCTACACCTCTTCTTTGAAATTGGAAAATTCTTCAAGCAAAGTGCTAAAAAAAAAAACCGGATGTCTATTTACAGTAGCTGAAGCAATCATTAATTTTTTGCTCAACATTTGAATGAGCCTCCATAAAATAAACATTTTTGGGATTCATTCTTCACATGCTATGGTATAATAGACTATTTTAAATTAACTTTAGAATCCCCCCCCCAGCATTTGGGCTGCATGAGCTGCGTGTCAAATGTTATTGCAGCTGAAATATTTACCCCAAATTCTAGCACAGAATCACATTTATAGAAGAAGGTCCTTCTTCAATCAAAGGATACGGTATCATATTACAAGTCCGGCACAGTTAGAGTTCTGTAGAAGAATGCAAAAATATATTAACCGCACTAGACTAGGTCATGTATTGATATTTAGGATAAATGAGGCTTTTTTGCCTTTTTTCTCAGAAAACATTCCCATTTGCCATTATCACCTGACAATGACATGGAAAAAACATAGTTTTTGCTTAAAGACGCTGCTGTAAATCAATGGCTGACCTGATTGCACTCATTATGTTACCGGCTGCAGCTGTTTAACATTTCCAGAGAAAAGCTTTTGTTGCAAAGGATTTATGGATCACTGGAAGATGCACCAGGACTGAAATGTCACGAGAAAAGGTATTTATTGTATTTTAAAAGACCAACGTTTCAAAAAGGAGCTAATTTTTAATTCAAGTGTAATTGTTGTGACACATGATTAAATTATCTGCGTATGTTCAATGCACAACACTGTTTTGTCTTCAGTTCTATATAGAAATACCATAAATTATGGGTAAAAAGACCAAAACCAGGTTTGGCTGCCTGTCAACACGCAATAAAATTACATCCAGACGTGTGCTTTAAAAATTAATTAAAAAAAATATTTCAGACTACAAAATAAGTTTTTCAATTTTTCAACTGGAATTCTGACCTTGCAAGAAAAATACAAGCACACAGTGCCTATAATTCAGTGTGAGGGTTTCACACTCAAAACACTCCAAAGAGTGCGCCAGGAACACGGTGGAGTGACCCTCACGGACAGATATCTATATGTGCAGCAGCTGGACAGATTGGCTAAAGATGTTTTAATTAACGTCGACAGTCATTCCCAGGTCATGATTGTTGGTGAACTGCATTTTGAAGTCGGACTCCTGTTCCTCAAACAAAATGAACTGAAACAAAAAATAAACAAAGAGTAAAAAACATGCAGCGCCGGTCAGATTAAATAAAGCAGAATAGCATCTTGAGAATGCTGACAGTATATGGTAAGCAGAGTGCTTATAAAGACATTGTGAGTGTTTGATGCATTTATTTTTAAAATGTGTGATTGTTACGTAGGCCAGACATACCTGATTCATTCCAGTCTTGAGCCAGGGTCCTGGAAGGTAAAGAGTTTGCTGAGGCCCAATGGACCAGTACCGTCCAAGATTCTGCCCATTCACGAATGCAACGCCTTTCTTCCAGCCCTGTAGATTCAATTAGCATAAAACCTCCATGAAATATTTCCCAGTAACTATTTTTCCTTGTGCATTTTGAATGACTTTTGCCAATCATGTCGCATCCACCAGCACTGGCCAAGATTGCAACCAGCAACAAGCTGGTCTTAGTGATGCAGAGGGGTGTGGGAGAGACGTGTGTGTTGGTCTCACCGGAAACTGTATGAAGCTGTCTGCTGGGTACCCACTAATGTACAGCTTGCTCAGGAAGAATGCTGGGAAGGAGGGAGCTTTCTGGATGGGCTTCCAGGACCTGGAGCTCAGTCTGACGCACGGAGAGAAACCAGCCGCAGATTAGCACTGAAAGGACCGTGGCCTGAATCCGCCCTTCTCTTCTCGATACACCTGCTACCGCTCTATTTAAAAGCAACGGCAGGCCTGCTCAATAAATAAGTAACTCTGCTTCTTTAATTGACACTACAGAAAATGAGAGAAATGTATATAAAACATACCAAATCATAAATGTGCTCAGTTTATAAATGTACCCAAAATTACAAAAGCACCCTGATTAAAAACTAGAGAAATTTTATACAAACTAGATTTAATACCCCTTGTTATTAAGCGGCTAATAACTCAGCAGTTGAGGTATTCTCACAGTCATTTCGGAGAATAGGATTCATTTAGAATTAGAATAGAATTAAAAACCTCAAATTACTAACACCTAATAATGATTCTGTCATAAGGGCTCTCTGGCCGTAGACACCTCACTGCAGAAAGATGACAACGTCGAGTAAGCGGCGGAGCGATTACGCTGTAACTGCCAATGGTAGGCGGACGGTTAAATCAGACCTTATGGGTCTCTCGAGGGCCTATAAATGCCCAAAAAAAGAAGGGGCATGTTAATCGATGGTGGCATGTGCTGACAGGCACAGTGTTTTTTAAAAAAATCCATTTAACTGAACAATACAGCCCTGTAATAAAAATGCCGCCCTTATCTAAAGCAGAACCTAATCATAACTGGTAGAAATCCTGAAAATAAAAGACACACACCTTCGAATAAAGTCCGGCTTCATGTCCAGACTGTACATTCTGAAGCCTGTCAGAGGCTCCTTGTTCAGTAGAATATCACCAACCAAACCTAAAAAGTTATCACACTTCAGGACTTAATGAAACACAATGCTGAGTATTACGCCATTATATCGTTACGTTAGAAGAACAGATAAAAACGTATAGCGATAGTGATAAATTCATTAGATACAGAGTAGGGATATGGACAGATAATTATGAAGCTGAGGAACGCGAGATGGGAATCTGACTACATAATCTTTCTTAATTGGTTATGAGGAATACTTTTCATGCACCATTGTTTGCCCTGTTAAATGAAATCCTTATCATATTCGAACATCATGCGATCTGGGACCGTCTCCAAAACCCATACGAGAAGCTCAAAATACAAGATTTATGCTTAATAATGTCCTGGTCTTAGCGAAAAACGCTCTAGGTTCTTCCGCTATAAGAATATAACTCCCTGATGATCTTCACACGACAACCTCACAATATTTTCTAAGTTTTTGCAGTATTTCATCATTTGAACTAATGGGGGGTCGGGGGCAGCTTGTGGCTCAGCCTTTGTGCCTGTGATCAGAAGGTCACCAGTTTGAGCCCAGCCTTGGCAAAACAGTCACGTCCGCAGGCCCTTGAGCGAGGCCCTTAACCCCCAGCTCCATGGGTACCGCTGCGGGTGGCTGCCCTCCGCTGCCAAGCCTGATCTCACCTACATATGTGTCTGCGTGTCAAGGAGAGCATGATGATGTAGGTAAAAAGTGATTTTCCTCACAAGGGATCAATAGAGTGTCCATCCATCCATTCATTTTCTGAAACCACTTATCCTGTTCAAGGTTGTGGGAGGTCCAGAGTCTATCCTGGAGCCTATGGGCAAAAGGCAGGGAACAACCCAGGATGGGGGGCCAGCCCATCACAGGGCACACTCACACACCAGTCACTCACACACCAGTCACTCACACACCAGTCACTCACACACCAGTCACTCACACACCAGTCACTCACACACCAGTCCCCCACATGCTCACCAATGGGCAGTTTGGTAGCTCCAATTAACCTCAGGATGTTTTCGGACTGTGAGGGGAAACCAGAGTTCCCAGAAGAAACCCCATGACGACATGGGGAGAACATGCAAACTCCACACATGGAACCCTGGCAGAGACCTAAACACGGGTTCCAGAGGTATGAGGCGACAACGCTACCCGCCCCGCCACCATACCGCCCCACCACCATACCGCCCCCAATAGAGTGGAATTATTATCGTTTAGCCAGCAAAGCAAAATAAGCTAAACTGTATCAGTAACTTTTTTTATTTCTCATTTATGAAGTATGTGTTGGAACATCTTATCAGAATGTATTTTGAGTTTATTTCTTTAACCATACCTTTACGCTGGTCATCAAGGTCTTTCCCATAGTTCACTCGCCCACAGTTTTCCACAAGTAAACTTAAATTCCGTCTGCCCTACAATTGAAAAAATAACATTTATTCACGTTTTAGGAATTGGACGTGTGATGTAACACCCTGGATTTAAGGTTAGGTACCATCACACGCGTAAAGGCCACGGGAGACTCAGGAACTCGGAATCGATGACATTGTCGATAACTTTCACAGACTTGTGTTCTTGGAATTGCAGCGTAAAGGCTTTGGTCCTGAAGTTCCCCATCGGGAGGTTTGAGTTTGTCAAGAGCTTCATGTTTACATTGTGTGGAGAAGCACATTTATCTGCAAAGGTCTACAATAGGTTTGTGGCATGTGAACATCATAGGTGTAATGATGTAAGACAGAATGAACAGACAGACAGACGGACATGTAAATGGATAGAAATATAGATATATAGACATATAGATAGACAGATAGATATACCTTCCTGTTAGGAACTATTATTTCTATTGTGTTGTAGTCAAGGACGCCAATGAACTGCCTGTCCAAGAACACCTACAATGGAGACAGACATCATTATTGTATATTCAGGGACAATGTGTTACATTCAGTGGGTGTTCAATTTAAAAATCTTCCATTCTCATCACACCACTTGGCCATCTCTGCTCCAAGCACCGATCAAACTCACCAGGGCTCTGTCCCGCACGTGGTTCCTGGAGTTTAGCATTCCTCCGCCGGTGATGTTGGTCTCGTACAGCGTGTAGCCGTAGGACTGTCCGTTGCCGTTGTTCACCGGCAGGTTCTCCATATTGACGGGTCTTTCTGACTCATGAGGCTTAAGGTGGCAACGGAGCAGTGACTCAGTGGCGATTTTCCCCTGATGGCCTCGACTACAATGGGCCCAAGTCTAACATTGTTCACTCTTACAGTCCTGTACAGAATCTATAGATATTCCTTAGTCTTATAAGCATTGTGGTGAGATAAGACAAGCGCAGGATGGAGGAGTGCAGGGTACCGTATATATCAAAAATAACAAAATAACAAGCAGGTAAACGCAGAGTGCTTGATTCTCGGCTGGGGGGGGGGGAGGGGGTTGTGTCTGAGAGAAACAAACCCCTCACTCTTAAGAGCATCCTGAGGGCCTGGATGGTACTTAGGGGCTTAATGAGGGCAGGTGGAGTTACCACACGGTGCCCCCCCATCTCCACCCTTACGGCGTACGTCACACGCGCGCCACGTCCTTTTGCCATATTTAATGCTTAAACTGCTGTATAAAACTTTATACATTTCTTTTCAAAGCACTTTTTCACTTTTGACATCATCGTATATATATATTAAAATGTTCAAATACTCCGACTGGTCATTACTTCCACTAGAACAAATCTATGGACACACAAATGAGAACATTACATTTAGAGTGGTCATAATTATGCTAATTCATTAAACTAAATGGTCTGGACAGATAATCATAGTTTGATAGGCGTCAGATTGTTATTACCTGGCAGACAGTTTATCACCCACCTTCTCCAGAACCTCCAAGACGTCCCAAAGCAGCAGATACTTATGGGTAGAAACCGGCCTGTACACCTTCTTCCACTGAACGGCGGGCATCATGGGTAAATTGCCATCTAAAAATGCATGATAAAATGCAGGGAAAAGGAAACCAGAGTGACAGAAATGGGCCACACAAACTGGGAATTATGGCAAATCTCCCAGTATTTCCAGTACAAACAAACAAAAAAGATAAACAGCCAATATGGCTGGCAAGGTTATCAAATCAGCACTGTTGAAACAGATGTCGCTGTTAATTCAGTGCTTAGGCCAAGACAATGACATTTTACTAAATTAAAAAGGTAAAAAAAAAAAGGAATGGAATGGAAAGAGGGATTAACCACACATGGGTAACAGGGCTGTATACAGGGGCAGTCGATGCAGCTGAAAGCTGATTGGCCGCTACCCTGTTACTCACTGATACAAAACATATCACTGGCTAATGATAATGTCTACCTCTCTATGGCTTCTCTTATGCCCCCGTCTTAAATATAGAATCACCTCTGATGGGTAATATCTGAAATAAGATGGGAAAAAAAATATGTAAAAACGAACCAAGAAAACCCCAGAAATTATTTCTGTAAGGCTTGACATTAAAAGCCTTATAATCGATAGCAGAGCAGGCTAGGAGGAATAAAGGCCAAAGCGTTGAACACTTCCTGTCCGATTCTCATATGCCTATAGGGCACAGGGACTAAATACCAAACCGATAATCACAGCTAAATTAAGAGGCCCGATAAAAATGCCTGACTGGAGCTTGTCTTCAGGACCAAAGGATCCAAGTTAAATTGATGCAAATTAGTTAAACTAATAAGCAGAAGTGTGCACGGCTAACGATCCCAGTCTGCAGTAACGTAATGGAGCAATCCCCGGAAGTGGATTTAGCCATATTACACAGAAAGACACATTTAAGACACATTGACAGGCCACCACAGCCATAATAAGCTGTTAAAATATCCGAGTCAAACTTTAAATGAATGGAGAATGGCTTAGTAGCAACAGCAGGATCAATAGCTATATAGTCATAACTAAATAATTGACGAATTAACTAAATAATTGACAGAATCCCAGCATTAGGCTGCAAGACACTGTCCCAGATGTGAAAAATATTAAAAGTATTAAAAACGATGATTGATTTATTTAATTTATTTATTTAAATGTCACTAAGCAGACTTAAGAGTCTGAGATGTCCCTGCGCTAATAGCTATTAGCGTGTTAGCACGACTCGCTCACGATGTCACAGGCCCGAGCGGAGGAGGCCGCAGCGTCTGATGGACGGAGCGATGCGTCATGGCCGCAGGCTTTTTTAGCGACTGCTCACATCTCCACGGTGCCAAAATGTCCCGATGCTTCAGTCTGAAGATGCCTACTGAGTCATTCATATGTGGGTTACCACACAACCTAGCCAGGGATGGTTTAAAAGGCGTCCGACTGGCAGAACGTCAAGCCAACGGAGCGTCGTGCGACTGCTAACGATTTAGCCGTGCCGGGAGGCTGCCAGCTCTGGCTCGGGCAGCGTGAGGACGCCTTCAGATCTATACAGACCCATAGTCTGGGGAGAGACACAGAACCCTTAAGTACCCCTGTCCATCCAGACCGCGAGCTGATGCTATAGGGCATGGATCCCATGTCCTGTGTTAACCCATCACCACCACTGCTACCGGCCACTAAGCATGAACCTAAAGACTTGACGTAAGAAAATGCAAGTGCATTTAAAGGTCTTTTTACACTAATTAAAAAATGTAGTTTAGGACTAAGATATTAACAATACATAGTGGTATTTCCTTCTAAAAAAATGTATATGTTTTATAAAACGCATAATTGATTATTACCTCTTACAAACTCATTACTTCATGACTCCTACATGGACAATTTTATTAAATGATACCATAAAACATCTATTACTTATATATCTTGTTCACGATCTACAAATAAAATGTGACCTGCTTCACTGCTATTAACATGTTGTTAGCCTATGACCAATAAAGAAATGCTAATAAAGATTAGAGAGTAAAACAGCTGAATTCATAAGCAGAATTGCTCCAGACATTCTCCATAAACAAAAGATATTTTTTCTCTACTAGAATATGACCCATATGCCATTTTTCATTGCCAAATTTTATCTAAGATCCCCACCCCTGGTGGCATTTTAGATAATTGACTATAGGCTTATTACGCACCATAACAGGCATATCATAATTAAATAATAGCCTGTGCACATGGTAATGAAAACCGAAGTCTAGTTTTCCATTAATGTAACACTAAGATGCCTTGTGGTGTGATGATTAAGGTATTTTTTTTAAATGCCCCCTTTCATGCATTCAGGTGTGATATTCACACACCCTTAATCTTAATAAGCATTAAGAGGAAGCAGCGTGCATATCAAGACAAAAACTGAAACTAGCCTCACGTTCACAGCGCAATTCAGGCCAAACAGCACCAACAGCTGTCAAAAAAGTAATGAACAAGTACGGTGGAGCTTACTGTGGAATCCTCCGAACAGCGTCCTCAGACGGTGGTACTTTGCAGTGTAATGCCCGGCTTCAGAAAGAGGCGCGTCGTAATCTGCAAGGAAAGCATCTTTCAGGGCAGCAATTAGGGCCGATGCGCAGGGCCTCCTCCCTCGGTCCCGGCGGTGCTGCTGGCTCAGCACTTTTGCACCCCGGCTGAAAACGGACCTAATTTGATCTCGCACCCTGTCCGGGGCCGTTCGGCTCGCGAAGGAGGAGTTGCCATGGTGAATTCACAATGGCTTAAAAGTGCCGTGTAGCACCCACACAAAACAATCACAGAAAAGATTCCTGTTTATGTTCTCCGACAATTTACAGCCAATGCCACCTCCATGCAATTACCAAAGGGAATAATAAAAATAAAAAAAAACAGAGAGAAAAACAACTGTCAGAGTAACACTTCATGCTTGGAATAAATAGCAGTTATGAGTAGTACTCTGATTAACTTCACAAAACGTGCACATCCACAGCACTCTTCATCTCCGCTCTCATTATATGGGAGCTTTCTGCAAGGCGTAGTTCAGAAAAGGTGTAACAGCACGACCTAGTGGCCATTCAATAAAACTAAGCATACACTCAACCAAGCCACCCCATCCATTTTGAATCAGGGCTTGCATCTGTTACAGGAAAATTCCAGATTAAAGAAAGATGACGGAACCGGCATTACCATAGCTAGTGACCAGCGGCTTGTACGGGTGGTTGCCCAGTGCCCCGCTCATGAAGCCAAAGTTAGTGCCACCGTGAAACATGTACAGGTTGATGGACAATCCTTGGTTCAGAATCTCCATGACGACCCGCATCATCTCTGCCGTAAAGAAGAGGAACGTAAGACAGCCACACCCACACATCCTTGCGGTGGGGGGGGGGGGGGGGGTCACCCAGGTTAGGAGTCATGACTTTCATCAATTGACTATGTCCTGGTCCCCCTCCCCTTTTATTAATGTGGGAAATCTTAAAGTAAAAGTACACAACGTGAAATGGTTGTCAGCCACTGATGTTAGTGTGCGGCTCAGCAGGTTACTGAGGTGGATATTTCAAGCCCAGGAAGTAAAAATCCAGGCCAAGATTTTGTTTCAACCAACCAGCTGGGTATAAAGAGTCACAGTCACAGAGTACTCAACTGGTTGGTTGAAACAAAATCTTGGCCAGGATTTTTACTTTCTGCACTTGAAATATCCACCTCTGGCGGGTTAGGATACTGTGCCAATGTTCAGAAAGATGCAGGTTCAAATCTCATGGCTGGCAGAGTGATTTCACTGCCGAGGCCCTTAGCAAGGCCCTTAACCGCCAATTACCTGAGCTTGCCTTCTCAAAAATGTAAATGAATAAAATGCAAAAAGCAGACAGAACCAGAACCAGTATACTTCTGGGAGATCAGATTGGCAACAATATGGAACATTATAAGTTTAGGTTGGTGTTTCTCAACCCGGCCCTCGGAGACCCCCAGATGGTATATGTTTTTGCTCCCTCCCAGGCAGTCCATATTTTTGCTCACTCCCAAACAGTCCATATTTTTGCTCCCTCCCAGGCAGTCCATATTTTTGCTCCCTCCAAGTTTCTGGTATGGAAGTATGAGGGAACAAAAATATGGATTGTCTGGGGCTCCCCGAGAACCTGGATGGGAAACACTGATACAGACATATTATGGCAGTAGGATCCTAATTTACTGCTAAGTTCATCTCAGTAATTCACATTCTCATCAGCAATATTGGTTGCAGATGTTTATCAGATTGCATTATGCACAGATTGTCGGCACAATTCCCTTCATTTGTACTTGAAATGATTAAACCACTTAACAGAGAGAGCTGAAGCGCAAAAAATAATGTTTTCAAAATGGATGCTGCAGCACTACACTGCAAAATTCAGTAATCAAATGACACTTAGAGCAGCATTTGTCTAGCTGCTCCAGGAGAATCCCGTTGGAATTCTTGCTCCAAAGGCCCAGTAATGGCCAGCACACGCTCTGGCAGGATGAGCCGTCCCCTAGCGTGGCTGATGATAATTTACTTTGACTCTTGAATTGAGGCAAAGTGCCACTGGGAAAATCCCAGATTAAAAAAAAAGATGGGGGCAGAGCATGAGTCTCATACAGAAGCACTGCCTTTCTGTAAAAAGACACCAGTAGCATAAACAGACAAGTGCCTCAAGGAGCATAATTATCAAAGCAAGCAAGCAAGGTTTAGTAGCCAGGTGAAGCGAAGGCTGTAAACATCTCAGGTTTCCTGGGCTCACCATCTACGTCATAGACATGGTGGAGACCACCCCAGTTGTCAAACCACCCGGACCAGTATTCCATCACCAACTTGGGCTTCTGGGGCTGCAGATGAATAGAAAGTGAAAGTGAAAGCGTGCATGTCAAAGAGGGAGAGAGAGAAAGGGGGGTGACAGAGCACACCATCCTGCCGGGCGAGACACTAGCAGCGGTGTTGTCCTTACAACAGTCACAGAAATGCGAAAATGCCCAAGCTTCTTTCCGGGCAATTTTTTTGCAGCTTCAGGACGAAAATGTGCAGCTGCAATAAGTCACCACCCATCAGCTGACGAGGGGGTTTGAAATGATAAGATGTGGGTCACGGGGGGGGGGGGTTTGCCACTTTCTGGCTACTAGCTCGGCATTCTCTGCCCACGTGACCTCATTCTGACCTCTGACCAATTCCAATTTCTGTAGCTCATTTCTGGGAAACACCCAATCCTAACGCGACACTGGTGTGCGATCAAGCACTGGATTAGTTTGTACCCCCATGCCGCTGAATGAGGTGCAGACAATGCAAACATTAAGCAACACAAGTACTGGTTAATAAAGGATTACTCTGCTCACCTGTAAAGAATCTAGGTGTCGGATGTCTTCAGGACGTAGTTTCTGGAAGTTTAAGGTCTTCAGGGCTTTTGGTGGAGAGAAGAAAAAAACAGAACAGCACTTTGATCTTGTAATACGAACCCACACGATGGCAATAGTGGTCTCCTCAACCAGTTGGAACTGGTCTCCTCCTCAAAGGCTGCTTCTCTGTACGACTGATCTGATTATACACGATTACACCCATCACACGTCTTGAAGGGAGAGGAAGCTGGCAGAAAATTCAATTCAATTCAATTTTATTAGTATTAGTAGAATAGCGCATTTTCACAGCATTACATTGTTTCAAAGCTCTTTACTGCACCTTTCTGTGCAGAAAACCATGCAGCGGATCAGCTCAGGCGCCAAGGTGCACCGCCCCCCCCCCTCTGAGACGGCATGGCGGAGGGAGCAGCAGTCACATGCATGGGGGCACCAGCCTACACAATACCTCCATTCACAGATCCGTGATCCAGACCATTCCGGTTGTCCGACGTGAACAGCAACTCCCTGACTCCCCTGGAGACCAGCGCCTGTCAGTGGACAGCAGATGTCTGTCCCCCAAATCAGGGAGGTGCCATTGGGCTGGCATGTCCTCACGTTAAAGCAAAATCATGTGCACCATTAACAAAACAGTACATAACAGTACTGAAACTTGCTACAACAGTAACAAACCTCTTTAACGAAGGACATATATCGGCCATCTTTTGCATAGGATCCATATTCATTTTCCACCTGAAATGCAATGACGGGGCCTCCGTTCACGTACTAAAACAAAGACCATAAATGTTAAAATTGACAACTGGACAGTCATAAGCTTGAACAAGTCTTTTGTTAACAAGACAGCATGGAATTCATTACTGAGGAACCACAGAATACGTTGTTGTTCACGCTTAGTCAATGGCTGCAGTGAACCCATCAGCCTAAACACATTCCAATTCCCTTAGTTGTGCAATTTTGACGATTGCATACCTGGACTAATACAAATGAGCCGAATATGTTCTTTAGCTGTAGAACCTCCGTAACAATGGCTTTACACAGAGAGCTCACAGGACCGTAAAATAGGGTAGCCATTTACACTATCGCCACCTGTAATGGGACGACTCTCGGGATGAGCTCATCGAAGAAGGAGTTGACTGCCTTGGTGAAGCCAGGATAGGTGGTTCTTAACTTCATGTTCCTGTCACGCAGAAGCCAACTGGAAGGACAGGGAAACAGGGAAATGGAACAGTTTCAAAGCTGAGTTAAATTGGAAGAAACCAGTCACTTGGGTTATGATTCAGGCCTGGGTTAATACTACCGTTATATCTGAGGGTTAAAGAGGGAAACATCCATGCTGTTCTGAGAGGCTAAAGGGTCTCCACATCCCTCCACACACACACACACACACACACACACACACACACACACACACACACACACACACACACACACACACACACACACACACACACACACACACACACACACACACACACCAGGCGAAATGCTCCACAAAAACAAAATTTGCACCACTGCCACTGCGGATACATATGTTGCACTGTTTTTTTGAGAGAGACCAATTTCAAAGATATTTTACGGTATTTTATATATTAACAGTTCTTTTAACACAAGCAGCAGGGCTGCAACAAATATCTGATTTCAATAAATGAATTAAATTGATTTTTTTTTATTTAAAAAACAGACATTTGCATAGACAGGAACTGGGCGATTCTGCATACGCAAGAATTAAAGAACCGTCCATTTTCAGTCCGCGTTAACGCAGAGTGGCAATGACTGCACTGGGCATCACGTCAGTTAACTTCGAGGTATTCATAGTATTAATAAAAATAATAAAATAAATATTTAAATGAAATAAGATTATGAAAATTTTAGTAGTAGTAAAAATAAAACCAGGAATAATCATGTCCTGAACCCCGCATCAGTAACGGCCGCCCCCCCCATACATAACATTCCTAATTAACAATTCTAAAATGGACAATTCCAAAATAAAACTAAATTTATTTAAAATGCATTGATAAATAAAAAACACTAAAAAATTATAACGTACAAAACTCCCCAATAAAACCTTCGTTTTACCCATCAGACTGCAAACACCCCCATCACAAGCGTGTAATGTCACTTTGGTTTCACAAGTACAACAAAAAGGAAAGGCTGCAAGTTCAAGTCGCTAAACCTAATACCTCCCGGCTGTCATCTCCCTGTTCAGAAATCAATGCAAGTACAAATATAGCACTTCATTGTCTTGCTGCATTGACTGTTAGATAGGTACCTGTAACTTAAACTGCAATGCAATCCAAAACTGGAGATTACTGGTAAAGCACGAGAACAAAACAAAAATGAAATGTGAAATCTAAAAACAAAACTGGACAAAGATCATCATGCAGGGTTCAAATTACTAGTGGATTAACTTAAGCTTGGCTTCATAAGTTATCAGTGACTATGCTCATGATTTTGTTTATAATATAATGCTGCCATTTTTTAAACATTACACGCCGTCACCTTCAGCTATACCGTCATGACCCAATCTTTAATGCTATATGGAAGTGTGAGATCCTGGGATGAAATGTTCACCACAATGGAGCTAAATTGGCATGCAGAGGTGGAGATTTCAGGTCCGGAGAGTACAAATCCAGACCAGGATTTTGTTTCAACCAACCAGTTGAGTATAAAGAGTCACAGTACACTCAACTGGTTGGTTGAAACAAAATCCTGGTCTGGATTTGTACTCTCTGGACCTGAAATCTCCACCTCTGTTGGCATGCGATGAGAAATCTCACCTAGGTAAGCCCCCGAGCTCCCACTCTGAACAGATGTAGGGTCCTGGACGGAGAATCACCCAGAGCCCCACCCGGCCTGCTTCCCTGATGTATGCCCTGAGACAACAACAAAGAAGATGTCAGACCAATGGCGCTATGACATCAACGGCAAATCACGGCAACTGTCTCAAGGTTCCTATAACAATGGGACCGTGTTCCTTCATTTGGACACTTTGCTAATGAGGTTCTCGACGTGCCCAAATACACGCAAACTGCAAAACGGGACGTTAAAAAATTGATCCTATTTGCTTGGCGAAATAATCAAAAGACAAGATAATTAGCTAGTTTTTCAGCTAGTATTAAGGAAATTCATTAAATGGGTTGTATCTCGCTGCAGGCAAAATGCTACGGTCTAGAAGGAAGAGTGCATTACTGCCCAGCTGGAGGAAAAGCAGCCATAATGACCTGGAACTCAACACGCCTCTAAATGAGATTTTGGACAAACCAAAGCAGGCAATTTACAGAAAAAAAAAACTGCTGATAGATTTAATTAGTTCTAAATCTTTGTTTTGATTTTAACTTTGCACAACATCATTACATCTCTTCTAGGAAAGATACATTCCTTTGTGAGAAGGTCAGTTTACTTTTTAATGCTGCACCTTGGCATATATAAACAGTGATTAAACAAGAGACTGCATTTGTCTGTTTCAGAGCAATAAAATGAGTGATAAAAAACACAAGGTCAATCTCACTCCAGTTCCAACTGCCAGTTGAAGTTGAAAACACCTCTTTCTGGTTCATGCAGATTCCAGGCCACATACCTGGAAGGCAATTCAATACTTCAGAGACAATTCTAGGATTTTTTTTTTTAAGTGAGGGGCATAGGATCATACAAAAGGGGCCAACCTTACCATAGCCAATAATATTTTTTGAATCTCTAAGTGACAGGGGAAGGGGGCCAATCAGCTTTCAGCCGAGACCAGCATTTACACCCCTGTAGAGTGGCAACCCTGCATCTGTGGTTTCAGTAACCCACGGTTCACCGCCGCCAATGCCAGCATATTTATGATAAGATGTTTTTTAACAAATAATTTTCTCATTACATGTTATGTACAGATACATGATACAATATATTTCAATGTAAAATGTGTAACAGCAGCCTGTGGTTTTTCACTGCTCCGTCATCCTTTGACGCATGATATTTTTCCATTGCTATATTGTCTCTTAAGAATTCGGCTAAAAGGTTAGAATCCCTTTAATTTGAGAGAGCTGGAGAGTACAGTACTGTACAGTACTGCATATTAATGTACAATGTGCTTTATTGTTATTATATTTAATATTGGAAATGTCTACTTGCGTGTGATTTATCAATTCAACTTTACCATATGCATATACATGAAAAACACGTTATATATGGGGTCTGTGGATGGTATCTGCAGACCCCATATAAAACATAAAACCCAGATTTTGTGGGTAATATTGCAAATTACTCTTGAGTGGACCAGTGGGCAGGTCATGTACTTACGTGGTGAGAGTATTGATCCCACAGGCCTTCATCTTCAGCAAGCGGTCACTCCAGTAGGCCCTGGGGACCCGGAAGTAGTGCATGGATCCCCCGAGGATGCGGAATGGCTCTCCATCCAGTGTGAACTGGGATGAGTTGGCGGTCAGCCCTACTCTTCTCAGTGGCGTCTCCTTTTGGGAGTCTCTGGGAAAAAGATGGACCAGGTGTGCTCCCCAAAATTAGCTACTGAGGGAATGTTTCTCATTTGAATTCAACTGCAATGGTGACAACAATCTGTGAGAAAGTGCTGTTATTTATAATGAAAATTAGTAGGGCACTGTATTTCGTACCGGTTGCATGTCGACCTAGCAACCCTTGCAGCAATACAATCACTCCAACACATTTTAGCCATTTAATCAATGCACTTTAGGAGAGTCCTATAAAAGTGCAAAATGTCTGCACATCAGCAAAAAATGTCATCAGAATATAATCTCGAACACAAGCTACAATGAAAAGAAAATAACATTAAGATCCTTAAACGGATGACACCATGTGCATAAATATGAGGCAAATACAGAACCAGAACAATAGCAAAAGTTAATACACGGGGACCTGGCCAGACAGTGGGCTTCGAACTTACCTAGAAAAGTGCCAGATAATTATCCCCAGGATTCCCAGAAAGAAAACGACGCGGCGCCGCTTGTAAACATGATGCAAGTTAAAAATACTCATCGAGCTGTCACTTATGTCGCGATTTGGAAACGAAAAGAAGACTGTGCAGGATAATGTTTTCGGGCATCTGGCGTGATGATTCACGCAGTAGGAGGTTAATATTTTCCGGAAGAGCCGGAACCCTGAAGTGCGGATCGCGCCGCCCACGGTGATATTCCAGGCGTCAAGTGTCACTGCCTGATAACATAAATTAAAGATAAATTAAAAGCGATCGCAACCAGAAGAGCTCCTATCCTCATCTGCTGCGCTCGTTTTCAATCCGAGGGTATCATTTATTTCTATATAAGTGCTTCCCGCATCAATTCGGTATTAATCTAACGCGTGCGATTCCTTGAATAAAAGAAACGCAACTGAAACTACGGGATTTGATGTTTATCAATGGGTTACTGTACGCGATGACCCATGCCTTATACTCACAACTTCTACCGACAGCCATCTACGAACTTCTTCCCGAAGTTTGTTTCTGTGTCACTTCCCGCCCATACGCGGCAGTAACTGGAGGATCATGGAGATTGACGGGTCTCCCCGCCCAGCGACATGCGGCCGCCCTTTTATTACCGGCTTATTTACGGGGACCTGCTACAGCGCGCGCCTATTTGTACTGTGGCATTTTATGGGATCGGTCGAATTTTAAAATGTTACATTCGCCCCAAAGAAAATACAAAAACAGTTTGTGCATGAAAGTGTAACAGATACTGTAACATGGTTACAGGCCTATAACTATAGCTTTGATTTGTTTAGGAGTAATAACCTACGTATATTCTGCACGACATGAACTGCAAATTTTATAATTCGCCCTTGCACAACCATGGTGATTTTTTTTCATAATGATTGAAAATCTTGAAATGACGAGTCTGACAAGAAACATGTTGTACTTAAGCCCGACAAACAAACTTATAAAAGGCTGTGTTTTTCTTGGCCAGTTTTATTTCCAGTGGTTGCAAAACCAATCAATACTAATCAGACCAGTAGCAAGGCGATCATTCAGACCTGCCTGATCTATAAACCTGGTCAAGCAGATTAAAACCATGTATTACCATGAGTGCAACAGGGCTGCCAACTCACGCATCTGGCGTGACACTCACGCAAGAAATCCCACGGCAATGTATATTATTCCATTATAAACCTAAAATTACATTTGTTTTTTTCCTGTTCAGTAACAACTAAATTCTGGCAGGATCTGGTAAACTGGATGAGTGTAGGAATAGATGGGATGACCCCACTGACCATAACACAGGTTTTATACAATAATGATATTCTGTCTAAGGAGCTTGCCATGCTTTACAATGTGGTAATAATTATGGGCAAATACCACATCCATAAGTGTAAATGGCAAAACAAAAGACCTTCCCTAAGTGGGTTGAAGATTGAACTGAAGTCCTTTCTTTCACCCCTAGAATTACTGAAGGAGTCATGTAATGCTGCAGTATTGATATGTGAGAATGTAACCCAGTTTCTATCCCTTAAATGATTGTGTTTCATTTGGTGTACCAAGTAAGCCGCATGTATATTAACGTGTTGTCAGAAAGGGAAATGTTAGATGTCAAAGAATGGCCTTCACATTTCTATATTGTTTTATTTTTATTTATTTATGTATTTATTTTTCCTTTTTCCCTATTCTTCCAATTTTTTTTTCTCATGATGTTGTTGCACTAATGTTAACTCCTGATGAGAGTTTGTAAATGTGTGCAAAGACTTAATATAAAAAAAAAAAAAAAAAAAAAAAAAAAAAAACCTAAAATTAGCTAGGCCTACATCAAAAGCGTTGAGGTGGTTTGCAAACTCTATAGCCTATATATTTACAAGGTAATAAAATTCTTACATGCATGTAAATGTGTTTTCATGTGTTGTCAGACTTGTATCGAATTGAAAATCTCACTCCAGCCAGCTGACCGAGGTTGGCAGCCCCGGTCTAATTACCCTTTAAATCCACGGACTCAGATGAGGGAGCCTTGGCCTCACGTGGTGGTTAAATTTTCATTTGAACGTGAGACAGAGTTTCTAAAGTGAATACAGTTTAAGCTCAGACTCCTCACCCCCATCCACAAAGTAATTTTCTCTGGGACCGAATAAATTTCTTCTAGTGGCATTGTGTTCTTTCTTGGGTGAAAAGAAAACGTCATTAAGTGGAAATTATTGTTTGCAGACACACCTTATTGCGCATACGTTACGAATACGAAACTCCACAGCAGGATAAAGGAGATTTGGAGGACGTTAATTCCGATTCAGCTCCCTCTTCCCGATCTGCTACAGCGGCGTTATCCCGTTTGCTCGCCATTATAATCGATCTTGACGGGTGAAAAAGGGGGTTCTTGTTAATGCTAATACAAGCCGCATAAACACAACTTCTAGTTTTATTTCTGAATCTAAAAATCTATACATAAGTCACATATCAAAGGCAAAGTTTTCATAAACTGAACAAACCAAGTTCTGTCTCTTTATTTTAAATTAAGTTATGTTGTGATCTCATTTGGCAAAATCAAGCAGTTCTCGGCTTCTAATCTCACTGAATATTTTTCTGACAAACAGTAAGTCCAAAAAAAATTATTCTAGGTGGGACAGCCAACACCCAAATTAAATCTGATACGCTGTGAAACTCGAACCCCTATTTCAGTTTTATTGTCCCGGGTGATAAGCGTGTAACGGCCGTAAGCCATAGCTGATTTGCATTTAACCATTTCCGCTTTAGGCTACTTCTGTTACATCTAGAAATGTGAAAGCCTTGGTATTATGGTATGAGCAGAGTAATCATGTGCTGTGTGATGTCAATGGTATACTTCTTTAATTTGTTATTGGGGTGAATTGGTTGGAGGCCATTTCGACGTGTAAAATAAGTTGTTGTGGAAGTGTATATTGGTTGGACATGTATTTTGAGAAGCATTTGGTTTACCCCCATATAGAAAGCTTGCTCTCAAAATGAGAAACAGAACACATGTAACTAAAAAAACGGGGACTGAGTTCTGATAAACTGGCAGTAGAAGATTGGCGAGTAGCGACATTCATCCTTCTTAGTAATGCCATGATGTACAAGGCATACATGCAAGAGTAAAGTACATCCTCAAGATCTGACCAATGGAAACAGGTTTGTTTAGGGATTTAAATGCTGGTTGGCTCTTCATCGATGTCAACATATAGCCTACGCACCAGCCAATCCAATACTTGATGGGTGGGATATTTCCTCAGCGATTCAGATGTATGTAAGCCGTGTACGTTACATAATTAATGCTACCAAACATGGACAGTGACAGAGGTTTCCTGCGGTAACCTTAACTTACAGTTAGACACAGATACTGTAGTATGAGAAACCTATGTAGTATTAAAGTTGGATGCATGAATGAAAGTGTATTGTAAAATGAAAATAAGCAAATAGTCAAAATGGTGAAGATAATCAGAAAGCTGTATGCCAAATAGTCTGGGAAACATAAATTATAGAAACTCAACGGAAAACATAAAAAAGAACTCAAGTTTCCGTCGTTGTTGTTAACACATTTGAACAACACGGAGGCCTTTATGGTTGGTACAAGATGTGTTGATTCAGCAAATACTCACCATTCAGGTTGTCTAAATACGTTTTGATTTTACAGCACCATCTATAGGTGAACCTCGAAATACTTTAGGGTGCGCACGGATCTTGCGTTTTACTGTATAACTACCTAAATTAGGATTCTAAATCTGAAAATTCCAGCTCAACATTTTAACCCAGTAAGTGTTGTTAAATGCATTTTAATGAAAGTGACTCATATATCAACATACTTACTGTTATACATTTCCGTAGGTGTTTATAAAATAACTGAAATCACCAGCGCCATTTAAGATACAATGTAGCAAAACTTAGCTACTCTGGGTTTCCGCTTACCCAGTCTGGGTGGAGTTAAATCCCAGGCGGAAAAAAATAAGGCGAGGTTAAAGTTTATTGCAAGACTCTGCACATAGTGAAAGAATAATAGTGGAACCATTAACTTAGGCTCCCTAGTGTAAATCGGAGTACAAAAGGCGAAGTGCCCGCGGATCAGAACCGTGCTGATTTGCTGTTCAGCAAACGCATGAAGTACGTGCAATATATTGCTATTTAACTCTAAACATGACGCTTGTCTCGGCCTCTTTCATTGTGTGCCACCTTTCAGGTCCTTTTTCTAGATTTTGCCGTGCTGCCCCGTCCCTGACCAAAGCGGAAAGCACAGTTACTGTGGATGCTCTATAGTGGCGCACAGGGTGAGTTAACTTGGAAAAACTTCTCTTAACAGAAAATTTAATTACTGAAACCAGCGTTTTTTTTGTATTTCTCCTGCGGTTAACTAATGCGTTATGTCAGTGAGATTTACTAGACCGTTGCTATGAGACGTGTGTGGGTATGTAAGGAAAATATATTTAACGCATTTTAATAGAAAATTTGCATAAACTTAAAATTGTCCATGGAAAAAAAAACTGTACTCAGGACACGTAGCCCGTCTAACCCTGGTGATTTTACGGGGTAGTTTATACGTCGCGTTTGTATTCGTAAAAGCGCATTCATGAAGTAACAGACGATGGAAATTATATTATGATTAAATCATCTTTCCTTTTCACTGTAAATTATTGCAGCGTATACCGGAACGTAATATACTATAACTATAAGGGATACTACGCATATACCCAACCTCCCGAGCTGCTCGTTCGCTATCCGAGAGAAAGACATTACCAGGCTTTGCTCCGTGCAATACTGATAATACCTCAATGAAATCGACATGAGTGCTTCAGATCCGTATACTGTACATCCATACCTGATATATATTGTCAGTTGCAGCTTCGCCAACTTTGGTCAGCTGGCTGGCGTGAGATTTTCAATTCTAGATAAATCTGCACACTCGTTTACATGTATGTAACAGATTTATCACCTTGTAAATAGTCTGTAGGGTTTGCAAACTGGCCCAACGCTTTTGATGTAGCGAATCTTAGGTTTGTAATGGAATAATATAGATTTTCCGTAAGATTTCTTGCGGGCGCCCGAGAGTCTGAAAGTGTGAGTGTCACGCCAGATGTGTGAGAGTTGGCAGACCTGCAGTTGGTTCTTAATTCTTTGTCATATACTCTTTAAACCTTGGTGTTTAAGTATGGCATGTACAGGTTCATAGGGGTGAACCATTGCATCTGAAGGCTGTCATAGAAACTTCACCCTTTGGTGTACAGCATAAGGTCTCTGAAGTGGCAGCCCTGCTGTATGAGTCCCATGTTGACAGCAGTTTTAGCGCAGCTCCCCGTGTTCCTGATTGAGTGCTTTGTTATTCAGGAATTACACCGAAGAAATGGCGAAGAATATGAGACAGGGGCTGACCGCTAATTCGTCCCAGTTCACGCTGAATGGAGAGCCAATCCGCATCCTTGGGGGATCCATACACTACTTCCGCGTCCCCAGGGCCTACTGGAGTGACCGCTTGCTGAAGATGAAGGCCTGTGGGATCAATACTCTCACCACGTGTGTATACAGAGCAAACCGTTACACCGCTGTCACACTAAACCGCCCCGCTCTTGGCACGAGCCGCTTGGAGCTCCTTTGGTTTGCCCTTCACCGCTGCTGCTCTTCTTCCCAGGTACGTGCCATGGAATCTGCACGAGCCAGAACGGGGAGTTTTCGATTTCCAAGGACAGCAGGACCTCGAGTGAGAAAGACCTCCGCACTTCAGAATGCCATGACTCGCGCACATTTCTGCACAGACTGTCTTTGCTCTCTGTCATTCATTTAGCTTAAGCCTCTCAGAGGATTTTTCTGTACTTTCTGATCACTGTTGAGAGAAACCTAACTTGGAGCAATCAGTGCGATCAAATACTTATTTTGCGGAAGGTTTTATCCAAGGTGATGGACATTTTTGAGAAAGTAGGGTCAGGCAGCCCCTGGGGCATTTGGGAGTTCAGTAGTAAAATCACTCTGCCAACCCTGGGATCTTAACCAATGATCACAGCCAAATCAGCTTTGGAATAACAGTGCCCTGATACTGTTGCCCTGAGGAAAATATATGTCTCTTAGCAGCATGTGGATTATTCACTGTTAATCCTCAACAAAAAAAGGTTAATGTACTAATAGCACTTTTGTCACACAAAACACAAGAGGATAGGCCTTCGTTTCAGGAGATTATCTGTGGCCCTTGGAGTGCACTTGGCATCCAACAGTTTTCCTTTTCTCCCTCTTTGTTCAGAAAAACACGACAACCCGACAGCTGAAGCTACTGACCCAGAAAAAAACTGATCTCTCAAAGAGGTGGGGAGATTTGTCACTCTGGCACCATGGGTTTGATGTTTTCATGTCGGCATTTCAGGGCATACATCAGGGAGGCAGGCCGGGTGGGGCTCTGGGTGATTCTCCGTCCAGGACCCTACATCTGTTCAGAGTGGGAGCTCGGGGGCTTACCTAGGTGAGAGAATTAATATTTAATTTGTATGTTTTTCTATAGTTTGAATGGAGTGGACTTTGTATGTGTGTGGTAGGAATTACCCTCAATGCAAGCTTGTTAAACATGAAATGTCTCTACTAGTTTAATATCACAGACATAAAAGCAAAGTCCAGTTCCTGAGCTATTGTAAAACTTTCCCAGCTGCAGCTCAAAGCTTGCTTTTGACCCAGAAACATTGCCAGTAAAGCTTTTTGTTCTGAAATGCTGCTCTTTTGTTTTGTAGGCGAGTTAGTAGTGTGCTACCTCAAACCAGAAGCTCACCAGGTGGTCCAATTTATGCAGACACATATTCTTAAACATCCATTGTTTAAATTTCCAGTTGGCTCCTGCGTGACCCAAACATGAAGTTGAGAACAACCTACCCTGGCTTCATGAAGGCGGTCAACTCGTTCTTTGATGAACTTATGCCTCGGGTGGTGCCCCTGCAGGTGACTCACATTCTGTATGATATATATATATCATCCATTTTTCCCATCATACAGCATAACTGTCTGCTTTAGGGATTCTCGACCTTTCCAAACAAAAGGCCTGCATGATGACCAATATAAAGGCTCACCTGTAATTTTTGCCAACTGGGGGAGGGGTCTTCCTTGGTAATTTTGGATCTGGGTTCTGTAATGGCCTCTTACAGACCAAGCTTCCTTTACCTCATATACGTCCATGGTCCACTAGAGGGTGCTCACCTGGTCTACTTTCTAGATGCTGCATGTTAACAAGATCCTTTTCCTTAAATGAAAATGGAATGAGACCAGTCCATACAGAAGTTGGCCGTGAGGGTTTTATTGTTGGCAAGGCTGGTTACATTTCGTCTTTTACAGTTTCATAAGGGCGGCCCCATTATTGCCGTTCAAGTGGAGAATGAATATGGCTCATATGCTAAAGACGACCAGTGCTTGCCGTTCATAAAAGAGGTGCGTATTCTTGCAGTGTTACTTCATAGCTATTATGGAGAACATCTACTTGTATCTTTTCCTCTGACGATTCTTACGCTTGTAGATTGCAGATGATATTGCAATCTCCATATATCATTTTTATATAATGCTGTCATTCTGGTTATGGAATGCTCAGTCTAGATTAGTCGCTACATCTAAGCTATAAGGATATTTGGATTTTTAGAACCAGTCTTGCTTCCTCCTTTTGTGAGCGTTACAAAGTGACAGGCATTATAAATTTCCCAGTGAGATGTATATGTATAATTTTTTTTACGGTGGATGATTGTCTACTCCAATGGATCACTCTTCCTCAGTGGCAGAGCCAGAAAATTCTGTTGGGTAGCCAAGGTGGGGCCAGAGGTCATTTTGGGGCGGCACATACATCTAAATATGAATATAAGGCATTTAGAAAATAAGGGAACATTTAAGGTACCTAAATGCTATGACTCTACATTGTTTATAATTCAGGCAGTGGTTCCCACTACGTCCACAGCCACCCCTTGTCACCCCCCAGATCCGTGTATGTTCTTCCTTATAGGCTATGCTGTCCAGGGGAATCTGTGAGCTTCTGTTAACATCGGATGCCCATGATGGATTCAAGTGCGGAGGCGTAAATGGAGGTGTTAAACTGTTCCTAAAAGTTTTTCTCACTCTGTATTTTGTAAACTGTATTTCCAGTGTTCAGATTAAATATACATTCAACACAATGTGACCTCATTCTTCTTTCCTTTTTTTTTTTTTTTACCAAAGCCCTGAAGACCATCAATTTTCAAAAATTAACACCTGAAGTACGAAAGCATTTGGAGAAAATGGCGGTAAGTTTCAACAGTCTGCCTCTCCTTTTGACCTCCGCATGTAACATGATTGTTAACCTTGGGTGACATTTTCAGTCAGTTGTATGGTGAGGGAGACCAAACGTACCAAGAAATATTCTGTGAGACAGGCTTAAGAATTCATGGAAGTTGGTTTTGTGGTGGACAGTTCATTGTTTAACAGCCATTATACGTAAAAGACATCAGCATCACATCTAAATGGTACAAAGTATAGAAGCAAGCCGATTCCTCAGGTACGTCTAGCTGTGATAGTCACAGGGCTCCAAGGATGATGGTGACATTAGAGGCTGTGAGCGGTAGCAGACAGACTCTTTGGTGATGCTGTCAGTCTGATCCCACGGGGATAAGGTGTTGCTTTTCATACATGCTTTCACAGCCTGAAAAGCCAAAACTCGTGATGGAGTATTGGACTGGGTGGTTTGATGTCTGGGCGGAGCCTCATCACACCTTTAAAGCTGAGGGTGAGGCTCTTTCCGTGTCACACCCACGCTGTCATTTTCTTACAACATCCTGTATGACCTTTTGCTCATGACAACTGATTTTTGGGGTCCTATCTGATTGTTTATTTCTGTCATCTCAGAAATGGTTTCCATAGTAACAGAGATTTTGAAACTGGGCATGTCCATCAACCTTTACATGTTCCATGGTGGAACCAGCTTCGGGTTCATGAATGGAGCTACAGATCTGGGGACGTACAAGCCACAGGTCAACAGCTATGGTGCGTGCATCTCCTGAATCCCACTTTACGGGGGTGATGTAATGTAGATAGTTGTCAACTCTTTCTGAAAATGTAAAAGTGACCGAAGGTTTGGTTGCATTTGTTATTCACCTCCCATCTACTCTGAATTCTAGTGTTCCCTTATTGGGTACTCTGGAGATAATGACATGACACATTTCAGCTGTAGTGAAGAGTGGGTTGGATCAGGGAAAGTACTCGACTCAAATCCGTTTTTAAGCATTTGCTACTCTAAAGGAGTTGCTTCTCTTCCAGATTATGATGCACCTCTGACTGAGGCGGGGGATTATACTACAAAGTACCACCTTCTGAGAGAACTATTTGCAGGGTACCACAGTAAGTATTTAGCTTTGGGGCCTGAGTCGGTATGTGTTAGAAGTCTGGGTTAGTTATCAGTCTCGGATATGCAGTAAATCTTTTAGTTTGATAACATTACTCTGTCTTTTTACATCACATCAGTCCTCTTGGGTTTTTTTGTTGAGGTGAGGACTTACCCGAGATGCCTCTTGAGACCCCCAAAGAGGCTTATCCTTCAGTTGTTATTGGTCAGTATCTGCCTCTGTGGGAATCCCTTCAGCTAATAGCGGTAAGAGAGGACCGTCATCATACCTTGTTTTGTTTTTTTTAAATAATGTAACGTGAACACATCCCATGTCTGCTTGTGTCTTGCCTAGAGGGTTTCAGGCTGTAGTCGCCTGGTTGACTGCACTCAGAAGGAAGGGGTACCTTTGCGTGTCACTGGGGCAGGTTCTGTACCTTACATTACTGTACATTTTAAGGTACAGAAATGGACCATGGAACAAGCAACATTAATGTGTCCCCAGTGGTTTAAAAAAAAAAATAAAAAAATGTTCCCCATAGTCCATCTCTCTACCTTAAAAGGTACAGTTACCTAGAACTAGGGGCGCAATTGGCAGTCCCTTGGGGGTACAGCCCCCTGTGACACGCAAAGGTACAAATTGGTGCCCTTGTACTGATGTCGATACAAAAGATGATTAAAGCTGACCGGCTGCTCTGTTGCCACCTTAAGCCTCATGAGTCAGAAAGACCCGTCAATATGGAGAACCTGCCGGTGAACAACGGCAACGGACAGTCCTACGGCTACACGCTGTACGAGACCAACATCACCGGCGGAGGAATGCTAAACTCCAGGAACCACGTGCGCGACAGAGCCCTGGTGAGTCTGACTAACCGAGAACCGAGAACAATCCTGCCAGCATCTTCAGTCGAGGTGTTTGTTAGTTGGAGAACTGGATTTTTCTGAAAAGGGTGTGGATTCAATCCCTGGGGTCTATTTTGTATTCAGAAAGCTCAATATCCTCATTAAAGATCCAGCTATCTAATATAATTACTCTTCATTATGCAGTTATTATAAATATTGTCCATCTTCCTCAACTCATATCAACTGGTAACATTTATTACCTATTGCCATTATACAAAATATCTGGTATATGAAATGCAGGTTCATACCATTGGAAAAAAAAAATGTCTTGTCAATTCTAGGTGTTTGTGGACAAACGCTTCATTGGCATCCTTGACTACAAGACTCAGGAACTACCAATACGCAATGGGCAGGTAAATGTCTTTTTTTTTTTTTTTCCCCATAGCTTCAAAACACTAAAGTTTGTGATGGTTACTGAACCACTGGCCTTGTGGTGGGGTTGGTGCCCCATCCTGGGTTATTCACTGGCTTATGCCTATTGTTTCTGGGATATGCTCCGGACCCCCGTCACACTGCATAGAAGATGGATGAACGAATGGACTGATCAACTGTAAAACACAGCTCTGAATATTGTTCTGTATTAGACATAGAGGCTTTAAAAACAAGGGTTGGTAGAAGGAAATTACTGTACTTATGAAGCTTATAAAAATATCAGATGTTTTTGAGAATGTTACTGATTTCAGTTCATGTAAAGTTTTGCATTTCCTCTTCGAAGAACATCTCACATTTCATTTACATGATGAAATATCACCAGGCCAGAGAGTCATATTATTTTATTGCAGCAATATTTTTCTCTGGATAGTTTTTTTTTATTATTTTATTAAAGGGAGAACAAAAGCTGAGTTTGCTTGTGGAAAACTGCGGCAGAGTGAACTATGGAGAGGCCTTGGACAAGCAGCATAAAGGTAGAGTGACAGTCACACCCATCTCTGCTTGCATGCTGGGAGCTCCAGCAGGGTTGAAGCGGGACGCTTACCTCCGTGTTTCCGAACCCGGTCCTTGGGGCCCCCAGATGGTTTTCGCTCTCTGCCAGTTGCCTGCTAGACAGACCACATCTTTGCCCATTTTTGAGCGAAAACGCAGCCTGTCTGAGGGTCTCCAAGGACTAGTTTGAGAAACACTGATCTTCTGAATGATTTGAGCAGGCCGTATTTTATTAATGTATAAACAGCAACGGGAAAAAAAAGAATAATTTTTTCTTCCTCATGTTTTCTCTCTTAGGCCTGATTGGTAACATTGAACTGAACCACGTCCCACTTAGAGATTGTACCATTACCAGCCTTGAAATGAAGCCTGGATTTGTGAACAGGTTTGTACTTCCTACTGTGTGCCGGTCTTCATTATATAAATATAAAACGCGCGATTACGAGTTGCCATTTAGTATCACCTACTGGTGGTTTAAACCAATTTCTTAGATTCTCTTCTGTCACTGAAGCCCTGGGGCTTTTCTTTCAAAAGTTAAGGTGCATTTGTACTATTTAGTCATTATTAGTTGCCTGTAATACTGGCTTCCTCTGCTGCCCCCTGGAGGACGGGCTCCCCCTTGAGTCTGGTTCCTCCCAAGGAACTGACCTCTGGCTTGCTCACTGGGTGCTTCTGGCGGGGGTAATGTGAAATGTTTTGAGACAATGTAATGTTGAGAAAATGCACTATACAAAAATAAATTCACTTCAGTTGAATTGAATATGAAAAGGCATAGTGGAGACTTATGGCAGTGTATCGTCTCCATGTTGACAGAAATAAAATTTGCCCAGTTTCTTCTTTTGATGAGAAAAGCCTTTCATGTAGGCTCTGAAATATATACATGCATTTGGTATAGCTGTATATAGATTTGAATGACCATAACACCTAAACCACTGTAGAGTTGGACGAGACTTTGTGTGGCTACTTGTCAGATATAGAAGACCATTTCCAAGTCAAATAGGAGACATATTTTGCCTTGTTGCAAAGATTTGAGCAAATATATTAGCTACCATAAAACCCATAGTATTTCTGCACTAGCATACTATGTGCATATGGCTTGACCACAGTCTCATCCCAAGTATTGAGTGAAACTAAACACATCATTATCAGTTTGGTTGTCCTTGTTGAAAAATAATTGTTGTACCGAGGCTGTACGTGGCAAACTAAGTTGATTTTTGATTCTGAGCATGTCCATTGTCTGCATCTGTGTGCAGCTTATCGAGTGCTATTTCTTTAAACGAACCTTGGTGCCTTTCATTTGCGAACTTGGCGATTTTTCTGTGTTTCAGGCTGAGCTCACTGTGCTGGAAACCGCTGGGGCAGGAGACTGGCCTCCCAGCGTTTTTCCAGGGTACGCTGATCGTGGACGGCGTCCCGTCAGATACATTTATCAAGCTACCGGTGAGTTGCATTCAGGAAACGCCCATCCTTGAGGAAGGAGATGTCGTCTCCAACTGATGTGCTGCACTGACTTTGATCCCCAGGGTTGGAGTAAAGGCGTCGTCTTTGTGAATGGACAGAACCTTGGACGGTACTGGTCCATTGGGCCTCAGCAAACCCTTTATCTCCCAGGACCCTGGCTCAAGACTGGACAAAATGAGGCATGTCCATACATCTTTTGCTGGGGGAAAAAAAAGAAATACTATTTTATAAATGCATGATATTTTCACAAGAATCAGTCCTATTCAAGCACCAAAATTGAACACTACACAAAAGTGGAAGTATTTTAAAATATTTACTTCATGATTGCTCAAACTAAATTTCAAACTTTGACACGTACCTTTAGTGTGTTAGCATAGTTGTACACATCCTGCAGCATGCATGCTGGATTCTGAGACCTGTTCACTTGACTTTGCTGCATTAAAATGCATCGTTGTGATGTTTTTGGCGCATTTCTGCCGAAGCGGCGTTCGGCTGCTGCATTGACTTCTGTTCCTTTTCATAAACTACAGATCATTGTGTTTGAAGAACAGAAAAAAGGGAATGACATCCAGAGTACCTGCTCTCCTCATCTGGCAAAGACCAGCGTAAAAAAACATTTCATTTGTTCTCTCCATTAAACATAAATAAACATGTGTCTCATTTCAAAGTCTATATGCTATAATTTATTTGATCAACTCTGTGCTACAGCCTAATTTCTGGGGTACATTTCTCTCCACCCCCCCCCCCCCCCCCACCCCCCCATCCATTTACTCATGATTCTCAAACATACTTCATACACTTTTCTTCCCCACACTGACACTATGTATCTTGAATTGCATCAAAAAGAAATACAGTATTTATTTAACATGAGGATGACAGCAGCTCATGCGTGCCAAGTTGCCCCATAAATGTATTGTATAAATTTGTGCATTTTGTTTTTTCCCCACCAGTAAAATGGAGCAGAGGGCTTCCCACAATGCCAAGGACCAGAATACCACATGATATGTGGGGCCCCTCCCTGTAAAAACCGAAGTTTCCCAAGTGTTCATGCTGCCCCCATACCTACAATGTCAGTCCCTAACAAATGAAGAATTATATAATAAAAATCAGCTTTGCTATCAAATCCCTGTCACACAGTTAAATTGAATGCCCCTGTCTTTAGAATGAACCGAATGTGTCATGGTGATAAATATCTACTGGAGAAATTTCTGTGATTTAATATTTCAATGTAAGGAGTCCATTGTGAGATTCCGTATGAACATTACCAAAGGTTGTAAAGACTAATATGCCTTTTAGGTTCATTATAAGATGAGGGACCGGTTGTCCCTGGAGGAGGGACCGGTGGGTCCTGGGAAAGGTACCCAGGATTGGATGCACCTTCCCTGGGGTGGACATCCATGGAAGTACCGGTGGGAGTTCCAAGAACATAAGTACTTAGGTAGAGATACATGTAATTACTTGTACGTACACACACACACATCCGTACCTGCCCTGTCATTTTCCTGTTTAACCAGCAGGTGCCACTGGCCATTCCATTCTTAAAGTGTTTCTCAATATGCACACTTGACTATACTTGTGTTGCCATGTTAGGTGATCTTCCATTGCCGAAGACCAGTTCCAGCACTAAGAACAGAAATGCAGAGGATAATAAAAATCCTCAGATGTTGTTCCTACCCCACCCCAAATATCAAGGTTGTATTGGTTGCATCCTTGCCAAACGAGACCAATCCCATGGTTCATTCTGGCCCAAGTTCGTTCTTGGGGGGTGGAGTTATTGTCCTCACTGTTTAGTAATTATAACGATCACCTGTGTTATTCCTAGTCCTAGTCCTGTAAATTCTGACTTTTATCTCAGAATTCTGACTTTTTTCTCAGAATTCTGAATTTAGAAAAAAAAAGTCCGAATTTTGACATTAAAGTCAGAATTCTGAGAAAAAAGTCAGAATTCTGAGATTAAAGTCAGAATTCTGAGAAAAAAGTCAGAATTCAAATAATATTTTCATGGTGGCCCTAATCCTCTTCCGTAGTTTCGTCACCCGTTTTCAGTGTAACAACTTTTTTTTTTTACTAACCTAATCTTTCAACATGGCGACAACGCGCGATGCTTCAATCACCGAATATGCGGTTCGCATGTAGAGCGCGTCTTGTCATGAAACTGACTGGCTATACAGACACAGTACGTTCTCTGAGCGCATGTCAGTTCCTAAAAAACAAAATACAGTCTCTTTCTATTAATCGGCTACAGCTCTGACTGAATATGAGAGTGTTATTAACACACACATATAGGCCTAAAAGGTTCAGATTCCGTGAACAGGTGTTGTGCCCGATGAACGAGAACATTTTATTTATTTACTAGTATAAACTATAGTACTAAACTCATTAGTTTATTAGTCTATGAGCAATGAAGTCCTTGGGTTTATTCACAAGCCCAAAGAAAATTACACAATATGATTTCTTACATTTAATAGCCTAATTTGATCAAATGACAGAAAGATGCAGGGGGTGGGGTGGGGTGGGGTGGGGGGTGCATTTTATGCACCCCTTTCAAAAGTGGTTGTACTGAAATTGAATCTATGAAACTTGCTGATGTAATACTTTTTGGTCCACTGTGAGTATTATCAAAACATTTTATAAGATAACCTGAGACGAAGATCCAGAGAGGGTACTTTTTGCAACATCTTATCTGTCAGGAAATGCACCCCCTTTAAGTCCTGGCTCTTTTGATATTACATAAATGAAACTTGCTCAGATAGTATATTTTAGTCCACCGTGTGTACTATCAAAAGCATGTTTTGATATTATCACCTGAGAGAAAGAAAATCCTGTACGGCTGGCAACCCTAGTCATTGGTCTGCCGCGGGGTTTCTTCCCACTTGGATATGCCCTAAGCAGCCCAACCTAGATAGGTGCTCGTATCACCTCAAACGCCTCCTTTACATGTGGAGGAGCAGCGGCTCTACTTTGAGCTCCTCCCAAATGCCCGAGCTCTAAGGCTGAGTCCACACACTGCGCGAAGGAAACTCATTTCTGCCCCTTGTATCCTTGATCTCATTCTTTCAGTCTCTATCCAAAGCACGTTACCAAACGTAAGGGTAGGAACTACCGGTAGATAGATACACCGGTAAATACACAGCTTCGCCTTCCGGCTCAGCACTCCCTTCGCTGCAGAACGGTACAACGTCCGCACCGCTACTGCTTTGCATGTCGTTTTCTATTGGTCAGAATCTTTGTCACGTTGATCTGGGAATTTCAATGTGATTCACAAATATCTAATAGTAGACGTATTGTACGTAACCCTGGTTACGTCGGCATATGTTAGGGAAATATCGTACGGCTTCATGACTACATAGGAACTATTTGGTCGGTTCAAGTTTAAGCACCATACGGTCGGCATTTTTTTTTAGAAAGCCTGTTTCGTGGGTTTAATTCACCGGCCTATCGGTGACAGCGGCGTTACCTGAAAAGGCTGATAAAATAACAAGCGTGTTTATAGAACCGAATGTAGAGGCGGTCAGGTGGCGATCCGATGCGCCTGGAACAGATATAAACGGAGACCTTTGAATGTTCTCAGAAGTATCAGTTATTTATTTTGTAGGTGTTACAAATGATTAACTCGGTTTGTTGGCGGTTATTATTCACATCTCCAGTACGGGTCCTGTAAATTCCTTGATCGCGAGTAGGCAGCTGCGTTTTAAACGGCTTTTCTTGACGATCTGTTTTTGTAGTTATATTTTACCGAGACATGGGCTTGATCAGTCACATTATCGCGGCGTTCGGGTGGACTGTTGTTGTTCTCCTTATAGTGTTGGCGATTGCAGCTTACAAACTTGGAGTGCTTTTCCAGTTGTTTCACAAGGTAGGTAACAGTGAAGGTAAATCTTCAGTTGCACGCCTGAAGAAATGACTAAACGTACCTTGGGCGCTTTCTGGTTTTATTGTGTGACTAATAGATGAAAACACTTCAGTCTGTTTGCACGATAGAGTGCGTGATCTAATATGCAATAATATGCAAAGCTGCATGTCTTGTTTGATGGGGACGCATTTCTCGGTACCCAAATTCTATTTTTTTTTTTCCGAGAACATGTCACTTAAGCTATGTTTGCACATGTAATTATTTTTGTTGTCAATGATCTCAGACCGAGAACAAGAGCTCTCGGCACGGTGGGGAGAGTGTGGCCGAGGTGCTGCGGGCGCACGGGATCCGCTTCATCTTCACCCTGGTCGGGGGTCACATCTCGCCCATCCTGGTGGCCTGTGAGAAGCTGGGCATCCGCATCGTGGACACCAGACATGAAGCCACTGCCGTTTTCGCGGCCGACGCCGTCGCCAGGCTCTCCGGTAAAATCTCCTGGCATTACCCTTTTCTCCACAAGTTACCTGGATAAGAATTTTTCTTTTTTTGTATCTTGATAAAAAGGGTAAATCTGGCGGAAATCTGAAAGAATCGGGTTTATTCCAGATTATACAGTTTGCAGGATGTTAAGTACAGTAATTGAGGCTGCCGTGTTATCAGATTTGTGTGCACCTTTGGACCAGCATTGATTCCCTTCTTGCTCAAAGGCACCGTTGGGGTCGCAGTTGTCACCGCTGGGCCGGGTCTGACAAACACCATCACAGCTGTGAAAAATGCACAAATGGCCGAATCCCCCCTACTCCTGATAGGAGGAGCGGCAGCCACGCTGTTACAGGTCGGTGCTAAGCTAACACCCATCTACTTCCACATCTGTTGCATTTATCCTGGTCTCAGCTGCAGTCACCATCATCATAATCATCACTTTAATGCTTAAAGTGTAATTAATTGCTCTAAATGTCCAGGGTAGGGGAGCCTTGCAAGACATCGACCAGATGTCCCTCTTCAAACCCCTTTGCAAGTTCTGTGCCTCTGTGCGAGCTGTGCGGGACATTGTGCCCGTGGTGAGGAAGGCCTTGGTAGTGGCCCAGTCTGGAACTCCAGGTATAATGTCATTCAACCACTGCAAAAAAAAAAATGTACAGTGTTTTCAAGCCCAGCTGGATTTCATCCCCAGCTCAAACAGTCACCTCTTTCTTTGTTTCTGTAGTATGATTCCAATAATATTTGAACTGTTTGTTTTCAGGTCCGGTGTTTGTGGAGTTTCCCATTGACACACTGTACCCCTTTCATTTGGTGGAAAAGGAATTTGTGGGAAAAGGTGCTCCCAAGGGCTTCATTGGAAACATTATTACCTGGTACAAAGGATTTTTTTTTTATTTTTTATTGAAGCTTTTAAATCCATGTCAATTGACAAATCAATTTGAATTTCCATATTTGAAGTAAAATAGATGACAGTAAAACTTTAAAGTGTAGTTAGGGTTGTTATAAATGTCTATGATGTAATATGATTATTTCTGAGACTGTTGGGAAAACATAAAATAGCGATAAAGAGCATTTTTTGGTAAATGAAGATGTATCGATGTGTGAAGAAGGGTTTTCCTGTTCTCTGTCAGGTATCTCCATAATCACCTGAAAAACCTGTTTGCTGGGGCCTGGGAAAACAGGGATGTCTCTCCATTACCTGTAAACGTACCTCTGGCCACGGATAATCAGGTAAGGGGGCCGTCTCCGACAGGCAGACTCTCCGGGCTGCTTTCGAGAGCAGAGGGCTCATTTGGTGCCTGATAGCATTAGCTTCTTATACATACAGTACAGTGCTCACTGGAAGCCTTGGTTGCTTAATTCTGTAAAAACATTGCAAATGCATTGGTTTTGTAGCAAGCAGTTTAACATGTCTGTACAGATGATGTGTGCAGATATTTTTTTTTTTTTGACTATTTTGCCATTTATCATTGGCTTCCAAAGGGATGCCAAGCACACATGTTTCTTTGTTTTTGCAAAGGTGTTGCTAATTACAAAGCACCCAATGAGACTATTTGTCAATTAACTTAACTCGGAACATAAATCCAGTAAATGTGCAATATTTTTACTGAATTAAGCAAGTGTCCCAAGACTTTCTGTGCACACTGTAAATGTTTAAATATTTAGTGATACTACTTAAAAGCAAAAATACTTTGTTGTATTTAAATTTTTGATTGTAAACCATTGGTTTTTTTTATTAGAATAAGGTCATATTAGCTTTTAAAGTCCAGCAGGTCATTTTGCAGAACCTGTGCCCTCATGTTAATTGAAACTAATTGCAGATGCTCCTTGTATTGTTGGTTATTCGAAACTGGTTCCTCTGTGTTAACCTCTGTAGGTGCAGCTGAGCGTGGAGCTGGTTAGCCGAGCCAAGAAGCCAGTGATCCTGCTGGGGAGCCAGACGACGCTGCCCCCAACCCCTGTTAACGAGCTCAGGTGCCTGGGCTTTGTGGGTGGGGGGTTATGCTGTTACTTTAGATTAAATACTCCTTTCACTCTTAGTATAGTGATTAAATGACAGGAACTGCTTTTTGTCTTAGTCGATCTGCTCCACAGTGAGTTTTGAATAGAGCTGGCAATTGTTGATTTAAATATCCTGTCATATCCTGTTATATCTAATTATGGGTCCAAGCAGCGTAACTTATGGAACCCTATTGTTTTTCTTGAATTGAAATGACACTAATTCTAAAACCTTGGTTCCAAATACCTACTGCAGAACAGCCCTCGAGTCTATGGGCATCCCCTGCTTCTTGGGTGGTATGGCCCGCGGCATGTTGGGAAGGGACAGTCCTCTGCATATCCGGCAGAACAGGCGCGATGCCCTGAAGGAAGCCGATCTGGTCATTCTGGCCGGTGAGGTGTCGATCGTTTACGTACATTCTGTAAGCTGTATAATGACAGGGTAGATAAGTTCAAAATTCCACTTATTATTGTGCAATGACTGTGGTGATTTGTCTGACAGGTACTGTGTGTGACTTCAGGCTGAGCTATGGGCGGGTTCTGAGTCGGCGAAGCAAGATCATTGCGGTCAACAGAGAGAAATCCCAATTGCTGAAGAATTCTGACATGTTCTGGATGCCCACTGTCGCCATTCAGGGTATAACCTTAACTGAGAAACCCAGCTTGGGAAAATGATCTAGCTCGATCTTTACGGCAGATTGCTCCAGTGTCTACCCATCACTCTGCCAGTTTCATGTATTCACATGCATCAGTCCGTCTCACTGTGTCTCCTTGCAGGGGATGCTGGGTCCTTCCTGATGCGTCTTTCCAAAGGGCTCATGGGTCACAAATGTCCGCAGAGCTGGCCACAAAGTCTGAAAGACGGGGACAGAGCCAAAGAGAAAGCAAACCGGTATATCTGTTAGCATTCGCTAGAATGGACTTTACCATTATTATGAATAATTATGAATATAAGACCTTCATGCTTAAAAAAAGAAATAATAAAAAAAATCCCCTTTTAGTAACGTATATTTACCTAGGCTCCGTTTCCTAGGTTTGACTATGATGGTTCTGGCTTAAAGCCAATTTAATAACTGATTTAGTTTGTCAATTTCAAAATAAAAGTAAAATTTAAAATATCTTGTTGCGTATAGGAGCCTGTGATCAGAAGGTCACAGGTTGAAACCCCGTGGTCAACAGTTATGTCGCCATTGGGCTCCTGAGTAAGACCCTTAACCTAAATTGCTGCAGGGACTCTGGCTGATCCCGCCTTCTCAGTTGTGTGTTGCTTCTGAGAAAAAACATCCGCTAAATAAATAAAATTTAAATTAAAAGGCTAATTTATCATAATCCATTTATAATTCTCTGGATTATTCCGATTAATGAAAAGGTAGGTTCCATTTTCGTTGTCTTATGTTAGTGAGTATTTTCTCCCGGACAGAGCAAAGGCGATTGAGAAAACGGAGCATCACCTGAACCCGCTGAGCGTGTTGCACTGCGTGGACGACCTCATGGCGGAGGACAGCATCATCGTGGCGGACGGCGGAGACTTCGTCGGCAGTGCTGCTTACATCATGAGGCCCCGCGGCCCACTTCGCTGGTTGGACCCAGGTTCGAGCTGATCGGGCACCAAGCCTCCATTCTTTGTACCTTGTGGCCTTCTACTGAAAGTGTTAACATTCTTTAACCCCAACAGGGGCATTTGGGACCCTAGGGGTTGGCGGAGGCTTCGCTCTTGGGGCAAAGCTCTGTAGGCCTGAGTCAGAGGTATGACAACCTGCTCTTAATAATGTCGAGTTATCCATTAATCTCTCATGCTAATTTCACAAGATGTAACGCGTGATTTTGTCGATGAGGATTTTGGATTGAATAATAAGCAATGCATGATGGGGATGGCAGGTATTTAATGAGAAATGGTGACTGAATGAGTTTCTTCAGGTGTGGATTATCTATGGAGATGGATCACTGGGATTCAGCGTGGTGGAATTTGACACGTTTGCTCGTCACAAGGTGTATATATATATATATATTTTTTTTTGAACCCTGATCATGAGTGGACAGAGCATGGAGAGCAGCCCCATATGAATCACTGACACTTTTTCCCTCTTCGTTAGACCCCAGTGATTGCCCTCGTGGGAAACGATGCTTGTTGGGGCCAGATCTCCAGGGAGCAGGTGCCCATCCTGGGCAGCAATGTAGCTTGTGGTCTAGCTTACACAGGTCAGCATATTAAACTTTTTCTTTTTTTTTTCTTTCTCCAGTTGTACTGACAAAGAATACCAATCATCATGTCTGTGTCATCTCTTCACCAGATTACCACATAGTTGCCAATGGTTTTGGGGGCAAGGGTTATTTGATTGGACGAGAGGAGGAAGACAGGCTGAGTGACACTGTGAAGAAGGCTCAGCAGGAAGCCCGAAATGGGAGGCCGGTTCTGCTCAACGTCCTCATTGGGAAGACTAACTTCCGAGAAGGTTCAATCTCCGTGTAGAGCTACCGCTGCATGCTCTGTGCAGTATCTCCTCTTCTCACTACAACCAACCACTCACTGCGGTCAACAAGCTGTGTTCCACGCTGCATAATGCAATGGTTCTTCATGTTCCTCCAGTTTGATGCGAGAGTATCTGGAGAACTTGATATACTGTGTGACATCTCCATATTACCTTTGGTTTGAAGCCTTTTAGAAATCTTTTTTGTTTCGTAAGGGATATTGAGTGTAATTTTTCAGTGAGTGATTCACACACTGTTTGAAACTGCAGTGGAACTCCAGTTTTATTGGAGCAGCCTATGCTAAACTTTGCTATTCGAGCCTTAAGACTGTACTGACTGACTCCCGAACAGTAATACTCCACCAGGCCTGTAGCCAGAAATGAATTTCATCTATCGACAGGTTCCCATTGGTAGATTTTGCCGACCAGAGCGGGACTTCAGAACTGTCATTTTACTGCCTGGCATGCCTGTGTACCATATTTTAATAACATTTAAATATGCCTGTATGCAAAATGTTGCCTTTGCTGTTATTGCTAAATTTACCAAAGTCCAAGGTATATTTAAAGGGATGTTCATGTTTTAAATGGCCACAAGTGATCATAGAGCGGTGATGTATTGATTATGCACATTGCTTAATTATGTAGCACTAACATTATAGGATGTTAGTGACATGATTATGCCAGATTTCTTTTATTTCTCTTTTAAGGTCCCGTGTCTCTGTAATTATGGGCTGGAAAATTCTGCCACTGAAACCAGGCATGATTCTATGTAATGCACGCTGAGCTTTGTTCTGAATTTTTGTTGAAGACAATGCAGTATATCAGGAGTGTGAAATCCACTGTATAGAGAATCACAAGTGTGTTTTCTCAATGCTACCTGTGCAAAATGGTTTCTGGTCTTCAGAAGCACCCGGTGGAATAGTCTGTTTGATTTTAATTGCACTCCATCATCCAATCTTGATATTTAAGTAATACAGTGTGCATTTTGGTATTCTTGTACTGGGTGGATTACTGTAAATGTATTACAGAATCATTGCGAAAATGGAATTGAATCTAGTGAAGATGTAAGCCCAGTTAATAATGCGTGTTATATTTTAAGAGAAATGATTGTTGCTCCTTTCTAATATTAAATATTAATTTAATTTCGGACATTGTTTTGTGCGTTGAAGTGCATTAAATTTTCCCGTTTAGTAAAGGCACTAATAAACTAGATCAGGGGTTTGAAAATTAATATTTTTGTAAGACGCTGTTTCCTTGCAATAAAGTGAATGAACAACCGTTTAAGGTGCCCGTCGTGACATTGAGTGAAAATCAATAATCTTACATACAGCACTAAATACGAATATGAAGCGGTCTGTCTTTAATGTAAATGCAGATTTAATGTGTTTGATCGATCAGCACCATGCTCTGGGTTGACAATAGATCTAGATATTTAATAATCCAATATTAGAGGATGACACTGCTCGTTTGCAAATGAATACCCAAAATGAAAGGAAAAGAATTACAAATAAAATTGTACTAATAAAGAAATTCAGACCGGCCTAAAGTTAAAAAATGGCTTGGTACTCGCGTTTTATTTTAACTACAACTCCCGCAAAGCCCCTTAAGCATGCGCAATGACATACCACAACGCCTCTTGAGCATGCGCAGTGGCATACCACGAAGGGCCGGGGTGCTGTACTGGACTGTTGTTATGTGAGAAAAAGAAGAAACAGGACTGAAAGGTAACGGGCGAATCTAAGCATACAGCAGCCTGAGGTAAGTTCAGTGTCGGGACTGCTCGTTACGAACGTGTACACCAGCCAGTACTTGTAGATAGACGTGACAAATAAGTAATTCTGAAGGTAATGTGTTTAGCAGTTTAGCTACCATACTGGTCTCAAGCTGGTTGATGCTGCTAGCTAGCTATGCCCAGACTTGCCCAGTACTGACCTCCAGATGACAGGCTGAATTATTAATTTAAATAACCGTAAAACTTGTTTTTACATGTAGCAAAGTTATATGAGCGATGAATCTAGCGATCAAGGCAGCATGTAAATTAGCTAGCTAGCTCCTGTCTAACTGTGAGTCAGGTTAATTAACTTGCTAACGAGGGTTTTTCCTTTTTCATTTTCAAATTTTTGTTGTGGTCTGATGTATTACTACAGACTAGGTTCATTTTAGTCATGTTGTTAGCTTACTTGCCCGATATGGTGTACTCGTGTTCTGTTACTAACAAATCATGGCCACTGGTTAGTCTGTAAATGTCACTCCATAAATTAACACACAGTTTACTTATTTTTACTACTTCTTCCCCTTTAACTAACCTATGCATCTTCCTAACTGCCTTGCCTGTCGTCTTATCAAAATGACATTTTACGTGAAAAGCTTGCCTATTTTATTTGGGCATACTTGCATTGCAATAATACACGAATGAACAAAATCTGTCGCTCGAATCTAAATGGCAGGCAGTGAATTGTCCAGTTTTACAGCACGACACTTGTTATTAACTCTGTATTTTACTATTTATGTATTTTTAATACAATGAAAGCTTTGTGTATTGAGCTGCAATTTGTATAATGTGAAACTTTTTGTATAGATCCGTAAAGCCAACCCTGGCAAAAGTATCTGTGTCAGCAAAACAGGTTGAAGTCGTCACTAGATTTACATTATTTCCCCTTTTAATGGATCTGCTGCCTTTCCTTTATCATCTGAGGAAAATCTCTCTGATCTGGTCTTCTCCTCCCCTCTCTTTACACCTGGCGTTCCTGCAGGTTCCCAGATCCTCCCCTGACACTATGAGCCATTTCCAGATGCCCAAATCCCTGGACGTGTGCAGTTGATGTCTTGGTGGCTGGCCTGGAAATGGCAGACAGCGTTAGGACCTTCCTCCGTGATGTCGCGACGGTACGGCGCGTTTCCTTATATGACATGGAATGGGCTTCCTGAAGCGCTCCTGTTTACTTGTACTGAAGTAATGAGCCCTGGATGGCAGCTCATCCGTAGCTCTTATGCAGCCATATCTGTTTGGTGTTTTGCATTGATCGATTGTGGCACGGTTGATGTCGATGTACTCAGTGCCCTTCTTCCCCCCTGGTGTCCAGTTTAAGAGCAGTTTCAGTGTTAGCGCAGGACACAAGGGTCACTAGTGGATAGCTGATGAGGAAGTCCTACGTCACAGCTGCTGGCTTGTGCTTTATTGAGACCCTCTTCTGGGAATGTCATGCAGGGAGATACCTGTACATGCTATTTGACTTTCACCAGCTGCGATTATTTGCATGTTTGAGTTTGCTTCATTTTCAAGTGCAGAGTTCTTCTTTAAAAAAAAGAAATCTACTTAGAACTTGAACTGCTAAATGCAACAGCAGTTCAAGATATTAATAATGGAGATTCAGTATCAATACGCTTGTAAATTGTTTGCCGCTATGGTTTCTATATGAGTATGCATTCTAAGATTTACTGATACCTCCCTCATTACCATGCAATACTTCATTGTTGTAAATTACTAGCTGTACTTAATGTATGCCATTGTATTGTACATCTTGTATTTATTCCATCATTCCTTGCCTTGACATGCACTCTTGCACTTTTTATACATTTATCAATTACACATGCGTGCATCAGCCAGACTGCATGCAACCATTGTTCTGTGTTGTTTGTATGCTTCTACCGTATGTATGAGAGTCACGGACCAGCGGAGACAAATTCCCCATCTGTGTGAACATTTTTAAAACTTAAATAAACCTGATTCTGCTTCAGGTAGCTGTGATTAATAGTTCTGATGATAGTGTCAAATTTGGCAAAATAGAAAATGTCCTTTCTTAGGAAACAGGCCTTTAAATCTGCCACATGACCCCGAGCCATGGTGATACGTAAGTGTGGTGTGAGTTAGAGGCTCCTGCTGCAGCGGTGAGGAGCTCTCCTCATGCTCTCCTACCCCGTGCTTCACACAGGGCATTAAGGACTCCATCCTGGGCATCCGCACTATCTCTAAACTGGATGCCCGCATCCAGCAGAAGAGGGAGGAGCAGCGGTTGAGGCGGGTCAGCGGGGCACTGGCACAGAGACGGGCACAGAGCGAGGAACGCAAGCCGGAGAGGTAGGGGCGGGCGGCGAGGTTAGGGTTGGGTTAGGGTTAGGGTTAGGGCAGCGTGGGGAGGCTTGGTGTGCTGGACTTCAGGGAGCAGTCTGCAGGAGGCCGCTTGTGGAACACACTCTAGGATATGATTAAGGGATGGATAGCCATTTATCCTGAGCTGTAGTTATTTGTAACAGATCACGTCTTCACCTATGTTAATTTTTAATTGCCCCTTTTAATCTGATTAGCTTATTCACCTGATATTAGTTTGGAATCATATATTTGTCTTGGGCTTTTGTGCTTTCCGTCAAATTATTCATCTGCTTATCTGAAAGCATTATTAAATGAAATAGTCTAATTACACTGTCCTGGATTGACGGTTTGAGCTGATCAGATGGTGTGGGTTGCTATTCTCTCTCTCTCTCTCTCTCTCTCTCTCTCTCTCTGTGTTTCTCTCTTTCCAGTGAGCCCAAGTTAGCCAGTCGGATCTTCCAGTGCTGCGCGTGGAATGGTGGCGTGTTCTGGGTGAGCCTGACGTTGGCCCATTATGACAAAGCAGCTGATACCTGAACCACTGTCATGAGATGCTTAAAATTGCTTTATATATATTTGGTTGAGTGTTATGTTTAGATTTTCCAATTGATTGCCTTTATTGATTTTCCTTTTGCGCAGCTCAGTCTCTTCCTCTTTTACCGGGTGTTCATCCCGCTGCTCCAGTCTCTCACGGAGAAAATAATCGGTATGTCTTCCCTTTGGGGGGGGCTGTGGGCTGTATTCCTTCTAATAAGCCCATTGCTGAACACGGCACTCCCTTTCAGGCGACCCCTCCCTGCATGGGGACATCTGGTCCTGGCTGGAGTTCATCCTTAAGTCCGTGTTCAGTGCGCTGTGGGTGCTGCCCCTCTTTGTGCTCAGCAAGATCGTCAACGCGATTTGGTTCCAGGTTTGCAGGCCGTGCTCTAGTCGCTGTTTGTGTTAACAATGTTGACTTTCCTCTGGTTCTTGTCTGTTTCAAGTTCAAGGTTGAAGTTTTATTGTTATATTTCCAAGGACCGCAGTAAAATTCTTAAGCTACAGTTGCAGTGTAAGGGACAGGTGCATCGGGGATGAGGTAAACAGTGGTGTAATACAAGACAAAACAGTGGAAAATAAGAATGAACAATGGGGATAAGGATGCAAATAAAGGACAGTATTGTAAAATAAATATTGATAAAATGCAAGAGTTGTCATATTCATACAGTCAGGAGCTCCTGATTTCTTAAGAAGATGCTTGGTTTCAGGAAACAAGCAATGAAACGTTCTTCTTTTTTTTTTTTTTTTTAGTTTTTATAGGCTGTAGGTCTTAGCCTTTGACTGAGAGCTTGTTGGTCCCATTCAGTTGGTCCCTTGTACCGTTGAGTTACCTGCTAGTCGCTAAGTTACTTGCCTCCAAAAGAAATCTCAGTGCAGTTTTTGGTGAGTTTGTGGATTTGCACTGGAGCAGGCCGACTCTCTTGTCTGCTGCAGGACATCGCTGACATGGCCTTTGAAGTGTCGGGGCGTAAAGTCCAACCGTTCCCAAGTGTGAGCAAGATCATCGCCGACATGCTGTTCAACCTCTTGCTGGAGGCGCTCTTCCTTATTCAGGTGACCCGACTCTGTCGCGCGGCAGGCGTCCCCGATGATGCACATGCGCGGCATGGGAGGGCTCACCCCGTGGGATTGTGCTTCTCTTACAGGGTGTGATCGTCAGCCTTTTCCCCATCGATATTATCGGCCAGATGGTCAGCCTTCTTCACATGTCTCTGCTGTACTCCCTCTACTGCTTCGAATACCGCTGGTTTAACAATGGTAAGCGCACGATGTCGTCCTTTACCGCGCGGTCTCTCTCTTCAATGGACCTGGAATGATGGTCAAGGTTTGCCAGCAGCCAGCTACACAAGCAGCGATTGGATGGTCCTCCTGCATTAATTACTGCTTGTGGCCAACGGAAGGCCCTGCAGGGGGGGTTTCACGCAAATGCATGGTTTGGCATTAAACATTATTATACATTGCCGCTGTTAATGCGAACTGACTGAGAACCAGTCTTTACGATCCCAAGGGGGACAGGCATTGTACCTTTAAGCCTGGTCAACCTGAAAACCATGTAAATAAGCCATCTGAATATAAATGAGCTCTTTGTCTGTCGCTTCTGGCCGCAGACATACAGCCTAAGGCTTCACAGTGTGCATTTCCCCTGGTCTCAGGCATCGAGATGCACCAGCGACTGTCTAACATCGAGAGGAACTGGCCCTATTACTTTGGCTTTGGGATGCCGATGGCATTGCTAACCGCGCTGCAGTCTTCCTACATAATCAGGTGGGGCGCCCATTCATGGGAGGCGACGCCTCAGTACTCTAAACGCAGTCTTTTAATCTCTTTTTTTTGCCGTTTCCCCATTTTTTAGCGGATGCCTGTTCTCCATTCTGTTCCCCCTGTTCATCATCAGCGCTAATGAGGCCAAGACTCCTGTCAAACCTTAGTGAGTTCTGCTCTGTATAAAACTGCTCCGGGTGACACGGATTCCTTGTCTTCGAGTAACGCTTTTCAGACACCTTTTCAGAGGTGTGCCTGAGAATTTCACCTCAATCCTCCGTCTCCCCCTGCAGCCATTTCCAGCTGCGCCTCTTCTCCCTGGTGGTGCTCATTAGCAACAAGCTGTTCCACAAGACTGTGCACCTGCAGGCCACCCTAACAGCCTCTACCTCCTCGGACAGACTGCCCTCTCCTCATGCCTCTCCTGCGAGGCAGCGCTCCCTGCCAGTTCAGTGAGCGCCACCAGGGGGAGACAGAGCAAACCACTTCACTGCACGGAGAGAGCAGGAAGAAACATGTACAAAGTATTCTGGCTTTCAAAGTGGATTTCATTTTTTTTTTTATTTGTATGTTATGGGCTGGGTCATACGAAGGGGTTTTGTTAAGTACTATTCAAAACTCAGTACAATAGTCAGTACTATTCAAATCAGGCTGAATTATAACGTGGGAAGTACAATGACTGAGCTGCTTAGTCTCACACCTTTATGTCGAACAGTTTTTAACTTACCTTTTGTTTTGTATACGAGTTACGTGCCATTGTTTTTCTTTAAGACGGTCACAAACCTGGTCGAACACCTTTTAGTTAGCCTTTTGCAATTATGTTCACTGTGTTCTGTATTTTAAATGATTCTGTAAATCACAACGTAACCATGTAAAGAGTGAGATAGATTAGATACAATTAGTTGTAAGTATAGGAAATTATTCTGTTTAAAATCAGAAGAAACATGCAACCTGTGATATGGTAAGTCAGTTGTTGCAGTAATACTGAATCGTGGGCTGTTTGAGAATTAGATATCAGATACGATTTTATGATTTTTATATATATATATATATATATATATATATAAGGTGCTTAATTTGTGCTTGATATGAGATTACCACAAGCTGTGTCTTTTAATGGATGTTTGGAGATTTGAAAGTTCAGCAGGTCTTGTGTCGTCATTGGTTCTGCCTCCTGCCCTCTTTGTTCGACAGGTAAAGCTTCGCCGTGTTTTCAGGACGTTGTTGATCTCGGTGGACTTACACCGCCGGAGCGTGTAACCCAGGGAAAGGGATCCTTTTATCTTTTTCCCTGTTGCGTTTTGGACGATTCTTCAGTTTGTCAGCCAGGGAGCTGACAGGAATTTGCCAGAAGACTTGGTCAGAATAGCTGTTTTTATAGGGAATGTGGTTTGATTGGCCTCTTGTATAGGGAAATATTTCAAGTCTCTTTCTTCAGTTTGAGCCTTTTGTAGATGGCTGTACACTTATATGTCAAGGGCTGAAACATCTGGGATGTGCTCAAGCATTCAAGCAGAAACAGAATCAGATTAATTTTCAGTGGCAAGGGTACAAAATCTTCTGATGCCCTGTGTTTTTGTTATGGTTTGCCATGCAAAAACATTTTTTCCCCCATACTGGTTACTATATGCTCCTTTGACTCTTTTGCTTCTGGACTTTTATCTAAAGGAAACATTGTCCATCTGCACAGCTGTGTCGATCCTCGCAGTCGTTAAGCCTGACAGGTTTTGGCAAAGCGTAGCTTGGAGGTGTACTTCAGCCAGCATTAACAGGCCGCTTCACAGGTTTTGCCGAGCTTTATGTTCGAGTCGACCTTCCAGCACCCCTTAAAGTGCAGAAAACCTGTGCTATGCTACAGATGTGGCTGGTTTAGCTGTCGTCGCAGCTACCGGATTGACGGTGGCATACTGACTTATCTCTGAGTTGCATTCCTGACGTGAATAATGCAGCGCTAGAGTGCACATTCATTTTAGACAGTCCACAAGATGGCTGTGTCGTTTCCATAACTGCGAAAAGCTTAAAACGGTGGTAAATGTTACAGGAAATGTGTGTGTGCGTGTGTTTGCGCGCGTGTCTTATGTTCGTGTATTACACCTGGACATGAGGAGATGGGGTGTCTAACTAAGGTATTTAATGATTGTAAGTAGTACGTACAGTGCTAAGTTTGCGGATTTAATTATTGTGAATTTTTTGTAAATGTGTCATGCATTTCAATAAAATTCATCTGAATATTATGTCTGAAAAATCTTTTTTGCTAGATACAATTAGGCTTATAAAACTCCTTTATGTATGGGGTTTGTCGTCTAATAACTAATATTTTTTTTAAAAAACGGTGAACGTTTGGAAATAATGAATATTTGGAAAAAAATATTCGTCAGGCTAAGTGGGTTTGCAGAATTGCTGCCTCTGTAAATGTCCTCCCGAACTGTGGGGTCGCTGTTGTAAATATTAGGGGTATTTCAACGTTTGAACTTGAATGCGACACGTCACTCCTGGAAGCCACAGGCCGCTCCGCTGCCGCACACGCGTGAACTTTGATTGACGTGTCTTCTGTACCAATTAGAAAATGCCCAGCGTCCTGATAGTCATTAGACAACCAATAAGAGTAAAGTATGAGAATGCTGGGCGGGCTACAGGCTCTTTCTCCGAAGTGTGTGAGGAGTGTAGATGTAGCTGGCTCTCTGAAGCTTGGGTTTTGCTGGTCAAAGCAGGTAAAAAGCTTGCAAACGTTTTGTTTTATTATACTGCAACACCAAAATACTATTACGATTTTTTTGCAGATTAAACGGTATAGCAGTGTGACAATTTTAATTGCATATATCCATAGACCACAGCTAGCTGTGTATATATGAACCCCCGTGCTAACTAGCTAGCTCAAGCAGTCCGTACAGAGGAGATGTGTATGATGTTTATGAGAAATGTTTTCATCAATTAAAACATTTGTGTTGCTGTAATTGTTAATAAATTTTCTGAAAGAATTGTAATCTTTACAGTTTATCCATTTAAAGTACATTGGCAAGCTGCTGACATTTTCTTGCTTGGTACGCTATTTCTCTTGCATTCTAATGTGCTATTTGACGTAGGTTTGTATCCTGTTTGCAAGTCTTCCGTTTTTTACTTATCTAGGCACTAATCTGGCTAGACCTAGGTTGGCTGAGATCCCCAAGGCGGTGATGCCCCGCTAGTGACCTTTAAAAATGTTCAGGTTATTTACTTTAGAGAGTGGCCTCTAAACAACTTTAAATACTGTGGTTGGAAGGAATTGATTGGGGATTATTAAGATGTATATATTGTTTTGTTACAAGGGTCTAGTAGCAAAGTATTAACTTTGTATATTTAACTTTGGTGGCTCTAAGGATGGTACACATGATTCGGCGCCTGCTCATTAGATATTGAGATCACGTGATTAATGTCAGGTGGCTGCATCTGTTTGTTTCCATGGTCCGCAAGTGTCTAGGGCTGGTCCTCCCACCCCGTCGTCAAGATGACCAAGCTGGGGTTCCTGCGGCTGTCCTATGAGAAGCAGGACACGCTGCTCAAGCTGCTCATCCTCTCCATGGCTGCAATTCTCTGTGAGTAACTGGGGTCTCGCCCAATCCTGTGAATGTCGTGTGTTGGGTGGAAGCACCAGAATTGGCAAATGTGTGCCTCTTTTTTTTGTTTTTCAGCGTTCTCTACACGGCTCTTCTCCGTGCTGAGATTTGAAAGTGTTATCCATGAGTTTGACCCGTAAGTTGTTCACTCTGTTCTCCTACACTTACTGTTAAAATGTAAACGGATAATTCTGTAGTAACCTGGAGCCTGTATCATGAAGATTTGTTGGCTGGTTAGTTAGATAACTTGTCGGTTTTAAGGTAAATTTGACAAGTTATCTTGCTAACCTAAAAAATCCAGCTTTGTGATACAGTCCCTCTGTATGAAAGTAGGGCTGTGGCACCGCGGCTGACGATGGTCTAAAGCATTTTTTGTGCTCTTATTGTTTAGGTACTTCAATTACCGTACCACCCGTTTCTTGGCGGAAGAGGGTTTCTACAAGTTCCATAACTGGTTTGACGATCGAGCTTGGTACCCTCTGGGGAGGATCATTGGTGGTACGATTTACCCAGGTGAGGATGCTGCATTGCTCTAGATTCAGCCGAGTACGTCATTGATGAGAAGGATGTGGAGTTCAGCTGCTTTTTCTGTGCCATTGAAGCATCTTCCCATGAAGTGTTCTCAAGAGTCACTGTAGTGAATCTGATTTTCTCAAAATGACAGATAAAATTGGTGCTGAAAAACATCTGTGGCCCGTCTTATAGTACATTTAGGATATCTGTGGAGGGAAATTGTCCTGCCCCATATGGCTGTGCAGACGTTTGGAACGCAAATATATGGGATATAGTGGTGATTGACTCTCTGCTGCCCCCTAGGCCTGATGATTACCTCTGCAGCACTCTACCACGTCCTGCACTTCTTCCACATCACCATCGACATCCGCAACGTCTGCGTGTTCCTGGCGCCGCTCTTCTCCTCCTTCACTGCCATTGTGACGTATCACCTCACGAAGGAGCTGAAGGTGAGCTGGGGAGCCGGCTGGGGGAGCATCCTGTGCAATGTTCTGCCTTGTGTTTCAATATGGTAAAAAGGCCTATATGAGACATCTGAGCTCCAGTAGTATAAGGGAATGTGTTTAAGGGAATGAGGTCCTGTTGTATCTTGGACCGTAATACTTTATTTGTGGCAATTATATTTCTGGCTTCACAAGTAACTACTTCCAAAAGGTTAGTACAAGCTAACCGCTGCTAAGTCAATCAGACCTTTCCTCAGTTGAGACCCAGGAATTGTGGAAGAATGGATCATGTGCTGGTTCCCATACAGCTGTTTCACTGTTTATCTAACCAAGCTTGTGCTCCTCTGCTGACCAGGATGCAGGTGCTGGACTCCTAGCAGCAGCCATGATTGCCGTAGTTCCTGGTTACATTTCGCGTTCTGTGGCCGGCTCCTATGATAATGAAGGTACGTGCATAACTTCCCCAACCAGAATGCTCTTCAACCTGAAGGTCATGCTATGCACCGAATCTCACTTTGTTTCCTTCGTCCTCTCCCCTCTCTGCAGGCATCGCCATTTTCTGCATGCTGCTCACCTATTACATGTGGATCAAGGCAGTGAAGACTGGCTCCATCTACTGGTCGTCCATGTGTGCTCTGGCGTACTTCTACATGGTGAGCGGCGAGCTGCCGTGTGTGTGTGTGCTGGGGCTACTCTAAAAAAACAAAATAACCGGCACAAGATGAAACTGCACATGCAGACTTATTTCTCAGTGTATGTGGAAATGGACGTTGTACTGGAACACAAGTTACATGGGAACTAGTCATATCCACAACTCCCACCTTGGTTCTAGGAATGTTTGAGTGCATAATTTCTGTAGAGGGTCGTCGCTGTTGTCCACAGCGCCCCCGTGTGTTAAATGATGTGCCGTCTTTTCCAGGTGTCCTCATGGGGGGGCTACGTGTTCCTGATCAACCTGATTCCCCTTCACGTTCTAGTGCTGATGCTCACAGGCCGCTTCTCCCATCGCATCTACGTGGCCTACTGCACCGTCTACTGCCTGGGCACCATCCTTTCCATGCAGATCTCCTTTGTAGGCTTCCAGGCAAGTCCTGGCCACTCGCTCCTCCCTATCTGTCAGTCCGACTCTGCCGGAAGTTGGCACGCACACACATGGGCGTGGTGCCACACTCTGGCATGTAACCAAGGTGTGTCTTGTGGTCGTTTGTAAACTGTGTAAGCTGATTAATTTAGCCAGAATAGCTAGACTGGATCACTTTTTTCCACCTGTGTTGAAGACTGTGGAACCCTGTCGGTCCTGTTCCTCAGCTTCAGCTTTCATAACCGTGTTTTTTTCGAGCGTCCGTTCTTGCTGAAGTCATGAAGTTCCACTTTCTGTGTTCCTCCTCGTTCTGAAGGCTACAACCAGTGTCATTTTGGATAACATTTATTGGTGCATGTTAGTAAAAAAGTACCATCATGAATTGTTTTTACACATTTTTATTTGGAAAGGCCTTGCAGAATCATTCATGAGGTCCGGAGACTGTAGAACCCTGGCCACGGTTTTTTTTTTTACTTTTTTTTTTACAATACACGCCCCCTGCTTGTGGCCATATAGACACGTCTTGGACTGTTAAACGATGGCCAAGAGCCTTTCCCGTGTGGTGTGGTGTCCTGCCCAGTCAGAGGAGAATAAACATGCATTCAGCCCTGTGCAGGGGGCAGGTTAATGAACAGGTTGTCCCATCACCTGGTTTGACCCAGTAATGCAGAGAGGTATACAAACGCAGCATTGTTTGTGACCTGCTGATCTTTTTTTTTTGTGTTTTACCCTTCCCTCACTTCTTGGCCTCCAGGCTAAAATAGAGAGAAATACTGAAGAGATGAACTAAGGTCCCCAATAGCGGTTTTACCTCCCATTAGCCTCACCGCCTGTTACCCCCCCCCCCCCCCCCCCTGCAGCCTGTACAGTCCTCGGAGCACATGGCCGCCTTCGGGGTCTTCGGCCTGTGCCAGATCCACGCGTTCGTCGACTATCTCCGCAGCAAGCTCAACACTCAGCAGTTTGAGATTCTCTTCAAGAGTGTCATCTCCCTGGTTGGGTTTGGGCTGCTCTCCATCGGTGCAGTGCTCATGCTAACCGGTAGGTAGAGCTGGTTCTGGCTATGGAACAGTGATTCCATTAACGAATACAGTTTTTGCTGTCCTTTTCTGACGATCATTCGCATCCAGTTTTGATGCCCTCTCATAGTGTATGAGCTTGCTGGCCTCGCCGTGAGTCCATCTGCCCTGTGGGATGTGCTGTTGGTGTCATTTGTCATATATTATCCCTGACCTTTAACCTTTTATAGATGTTGACATTCAGTTCAAATTATACTGTTGCATTAATTGTCTGGCAGTTATTGCTTTGACATAAACATTTTATTTTTAGTTTTCCCTGGGTTGGAATAATTGAGTTGATCCTTGCTCTGCAGGTAAGATCTCTCCTTGGACTGGGCGTTTTTACTCCTTGCTGGACCCCTCTTACGCTAAGAACAACATCCCCATCATCGCCTCTGTGTCTGAGCACCAGCCCACCACCTGGTCCTCCTACTACTTTGACCTTCAGCTGCTGGTCTTCATGTTTCCAGGTAGGAGACCTTCACCGTGATGGTACAGCTATACCTCTTTATGTTGATGTGTATGCTGATGGCAGTTACGTTAAATAACCCCCCCCCCCCTACCCTTCTGATTTAACAGTGGGACTTTACTATTGCTTCAACAATCTATCGGATGCCAGAATTTTCATCATCATGTATGGTGTCACCAGCATGTACTTCTCAGCTGTCATGGTAAACATTTGTTTGGGGGGGTAGGTTCTATTACATTTCTCCTAAGCAGAGTCCAGTGCTCTAAAAGTGGTGCCCCCTGGGGGCCTTTTCTAGGTGCGTCTCATGCTGGTCCTGGCCCCGGTCATGTGCATCCTCTCAGGCATCGGGGTCTCCCAGGTGCTCACCACCTACATGAAGAACCTGGACGTCAGCCGGCCCGATAAGAAGACCAAGAAGCAGCACGACTCCACTTACCCCATTAAGAATGAGGTGAGGCCTCTGGACAACCTAAGCCTGGATGTCCCTTCAGCCAAAAGCAGCTCTCGTTTTTTTTTGGCTTGCTCCCTTGAATTGTGTAGCAGATCTGCATTCATCCAAAGTCTGGACACTTTAAATAACTAGTCTAGCTTGTGATTATCAGAATGAGTAGCCCTGGTTGAACTGCATTACTGTTGTACCCATATTTAAGGTAATTTTTAATTAACTTTAATTGCTTTGGATGATGGAACCTGCCAGGTAACAATTTTAAATGTTGAATGATTCGCACTCTGTGCCCAGGTGGCTAGTGGCATGATCCTGGTCATGGCCTTCTTCCTCATCACCTACACCTTCCACTCCACCTGGGTCACCAGTGAGGCCTACTCCTCCCCGTCCATCGTCCTCTCTGCCCGTGGAGGAGACGGCAGCCGCATCATCTTCGACGACTTCAGAGAGGCCTATTACTGGCTGAGGCACAATACCCCGGAGGTGAGCGCTGCCTTTGGCCATAGTCCCATTCTTTAATCCAGATTAACAAAGTTCCGCGTTACGTCGATCTCTGCTCGCCGTTCACTCAGACCTACACAGATCTGACCCATTTTCTCAAAATGACTCCTCTTCTCTGCTGTGATCATCTGTGGTCTTCAATAGGATGCCAAGGTGATGTCATGGTGGGATTACGGGTACCAGATTACGGCAATGGCTAATCGGACCATCCTGGTGGACAACAACACATGGAACAACACTCACATTTCTCGAGTGGGCCAGGTATATTCCAGATGAGGATCTTCTGTTAGCAAGGGGGTTGACTTGCTTGAATACTATAGCACCAACGTCTGTGGTCAATGGATATCCCTCTTCTGACAGGCTATGGCTTCCACTGAGGAGAAGGCTTACGAGATCATGCGGGAGCTAGATGTCAGCTATGTCTTGGTGATCTTTGGGGGACTGACGGGATACTCTTCAGATGGTATGTGGTCACAGCCTTATTCGGCGACTCCATGCACACGCTATGGAAATCTTCAACAGATTTAGCAAGTATTTACTTAGGTATTTATCAATCCACGTCACTGCACATAGGGCAAACCTAGCAGCTGAAAGTTTGGACTTGTGACCTTTCAGCATAAGAACCAATAAGCTGCAGGTTCAGCCTTGTTGAGCAAAGGAAATGTCGCAGTAAAAGGTGACCAGCATATGTACCCGAGAGTGACCATTATGATTCCCAGGAATTTTTGGATATAGACGAAAACTCCATTATAAAATTATGTGATGACCTGGTCCATGTCAAACTGCAAGCCAGAAAACGAAAGGCAAACTCTCAGTATTTCAATATTAGATTGCAGAACAAAATTCAAAATGTTTTATTGGTAAGTTTGCCAGAAGTACATTGTCATTCATGTTCAGCCACAACCAGTACAAGGGACAACAGGGTACAGTAATTAGATATAAATGAGTGGCATTTATAGACTTAGACTACAGTAAATTAATTTCAACATCAGTCTCTTTCATATTAAGGAAAAATTCTCCCCTGTGTTCTGTCAAACCCATGGATTCTGTGTATGTGTTTCTTTTTTAAATTCACACCCCAGACATAAACAAGTTCCTCTGGATGGTGCGAATCGGTGGCAGCACAGACACCGGGAGGCACATCAAGGAGCACGACTACTACACCCCAACCGGGGAGTTCCGCGTGGACCGGGAGGGTTCCCCCGTGCTCCTGAACTGCCTGATGTACAAGATGTGCTACTACCGCTTCGGCCAGGTCTACACAGAGGCCAGTAAGTAACTTCTAGAAGCCAGAGCACCCGGATGAAGCCATTATGGGCGCTTTCACATGATATATATTTCCCCCCCCCCCAAGAACTGGGACCTTTTGTAGTGTTCTCGGCGCAGGAACTAGGCCCAATCTGTAGCCCCACGGATGCAGTTCCAGAACCCCTTTAGAGTCCCTGCTCCAGACTAGGTTCTTTTCGTTCAAACGCAAACTACCGGGCAGGTCCTTACAGCGATATCTTGCTGATTGGTTGACCACAAGCACCGACGTTGGTTACACAGAAATGCGGGGAAAAGAGGTTTAAGTAGTGGACCAAAAATTGAGCGGATGGAATTATTTTTGTACCTAATTTACATTTGATGCATCTCTTTTTTGTTGTTTTTTTTTTGCTTGCATCTGTTGCTGCACCAGAGAATTCAATGGATCACCTGTATATTTACCATCAGTGCTGGCAGTGAACCTTGCCAGTGCTTATTACCAAGATAACATTACGTCATTTTTTTATTCTGCGTAGAATGAAAGATCAATCTGCCCCCCTACCCAGATTTAATAAGAATTAAAAATGTTGTAAATGAATGAAATATGACTGTCCCGTATTGCTTCAGATTGATCGTCCCAGTAACTAAACGCTAACGAAACGACTTGTGCATCCTCCATTGGCAGCGTAATTTTGTATGAAATTACGTGTGAAGTTAAACCTATGAGCTTTTTGCGTCTCCCATGTTTCAGCGTAAAGGTTCCTGTTGCGCGGTGTGAAAGTGCACACTTAACCTATAAAAGTTCCCGGTAGAGAGAGCCCAGGAACTCGCAAACAGGGACCTGTTTCTGGAACTTTGCTGCGAAAGCACCTTATGTATAATAGCTCGTCTTAAGTTCCTCTTCCATTTCCCGATCTGTCGGGAATTTCCAGCCCGAAAGGGAAGTTGCATGCGACGCAGGTGTTTGTCGTCCGCTCTCACGATGTCACTCGTCACCTGTTCTTCCTCTCAGAGCGCCCTCCTGGCTACGACAGGGTGAGGAATGCTGAAATTGGTAACAAGGACTTCGAACTGGACGTGTTGGAGGAGGCCTACACTACGGAACACTGGCTGGTTAGAATATACAAGGTCAGGAGTCCCCTTTCCTCCAGTCTCTGCACCCTACAGTTCAGTTCCTTTGTATTTCTTGATCACTGGGTATGAGTTTGGGCTGACTGCTCTCTGTTTTTCATAGGTGAGAGATCTAGACAACCGGGGACTTTCCCGGACATAAACTCTAGTCTCTCTAAGCACAAAGCACTGAAGGCCTTCCTGCAATCCAGAGATGAGTGCAACTCCTTTTTATACTCTAGTTTTTAATTGCGGAAAGAGTTGTTTTTTTTTTTTTTGGCTTTATAAAAAAAAATATTTTGTGGTGTCTCATCTGGAATGGAAACGTCCAAACCTGTCACAGGATATCGTCTGCAGGTGTCTGAGGAGCTGATCTCACGGCAGGGGGGAGGGGGCAACGGAGTTCTACAAAATGATTAAATAAAGGGGAAAAATGGGGTGACTTGGTCTCATGTGTCTTTTTCTGCCTGAATGTTTCCAAAATGAAATACAGTGCCCAGGTAGGGGGGAATGTCCATGTTTTTTTGTTGTTTTTCTTCCCAGATTTTGTTCTTCAGCCATCCTACGACTGGTAGAAAAGTAAGTAAAGAATGTGAGGAATACGTAAGAAATATATTTCACATGCACCTCCAGCACTGCTCATTGTACTGCAGGCCACGCATTAGAAAGTGACACGGCTACACACGTGATCAAACCTTTAACGGGAGTTTCTTTTGCGACGCGACTGTCGCGAGGACACGGTCCTTGTCAGCGTAATCAAAGACAACTTTTCAGTACGGAATTAAATGATAAATGAGCATTAAGAAAATCCTGTTGGGTTCCGTAAGTTCACTGCATCAATCGTTCATCAGTCTTTTCTTTTCCGAACCTAAATTAGCCCATCAGTGAATTAGCCATACCTCATTTAACAAAAACATTCAACTGCATAAATAAAGAAAAAAACCATGGGCAGAGAGTTTATGACAAGCACTCAGAGTAAGTGTACATTAATACAAATTGCCTTTTAATGCTAACTACAGGTTATGTTCGTTCCTCTTACAAGGAGTCAGGACATTGTGTTACTACCACTCACAATTATTAGATGGGGAAAATATTTTCTAAGACCAATAATCAGAAATAATAACCCGTTTCGAATGCCCTGGACCACATTTCTATCAATGTAGACAAACGACTTCCGACATTTCCAGTACTAAATCAATCCGTAATAGGCAAAGCCAATATATATGCTTTTAACGTCCGCAAATGACATTTTGATTGAAATTGGCGAGAAGTTCCAGTACAGAAACTTTAGAAATTAAAGGCGGACTTTTCTTAATGAGATGTGCAATGAAATTTTACTGAATGTGTACACAGGCGTGACAAAAGGTTTTTTTTACACGTATTTTTATTGCTATTGCCCACGTTTTTTTCTTTCTAAGAGTTGAACCTGTTGTACAATTAGTCAAACGAAATGAGGCTTGAACAGCAGCATCAGACCGCAAATGTGCTTGTAACTACCTCCTTCTAGACCAAACTGGTTTAAGTTACAGGGGCGGTGTTTATTACTCTTAATACTCTTCGCTGGCCAGCTTCTACTTTAGTAGGGAGGTTAGTGCACTTCTGGTGCAACTGCAAAAATCATCATCATGTCAGGCAATATGGGACGACAAAGCAGCTAGTCATTCCAACTAATAAAGAAAAGACTTTAGCGGTGTCACAGGAAAGTTGAACCGCTTTCATCAGGAAGTATCCACCTTTTTCAGGGATAACGTAAGTGTTCATTTTATACATTATTGAAATATATGATTGATATTTGTCCATAAGTCTGCAATGCCGATTTCCCCTTCTATTCACTGCATTTAGATGGGCAAACTGAATAAACTTAAAACTGAAATTAACTAGAGGCAAGCTCCACAACACAACAAAAGTCGACATAACGTTGGCTATTTTCTGTTTGATTTGTACATCAAACAATATATTTATAAACGATGGTATTCAACTTGAGTAAATTATTATTAGTAGTAGTGCTATTGTTTTGCAAAGTATGTTCGGGGTTAACAGACTGATTTAACTTTTTCATAGAAGTATGAGGTCCGATAAGTTTGTGAATTATCAATGAACCCAAAATTCGTAGCAACGCGACTTTGCGGGGCGCGGATGACTTGTTTGCAGAATAGACGCCATAAATGAAGACGCACGGGGGGCTGGAAACAAACATTTGTTTTGAAAAGAAGCCATTTCGGCATCCAGATGTTTTAGACGTAGGGTTTTATGTTCGATCTGCTGGAAAAGCGGCATTAACCTGGTTTGCGTTTCACCGGCTCAGGGTCTAAGCATATGCGGGGGGGGGGGGACCCGACATGCCGGTCCCGCTGTCTCAGGGCTGTTAGGTCAGCCGATTTTTCAGGACCGGTCAATGCTTAAGTCCTCACATAGGTTAAACAACAAAAATGGGAGAACCTTGTCAATAAAACGAAGCTGTCGATATGCTTCGCCTGCTTGCATGTTGTTTCCAAGTTAGATTGCAGCTGGTCATCGTAGGCCTAATTTTTTGAGAGGTTGCAGTAAACATTTCAAAAACGTAGTTTTTAATTAAGATGCCGCCCAGTAGGCTACGTCCGGTGTGCATATGGCAGTTACACCTATAATGAGGAGCAGCCCAGCCCTGGTTAAAGCGGCGCGCCGAATAGCTGATCCCGTGAAATGACGTAATGCACCGCGCATCGGACGAGAATGCACCCCCCTTGGCTCATCACTTAGGTGGAATTGTAACGTATGGCTGTGACCTTTTTTTTTAAAGGCCCCTAATCCCCTGTTTGTCCATTCACTTTACTTGTTGCACCGGCTTCTCTAGAAGGTTTACATTTTGTCTTAATGGCATAGTCACCATAACTGAGACCCTAGGAACAGGTATGAAAAGGGAACAAATGAAAATCGGTCGGGGAAATTACCACCCCCCCGCCCCCCCTTAAATATATGGACCGCTATAGGCCTATTATTAATGAGCCCTGAGTGTAATAGCTACATGTGGTATTACACTAAGGGCTCATTAATAATAGGCCTATAGCGGTCCATCAGCGATCGCCCCCGATTCCTAGCGCATCCGTGCCGGACACATGTCATACAGCCCGACTGTTCAAAGTACAGACTGGAAATGAATTTCAGACCATGACGCCGGTGAATTGAGCTGATTCTGATTTATGCTGCAATAAAATACAAGAGAAGTCGTTTTCCTGGAATAAATACGTCTATAGGCAAGAAGTGCGGGAAGACCAAGGTTAAATGTGATAAAGGTGGAGGTCTTTTTTCTCAGTAAACCTAGGAAACGATTTTAAAAATCTTTCAAAGACTTGAAATCCGGTGGCGTGTCGCCTTTCAGTGCCAGTAGCGATTGATTTCGGGGTTTTAAAGACGCTGCTACCAGATCACAAATTAATGCGGCTGAATGGTGTTCAGGGTGTCTCTCTTTGTGTCCAAAAACTGTTATATTTAGTTTGCATTAACAGAATGCATACACAGCTATAAAACACTCATTGTTGCTAGAAAAAAATGTTACCCCCACTTTTCCCTATTGACACAATTGCTTTAATACCTATTTTTAGTACAGCGGGTTTCTGAGAAACGCAACTATGGCGTTTGGCGGAACATACTGAACTGTACCCAGTTCGTTCATTTAGCTGTCATGCTGCGTCAGGTAAATTACTGCCATTGGAAACTCACCTTGCAGCGTTTTTACCGTATGCAGCAAGACATAAATGTTGCGTTAAAAAGTAATTACTCATGATACTTAAATGTTCATCCATAATAACCGTGCCCCTAAGAATTTATTTGTTGTATTTCTTACAAATTCCATTTTAAGACATATTGTAGGGTTTTGTTAAATGTTTACTCTAACAAATAACTGCATGTATTTGAAGTAGTGATTATATTTGACATTGGAATTGACACAGAGGTTTCCTGATTATTCTTTAGACTTAGAATTTCCCATGCTAAGAATGGCACACTCTGCATTATTGTAAAGATAAGATTACAGGAAGTAGGGTCTGGTGTGGGCTTTTTGTGCTTATTCTGTCTATAAAAATGTCTATGGCCCTTGATACTACAAACATATATGTTCTGTAAGCATATAAAACATTTAATATTGGGCTTAAAAGATCTTACAAGGTGTCAAGGATTTTAAAAAGGGAGTTAATATGAGAATAATATACAGCAGAATATTTTACTTGAGAAATTCCTGCTCTTGATCAAAGGTGCAGCAACAATGCGCCCCCTGATGAACCACTGAGGTACTGCAGCGTTTGTAACCCACTCTACGCTGGTGTGTGGATCTGTAATAGCCGAGGAGGCCTGTCACTCACTGCTGCTACTCTGCATCGGCCGGATGGCCTCCATGGTGTCCGTGAAGATTGAGAAGCGGCCTGCTCCCGATGATGTCATGAGCTTAAATCCCAAAAAACCAAGGTGCACGTTTTTCTCTGTGTAGGCAAGCTATTAACCTTGTAAAAATACTGGGAAAAACACTTGCAAAAAGAACATAAACAAGGTCTTTCCATGTGGGAGTTGTCGTGTGATACTCAGACAAAGAAAATTTGGCGGCCACTGTAATTATTCTAGCACTTAAATACTTCATAGCCTATCCCTTGTTTACATAATACAGTGTATTTTATCTAGAGAAGATGAATTTGATTGTGGAGTTTATGGAATTTCTGGAGTATTCTTACTCATTGTAAAAATTCTCACTCTCTGGCCCCAAGGAAATTGCTTCCTAGTCTGAAGACCAAACGGGCCCCTGAGCTGGTCCTGGTGATCGGGACCGGGGTTAGCTCAGCTGTGGCCCCCCAAGTCCCAGCACTTCGTTCCTGGAAAGGTCTCATCCAGGCCTTGCTGGACGCCGCCAACGACTTCGACCTCCTGGAGGAGGAGGAGAGTCGGCGTTTCCAGAAGAGCCTGCAGGAGGACAAGAACCTGGTTCACGTGGCCCATGACCTCATCCAGAAGCTGTCCCCGGTAAGCAATCCCCGCAGAAGATCCCCTTTGTAGAGCATTTTGGCATTGATTATGGTAAAGGAGGAAGGGATCTATGCTCGTACCTACCACTGAGGACACCGAGGTCAAGACCTCAGTATTTTTTCTGCAACTCAAATAACCAAGATTCTTTACAGGACACGACTACTAAGGGCTAACACTTTTGACCTCTATATTTTAAAAATCCTGGCTACGGCCCTGAAGGGAACATACCAAGTTTGAAATTTAGATATAGAGATTTCTTTTTATATCGTAATTTTGTAGGGTAAACTTTCTACAGGCTGACTTGCCAGATCTGCACAAATACAAAATGTATTATCTGAAGAGATGTGTCATAACATAGTAGCCAGTTGATTTTACAACAACATACGAGAACGTTTCCCTACTGGATGACCTCAGATGAAGTCACGAATTTCCTGCCCTAACAATTCTCACAGTATGTCTTGTTCCATATCTTGTTCAGATCGCGGCTGACGCCACTCTGAAAAGGGAAGTCTAAACATTCCCTGGGGAGGGCCAGATTCACGCTTGCTTATACTTTGCTATCAGATTATTCTCTTTATGATAGTGATTGTGAATAAATGTGGCATGAATGGAATGTTTATTTGAAATGAAGCTTTCAACATGAAGAAATATTATCAAAAAGATTCATTCATCCATCAATCCCGCTTTCAGTCACTTAGGAGGACTTTGATGGTATCAAAAAATTCTAAAATTCTACATTCTTAGTACTGGATTTTTTAAAACCAATACAGTAAAATCCAGTTATAACGGACTTCAAGGGACTTGGCAAAACAGTCCATTATATCCAGAATTGCTGTATGCCCAGAACACAACTACAGGACACTATTTACTCATGGCACACCCCAGCAGACACACTTGTGGTATAGATTATTATATTGTACATGTAGTAATCCAACTTTACCTGACCAGATGCGTGACTATTAATATGAATTCGTTTTAGTTAACCAAAACAGTTGAATATTTGAATGCAGCAGATTTAGCTCATTAGCCAATGATTGTTTGGGACTCATGATCTGACTCAGGGACCCATTACAGTAACACTTTTTTGTTGATGCCCTTTAAGCATTTGAAGCATAATTATGCCATTAGGCTTAATGCCTCATACTTTGTCATTGACATTTGTCAGGTGTCTATAACCTCTGTAGCTTTCTAACCCATTGTGCCATTGTGTTTTTTCTACTTAAGCTCACCATATGGTAAATGTGAACTTTCCTGTAACATTTAGCTAAGATCATATGAAATGTCTGCTGGATACTTTGCATACGGTTCGTCCCACAAAGTAAATCCCAGTCTATGGTGAACTTTGCGGGTTCCAGTTTAACTACTGTATATGCAGTCAGAATTGATCTTTTATTTGGTTCCAAGACTTCTGGATAAAAGGAGTGTAAATATTCAGTTAAAAAGACTAATATGACAAAGGTGTGTAGTTCAGAAGACAACAGTTATGTTCCTCCACAAAAGGTCTATGATCCCTGTCCTCACTAATCAAAGTTAAGCTAAACTAATGCAGGAATATTGTCGGAACTACTTCAAGCATAGCAGCCTCCCCATGCTTTAAGTTTCCGTCTGGCAGGAGATCTGACAGGTTTTCTGCTGCTGATAACAATAATCACAGCCAAAGCTGCTTTTAACAATTTAGGCCCTCTGTTCAGCGGTTGACAGATGTGTATTTAAATTAGGTCTAGCTTCAAATTTTGGCACCCGTTTCAGGTTAGAAGCCCTTGATACCACAGGGTTCATGGTTTGGGTTGAGTCTTTCTTCTCCATCGCGCTCCTTCAACCCAGAGGCCGGCAAGACCCACAAGACGCGTCCCCCCCTTGTGCCAGACCCGACTGAACCCGCGTCCCGCCCTGTCCCGCAGCGCACTGGCAACGTCCGCTCCACTTTCTTCAAGGACTGCCTATATGAGGTGTTCGACGACCTGGAGTGCAAGATGGAGAATGCCGGGAAGCACTTGTTGCGTTCGGTGTTGCAGCTGATGGAGAGCGGCGCCTTGGTGCTCACCACCAACTTCGACAACCTGCTAGAGATCTACGCCGCCCACCAGGGCACCAAGCTGGAGTCGCTGGACCTCACGGACGAGAAGAAGGTACCATCTCTGGGCAAATGAGGGGACAAGCAGTTTGTTAAAGAACCTGAATGTCTGGTGATTCAGATCCCACAGGTGGCTTTGCCTTTGAGTCAAGATAATAAACTGTAGTGTAGTGGTGCATTGATGTGAAAATTTGGGCAGATACCAGTAATCTGTATTTTTGTCTAATATTATCAATACAGATAACTGGCTAATCTCTGAGCTCCACAAATCTGTAGGGAGATTCATATTGGTGATGTTACATCTTAAGATCTTGTGTCATACACATAATATAATGCAGGCACTGAGACATCATCTAAATCCAACTTGGGAAATTTGCGAGAATCTAGGTGGTGCATGAGCTGAGAAAATCCCTCATGCTCCACTATGGAAAACGGCTCATCATCCAGTGCTATCATTTCCGTCATTTTAATAGTTATGCCTTTAGCTAGTGATGGCCAAATGAAGCTTCATAAGCCACTTGCTGTATTTTCTAACCCTGCTAGATGGTGCTCTGTTTAAAAAGCATGACCCAAAGCAAGCCAAGAGCACCATCTAGTGGGGTCAGAAAATACAGCAAGTGGTTCATGAAGCTTCATTTGGCCATCACTACTTTTAGCTCTTTAGATGGCTTTCAAAATTAACTGGTCTATATATTTGCCAGCAATAATGTTGCCGATTTTTAATGAACATCACTCAACATATCAATATTGATATGTTGAGTGATATATTGTGTATCTCTACTGAAGTATATAGAACTCCATGGGCATGTCAGTAAATTTGTGTGATTTAGTACTTGGTACATTTATCAGAGTTTGATTTGAATCACTCGTGTGTTCAGGTTCTGGAGTGGGCCCAGGAGAAGAGGAGGCTAAGTGTTCTGCACATCCATGGCGTTTACACCAACCCCTGTGGCATTGTTCTGCACCCAGCTGGCTACCAGAACGTTCTGAGGAACACGGAAGTCATGGTGAGTCTCTCAGAACATCCACAGGTACTGGGAACAGCTGGGATCAGCATTCTGTAGCTGGTCAGGGCACAGATTAATTCATGAATTAGTGTAACTTAAGGTCTCAAGGAAAATTGGCTAGTAAATGGACTGCCTGTATGTGTTTGTTTGGGGACTCAGAGAGAGATCCAGAAGCTGTACGAGACCAAGTCTTTTGTGTTCCTGGGCTGTGGGCGCACGGTAGACGACACCACATTTCAGGCCCTCTTCCTGGAGGCGGTGAAGCACAAGTCGGACCTGGAGCACTTCATGCTGGTGCGACGTGAAGACGTAGGAGAGTTCAAGAAGCTACGTGACAACATGCTGGATAAGGGCATCAAGGTCATCTCCTATGGAAACGAGTATGCTGACCTGCCCGAGTACTTTGAGCGGCTGGCCAATGAGATTTGTACACGTGATGTGGTTACCAATAGCTGGGGTGAGTTTGGCTTATCAGTGGCTCTGCAAAAATAGTTCACCTGGATGCTACTTCTACTCAGCTTTAGCCTTGAGACATGTGAGATCATGGACACTCAACCACAACACATATCTTCTGCAAGGTCAAATTCACCCTCAAGAAAGCTATCCTAATTATAGGAAGGTACTAAATGGTTATGGTTATGGTCCTCTTGCTTCCATCTACTTGGCAGCAGAGTGTATCTGGCTTTGCTTGGACACTTTACTTATACGCTACTGGCACCTAGTGGTACAATCATGCATATCGCAAAATCTGCTAGCCCCTTTGCACTCCACCTTCACTGCATTAAGGCAAATGGGACAGAGACAATCACGGATGACCAAGCTGCACTGAAAATGGGGTAAATGTGCATGTCCATAACTAGACTTCATTTATATAGTGTGCACATCTTGTCTTTTTTTTTTAAATCCAGGATCGACAAATCAAGACAATGAAGAAAATCAGAATGTGGTAAAGAATGGCCTCATCCAAAGTAAGAATTGGCTAACCAGTGCAGAAATTTACATTACAGATGGTCTTTTTAAAAGAATGATTTTAGAATAGGTATATTTCAGAAGTATTCCTTTTTCATATTCCATATATTTGTTTTTGGAATCTGAAGTATTGTGTATATATATCTTTATATTTATTTTTTCTGTAGACTGTCCGTCGTGACCTGAACATAACCACAGACCCATCTAAAGCCTGCTGAGCTCTGCTGTACATTTTGGCCTCCTGCCCAGATGCGACTAAAACAGGCCAAAACGGGAGAAAAAAAAAAGAATCACAGTTACTACCTAGTCATCTGCCCACTATCTCCGTCACCTGATGACAAACCGTGAAAATGCTGGAAAACTACGGTGCTATGAAAATGGCATCCAGAATTCCCACTCCATGGGCGACCTCCGAACCAGGACGTCTGGAAAAGTAACGGGAGTGGATGGAGGAGCTTGGAAGTGGAGAGTTAAGTGTGAGGTGGGAAAATTGTGAAGGGATCACAGGAGTCTTCAGCTGGGATTCGTCTGGATCTCTGGACTACAGAAGTCCTACCAGATCCAGCCCCAAACCCATGCCTCTTCCCTTCAGACTTAAGTGCTGTACTCTATCTATTCAGCATCTGCCACATGTCTTAAAATACGACAAAATGGAGCTTATTCTCTTCGGTTAGAAGCCTCACTTATCATTTTAACCAGTACACATTTAAAAATAATTCATAGGCAAAATCAACCTCCCACAAATCTCACTTTGACGATTACACAAAATATCACCAGAATAAACCAAGGAAAACTCGGTATATATGAACCATTTTTTGTGTGATTCTGCAGCAAAAAATACTTGTTACTCATAAGCTTTGTGTTTGTATTTTGTCTTGTGATGTTTTTGCACGTAGATCTCGTAGATCATTTCAATAAAACTTGCATGTTTTTTTGTAAATGACCCAAAACTGCATGGCGTTTGAACGTGTAGTGTACGGCTGGTCACCTCTGGCGTCGAGCTGCAAATCAAGATCCCACGAGTGGCTAGGATAGCAGCTTTATTTAAGAAATGTTACATTCTCAAATTCCATGATGCAGCGGTATAGCTCTGAATTCTCTCCTATCGATTGCACTACTGCAGAGTTAAAGGGAACTGGAGAAGCTTAAGACATGTTTCTCACCTTCAAAGGCTTAAACCGTGGGACACCATCCCCAGGACAAGCTGTACGGAAGCAATGGGGAGTAGATCATTCTGCTGGGACAGGTCTGGTTAGGCCTTCAGCGCCGACAAACCACTCAGTAAACATGGGAAGGGCAGTGATGTGGAGGACTTCACAAGAGTAGGCACTATGGTAACTTTCTCATGGGGGTGGGGTGGGGGATCTTTCAGAGAGAGTCGAATTGTGGTAGGCCTTAGAGAAGTTGAGCCACAGAAGCTGGACCATGACACGCATTCCTCTGGGAAGTCTGAATGGAAATGGGCCAAGGGTCACGTTCGGACTCGACCTCGGGATTAGGCAGGCAGAAAAACAAGGTACCGACCATTAGCAACTGAGAACCTGAAAGCTGAAGGGTGTGCATCCCCGTCAGCAAGCTTTTGACTGATTTCTGCTGGCTTCCCTTGGTTCAGTTCAATCCAGGGTCTCGTTCCCCACTTAAAGCTGAAGTACAACTGAGGTAAGAATCAATTGGCCCCACAGGTTATGACAGGTGTACACGGCTAAAACCCTCCCTTCTTTGCTTGTTAAATTCACGGAAGCACCCCCCCCCCCCACCGTGTCGTGTAAAGTTGAGGTGGATCTGTAAGAGCGTCTCCGGACAGTCAGTGTGTCGCAGGGTAGGACTCGGGAAAAGAAGCGGCTGTAGAGTAGAGCTGGAATTCTCGGGAGCGTGGCTGCACGGTGAGTCCGAGCGGCAGGCTGAGCCGCCGCCGACCCCCCCTCAGGCCTTCATGAGGGTGCTGACCACTGCCTTGGCGTTCAGGCTGCGCAGGTCATTGTAGGTCTGCCCTGTGCCCACAAACACTATTGGCTGCCCGGTAATGTAGGTCATCGAGATGGCAGCGCCCACCTGTCAGACAAGAACAACAGCGATTAAGAAAAGGGTCATCATAGAGGGACCTCGCCTCTGGCCGTAAATTTCCTATTGCCCGATTCCCATTTTTAGGAGGGCCACTACTCACGTACCTTGTCGTCGATGGTGTCAAACTTGGTGAGAACGATGCCATCAATGAGATGAGGCTTGTTAGAGGTGGAGTGGTCTGCCAGGGCCTGGTTAAACTTCACCTAAGAACAATACCCAGAATTGTTTGTGACTGTACCAGTGACATACGCTAAGCTTGGCAACAAAATAAGTTTATCCTTCAGAGTTTAAAGTAGTACTGCTGGAAGTTCACCAAGAATTAGACACTACCCTCTAAACACACCCTTTAAGAACCTCGAGGCTCAACCACCCAACTAACCTACAGCTGGATCGGGAAAACAACACAGAAGTTGTTGGTGGGAACTTACTAGCTGATCCACGGCCTCATTCCCGACCAGGGCTTCCCCCACAAACAGCACCAGGTCTGGCAAATTGACAGTAATCAGCTTAGCCAGTGCAGTCATGAGCGGAGCGTTGTCCTGCATGCGGCCGGCGGTGTCCACGAGAACCACATCGAAACCTTGGTTCCGAGCTGTTGGTCAAAAAAAAAGGGTCATTCACCCGGTGGCTGCAGTCATGTAACACTTGGATCCAAACATACCAATAACAAACCTTACTATTTCAACAAAATTTATGGCTGGAGTGTACTGAAGTGGTAACCATCCTGTACAGTGTGCCCCCCAGGCATTAGAGGATAGATGGATGGGTGACTGGGCAGCAGTCAAGTATAACAGCACAAACCTCCCTGGGACACAGATTAATCTTCTTGCTAAGACGCTTAGATCTTTGCTGACATTTGCTAGCCTTCTGATATTCATTAGTAAAACTTCCGATGCTGCCCAAAAGGATAAATGTTACCGTCACTCAACAATGAGACTTCATACTGGCTAAATAGCTTACTAGAAACTGCTATGCATAAACCTGGGTGTCACAGGTTCATTCTAGCAAAGAACAATGCTAGGATTTAGGTGGGTCTGGACCTAACAACCAGTTGGTATCACAAAATCTCAGTACCACTGTCAGACACTCTTTGTGATCCTCTTAAGGTAAGCAACAGTGATGGGGTCACCATAAGCGATGGCCTCCATGGCGATCCCAGCCGCATCCTTCCCATAGCCCTTCTCGTAAAGCTGCACCATGGACCGCCCACTGTTCTCGTCGGGCGGGTGCAGGGAGTTGAGGCGTCGCTGGTGTGTACGTAGCTGCTCCACAGCCCCAGCGCGGAACGTGTCGCAGGCGGCGATGAGCACCGTGAAGCCATTCTCGATGAGCCAGAAGGAAATCTGACCAGGCCGGGCCACAGAATGGGAGCAGGAAGTTATGACAGGTGTATGGCTCACAAAATGGGGGATGCGGGCAGAGCCTCTCTGAATAACACGTGTGATGACTGGTGGATGGGCATTGGGTTGCAAAGGGGCAGAAAATTTCATGGAAACTTTCCATTCCATGGGTAGTTAAGCTGGGGAATTTTGGAAATATTCCAAGTTGGAAACTTTCCATGGGAAAATTTCCAAAATTTTGCAACCCTACGTGCATGGGGGCAAGGAGCTCACCTTGGCCAGGTTGGTGGACTTGCCGACGCCATTGACGCCGCAGAAGGTGATGACGAAGGGCCGGTGCTGGGCACGAGCCTCCAACACGTCACGCAGCACGTCCACGCGCCTCTTAGGCTGCAGGATCTGCACCAGGGAGTCCTGCAGGGCCTGCTTCACAGTGGTGGCCACAGCTGCAGAGAGAAGCAGATCGTCAGGGATACGGCCCAATACCAACCAATCACATCCCCTGGTATTCAGGGTCCAATTCGAGTGGAACTCCCACTTGAGACCCAGAAGAAACAAACGAGACCATATAGTAATTGAACACCTCCTTTAAATCAGATAAGAGTGCTTTGGAAATGCTTCTCTATGGGAGCTGACAGAACTTCTCAGAAGCTCTGCCTGCTGGCGTGGAACTTACTGGTGAAGGTGCTCATGACCTTGCCTTCCAGCTTCTTCGCCACCGAGTCACAGAGCTGGCTGGCGATGTCCGCCGCGACGTTCTTCGCTGTGGGTAAAGGCCACAGAATAAGGGTTCTGTGACAACAGAAATTTGACAGTGGCTTCAAGGCTAATCCATGCTTTACTTTTCCCAAGTGTGCTTTTGGTCACGCACATAGTGAGGTTAAGTAAATCTGGTCAACAGGTGCACGTGATTTTGTTCGGTGCTTGTGCAAGGGCAGCACTGACTTTCATAGAGCAGAGGTCAACCAAGAAAGACTACAAGAAGAATTATTTCTGTAGGAGGTGTGGAGGTATCCACATACTGTATCTAATTTTTACTGACTAGATAATGTATACTAGCCAGACAATATACTACAGTATATGGTATTTATGGTATTTTCAAAAGCAGCTCTATTCTGGCATTTTGAAACTTTGACGATAAAATTCACCAGGGGTCCAAAGCTAACTTTGTTGCAAGTATTCAGGATTTGAAAATGCTGTGGTATGCCATATTACAGCAATTCCACCCAAACCTAAACTAACGACTTTAAAACTTGTGAAAATTTTCTCCTTTTCACTACATTGCTTGTGTTTGTTGCTACACATCTGCCCTCTCTTGGTCTGGTGGAATATCACTGCTGTGTGCAAGCCCCGACCGTGACCCAATTTCAGGGTCAGCTGCATATACCATGATGTCATATTGCCTCCTTTGTAGACTTGTTTTATACCAACTAAAAGGTAACAGTCCTAGGTTCAGATACAGGGGTCAGTTCCCCACAATGCTCCACAGCTGGATGACGGGCCACCATACCAATGAGGTGATCCCTCATCTTCTCCAGCACCGGCTCCATGTCCTTCCGGGTGAGGTTCTTGGATCCTACCAAGCCCTTGAGCATCCCGAACATGCCCCCAATTCCTCCCTTCTTGGTGCTTTGAGGAGGAAGGGAGAAAAAAAAAAAAAAAAAAGGATTGGGCCATTGTAGAGGAAGGGAATCCAGGAGCATAAATGCATAGATGTGGCGTATTTCTGCAGTTAGTCTACATGAGCAAAACAACTAAAGGTCCTGTAATCAAGTACAAGGGGAAGGCAGTAAGTCGTGTCTAATTTGGATAAGCATCTATTAAACAGGCAAGCAAATTTAAAAAAAATAAAAATAAAAAATATCCGAGGTTATGTAATGGTTACAGAAACATCGGGCCATTTTCCTGGCACTGATCTTGAATAAACCTACTTTTTATCAGCGACGGCCGTCACGTCCTCTTCTTCGTCATCATCGTCGTCGTCCTCCTCACTCGAGACATCAACGGGGCGAAGGTCTCCTTTCATAGGATCCAACTGCTGTTGGGAGACCACATGGTACAGACAGATTTCAGTTTCACCTCTTGCCTTGTTTTACTGAAGTCAATTAGCTCTGGTCACCACAGGCACCAGCCAACTACCTTCACACTGATTCATTCACGTAGGAACAGCAGCGTTCTTACATGTACACCCATGACGTCAGCCGGAGCGTCGCCAGAGGGGCCAGATGCATCATGGGAGCTATTGCCATTGCTGTTGCTGTAGTCCAGTTCCTTAGTGCTGCTGCCTCCATTATCCCACGTTCGCTTCTGCTTGCCTTTGGGTTTCTGTGGTTTGGGCGACTTACTGTGGGGCCAAAGATGAGCAGAAGACATGGCATCAAGGAAAGATCAACACCAGCAGCCCTCATGCCGGTCCGACGCAGAGTCCTGCTATCCTACGGACCTGGTTTTCTCCTTGTTCGCTCGGAGCTTCTTGCCGAAGAACTTCTCGCGGTTCATCGCCACAATCTCCTCCTGAGTCAGGTTCTGGCTGCCGTTCTCGGCTGCCTTCACGGTGGCGGCTGCAGCGCCTCCCTTCTGTGCATCCACTCCGACCGGCTCCGGAGCTGGAGCTGGGGGGCAAAGAACAGGATCCTATCATACAAGAGCTCCGACGTACAAAACGGGGAAAAAAGCTACAGAGGCATCAACCTCTCGGGGGCATTTTAAAGGACAATTGGACCAAGAGCACATGGACACTTCACTAAGGGTGATACACATCTTCTTTTCATTTAACCTCAAACACGAGCCTACACTTAATCTACATGGTTAGCATTTGTGTTCCCAGAAAGGTAGATCTACTGACTGGTGCCCCCTTGAACTGTAAATCATTGGAAACACATGTTCGCCCATCATATTTCATCTCCTAGGAAGCGCCACATTCTGTGACGTCAATCCCCAAGCCTCGCTATAAAGAGCGCCAGTCAGCACACGGAGCTCACCTTCCTTCTTCCCGCCCTTCTTGCCTTTGCCGCTGGGCTCCTTGCCCTTATCCCCTCCTTTAGTCTCGATCATGGACTTGACAGTCTTCTGAGACTTCTGCGACTCCGCGAAGGGCTTCATGGACACAGGCCCGCGGCTTTTACTGCTCTCCTCTGCCTTACTGGACACATACGTTTGCCATCATTAACACAGGCCTTGAGTTTCCCCATTTCATCATCGATTGAGGTAACGAGATTCGAGCAGAAAAATAGACTGCGAGGGACAGGGCTAGTGTGACTAGGAATCCTATTTATCTGTTAACATTAGCACAACAATAGGCTAAAACAAACTGGCAACAACAAACTGGCGGTCAAGTGCACTCCCGAAAGGATGCCAAATTAACTTCCTTTGCTGTCTCATCTGATTTGCAGGCTGAATCAGGAGACCCCAAGGGCATGTGTGCAAAGTGCTTACTGAAGAAGCCTTGTGAAGTCATCCTTGAAATCAAAGTTGTTCAACAGAAGCTTCAAGTCTCCCCTCTGCTCCAGCACATTTTTGTAACGGTCCCTGAAGTGAAGCTGGATGTCATCTATGAACTTGTCCACGTATGTCAGCATTAGGATCTTCTGATAGCCCACCTTTATTGCGGGAGGACATACATTTACATTTATTTATTTTTTTGTTGCATTTCAGGTTACTGTTGTACTTTACGTGGGCAAATAGCTCAAAGCCAAAAGGACCTAAATTATGTTACTTACCACAAACACCAGTTCAAACTCATTGTCCAGTTTGTATTTCAGGGTCAGGGCGTTGTGGGTGTAGGAATTATTTCCACTGCGCTCCTTTAAATACAGAAAGACGTCTTTAAGAATACATTCCTTCAAACGTATGTAAACATAGAGGATGTAAATCAGGAAAAAAAAAAGTAATCCCATAACAATACATCGTTGTCTATGAGCCCTGCGTTTTAACGCAGTTTAAACTTCAAGATTAAATCACATTCCAAATACTTGTTCTTTAGGCAAAGAACAAACTAAACGGCAATTATGAGACTCGAAACAAGAGAGGCAACTCGCCAGGTTATGCTCTGCAGGGACCACTATTCTGTGATTTTCAATAATGTAATAGGTGGGTTTCTCAGAATGCCAATGGTGGGTGTATTTCCAAAATCCAGCAGAGACAGTAACATGTCAGTTTTATTAAATAAATTGTGTTAGCTGTGAAATTACAGGCGATCGTGCTTTTATTCTCGCCTAAGACCACAGCAGCAGCTGACTTTTCAGCACTGCGATTGCACGGGCTAACCTGATAGCTGTTAAACTATGTAAAGAAATAGAATAGCGCAAAAAGCATTTTTCTATTACAGGTCAGCGGGTTTCGTTCATGACAGCCACCGCTGGTGTCATTTCGACTGCCCCCCGGTCTTCATACCTGCAGGATCACGGAGCGGATAAGTGCGTTGACGGGCCCCGTGAAAGATTCGGTCACCCCGACGCCTTGAAAGCACCACAGTACGATGCCTCCTTTACTGAAAATGGCGAAGAAGTCCAGCATCTTGCCACTGAGTGCCTACTGCCTATCTCTATTAGGAAAGAACACAAACAGCAACCAATATGGTGAAATAGAAACAGAAAATAAATAACCGGCAAGACCTCTATGTGATCGACAGACAACCCTCCTTCCAAGCCAGATGCTCGGAAACTCCGCTTTCGACACGTCAGTTGCCCAGTGTAAGGAAATGACGTCAGATAAAGGCGACGCGCCAGTCACGTGATCAGGGAGGACTCCGATTGGCTGGCACTGATTCGTACGATGATGAGAGTTTTATCGACCGATATATCCATGCAGCAGTCACTTCGACAATTGACATATTTTACCTTAGCATATTTTACATGATAATATGCATATTTTCTATGTGAGTGTGGCGTTTACATATCCCCCCGTTTACTCCGGTTTCGTCCCGCAGCCCAAAGACACGGTTAGGCTAATTAATGTCTAATAAAATTGCACGTATGATTATGTGTGTAAATGATCTTAGGGGTGTACTCCTGCCCTATTCCCCACTACTCCCAAGGATAGGGTCCAGCACCCCGCCGCCCCCCCCCCCATATTCCGGTGACCCTGCTCTGGATTGTTTGGAAAATGGATACACATACATCAATTCAATAACTGATTATCCAAGTAGGATTGCAGTGATTCATGGATTATGCACAGGATACAAGGCAGGCCACTGGAGGAAACCATGGTCCCTGGCAAAAATCCATGCAAACAGAGGGAGAGAGCAAGTATGCAAACTGCGCAAATGCTATGCCACTGATGGATTTAAAACTTTATAACAACCACTGAGGGAAGTAGAAATATGCTGACTTCAGTCACTGAGATTCATGCACATTAAATGCACAAACAAATATTTAAACAGCAATTCTTCAATGTCATAAATTTACGTCTGGTCATGATCCCAGGGAACTCTAGCTGTTATGCACTGTAAAATATAAATTGACTGATTTACATTATTTAAAACAAAATACAAAGACTGTGTTCTGCTAAATTTACATTTATTTGCCAAGCACGAGGTCTGGCTAAAAATCAACGTTAAGTATCTTGGTCAAGGGTACAGCGGGACATCTTCCACAGCAACCTTGGGGTGTATATTCTTAATTAATGGTAAGTCTCAGTAGATGCTGTAGGAAAGGGATCGATTGATGCATATGTGACGCATCTATTGTACTTTCTTCAGTCATTCACAAGGGGGCGCAAAGAGCACAAAAGCCGTCGTAAATAAACGTATTTGTACTATAACAAACCTAAACCACAATTTTGTAAATTTCATTCAGCACCTTTTCAAACCACAGGGAACATTTCAATCCGCAGAGGTGAGTGAATAGTCTGATTTTTAATGGGGTCAGATACTCGCCATGGAGATGGTTACCATTCAAAATAGAAAGGAAAATCACCTGGACGGAGAGCTGCCAGGACACCCAGAACAGACCCCAGTGCAAGGGATTATGGGCGTTACTCCTCTCTTAGTGTTTGTGCCCTGCAACTTCTTGTAAGCTACTTTTCAGTTGAAATCTGATTTTTATCTATTGCTATATTTCCTCCTGTACAGTATTATGAGTACTATACCAAACTCTTTTCATTCTTCGTGTAAAAAAATGCCTGTGTGTGTGTGTGTGTGTGTGTGTATATATATATATATATATATATATACACACACACACACACTATATACAGCCCTCTAAAATGTCTGGATTTTAGCTCCCATAAATTTACCAGTAATTTAAGTGAACCTAATTGGCCTGTAGTTGGCAGTTTATTGGTTTGACGTTACATTGTCCATTTTCCAGTCTGGAAAAAGATATGGAGACTATGAATAATCTGCCAGCAAGACAATATACCACACACACACACACACACACTGCCTCGTTCCTCCATGGATGGGGGTTTGAATCCTGCTCTATGCGTGTTGAGTTTTAATGTCATCCCATCCAGGCATCTGCTTTCCTCCCACAGACCAAAGACACATAGTCACCCTATTTGGTGCCACTAACTTGCCCATCTGTGCAGAATATGCCCCTGCTTGGTACCCTGTGTCAGTGTCTTCGGGGAGCTCCCTGCTAGACAGACTCCAGAACCCCCCCCCCCCCCCCCCTTCCGTGACCCTGACCAAGATAAGCAATAAAAAGATGTGTGGATTATTTGTTTTAAGGTGAACTTTACTCCATCCTCAGGTAGTAGAAGATAGTGAAGTATTATAATTTGGAATCGTAACACTGTAACTTCGTAACACATTATCCTGTATGACTTCTGCTTCAGTAAGTTTGTTTTCAGGCACTTCATGTCTTTAGTGACATATCAGTCTCAGGTACTATATTCACTTCTGCTACGCAACATTCATCGATCAGTTCAAGAAGAGGAACACTAATGATGCCCTTTTTATTTATTTCTGCTTCTTGGTCCTGCAGTGGAGATGGTCACCTTTATTTGGATACACTTTGCATCATCGTTTGATAGGACACCCTTTGCGTTGACAATACAACTCAGTTTTGCAGATGTTACACTCAGGCTGAGCTAATGCATAGCCTTTGGTACACCAACTCAGCCGCAAGGAAAGGAGTTTATTTGTCTGTCAAATTATACAACCTGCATATAAACAGGAGTGCTACCTAAGATAGTAGTGTCAAGGTGTGGAACTGAAATATTATTTGGTGTCACAAAATGACTGCAGCCTGCACTTAGGTTATCTGCATATGTATATAGTATATACTGTGAAGGTCACTGACTTCATATATCCATCCATCCATCCATCCATCCATCCATCCATCCATCCATCCATCCATCCATTTTCCGCTTATCCTACTGGGTCCGGAGCCTATTGACTTCATATATATGCAATAATTATCATCTTGGCACTTTGCCCCATTGCTCTATGGTCTTTTGGCTCAAGTCCTTACTATACATACTGTGCTTCATTGATGATTTGTACATTTGCTATACATGTTTTTTTTGCTGTATGTCTGCTCTGTATAAGTACATTGAGCACAAGGGGAAAAAACAGAGACAAATTCCTTGTATGTGAAAACATACTTGGCCTATAAAGCTGATTCTGATTTGTTATTCATTGAGCGTACACCAAAATGAAGCGAATGGGATTTATAAAGCAGAACGTCGACATCAATGCAAGCTGCAGACTAGGCCTCCAGTTGGTTCCTTGTGTCTTTGGAGATGCACTGCGAGCATTAAAAACATGCCACACAGGGGTAAGTCAGAAAATAAGGCGAAAAGTATTCTGGGAGGTGCTGAGACGTTTTCAGTAGCAACATCAGGCTACAAATCGGGGGCTGTTTGTTTTGAAATCGACATGTTTGCTCTGTGCATGGAATTTGCATCTTCTCGCTGTGATTACATTCACCTAAGGTATTCTAGAAGCCCGAATGTCCTAGTAATACCTCAACCCTAATTGGTTACATGGTTGATGTGGTTGATGAAAAGTATTGTAACGATCTTTGTAGATGAAACTGTTGTTGAGCCAAAAGCAGAACAGGACAGTTTAATGTGGTAGTTGGTAGCAACATCAGTAAATCAACAGTAGAGGTTCTGCCTTGTCTTTTCCCACTTACTGTGATGATATGATAGTAGAGTAGACTGGCACTAGTTAGGTTAATGCCACAATAGTTAGTGCAACTTGTACCCGGAGCCAAGCATATTACCTAGAATGTTCTTACTGTATTGAATGTTCATAGTCTTCTCTTTCCAGTTCTAATTCGGGATATTGATATTGTTCAGCTAGCTTTCTCCCTAATTTTTCCATTCTAGACTCATTCTAAAGGTCATGTCCGCACAGACAATTTGTGCTTCGAATGGCAATATGCTTCATGGAAATTTCCCCCGAAGCAGAGGGAAGTTGTCCAGATTGCCAGCAATCCTAAAGGGTTAAGTGTCCAGCTCGTGAGTCTTGTGTACATGCAAGGTAGACCACGGCTGTACAGGCAAGTTGTCTGTATGCTGGTATGCCAAGCCAGAACCATTATGGGAGTGGGCTGCAAGGATTTGTCCATATAAACAGTGACGGTTCCAACACAAGAAAATGCACAGAAACAAATGAGATGTAGCGTAACACTTTACTTGAGGAGGCTTAAATGTTTAGTAGTAACCCAGTTGTACAAATCATGAACAAATACAGTAGGTACATGAGATAAAAGATACATCATGTTTCATTAAACATTCACTGATGCTGGCCTTGAGGTCACTTGAGGTCAGTATTTGTATTATTCATTATTTGTTCCATCGGTCACAAACACAAACATTTACAGAATTAACAGATATAGTAAGAAATTTAGTAACTGCCTGACATAAATGATGCTTCACAACTCATTGATGAAGAGCCTTCTGTATTTCCTGTAGCCTACATTGGTTAGTTAAACAAATACCTAATAGATACTGCAGTAAAAACAAATGGAACAGAACTCAAAATTCACTACAAACAACACGTTTATAAGCTGCTCAGCTTGCTGTTTGGAGTTCTTGGTAATGCTAAAATGCTGAAAATAAAGTTATGATTATGCTAACATTGTGTCTAGGTCAGGGGTCTCCAACTCCGGCCCTGGAGAGCTACTGTCCAGTAGGTTTTCTGTCCCACTTGGCTTCTGATGAGCCACACCTGCTCCTGGTATTTACCTGAGAACAGGTGTGGCTCATCAGAAGCCAGGTAGGATAGAAAACCTACTGGACGGTAGCTCTCCAGGACCGGAGTTGGAGACCCCCGGTCTAGGTTGAAGTAGGAGTATTATAGATCCATATGGCAAATTGTTCCAAATAAATGTACTACTCAGAAGTGCTCATTTGCAATCTCTGAGCTACTGGCTTTTCCTCAACATCCGATTGCTCCTCTGATACAGGCTCAAACACATATGGTTGGATGCCTAAATGCTCCATGTGTCACCTCATGTGTAGTGATCTATGTTGGTTTTGTGTGAGCCATTGCAGTGCCTCACTGTAAACCAGCCAATCAGAGGAGAGCTCATGAACATATTAATGATTCCACCAAATAGGGGAAATCTGCCTGTTTTGTTCAAGGGCTAAATTATATGGTTGTAAATGGATCTGTGACACCACTTCTGGACATTTCTGGACCAAACCAAGTCCACATACCTTCTGTTTAGGGACATATGGGAGGTATTTTCTGCAAAAAATAAAATTAAAATGATAAAATGAAAATACAGTCTCCACTTTGGCATTTAGTTTTCAGTCTTGCGCAAAAATCTTGCCAAAATGAAAATTAAAAGGAAATTTGCATTTTAATTTTCCATTCATATATGAGTCAGATTCAAATTAAATTAGATTCAAATTAAAAAATAAAATTAAAAGACTATTTGTCTTTTCATTTTCTTGGCTGACTTTTCATTTCTTGCTCTGCTTTTTCATATTCAAGTTCACAACATGCAAATATATGTTAATTGGGGATGGGAGGGGCGGAGCTTTGGATCACTGCTACGCTTTCTCACTGTGTTTGCGGATTCTGCTGTCGTTGTGTTTCTTGTATATGGTCACCCGTGTCACCCAAACCTATGGCAAATTCACGCGCAGCTTTAGTTAGCTACTTATTTGCAACTTCCGATTCATTAAGCTTCTTATTCGCAGCGTCCTGTTTCGCGTAGTAAGTTATTCCCAGCTTCATTAGGGGAAGCGTTCGCAGGCGCACATGCTGCAAAGTTTTTAGTTAAAATAGACACCAGAGAACACTTTGAAAAAAAATGCATTCTATGGCACCTTGAATTGATTTATCGGTGGCACATTTAAATATAATGCCATAATATAAAAATCATCTGCAAGATCTACAAGGACTGTCAGCAGCAATAGCAATTGTCTAGAACAGAGGGTCTATGTAAATGCAAATTTGCTGATAGCAAAGTCTTCATTGTATCTTTATATTCAGTATGTCTAACATCTCAGCACAAAGAACCAGGCTTTTCATGAGTTGTTCTGACTTGTCCTGAATGCAGTAATATAAAGTATATTGCCAAAAGTATTGTGGCACCTGCCTTTACACACACATGAACTTTAATGACATCCCATTCTTAATGCATACTGTAGGTTTTAGTATGGAGTTGGCCCATCCGTTGCAGTTATAACAGCTTCAACTCTTCCGGGAAGGCTGTCCACAAGGTTTAGGAGTGTGTTTATGGCAATTTCTGACCATTCTTCCAGGAGAGTATTTGTGAGGTCAGGCACTGATGTTGGACAAGAAGGCCTCTATTCCCACAAAGCTGGGAGCATGAAATTGTCCGAAATGGCTTCGATTGCTGCAGCATTCACTAGAACTAAGGGGCCAAGCCCAACCCCTGAAATACAACCCCACACCATACTCCCCCCTCCACCAAACTTTACACTTGGCACAATGCAGTCAGGCAAGTACCATTTTCCTGGTAACTGCCAAACCCAGACTCGTTCATCCCATTGCTTGACAGTGATTCGTCACTGCAGAGAACACGTCCTCACTGCCCTAGAGTCCAGTGGTGGTGTGCTTTACACCACTGCATCCGATGCTTTGCATTGCACATGGTGATGTAAGGCTTGGGTGCAGCTGCTCGGCCATGGAAACTCATTCCATGAAGTTCTCTACACACTGTTCTTGAGCTAATCTGAAGGCCATGTGAAGTTTGGAGGTCTGTAGCTATTGACTCTGCAGACAGTTGGCGACTTCTGCACACTGTACGCCTCAGCATGCGTTGTCCCCGCTCTGTGATTTTATGTGGCCTATCACCTCGTGGCTGAGTTGCTGTTGTTCCCAATTGCTTCCACTTATAATGCCACTAACAGTTGACCATGGAATGTTTAGTACCAAGGAAATTTCATGAGTGGACTTATTGCACAGGTGGCATCCTATCACGGTACCACGCTTGAATTCACAGAGCTCCTGAGAGTGACCCATTCTTTCGCACATGCTTGTAGAAACAGTCTGCATGCATAGGTGCTTGATTTTATACACCTGTGGCTAAGGAAGTGATTGGAACACCTGAATTCAGTGACTTGGAGGGGTGTCCCAATACTTTTGGCAATATAGTGTAGTTATCAGAGAGACATTACAGTATAAAAAAATGTGAGTACTCTACACACAACTCTTATGAAATAAGCACCTATCTTTGTTTTTGTTACAGTCCAGTTACTTTGCTGTGAAAGAATGATTCAGCTGCACCAACAGAGGTCTCTAAAAGAAAATATCCAAAAGGGTCACCTGTATGAGTTTGTGCTTGTGTGTGCTTGCATAGATCAGATTTGGCGTCCAAAATGTCCCCAAAATGCGGTAAAATCTGAAACTTCCTTACTTTTTGGGACATTTTTCAGCTCGCCATTTGGATAACCTCAATTTTATAAAAATCTGTGAATGCAATCAAAAATGTTAAAATGCCAAAAGTCTTGTATTTTGTTTGGTTACTTACGGTTAAGGTTAGGCCTGGATAGGAGTTAATTGGGATTAGGGTTTTTCCCATAGAAATGAATGGAAGGTCCCCATTTTGACAGGTTCGCCAACATGTGTGTGTGCGTATCAAACCGTCCACATCACAGGGTTTAGGGGTGCAGACCCCCGCGAACTGGAAAAGATATATAAAAGAAAAAATAACAATTGATTTTTGAAAGACAGTCCACAATGATTCAATGGGTACAACTGTTACCTCATACAGTCACCTGACAGTTTCGGTCTAGCGTTAGGTGTCTGCTTGTTCAACATTATAGTGAAAGGAAGGAACCTTTATTGAAAATTACAGGTAATATCCTGATATTATATTGCGGTCACGGTTAAATAATTTTTCAATGGAATCTGTTAGCTGACATTTGGTAAATGCATCACATAGCCATAGCGAGTGGCTGTCCTAAACATCTTAACGCTACTAGTCTGCTAGCAACTGAGATATTTATTTCAAATTCAAATTTTATTTGTCACATACACAATCATACATAGTATGACATGCAGTGAAATGTGTTTGCAGTGCCCGACCTATTAATAATAAGATAGAATACGAAAATAAAAATAGAAGATAAGAATGAAATGTAGTATAATGAAATGCAAAGTTAAAAATATAAACTGTAATAATAATAGAATATAGAGATAAAAATATAAAAAATATAAAGAGAGTTAAGAATAAAAATAGAAATGGAAATATGTACAAATACAATAAAATGTGCAATTAGCAGCAATATTTATATTTATTTATAATTGTTTTCTAATTTCATTGATTGCGGAGAGTGCTGAGTCATTAGTAATATGCTAATATTCATGCGCCTTTGCTTGTCTGGGGCAGTATTTGTGTTGTAAATGCAAATGTCAGTGCAGCGTTTCCCTAGCTACATCACAGACCTGGCGTAGCCCCTCTAGGCTGGAGTATATACCGCCAGTTTGACAGATTGAATGAAGAAACACTGTTTCGTTTTGTTGATTTAAGCTTGAAGTAAAAAAAATAATTAACAATTCACATTAAATCCTTTTAAACAATCTGCAATTCTTTTTTTAAAAAAAACAACAAAAAAAAAACAACTGATGTCAGGACTTGGCTTCCAGTTGCTCTTTCATGGAAAGATCATCTACTAGCTCAGTGGTCTCATGAAAAATGCCACTGTGGAAAGTCTGTGAAGTTAGACTACACACATCTTTGAAGGACCGTAGGAGGGGCTAGGCGGCGGTCTGGGATGAGTGAATCACGGTGGGTTTCTTAAAGACCGCGTAAATGTTTAGAAGAGGCGCACAAAGGAAGGTGGGCACTTAGCAGTGTTAAAAGAACTGGAAGGGATCACATTCTGGACACTTGAATGAGCTCGTTTGTCCTACAATATCCAGGTGTATAACTATAGGAGCTGGATGTTGAAGTTGGACTGTGAAGAAGCACGAAAGGAAGACTGAAATTTTTACATTTTTAAAACACGATAAACGACAAGGGTATGGTATGGTCGCTCAGCTGCTAGCACTGTGCATAACACTCCGAGCTGGCAGACTGAATCCTGTCCTGGCTCAGCGTGTGTTGAGAGTCTGCACATTCTCCCCTGTTTTTTGCAGGATTCCTTTGGGTACCTAGATTTCCTCTAAAATTCCAAAGAGATGCAGTTCATTTATGTCAGCATGTATACAGAAGAATTTTGTCTACGTAGGCATCAGTAACAGTACTTTAATAACAGGTCTAATAATAACTAGCTGTATGCATTTATTATTAGCAATGACTAAGTGACAATTAATATTTCTATTTATAAACGTGTTACTCGATTTGTCGGCACGATTTAAAAAACTTATATAGGTGCTTCGTATGTCCAGGAGGAAATTGTGAAACCGACTTTATTCATTTCTTTGAGATAAATGCATTGTCACTCAGCACAAAAGTTTGATTTGTTTGTGAATTAGTTATCGATAAATAGCGAACAAGATAGGGTCATTACTTTTGTTTCCATTTGGTACGTGGCTAATCATGTTAGTTCTTTTAAGCTGACTTTTAAACGCCTTGAAAAGAAAACGTGGGATTTAGGGTTAATTGTACAGTTGCTGTTGGAACCGCACCCGTCAGAATCTGTAAACGTAGACCTGCTATAAGAACAATGAAAATCCATACTGTAAGTTAGCATGTATACCTCCATTACCTTCCATAATCCACTAAACACGTGACACAAGTTTCATTGCATTAAATGTATGCATCCTGTAATATAGGCCTATACATATGTTGTAGAGAAGAAACCTTCATGATCACAGAGCAAGATCACCCAAAAACTACACTTTTACAGCAAATTAACGACCACATCAGTATCATCCACCCCTGACCTATAGGAAAATAATAAGACTCCATACATCCTGTAATAACAGTAGCGGTGCAAATCAGATTTTAACAACTTCCTTCAAAATTCCCATCCAGCCCATTTTGTAAGTAGGCGAAAGAATTGAGTTTTAAGCCACTATTTGGCCCCATCCAGAGTTGGGTTTTAATCCAGTGACCCGTCCCATTCATTCGGAAAGACCGAAAACATTGTCTTGACAATTTGTTGCGTGTTAATTAAAATGCTGTTGAAATCGCACAAAGAAGCTTTCAATTAACCGTAATATTTCCTCCTACATATTTTTATTATGAGTAAGGCACGTTTTCGGAACCACACCACCAGTACTTCATCACTCACATCGCATAAAGGCATTTCAGTTGTGCGTTTTAAATTTAGGTTCCCTGGCATCTGCGCATGCGCCAGAACATGTTCCGAAGGAGTGTGTCGTATGTGAAGCATATGGCACATTTATTTAATTGCAAGTATTTGTGATCGTAAGTATTTTTTTAAGTTGTTGCATAGTCGAATAACGTTGCGTTTTAACACGAACAGAGGTGAGGTTCCGAAGTTCAGCGTTGCGTTTGAACAAGCAAACATATCAAAGTATTCTCCTCCTCCTTCTTCTCAGTCTGGGGGACACTATGCACCAACTTTCTTCAAAGTAATACTTCAGCTGCGGCTCCCCTTCCATGCAAAGATGTGCATCGCCGGTGAGTTTGCTCAATCAGTGGAAGACACTGTCTTTTTTTTTGTTAAATAACGTGTTTTCCCGCGGACCGCCTTTAAACAGTAAGGAAACAAAGATGCGATGCCTTGTTACTCCTTGGCTCCGGCGCCTCTTGTGTGTTTCAGCTTGTAAGCGGATCATCCGTGTCTGTACGAGCAATTTCCGAAGAAAACGAGCGTCAAGCCCCTTATATATCGTTATATATATGTATTTTTGCGACGAAAAGGGTCCATTTTGGGATTTGGGATTTCGTTATATAACAGGCGATGCAGTTTTTGCAGTTAAACTGAGTCAGGTTTTCGTATTACGTGTCTATTGTGAAACGCTTTAGAAGTCATTTATAATCTTTTTTTTTGTAGTTTAAAAAGAACAACAGGCCGGGCATTCGTGCTGTATGTAGCCTTGTATATTCGGGTTTTTATTTTTTATGAGAAGTAACTTTTGCGGATGCAGGCTATAAGTTTACAGTAGTAAAGTAATTTGACATACCGCTTCTATGAACAGCACATTTAAACTTAAAAGGATACTTGTGTTTATGATGAGAGGGTTTAAGGGATTTCAATATATCTTTAACAATCGTGCTTTACCACAAGTTATTAGCGGATACCTTCACGCGTGCCTGAGTGCATTTTTATGTAACACTATCAGCTTTGAACACATGCTGCGCAGTGAGTGTTGCTTCACAGTCAGATGTTTACACACAAAATCAACTTTTTTGAACAGGACAGGACATTTCGTAGGACGGAGGCGTTTTAGACGCATGAAATACATGCCCCGATCAGCAATTTTGTGTTCCGGAGACCATATGTCGTTTATGCCGAACCCGACAAGTTGTAACTGGTAATTGTTTGTTTTCTTAAAAAAAAAAAACACAGCGTCGTGTACATCTGATGGCACCAAAATGGACACGCCGCTTAGACACGACCATGTCGTAGCAGAAACACACCTTATTCGTGGTTTTAATGAAAGATGAACACAGATTCATGACGTATTTATAAACTGGTTGAGGTAGGCTTATAACAAGATGGTGATAACGTTTTCATTTTTTAATTTAAAATGTATGGATTTAAAATGTACATATGCCTTGCTCTGAATGAATTCTTGCAAATGTGATTTGATGTTAGAAGTGTGTGTTAGGGAGAGGGAAGAGTGTGTGTTTTGGTCAGACTTATTACCTTGGGAACAATTATGTCAGTAGTTGGCTGGATTTACTAATCTGCCGCTCAGACTGTTTAATGAATATTGCTTATGAAAAGTGGAAAATTAAATGGCTGGTTTTCCTGCACTAATTTAATAGAGCACCCCTCATCATCTATATAAATATTGCCTGTAAAGAGTATGTGTGTGTGTAATATATATATATATATATATATATATATATATATATATATATATATATATTATATGTATTATATATATGTATTTTGAATTCTTTTGGTATTGTGAAAACCTCCTCTGTTTTTATCTTCTTTGTCGTAGTGCAATAACCCTGACTCTTGTGCATCCCCTGAATTTTGTAAGGGCTGACAGTGTTTACAGTAGATAAGTTCCCAAGATGTAAATAGACTGACATACAGGGTTCATGGGATACTCTGATAACAGTGTACTGAGGATCGCCTGCAAATATGTAGATACAGAGACTCTTAAATGACAGTTGAACGTTTCTGAAAGGGGAGCGGAGTGAGTAGCAGTCATTTGTGGTATTAGGAGTGACTTGATAGGGGGTGAAGCCTTCGGAACTACATCTGTTATGACACAGTTTCCTCCACCAGCTCAGCATTTGTTTGATGCCGAAGCTTTTTTTTGTCATTGCAATACATCTGTGTCACTCTATACATCGCCGTGATGTTGGATTGTGTGTCATGTCAGATCAGCAGTACATCGATTGCGCATTTTGAATTCCCCTGGGAATAAGTTCTCATTTCTCCTTTGTTGGAAAAAAAAATGCATGGTTTAAAACTGCAAGGTTATCTACTGCAGTGCACTTTAATGTAAGCGAAAGCAGAAAAGGTAGATATCCTGTTCTTCAGCATGTATAAGTAACAGTATGTATGTGAAGGCCAACATGTTTCAGTTTGTCTGTCAATCATGGTGAGAAGATGCAAGGTATGGTCTGGGTCCCACACTGCGCCCCCCTGATATAATGGTAGGGGAAACACTGAGCGTAGATCAGGGCAAGGCATCCCTGATCCTAGAGTCCCAGCATCCTACCCGGTCTCTGATGACCCTCACCTGATCTCAGGCTCATCTAGTAGGATAAGTTGGATCGAAAACCTCCTGGATTCCAGCAGTCCAGGATCAAGGTAGCCTGCCCCTGGTATTGCATCATAGAACAGCAGGGTCAGTAGACTGACAGACTCAAACAAACAAATGTGAAGTGACCAGTGCCAGGGGGACCTATTTGAATGCTGGGGTAGGTCGTAAGGGGGGCAGCATGGGGGACGTAGCTGTTGCCAAACCTGGCAGAACTGTCTCTGATGCTTCTGCTAGAGAGGAGCAGGAGTCTTCCACGATGCTAGAGGCTTTGTGGGTGCAGAGTTATTATTATTATTAAGTGCTGCATGCACTATCCATTACAGGGACTTGTGTTTTGGTCCTTGCAATCCCCAAACCAAACCATGATGCTGCCGCTCAGAACAGTCTGAAGGCATGTTGTTAGTTATTGGGGGGGGGGGGGGGGGGTGACAATGGGATAAGCTGTGTCTCGTATAGGTTGAAAATGGGACACAGAATTTTATTTATATTTTATTTATACATCCCGCGACATGTTTTTAATTTATTATGTTTGACCAGCAGATCAGTGTTTCGTTTTCCACAAAATATAAAACTATGTAACGTTATTCCAGTAGTCAGCACCAGCAACATAGCCAACACTGGCTATGGTAGACAAAAGTGTATTGGCTATCAGTATCGGTCAGAATTTCCATATCTGCGCACCACAAAAAACAAAATGAAAGCCTGAGCACACAAGAGAAGACCTTTACGTTGAATTCTGGAGATTGAATTTTCCGATGCCAAAATATGGTGATGCAAGCAAAAAAAAATAATTCATTAATGCATTTAGTCTGATTGATACAAAATAATTCCATCCAGCATTTTTTTTCCTCTGCAACTCCTTTTTCTTGTACTTCTGCTTTCAAGTTGGTACTGGGGACATGTGGTCAGTCAGTCAGCAAAGTTTATTGGTATGAGCCCCACCTCTAGTTCCTTTTTGAACAAATAGTTCCTACTATAGAGCAGAACTTGGAGGACCAAAAAAAAAGGACCATTAACTACCTCCTAGGATCTACAATCGGGTTGTGGGAACGATGCTGCAATTTCTGCTGCAATCATACTCATCACTTCTCTCCACCATAAAAGAGCAAACCGATATGAGAAAAGCGCCCATAAAAGAGAGTTTCTTCTGCTCTCTTGCATTTATCTGCCCACATAACTCATTATGCTCGATTTAACTGCTTAAGGATTGTAAACATTAGACTAGCATGATAACCTGTAGGTACAGAACAGATGGTAGGCCGCAGGAACATCTAACTATTTGTTTTCCCTCTTGTAACCAGGCAGGATTCTGTTCTATATATAATAACTTGGATTTACTTGGGAATATTGCATTATCAATGTCTGTAATAGTCTAATTAGTACCGGTACTGAAGAAATGTGGCACTTCAGTGCCTTTTCAGTACTAGTATCCAATGCAATACTACTTCAGACTAATTTTTCTACTGGTAGTACTGGTACTCCTCACTGAAAATTTTAGGAATATCAGCGCAAAGTTTTGGCGCACCACTTAAATCAACATCCAACGCAACACATTCATATTTTTTTCCCATCTTAACTGTATTACTGATAAATGCTTTGACAATGAATATACAATTTATAGAAATAACAATGTGTTATTTTATTTTAAAGCAAAAAGTCACAGAGTGAAGTAGTGCTTAAGAGAAAAAAAAGCATTAAATTAAATGGTGTTTTTTTAAACATCAAATAATACTTTATGTTTACCTTTGTAAATTTATGTGGTCAGCTGCTCTTCCGCCAGTGCATCTGTCACTGCATAGTTTCTGCTATGTAAATTCAGGCTGTTATTGTGCTGTTGAGTGTTTCATGGGGCATTTTTCCACCCAAATTCAGGAACCTAGTTCCTGGTTCTGAGTTCCAGAGCCATTTCGACTGGCAGCTTTTGTAGCTTCTGGCCACTTTCGTTTATTGCTTTTCCACTGTACAACAGGAACTGGGACCTTCAGGCTAAACAAGCATGGGAGACGCAAAAAGGTTGTAGGTTAAACTTCACACGTAATTTCATAGGAAACTACTCCGTCACCCCAAAACAGTGGAGGATGAGCAAGTTGTTTTGTTAGATGTTTATTAGTTACTAGGTCTTTTATTTATATGACCTGCGACATGTGTTTATAATTCATTATTAAATCTGGCCAGCATATCGATCTTTAATTTACCACAGAATAAAAAAAAAACTATGTAATGTTTTGATAATAAGCACTGCGAAGTTTCACTGTCGGCACCATGCGTTATTACGCATAAATATTTTGGTTATCAGTCAAATTTCAGAATCAGAATCAGAATCCTTTTTATTAGCCAAGTATATTTCCATACAAGGAATTTGCCTTGGTGGTGCTTTTAGAAGACATTACAAAAAACAATTATCAAAGGTATGTACAGAAAGTAATAATCACTAGATTGGCAATTGGGTAATGTGATAATTATATGGTAATTTTTAACAATAGCAGTAATGATGATAGTGATATGATTAAACATGTAATATGTATGTGTATGTATGCACATAGTAATAATTGTAGTATAAATATTAAACTATATTTTACAATGCTGTGAAGACAGTTTTAGACTACGCCGTGATTTGCGATTGAGTAAGTGATTACACAATCAGCTGAAATTTCATATCCTGTCTGATGCAAGAACTGTTCAGATCAGCAGTAAAATTGAACCATTTATTTTCGCAAGTATATAAAATGTTTGTATCATAATGTAATCCTGAAGCGTCACGGAGTGGTCAAATCACTCGTAGTTTATCTTGTTTTGACTGCAAAAAAGTTCATATTATGAACACACATTTGAATTTAATAACTGTAGTTTTAACAATTTTTTTTTTACATTTTAGGTATATTTTATGTAACATTACTTGTTACACTGTGGGAATCTGGGGTTTCACTGAGTATGAAGCCAAAATCTATTCTTACCCGTTGTTTAGAATTATTATTAGGCCTATATGGTATGTTTGGTATCTCTATTAAATTGATTAATTATAATCATGTTAATTCATGTATTGAAAGGAGTTTGACAGTAGTCAGTGTTTAGTACTGCTGTAAGGTAAACACTACCAGGTTACAAAATGGTTAACAATTGAGAATATTCATTCATAATTTAGAAAAGTAATCAAAAAGTAATCCAATGTAATTAGTTACATTACTTTCATATAGTAATTGAAATAGTTAAACTACTATTACATTTTAAATAGAGTAACTTGTAATTGTAACGAATTACATTTCCAAAGTAACCTTCCCAACACAGATGTGGTGAGCAGGGTGAGATGGGTCCTCAATGATTTTTTTATGCTCGTTTCCTGGTTCTGGTGATTAATCTTAGTTCAATTGAACCTTTATTTAACCAGGTTTGTCCCTTTGAGATCACAGATCTCTTTTTCAAGGGAGACCTGACCAAGGTAGCAGCAACACAGTGTTAGTGCAGAGTCTTACATAATATTACAAAAACATAATCAGAATATACATTTACATACAGACACCCTAGTCTCCAGAGTCTTTACAAGAGTTTTAAATTCCTTCAGGGGTATTAAGTTGTGCAGACGGAGTTCAGCTTGAAGTCTGTTCCATGTGTCAGGTGCTGAAAACCTGAAGGCTTTCTTTCCCAGTTCAGTTTACTTTAGGAACAACCAGATTTAGAAAGTCCATCGAGCGAAGATTACGACGTCCTTGCTTCCAGGTCAGGAATGATGATAAATAGGAAGGAAATTTACCCAGAGTGGCTTTGTAAATGAACATATAACAGTGAGTGAGGCGACGAGCTTGTAATGAAGACCAATTTACTTTGGCATAAAGCACACAGTGATGAGTTAGAGAACCGCTTTTTGAAATGAACTTCAGTGCTCCATGATACACACTATCTAACATGTGCAAACAATGAGCAGATGCATGCATGTACAGTACATCACAAGTGGATGATAGGTAAAAACGTTGATTCAACTAGTTTTAATTTTACATAGAAAGAAAAGCACAATTTGTTTCTATAATAGAATCCTAAAAGGGATTTCAGCTTTTTTTGTTATATACTTAATATGTTTCTTACAAGACAGGTGGTCGTCAATGAAAAGTCCTAGATATTTTAAATTAGACACCAATTCTATTTGTTGACAATCTCTTGTTAAAATTTTTCCAGCTAATGTTAATCTGTTTTTGAAGTGGTGAAGAACATGTTTTGTTTTGTCAGCATTTAAACTGAGTTGTAGATGACAAAGTTGTTCTTGCATTTTGTCAAAAGCATCTTGAAGATATTTAAAAGCCTTTGCGGGAGTAGGTGCAGAGCAGTAGATGAAAAGTTGAAAAGGTGAAAAGTTGAGTTTGGAATGTTCCGTCCCAGGTTATTTATATATATGCTGAACAATAATGGGGCAAGAATCGAACCTTGTGGGACCCCCTTACGAATATGCAATAAATCTGAGGTAGAACCTTCTGGTTGAACTGCCTGGGTTCTTCCTGTGAGATAGTTTGCAAACCACCCAACTGTTTGTTTGGAAAAACCAATATCTATAAGACAATTAATCAAAATTTTATGATCAACAGTGTCAAAGGCTTTAGATAAGTCTAAAAACAAAGAAAGGCAACATTGTTTGATATCAAGGGCTTTTATGATGTCGTTTATGACCTTCATCACAGCAGTGGTAGTGCTATGATTTTTACGAAAACCTGATTTCGTAATGTAAACTGTGATGTAGAGTGTCTGGAGGGTAGGCAGGTTACAGCCGATCATTCGCTCTGTTGAGTGGATGATGTGTTGCAGTCTGGCCTTGTCTCCTTCAGTGGCTGATCCAAACCAGACTGAGATGGAGGAGGTGAGGATGGACTCGACTGCAGCATAAAACTGGACCATCGTAGACTGAGAGAGATGGTGCATTTTTAACTGCCTCAGAAAGTAAATCCTCTGCTGGGCTCTCTTTGTGATGGAGGTGATGTTGAGCTGCCATTTCAGGTCGTGGGAAATTGTAGGCCCTAGGAATTTAAAAGATTCAACAGTGCTGACAGTTGAGCCTTGTATGGTTATGGGTGGGACACTAGGTGGGGGATTTCGCCTAAAGTCCACCACCATCTCAACAGTTTTTTGGGCATTAAGTTCCCGGTTATTTGAACAACACCATGTTGTCAACTGCTTGATCTCCTCTCTGTATGCTGACTCGTCGCTGTGTTGGTTTGAGAATGAAGCATGGATCCAATTACCTGATCTGTACCACCTGCCCAATTTGCACCTAGCATGTTTGCACCGCATCATATTTTCAGTCTATTTTACTGTCTATATTTACAGCAAACTTCGGGGTCCACTCTATTGTTTAGCGAGAACTGGTATTAATGATTCCACTGCCTGAAAAAAAATCTGTTTTCTTTGCTTGCCATTTTAAGTATTTACCCCCCAGTTGTTTATTTGCAGTTTTTGGATCAACAGGATTACGTAAGCATCCCATACCTGAAACTTTAGTATATATTTTCATTGTTTGAAATTGCTGCTATCCAGCGACATGGCTTTTTGGTATACTAACTTTGGTTCACTCTGAACTGAAGGGACATATACGGGCTCCCCACTGTGACTGGGTTTCTAACGAGACCCATAATCATGCACTCAGACAGAAGTGCAGGCGCTGTGCAGAACTTTTATTAAACAGACAGAGATAACAAAGTATCCAAAATCGGAATATCTGGCTTAATACGCCATTCTGGGCTGGTGGAGATCACTCACAAGCAGCCTGTAAATGACCAGTGAAAAGAAATGTTAATGGGACCGGACTAAGTTATGAAAATGTTGCGAAAGGGAGTGCTACAAATTGGGCAGTCATAAAACATGCTGTGAATGTAATGCTGAGCATCTGCTGATGTTCAAGGTGCAGACTGGGCTTGCAGTGTCAGAGGAACATCCCTACCGAGAACACAGACTGTACTTGTGGTCTTGGCAAGACTGGTCTTGCTAACTTGCCTTCCAAGAACAAACTTGGGGTGCAATGAATCATGGGATTGGTCTTGTTTGGTGGGGATGCAACCGATGTGCCCTTGATATTTAGGATGGATCATGTCCAACAACCAGTGATTTTTACCGTCTTCTGTACTTGTTCATAGTATTGGAACTTGTCTTTGGCAATGGAAGATGATGTAAAAACAGGTAGACGAGAACACAAGTACGGTTAAGTACGCATTGAGATTCGCCAACATATTTCACCTTCGCCACTTCTGGAGGTAACACGACGAATCTATTCAGCTGCCTTAAAAGGAAGTATCCGACAAAACTTTAAAATAAAAGATTAACTCAGGATTTGAAAACAGGTCTTTAATGCAATATTGTGGTTTAAATGGTGTTAGTAGATAAGTCCTTAGGGTGGTTTGAGTCTGGGTATTCTTGACGTTACTTTTCAGAATTGGGAAGAAAGATTGCAATTCAGATTGATTATTGCAGTTGTGTGTTAAAGTTAGCAATTTGATTTCCCATCCCTACTTAAACGTATCCTGTAGACCAGGGGTGCCCAAATCCAGTCCTGGAGGGCCAGAGCCCTGCACATTTTTGGGTTTCCCCTCATTTAACACACCTGATTCAACTGCTTGTGCTAATTACCACACAGCACTTGAGCTGAATCATTTATGGTGGAACAGGGAAAGAACTAAGCTACACTGGGCTCCGGCCCCCCAGGACTGGATTTGGACACCCCTGCTGTAGAATGAATGTGTCCTGCCCGGATCGTCCGCTCCTTCCGTGTGCCACGCCCCCTCGTTAACCCTGTGTGGATTCCCCGTGTTTACCAGCTCTTCCTGATTGCTGTCATTAGTTTCCGTTTGTTTCCCCAGTCCGGTCATTGTAATGTCAGCCTGTGTTTTGCCTGCTCCTTTTGTTACTGCTTCTACTAAACCCCGTGTTTGCCCCGACTCTTGGCTTCCTGCGCCTTTTCTACGCTCCGTGCGCCGTCAAGCGTGACAGAGTTTTTGAAATTTCATTTTCGATCACTCATGATTACTGGAGAATGTACGAGATTTTCTTACAATCATTAATGTATTTTAAAACATTTATATGGTGGTGTCAGCATTTTGTCCAGATTAAAAATGGGGAAAAATACAATTAGCTTGCAAATACTCAGTTCAGGTTTCTGCTGCAGTTCCGATGTAACCCAAAAATAAAAACCATATATTTTGTTAATCAATGTTGTAGATACAGGGGACATCTGTGGTTGTATAAAAATGCTTGATCCTTTGAACTTATACTTCTGTTGATTCCCTAGCAATACCACGAGGATTTTAGAGGTCCTATTTACTAAAAATTAAGGCCACACTCTGAGCTAGACGGTGTCGCTTCTTTTCAGTGAGTGAATTCATGACGTTTATCCTACTTCCTTTGATTCATACTTCCAGTGCTCTTTGGCTGTCAATACCCTTGACAGCATGGTATTGCTGACATGCATCATTTCCAGGTGAAACTCCATGCTGAAGTATGGCATTTAATGGAGGACAGACATTACAAATGAATGTTTGTGCGGTTTTTCGCAGTTGAGTTCATTTATGATAAGATACGTGGCTTTAGTCGGAATGTAGGTATTTAAATCGGCGTATTTGTTTTTGGGATGGTGTGTAAGTCTGGTGCTTTACTGAGTAGCAACCAAAGCCTAGTTTAAGGGTGATGTTTGGAAACCAGACCTTATGAACGTCAGGATCATCCATTTATGAGGCCACAGAGAACTGAGGCCTCTCTTCAGAAAGCACTTATGGTACAGATTTCTCTTTAAAAATCCTGGAGGACACCCCCGTTGCCTTGTTGCGGCAGTTGACAATGTATGTTAGCTCTCAATGTTTTTGCTTTTCATTCAACAAGGTGGAGAAGAGCCTGATGCTTCATGAGATACATAACCCTGTTTGTTGGAATATTTGTTGCATGTGTGGAGAAATATCAGCTTTATGAAGCTACCAGAATATCCAAAATACTGCACCCGATTGTTTATATTCAGGCTGAGGAAGAAGTGTTGAGCAACAGGCTGCAAAATGCTTGGTGGGTTCATGCACCCCTGGGGTCTTATCAGGTCTTCTGGATGCACTCAAAATGGACCCCACAATGACACAGGAAGAACATGCAAACTCCACACACATGATATTTTGGTCGGAGACTCGAATCCAGTTCCCACAAGTGTGAGGTGACAGTGCTAACCACTGCGCCCCCCCCCCCCCCAGCTCTGTGAAATTGTCATCATTATTTGTGTATAAAACTACCATTGGCCCGTTGCCCAGTACCTCCTAAAGGTCTGAAGTCTGTTTAAGAACACATAGTGTTGCGGCGTATATATTTTTTTGTAAGCTTGTACGCTGTAAAATGTCAGCGATATCAAACATTGAGAGCCCTAATGTCACAAGAATAATCACAAGGACTACAGTGAATGGTATGTAATGACAAAAGGACGTCTTGTTCGAAATCTGGTAAACCTGCCCCAGACATTGAAGCTTTTGTGTCAGTAGAAGATGTGATTGGTGTCTGAAGTTCTCAGCTGCAGTGTTAGGGTAAGTGAATCTTTGGTAGATTTAAACTGTGCTCAGAGTTTTAGTATCAGTTTCTGGTAGGCTTTGTCCCTCCCATCGATATTCCTCAGAGGTATCGAGTGGACTTGGTGTTAGATGTTATCTGTCTTTTACTTTAGTAAAACCCCTGGTTACGTTTGATTTGAAATGTTGCCGTTCACATGAGTTTATATGACCAGAGGTGAGAATATCGATTCCTTGAAAGGATAGAGAGCTTAAGTTCTGGATACTTTTTGTGTAGAAAACACAGGAGAGTCTTTGTCAGTGCTTTTTAATAATTAAAGCTTAATTATTTAAGAGCAAAAGTCAAACTCATGCGTGCCAAAGTGAGAGAAATCCACTTAGGATTTGCGTCACAACAAATTGAAAAATGAAGTTCACAGAAACAGAACGTACCTTACCTTGTCCAGGACATTTATTGGCATGTCGTATGACTGAATTAAATATCTGCTTCCACCGTCCTCTTGTTAATGTTGTCTTGCCTTGTTTTTTTTTGTGGGTATTGATCTGTTTAAAACTTCGTGGTGGGAAACTGAGGTTCTCAAAATAGCCCTTTTTGGTGCAGTGCTGGGTCTGCTGGCTCCATTGACCTTCCTGTTTTTGCGACAGTTGGTTTTCTGTTTTATCTAAAGGAAATGGAAAACGTGCAGCAGCTTCGGCATTCACAGATCAAGTCATGTCAAGTGGACTTAATGGTTGTGGCAGCCGCACTCTCAGAGCCACACAGTGGTCTGAGAAACGCCTCCGCAGACCTGCGGTGCGGCGTCAGACACATGGAGGGCTGCAGGGGGTGAGGGGCAGATTAAGTACACAAGTACAAACATGGGATTTGGACAGGGACAACGCATAGCGCAGGTGACACAATAGGAGGGCAAACTCGCAGCATATATATGAATAGCGTGAATGGAATTATGCATGTGGATCAGGGAACACAGCAGCAGTTGGCTTTGCATACTTTAACTCAGTCAGATAAGATTTGAATACTAAAAATGCCTTTTTCAGTTACGACAATGTTAAAAGGAATCCGTAAGAATGATGCTTTGTTGCTATATACAGAAATGGAGAATGAAACTGAAGCACATGATTTTAGACTACAATAATTTATTAGTATGGGGTAGGGCCTCCTTTCACAGCCAATACAGCATCAGTTCGTCTTGGGAATGACAGACACAAATCTTTCACAGTGGCCTGAGGGATTGTTCCTCTTGCAGAACAGTGGTCAGGTCACTATGTGATGCTGGTGGAGGAAAACGTTTCCTGACTCACGCTTCCAAAACACCCCAAAGAGTCTCTGTAATATTCAGATCTGGTGACTGTGCAGGTCATGGGAGATGTTCAATTTTAAGCTTCATTAAACCACTCTGCTACCATTCTTGCTGTGTGTATTTGTGCCTTAACACCCTGATAGATGGCACCACCTTAATGGTACGATGTTTGAACCACTGTGTGAACATGGTCCTCCAGAATGCTTCAGTAGTACTTGACAGGGACATGCCCATCTAGAAGAAGTACAGGGCAGTGTACAAAAACACAAGAATATAAAACAGGTTAAAATTAGACAAAGCAGTTGAATGCACAGCAGCCGTGGAGCTCACAGTGACAGCTTTGGTGGAAACAGAACGAAGGTGCACATTTAATTCTGCAGTGAGTTGGACAGCTGTGGTTTTAAGGTTTTTTGGACACAATCTTGGTTAGTAACCGGACATCCCTTTCAGACAGCTTCCTCTTGCATCCACAGTTACTCCTGTTTGATGTGGTCTGTCCTTCGTGGTGGTATGCTGATATTACCCTGGATACCGTGATATTACCCTGGATACCGTGATATTGCCCTGGATACCGTGCTCCCGATACATTATAAAGAGTTGCAGTCCTGGTCACAGATGTGCCAGCGAGACACACACCAACTGTGATATGTTGTGTGAATTGCTATATTTTACTTACAACTATTGCTTTGTGAATTCAAGCTTCACACTCTGCTCTTCACAATGGAATATGCAAACAGTGAAGATATATAACTGTGAAACCTCAAACACTAGTTTGGCCAGTATTTCAGTTTAATTTTCCATCCCCTCTATAAACATTAGCCTAATTTTCAAGTTCAACCAGCTATCTTAGGTTGTATGTGTTCATTGATGTGACCATCCCTTTCAGCTATCTTCCCTAAATACATCTCAATTACTCAATCTATCACAGACTTAATTACTAATTATTATTATTATTATTATTATTGTTCTTACTGTTAATTTATTATTTGTTATTTGGAATGATGCTGCCAGTGCATGTGTTCTTTTTTTTTTTTTTTAAATATTAATATTAAAGCCTTTTTAAAACCAGTATAAGAGAGGCAAGCTTGACATTTCAAAATTGAACTATTTACAAAAACACATGGTTCGTAACGGCAAGAAGGGACCTGCTTTCATGATTTTGAAGACGATCCTAAACTTCATGTGTATAATACTAATATATATTTATCTGTGCAGTTCAGCAGCATTTTGTCAATTGGGCAGCAACCTTATACACATAAGCAAGGCAAACCTAACAAGCTAGGGTCGTGGACTTGTTGGATTGCAAGTTCCACTCCCAAGAGCAAGAGTCTGAGGAGAAGAAGCCCAGAAACGTGAAGATATCCCCTAGTCCAGTAGTCCTTATGCGGGGCGAGTATGGTGCCGGGGGGGGGGGGGCTTAACGGTCCCAGCTGTCGAAAGATGAGCTGGTGCGTATGATCTGTGTTCCCTCGAGAGGATTCCGAAAGTGAACAAGAAAATAACGCGTATGTAAGCCATGATATTTTCATTGTGTGACAGTCTATAATTTGTGTGTACAGTCAGCAGCTACTGGCTGCGTTTTGCCTGCCTTACCTGTAATTAAACCCCGTGTTCCCCGATAGCCTGACGTCTGCACCTTTGTCCCCGTTCCGTCCCCGCTCCGCACGACAATATTATTATAATTAAATGTATTAATGGTTTATTATTAGTATTAAAATAATTAATATGAAATCTTTATTTTAAAATGCATTTTATTATATAATAATAATTACTGTTACCGTCTATCAATGTCTAATTGTATTTTTACCGTCGAAATATATGTATTCAGCCAGTGTAAACACGCACGATGCTATCACAGCGAATGCGAGGCTGAGACTGAAGCGTTACCCTTTGTTTCCGCTGAGAGACGTGCCGCGTGACTCATTTCCCTGCGCGTACAAGAACTGGTTGGTTCGACTTTTAAGAAATTCGAGTTCTAATGAGTTCGAGAACTGAGGTACCACTGTATGTGTATTTTGCCTGTTTAGCTTGAGTTGGCATAGAGTTAGTGAGCCTATGTTTTTCTAGTTGTCCTATTGTATAGTGGACATTTTACACACCCCTCGTTTTACACACTACAGGAAATGATGTTGTACAAGCATTACGATGAATACAGAGTTTACACAGGAGTGAAAGGAATGGTTGTTTATGGCGTGTTGATCGAATAGTGCTCACAATAATAGACGAAAGCTTCAGTTTGGAGAACGTGAACACTGTGATGAGTAATCACTCACACATGACACACTCTTCTCAAACTGTTGACTGAGTACACAAAACCTTGACTTTTTGCCTGTGGGAATGGAACCTGTTTCGTGGAATCTGTTTCAGATAAGATTCCTTTAATGTCAATGCAGTACCACGAAGTTTTTTAAAATATTTTGCGTGGTTATGTATGTGTATACATAGAATGCATACTATTGTAAACTTTGTAGCAGCTGATATATTGCCCTCCAGGATATTGCACAATGAGACCCGGGTTATTGTCACTATCATAGGAAATCTATATGTACGTCATTACAAGGTGAGTCATTACAAATGAAATGTAAGCATGGACATAGATATGAGAATGAAAGTCAGTGCAGTTTTCTATAGACACAGCTGTTACTGTTGAAATGTTGATGGTTACACGTGTCCCAAAACAGACTGTCGTTGTTTTCATTGTTCAGTTCTTGTTTGGCTGTTTTAAAGCTGTTCTAAAGTCTGTTTGTTAGTGATTTCATAGACCTGGTAGACCTGTAACGTCTTCCAGAAGACAGTGGGTGAAACAGATGATGTCCAGGGTGGGATGGGTCATTGATTTTGTTAGCTGCTCTACTGAGACTGGGGGGCTTGAATAGCACTTCCCCAAAGAGGCCAGTGGGCAGCCTTTGATCTTCTGGGCTGTGTTGATGACTCGCCGAAATGCTCTCCTGTCTGCTGCTGAACAGCTGTCATACCACACGGAGATACAGTACATCAGCACACTGTCCATGGCCCAGCAGTAATAGGGCACCAGCAGCTTCTTGTGCAGGTTTTTCTGAAGATCCTTAGGAAGTTGTGTCACTGCTCTGCCTTCTTGACTACTGTCAAATTGAAATATTTACAGAAACACGTCCAGGAAAGACCTTCAGTGATGGTCAAACCCAGGAAATGGAAAACAGGGACCCTTTCCACACTTCCGATTGTGCTATAGTGGGTTCACATTATTCTTCTGAAAGTCTGTTATTAGTTCTTTTGTTTTTGTGGCGTTCACACCCAAGATTGGTGTTCAGGAAACACATGGTCAGTTTTTGGGTGTCTCCTCCTGAGAAGTCCAACCACAGTCACATCCTCCACAAACTTGTAGGTGTTAGCTGGATGGATGGGGGTGCAGTCGTGTGTAAAGAAGGCATAGAGAAGAGGGCTGAGCACACAGGTCTGGGGGGGTGACAGTGCTGAGTGTAACGGTGGGTGAGAAGTGGGAACCAAGTCTGGCATTCTGGGGGCAGTTAGTTGGAAAGTCCTAAGTCTGTGAATTTAGCGACCAGTCTGCCCGGGATGACAGTGGACAGCAGAGCTGTCTTTGAAAAGCATCCTCACGTAGCTCCCCTGGTGTTCAAGGTGTGTCATTGCAGTGTGAAGAGCAGTGGTAGTGGCTGGCATCGTTTTGTAGGTAAACTGCTTTGGGTTGAAGGTGGATGGGAGGCAGGCATTGATGTGCTGCATAGCCAGTGTGAAAGAAAAATGGTAAATCGACCTCTCTGATAACTCTAGGTAAGTCACTTGGAATAAAACTCCAGACCGCTCCATTGGTTCACCTTGGCAGCACGGTACATCCACCCATTTTGCTCATTTTTCCAAAACATTTCTCAACTTCTAGACTCCTACTTGAGATATGGATATAGGTATTGATTCACTGTAAATACATGGTTAACATATGATTAACATAACTACTTATACATTAGTACTACCACATAACATACTATGTATGGCCTACTGCAACTATTTTATAACTACAACTCTTTGTGCACCAGTTGGGGGAGCTTTGAATTGCTTCCTGCCGGTGGTTTCTCCTCCCACCTTCTCCGCTGCCCGTCTCTCCAAGGTCTTCCGGGTCTGAGGGACTAACCACGTGCAGGCTACCATGAGGCAAGGACACAGAGTTCAAAACAATCCCTCCTTGCCTAAGGCCTAAGACATAACAGACCCAATATGCCTCCCCTCCCAGGCCTACCAATGTCAAATTTTCTTTCCACACCAGTTTCTCAAAGCATTTCATTGTAACTGGTGTTAGTGCGACCGATTGATAATCGTTGGGGCTGCTGATGACATTCTTTTTTGTCGGTGGAATGATTGTGGCAGACTTCAGCCGATGCGGGATGATGGGCTTTGATAGTGACAGGTTGAAGATCTTTGTGAAGATCTCGGAGAGCACAGTCCTTCAGCACCCTTCATGACACACCATCAGGGCCAGCAGCCTTTCCTGGATTCATGGCTCTGAGCACCTGCCTCTCTTCATGTTCCTGCACCATGAGGATGTGGCTGTTGGGGGGTTAAGGTGTCGGGTCTGTTTCCTTTGTTTCCATCTCAAAGCGAGAAAAGAAACAATTAAGTTCCTCTACAAGCAGGATGTCTGCAGGTGGGGGGTGTTCCGTTACTTGAACAGCATTTTGACGTATTTTGTCAAATATAGCAGAGTGTGTTTGATGTGTTAGTTCTCCAAGTCCTGATTTTCATAGATGTTCCAACTTATCCTTTCAAATTTATCCTGCTGTTGCAAGGAAGCTCCTTCAGTCCATGTCTTAACAGTCATTGTGGTGGTTCGAGCTTTTCTCCTCAGGGGAGTCTATGCTGCGGTTAGGACTAGGAGTATGGGTAAGTGGTCTGATCTACCTAAGTGAGGTAGTGGTGGTGACCTGAATCTGTTCTTGACGTTTGAGTAAACTTTAGCTAGTGCATTTGTTTTAAGATGATGTGAGGGGGATATAGGACGCTCCAAGGAACAAACAGGCACACTTAGGTTCGCTTCTAAAAACTATTTATTACAAGCAATACAAAATAACCTTGCATTAAAATCAATACCAAGACATGGGATCAAAGGCAATGCAACATAATCCTGTATCACAAGTTCTATCTAATAATTATGGTTTTATATATCATTAACAAGAATAAAATTGAAAATACAAGAGATTGTAGGTATATATAAAATGTGATATTATAGTTATTGTGATAATTGATTGAATCAAGACATTGACACTGCAAAGCTATTCACACTCGGATGTGCCATCATCACGCACCCTCACTCTTAGACTGGGGAGCCCGTTTCAGTCCTGGCAGGAGACCGACACGTGAGTTCCGAGAAAGTGCCGGACGATGTGCGCTCTATCACAGGGCTGAACTCCGGTCAGTACCGAGATCTCCCCCTTCCCCTCCCCCTTCCTTTATACGTGAATTTTGGGCATTACATGTGGGCAGGGGACGAGCTGGCCAGGCTCACCCCCCCCCCCCCGCCTCCAGGCAATGCGTTCTCAAATTTCCAGTTTTGTCCAAGCAATGCCGCCTGCAGTTTCAATCGGAAAGTTTCTATAATCAATGTATCCCCTCCTCCTAAGGATGGGGGTAAGCATTCTACACACACTGACCAGCTAGGTGCAGTTCCCAAAATAATTAGACGAGTATCCTTGAGCAATGATTTCCCTTCCCATGAAGATAAGGCAGGTGTCTCATACACTGACCAGTGGTGTACAGAACATATTGACCGACACCTTTCCCTGCCCTCAGCAAGCCCCCCCAAAACCCGGGGAGACATGGTAAGCGTTCTTGAGTACATCCCAGAACGAGGATTCTTTCACATAAGATAAGAATACTCTGAAACCAGTCAATTGTGCGAAAACAAGTTATATAAGTGATCAGAGAGGGAAAAAACATGCTTTTGCAGTCTAACCTTAATACAGTAATATTGCTGTAGAGGCTGCTGGGATTGCTGTAGAGGCTGCTGGGATTGCTGTAGAGGCTGCTGGGATTGCTGTAGAGGCTGCTGGGATTGCTGTACTGTTCGGCAGTGGTGTAGTCGCTGTGTGCACTTGTGTTGTGTTGTGCGCCTGTTGAAGCGGTTGATTTGATTTGAATTATCTGTAAAGTATATTTGAGCATTTGTGTGCCAGCACGGTTACGTGGGTGGTTGTTGTTTTCATTTTTTACTCTTATTTTTACGTGTGTACTTGTCTGTCCTTGTGAGTGTTACCGACAGCTGCGGGCGCGAGTGGCGTTTCTGTTTGCGTCCTTCGCATCAAACACCCGCGGGTAATATTATCGAACATCGGTAACATTAACTCTAACAGTATGAGGTGATGAGCTGGGTGGGGATTGGTGTCATTGGCTTTGGATACACTGAGGCGTCAGTGCTGTCACTCTGGCTCTACACTAGAGTGCTGATGTTCAGGGAGTCCCCATGCCTGTGTTCCCGCCTGTCTCTCCCTCTTTCTCATGCTGCTATACTCAGATCTGCCGGAGCCTAGACGAATATTGCACTCGATCATTTTGCTTGCACTGCCTCTGATTTCCTCAACTCTGGCTAATACACAATTTTTCTTACTTCCTCCCTCACCCCTTCTGGGGTGTGCTCCCTGGAGCACAATGTCGTTGAAGAATTTATGCCTCTGCTGCCTGCAAGACAACTACCTCCACCTCCGGCAACTACCCTCCAACCTGCCTGCCCTTGGCTCAACACGATGCCTCGCCATCCATCCTGCGGCTGTGTGTCTATTAATCCTGCCATCGTGCATCAAGCACCACGTGCCTGCACCGGTCGGCCGCTGCATTGAGACATATATTTCAACCCCTGTATTAGCTTAGTCATATCATCTTGTTTGTTTGACTCATCTGCCGGCCCCTGGAGGATGGGCTCCCCCTTTGGGTCTGGTTCCTCCCAAGGTTTCTTCCTCTTAGGGAGTTTTTCCTTGCCACCGTTGCCTTTGGCTTACTCAATGGGGGGTCCTTACGAGGCAGAAATGTAAAGCGCATTGAGACAATGTAATGTTGTGATAATGCGCTATATAAATAAAATTGAATTGAATTGAAAAATAAAAGGTCAGTTGCTCCGGAGCTTTGCTCGGTCGCCGGTCGGGGCCGGGAGGACATTTTCCACTTTTTTCCCCGCTCCGGCAGTAGCCTGCTTTGAGAGGGTTTTTGTGGTTTTTTGGCCTCCCTAGAGCAACTTCGCTTTAGTTTAGCTAAACGTGGTTCAGCAGGAAGTTAATCTCGGGTAAGTAATTGTAAATTTGGTTATTTTAAAAGTTAAATTTAAAGGTTGTTATCGCTGACGTTGCCGGATAATTTATAATAAAGTACCGATTTAACGCAAGTGTTAATTTAGTGTTTTAGTGTACTCGGCACTTTGTTTTAACTATACGTTAATTAGATCAACTAAAAGTTTAAATATTCTCTATTAATATACTGGGCTGGGAGTAAAGGACGGGGACATAGTGAGTTAGGTAATTATGGGGCCAGCTCAGTGTTGTGTTTGCAAGATGTTTGCCCTTCTGGATGCTTGCGTCCAGTCGGACTTCGTCTGCGAGCGATGTGGGTTAGTTGACTCACTCATGGTCCAGGTTCGTGACCTAGAGGAGCGACTGGCTCTCATCCAGCATAGCAATGAGTTAAAGGAGAGAGTTAATACGCCTTCTAGGGAGACTATGTGTACGTCACAAGCGGGGAGGGGGGAGAATGATGAACAGGTAGGTCGAGAGAGCTGGGTGAACGTAGGTCGTAGACGTAGAAAAGGGCGTACACAGTTCACAGAGGCGGCATCACCTGAAGTAATGGTTTCTAACTGCTTTCAGGTGCTTCCGGCTTTAGAGCCGGAAGAGACTGGGGAGGCAGGTGAGCCCTTGGGCACCAAGGAGCCACCTAGCCCCAGTAGGAGGGAGGTTGTGGTAGTAGGTGATTCAATTATAAGAGGTGTAGATAGTTATGTGTGCACCCGTGATAGAGGGTCCCGTACGGTGTCTTGCCTGCCTGGTGCCCAGGTAGGAGACCTTCCAGATCGAGTGGACAGGCTTTTGGCCCCAGCCGGGGTGGATCCAGTGGTCGTGGTGCATGTTGGCACCAATGACATAGGAAAGGGCAGAAGGGCTGTTCTGCAAGATAAATTTATAGAAGTCGCGGATAAGCTTAGAAGCAGAACATCCACGGTGGTATTCTCTGGAATACTTCCCGTGCCACGTGCAAGTCAGGCAAAATTAGCTGAGATAAGGGGATTAAATGCGTGGCTAAAATGGTGGTGTAGGAAAGAGGGGTTCAGGTTTATGGGGCACTGGATGACCTTCTGGAACAGGTGGGACCTGTTCAAGCCGGACGGGTTGCATCTGAACCATAGGGGAACCAGTGTATTGGGGAGGCGTATGTGCAGAATAGTTGAGGAATGTTTAAACTAGGGACTGGGGGGGCAGGGAGGTCACTTAAGAATTTATGTGGGGAGAGACGGAAAGCCCAAATAAATATTAAAAGTAGACACTGTAAAAGGCCTACCATTAGTGGTCTGTATTTCAATGCTAGGAGTATTAGAAACAAAATTAATGACTTAGAGGCTTTAATTTCTTCAGACAATTACGACATTATAGGAATAACTGAAACATGGATGAGTGACAATGATGGTGATGAATATAATATGGATGGTTATACGTTGTTCCGTAGAGACCGGATAGGCAAGAAGGGAGGTGGTGTTGCAGTATACGTAAAAGAAAACTTGCAGGCAAGGGATCTCACTGATAAAAATAAAAATTCAGAAGCTGTATGGATAAAACTTGATGCTAAAGATTCAAATGGCCTTGTTGTCGGGGTTTGTTATAGGGCACCTAATGTAGCTGTAGAGGAAAGCAGAATATTATATGATGATATCAGGATTATGAGTAATAAAAATGATGTGGTGGTTATGGGTGATTTTAATTTACCTGGGATACAGTGGGACACAGTCTCTGGCTCTTCTGTAAATGAACTTGAGATGGTGGAATTAGTACAGGATTGTTTTTTTACTCAGTTTGTTAATACTCCTACCAGGGGAGAAGCCCTTCTTGATCTCGTTTTTTGTAATAACCAGGATAGGATTGGAAAATTAGAGGTTTTAGACCCATTGTACGGTAGTGATCATAACATGGTTAAATTCGAGGTTAATTTTAGTGTCCGAAGAGCAAAGTCTAAATTAAAAGTATACAATGTTAGGAAGGCTAACTTTAATGGTATGAGACGGAAATTAGAAACTGTAAACTGGACAAAGTTAAATAGCAAAACAGTTGAAGAGGCATGGGAATTTTTCAAAAGCACATTGTTGCAAGTGCAAGAGGACTTCATACCTGTTTCCAGCAAAACTAAATCTAGGAAACGACAACCAAGGTGGTTTACTAAGGAAATTAAGAATAAAGTCAGGAGGAAAAGGGCTCTGTTCCACAACTGGAAAATAACTAATGATTTCAAAATCAAGCAGGAGTATCTAAGTCTACAGGCAGAGTTAAAAAATGACATTAGGCTATCAAAGAGGGATGTAGAAAGAAAAATTGCATTGGAGGCTAAGCATGACAGTAAAGGTTTCTTCCAATATTTTAACTCCAAGAGAGCACTAAAAGCTGAAATCACTAATTTGCAGGATAGTAAGGGCCTTATAATTGATAACGAAATTGATATGGTAAACGAGTTTAATGATTATTTTTCAAGGGTGTTCACAATAGAGAACACAAGTAACTTACCACCAATTAATACGAATACGGCATCATCTATGACCAATATATGTATAACTGAGGTTGATGTGATACTAAGCCTAGCTAAACTCAAAATAAATAAATCGCAGGGGCCTGATGGCATCTTACCTTTAGTCTTGAAAGAGATGAGGGATATTATTAGCCAACCTTTGACTTTAATATTCCAGAAATCGTTATCTGCGGGTGTGGTACCATCAGATTGGAAGCATGCTAATATAACACCCATATTCAAAAAAGGGGATAGAAGTAATCCAGCAAACTATAGGCCAATCAGTTTAACTAGCATTACTGGAAAAATAATGGAAGCTATAATTCAAGTGAAAATGGTAGATTACCTAGATGCAAATAACATTATAAAGGATAGCCAACATGGATTTAGGAGAGGTAGATCCTGCTTAACGAATCTGCTTGAGTTCTTTGAGGAAGCTACAAGTGAAATTGATCACAAAAAGGCCTATGATGTGATTTACTTAGATTTCCAGAAAGCCTTTGATGTTGTCCCCCACAAACGGCTCTTGTTAAAGCTTAAAGCTGCAGGAATTTTAGGAACTGTGGCAGCTTGGATCAAAAACTGGCTAACTGATAGGAAGCAGCGAGTAGTTATTAGAGGCACTATGTCACAGTGGGCCTCCGTTTATAGTGGGGTACCGCAGGGTTCAATTTTAGGACCACTATTGTTCCTAATTTACATTAATGATATTGACACGAATACATACAGTAAACTGGTTAAATTTGCAGACGACACTAAGGTGGGCGGGGTAGCAGATACTAATCTAGCAGCAGAGAGGCTTCAACGGGATCTGGATTTAATTAGCGAATGGGCTGATACCTGGCAGATGAAATTTAACACAGATAAATGTAAGGTAATCCATGCAGGGAGCAGAAATATACAGTACAGATATTTTATGGGTTCCACTGAAATAAAGGTAGCTGATTACGAGAAAGATCTCGGTATGTATGTTGATGCTTCCATGTCCCACTCTCGCCAATGTGGGGAAGCAATAAAAAAGGCGAACAGAATGTTGGGTTATATCTCTAGATGTGTGGAGTTTAAGTCAAGGGAGGTGATGTTACACTTATATAATTCCTTGGTAAGACCCCACCTAGAATACTGTGTGCAGGTTTGGTCACCATACCTCAAGAAGGACATTGCTGCCTTAGAAAAGGTGCAACGAAGAGCTACGAGAATGATTCCTGGTCTTAGAGGAATGTCTTACGAGGAGAGGTTAACGGAACTGAATCTGTTCAGCCTTGAGCAAAGGAGAATAAGGGGGGATATGATTCAGGTCTATAAGATTCTAACGGGTCTGGATGCTGTTCAGCCAAATGACTATTTCAATATTAGTCTAAATACTAGAACTCGTGGCCATAAGTGGAAATTAGCGGGAGAACATTTTAAAACAATTTTGAGGAAGCACTTCTTTACACAGCGTGTAGTCAGAGTATGGAATAGTCTTCCTGCTATTGTAGTGGAAGCTAAAACCATGGGTTCCTTTAAATCAGAGCTAGATAAGATTTTAACAACTCTGAGCTATTAGCTAAGTTCTCCCCAAACGAGCTTGATGGGCCGAATGGCCTCCTCTCGTTTGTAAATTTCTTATGTTCTTATGTTCTTATGTTCTTATTATAGGTGAATCATGGACGACATATCTGAATCAGTCCATACATGATCAGAATCAATCCACACCTCAATCACCTCATATGTATGACAGTAACAGGACAATGATTAATTCTAGGCAACGTAGGTGTCCGGAAATTCGTCCTAATACAGTATTTCTCCCCCTGGTAGCACAATTGATGTGTTGAGGAAATTTAGGGAGAACTTCTTTTAAATCTGCATGGTTAATCTCAGCAGCAATAATATGGGCTGCTTCTAGATAGGTGTTCTGTTGGGAATTTGTAGCACTCAGTAGGTAGCCTAAGGTAGCTAGCATTAGCATCCGGTGGAATGTAAACAGCTGTGACTATAACAATGGTAAACTCATGTGGAAGGTAAACAGGCCTGCATTTAACTGTCAGGTACTCCAGACCAAAAGAACAGCGCTTGTCTATGATTTCGGTATTAGTGCACCGGTTGTTATGTATGGAAATGGCCACCCCCAGCTCCAACTCCATCATCAAGTTTGCTGATGACACAGTAGTGCTGGGTCTCATCTCCAGCGACGACAAGACAAGGTGGAGTGTGGATAACCTGACATTGTGGTGCCAGGAGAACTGCCTCCAACTCAACGTCAGCAGGACCAAGACGCTGGTGGTGGACTTCAGGAGGAGTAAGGAGCGCCCCAACTCCCCCCTCTACATCAACGGGACTGCAGTGGAGAGAGTGGGCAGCTTCAAATATCTAGGCGTGTGCATCACTGAGGACCTGACATGGACAGAACACACCCAAGCTCAGTCTAGCAAGGCGAGACAGCGTCTTTACCACCTAAGACAGCTGAAGAAGTTCTGGGTTTCTTCAGCAATTCTTAGGACTTTTTACTCTGGCGCTGTCCTGGAAAATGTCCTGAGCGAGAACATCACATCCTGGTACGGAAACGGCTGTATACAGGACATGAAGAGACCACAGAGAGTGATTCGGGCAGCAGAGCGCTGCACCAGATCTTCTCTACTGTCTCTGCGGGACATTTATACCAGGAGATGCTGGAGCAGAGCAACCAGGATCATCAGAGACTCATCTCATCCCAGCAACTGTCTGCTTGAGCTGCTGAAATCAGGCAGCTGCTTTAGGAGAATTAAAGCAAAAACAGAGAGACTCAGGAGAAGCTTCTATCCCCACGCCATAAGACTTCTGAATCAGGACTCGCCACCACTACATCCTTAATGTACATCCCTGATATACATAACTCACGTCATCTTCTCTTCCTAATTAACCTGCTGTTTTCAATAATCCATAAACTACATTTCCATCCACCCTTGCTGCTTACATTTATATTTCTACTTATGTCACCTGCAACAAGGCACGCTGCACCTTAAATACAACAAAGTGCTGCACCTTAAATACAACAAAGTGCTGCACCTTAAATACAACAAGGTGCTGTACCTTAAATACAACAAGGTGTGCTGCACCTTAAATACAACAAGGTGTGCTGCACCTTAAATACAACAAGGCGCTGCACCTTAAATACAACAAGGCGCGCTGCACCTTAAATACAACAAGGCGCGCTGCACTTTAAATACAAAACTCTAGCATCACATGCACATGTACAGTTTTTAACCTTGATTATTTTCTATATTAGAACAACTTCTGTATTTCTGTATCTTATTCTGTACTGCACTGCATATTATTCTGTACATCTCTATATTATGTATATATTTTACTTAGTTATTGTAACTTTGGTTATTGTAACTTTTGCCTCACTCTAATTCTATTTTTGTCTTTCACAGTCTAAGGGTCGTTCAGGGTACATTTCACTACATGTTGTACTTGTTCAACCATGCATGTGATGAATAAAGTATCTTGTATCTCACTTGTATGTGTGTGTGAGCAAGACCATTGGAATTCGGTCTGATTCAGCTCCTCGGAGGCACTACTGAGGAGGCGCCCCCGGCGATAAACTTGCTGATTGCTTGACCACAACATCGAAGTTATGCGGAAGTGCAGAAAAAAGAGAGTAGAATGAATTGTTTTTTTTAGCACAATAAGACTGAACACCCTTTGCCTGCGTCTTCAGCTGGTGCCGGTGTTCTGACAAGTTGAGCTGCTTTGTCGTCATCTGAAGGTGTGGTACCTTCTGATTGGAAGCACGCCCATTTTCAAAAAAGGGGATAGAAGTAATTTGTCAAACTATAGGCCAATCAGTCTAACTTGTATAACTGGTAAAGTTATGGAGGCTATAGATAGATCCTGTTTAACAAATCTGTTGGAATTTTTTGAGGAAGCTACTCAGGAAGTTGATGATAAGAAAGCCTATGATGTCATCTACTTAGATTTTCAAAAGGCTTTTGATGTTGTCCCCCACAAGAGGCTCTTACTTAAACTCAAAGCGACAGGTATTTTAGGAACTGTAGCGACCTGGATTGATAACAGATAGGAAGCAGTGAGTAGTTATAAGAGGCACAATGTCACAGTGGGCCTGCGTTCATAGTGGGGTACCGCAGGGTTCAATTTTAGGACCACTATTGTTCCTGATTTACATAAATGATATAGACACCAATATATACAGTAAACTGGTGAAATTTGCAGATGACACCAAGGTGGGTGGTGTAGCAGATACTGAACTAGCGGCTCAGCAGCTACAGCGAGATCTTGATTTAATTAGTGACTGGGCCGATACCCGGCAGATGAAATTTAACATAGACAAATGTAAGGTACTCCATGTAGGGAGCAGAAATATAAAGTACAGGTATTTTATGGGACCTACTGAAATAAAGGTAGCTGATTATGAGAAAGACCTTGGTGTGTATGTTGATGCTTCCATGTCTCATTCTCGCCAGTGCGGGGAAGCAATAAAAAAGGCCAATAGGATGTTGGGGTCTATCTCCAGGTGTGTGGAGTTTAAGTCAAGGGAGGTAATGCTAAGATTATACAATTCCTTGGTGAGACCTCACCTAGAATATTGTGTGCTGGTTTGGTCACCATATCTTAAAAAGGACATTGCGGCCTTAGAAAAGGTGCAGCGTAGGGCCACAAGAATGATTCCTGGTCTTAGAGGAATGTCATACGAGGAAAGGTTAGTTGACCTAAATCTGTTCAGCCTCAAGCAAAGGAGACTGAGGGGGGACATGATCCAGGTCTATAAGATTCTAACAGGTTTGGATGCTGTTCAACCGAATAGTTACTTCAGCATTAGTTCAAATACAAGAACTCGTGGCCATAGGTGGAAATTAGCGGGAGAACATTTCAAACTGGATTTAAGGAAGCACTTCTTTACACAGCGTGTAGTCAGAGTATGGAATAGTCTTCCTGTTAAAAGCTAGATAAGATTTTAACAACTCTGAGCTATTAGTTAAGTTCTCCGCAAGCGAGCTTGATAGGCTGAATGGCCTCCTCTCGTTTGTATAGTTCTTATGTTCTTATGTTCTTTGTCGAGTTAGGCTACCGTAGTTCTAATCGATAACCCTAACCCTAACTCTTACCCTAACCCTAACCCTAACCTTAACCCCCCCAAAAACCCCTAAAACCCTTACCTGACCGTGAGACACATGGATTTCAACCAGTTCACACGCCACACCTTCTGTTTCTCACACTGAGAAGTAAGAGATAACATCCAGCAAGGTATCCGTTATATAGCATCATAAGCAGGCATACAGAGTGTCCCCCCCCTACCAGCCAATCAAAAAAATAACGCGTGTTGCTTGTGATTTCGCTGTAAGCACATTATTACATGGGTGTGAAGATATACGGAGTGCGTAATCCGATGAATGCGGTAGACAGGGCTCTAAAAAGAGACACAGGCTTTGGCCCTAACACGTGTAATCTCACTCCAAACCTTGGATGAAACTTGAGAGCCCTGGTAAAATGTAAATAAAAGGCTGTGTCCCGTTATGATCGTGATTAGTAACTAACGAGTAACTAACAAAACGACTTATTCGAATAAGATTAGTGCTGTAATGTTTAATGTATTTTTGTTGTTGTTGTTGTTTCGAAAAATGTATTGTTCAGGAACCGGTATCGAAATCAAGGTATCGTATATATTCCTGCTGTTCGCAGATCTTGGCGGCTGTAGGTGGGATTCGCACGTCTAAACCTAGCGTTGCTGGAAAGTCAAGCTGCTGCATCTGTGCACGCCGCCATCTTGCGATTTGTACATTTGAATGCGATCATTATAAATACTATTTTTAAATTCTACTTCATGTATTCCTGGTAAAATGTGCATCCCATCATTTTCTAAGCTCTTTAACAGTACAAGGTTGTGAGAACATGTCATTTTTACCATATTTAAATGATTCAATGTTTCAGGCTGTGTTTGATATGAAACGTTCAGCCCCCTTACATCTTTTTATTTGAATTCCATTCAATGTAAGTAAAAAAAACAAGACTGTATGATGGAATAGATGCTCACCATGCCAGTTCTAGGCCGGCGGTCATCTCTTGAAAGGGAGCAGTCAGCCTCTCAGTTTACAGGAGATGATTATTTCATAATTGGAGTCAAGCCTGATGTCCAGGAGTGATTGCTCTTTGGTTTGCTGAATGTTTCCTCCTTACACTTCGTAACTTTTCGGTAATCTGCTAAGAATGAAACTGCCAGCAAACCTGTACGGCTGAGAAGGCGGTACGGAGCAATAATCTTTATTAGCTTTTTGGTTTTAGGCTTTGGGTTCCTGTTATCTGAGAAAACAAAATGCTATGTTTTGGTTCTTGTAAGAGGAAATTGGGGAGGAAGGAAATTGACTGGAAAATGATAAACGTTTGCATTGTGTAATGAAATAAAATGTTCACAGTATATTGCAGTTTAGCTGTTTTTCTTTAATTTTTGAGTTCCTCTATACAGTACCTTGGCCTGAATTGTCATGCTCATTACCATGCTATATACAGTCATTAAAAATACAATACAACAAATGTCCAGTATCATGCATTTGTAGAGCCTTACCACCATATGTCACCGCAATTCTAGGCCAGCAGTTTCAGGATGGAAGTTTAGAGACGGAAACAGACCAGAGTCAATGATAGTGGAGTACACGACGCTTGCTTTTTTTTGATGAATAACAGTTTTGAAGTGAATCGATTTAATTCTGGAATTTGCACATGTAAACTTCTTCTTGGACAGGGGGTGGGGCTAACTAATGACTCCCTGTAGGCTGATATCTTGAGCAGCTTATCGCTGGCCCTGGTGGGACTGAGCATGTGGTCTTTCCCTTTTCCTTTACAGGGATGATGGTGATATTTACAGTCCAGAGATGAAAAGACTAAGGCTTATGTGAAGATGTCGATGGCACTTGCAAAAAGTAAGTTTATGTAAATGCTACATTGGCTTATTTACTGTATGTTCTGGATGCTTCACAGCTACAGTGGTACAGTACCTCAGTACTCGAACTTAATCCGTTCAGAACTCAGGTTCAAATCCTAAAAAGTTTGAGTTCTGATCAAATTTTCCCCATAAGAAATAATGGAAAAACAATTAATTGGTTCCCGGCCCCAAAAAATGACACCTAAATATGTTTTTTTAGCATTTAAACACAAAATAAACAGGATAAAACTAGAAGAGCATAAGTAAACACATCTAAGCACATTTATCAAAACAGTCATTTGTAAAGTAAAATAAATGTATCCAAACAATGTGTAAAGTTAAAAAAAAACAATGTGTCCTGCCCCGATCGTCCACTCCTCCTGTATGCCACGCCCCCCTCGTTAACCTCGTGTGGAATCCCCGTGTGATCAGCTGTTTCTGGTTGTTGTCATTAGTCCTATGTATTTTATCCGTGTTTCAGTTTGTTTCCCCAGTCCGGTTATTGTACTGTCCGTCTGCGTTTTGCCTGCCTTACCTGTAATTAAACCCCATATTCCCCGATACCCTGACGTCTGCACCTTTGTCCCCGTTCCGTCCCCGCTCGGCACGACAATATTATTATAATTAAATGTATTAATGGTTTATTATTAATGATATTAAATAATTAATAAGAAATCTTTATTTTAAAATGTATTTTATTATATAATAATAATTACTGTTACTGTCTGTCATTGTCTAAATGTATTTTTACTGTCTAAATATATGTATTCAGCCAGTGTATACATGCACGATGCTATCACAGCAAATGTGAGGCTGATACTGAAGCGTTACCCTTTGTTTCCGCTGAGAGTCGTGCCGCGTGACTCATTTCCCCGCACGTACAAGTTATCTTAGGTTGGCGTTCATGGTTCGACTTCTGAGATTCAGACTGAGTTCTAGGTCATTTTTTTTTCGAACTGTTTTGTTCGACTTTTAAGAAATTTCAGTTCTAATGAGATCGAGAACTGAGGTACCACTGTATCTCATAAGCCAGAATCATTGTTAAGGAAATCACAATAGCCATAAATTATTAATATTATTTATTTATTACTACTTAGTCATAGGCAAAAACTTCAAAATCAGTATCCTATGGCCTGTACTTGAACACAGGGACATTTATCTCTATAATAGTGAATATCTTGAAAAGATGCAGTTGATTAATGTTCTTTTGACTTATTCTGACATTACTTTGAAAGACCACACACATTATGTGCCTATTTGCAGTTAAGGGATTCATATGTTTGAGTCATGCATATATAAAGCAGGAGACTTGCTGAGTCCGTATGTTTAAGGGCCAAGCTGTAACACTGTAAAATCCCAGTGATGATTCAGACGGTAAACAAATGGTTTTTTTAAAGGTTTATCAAAGTCTCACCCTTACTCCTTAATTAAATATAAGCTCTACACAGGCCAAACAACATATACCATTATCTGGGTCCACAGATGCCCTGCTGAAGATTATTTTGCCAGGAGTTCTGGCCAAACGGGAAGTACTTCGGCAAATTTTCCATAAGATCTGAGTCATGTGACAGCGAATATTGAATAATATGGGGCAAAACACAGTTCCTCTGGTTATTCACTGTTTCTTGTGTTGAATCTTATTTCATTCAGAAATGACACAGATGTCGTTACTGGTATCTGTTTGTGTTTTTCACGGTCCCATTTCTGTTTCACAGTGAACACTGGCCGTGCTGTTTATGATTATTGCAGCTGTAATATTAACAGAAACATCAGATATCAGACATAATAACATCAGAATACTTTTCATAGGAAGCAGTTTTACAGGGTTTTTTTTTAATTTGGTGTTTTTGACTTCTGAATAAATATGGAAAAAGAAAATATTTTGGTGTTTCCAGACTACTGCAACAGATTGACCTAGGAAAATGTATTCCAAAAAAATATGAATTTACTTATTTTTTTGATGACATCACTAATGTGCGCTGTTGTTAGCACCAAAATGTGCATAGGATGCACATTGTAGTGCAACATTCCAAACCAATATCTGCGACGTGCACACTTGATTAATCTCCAGCAAGAAATAGTGATTTTGGCTATCATGTACTTTACAACACCCACAATGAGGATTTGCTTGCTAAACCCAAATGTTGTAGGTGGATGGTTAAGGATCCCAAATGTAAAGCAGAATACAAAGTATGTGTGTGTTGTAAGTATGGAATGTTTAAATAGAAATTTTGTAAATACCCTGGTTTTAGGAATGTCGAACCAAAGCTATCGGCTATCAGTCATTTCTATAGCCTTGAGATGCTTGAAGTTCGTTGTTTATAGAGTCTGCACATATTTGGCCTCCTGAAACCTTGCTCCTCTCTTCCTCTTCCCTGCAGCATGGGGTTTCAGACTGTTGCCGGTGGTGCTGTTCGTCATCTCCTACTACTACTATTCATACTTTGTCTTCCAGGGGTAAGGCTCCTACTCAGGCTCTCACCGTGTCCGTGAGCTGAGGTTCTTACCAATATTACGTCAAGTAATTTCATCTGATTGTCTGCCTTTTCAGTGCGGGAGTGACGGCAAAGTCTGTGGCTCTCAGCGTCAACCCATGTGGAAGCAGCCGTTTGTCAAAGAAATGGGTAGGACTTGACTTCAAGTGAGTATTAAAATCTGATTTCAGCAATTAGTTGACTGGATGTTATCATGTGTAACTTTAACAAAGCATAATTCCTACTCCTTTTTTTCTTTAAAAAAAAAAAAACTCATTGTGGATGTTTTACACACATTTCATTCATGAAAATAGCTTGGGTAGAATTTGTATGAATAATTTTTTCCCCCCTTTTATAATTGAATATTAAACAGCATCACCCGCAATAGCACACTGTTTTTGAAACTGGAAGATTACTTTTGGCATGAAAGATCATCGCCTCTGTCGTTACCCTACGGCATGAAGGGCAGTGGTAAGTCCTGTTTATTTTCATTGGATAACGTAAATTCCCAGGTACTGTCTGCAATTTTGTTTGCAATATAATAATAATAATAATAATAATAATATATTATCTCATGAAAATCAATTACTGAAAATCCTTGATCCACCCGAAACATATAATTCCAGAAATTCAGGGTAACAAACGTCATTGCTGATGTTGTCATGAAAGGTTTTGAAATGCCTGAAGCTGCTTATCTGTGTCTCCGCTACAGAGTTCCTACTCCTTAAGGTCTTAGCAGTAACTGCCAGTTATGAAATGCCAGAGAGCATCAGCAAGTGAGTAAAAATGGTGGTTACTGCCATAGGTCAGTTAAGTGAACTCGTAACGAAACAAAATAATTGTTTATTATCTAGCTGAAAATTCTAATGAATGTTTCTGTTGTCCCTTCTTCAGGCTGGACTGCAGGACCTGCATTGTTGTCGGTAATGGATACACGATCAAAAACAGCTCATTTGGATCTATTATAGACACGTATGATGTTGTAATCAGGTACTTTAAATGCTGTTTATGTAAATTGTGCTGTCTGAAAGTTATAGTGAATTCTGTCCCTCCAGTTTGGGCTGAAATGGTGCCTTTCCTTTAGTTGTTGTTTTGGGTGGGGTGCCTGGGACTGGTAATGAGACTTGCTACTGTGAGACTAAATAGCAACCAGATGAAAACACAGTTAAAAAAAAGGAAATGAACATTAAGTGCTTTCTTCCTGGGAATTCTTAAAAAAATTAGGCTGGGAGGAGCACCTCTTTGTACAGTTTCAGGTGCTTCATTAAAATGGCCCATTGAGAGGTACGAGTTGGTTTTGTTAAAGGCTCCTTATTGCCAGTTCACTCAGATTTGGATGCGGTTTGGCATTTGAATTTCTCCTTATCTGGGATTGTGCCTTCGTGCGGTCTCTGAAGGACTTTGACATCCCAATACGTGTTAATTGTAGAAGAGATATGAAGCGTTTACTGTATACTGAAGCTGTCTGGACCGTGTGACCTATTCTCCGTGTAACGGTAATAAAAATGACAGTTCTCTCTGGGCTGGTTATTCAGTTGCTGGGTGTGATGGGGGTTGTGAATCTGCAGCGGTACCAAAATGGCGGCGCTGGCTGACATCCGATCTTTGTCTCGTCCAATCGCAGATTGAACGACGCCCCCGTCAGGGGGTACGAGGCCGACGTGGGCAGTAAGACAACGCTGCGTCTCTTCTACCCCGAGTCGGCCTCCCACGAACCCGCCCTTCACAATAACCCCGATACCCTGATGGTACTTGTTCCTTTCAAGCAGAACGACTTGCGATGGCTCAAGGAGATCCTCTACGACGAGAAGAGGGTATGACACGATGACACGTGCTGCTCCCGTGACGGCTGCCTCCATTCGGGCCCCATGTCCGTGAATAGCTCCTGTTAAAAATTAACGACTGAGAAATCCTTTACCTGGGTCGCATTACAATGCATGGGGCATCTCGCCCGCATGATGTAGTGGGGAGTTTGGGACAGTCTGTGCACGCCTTAAGTTTCACTTGGGCCAAATCCTGCCATTTTCCCCAGTCCCACTAAATAAGAACCTGGCTGCGGAGATCATGTTGCTGTGGAGATGCTTGGGGATGTTCTGTGGTGGGATCTGACGCCCTTCTTATTTTTCCAGGTGAGGAAAGGCTTCTGGAAGCCCCCCCCCCAGATATGGCAAGGCAAAAGCAGCCATATTCGCATCCTGGATCCTTACTTCTTAAAGGAGACAGCAAGCAAGCTGCTGAAGATCCCCCTCCTGCCAAAGTGGAGTCAGGTGGGTGATCCCCTCAGCCCCCCCCCCCCTCAGCCCCCCCCACACCAAACCCTGTGCTTTTGTTGTCAGTCATAACTAATCACCCCACAGACTTGTAGTTCTTCAGGAGACGTAACTTTGGATGCTCCTGACTCTTAAAACATGACGCTGTATTCTGTTGAGGGCAAAGGCCTGCAGCAGAACTGCAATATGCCCCGGTCACTGCACAACGACTATTCTTTTGTTTTACGTGCCTCTTAGCCCGAGTCTGAAAAGAACCAAGACTGGTGACGTGGGCCTTCTGAGCAATTAGCACAGCTGCATGCTGGGAATCTCGCGCTGCTTTTCCCGCCAGATGACTTCAGACTTGGCAGCAGCCCCCTGTTTACCCAGGGAGTCTGGTAGCAGAAGCATGCCGAGTTTCTGTGGTGGGAGGGTCTGATTTCGGGGTTGAGGGGGGGGGGCTCAGAACTGGCATCGGCATGGACCGAGCGGTACCTGGCCTTGCCCCACCTCCTTAGACACAGCAGCCCCTGCTGAAAGGGCCAAACAGGCCCCCACCCCGGCTACAACTCTTACCGCTCCCCCCCATCCAATTAGTGCAGGCCGACCATCAGCCAAAGCTTTAGATTTATCCTGGCAGTGCTGGGGAAAAAATGCCACTTAATGCTGCGTGAGTTAAATGTGAAATTTAAAAGCAAGTAATAGTGGAAAAGGCATTAAGGCTGGCTGGGGTGTTTTTTTTCTCTTCTTCTTCTTCTCTCTGCTCTGTAGCATGAAATTCGGGCCAGACAGCTGACTGAGCCGTCGGGTTCCTCGAGAAACACAAGAGTTTCTTTCCCACACATGGAAGAGAGCTGCTCCGATTCTCCCCACAAAAAAAGGGGGCTGGACGGAGCTGGATGTAATTTTCGCATCTGCTGAGTAGCAGGCTGGTGTTCCGATCAGGCGGGCTAATGGTACCTTGCTGGTATTTCCGTGGCAGGATCCCGCAAAGAACTGGATCATTATTCCACTCCACGTGCTACCTGAGTCTGAGAAACGTGCTGATGCATTTAAATACTTAAAAAAGAGCCCAGAGCTCTCTGACGAATGGACTTTAAGCGTTGCTAAGGCATTCTGAGTCGATGCTGTTTAACTTTTCCAGAGAAAACATTCGCTTCCTGGCATTGCTGGGCTGGTATCGGTAGGCCGTGAGGCACAGAACCAAAGCGTACGGCCTCATGGAAAGCTTGTAAAGTTATTTTTATAAACAGGTGAAGTTCTCAGGCAAACCTAAGGTATTGTCTCATTGACAGATGAACAACGGTGTGGAGGAAAATCTTGCTGCCTCCATTTTTCTCTCTCACTTCATTCCTTTAAGAAGAATGCTGGGAGAGGCCGGCTCTGCGAGGCTCTCGGCGTGTCTGTGGAAGATGTGAGCCGCCACCTGCTGGCGGAAAACGGTATAACATTTTGTCAATGCATCATTCTCTCTCTGCCCACAGAGATCCATCCACCCCACGACAGGGATACTAGCTATATATATGGCGTTGAGCTACTGCGATGTCGTTCACATAACAGGCTTTGGGTATCCCCTCTCCAAGAACCAGAAGCACCCAATACACTACTACGGATCGGACACAATGACAGCCATGAAGGTACAACCGCTGTGTTGATGATTTCATTTAATACTTATTTAATATAAATCTTGGGGGGCTGCTATGGCTTATTAGGGTGTCCTCAACCTCCAAGACCACCCTCATTAAACAGATTGGAATATGACTTTGAGTTCACAACCTTTCGACTGACGTAAACAGAGCAGTGATTTGATTGGTAGATCAGTGTATGTTTGATCTGCTACCAGGTTTCCTCATGATGATGATTAAGTTTATTATTAGTTGTTATTTGTAACACAGTGAAATACAGGTTGTTAAAAAAAAAAAGAAAGTGTAAGTAAAACCGGGGTGAGATTCTGCTGTTTTTGTTATTCAGAATTCCTACCACGATCTGTCTCATGAAGCCCAGGCACTAAAGAGGCTGGAGAAATCTGGTGCTATACAGTATCTGCAGCCTCGCCCTTGACCACCCTGTGTCTACATTCTGTGTATGTGAAATATTTCCTTTTCGTCTCACAGAACTGTTTCATTGTTTAATTGGCACTGGATGATGCTCTGAATAGCTGTGTAAGAATTTATTCCTCTGCACATCGATGTTTTGCAGAGCCTTTGTCTGGTACTCACGTCTGACTTTATCAGACTGCAGAAGATCAAAGAACCTACGTGGGATTGTGGAGCTTGGAAAGCACTGCGATGAGCCTCGTGTTCTGGTCAACAAATCGTCCGAAGGAACATTTCTGCAATCGGACGCTTGCTTTCTTTTGAATGAACGCCAAAGTCACAGTTCCAACTGTGGTCACCAGGGGGCATTGTTAGGGAGGCCTACTCCATTTGGAGTTGCTGTAATACTGCACAGAAAGTCAGAGAAGGTGGGAAAAAAAATATTAAATACAGCAATGTTTGGGAATATAACATCCAGATGATTTTAAATGTGCTACTCGTGATCAACAAAATTGCTGTAATTGTTTAAACACACAATGCACTTAAGCTTTGAATATGAATAATATTTTGCTTGAATTTACTCAGTTCAGCACAGCAATAATATAAAATTGATCATGCAATATTTTTATCAGAAGGAAGTACAATGTCGAAATCATTGGCCTTATGCTAGTTAAGGGTATTACAGTTTAAAAATTACACTTTGAAGTTACACTGATTTTGGACAATGTATCTGGGGGCTGTGAATTATGAGACTGTGCAATTTGTTCCTCCCATAAGGTTAAACTATAATAGAATTTAATAAACAAGAATGGCAGAAATGTTTGCATGTGAGGATTCGATGCAAATTTTTCCTTCAGTTGCAATTTCTCAAGCATACTGCACAAAGATGAATTCTGTCCAGAAACATTTTTCCCCCCACTCCCAAAGGCTTGACTCTGAAGGCACGGTGACTGAATGCCCGAAACTGCAGCGCCAAAAATACTAAACAAAACTCATGCTGTATATCACCATAATATGGCTGCATTAGCCTGATACCCTTTGTATATATTAAACAGGCAGTCAGACAGACTGAATCTTCTTTCGAGCTGGCTTAAGGTTAAGCTTTTCCTTGCATTTGGAAGTGGTCTGATTTAGTGAATCGCAATTCAAATTTGTTCGGCCGGTCATATGGTCATAGTCATGCATAAACTGCATTGGGTCATTGCAGGTCTTAGCAAAAGTGCTATTGCGACATTCAGGAGACGGGGGGGGGTGGTTGACTGGGGGCTCCATGCTTATTACAGCACCAGCAAGTGGCCATATTCCCTTCGTTATATGTTCTGTGAGTTGCGTAACTCGCTGTCCGTCTGAGTGCTGTTTACAATGCGGCAAGTTAGCAAGGTCAAGCCTGCCGTCTCACATGGGGGGGGGGGGGGGGGCTGGTTGAAATATTTTCTTTCCCAGACCAATATATGTGGTGTGGCTGTTCTCTCTTGCTCATCCAACATCCATTCTGGAATAGGTAAGAGAAGAGGAACTTCATTGATCCCTATGGGGGGAAATTCCATTGCCCCGCAGCACAGAATGAACTACAGCAAGGAGCCTTCCAGTAGAAATAAATATAAAAAAGGTAAAATAGGTGAAAAGAATAGGAGAAGGAAAATTAGTAATACAAATAATAAAACAACTGTGCAAACTGTACCACTATAGTGAATGTAGTGTAAAATGGCGTTGTGCAAACGGGATACATTCAGAGTCGGTACAGTACAGATGCCTTTAGATGGCATTGTACATTGGTGTGGTGTTTTGATACACCAGCTATTGGTAGGTGAGAATGTGTGCTTATGCAATCCCTGAAATTACAGAACACGATCCCACTCTGTGTCTGGATAGGTATTTCGGCACGTTCATATTTCAGTTCCGCCGTTTTAATTTAATATCACATTTAAGTGGCTTTACGAGTTCATTATTCAGCTTTCCTTCCCCTAATGGGCCACAGATGTTCGCCTTTTGTTCCAGAACCTTCTTTCTGTGGCTGGATCATTCAAGCGGGGCTCAATTATGGGCGAGTCCCTGCTATCTGCTCCTCCTTTCCAGTGCTGGTGAGTTTTAATTTGCCTCATCGGCAAAAATATAAAAGCCATGCTGAATTGTGACCCGGATGCCCTCACTAGCATTACCCAGAATGAAGGATAGGCTATTAAAAACATTTAGCCGATAGATTTTACGAAGTAACGTAAGAGAGCACAAAATATCAGATGATAAAAGTGTAAGTGACGCGAATGAATGACAGTTACATTTGTACAATGCTTTCCAAGACACCCAAAGTGCTTTACAGAACCAATGGGGAACCACTTAAACCACCACCACTGTGTAGCCCCCACCTGGATGATGGTTAATCAACGGTTAAACGGAAGGAAAAAGGAATAGATTAGCTGAATACAGGCCTGTGAATGATGGGGACTGCTTGTTTTTGCATATTGTATAGAGTGGCACGGCATGGAGGATATTGTTTGGTGAACCGTGCACAGACAAATTTATCCATCTGTTCAGTTTTTGGCTGAAGACTATGGGATTCCAATAGACTACATATGGACACTGGGCCTATGGGGACGTTTAGGATTTCTGCATGCATTTGTTACGCGGGTTTCATAGCAGAATGAGTGGGACCACCAGACTTGGAGTATAAGGAGCTACATAGGAGAGGTGAAACTGTAGACGAGGGGAACGAGACATGGGTGTATAAAATGTATAAACCCAATGATGGAGTTAATGCATGCAGACTTGAATTTTACGGTTGTTACTCGTCCTTCAGAACAGAAGCCAGCTTTTAATAGTAGCATTTTATCATCATCATCATCATTGTCCCATCTAGAGAATACTCTAACTTTGTCCCCCATGCTGCCTGGGATAGGCTCCAGGCCCCCTCATGACCCTGACCGGGATAAACGGTTTGAGATGGGAGGGGTGGGTGTTTAGATGATGCTTAGATGCAAGTGTGGTCCTGCTTTATCACGGAGAACTGGGGTTTCCTGTAATATGAAAGGATGCTGTCTGTTTGCTACTTCCCAGTTATTTAAACCAGTGTTTCTCCAAACCAGTCCTCGGGGAACCCCAGATCTGAAACAGGACTGGTTTGGAGAAACACTGGTTTAGACGTAAAATCAGTATGCAGCTGGTTGCCGTCTTGCGGTTCTGTGGGATCTGTATCGACTGCATGAAATACAGTTCAGCACCTCGGACGGCACCTTCTACCAGCTGGGTCCCTGGTGTGTCTCCACCAGAAGTCTTCTGCTGACGACGGGGTGGTTCTGTACAAAAGGTCACCTCGGTGTACAACCTCCTTCGCAGAATCCCGCACATTAATCTGAGCTAAAGAAATGGGGGGGGTGAGAAAATAAAACAGCCGTGAGCTGGTGGGAGGCTGGAGATCAAAACTCATCACGATCCCTATTCCTGCACATGTGTCAGGGAATGAAGCCCAGCTGACGTGGACTGAACTTTGCCAGCATTTAAACGGGGTCAGCTGGGCAAAATGAAATGGGCTTTAGGTCAGTGCTTCCTAACCCCGGTTTTTGGGGACCCATGGATGGTTCCAGGTTCCTGCCAGCCAGTATACATATGTGCTCCCTCCTTGTCTGGGGTTCCCAGAGGACCGGGTTAGGAAAACTGGTTTAGGTGATAGATGCTTAGTTCCAGCAATTGCTTGACCTGAGTCTAAGTGGTAATGAAATCATAAAAGGCAGGTTTGGTGGTGGGGATACGTGACTGAAAATGGTTTGCTAAGTGGGTGTCAACACTGATTTCTCTAGCCTACTTGAAAACATTGTTTCCTATACTAGCAGCTTGCTGTCATAACACAGATCTGGCAGCTCCCTCCAACCCCATGTGCTAGATAGCTGGCGGACTGGCCATGGTGATGAAGTATTGTTTAAGTATGGCACCGGGCTGTCTGTCTGGCCGTCGTCCGCCCGGGGGAATCCTGCCAAGATATCTCAGACGGACTGGCATGCAGTCCTATCACCGCGACATTCGCTCTGGCTGACCAGATTATAGAGGAGGAGGGCCCAAGCAACAGCCGGGGGCAGGGCCAAGACATCTGATTGGTTGTTCCTGCCTCCTCTTGTTGCTTGGCCCCACCTCCTCTACAATCTGATTTGTTACCTCTCTACTAACCATTCTTCGTTCTGCCCTCAGAACATTTTTGTGTAAATAAAATTCCCATGAGTCAATTTTTTTTCCAAGTAGTTACTGCAGCATTTTATGTAAGGCCCCTAGCCCCATAAATTCTGGCCTGGTTATGACCATATCCATGCTGCTTTAGATGATTGGCAGGACAGGCATAAGCTCGTCCGTTTCAACACCCCCAAACTTACTGAACTTCACTTACAGCCCTCCATCTGCAAATGGACGCCATAATGCCTTGTTTACTCTCGACTGGTGCATTATGTAACCGTTTCCGGTCCAGGGAACCCTGATAATCTTAGTTAATGGCTTCCCAGAGTGGCCTTTGCCATCTGCTGCAGTTCTGTGTCAGTCCTGCATGCCTATGCTGGACATAAACAAATAAGAAAAAGTGCGGAAGATCTAGAAAATCTGTTCATAGAAATCTGTCTCACTCCCATTCATTCTGTGGAATGAATGGACTGTAGAAGTAATATACTTGTATCTAAACTTGAATCTACCTGCTTCAGTTCTCAGGCTCTCGGCATTTGCACATGGCTTTAAGACAAGCTGAACCTTAAATGCCTTCACTGGGTATTATTATTATTACTATCAAGAGCAGTCACACTGAACCTTTGCATCCCATGACTAAATGAAAGGCAACATGGTGTATATCCAGTTTATTAAGTTCTGTGCAGTCTGTTTGCTTGACCAAATCTAATAATGCAAAACTGTTTTTTTGGTATTCAGTAAAAATGCTTTTGTCAGCAAGTGTTGAGTGCCTTCATTTTTTTGTAAAACCGCTGGAGTCGGTGTGATAAGTTAGTCTGTGGTCAAACTTACCAGAATTTATCAAATCATTTTTTTTGTGTAACCAAAATAGCAAAATCCTGATTTAGGAACATTTAATGATTTAAATACATTACTAGAACTAGATAACAAATGGATAACTAATTCATCTATCTTACAAATCAGTTGTTTTGTGAGATTTGATGGTCAAAAGTATAGTCCAAGTTTTATTTGGGATCGGCAAAGACACTGAGTGTTTTGTACTGTGGTCACACACCACCCAGAATAGCTTCTAAGTGGACTCCTGTGACTCTATACTGACATCTAGCGCAGAGCGTAAAGCGCAAGGCGCAACTAACATTTATGGGCGTGTCCAAACCCATTTTGCTATTCGAACGCGGAAAAACAGGCTTTGCGCCAGAAGAAGGCTGTCCTCCCTTAATTAGTCAGAGGCGTGTTTGAGTGTAACCTGCAATGAATCAAACGGAATGGCACGTCACCTCACCTATAAAAGGCAGCGGCCCATGATGTACTGCGGATTGCTATTACAATGGTGTGTTTGCCCGGTAAGCCAGATCGCTTTCGGCTTGTGCGTGAGGTGAGAAAGCGTGAGCACGTCGTCTACGGGAGCACCACTGTTCCACCAAGCCTATCGAGGGAAGCGGGCGTGGGATGAGGTAGCAGCAGGCGACTCCTCGTTTTCTGGCATCAACAGATCAGCCGCGTGTAGCCGAAAGCGGTTTAAAGACGTCAGAAGATGGGGAAGCTCGATCGCTACAGAACGAGCAGGGACTCCGTTATGTGTGTGCGTTTATATTTTAATTTTGGATCTGGAGTTCGCAAAATTTGAAAAAGTGATCTTTGTTCAAACAAAACACAATCTACAGTTTTAAAAATGTTTTAAAATGTTCAAATAATAGGCCTTTATTGCCGGCAATAGGGCTGTTGTTTTTCTACTTTCACTATCGATATCTGAAACACATTTATAGCAATCCAAATGTCCTTTCAATTATAGTACGTGATTAATTCTGATAATGAGTTCGAAAGATTATTTTGATGATATTGTTTATTCATTGCTTATAAATCTACATTGGTGTTTCATTACACAGTATGATTAGGGGAAAGGACCAGATGTACTCTATAATAAAATGTATATAAATGAAATAAAATTAACAAAAAACTATTAGTGTCGCTTTTATACGTTGTCCGTAACGATCGAGCGCCATGCACCCACACGTTCTAAATCGCGCTGCTTAAATACCATTTAACAATGTGTCATTGACGTCATAGCCTACATAGTTTTTGTTGGTCAAAAGCGCAATGTTATTGCGCTGCATTAATATAGCAATGCGCCAAAGTGCCCGGCCACGCCTCATTTAATAAACATTGCTCCTATGAGCAGAAAGCGGGCGCAAAATCTTGCGTTATTTTGATTAGGTCGTGGTCTCTCTGTCCCCCCTATCCTGTGCAAATTGGGATAAGCTTCAGTCTCACTGTGACATTGCATTAGATGAATAGGCACACTGTGAAAAATGAATGCAGGTGGCAACCATGCTTGTCTTCAACCAAACTGCCTGGCTTTGCGCAAGTTTCAGGAAATAACAATATATATTTTCCCTTCTTTCCACACGGAATATTCAGATTTCAATTGAGCCAAAATATGTAGTCTGGGCATTATGGTCATCTGCCAAATCTTTTCTTTCATAGTTTATTCTAGGATTACAATTAGAGACTTATAGGAAGGTGAATGTAGGATTCCAAGTTGAAGAACCTAAGTTTGCTAAAGAGCAAAATAATTATGAGGTTTAGCGGAAGCTGAAGGCTCCATGGTGGCTGTTTTCGTTTCCAGGATCACAAACCACGTTCGGTGAGTCAAGGGAAGAGCACATGGACGTAAGGCGATGCTCCCTGACCATGCAACCTGCAGGGACCAAGCCCCATGATCCAGAGACACTCCGGTCCGCATCTGCTGTAATCCTCAAGAGGGACCGGTGTATTCATCGGTCCCAGGTGTTACTGCTTGGCCGGTTCCTAGGGGTGACCTTCTCTCTGCATGGATGTCATTGCACTTCTGATCCTTTCTACGTTCCCGCTTTTGGTAGAACATTTCCTCTTCCTGCCATTTCATTGACAATTCAGCTGAGAACTGAATGCAGCAGGAGCTGGAATATTCTGCAGGTCTGAAGCGGGTTGTCTAGGGAGTTGCACTGAGCATCTATTATATAAGCCTATCCCAAACTTTTGCTGTGCAGCAATCGGTGAGTGAACTCCGAGTGAATTTTTATGTCAATTTGGAAGGATGCTTCTACTCCACAGCTTTTGTTGTCCATTTTTCTGTCTCCCCTTCATCGTTTATCTCCGTACGTTCATGGCCAGTGTCTGCCGTGAAAAAGGGGCTGTCAAGACACGAGCTGCAGATCAGTGCAGTTTTCGCCGGCTCCCTCCCTGCCCTGACTCAACCCTTCTTAGCAGTGAGGGATTGACGCCGCCGTGCCAGCAAATGGATTTCTTCTCACGTTTTGTGCCGAGTGCCCCCCCCCCCCCCCCCCCCGACCATCACTGTCAGCTTGCTTTTCCTTTCATGTCCTCTCAGCACACGGCCCCTCGGAGCTGTGGTCTGCAGCATGTAGGCCCTGTAAAGTTGACCTCCTTGAGCTGCATTTCACATCAATCCACCCCCTCTTTGACTATCCTGGGGGGGCTGGTGGAATAGCTTATGTCTCCTGCACAGGCAACCGTCCAATGTTATGATCTGCGCCACATAGAATATTTAAGACCGGGTGTCTTGGGCTGTGTTTCACATCACATTTGGGGGGGGGGGGGGGGCGGTCCTCCCATTGACCCCCCCATCCTGTGTCTAGTCGAGTGGAGTGGTGAAGTCGGTGCACAGTACAGTAGAGTCAACGGGGAGGCAGGCAAGGAAGTGAAGAATCAGCAGTTAAGAGATTAACCCCAAGTTAGACTGGGACTGGGACTGAGACTCAACGTAGAGGCAGGATGAGAGGAAACTTAACCCCAAGTTAGACTGGGACTGGGACTGAGACTCAACGTAGAGGCAGGATGAGAGGAAACTTAATCCCAAGTTAGACTGGGACTGGGACTGAGACTCAATGCAGAGGCAGGATGAGAGGAAACATTTTCACTTTGCAACTTGGCTGGTTGATGTATTTGTGTAGATGGTCAAATAGACCAGTGTTTCCCAACCCAGTGTCCAGGTACCCCAGACAGTCCATGTTTTTACTCCCTCCCAGCTCTCGGTAGTAAAAATGTGGACTGTCTGCCAGGGAGCTGGGAGGGAGCAAAAACATGTGCTGTCTGGGGGTCCCCAAGGACCCGTTAGGGAAATACCGAAATAGTCATTTCATTGGTAGTCGAACGGGGAAACTGCAGTAAAAAATGCATAAATCAAAACTGACAAAAAAAATCATATGCATATAATTTTTTTGTTACATTGGTATTACAGATGTCATCTTATTGGGATGATTCCTAATAGGTCAATGACTGTATTTAGTTGACTATGTATTTATGCAATAAAGATACATATATTTCTACTTCTATCCTGAATTGCCTTAAATCACAAATGAATTACTTCTTTATTTCAGTTATTGAGAAAAAGTCACGTCCAACTCTGCTGTAGCAAATTAGAAACGTCTTGGTAGTTTGCATTTTCTCTAGTATTGATCAGGGTACGCTGAATTTGCCAGGGATATGAATGAGTAATAGGGACGCTTGAGTGACCTTAAGATGTGTCACCCTCATGTAACATGGCTCTTGGCTTCTATAACCGTATTCTGACGGTATAGAAACTGGGCCATGATGTGACAGTTAGGAAAGTGTGTTTCTTGGCTGAAGAGCAGCCCAAACAGAGCTGCTGCATAGCGCAGAAAGACTATTTTTAACTTTGCTCTTTTTGAGACCACAGAGATGCTTCTAGAGACTTTGGCCGTAGCCCATTGGCTGCTGACGTTGACGTTAATGACATTTAGATGTACACCTGCTTTTTCGCCTGACTGAAAGTTTTTGGTGATACAAACAAACCAAAACCATAAACAAGGTCTGTCATCAGTGTTCACTTACAAGGAAAACATAGCGCTGAAGATTCCCGATTTAGACATGCAGAATTTTGCCTTGAGATTCTTTATGTTAATATTGTTATTGTCAACAATGTTTCAAACAGTGCTGGAGTTGACCTGCTTGTAGTTATGTATTTTAAAAGTTAGGGCTGATGGCATAGCTGTACTTGCAAAAACATAAAATAATATGGCAAATTTAAGCAAACATCTGTTAAAATGAATATGTGGTTTTTAAAATGAACTAAGTCAACGCAGAGTGAATGTTATTTAGCTGGAATATGATTATGACAAACTGCAAGCCATTTCCCACAGCAGCATCAATTTGTAACCAGACCTATTTACACGGTCTGTATATATCCCCCCCTCCGCCCAGGTTAGTGTAGCGTAAACATCTGCATTGCTCACATCTCCCCATAGTTGTAATATGAATAATTATAAGGTGTGTGGTTATAGGGCTGCCATCCCTCACTGAGTTTTCCAGACAGGTAAACAGCTGGTAGCAGACGTGATTTTATGCTGAAGTTTCATTTTGCTATGGTAGAAATCGATGTTGGGTGGGATGGATTATGAAGACAAAAACAAGGGAATGAAATGAGCTTGAGGTTAAAATGGTCAACTACTGTGATGGGCTTCCATCTAGAATCCTTATGAATCATGAGCAATGAATTATAAACTTTGGAATCTCCTGAGTAAGGAGCTGACTTCCTTCCTTCTGGATAATAAGTCTCCTTATTCTTATTGTACATGACGTTTATATGTACCCCAGCAGTTCATAACAGAGATGTTCCTCCTCCTGTCGGTTCCTCAGAATCTATAAACTAGAGAAACTGACACCTGCATACAAACCTTCCAGCACCAATATATTTATGTGTCAACAAATAGCAATAAAACAGAACTCTGGTGTGACACTGGGGTGGAATCTGCAAGGATACCACTAAAGTATCTCCATCTTCCATATTGGTGGAAACACCGCAAAGGACATGGATTCCTCTTTACCAGGGTTCTTCAAACCTGGACCTAAATTCCAAATCCAGGCCTTGTTTTCAGTGCTCCCATGTACTTAGATTAATAGTTACTGATTCTGATTGGCCAGAGGTTTCACACCTGGCTCACACGTGAAGGAAGGCTGGAAAACCAGCAGGGCTCAGACCTTGAGGACCATGATCTGAAAAACCCTGCTCTGGACTATTTTCACATGGTATATGTCATCTAATCTCATGCTCAGGTCAAGAGCATCAAATTAGACACTGTAAAGCCGAGTTCATTCTACTCCTTTGCGTTATACCTTCCAAGGTATTCCATACTTATACAGCTAGCAATTAAACTTTGCCTAGGGTTTATGGAATTTACCGATGATGAAAAATAATGAACCGCAGATGGGAGGTGTGTAGGCGTAAATAGCCTAGTTGAATATTTGCTCCCCTCTAGGTTTTGTGGAATGAAGTGGAGCTGCAGAAACAGTAATCTGCTCTGCAGGACACTCAGGCGCATGGCGACGGAGGCGTTGCAGAACATGCGATTCTAGAATGCAAGTGTTAATTCGAGCTGGAAATGAACAACTTTCTCTAGTGACATCTCTGATGTCTTTACTTGCAAATCTTGCTTTTCATCAAGTAACTATTGAGCATGGATCTTGATCAGCTGAGAGGGAATGCTGGTTGTATAGTGCTGATATTTCAGCTATTCGTAACGTTTGTCAACTGATAACGTTACACGGTGCATGAGGATTGTACAGTTCCTTAGGAATATCTCACGTGTTCGTTCCCTTTCCTTGTCAAAGATTTCAGACTCTCCTAGATGTCCGCGTCTTTACCACAATCATCAGGACCATCTGCAAGTTGGCTGGCACACATTAGGAGATGATTCAAAGTAGCGTGACACTAAAAGGTCATTCAGCAAGCATCAGGATTGGCTGACCACCTGCCAGGCGTCCAGAAGTGTCCTCCTGTTCCCCTGGGGGTCTGTAAATCCTTCCGTGTGCAGGGCGGCTCATGCGTTAACTCTGACGGTGGCAGTACGTTTATCTGAAGCACCATGCTGTTCACCAGGCTGTCCCCTGTTAACTGAAGCTTGCCAAGAGATCCCTTACTGATTGTTGCAGAATCCTGTCACTAGAACATTCTGGAATGACCAGTGCTTGGGTGGGGAAACATATTCATGGTGAAGGAACACCTCTGTCTCAAGGCACATCAAGTGTAAAGAGAACAATTTGCTTTAACGCATTTATATAGGCTCATATAAAATGCAATGTATAAGTGCAGTGGTGCTGAACGCATATGTAAGAAATTCTGTATATTATATTGTGTCTTGAACCTGTTTAATACACAGTGATCCGTTTCTACATTTTCTCCATTGACAGCAAATCCATACCTCAAGCATTCGTAGCTATGGATTTTACTTGGGAACTTTCCAGCAACACCAGGTGCAGATCTGATCTTTCACATAAAGTACAGAACACATTATTCACCGCAAGGTAAAGTGTATCCATAACACTGCTGGCTTCAAGATTTACTCCATAAACAAGGAAAAAGAAAAATGGAATGGCAATATTCAAAACATACAAGCACAGCACGATTGATAGTTAATATTTACAGTGCAAGTATTTTGTCAACCTTGCGATAACCGTATGAAACATGTATGATTGGACTCATATTGTCAAAAATTTGTAATTGTTTTTTATTGTTCACCTGCAATTATTTCTATTTTTTATGATCACGCTCAGCTTCACTGTACATAGTTTCAGTTCAGAAAGCAAGCAATTTGCAGTGATGAATGGATTCAGAATTTAATGTAGCCTACATATTAGCGACACATTACATAATCTCCTATAGAGAGATGTGAAAGGCCCTCAAAACACAGTGCGGTTAATATTAAGTATGCGTGAAGAATCACCTACAGTAGCGTCTTCCGCATCAGAGCGCAATCCCCAAGTGACAATCGTCGGCCTATTTCACCCGTCTGCTGGGTAAAATGGCACTTTGAAAAGCAGCGTTTTTTTCCCCCGATGCAAATTACATCCTCTTGTTACTGCTAGACGCCCCCCCCCCCCCCCCCCACCCCCGTCTCACAATCAATAGTTCCCAAATGATGGATGCCATCGATGTTCTCGCGTACTGTGATGTTCTTCGATGTAGGCAGAGCCGATGTCACCTGCCTCAGTAACAACGTGCATTTTCATTACGGGAAAAAAATGAGATGTGATCAGGTGAAAAGCACCAATGCAAAGCAAATCATCTTGATTTAAAAGCAGAGCGTTCTGATCTCGCGCAAACACACCAGCTTACAGTTATTTCCCTTAACAGAGGACTAGCTGTGTAAAATAAAATTCCTTATAGATTATATTAATATTCCACTTGCTTAAGAAACTATCAGCAAGCTGTGGTAACTGATGATGCTCTGTATGTCTGTTTGGCAGCAATAAGAGACCTTGTACAGTATGCAGGTCTGAACCCAGGTGCACAGAAAGCAATCTTCACATTAACACCGTATCTGTAAATTCAACAGATCCCTGTATAAAGAGGATTCCGCCTAATATTTTTCTCTGAAATGCAACACCTCAGGAATTACTCCATAGAAACTGCCCTCAGAAATAGAAAAATTACGCATTTTGAAATTGCGTACTAGACAGGAGTCTGAGTTGAAGATTACTGGATATTTCCTATGGTTGGCTAGCGGCAGATTTAAGCAGAGTACAGGGTGTCCTTGTCATCATGTTGAAATTGAAGCAGACACCCCTCCCATACTCTTACAGGATGAGGAAGAAATGAGAGGAAAGACAGGTTTTAGGAGGAAATGCATTATCTTTGAAATGGTCTGGGTAACATTTGTACTTTTCACCTATTCATATCCCATCAGTAACACGGCCAAGCAGAATAATCTGGGAAATTTGAGTAAAATGTGAAAAATTAATGACACTTAGGTAATGGTATATAATATTCTAAATTCAGACTAACCTGATTTACTTTTCTCTCTTTGCCTTTTCACTTTTAAATACTTGCATTTTCCCCCAAGAGATGTCTAATTGCTAGCATAATTTCCCAATCACTGTCAAAATTAATTCCCAAATTAACAATGTGAAAAAAATTAAGATTAATAAATGACACTTCTAGGGAATGGGAAATAATAATAATTGTTCATACGTTTGCTTTGCTGGGTTAATTATTCTCTGCCTTGATTTATATGAAAGTGAAATCACGCCCATCTGTACGCTGGTGTCTGGTGTCCTCTGAAGCATCGAGCTTTGCTGTCTGAGGATGCCTTAGGCCTGTACTCAGAAATGGGAATTAGACTAATCGCAATCCTGAGCATCAGGATGCGAACCAGGTGTTGTTGTCTCGCACAATTTTGTACAGTGATTGTTAGCGCAGTGTCACTTTTGCACTGTGAAACCTGGAAAAAGTCTTGTGTTTCACTGTATACATGTGAAAGCTGAAAGGTATGACTGATCAGCCAGTCTCTGGGCAATCTGGAGCCTAAAGGTGACCAGCAGCATGCTAACAACACTGATCTCCAAGCAGTAAAGAAATCCAGCTCTTTCACATGTGTCACACCCCACCTGCCTTTTCCCCCCGTGTTCCCCGTGGTGTGGCGCTAATGAGCCACACCTGTTCCTCGTTTAACCCTGCCTCTCATTTCAGCCCTCGTGTGGATGATCCCAGGTGCCTCTCATTTCAACCCTCGTGTGGATGATCCCAGGTGCCTCTCATTTCAGCCCTCGTGTGGATGATCCCAGGTGCCTCTCATTTCAGCCCTCGTGTGGATGATCCCAGGTGCCTCTCATTTCAGCCCTCGTGTGGATGATCCCAGGTGCCTCTCATTTCAGCCCTCGTGTGGATGATCCCAGGTGCCTCTCATTTCAGCCCTCGTGTGGATGATCCCAGGTGCCTCTCATTTCAGCCCTCGTGTGGATGATCCCAGGTGCCTCTCATTTCAGCCCTCGTGTGGATGATCCCAGGTGCCTCTCATTTCAGCCCTCGTGTGGATGATCCCAGGTGCCTCTCATTTCAGCCCTCGTGTGGATGATCTCAGGTGCCTCTCGTCTACTCCCTCATCTGTGGTGTATATAGTGCCTCCTCGTCCTGAGCTCCTCAGTCCGATCATTGTATTGTTGCGTGTGTGACACTGCTGCCTACCTGTGCTCGCCAGTTTGTCCTGCACCCTGTCTTCTCTCCCGATTCACCCTAACCCCATTTTGACCTCTCGTGGTCCTTTTCCTTTTGCTCTACTTGTTGTGTTTTGTTTAAATAAAGCCCCCTTCTGCTTTTTCCCACGCCTGCCTTCGTTTCCATCCTTCCCGGTACATGACGACATGTTAACTGAACTGTTATCCCTCAAAGTGGGCTTTTCAGTTTTACACTTTTTTTTTTTTTCTTTTCTCCAGGACACCTTCCAGGAGGACTCCATACCTAAGGGTCCAGCAGGAGAATCGTGGGCTTGTGGAACAGCAACAGAATAGATGGAGGACACACGGGATGCATTTTGTGACCCTAGGGGGCTGCTTGGGACAGATCTACGTCTATGAGTGTGTTACAGGTACCTCTGTGTTCTGCTCCCCACAGCTCACGTGAAGATGAAGCAAGACGAGGGAGTCCCCTCTGATTAATTTGGTCCTTGGAGCGTGTATCTCGTGTCTGACACTGCCTGCGTGACTTTTGCTCTCTTCAGCATTGGAAAGGCTCGTGGGTCGACCCCCGCAGGCCAGTTTAAATCGTTTCCTTCCTTTAATCCTTTGCTCTCTGCGGCAGATCTCATGCTTGGTGTCTAACACGTCTCCTGGATACCCTAAGATCTCAGCTCAGGATTGATTATAGGTCCACAGATCCCACCTTTGACACTGTCGACTTGTCCTCTTTCTGCCTTCATAGGCACGGCAGCAATCAGCCATTCCTCCATGCTGATATAATCCCGGATCTGTTAAAATCCATCCCATTAATTCATGTGACAGCAAAACGATGTCGGCTTTAAGTTACCTTTTCAATTTTAGTTCTAGACAGGGGAAGAAAGAATTGTTAGGATGGGAAACCCTCTGAGATTTACTACATAATAGTAGTGTAAAAGAGTGTCTCTCTTGCCTGGAAGTTGGCCATTAATTATTTGAAGTGTGGCATGTCCGTAGACATAGTACTTTATTGAAGATCCGGGATAAATTCCAAGCCAATTAAAATTTAAAGGCTTGGCTGTAATTTGTATTTGACATTTGGATTCGCCACCCATCTCTTAGTTTTCAATGGCCCTACGTTCATCTGGGTATCCCCTAAAGAAGCGTGATCCACAAAGAGCAGGTGGACGAGTGTAACACCAGCCAGTTCAGCGAGGGCTGTGCCTGGCCAATGACCCAGCGTCTCTCTGTAAGAAGGAATGAATACTTCAGTACTGGATAATTAATTGTTCTTCTTCTGACATTCTCTCCCTCCATTAAAATTTTTTTTGTTACAGTGAACACATGAAGGAAAGCTATGAAGTGGAAAGTAGTAATTAAAGGCCCCTTTTAATTAATTTTTGAAGTGAAGTTACAATATATACTAGCTTCTCATTTGAATCACTGAATGAGCAGATGTAAATTTATATGCGGGGGAGATATGTTATATTACCCTGATATTATCTAGAGTTGAATTTACAGATGCATGACTCCAGTCTCGGTGATGCCAAATGACTGCAGTGTGTATGGGGGCGTAGTGGAAATGTAGATATAAATTATGTAGTAAGTTGTTACAAATATCTCCCAATACACACATCTATGGATGACTAAGTAAGACATTCGGTATAAGTAATAATTAAGTTCCACAGTGCAATTGACCAAAATGATATGACACACACACACACACACACACACACACACACACACACACTGTCCATTCAGCCCTAACCGTTACTAACCAAACAAAATACAGGTCTTTTGGCTTTTAAATTTTTTTTGATTGCAGTCTGAGGACCAGAAAATAGTCCCCACCATGTAAAAATAACATTTTTATTACATTGTGGAGACATACATAACCCACACACGCATACATGTATATCTTTTAGCTTACTGTTAAAATATCCCAGACCTTGACGCTCACTGTTTTTATGAGATAGTCGGCGTCATTTGGCTCACATGGGGATGGTCATAATGTTTTGGCTCATCAGTGTGTGTGTGTGTGTGTGTGTGTGTGTGTGTGTGTGTGTATATATATATATATATATAAAACATTCATATACATTTATGCAATATTCATATATACAGATTCATACATTATTGATATATATTATATAGTACTATTCACTTTTGCTTAGTATGAAAAGGTGCCACTGCACCTTGCCACTAGCATCAGCAGAACCATCATGGAAAATTCAAAAGCAAGTAGTCATGACATAATGCTGAAATTTTAAGTTCCGATTCGCTGATTCCCATTGTTTTGACGGTTTAAAAAAGGTGCCACGAGGAGACAGGGTAGCCAAAGCAGCAGCCCTGTTTGTTGTGGTAACACTGCCCTTCGCCCTCACTGAGGCCACGGCGATGCCCCAGTCGCCGATGCAGAACCTCAGTCACAGCTCATTCCGCATGGCTGGGAAATATTGTTAGCACAAAAGCACCCAAAACAAGATCATGTTTCTGTCCTCACTATTGCTTCATGGATCTGCAACAGGGAAGTGACTTACAACACATTTCGATTTAGATATTACAATTACAATTTATTATGATAATATTTCTTATGTTAGTAATTTGTAATTTTTTAAAGAACACTATTTAATCATAAACTGTTCATCCTGTACACAAAGTCCCTACTTGAATAATCCTAATTAAATATAATATCCATCATCATCAGTCCTCACTAATTTTCCTGATCAGGGTCATGGTTGCAAATAATATTATTATTTAGCATCATATTCATCCCTCAGGTCCATTGGGTGATATTATTGCTTTTTGTTTAATTTAAAGAGTATCTTTGTACTCTAACGGACCATGAGATTTGCTGTTTCATTCTGCCTCCTTATTTTTGTGAAAGAGGAGTGTTTCAGCGATGGAGCTGGTTAAAGATTGGATCTGACACTGAACAGGCAGAAACGGATGAGTCATCGGTAAAAAACAAAAATCTGAAGAAAAAAAATCAATAAGAGTCTACAGTTTCTGCATTTCACGGATGGAGGCTGACTGTGAAATAGTGTAGCGGCTGATTTTAGTGACACATACAAGTGAAACAGATTTTCGCAGCCAAGAGGTCAAAAGTCACCCAACAGCAGAACCAACATGGTAGACGACCAGGAAAAAGGTGACTGAGTTGACATAATCACAGCATTTTAATGCTCTATGTCTATCCCCTGCCAAACACAGCCTGTGTGCTATTTTTCAGATTAATGCAAAAAGCCGTGGCAATTACGTTCCCATTGTTCCAAAATGAAAACGTTTCAGTAATTCAGAATCAGCTTCTTATTTCGGGGGTGAGTATATCGGAACGTTGACACTCTGCTTGCAGAATTTGGATCTTACCCTTGGTGTCTTCTCTACATCGGGTCACATGTCATTGATTAGGCACAAGATCCCTGCACAGAAGCAAATGGAAATGGGAAGAATGGAGAAAAGGGAATGAGGCATTTAATTCAAAGAAAAATGGGGATGATGGCTCTTAACGGGGCTGGATAACACTCTTAAGCTGAAACCACGTATAATAATGCCAGCAAATAAATAAGTAATAAAAAATAAAATGAATAAAATATTCAGTCCATTTCATGCCCGAATCCTAATTACCAGCTTTGGGAAGATCAGTGGAGGAGGTCCCTAGGATATCATTTGAGTTTTGGGAGCAAGTGTGCCCAGTGTTGCAGTCTGCTTACATCAAACCTGTTTTCTTGCCTGAATTTTAATAAGCCATCTATCACATCCATACAAAACAGGCGGCCGCTTCTCTGTACCCAATCTCCTTATTCTTCCCAAAACTAATCCTTAGGAGGGGGGTCACCTGCACAGCCGACAGGAGGGGTATTAGTTACCGCTGGCTATTCGGCGCTCTTTAAAACTGTGGGCGGGTATAACATTATCTGACAAGGTGTCAGTCCTTCTTAGTTTAAGAGGGAATGGATGTGGTGTAGCTAGAGAATATATATACATCGCAAAAGTCTTAGGAAATCAACAAAAATCATGTGTAAATGATCTTCATGTGTAGAGCAGGAGTCATCAACCTGTCCATACACAGACAAATGTCCATTCGGTGAAACTTATCTGTGTCTGTGGTAGCCTACATTTCTAAATAGCATGTCTCTGGTAAAAAATTCATTTTGATCACAATGTCTGTCAGAATTCACCATGATGTTGACACCTGGTATAAAGCTGTGATATTATTACTGTCAAAGTATGTCAGCTTAACAAAACCTCCCCTAAAGTCACTCCAGTATCCACTGTTTCCCAAACTGGTTCTCGGGGACCCACAGATGACCATGTTTTTGCTTCCTCCAAGCTCGAGAGCAAAAACATGGACTTTTTGGCAGGGAGCTGGGAGGGAGCAAAAATGTAGACTGTCTGTGGGCCCCCGAGGACCGGGTTGGGAAACACTGCAGTACATCGATGTGTTTTTGACTTGACTACTAGCACACCATGTTTGGCTGATCAATAAGTCAATGAGTGACTTAACTAATTAAGTTAATCGAGCTGGTGGTAAGCTTTAACGAATACATGGAATGACTGAAGTGCCCCCGAGGAGAAGTTTGGGAACCAAAGCAGGGTTCATCCAGCCATCCAACTAGATATCAGTAACTTCTTGAAGAAAAAATTAAATTCTTGTTTGTGATATGCTTACTACCCCGATAAATAGCCATAAACATTTTGTTCGACTGCCTAAGACTTTAGTACGGTACCGTATATATGTGTGTGTGTGAGTATATCTCTTACACGCTCTGACAATAATTATGTTACTATGAGAAAAGCCTGACGTGCCTTTGGGTAGGTGTGAGAGTTAAGTGTGTGTGTGTGTATGTATATATAGACATACAGCAGGCGTACCACTAAAGTCTGTTCCTTTTGTACTGTTCCAGTAGCTGGCAGAATCTATGCAAAACCAGATTGCCAGCACTCCCCCATCCTATGGGTAATACCACTTCCTACCCGCTTTCCAAAGCATCGCTCAGCGTCGCCATCATCCGCACCCTTCATCCGCACCCCCCATCCGCACCCCCCATCCGCACCCCTCATACGCACCCCCCATCCGCACCCCCCATACGGACCCCTCATACGCACCCCCCATCCGCACCCCTCATACGCACCCCCCATCCGCATCCCCCATACGCACCCCTCATACGCACCCCCCATCCGCACCCCTCATACGCACCCCCCATCCGCACCCCCCATACGCACCCCCCATTCGCACCCCTCATACGCACCCCCCATCCGCACTCCCCATACGCACCCCTCATACGCACCCCCCATCCGCACCCCTCATACGCACCCCCCATACGCACCCCTCATACGCACCCCTCATACGCACCCCCCATCCGCACCCCCCATACGCACCCCTCATCCGCACCCCCCATCCGCACCCCCCATACGCACCCTTCATCCGCACCCCCCATCCGCACCCCCCATCCGCACCCCTCATACGCACCCCCCATCCGCACCCCCCATCCGCACCCCTCATCCGCACCCCCCATACGCACCCCTCATACGCACCCCTCATCCGCACCCCCCATACGCACCCCCCATACGCACCCCTGGCATTAACAGCCACTTGAAGTGTTTCTAGTGTTTAGCATTCTTTTTTTTTTTCTTTTGAAAAGCACATAAGTCACCTGACGCTGCTGGGTGCTGCGGGGGCTTGGTGGCGCAGTTATGGATTCGGGGGCCTTATTAAAATGCTGCAGAGAGCCTGATTCTGATTACATCAGTCTGACTGCAGCCGGATTCATTTAAATGAATGGAATCAATTTTGCATATTCCCTACATTTGTGATATCTCATTCTCTGACATTCTGTGTTACGAGACACCCCCCCGGCCAAACATAGTGATCGCTATGTGGCATCCTTATTTGTATAGCATATGTACTGCTCTGAGTACTTTTAAAAATATATACAAAGCATTTCTTATCAGACATTATATATCTGACCAAAACAAGATCAAATTATGCAACTGCATTTTGTTTGCGATTTGTTTTTGATTTGAAATGATCTCTGACTACAATAATCTGATTACATTTAAAACTGATTTATAGACAGATATTTCATTACATGGAATCTAAATGAAAGCTTTTTGCCTTAAAGGAAATGACTTTCATTTAATTTTCGAAACATTTCAGTGCAAGGGATCTGCAAATCGTCGACCTGCCACTTTCATCACTTGTTGGATTGTGACGTTTTTTTTTAACACCTCTGTGCACACAGGTACTCTTCATATCCATTTTTTCCCCTTCCCTACATTTTATGAGCTAAAACATCTAAGAAAGCATTTCCTGCATATTTCAGCTCCAGCGCATTTAAAACTGCGATTTTAAAAACACGGGGCTTTGTCATCTATATTGACTGAATATTTAATAAATTCTAATCAGCTATGATTAATCCAGCTAAGAATATCAGGAGAACCTACACCTGTTTATTTATTACTCGATAGTGCTTATAATGGGATAAGAGGAGCCAGAATCAAACAGACAGGACACTTACGCCTCTCTTTTCCATCAGGCAGCTACGTGGGCACCCGGACATTGATTAGTGTTCATTTATGCATGCATTACTGTATATGTCTGTTTCCCAAAGCAATCGTATTTTGACTGAACAAATAATGCTTGCTGTATATCAGCTGGATGGTACAGTGTTTCCTTTGTAAAAGGAACCCTTTGAAAACAGTTGAGTGTAGCATAAGTTCATAAACATTATTTTGTTTAATCTGCTTTCAGTTTTAATAGAAGGTTTTCGAAATGGAATTTTTTTGTGCTGGACTAAAACACATTATTTAAAAAAACGAATACAAAAAGAAAAAATATAAATAAATACAAGTGTTTTACTGTTTTCAACGGACAGGAAGGTGGTTAAACAGTAACCACATACACGTGGATGCAGTGGCATGTAGATTTACTCTGGTTACACGTCCTGTAAATGTTAAAGAAGGTCGATTGTTATTTCATGAAGGACGTTTTACTTTCAGCCAGCTGAGGGGGAAAAGGTAACCAACAGAAGCTATACATACTTACACAAGGGAAATCTGAACTACATGGCTGCTAAGGTCCAGCTAGCTTATATCAGATAAGAGTTTTATCATTAGTACTGCCTCAGGGGTAGATTGAAGGGTGTAGTTGTGTGTTCAGGAAAGCCATTCTGCTCTCTACTGCTATACCGAGCTATTATTTTGTGCTTTATTCATCTCACCCTCCACTGCAAACTCTACACACTGCAGTGCACCAAAATCCCAGACATTTCTGAGATGCTGGAACCACCATATCTGGCACTAACAGTCACAGTCCCTTATACCAGCCGTCTTAGCTGTTCGAATGCTTAATGAAACAGTAAGCGAATGTCATGACCCTGTCAGTGTGCTGGATGCAGCCCCATGATTCACTGTTTGCATGAGCAGGCAGGTGTACCTAATATACTGGCTACTGAGAATATCATTTAAACACAACATGCATTTTGTCCTCGATAAAATGAGTCCCAGGATTTGTGATGGCTGCAGAACCGAAGCAGTGACTGTAAATATCCTGCAATAGGAAACAGAAAAACGCAAAAGCTTCATTTACCGAATAGCTAATATTCAGCAGTTTTTGAAAGCACACTTGCGTTTAATTTATACACGGATTTTCCCAAGAAACTCACTGCTCTCTTTTGTACTGCAGATAGAATATATTCAGCCTGGTCAGTTTTATGCGAATATTGACATTTATTCGATATGTCTTAATTTACTCCATTATGAAGAAATTCATTATGAATGTGTGCTACATGATGTGATTTCTTTTTTCCCATGAAACATTAAAAAACAATTTTGTACTGGTTGCTTGAAAATGAATTCATTTCATTTCCATTGCTACAGAGGAGCGCGACCAGGTTCCCAAGCTCCCCCCGTCTCGCTCAGAACTTGTACCTTTGATTTTGGCTTCGTTGCTGTTCTTGAAGCTAGAGAACACTTCCCAAAATGTTGGAAAAGCTTTTATGGTTTGTTTTCAGAGCCCCAGATGAAAGTCTTTAGATAAATCATTTCGCTCTGAATTTTGATGTCACCTGTCCCTGAGTCGTATCTGATACCCATTGAAGAAAGAATGTCATATACTATTACACTGGGTATATATTTGAACAAACTACTTAATAATTCCATTTTAGTAAGATTAATTATTATTTTGGTCCTCTCCAGTTACGTTCCAGGAGATCTACTGTATATTGGATGAAAGGCTGAAAGAGCATTGAATGTCAGTTAAATTAACACTACGGCAATATGGTCTATCAACGAACTGCTTTGCGCCTGTTTCCAAAGTGTTTATCAGGAGAGGAATCACCGTTCATCTCGAAGGGACAGTTATGTCACCATGATTATTGTTGGTAATTCATTCGCCCTTGTTCCTGACATACTTATGACTTGTTCTCTGCTTTTTTTGGCCCCCAATAACCTGGACTGAACTCCCAGTGCCTTGATCGACCTCATTATATGAGGATAATTGCTCATTCCCCAGCCGATCCCCATGTCACGTAATTGTTCTGGTCACTCCCCCTCTCTCACTGCATTAATTTCCAAAATTTTCATATTCATACTTTTAATATTTTAATAAAAATAAATAGCCGTAGTAGGGAATTGGTTTTCCCTTTTCATAAATCTTTGAAAATCTGAAGCTTCGAATCACGAAGAACATTTCAAAGAAAAATCAACACATGCTTTGACATAGCCTGGCATAGCCAAAGCTATCCATCAACATCTATGCTTATGCATTTATAATCACTTATCCACGTTTATAGGCGATCGTTTAAATTCCTGTAGACTCCAGGATGTGATTGATTCAACAGGATACAGAGTTCTACTTCAACCATTTACAAAGCATCTCGCGAGGAATTCATTTGTCATTGTAGGTGAGATGACAAGTCAAACATATCCATTAGCAAAACAGCCGTAGAAAGAATCCTTCCTTTTATACTTCAGAGATGCACATTTGCACATTTTCAGCATTCAGAGCTTGTATGTCTCTGTCACAACACATAAACCACAGTGTGTCCATCTGATCCTGGTGGCATGTTTACAAGCTTTGAATATTCACAGGAAGACATAACCCACTCTTAGTAGTATTCACAGTTTGCATTGTCGCTTTGCGTTTAACTGAAAAATAAGGCTTACAATTTTAAAGCCAGCTGTTTGATAGAGATTGTTATTTTGGTGCATGGAAATCTGCAAAAAAAAAACTGGAGGCAAAGTTTGGTCGCTGTGGCTTTTTAATTTTTATACAGTGGGGAGAGAAAAGCTAAAGGTTCTGAATATTCACCTCAGCAGAGTATTTAAATCGCGTCAGCTCTCTGTTTTCTTTTTGTCAGGAAACACATTTACTTACTTGAGATACAGCCTACACACTAAAAAGTTGAAGCACTTTCTTGGATGAAAAGCTGTGGATCTCAGACAGCTCAAGTAGTAAATGACCCCTGATCTCATTCCCAGAAGTAGACAACTGGAGCTTATACTGAATTTTCAACATACAAATAAATATTTCAGATGTCAAGGGTATAGACAGTGACCAAAAGTAGATACCCAGTACGTAATATTTGTAAGGTGGGAGGTTTTACTGAATGTCATTACTGTATATATAGAATACGTTTAATATATTTTCATGAAATTAGTCCTTGGAAGTCCTGTCCTGAATTTATAATTTCATAAGCACATCTTATGCAAGATGTACCCCAAGGGAAATCTGAGGCATTAAATATTAGGAGGTGGTCTGATCTGGGGCAGAATCCATATCATGCATATGTTAGAGAAACAGCACACTGCAGCACTTTCTAGAAAAAAAACCTGAGTCTCCGCGTCTGTCAGCATGCCCACGTCAGATGGGGGCCGCGTCGCAGGAGACCTGCTGCAGGATTTCGAGTGAGCTGGGACGTCGGTAAACAAAGACGCTGGCACTGCACCCCCAGAGAGCAGATGCTCTTTAGCTCGGCCCACGTTAAATCACCTGATTAAAACTATGCGCCCACAGAGACTCTGCGCCCTGCTGAGGAGGAAGTCACTCCAAAGACACTCCTGATTGCGGCATGACACACCACGCAGGCACGACGATGCCCTGGCGCCGGGTTTTGTCTGCCATGCCGACAGATCACCAATCTCGGCCGACAAATGGTGGTGAAACCCAGCTGGCCCTGATTAGATGTGTTAACTCACTTAAGGATAAATAGGGTCAGCTAGGGTATGTTTGAGAGACTGCTTGGCAAGAGGCACGCTTGCTGGGTTATGTGCAGGCTTACTGATGACTTTTGTTTCGTTTCATTTTTGTTTTGCAATATACACTGATCAGCCATAACATTAAAACTGACAGCCTAATATTGTGTAGGTTGCCCTTGTGCTGCCAAAATAGCTCTAAGTCATCGAGGCATGGGCTCCACAAGACCTCTGAAGGTGTCCTGTGGTATCTGGCTCTAAAACATTAGCAGCAGATCCTTTAAGTTATGAGGTGGAGATTCCATGGATCGGTCTTGTTTGTCCAGCACATCGCACAGATACTCAATCAGACTGAGATCTGGGGAATTTTGAAGCCAAGTCAACACCTTGATCTCTTTCATGTTCCTCAAACCGTTCCTGCACAGTTATTGCAGTGTGGCAGGGTGCATTATCCTAACTGCCATTGTGGATTACCATTGCCATGAAGGGGTGTACTTGGTCTGCAACAATGTTTGGGTGGGTGGCACGTATCAAAGTAACATCCACATGAATGCCAGGACCCAAGCTTTGCCCACAGCATCACACTTCTTCTGCCAGCTTGCCTTCCTGGGGCCATCTCTTAGTTAGGTTAATTATGCACGTGCACCTGGCCATCCACATGACATAACGGAAAATGTGACTCTTCAAACCAGGCCAACTTCTTCTATTGTTCTGGTCCAGTTCGAATGCTGTTGTACCCATTGTAGGTGATTTCGGTGGTAGACAAGGGTCAACATGAGCACTCTGACTGATCTGTGGCTACAGTAGCTTGTCTGTAGGATTGCATCAGATGGTCCAACCGCTCCCCACATACATCAGTGAACCATGGGTGCCCATAACCCTGTCGCCAATTTACCGGTTGGCCTTCCTTGAACCACTTATGGTAAATACTGACCACTGGGAACACTGGGAACACCCTTCAAGACCTGTCGTTATAGAGATGCTCTGACCCAGTCATCTGACCATCGCAATTTGGTCCTTGTCAGAGTCGCTCAGATCCTTACGCTTACCCAGAACGTCGACTTCAGGAAATGACTTCACTTGGCTCATATATAATGGCACCCTTGACAGGAGCTACTGAAACCAGATAATCAATGTTATTTATTGCACCTGTCGGTGGTGTTTTATGTTATGGCTGATCAGTGTATATCTCATCATTTCTTTTCTTTGCTTGTCTTTTGCACGCTTTCGGGGTACTAGGCCCCAATCCCTGGTGTTTATTTATGTCATCCCTTGGTTTGACTGAACCCTGCTGTATGGTGTCTGAGGTCTTTTCGGAAGCCCCCCTGACCCACCTCCATGCTTCTTCTCAAGCTCCTTGAGATAACTACAGTACATCATGCTTTCCTTTACACTGGCAGAGTCTCTTGGACGCTGTCAGTTGCCGGCCTGAAATGTCGGGTGTCCATCAGCCCTTCACAAAAGGGCAAGCGAGGTTTTCCCAAGGGGGGACAACCTCATTTTTACTATCGCGGTCATGCTGATTCAATTCAATTTTACAATTCAGAGCAGAATAATGGTTTTTGCTGCATTTTAAACTAGTGTATGTACATGCATCACACAATTGTTGGGCATCCAACATGGATCCTGAAAATATCACAGCATACGATCGCCTACATGAGTGGTGTAATTCCCACAAAATCCCTTCACAACAACCTCAAAGGCTGTGCTAATGTCCAGCACCATGACTGCTGTCCAGTGCTGTTAGCAAAGGGCTATTAAAGGCATGTAAGTAATGGGGGCTTTTGTCGCCGTTAAAGCCTGTTAGCATTTAGCTGAAAGCACGCTCTTTGCCCAATGCGTGTGTGCTAACGTGTCATATTGCATGCCTGTAGCACTCTTATATGTGGAGAAACGCAATTCCCCTCAAAAGCAAATGTGATTTTCATTACAAATCAGGAGGTGATAAAACGCTTTATAAAATCGCATTTCATTCCATTTCTAAATGCCATAAAAAGGGCACCCATTACTATTTCATGGCTTACTGAACATGAAGCATGCAGAGAAGGTGGAATTTAAAAATGTATGTGTGTCTATTTGATGTGTAAACCACACGTGAGTCTGTAGTGAGTAAACAGGAGAGCCCAGTCCAGCATCGACAGCTGACACAGAGGAGGACTGACTGTGCAGGTAACAGATGCTGAATTAATTCTCGCACCAACTTTTAATTTATTAATCTTTTCTTCTCTTATGATGTCTGCTGATTGCAGATTTCCTCCATCTTGCTGGCCCTGGCCTCCTGCCCCTGTTTACATGCTTTTATGATTCCGGACAGGGAGAAGGAGAGCAGACACCCCCTTAATTACCTGGTTTTGGGGTCCCCGGGTCTCTTGTAGCATTGCCTTTTTCACCCTGTTTTCCTTGTTTTCCCCCCCTTACTGTTCCCAGATGCTCCATTCATTAGCGCCCGCCAGTCGCAGATAATGACGGCCGCACCATCTCCAGTAACCACAGCATCCAAGGCACCTGCAGGCAATGGAGGCCTTCCTGCACTGTAAATCCCTAACGGAGGCCTTCCTGCACTGTAAATCCCTAACGGAGGCCTTCCTGCACTGTAAGTCCCTAATGGAGGCCTTCCTGCACTGTAAATCCCTAAATTGGCTATTTGCATTATGCTCATAATGAACTGAAATGCATAACTGTAGTTCAATGCATTTTAAATCCCTGTTTATAAAAGCAGCTTAATAAATAATGCTCCGGGTTTCCGGGAATGTCGTCCCATTCATGCTATGGGAATCAGACACAGACTGCTCCGGGTCTCCGGGAATGTCGTCCCATTCATGCTATGGGAATCAGACACAGACTGCTCCGGGTCTCCGGGAATGTCGTCCCATTCATGCTATGGGAATCAGACACAGACTGCTCCGGGTCTCCGGGAATGTCGTCCCATTCATGCTATGGGAATCAGACACAGACTGCTCCGGGTTTCCGGGAATGTCGTCCCATTCATGCTATGGGAATCAGACACAGACTGCTCCGGGTTTCCGGGAATGTCGTCCCATTCATGCTATGGGAATCAGACACAGACTGCTCCGGGTTTCCGGGAATGTCGTCCCATTCATGCTATGGGAATCAGACACAGACTGCTCTGGGTTTCCGGGAATGTCGTCCCATTCATGCTATGGGAATCAGACACAGACTGCTCCATTTGCTGCTGGCAAAATCCACAAAACAGAACCTGTGTGAGTAACTGCATCCGGTTAGTGAATTTATAAAAATTTTAAGGTTTGTGTTCTTTGTTTACTGGTTGATCCCTACCAGTGACGCACCTGCAAGAAAGTTAGAATGCAGAATTACTTCCTTTTAAAGGCTTAGAAAGATACAAATATAGTGTAAATTCTATTTATGAATATGATGACTCTTTACGTTCCCTGAATGTTGTTATGTTGCACTTCTGGTCCTTGAATAGTCTTATTAGGTTTTTGCTTTGTTGGATGTTCCTCTGTAGCTCCTGCTCCTATAATGTTCACCCTCATACCTGTGGAAACTCGCCTTAGCTGCACTTATGCCTAGTTGACTCCTTAGCAGAAAGAACATTTGTAATGTGCTGTTCGCCTCAGTTGCATATTGCTTTGGACGAAAGCATATAATAAATGTGTGTAAAATGTAAATGTGTAAGTGTTCTCATTTGCATTTATGGATGGTACTTCAGAACAAAAATGCTCACTGTTAGGGGTCCCAGGTTGATAAGCCGTTGAATTAAGTGGGACCAACCATTTCGTAGAAGCGGGTAACAGGGAACTACCATTTACAATATCACCCGGGGGGGTTTGTTTTTTTTTGTCATTGTCAGTATCCTGCACATATGGTCAGTACTGGGGTGACAGGTAAACAACAAAACTGCACCAGCCTCCCCGCCTTATTTGAACCTCTAGTCATTGATGCATAATAACGACATTATATCTCAATAGAAATAGCCATCCATCGTACAGCCGCTTACTTAGTAATGGGATGGGGGGGAGCAGGGCTGCAGCTGATCCCAGACCGCGATGGGCACAAAGCAGGGGAACACCCTGGATGGGGTGAATGACAATATCATTCTAGTTACTTATTTTTTCAAGATACCGCAAAAACGCCATAGCCAACAAGTACAAAATAACAAAAGTTCTTTGTTAAACAACCATAAGTATAGGCCACTTTTTCCAACCTCAGAGACATTTCATATTTGCCTTTAAGTACCTCGAGACGGGACAAGATTAACAAAACTGGCAGCTTGGCAGTCGTCTCGTAACTATAAATGTTTTCATTTGGCTAATCTTGAGAGTGACTTTTCTGTATCAGACTTCCCTCTCTGTGGGGATCCTCCCGCTTGTCACAAAGCCCTTGATTTCCATGCTGGTTCACCGTCAGCTCGCTGCTGAGCTAATTGCTTTGTTTACATGCTGAGCGCTGCTGTGACCCTCTTACACCGATAATTAGAAGCCTTGGGGTGACTGTGTTGATTCAACAAGAGGGGGGGACCCTGGCGGGGGGAGATGGCAGAAATGTCAGCCTCTGCTTTCCTGCGACGAAGATGAAAATTAACTACCATCACCATGTTTAACCGCTTTTTATAGCCGCTGTGCTCACTACCCATTTTCCTAGAAATTTAAACAGCCCCACTTGTCTTTTTAACACCAAATGAATACTGATACAGCACAATAGCAGGCATGATTGCCTTAACAGACAGTGGAAGAAAGTGTTTATCCACTCTCAGTCTATTCATCATTTCTGAAAGTTTCTTTAAAATCTAATAACATTTGGAAGATGGATAGTATTCGTCGTGTAAACCATGCAACATCCATTCATATTTTATACATGTATTATAATTAATATGTCCTCTCAAGTAAATTTGCACACATATAATATGGGCAAATATGACATCATAATTTATTCATTCCTACAAATAAATACATGAAACATTTTAGGTATCTACATTCGTTGGACCGATGTGCCCATAAATTATGGATCAGTACCTTGCAGGTTTTACAACTCTATTTTCTTTTCGGGATGGAAGAATTATCGCATTAATTTCCATCACCGTCCCCGCAGACATATGATTTCTGCAGTTTTCATGCATGCTCGTGGACAACATAATTCTGCATTTCTGTTAGGAGAGCCGCTGTTAGTGTGACTCACCGATAGATTTTATTTGATCAGTATTTTCTCCCGTGTGCCCTCCCTTTCACCAGTGCTAGCAGCACCCATTAATTCCCTGCCTGGTTTTCAAGATCTGTACAATTTACAAAGAAGTGCTAATGGCCGCAAACTGTCGCCTGTCCGCTTTAGGGATTAGTTAGGATTGTCAGTATCGACAAAATCGAAGCGTATTTCAACTGACGAAAAATTATGGAAAACGCTAAAATCATGAATGTCACTAAGAAATTTGGATAACTATTTCTGATATACATCACTGTGGTATTCTTTTTCGGTAGATCAATAACGTACAAATGCTGTCGAGTTTAGTTGTCTGTGTTGCAAAAGTGCATTAAATTGAGCAAGGAATCTGTTTCGTTTTTAAATACGATTGTAGGCCTGTGTTTTACAACCGTGATTTAATATGTTGAAATCACGTTTCTGCAAAAACTAATTGTTTGCAAATTTAAGACGCTTGAATGATAAATCGTTTGGATGGCAATGTGACAAGCGCACTTTTTGCGCCATTTTTGTTTCTTGTAGCCTTGATTTTATGTACGAGTGCAGTGCGGGTAATCATACGTCGCCAAAGTTTGCAAAGTATTTAGCAAACCGTATAAAAACCTTCAGCCGTATTCAATCAGTTCTTTAAGGAGTCAGGTGTTACATTTTATGATTCCAAGCACAATCTGTTCACGTCTGTTTAACCATTCTTAGTCTAGCAGATTACTCATCCCATTCATTCTAAACCTCACTTTTAACTCCCTTCCCAATCCCAGCTCCCGTATTGCTAAGAAGCACAGGAATATCGGTCTTATCGTCATGGTTTCCCAGCCCTGAAAGCTGCCTTAATTTTCGTAATAATTCAAGGCTACACACCCTCAAAGAAAACTCTACAGGGAACAGTTGAGATGGTACCAAAGAAAATATTTCCTTACATTAAGGACATTATGAGGGGTGGGGGGCTTTGCAATAAGCTTTCAGAAAATGCGAGTTCATTTAGCTCCAGATAAGAGCCTGCTAACTTTTAGTTATTAAATCCAAAGTCAAAGAAGATGGTCTGAATTGGCTCCATTTATTGGTAACATGAATTGTGTTTATAATTACACAGATCAATCGGTTCATTCTCCCACAGTGGTTTCCAGGGCTAAACACTGTAAAACTAACAAAGTAATACCAAACTCCAAACAAATCGTACAGTTAAGCAAATGCAGTACATTTTCCATTCTGCTTTCTATTGTGAGTTTGAGTGATTTTGAAAGAACGTTTGCACCCCAACTGGGCTGCACTCGATACAGTGATTGCATGTTAGTTGCTATTCTGCTGATGTTTAAGTTGTGGTGCCGTGACTCTTTTGGTTCATAAAAGTAAAGACTCGAGTACCTCTATTCCGCATGCATCTATTCAGTACTCCATTCATTAATTATTCATCTTCGCCGTTTGGAAATTTGCTTAGAGATTAATTACGGTGTCACGAGAAGGAAAAATCTATTTTAAAGAGCACAGTAAGAGCAGCAGGCTGGCGTGACTGGCTCTGAGATACACAGTCGTGGTGGTTCCTTGCATTATGATACCTGAGTTTTCACCTTTGAATGTAGCTACACCTCAATTTTGCTGCCAAGGGTGGAAAAAAAACTGCTTCAGTGACTAAATAAAATTGAATTCTGTGATGTGCTATCAGATTTTTTTTTTAAACCTGAAATTAGATTTCTGAATGTTACATCTGTCAGGTATATGTGTTTAAGTCAGCACAGAAATATCCTCATATGACAGACACTTAAAAGCTCAGTTACATAATAAGCCAATGCCCCGTTTTAGATTTAATTTTCATTGTAGCACACAGCTGACCTTACTGTCACATTAACTATATGTTTCAAATGAAGGAAGACCTTGCAGTAGACATAATTTTGTGATGACAGTGTAATTGGGTACAATGGCAGAGCAGTTGTCTACATAAACATTAATAAATATTTTAGGGTCTGCAGAACTCTTAAAGTACCAGAAGTCTGTACCGAACACTCACTGACATGAGGTTTCCCATTCCAGATGTCCTTTAAGAATAGTGGTAGAACGCTTTCACTGCATCTGCATGCTTTAAAAAATACCCTGTATTACTAGTGCATGAAATGTGCTTGGGGGCTTGGAAATGGCCGTGCAGGACATGAGGGATTAAGGAACTGCAGCTGCTGCAGGGACCCAAAGAGACTGCTGAACCGCACTGAGATACGGAACCCGTGAGGTACGTCGCACTGTAGAGGGAGGTGATGCAATCACAGAAACAGGCGTCATCGGCAGAAGCCCGAGGACTCGGTGTACAAACAGCCTTCCCCTGCCTGTCACCTCGCCAAAGTCAAACTTCCACCAGCATCGTTTGGCCCGCGGGCTACTTGTGCTCATGTACCATGAAAATGGAAAAACCTACTGGAATTGGGCTGGGGGCTCGATAATTAGCTAGTTACTCGATATTTCTCTCAATTTGATGACTCTTGACTCAGCCATCATTCCACCTTATAGAAATGTACGAGATTCAATCCCATGTTCCAGATTCTAGAACTATTTGTGTTGATAAAAAGCTAATTGTCGTTCATTTTTATTTTTAATCTAAGTTATCTTTTGTATTCTTCTGGGGAGTGTTTGAGGGGAGGGTTTAAGATTTGTATGACTATTGCTTGATTGGGTTAAGGTCTTTGGTGTACTACAAAACAAACTAAAGTAGACTTCAAACTCAAAGGGGTCAATATGTGCAACAGAACAAATTTTTCAACTGGCCACTTTCGTCTGTTTCACTTCATGAAAGAAGCTCTGTCACACTCACTTTCTCATCATGCTGCCACACCTCTGTTTTGTAATGCAGTCTTTCCTAGCTGCAAGTTGACTTGAAAATCCAGGATATATTAATGAAAATACAAAATGTTTTTATGAGCAGGTTTTTCTATCAAACCCACCTCTCAAAATCACAACCTACATAGGTGGACAGCTGGTCCAATGTGAGGTGTCTGCTTTTTCTGCAAGAAATGTGATGAAAGAAGCTTGCTATGGGATTAGCATCGTCCTACAGTACATCTGTCCAAGAAGGTTCAGGCCTGTTCTTCTAGTGCTGCTGCAGAGCCATTGGTTTCTCCTCTGTCCCCCTCCTCTACCTTGTCCTCTTCCTGAAAAGTGGGGTCCGCAGTGGATAGTGGACTCAGGGTGAAATTTTTGGGCTCCGGGGGGAGTAGAGAGAGCTGCGGGAGTAGCTGTCCTTCACGGAGGGCTGTGGCCAGCTCTTTGGCGCTGCAGGACGGGGTGTTGGTCTCGTAGATTTCGTGGAAGTTGTTGTAGTCCACCTCGTAGAAGCCGTTCTCCAAGGAAAGCACAGGTGTGAAACGGTATCCCCACAGCACCTCTGTGTCCAAGTAGGAGCTCCTAGCCTGGCAGGTCATCCCTTCGGGGGAGAGGGAAAGCGGAAAGGGAGTGTCAGGGTGGGGCATGGGGAAGGAGACACAGGAAGGTTCATTACCCTCTGTTGATTCAGGCCAGTCTGTTTCAGTCTCTACTAAGGGAACAACTAAAGATGTAACATCATAAAACATGTAGCTAATTTGCAGTAAAGCAAATACGCATTTGAAAACATGCATGTTTTATAAATTAATATTAATTTATGGAAGTGCTATAAATGGGTGGGTGGATGATGCATTAATTAAATGACTCTTTCCATAAGGTTGTTTCATGCTTGAAGAAAGTGAAAGTGACATCGATATCGCAGAATTACAGAAAGTGGTGATATTATTATCTTTGGAATCTGTGGCGATTTCACGCTGTCGTTCGCCACAGACTTTTGCACATCACGGCACACAAAGCTGGTGGATCACAGATGTTTGAACATGCTGGAGCGTCTTGCAAGACCCATCGATTTCATGCTGATAGTCACACTTTGGGGATGCCGCACGTGTCGAGGCTTAATGTGTTTGGGTCCACGTGGGCCTGAAGGGTCGCTCGGATGTGTGTCGTCACGGAGCGGCGCTAACAGGATAGTGCCTCTTTCGACAAAACACTGGCCCGTGACGACTTGCGCCATGTGGCTGCATGTTGTGAGGAATGTGTTGTGACAACAAATATGGCCACCATGGGGAAATGTGAACATACGCAATGATTCATGGCTATAAAACGGCACGTCTCCAAGAAAGACGATGCCTCAAAGGGCAGAAAATTAACAGACGCCCTTCTATGAAACAAAGACCTAGCACAACATAGAATGTTCTGGAACACAAAATCACACATCTCCTTAGGAATGTCGTTTAAAATTTTTGTACCTCCTTCTGTTGGCCTTTGATGATAACGAAAACATTTATCACCATCTCTTGGTGTTACTTGTGTCAAATGCACAATAAAACAATTTCAGTTGTGAAAATTTAGTAATGTTGATATTTTTGTAGATGAATCTGTGTTAGGCTAAAAGCTAAAACTTATATAATTTAACCTTTATTGTCCCTCATGGGGAAATTCTTTTTACACCTCCATCAACTTGCTCTCTGTAGAACAAGCTGTCTGTTAAGGGCAACCACCTGTTGGGGCACCCAAAGAACTGGGGGTTAAGGGCTTTGCTCAAAAAGCCACAGACATGCTGAGGCTGGGTTTGAACCGGCGACCTTGTGATTACAAGCACACAGGCTTAGCCCACTGAGTCACACTTATATATACACTTGCTTATATATATAAGTATATATATACTTATATATATACTCAAACAGGTTCCTAACAAGTAGCATCATAATAAACAACTCAACTAACATGATGTGGGGATTATCTGCTGCCAGAAAGTAAATGAGGAGTAGACCTGTGGTGCAGCAATAGTTAGGGGATTGAAGTTAATGAGTTTGCTAATTTAAGTTAATTGCTACAGTAAATAATCCATCAATGTATCTGTATGACTGTAGGGTGCACTGTGAAGCTGTCGAAGTCTCTGCATGTGTCTCCTGTAAGCAGCTAAACACGGTCCTAGTGTCTACTGATATAGTGCCGTGAGGCTGTTGGCACTCTACATTCATCCCTCCTGAGAATTTTCCAGAAGAAAACACACAAGACAATTAATGAAAAGTCAGAGCAGGAAGTTTTACGATGTAAACCACGGGGAATCATTTCATGGACAAGGGTTTGCAAATGCTTTAATGACTTAAATTACACATAGGGGCTAAATCCAAACTGTGAAGTAAATTTCATTTATCTCATTTAATTTGAGTTTTTTTTTCTCCCTCGCATCTGTTTTCTTTGTTTCATACTTTCAGCAGCTGAGGTCTTGAGGTCAAGATTCATTTAATTATACATGCAAAATGGGTCTCAGACATTTTAATCGCAATAAAGGAGTGATGAATATTCCAAAGGGGACATAAATGCGGTCATATAATAATCTTAATTATTTCTTTATTTATTTACAATTTCCAAACTAGTTATTAAGCCGGGATAGTTTCTCAGACCTGAGAGGGTACCTGTGCTTTCCACTGCAAGCTATCAGTTCCAGAGGCAGTCAGCAGTACAACCCAGCAGCATCAGTCACTTGTGTAGCTCTCAGAAGGAAATTAGCAATACGCCGTTTGGCACCAGAGCAACAGAAATGGCACATTCAGCGTCGTCCTTGCCGTAAATAACATTGAGATAACAGACTATATAAACAAGCTTGTTTGTTCCAGAAGACAAATGAGAGCTTAGAGTCTAACATTGTCCTGCAAAAGGAACCCAGCTGTGACCTCATATGTCACATGACCTCATATGATAGTGTTGAGTCTTAATCACATTTAGAAAGGAAGCTGTTATTGTGGAATAATAACATAATGGGAACCCTGAGTCCAATTCATCAGTTGCTGAAGCGCTGTGCTCTCTAGTACTGTGGTGACCTGTTATTTCAGCTGTGAGCAAACTGGTAAAGGCCAGTACAAATGCTATTGCAAAATTGATGCCTTTGGCTGTAATCTGCTGTTTTTTTTAAATAGATATTTTAAATAGAGTTATTGAAATAAATGACACACCACCGCCGGGACCAGAGTTTGAGTCGCCACCATGGCTCCATGTGTGGGGGGTCTGTATGTTCTCCTCGTGTTGTCATAGGGTTTCCTCCGGGTACTCTCGGTGCCCCCCCCCTCCACGGTCTAACAACATGCCGAGGTTAACTGTAGTTACCAAATTGCCCATAGGTGTGTATGTGAGGGTGAATGGTGTGTGAGTGTGACCTGTGATGCGTTGGCCCCCCATCCTGGGTTGTTCCCTGCCTTTTGCCCATAGGCTCCAGACCCCCATGCTACCCCCGAGTGTGTGGACTTCCTGTCACATGATGAGTCATTCAGTTTACCTGTTACTTATGAGAAATCCTTACACAAGAGGCATTTTTTTATTTGTCTCTTCTGCCCAGGGAAGATGGGCGGACTGTATGCCTGCCCCAGCTTGGCCCCTGTCTCGTCTTGAATTTGTTTTGTGTGTTTTTTCTCCTGCTGAAATGACACTGAAATGTCTGTCTTTTGTCTTGTCTCCATCTCTAAATCAGGGGCGCCCAACTCCAGTCCCGGGGGGCCAGAGCCCTGCACATTTTTGGGCTTCCCCTCATTTAACACACCTGATTCAACTCCTGGTGCTAAGTACCACACAGCTCTTGAGCTGAATCATTTATGGTGGAACAGGAAAAGAACTAAGTTACACAGGGCGCCAAACTGGAGTTGGGCAGCCCTGGATTAAAGCATCTCTACCCCCAGTCCTCGGGGGGGGGAGAGAATGCAGTGCCGGCTCTTTAAGGTCCCTGCATGGGTAACTGAGCGGTGTTTGGGCTACATGGAGACAATGTCCAACTTGACATTCAAGCCATGGTTCAGGTTTCCTTATTTATAGTGGAGAATGCTTATTATTACTATAAACTCTTAAAATGATTAAAAAGCAATGAAAAGTTAAAGCCAGAATATTCACAACAAATGATCTGGTCTTTTCTTTGTTTCTTTGCAGTATCTCCTTGGAAGAAAACCGAGAGGAGGCCATTCGGCCCATCAAGCTCATTTGGGGAGAACTTAACTAATAGCTCAGAGTTGTTAAAATCTTATCTAGCTCTGATTTGAAGGACCCCAGGGTTTTAGCTTCCACTACACTAGCAGGAAGACTATTCCATAGTCTAACTGCACGCTGTGTAAAGAAGTGCTTCCTCAAATTAATTTTAAAATGTTCTCTCACTAATTTCCACTTATGGCCACAAGTTCTAGTATTTAAACTAATATTGAAGTAGCCATTCAGCTGAACAGCATCCAGACCCGTTAGAATCTTATAGACCTGGATCATGTCCCCCCTTAGTCTCCTTTGCTCGAGGCTAAACAGATTCAGCTCAGCTAACCTCTCCTCATAAGACATTGTGTATTACACAGCAAAGCTAATGAAAAAAATGATTGTGTATATTCTTTGGTAATTTGTTTAATTATAGTGATTAATTACTTGCAGTATGACTATTTGCACCATGCTACATCGCAATGTGACTATTTGCACCACGGTGTTTTTGTTATTTGCATATAACAGTCATTGTTGTTTTTTTGTACTGTTGTGTATTATTTATTTTTTAAGTAACTAAAACTAGTATTTATTGATCAGTGTTTATTGTTCAACTATTCCTTGTTCTAGTTCTGATGCTTTGAAGACTTGCAATGTCATTTCATGTTTGTGAAATGACATTAAAAAGTGGCGACTTGATATTTCGATTAGTGGCAAAACAGAGGAGAGGCAAAACAATAGAATGCGATTTTTATTTTTTTGCCTGGCAAAGTTTGTGTCCCACTTTGCATGGGCCTAATACTGCTTTGAAGGGTTAACATCATAAATTATCTTTATTACCTTGGGGGCTCTGCAAACAATAAATATCTCCCTTCAATCAATAGTCTGTACAAGGCTGCTCAAGGGTTCTAGCACTGATTTGGGATTTCACAAAAGTAATGAATTTCTCCATTCCCCTATGTACAGTATGTATACTTTCAGAGGAGGGGTGGGTTCCTCTCCACATCATAGCCTGACTGTTCCAGCTGTATGTTCCCAGTGTTGTATGTTATACAAATAGCACATTCTTTTCAGTCACATCCACACACTTCCTGGTTTGATGTCTAAATATATAAACACATAGGAGTACAAGCCTCTTAATGCACCTCATGGCATTGGGCACCAAATAATATGACGACGTCATCCATGCTGAAGAAGAACCTTGTTGCATTCAGAAGTAGTATTCAGCTAAAAATATTTCCACATATACATAATCACCATATTATGAACAAAATCCTAGCCGAGTGTGAGGCTCTCATTTGTATGATTTTTGTACTGTGAGACTCAGTGGTTAACTACTTGACAAATTGCTTTTGTGCAAAACTAGCTTATATGGATACTTTTATCTTTGCACTTTTTGGACACATTTCGTTCTAGGACAAATAGCCATATGCCTCTTGCAATATGGGCCTAGGTGTCCCAGCTGAGGAGATAAGAGGGAATGGGCCCTGGATATCTCTAGTGTTCTTTCATTTATTTCTTGAGAAGTTTCGTTGATGACTGGTGGGAACAACAAAGTCATAGTAAACCAGTATGCATTAAAATGAATAAAGCTGAATATGATTGAAACAGAGTGAAAATGGCTGGTGATTTTAACTAAAACCACCTTGTGTCAGTACCTCATGGTTTAGAATGGTTGCTTTACAATGAAGTAAAACGTTAAAATGACCATAAGGAATAACTTTACCTGTGGCCTCCACCATGCCTTCCAGAATGACGACAATCTCAAACTCTTCCTTTTCCATCTGAGCCTGGGACATCTCCCAGAAGGGGCTCTTCTCATTGATCTCATGGGAGATTATGAGTGGGGACACCAGGAATAGGCGGTCATCCCCCGTGTCAAAGCCGATGTTGATGTCCGTCTGGTTGAGCGGTATGAACTCGCCCTCCTTGGTCTGCTGCGAGCGGATGAGCTTGGCACGGATGGAGGCCTCTACGATGTGTGAGTTGCGTAGGTCCCCGACCCTGAACATGAGGCAGAGCTTGTTGTCTCTGACCGAGATGACGGCCTTGTGCGAGAACATGAGGGTCTCGGCCCGGTTTTTGGGCTGCGAAATCTTGACAAACATGCAGCCCACCATCATGGCATTGACTATGGAGCCAAGGATGGCCTGGATGAGCAATAGGATGATGCCCTCTGGGCATTTCTCCGTGATCACGCGGTAGCCGTAGCCGATGGTGGTCTCCGTCTCGATGGAGAAGAGGAAGGCAGAAACGAAGCTGTTGAGGTTCTGCACGCATGGGGTCCAGCCCTCCTCATCTCCATGGACCAGGTCACCCCGGATGAGTGCGATGAGCCACCAGAGCAAGCCGAAGAAAAGCCAGTTGACCACATAGACCAGGGTGAATATGAAGAAACTGAAATGCCACTTGAGATCTACCAAGGTGGTGAAGAGGTCACTCAGGTAGCGGTACGTCTCCTGCACGTTTCCGTGGTGGACGTTGCACTTGCCGTCCTTCTGAACGTAGCGTTGGCGTGGCTTCTTCGGTGGCTCAGCGATCAGGTGCGTGCGGTCGGTGGCTATTTGGGGCTCTCGCAGGTACTTAGGGAGTTTCTTTACCTGGAAAGAGAAGAGCACCAACATAAGCCAATCGAAACCTTTTTAGAGAAACGATGAGCTGCCTGGTGCGGGCTCTGCATCTCACCCCTCATCTCAGAGGAGATGCAGAGTGCTAACCAACTCCACAGAACCAAATCAGACGTCCTCTCCGTGTGCCGAGGCTAGTCTGCAAGCGCTGCAGCCCACCAGGGCCAGGATCTTCTAACCTAAAATGATTTTTTGAGTGACCTGCTAACACAATTTTAATTGACCAACTATTACAGCTTAATTGCCTCTGGCGCTTCAGTAGTTTTGATTAAGCTACTGAAATGCAACAGCTGGGGGCTGAGAAAGGAACCGGCAGAGTGAAACGAGCTTGACATTGATTCGCAGGCTTGACTGCAGTAACTCGCCCCTAAGAATGCAGGTGCGTTGTGCGTCTTTTCCTGGCCGGGGGCCCGATGAGGCGGGCTGCCCCCACAGCTGTGCTGCTCCCTCATTAATGTTCTGTGCCCTGTGAAAACCAGCCTGCCCACTGACCTCCCCCCCCCCCCCCCCTAACACACACACACACGTGAGTATTGATTCACCCAAGAGCCCTGTGAGAGCTTCCAATTCCTAATGTCCTAAATGACTAATTCTATACAGAAACCACCTGCCATGACATGTAGATCCTGGCACTGAAAGATCACAGGTTTGTTGCCAATTTATTTTTAGCTACACTACTGCACATTGGGTAATTTACAACACTTATTGGTCTATTGTTTTTTTTTATTGTTTTTTCTTACTGTTTATTGTAATATTCTTGTACTACTACTTGCTTACTTATTTTTTACTTTACTTTCCCCTTTTCTCCCTTAACTGGTTGTTGAGCAACTGCAACAAAATAATTTCCCTCTGGGGATCAATTAAGTTTTTCTGATTCCGATTCTCACAACAACTGAAGATGCCCAGCCAGTGGAATTATTCATTTACTCATTCAGTCATTTTCCAAACCACTTGCCCTATACAGGGTCACAGGGATCTGGAATCTATGCTGGAAACAATGGGTGCAAGGCAGGGTCAATTGATTTAGATGTGTTTAAACCATACACATATATATTCATTGGTAAGTTCTTTGAGCAAAAAAACTGGGAAGTAGTGTTTGAAAAATCAACCATCTTACTGGGGATGGTTGGACTGACCTGATTCAGGCATTAGTGAGAGTCAATAAGTCTGGCAGTGAGAACAGTGAGAAGGGAAAATTAATGAGGCCTAGGGCCTTCACGGCACAACGCAGGCCTTCACGGCACAACGCAGTCCTTCACGGCACAACGCAGGCCTTCACGGCACAACGCAGGCCTTCACGGCACAACGCAGGCCTTCACGGCACAACGCAGGCCTTCACGGCACAACGCAGGCATCTAGCAGTACTTCAATGTATATTATCGAATGACACAGGGAGGTCAAACATATCATTCAGAAAGCTGGTCTCTCGGTTGATTAATTACCAACCCTCTAAAACAAGCATACATATATTACATTGTTTATTTGTTTGTTGTATGTAACAACATACAACATGATAATCCTCTCAGACAGTCCAATTTATTTCTTTTTTGAAAATCCATTGCACGTTTAGTTTTAAAAACGATTCTCATTTTGTTATTGCAAAACATAAGACTAAGGAAGCTATTTTAATTGCATTGATGAAAATTCTGTTTTGGACCATAAGGTTTTAAGTCAAATCAGTCCCGGCGGGAGTCATGTGGATTGATTTGGTGGTGATGAGTGGTTTTCTTCACTCTCTCTGCTGGTTCCCAATTCTGCTGCGTTTTATCGACGCCCTAAACCCGCTGGCAGCTGACGGAAACCCTTCTGTGGGACTCGATTAATTTGCAACGGCCCGGCGTCAGTGAGGAACTCCCCTGACCTCCCTCGGGTTCACGCCTATCTCCATGTCGTGGTCCGTGTGGACTCGCGAGTCTCCTGCCATCTTCAGCTGGAGCCGCAGACCTGGGGAGAAAAAAACAAGATCAGATGAACTTTATTGATCCCAAGGGGGCTACTCTTTTGCCTACAGCAGCCAATTAGGTGAAGTGCAGACAAACAAACATTTTGTGGCGAGCTCATGGGTCATGTTGTAGAACAGGGCAATTTTCAACCGGAAGTCCCGCCTTTTATTGGCCAGGCATGTGCCAATGCAGCACAATATGCAAGGCAACTATTTACAGTAAATGGCACGTAAACTCGGGGGGAGACACTAATAAAGCACATGTACTTACAGGGGAATAGTAACCAGCTACGACGACTATTATGTCCAAATACACACATGCACACATTATATAGCATAATTACATATATGAGTGGGGCCACGCAAGGCTCAGACGCCACAATTTTCATTTGTCCCTCAGTAAACATGTGGGAGGGGCTTCAGTTTCACTTCTTCTTCTTTAACTTACTTCAGTCAACTACTTCATTGCATGACATCGCCGGATTGGACCATTTTTTTTTCTGTTACAATTTTGTCCAACTGTTCAGCCAGTAGTGGTATGTGGCTTAGCAGGGGAAGCCTCTGTGCTTGTGATCAGAAGGTTGCTGGGTCAAGTCCTATTTTTATTATTATTATCCATCCATCCATCACTGTAACTGCATAATCCCAACTGGGGTCGGGGGGGCAGAGCCTATCCAGGGAACAAGGGGCACAGGCGGGAAGCAACCCTGGGCAGTTGCCAACACACCACACACACACACCCACTCACACACACACACACACACACACACACACATCGATCGAACCCAGGACCCGCTACCGTGCTGCTCCATCATTATTATTATTATTATTATTATTATCATCAACATCATGAAATAATGATGCACTCATATCGCTCTGTACAGTCTTTGCAGGTAAGCATATTCCTGTTTCGTCTATGTTTATCTATGACATGCCCCTTAACAAAAGGCATACACAATAGAATGGGTGCTTTAGAAGTCTGTGCACTTTGCCTCTTAAAATAAAACATTGGTTAGAATTAATGTGGTGGTGATGTCATACAATGAAGACTGTGGTTGGTTAAAAGAAATTAAATGCAAGCCCCTCCTTCATTGGCCCAGGGACACATCGAACTTGCCACAAGGCATGCTGGGAACCTGCATAATCAATTCGAGCTGACTGGCCCCACAGCGTCACGTTATAGTGTAAAATAAGGCAAAGTGCAAGAGAGTGTGCAGAGTGTAAGCCAGCTCTATAAAGGTCACAAGATCATATTGTGAAAAAGTTAGAAAATTAATTCAATAATTAATTCAAATTCTAAATAACTTCGTTCCAGGAAAAGCTGATCTTTGTATTATTTCTCTATGTGTGATTTCATTTCTTAAAAAGAATTGTTATTTGCCTCATGCATTTTTATGAAACTGACAATAATGAAAAAGGATTATATAGTTAATAAAATGTTTTAAAATGATGAAGTCTTGCTGAGGTATTTTAACAGCGTACTGCTGTTGGGTTTCACCATCTTTGTGAATCAACAGGAGCGTCGATGCCACATTTGGGGCATAATGATCAATTTTCCCCCCAATATCAATGGTAAGGTGCTAAAAATTAATCAGAAACAGCAGAAGCTCACAAATTATTGAAATAATATACACCTTATTTTAATAAGCCAGTTTTAAGTAACCTTATCTGAAAAACTACCTTACAACAAGTAAATAACATGAGCTCATGAATGAGAGTACCGTACATTTAAGTATATTGTTGGTTGTATTTCACAAAAGTAAAAGTTACAAATGAGCTGTATTCACAAGAAAAAATACTTTTGTGCAGTGTGATACAGTCCTGGGGCTGGCAGTCTGCTCCCACTGTCGGACCCCAGGGCAAGGCTATTAACCCCCAGGTGCCCCAGGTGCACTGTGACCCCCCAGGGGCGCCGCACGGGGGCAGACCTGCACTGTGACCACCAAGCTTTCTCTCTGCCGTATGTGTCTGTGTGTCTCGTGTAATTTACCGGGGACAAGGTAGGCAAAAAGACAATTTCCCCATGGGGATCAACGAATTATCACTATTCTATTCTATTCTATTCTATTCTATTCTATTCTATTCTTTCCAATCCAAGTCAATCACTAACAACCAAAGTTTCCTAATAATCCCTGGCCAGCAGTGGTAAATCACAATGCAATAGCCATCTCCCCTCAGCGTCTCCTCCAGACAGAGAGCCTCCTTTTCCCGTTATAAATGTTTAAAGAGACATTATCTGTGCGGATTTTCCACTGACACTAATAAATTAACGGAGCCTCAGTCTTGGCTGATATAGCAGTTGAACTGCGGCTCTGCAGATATTTGAATTGTTAACAAATGTATAGTTACATTTATTATACATCAGTCACATTCTTATTGTCATTGATATTCTCACTCAGACACTAGCACTAAGTGTTCTGGGCTCAGCACCTAAACAGCGCACCCTTAGTCTCTCATCTGAAGGGCTGATCGCTACTCTGATTGGTCCCCCCCCCCCCGACATGGCCACGAAGTTCCTGCTCGCTAATTTTTGCCCATAAAACAATTAACTTCAGCTGCTTGTCGCATCTGGGTTCATCTTTGCACGTCTCCCCACGGAGGCGCCCTGCGAGGGCCGTTCCTGATCCAGCTCTGACGCAAGCGGGAGCGCCCTGTCGGATCCCTCGGCAGAGTAACAGAACGGGCTTCGGATATTAGCGGAAGCTCCGGGGCGAGAACATGACTCAAACAAGAGTCAAAGATGCACCTTCCAGTTGGCTTTCAGCCACATCATGAGGAACGGAACGTTGTCCGCAGACTGGGCTGATACTGTCACTCCTTTGCTACCTCCCGCAGCAAGAGAAACATTCCCATTTGTGATTCCCACAACGCCTCTCTCTGCCGTCTGGCTCGGTCTCATTTCATTTTCGCCTCCCTGACTCGACGCTGAGAGAGACAGGAAGTAATATTTTAACTGCTGTTCCCAGTGGGTCCGACGCTGTACTCTATGCGGCCGGGTGACAGAGAAAATGAAAAGGAGACATGCAAAGACAATAGGAAATTTCCATTCTTATTCTTATTCTTTCAGTTCTTATTTCACTGACAATTTCAGGACTATTACAAATATTCGAAGACAAAGAAAGAGATGTGGTTTGTTTTGAATGCCATTGGGGTATCAGGGTGGGCTTAATGTAGTTTACCGCGGTGAAAGTAACAGTATATGAAACATACAGCGATGACATGAAAACCCGTAAGACCCTCTTAGCCATTTAATAATAATCCATAAAATCACCTGGAGAATATTACTATTACTAAAATAACAACCAACAACAACCACATGTAAATTAATCAAGCGAACAGGTTTGTTTTCAACATGGGTAGGGACCAAAATCAACGCGGAACCCCCCCCCCCCCCCCCCCAAACATGCACGGTACTCCTACAATACTGGTAAGGACCAATATCCCTGCCATCTCCAAACTGTCCATGTCCAAATCTACGCCCTAGAAGTTAATCATCCATATCTATCAAATATCTATACTGCGTATCCTGTTCAAGGTCAGGGGGAGTCTGGATCTTTTGTCAGAAATGACAGGACATCATACCCTGGATGGAGTGCAAGCCATCAAAAAAATATGCATTTTAAATTATGACAGGTAACTGAATATAAGGAATTTTAAAGAAATGCTATTAATATGCATTATTATATATTATATATTATTATATATTAATATATTTTTTAATTTTCCCAATAATGCATTCATATCCCATATATATATATATCCTCCTGAGACCCCACCCATTCATTTATGTCCACTGTAGTGGACATTTTATTTTTCCATCTATCTTTTCACTGGTGTTAGAAAACATATTTATTCCTGTTGTGCACTAAAGAGGACATGCTGTGAAATTAAAAATAAATTTGAAAAAATCTAAATTGTAAGATGTCTTATTTCCTCCAAAGACAAATAAGTGAAAGACTGCGGGGAAGCAGAGGAGCAGCAGGGGAGGAGCAGCAGGGGAGGAGCAGCAGGGGAGGAACAGAGCGCTAAAGCCATACGGCAGAAGCTCCTCGCACGTTTACGGGGCCGGAGTCCTTATCGAGGCCTTTTAAGAAAGCGAGAGGCGTTTATCGGGCCGCCCTCAGAGCAGCAGCATGTTTTAGCCGCCGTGCTCAAGGGGCTCGATAAGATCCCAGTGGCCTCTGTTTGCTCTCTCACGCCTGGCACCCGGGCAAAAGTGTGGCGTCGCCAAGAATAAACTACGCTCCTCAACAAGACGATCGCAGCGTAATCTCCTGCGATAAAACAACACGTGCCCAGTCTGCCTGGCAGGCCGCAGACCCCAAATGCCAGCCGCCTGGCCAGCCGCCGGGCGACACCCCGATAAGACAACAGCAGATCCCTGTATCTCTGTCCCCATTTTTGCAGAATGTCGCTTTTGTCTCAAACGATGTCTGATAGCTTTAAAACCAGGCTTGGCATCTGCGTGTTTTTCCATGGAGATTAGAGCCGGAAGCGCAACCACATTCGTGCCATTGGTGCGGGACAAGGGGGGGCTCCCCATACCACTTTTGCACACCTCCCTGGGACCAGCAGGAACGGCAAGGTCAAACAAAGCAAAGTAAGAAATCAAGGTTACACAAGGCATGACTAAAATATCAAAATACCATTTTTTCCTCCTGCAAATAATTTCTTTAAATAAGGAGCATCCAGTAGTGTAGTGTAGCTTAAGGTAATGAATTATAACCTTAAGGTTGTTGGTTCAAGTCCCAGAATCAGGCTATATTAATGCAAGACTCATAAACGTTCTAGAAAATTCTTTCTAGAATTTTTCTAGAAATCTTTCTAAAGGAGTGTTTCCTGTAAGCTGTCTTGGATAACTGTGGCTCATGCACTGGCATCATATGTTATTTCACCCTCCTGTTCTATTCTTGCTGAGGATAATCGTGTGAGAAGCTTGTGGGATTTGTTTTTCTGTGTAAACAGAATCATATGCTTTTTCACATCGCTTTTGTACAGCAGTGACTGACTTTCGGAGGCGAATGTGCATGCTGCATTTTCATACGCATTCTGATTGTGGCCAAAGCGATCGTCTGGCTTTTGGGGTTCTGTGTATGCATGATCTACCAGATTAATGCGATGGTCTGAGGGGGGGGGGGGGGGTGCTGAGGGAGAGAAGATGGGCAATGCATCCTTCCTGCTCAGGTCAGACTGGGCAAGCAGGTTGGGAAGCATCCGGGCACTCCGGGGGTGCTTGCAGCACAACCCCCCCCCCAGCTTGAACCTAACAGTTCCCACCCACTTCACAGCTTTTGCGATGGCACTCAGAGCTTATCGGGTCCCGGTTCCGACGCCTTAAGGTCGTCCGGAGGTAAGTGGCTTCTCGTCTTTCCAGCGCAGACGCTGGTGAACTTAACCCCTGCCCCGGTTTTGGACCAGATTTGGACCACTCCTCCCCCACCCCACCCCCCCACCACATGCAGCCAACCTTTTGAAGGTTACTGTGCCCCATGCGACTTTAATAAGGCACACGCACCGTGCAGCGGTGGGCTAAGCTCGCCGGACGGATCCAGTGAGGAAGATGATGAGTCGGTGAAGGTTTTGCTCGCTCCTGGACCCTCTCCTCTCCATCCAGGAGAGCAGGGGGTGCATGCGTGAACAAAAAAATGCAAAGAAAGCAGTCCCAACGCAACAGTGATGTCAGGCGGGGGATGTGGGGGGCTTGTTGACGCCCATCTGGACTGTCACAGTAACATACGGGGGTGGGAAGAGAAAGGAGGGGGACTCTATCATCTCGAACCCTTGTATCGGGTGCCTCGTCAGCTGTTTACTGTGATTTATGGCCAGGGGCAGAGACTGTGGATGTCTCGGGGGAGGGGGGAAATGCGTGTGGGACAAGCCAAAGGTCAAACCGTCCCAATTAGAATTCCTGACGCGCTCCGTGCAAGGCTCATCCCCAAGGTGCTGAAGCACCCTGAAGTGCCGTCAACACGGCTACCAGATAGCAGAGCACAAAAGCCACTGTCATTTAATGAGCCCAGCCCTGCTCCGTCACACCTGCACCCATCTCCGTCTCTCTCTAATGGTCAGATGCGGGAAGCCGCGTCTCTCTGGGTGATTTGAATCTCCGCCTGGGACGCAGAAGTCTTCGTTAAGAGTGGACAGACGGTGGGGCCGCCGGAGCTGGAATACGTTAAGCTCGGTGGCTCGTTAAAGCTCGTTAAAATGCCGACATAATGCGGTCTCGGTTTGTTTGGTGAGCTTGGCCGTGCACGATGGCTCACAGTGATCACATTTGACAAGGTGTGACACCCCCACACTGCGGGACCCCCACACTTCAGTGCACTCACACTGCGGGACCCTCACACTGCAGTGCCCCCGTACTGCAGCACCTGCATACTCCAGCATGCTCAGCCTGCAGGACCCCTACACTGCAGGACCCCCCCCCCCCACACTGCATGACTCCCACACTGCGGGACGATCACATTGCAGGACCCCCCTCACTGCACCCCCACACTGCAGGACTCCTACACTGCACGACCATTGCCCCTTCTGACACTCTCTGAGTCTTGACGCAATAGACATATCTGTGAACACCCCCCCCCCCTCCCCCCGCATAGCTGATCTTGCGTAGACCATTTAAACCAGGCAATGAACCTCTCTGCCACCTCCATTCCATTTACTGCTTATCGTTTATTTTTTTATTTTCATGCTTATAAATTAGTGGCTGAGCGATGTGAAGCACTCTTAAGGGCTTAAACAGACGGCTCCCTGCCTCGAGTGCCGTCCTCGAGGACGCTAATGGCCAATCGCACCTTCCTGGATCCGAAGCCCAGTTGGTAACAACTAACCCCACTGCTGCTCTGCTTTAAGGGTCGTGGGAGGGACGGGGGGGGCGGTGGCTCAATGGCATTCACGCCAGGCGACATACCAACTCCACAGGGGGGTGTTCTCGTGACTTTGAGGGGTCTAGCGAACAGAAAGGGCCGCCTTTCAACATGCATTTAATGATTAAGTATTTCAGATGCTTTGTGGTTTCAATTACCACCAATTTAGTATTTCAATTACAGTCTGATCTATGGGTTTTAAATAAGAATGATACAGTTCGGTACTGCAAAATGATAAGATAAGTCATAGAACATTTTTGTATGTAATATATTCTTAATACATGTTGGCTTCCCCTTAAAGAAAAAGTGGTAAGTAAATCAAATTCTTCATATTTTTTGTTGTACAAAATAAGTGTCAAATTTTCTCACTTGGAAATTTTATTGAAGTACGGATTACCAGCTATCTGTAATCAGTGCCTTTTGTTCTTGAGAACAAGGAAACCGTCAAAACCACACCACTGATGAAAGAATTAAATCCATTTAGCTAAGGGTCTGTCTTTGCCACACAATAGGAATGATCCTCATCTTTTTCAAAACAGGTAAAACTGCCTCTGATGTCATTTGCAGATACGGCTCGGAAAAACGAACACTGCAGTCATCAAATCGGGCGATTAAGGACAAGGGGGGGGGGGGGGGGGCTCAGCCCAAGCAACTCGCTTTAACTGTAATGTAGTTTACAAGGTCAAGCGCAGCATCTGTGCAGAGCCGTTCCAGGGGGCAGATGCATCAGTGCTGCCCTTTAACAGGGTTGGCGGGGGCTTCTGTCTGCCCCATGTGGGCTCATGCTTGATTAAACGCATCACACGCATCTCCAGAAGCTACCTAAATACCGCCTCTCTGCTGGACACTTGCAGAGGTGACTCCATAGTTTACCCCCTCTGACTTTTTTTTCCCAGAAAAGTCCACACAGAGGCTTCCTCGGTGAACAAGCGAGAGAAAAGTTTAATAGTCATAACTACTAGCTATTCCCATTCTGAGCGACCCCCATATTGAGAACGAACTGTCTTTTAGGGCTCTATTGGGGATAGCTGAAATGTAACTTTGGTGTGGCAGATGACGCCCTACCCAGATTGGACAACAGGGCGGCGCTGTGTGAATTCATCACAAGTCACTAACACCCCTCACCCTCACATAGTTACGATTACCCCCTACTTTCTTCACCTGGGCAGCGGAACCAAAAAGCCTCTGATGGTAGCGAGATGCTAAAATGGTCTCGGAGCACGACGGGATCGACTGTGAGAAGTCCTGCGTTATACCGCTGGCACCAGAGTAGCAGCTCACATTTAAAATTCCAGCAGCCGCTGGATAATGGGGACGGAGCGAGCGGAATGATCTACAGAAGGGAGCGAGTGGCGCTGGTAGGACAGGGAAAACAGAGTTACACTGCTGCCTGCACTACACCATCCTGCACACGCATCTATGAATCACCGCCACCGTTACTGGAAAGTGCATAATGGGAACACAATTCCCGTTTCCCGGTGCCACCGCCGTTGCCGCGGCGCTGCTTCACCTCACCTTCAGTCCCCGAAGGATGCAGCGTCCGGGGGTCTGCATCTCACGGGCGCCGGGCTGGCTTCTGCGCGTCCTTCCCCGGCTCGGATCCTCCTGCCGTTCCCCCCCCCCGAGCTTCTCCTCCGAGCCTCTCTGCTCGTCAGCGTGCGAAGCGCGCGTGTGTCTGAGCCTGTGTGCGATTCCTACAAACCCCCCCGTCCCTCCCCTGCACCCCCCACCCCCTCACTCATTCTCTCCACACTTCCACACAAGAGCTCTCATCTCCCAGGATTTGTCCTTTGTGGCTGAGTGTGTGTGTGTGTGTGTATGTGTGTGCGTGCCTGTAAGTTTGTGTGTGTGTGTGTGTGTGTGTGTGTGCCCTGTGCGCGTATGTATGTGTGTGCCTCCTTGTATGTTTCTGTATGTGTGTGCACGTGTGTGTGTGTGTTTTTGTGTACACCGTGTACACATGGAATGTAGGGGGGTTTCAAAAAGGGAGGGAAAGGACAGAGAGAGATAGCAAGGAAGACGTAGAGAGAGAGAGAGAGAGAGAGAGAGAGAGAGAGAGAGTGAGAGAGAAATTAGTTTATTACTTTGCAATAAATCACTGTAGCACTATAGCTGAGCACGAAGCCCCAAGGTTAGGAAGATGGCGGTCAGAGTACAATGAGTGGAGGTGGAGTGCAAGACAAAAACAAAAAGAAGGGGGCTGGAATTGTGAGGTTCCTGCCAGCTTCATGCAGGAGTAGATGTGAGGTTCTGTGATGGAGGAGGCCCTCCGTCCTGCAGGCCTTGACTGCGACATTTATGACTCAGCTCTGCTCTCTCTTCCGCGCCGGGTCACCAGGCGAAAGGTTGGCATCAGTGAGCCCAAGTCATTCATCCGGGCCGGATCTGCATTCGATCAGAACTCTGGTGAACGACTCCCTAACTGACCAGGTGTAATCATAGACACACACGGGGAGATGTTAAATGTAAGCTTTCTAAACAAAAATATGTCATACTATCCATATCAGTTCTTAAAAAATTTAAGATAGCTCCACAATTGGTATTGCAGGACATCGTCACTATAGACGTATTCACTTGATTGCTCTGACATTTTGTGTGTCTTCTTCCTGGTAAGATAAACAGTGATAAGGGACAATGTTTCTTGAGCTCATGGACTCCCATGGATGAAATCTTAATATTTTAGCCTTTGATCTTAATTGATAATTAATATCTACAGCATTGAAGAAATTCGGTGATAAGGTCCACAACCATGTCCTGGACGAGCAGTTATGGAAGACAGATGGTAGAAGGAAAACAGAAAATATGAATGACGATGAAGCTCCTCTCTGGGTTTTCCAGGAGCCAGAATCATTCATTATGGCGAGGGAGAATCCATTTGGAAGGCATATCTGAAGTGGATCTGATCTGAATAATTTATCAGATGACATGCAATGATAGCTAAAGTAACGGTGCCATAGGACAACCCCCCGTATGAGGAGCATATATGTATCTCATGAGAGACTCTAATGTATCATTTGCAACCAGCAATCCCTGGAACATCATGGAAAACCAGCTCAAGAAACTGGATGAGTGACCACCTTGCTCTCTTCCCGCTCCCCCCTCCAGCCCAACCCCCCCATATGCAGGGGCCGATTTACCTATATAGGGGCCCTATGCCAGGTCCGGGCTGGCCATCTGGCATGCTGGGCATTTTCCCAGTGGGCTGTTGGCTTTGTGGGCACTGACGTGTGCTGGGGCCCCAGGATATAACCTACTGCCCACTGTCCACCCAGATCTACTGGCTGACCCCTACTCTCTTCCATCCCAGTGTTATCACTTATTTATATAGAACACCCCCCCCCCCAGAGGGAGAAGAGAGCAGCAGAATGACACACAGATAAATGACCTAACCCTAACCCTAACCCTACAGATATATGTATATTTATTCCATTCATCCACCTTCTAACCCCGTATTCTATACAAGGGGGGGGGGGGGGGGGTCAGTCCACCCCCCAGTCCATCACAGGGCACATACACCCTCACACACTATGGACACCATCCCATTTAACCAAGTTTCTGTGGACTGTGGGGGAAACTGCTAGATAACAAGATAAGTATGAGAACAACTACAACCACAATAATCATAATCATAATGACAGCAATAATAACAGCAATAATAATAATCATCATAATAACAGCAATAACAACAGCAATAATCATAATCATAATGACAGCAATAATAACAGCAATAATAATAATCATCATAATAACAGCAATAACAACAGCAATAATCATCATAATAACAGCAATAACAACAGCAATAATAATAACCATCATAATAAGAGCAATAACAACAGCAATAATAATGACAAAAACAATAATGTAATAATGTAATAATAGCAATAACAACAACAATAACAATTATAGTTTTCTATTTACTTTTAAGGGGATGTAAGATTCACTTAAAAGGCAATTACAGACAGTGACACCGTGTGGTGGAATTGGGTATAACAGCAGATAAATGTACAGTCTTTCCCTGCCTTTGAGTTTAGACCCCCATCATGGTGAGGACACCATTAGTTATGTTTCTTTGCCAGCATTCACTAGGATGCCCACATCCTCAGCTATGCTAGCAGGGTGTGATCAGGATTGAAGGTGGGCTGCTGGCCGCTAACGAGGCCAAAGCTAATTCCTCCACAGCCATCTTTACTGTTTTTGAGCAGTTCTGTTGCTGCTTCCTTCCATGCGCCTGTTCATATATTGTCAAACAGCTCTCGGAAGAGGGGGCTGTGTTTGGAAACTCCCCTATATTAAAGCATATTCTTCGGGGACGCCGCCAGTACACGGCCCGTTCAGGTTCTGTCCACTGTTCTCCCTGTCTGGCCTCACCAGCATCTCCAGAAGCTCCGAACGGCAGCCGGCGTAATTCTGTGAGATCTGTGATGCGATCATGAACCTTTTACCCTTCAGTAGTTCATTCTGAGTAATTAAACTGCAGTAAATACAATGCAGCACCAAAGGAAAAGCTTAAGGTCCTGCGTCACAGACTCAAAACCTCATTCCCTTCTCACAGTTTCATATTACTACCTAAAACTTAGATTGCAATTCACCTTCTTATCGCCTAACACACAATTAAACCCTCACAAAAAGAATTAAGACACACCGAGCATTACTGAGTGCCAAAAATGTTATCGGTATCCAACTTTCAGAGAGGATATTTGACATCCGCTAAATCCAAGGCTGTCTAATCGCGTCAGAGCAGAGCAGGGTTAATCACCGTGAACTTTTCGATATGAGATATGAGACCTTCTTGTTTAAGCATCAAACGATGCAGCATCACACTAGGAGGGGGAGACTGGAATACAAAGGTGCTTTGAATAGCATTCCAAGAGTCATGTAAGGCCTTGATGGTACTCAGGATTTTTAATTTGTGTGGTATAAGATTATAATTCATACAAAGGGGTTAACCTTATTATTAGCTTGTATTGATAGGTTTTGAATCTGTGATTGACAGGGGAGGTGGAATTCCAGGGGCCAATCAGCTTTCAGCCTGGGCCAGTGCCCCTGTGGCCCCACCCCCGTATATGTCCCTGGGTTTACCCCTTTTGTGCCTCTTTTTTGGGGTCCATGAAATGTGGAGCAACATCACCAATCACCAAGGCTTGTAATTTTATTCTGTCAGTAGCAGAAGCAGAATTTGTGCATTTTCATTTTCACTGAATCATAAATCTAAAAAATACAATATCTGGCAATCTGAAGTACATTTTTCTCAGCTTTCCGGTTTCAATATTAATACATCTGGTATGTAAATAAAAAAAATGTCTGTGGCTTCCTCAGATTGATTATCACCCCTGTCAATTTTATACACTCGAGTAGCTGAATGGTATTGTGAGGATATTCAGATCGCACTGCAATCCTCATCTGGAGATGCAGCCCGACAGTGGGTGGATAGAGATTTAGCTACGCATCTCCCAATCACATACCAGGCAAAGGTCACAGAGAGCCTATCACAGGCAGCAACAGGCAAAAGGCTAGGAGGCATCCTAGACAGGACACACTGGGCATTTTGGATATCCCACTCGAAGAAGGATTCCATGAGGCAGGATTCCAACCCACAACCATGGAGGTGGGACCCATCTCATCAGCTCAACTACCTTCTCTACTAAATTCACTGTTGGTTCTAACATTTTATAAACAAAATGAGTCTCTTCCCTATGATACTAATGCACATCAGGGCATTGATTCACACGCGGGTTTACCTTGTGCTGCATTGTACACTGTAGGAGTATGTGTACAGTTACAGCATCATCTGTAATTATTCATAAACACTTAGGCTGCAAAAACACCTAAGGAAAAGCCCAGGTATCCGATTCCGCTCCCTCTTCACATTCATCCAGTTGACCCTATAAAAACAGATCGAGAAAGTATTCCAACCAGGGCCAGCTGAGTCTCACTGATTGGCATTCCCTAACCCTAATCCTAACCCTAACCCTAATCACCCAAAGAGTGCTGTATCTATGCAACCACAGCGATGTTTCAGGTAATAAAAGCATATAGGTAGCGAGCTTGATTCAGCTCACCCCAGTCAGGAGTCATGACCAGATGGTTAAAGGCACCTTAACTTAAGCAAAGCGCTTGACCCAAAATAGATCTACCAACAAAACAGATCTCAGCTTTGACAAGCATCTCAACAGGATAGTAAATCCATCCATCTTTCTCCTGCTTCTTTAGTACAGGGACACTGAGAGCCTATCCTTTGTGGCATGGGGTGCATCCTGGATGGGATGCCAGTCTACTGCAGGGCACAAATATGGCCAATATAGAGGTGCCAGTTTACCTCACTGGGAGCATCCACGAGAAACCCACAGAAAATGGGCGTATGATTCCATCCCCCGGCCCCACTGTGCCACCTATCACGCTGTGTAAACAGACTGATCTAATCTTTGGCAGTTTTTAATACTGCATACTATACTACTAGTACATACTGACAGTATATGCTACTAGTATATACTGATTTTTCATAACTAATTTACCAAAAATTCGTTATGAAAAATAAGAAATTTGCAGTACGCCCAAATCGCCCTCAACTACTGCATCCCATAATGCAACGCGGAAGCATGCCACGGCCTTGTCTTGACTTTAACATGGAAAGAAAATTCCAGACTGATGGCCACCAGAGAGAGCTCAGCCTTAGAATAAAAATAACTGTTAAAACTTTAATTCAGTTTTTAAAAAGGAGGGTAAAGTACAACAAACCCACAACAGACTAATTGGACCAAACAAGTTAACAGCTCTACATAGATCAGCAAGCTAGCTAATGTTAGCTGCTAACATTTTGCTCATGGGAGTTTTACTTGCACAAAAATGTTCTGAGGGCATGATGAAAAAAATGATTGGTTCAGAGAGATAACCAATCAGACTGTAGAGGAATGTGGGTCCAAGCAACTAGAAGAGACAGGATCATCCAATCAGATGTCCTCTAGTTTTTTGGGCCCACCTCCTCTACAATCTAATTTATTTGTAATTCGTGATTTATTTATTAAAATGTTACATTCTTTGTGTATATATAGTTGTTTGCCCTGATTGCCTTTGTAATTCTATTCAATCATGTCTACACATCTCAATGTACCTGTTCTTTCAATAAACGCGGGGCTTAATGGATGTGACACTAAGTGAGTAAGCTAATGGTTTAGTTAGTATTTTATTTGTAATAAGCTTTTTTTTTTTTTTTTTAATAAGTATTTGATTGTTTTCCGTGGTACACTCTCCGTGGAGTTATTTGCTGCACCGGCTGAAAAATACTGCCTTGTCTGTGGGAAATGGTCAGTAATGATTTAAAAAGGCTGACGGGGAAGTCAAACGTACCATGTTACAAAACTCTTACAAAAAAGATGGCATGCTGGATACTACACTGACTAACAGCACACAGCATACAGTGTTTGCAATATGCAGTGTTTGCAGTATGAAGTGTTTGCAGTATGCAGTATACAGTGTTTTCAGTATGCAGTAGGCAGTTTTGAAAACAGCTATTGTCCCCACAATTCACATTTTATTTATTTAGCAGATACCTTTAGCAAAAACGACAATCCTTTTTCTTTCGTCTTTTTGAGAAAGCAGGGAAGACTGTCCCTGTCAGGGGGAATTCTATGTTTTTTTTTTTTTTAAGGTGAGGGGCATACGGCTGGCCAAAATTCATAGAGATACAGAGAGAAACGTCTCATTAGTTAATGCTATGTTTTGAATTTTCAGTGACTGGGGAGGGAGAACTCTGACAACCAATCAGCTTTCAGCTGGGGCCAGAGACCCCACCCCCAAAGGAGTAATTGGGGGTCATGGGCCTTGCTCAAGGGCCCAACGCTGAAATTACTTTGCCAAGCTTTGGATTCAAGCTTTTTACTTTCCAATCACAGGCATAGCATCCGATCCCACTGAGCTGCACACAAGCCACACCAACGTCGCAGAAGAAGGTGTCTACAGCCTAGCTTCTGTACTCCAGGATAAACTGTAATGTCACAAGACCTTCTGTCAGGTTTGAAACTCCTTCCCAGCTTACGGCACACAGGTCCCTTCACACATCGATGCCTTCAGTGGGTCAGGGCAGGACATGCAATTGGAAACTTATCAAAATGCTGAAATCCAGAGGATTCACATTTAAGAAGTGGGCTTGAGACTTTCAAGCGCAGATATTTACATTGTAGAGATTCTTGAATCTTAATTCCGGACTGTGAAAAGTGTTCAATATTTATTTTACACCAAACACTGAATAATACATTATTTACCCCAGTCGTGCAGGACATCAAATATGAGGAAGCTGGGTATTTTGTAAAAGAAACGGAGACTCAGAATAATGGTCAAAGCAATTTGAGGAACAAAGGATCTGATAAGCTTATCCCTGTGAAGCAAACCATAGCTAAGCAGCTGTTGTGGAAGCCATCAGACAGAAATGAAATAGGGGGAAAAACAAGAGGTGACAAGCCTGTGGTGCTTAATTTATTGTATCTGACAGACAACTCGGCTCTGTCGAGATCAGAGGTTTCAAACAGGTCCTCGTTTGGGTCCTTTCTGGAACATCTTGTCCTGACGAATTAGCTCCTTGAGACTAAACCTCCTCAAAACGTTCGAGGAAAACCCTTGATGAACCAAAAGATTGAAGTAGCTGGTTGCCTCACACTGACACTTCTGCATACTTAGCAGACACTTCTGTCCGAAGTGACACGAGAATCATATTGCAGAGTCTACCAGCATCCCTGGAGCAGTTGGGGTCAAGGGCCTTGCTCAAGGGCCCAATGGTTATATGACTACTCTACCAGCCATTGGAATTTGAACCCACACCCTCCTGGACATGGACATACAGTAACTCACAGAGTATTTTATAGACTTATAAAATGTACATATAATACACCCATTTCATTACTGATTCACGACGTGGTAATAAGTGAGACTAGCTTATACATTTGTTTAATTTATGGATTTATCATTTAGATTGATTATTATTGTTTTGTTTCATTAAAACAGCTTCTTCTTGGTGAAAAATGTCACTCTAAATTCAGTGTAAAGTGTTGTAACTCAAATAATGATTTTTATATCTTTATAATGCAAGTAATTTTATGTTGGAGGATCTAGTCATGGTCAGGTAATGTTGACAGCGTCTTCATATTTTACTATGAGAAAGATTTTTCTATTATATATGAAGAGGTGGCACTTGCTTTATGAGTTTAGGGTCAGGGGTTCGAGTCCCAGTTATGTGTGTGGAGTTTACATGTTCTCCCTGTGTCGTGGGGGGGGGGGGGGGGTTCCTCAAAGTTCTTTGGTGTGTGGCTGGCACCATCACCCTGTACTGGATAAGTAATTGGAGGATGGATGGATGATCACACATGACAAATCTTGCTAGTGAGCGATTACATCACAGTAAGTGCCATCAATGGCTTGTGTGCCGGATGAAGCCTACAGCCGGACGGATGTAAACGTTCCTGTCCTCCACTGACAAGGGACTCCATGTCTATTTTTGACAACAGACCTCAGTTCTCTTTATCTGGGTTCCTGGTATCAGACGCTGCGATGGGTTTCTTAAGAAGGCTTCCCCGTCTGGTGTCTCGCATTAATCATCGCAGGAAGTGAATCGCGGTATTGCTGGAATGCTGGAATAATCTATAATAACAAAACAATGACTTACATAAAATAAAATTCGACAAAAAGGTTTGTACACCATGTTTCCATGCTTTTTGCTGATAAGATCACCTAAACGTATCATATAAAAGAAGAAAAATGATGTAAAGCAATTTCACAACATGGAAAATGCAAACTTAGTCTCACAGAATAGCAGAAATATGAAACCCATTTTGATGTTTTTATAGGGGGGGCAGTGATTGGCTGAGTGGTTTAGGAGTCTGTGATAAGAAGGTTGCTAGTTCAAATCCCGTGGTCTGCAGAGTGATGTCACCACTGGGCCTATGAGCAAGTCCCTAAGCCCCCAGTGGTTCCAGGGACTGGCTGATCCCACTTCCTCAAAAAGGCATGTTGCTCTGGAGAAAAGTGTTTGCTAATTAAATAAAACATAAATGTGCCTTTACACTTTTGTTGGACGCTTTCCGCCAAGTTACGCGTGTTCCTCATCATCAGCAAGGTGTAACGTCTCCTTTACTGGTTTTAGGGCAACAAGAATGTCAGACAGTGTCTTCCAAATGATGAAGTGAACATTTCACCTGTAAGCGAGGACATCGATCTGCCCGCCTTGCAAAACGCACCTCCATCGATCCCTTCACCTGCCCTGCTGTTTTTTAACATGTAGCCACAACAAAACACCAATGTGATGAGAAAAAGCACCGTTGTATTTAGGTGACAAAGTGCAAAGGAAATGAGGAGATTCATTTCTATAGTTAATCCTATGTTTAATTCACCCACGTTAAGGTTCCTTATTCGTTGTTTTTGAGCACAGGTTTGGAAAAAAATGAGTGGAAAGAGCGTGTCCAGGATTATATTATAATCACATCAGGAGTCTTTAAATTCAGATATTCATACTGTCTTTGTCTAGAAGTGAAATTTCCAGGCCCGTCATGGCATTTGGTTTGCTCATTGCTCAGGATCTCCCCCTCCAGGACCCCCCCCCCCCCCCCACACACACACACTCCTGCAACATGCATCAAACAGAAGTCTTCATTATTTAATCTTTCAACAGAACACAGCAGTGGGTGTATTGATTCCAAACAAGGCCATTTGATTCTGTTCTCCCCAAGGCATCCCAGGTGGGGGGTGGTAGGACGTGGTCAGTGTGGTGGTGCTGCTGCTGCTTGGGTTGAAGGGTTTGTAGGGTAAACACAGCTGTCCAAAGCTGGGGCGTGTGGGGGTGGGGCGGGGTCTCGAGATAAGTTACCGCAACCTGGAAAGTTTGTTATAAAAACAGCAAAAGCATTTAAAAGGTGACAGAACGCTCGTGACAGTGCCAGGGCGTACCTGCAGTAGGTGACACTCCTGAGGGAGAAATCAGGCACCCTACACTCACCTGAAGACTGACGACTTCTCCAGCAGACCCTCCAGTGAGGTAGGCTGTTGGTTCTTCTCCCTTGGAGACTCTCTAGCACGTACCACGTTTCTCCTTCTTCACACAAAACTGTAACATCTTCCCTCCAAACCTGGAGATTCCAACAGTCACCAAGCGTCCTGTTGGAAATAAAGAAATGTCTGAATGCTCCTTTACAGTGAGAGAATGACAAAGGGCAGAACTAGGCTAGCAGTCAATTGTCACCCGTAACATTGCCTAACGTGTCTCAGTAAAGCCTGTTTTTTAATTGCATGGGAATTTGCTCTTTTTTGTCTCTGTCATACCCAGTGAGTCAGTGTCATGCATCAAACATCCGTTTAGCGGTCATGTGTGTTTAATAACATATTAGAAAGTGTGGTCTGTGTTTTATCACAAGTCACAAACATGACAAGATCCTCTTCCCATGTATTGTTTCCTAGACGATGCCGCCTTACCAGAACATATTTTAAATCAAATTTTATACTGCTTTATATAACAATACAAATATAGGGTTCAAATATACCACATATTTCAGAAAGTAGAAAACTGTACCTACACTAGCAGTGACTAATGTAATACACTGCCCTTCAGTGATAAGTGGGGGCACAAATTGAATTAAGTGTTTTTTTCTTTTTATTTTACTTTTTCTATATTTTTCTTCCAATAAAAATGAGACCCGGCTGGTGTTAAATGGAAACAGATCCTGGTGGTTTGAACCCAGATCTGTACCGGAAAAGGTCCAGGAGTCGATCAGGTTTAAATCTCATACAGAAGAAGATAAGTCTGCATGACATATACATAATTCAGTTCCTTTGCAGAGCGTCTACTTTGCATTTGTGTAACAGTACCTCGATGTGTGGAATTTATACACGTTTAAAGAGCACTGCTGCAAATTTGCTGTGGGAATAGAGCAGTGTTCCCCCCAACCCAGTCCTCAGGAAACCTCAGCCAGTCCACATTTTTGCTCTCTCCCATCTCTTAGCCAATCAAGAACATCGAATGCCTGGTACTGGTGCGTTCGGAGCTGGGAGGGAACAAAAACATGGACTGGCTGGGGATCCCTGAGGACTGGGTTGGGAGACAGTGGTGTAGAGGGTGCCCTGCCAAAATACCAAGAAGGTCACAGTTACTTGGTGGGTTCTGTTATTTCATCCTCTACAGTTCAATCAGCATTTCCAATATCATCGACATTTCCTGGGAAAGCTGGACTGAATTTTATGATGCTGTAGTTCAGGGTTCTTCAACTCTGGCGCTCGATTCCAAATCCAGGCCGTGTTTTCAGTTCTCCCAAGTAGTTGTTTAATAATGACTGATTCTGATTGGTCAGAGGCTTCACACCTGACTGACAGGTAAAGGAAGGCTGGAAAACCAGCAGTGCTCGGACCTCGAGGACCGTGAGTTGAATAACCCTGCTGTAGTTCCTCGTCAGCTCTAAATCTCTCTCCCTTCAAAAGGTGCAATGAGGAGGGTTATGATCTCTAAAACCACAGGAATTAAATTTTTGAAGTCCATTGAGCAAAAGCCCAATGAAACAAATCGACAGCGTTTCCCGGTTCTAGCAAACGAACGAATTTTCTCGGTCAGGTGCGTTTCTTTCTTCTCCGAATGTGAGAATTTTCTCAGAATGGTGAGAAACATGGACTGTTTTTGTTGTAGGGTTTGGAGGGCGGAGGAACCGTGTAAATAGACTGAAAAGCTGACAAAACATTAAATGGGATTAGAGAAATTCTTTGTATGAGAAGCACAATGTTTTTTTTCGTGGGAAGGCAAAAAACAGCAAGGTATTAAAACATGGAATACATGCAGAAAAATACAGTTTAGTGAAGAGGAACTGTAACATCTAAACAAATTTCCTGACCAAAAGTCTTGGGTAGCAGGTAAGTGGATTATACATATTGTCTGTTATGGCCAACTAAAAGTTCAAAGAGCTGCCAGTTAAGAAAAGGGTTCTAGGAAAACATGGATCTTCCTTCTTCTAGGTATTTGATCTTATACATATGTTTACATGCAACAGTACAGCATAATGTATTTATTAGTTCCCAGGTTTTATCCAGGTTCGCAGCGGTTCTGAAAAATACTGGGAATAAGCTGCTAGGATACCATCCACTTTAATAAATCACCATAATTAGAGACTAGGTCGTGAGGGAAATACTTTAACGCATAAAAAAATTATACTAATTAAAACCTAGAGTGAATATTGCTAACAAGCAAAACATTAACTCAATCTCGGCTGGAATCTTAAAAGAATTTAAGTGCAGTAATTAACTGGCGAGGCGTCTGAGTTGCAAAGAATTTTCAAAACATTAAAGTATCTCAAAACCATCTTCTGTTTTTGTGTCAGTCAGATTTGTGGAGTTAGAAAATGATGCAGTTCCTGCAGAAATACCTTCATGAGTACCAGATTCACCGGAACCGTCTGGTAACTAAGGACGGCCACTGCAACATTGAGTTTGGCCACGTAAGTTACCGAAAGTGCTTTGCCTTCCTGTTTGACTTCTGGACCACATTTGTGGAGATCCGGTGGCGCTATCTGCTGCTCTTTTCAACCATCTTCTTCATAGGCAGCTGGTTCATCTTTGGGCTGCTATGGTACTGGATCGCCCAAAGCAACATGGACTTATGGTGGCAGACTCCACCCCCTGATCATATGCCGTGTGTGAACAATGTGGATGGACTCATCACGGCTTTCCTTTACTCACTCGAGACCCAGACGACCATCGGATACGGGGTCCGACTCATCACGCCTCACTGCGCTGGAGCTATTGTGCTCCTCATCGTCCAGATCATAATAGGCACCATCATCAACAGCGTTTTGTCTGGTGTCATCCTGGCAAAAATGTCCCTACCCAAGAAGAGGTCTAAAACTATCACCTTCAGCAGGACAGCTGTCATCTGCATGAAAAACGGCAACCTCTGCCTGGCGATTCAGGTGGCGAATCTGCGTAGGACTCTGCTGATCGGGACCCAAATTTACGGCAAGTTGCTGAGGACTACCGTCACACCCGAAGGGGAGACCATTATCATGGATCAAGTTAACATTGACTTTCTAGTGGATGCAGGCAAGGATAACCTCTTCTTCATCTGTCCAATGACACTTTATCACGTCATCAACAAGACCAGCCCGTTCTTCAAGATGGCTGTAGATACCCTACATCAGCAGGACTTCGAATTGGTGGTCTTCCTCGAAGGAACGGCCGAGTCCACCAGCACTTTTTTCCAAGTACGGACCTCCTTCATCCCCCGGGAGATTCAGTGGGGCCGTGCCTTCCTGCCTATCGTTTCTCGAACCAAGGAGGGCAAGTACTGTGTAGACTTCTGTAACTTATCCAAAACGTTGCCGGTGCCGACTCCACACTGTGCTGATTGCTGTCACAACGAGAAGGTGCACAATTACCATGACAGGAGAGGCTTTGACAACCAAGGCTTCGAAATTCTTGAAATGCCTTCGGAGATCGCCTATATCACCAAAATGTGAGCCCATGTGGGCTTTTAACAAAACAAGGGTTTGTTACTCGCAGATTCAGAGGCCCAAATATTTTATTATGGAAATGGCTCCATGTCTGTGGATTGAAGTCTCTATGTTTCATACACATATTAGAGAAGCTGTCATATTTCCTGCACTGGGTATAAACTGCAAGACGGTTTTGATCTCAGTTTCTGCTGATGAAGGTAATGAGATATCAGAAAAAGGAGGGAAGGGGGTCCTGATCTTGAATTAGATTTCTTCATTGAGAGTTGACAGACAGAAGAATGTTCCCTGTAAAGGTCAGAGGTGGAAAGTTCAGGTCCAGAAAGAACAAATTCAGACCAAGGTTTTGTTTCAACCAACCAGTTGAGTATAAAGATTCAGTCACAGAGTACTCAAGTGGTTGGTTGAAGCAAAACCTTGTTCTGGGTTTGTACTTTCTGGATCTGAATTTTCCACCTATGGTAAAGGTCACATGATGAAAGCTGGCATATTTATTATATATATATATATATATATATATATATATATATATATATATAGTAGAGAAATGCAGCTTCTTACCTCATTATGCAAAACATTGATGCAAAATGATTTTAAGCAGAATAACGAATGAGGCTTTTTCCATAAAAGACATGAGATACGAACATGGCAGGGCTGTAGTTCAATGAATTTCCTATGTAATAGCAGCCAAACAGGTGATTATTATCAACTTTTTATAAATGACTGATGTTCTAATTGATTTACATTCCGCTTATGCTTTTATGGGACAAAACACTCACCAGCTACACTTCAGTCCATTTACCAGAGTGCACACACACACACACACACACACACACACATGTCAGGTGTACCTATCCTTATGGGGTCCACTCATTCACTTCTATGCACACACATTCACACACACGCACACACACGCACACACACACAGACAGACGCACGCACGCATAAAACACACACGCACACACACAATCGTGTAATCATATCTTTAGGGGAACCGCTCATTCATTTCTGTGGGAAAAATGCTAATGCTACTTTAACCCCTACCCAGCCCTAACCATAAACATAAGTAACCAAACAAAATAATTTTTAGTTTTTTCATTGCAGTCACGGATATTTATAAAATAGAGTTTTCCCATATGGGGACCAGGTAAAAAACGGGTATTCATCACGTTGTGGGGACATTTGGCATACCTGGAGCACACACGCACACACACACACACACACACAAAGTCCCTCAAGGCTGGCAGTTCACTCACCTGCCAACAATGCCGTCTATGGAAAATGAGTTTAAATCCATAGTTAAATAGAATTAAGGTCAGGTACCAAAGACTGTGAAAACTGACCCCTGTGATTTGTCCCAAGAAATGCATGCGTCTGTAATGAGAAATACAAGAGCTCTGCCGCTGTTCTTTTCTATTTCTGATGCTTTGTATGATACAGGTTTAATTGAACGTTGAACTATAATAGTTTGTAGAGTATTTCAGGTGAAAATAACGCGGTTTTTGTGATTATTTCAAAATAATAAGTAAATAAATACAGCAATCTTGTGCAACAAACTCAGCACGCCTCTTCAATGACGTTTCAGCCATTGTAATGCACACCTTGCCCTACTAAATCAATTGTCCATTCGTCTTCGAATGGAATTTTCTGGACGCGAGGCGGGGCTGCCTAATCAGTTGTTTTAAAAACGATATTTTAACTGTGCGTCTATGTTTCCTTTTTATTGTCCTCTATTGTCCAGGGTGACAGAATGACTCCCCAACACCCATGAACAATCTCAGATCTGCGGGAATGTGCATGATGTTTATTTTAATTTTGCTTCTAGACATGAGCCATCAAAGGAACAATGCAAACGCAGCTGGCAGGAAGGTGGTGGGGGGGGGGGGGGGGGGGGGCAGCGTCCGGTGTCAGGGTTCCCCATTGTTTCACCTCCATCCTGCCACTATGTGACACAGTCTCCGACTTCGAAGGCCAGAGAGAACCGTAAGTGTGGAACCGGGATCACCGTCTGTTCCCTCAGCATGTGCTCTGTTGAGGAATCACCTGAACAGCATTGGAATACATTGACATTAACTTTATTCAGTGGACATTATAAGCACGCGTGCTGTCGAGCAGAAGTTACGGTGTAGCTAGAAATTCTGGGCCCCCCCTTGACAAAATGTCCTCATGTCTCTCCAGCTGCATATTCAAGGCCCCCATATGGTGCTGGCCTCCCTGAATCTGCAGGGCATACATGTCGCGAAGCCCCCGGCTGCAGCCCTTCCACCGAAGGCCCAGGTACGAGAGATAGCAGTTTGGGAGCAGGACCGAGGGCGGAATCAGACTGGTAGAGATGTTTCTGGAACAGTGGGTCTTCAAGCTTTTTGTGAAAATGGAGAGGGAATCCGATGATAACATGCTTCAGAAGAAGAATAATTCATAGCATATTTCTTCTGCACACACGCTATAATCATTAATTTCTAGTATTATTTTTATTATTTATATTTATTGTATTTTTACTTCAGTAATGTAGTTTATGTCACATGACTAAAATAGTTTTTATACATATTTTTTTCTTTTTAATGATGCGTGCGTTTTTTACATTTATATACTTAAAGAAAGCACATATTCTTGGGAGGTCTATACAGAGTCTATATGGATCCCATATGAAATTAGAATATTTCCCTTTATAAGTCAGGCATGACCCTGGAGACGTCACACAGCGGGAGCTGTTGAAAATGAGGCTGAGCCAGAAAAATCATTTTTAACTTGCCTCCTATTCATGATAAATGGCTTTTCTTTGGGCCCAGTCATATTAAAAAAGAAATATCAAAGTTAATGCATCCTGTCTGTCTCCGGTCAGAGCGAGGCTTATCTAACGGCCATCGCGGCCAATGTCGAATGCGTTTTGGCCGTCATTATGAAAAACCTCATCCAGTCCAATCAGGTGGGGTTTTCATCAGGCCGTCTCACTGGCAAAACTGCGGATTGGCTTACACCACATGCTCCCCGCGTGAAAAAAACGAGCCCAGAGGCGTCCAGCTGGAAATGTGTTTCCATTCAGGCATCAAGCCCCCAACCCCCCAGGCGTGTCTGGTGGTGAATACAATACCGCCTTTCTGGGGCTGTAAGGCCTGTTATAAAGTGGGCCCTGGATGCGTTGGTGCTGGCAGAGAAGCAGCCTGCAGTAAGTCAGGGGTGAAGAGGTGGGTATGAAATATGCCTTTTCGGGGAAGATCGTTTACCAAGCCTATAACTGGCGAGAATGAAATAACCTCAGTGCTTCCATCCATGTTGTGGGAGATGGATCATCTTGGACGGCAATGTTCCAGGACCTGCTTTAAGGAAGTTGAAGTTCCATATTCCTCTCCTGTGGGCCCATGAGATGATGATGCTACTGCAAATAGTTTTTAATGCTTGTTATTTTTCGGGTGGCATTTTATTTTTGGTTGGATGTTGGATGTAGGGCTGGACTGGGAAAAAAATCCGCCATAGACCTCAAAGTACCCCATGATAAATTCTGCCGGCCCACAAACCCACAGGCCCAACAGGAAAATGCCTGGTATACAAGATGGCCAATCCAGGCCTGGAGGTATATACCCTGTCCAGCCGACATTGTGTGAGTGTTTTCACATGGAAACTGACAGAACATTTTGATAAAGTTTGTTTTCAACAAGGTTCTTTTGTTCCTGTGGGGTTGCAGTGAGTTTGGTTCACATTCCGGAAGCCTGAGGTGCTTGGAACACATGCTGGACAGGACAATAGTCCATCATACATTCGGAAGAATTCTGCATAACTTTGGGCTGTTGCTGTTTTGTGGAGAAACCAGAAACCCTGTGTGGAAAACGCTTGTTCACTATAATTCAGAAATCAAGAAGTGTTTGTAACAGTAATTATTATTGCAGAACCTAGAGCAATGGCCACCAACCAGTCGAGCGGCATACACACACACACACACACACACACACGCGCGCACACAGACACACACATGCACAGTACTCACCAAAATATTGTCTTTGTAAAAGTAAATGTTTGTAAAAAAAAATGTTTGGAGACCTGTGAGCTAAAGAATAAAAATATATGTTTTGAAGAAAAAAAACATTTATTTTTTTCACATTTTCCTTATACGACAGCCCTTTTACAATAGGTAATAGTATACACTGCAGGATCGTTAAAAATACAAAAAGAATACTTGCAAAATTTTACATATATATTTATATATATTTAATATCCTAAGTAAATTGCATAATATGGAGGAGCAAAGCTCCTGTATGGCTGGGAAGGATGCAGAAAGCGGAAGTTCAGTAAATGTCAAAAATTATTGCTCTCTTGCTCCTTAAATATTTCGTGGTGATTTAAACCTCAGCGGTAAAAGCGCTATTAAATGCAGATCAGGTTTGATGATCTGTATTTACTGTGTTGCTGTGATGCTGATCAGGTGCATGAGATGTTCAGTCCGTTTGGTCACAGGAACAAAAGCAGCTAAATAGTCTGTTAGGCTGAGTAGTCTTTGGGATTCTGTTCTTCCTGCTACATTCAGATAGAATCCAAAATGGAGGCATTAAAAAAAGTGTGATTGTCTCGCTTCTTAAGGCACAGGAAAACAGTTCAAACATATATAATTTGCTTGGGAAAATAAAATATCAGGTAGGATTGTCTATTGATTTGTCACTGAAAGGTAGTGAAAGTAGCAGAAACTTTCTTCAATATAAAAAACTCCATACAAGCTACTGCCCAAATGTACAGATATAAAAACACTTCATTAAAATGCACATACTACACATCAGTAACTGTTATTTCTTTTTTCCAAACAATTTGCTTTTTTGGACCGAGGTCAACTCGTGTTAATTCTCTTGACTTTCAATACTGCTTCACATATGAAAATAACTCTGCATAATTTATACAGTAAGATGCTTTACCGCATGGTTGACCAATGTTAAAAACAAAACTAGAAAATAGATCTGACAAACGCACAGCGTTCGTGAATCCGAGGAATGCTCTGCTTTGGAATCGTTAATCTCCGTCTCCGCTTTCCGTTTTAGTTACAGGTTTACTTCTGAGAGTTACTGCCTCCAAGCCTCTTGTTGGAGCTGTAGAGAGCTGCTTCAAAATGCCTTGAGAAATTTACTGGATGTACGATAATGTTAGAGTGTGGGATAAATGTATCAAGCAAGGGAATGGTGAGTAATGTGTTAACATAAGAAACAGCTTTGAGAAGTCGTCCCCTGAGCCGAACAATAGATGTAACTGCTCTCCTCAACCTGGATGTCCACTGTACTGAAACGAACGAGGCCGAACCGGACTGAACCGGGCTAAGGCTGCTAAAACCAGAATGGAAAAGAGAGTCGGACATCCAGGGTAGGAAAAGCGAAAGATGCCCGTGGAATTGAGCTTGACGAAAGGGTCTCAGAACAACAGCTGAATGTGGGCCGAGAGACCCACAGATGGCAGTGCATTCACATTAATACTGGTCTGGTTCCATCACGGTGTCTGCCCCAACTGGCTTCATGCGAGGCCTCTTGAAGGCACCACGACTCCTCTGGCTTCTCCAACTTCCAGTTTGGAGGATAAAAGTTTTGTGTGACTGGCAACTCCCAGTCACTAGATTGCCTCCTGGGGGCTGAGATGTCCTTTGCTTTTGAACTCTCCCAGAGTTCCAGAAGATGCTTCAGATGCACACACACACACACACACACACACACACACACACACAGAAAGACTGATCATACAACACAAGACAAACATCTTCTGGAGTCCAAAAACTGGAGCTAGAATTTGGGACCCAAGAAAGCTGAGTCCATGTCTCAAGAAAGACAGCGTGACAGCCTCGGTTTTCCCACAATGCCCTTGTCTGCTTAGATATTGGTGTCCAGCTCTGGGGAGGGTTGTGGGTCCTTTTAATATACCCACAGATGCAGCTTTCAGGGTAGAAAGGCGGAAAAAAACAACAAAAATGACACACAAACATATACAAACCAACCATCAGGCGTGTAAGTAGTACTTCATTATAAGTGGATAGCAATATCCAGTTCTTTTCCTTAATTTAGCATCTGAGAAATAAATCCAAGAGTTTCAAATCCAAAATGGGTTTCAGGAGTGAGGAGTCCATGTCCTCTTGTAAGAGTTCAGGCCAGGCTGGGTGAGCATTGGAGCAGGTTTAGTAATAGCTGCCCAGGTGAGATGGCACATGGGAGCTGGGGTGTCGTGGCACGCTGGAGCTGGGATAGATACCACCGGTTGGCGAACTCCAGTAGGGGGTAGCTGGTCCAAAGAAGTTGGAGGAGGTAACTGGCATGGAGGGCGGGTGCGGAGAGACGAAGTTGACCTTCTGCTGGTGGGCATGGTATGGAGGTACGTAGGCTAAGTCCGAGGGGTACTTGTACATGGAGGACTCTGTGGGATGAGGCTGTAAGGCCTGGGCGATGCCGTGGAAGTCGAACTTGTAGGCGTAGCGCTTCCCGTGCACCTTGGTCATGATGTTCTTGTCGTAGTAGTAGCGCAGCGCGCGGCTCAACTTGTCGTAGTTCATGTTGGGCTTGCTCTTCCTCTCGCCCCAGCGCCGGGCCACCTCGTCCGGGTCCGTCATCTTGAACTCGCCGTTGGTGCCCTCCCAGGTGATGCAGCCGGCGTTTGCGCTGTCGGAGAGCAGCTCCAGGAGGAACTGCCAAAGCTGAATTTGGCCGGAGCCTGCAGAACACCGGATGGTAATAGTACACGCACGTCAGGCCCAGAGTCACGGGTCAGAATTCTGTAGGGCTAAAATGAGATCTACATTCTTCTCATACTCATAGAATTCTCAAAAAATACATAGACTACAAACAGGATCCATTGCCTAAGTCTGTCTTTCAGTCTAATTTGTAGGTAAGTCGGAACAATAGTAATGCAGTATATAATAATACAGTAATTCCTAGGTAACTACATACGGTACTGTACTGTACCTCGAGCCAACGAATCTCAGAAGCTGTACAATGTTGTCTTGAGTGTCAGTGCATTAGTTATTATGAACCATTGTATTCAACTCAAATTTTTGCTATAATAGGCTTCATGGCTGTCTGTTGGTAAGTATGAATTGTGCATGTCAGGCATTTTTAACCCAGAGACTGCCTGTACATCCAGTGTGGACCAAGCAAGACCAGCAGGTCCGAGGGTAGGGATGCATCTTCCTGTTGTCGATTCAGAAAGTTCATCCTAGAAGTACCTAGGATGTATTATAATCCCATTTGAACTGTCTTTGTGAGGACACTGCAAAGTATTTTTGTGTGCTAAAATCATTTCAGTTATTTCAGGTTTAAAATGGGTCGAGACATAATTTTCAGGGGATTTTAAAAATTCTTTTTGGATTTTAATCCCAATAAAAATGCCGGTATGGATGATAAATGGAAACCAATGTGTAAAGAATGCTAGACTGACTGTTACACATATCGATATAATTTTGGACGGGATGTGTGCTTACCTGGATTGGCCAGCCTACTGCTGGTAGGTCCTAGTATCTGGTAGGGATCTGAGGAGAGAGAGAGAGAGAGAGTCAGCGTGTGAGACTGTGTGGGCTAATTCTGTTCTCTTTCATTGCGGAGATGGGAGGACGTTCCCTGTTCTTGTTTACCTGGCTGGGATCTCTGTTGCTCAGGGGTCTTGGACATGCTCTGCGAGACGGCTGGTGAACCTGTGTGCGTGAAGCAGGAGAGGTGGGTTGGAGGGACGGAAAGCCAGGCGGGAGCTGGACCACCAGGACAGAGAGCTTTACAACAGCCTCTGACAATTCCAAGGAAAATAGGGCAGGAGCAGGTCATGCTTCTAAGTGCTTAATGGAGTTTTAAGCATCTGGTTTCCAGGGGCTGGCTGCAGAGTTCTTAATCTCTGGAGTGCTGCCCTGTCTCCCTCGGCTAAGAACTGGCACTGAACCCGCCCTTAAAACCGGACCATCAGCACACAACAGCAGGCTCTGCTCACTGCCAACGAGCGCTGGGTGGCCATTTAGAATCGTGCTAAACCAGGTGTCCCACTCTGTGTCATTATACTGTAATATAAAGGTAAGCCATTACTCAATAGCATTAGGGGGTCTGTCTATCCAGGTGCTTGGTGTAAATCAAATCAAGTAAGTCCAGACGAGTGCAGTAAGTGAGTGTTTTTCACTCACCTTTTCCACTGTGCATGTTGTTTGACCACCCACTGCGTCTCACTGCATCATATGAGGGGTCTGCGAGACAGAATAGGAGACTTTTAATGGGCGGCCAAAAAAACAAAACAAAAACAAAATAAAAGGTGATCTTTCCACACACGCCAGAAGAAAATAATTATATCAATAGCGTTCCCCTGAAGCGTGTCGTAAAACAGCACTAGGAGCAACGTGGTTTTCCCGAGAATGGGAAAAATTCACGGCTAAATGAGGCACCATCGCCCACAGATTCGCTTCCTATCAGCCAAAAGTAAGACGGACACCTTCTCTTTTACAGCAGATGGGGACAGTGAGCCGACTCCGTCATTCTCATCCTTTCAAAGTAACCGGAATGTTGTGGGAACAGGGAGGAGACACGCTCCATGCCAGTAGACGGCTATAAAAAGCTCCCCCTGGTTTGGATTCGGTCCAAGAAGCCCGCACTGGGATGTGCTGTGTGTGCTGGCATGGAAACATCAGGCCCAGAAAAAGGCTCATGAGCGCCACATAGTGGTTATCAGGCTGCAAGGGTTTTTTTTTTTTCTTCCAATTTGCACCTGCTCATTGCCAACTTGCGAGATCACAGAAAAAAAAGAGTCCCTGTACATTAACTTATGCTGGATTAAACGTGAGGAGGATGTACTTCGCTTCACTGTTTAAAGGCCCTGAGAAGGCAGTGACACAATGGGAGTGTCATGGTAACCAGCTGTAAAGAAAACAAGGTCCATCTTAAACTGAACCAAGATCAGAAGCTCAAGTGTGCATCGTTAATATTTGTCGGAACTGAGTCGATCCTCTAATGACCTGTGGACTGACAGTGCCCCCTTGTGGAGGAAAAAAAAACTACAGGAACAATGCATCCTATATTTTATGCGTCGATGGATCCTCAATTTTATTAACCAAGCAAGCAGGCATATAAAAGACTTTAAAATTTGATCCTAATAAGCATAACAACTAAAACTAAGATAAAAGATAAAAATGATACAAATTAGGTATTATACATAAGCATAATGTACAATTGTGGAATTATTATTTTTTGGTTATTATAAATTAGAAAGACTGGTGGTCAAATCATGAGCATCATATCAGGAATGTAACGGACTGCTGAATCTCACACTGACGTAATGACCTTTGCCATCTGGCTAAGGGCGGGTGTGCAATGAATTGTTAGGTTCAAGGAAAAAAAACCCCAAAAACAGAATTATGCTTATTACCTAACAAAGAAAGCACTGGCTTCATGCCATTTTAAACAAACTCACTTCATTTAACTTGTGAAAGAAGTACACTGTATTATTGTAGCGAGGGGCTCTGCTGTTGTGAGGTCCGATTCGATAGCACCGTTACCGAAACAACTCACATTCAATTTAGCTCAATGAAAGCAGGAATGTCTGAATTTTTTTCCATTCGCTAAATGTTCACTTACTCCCCGGTAAAAAGGACCCTCTTTATTATTTTACTCCGTTTTAATGTATCCCTCATTCCTGAGCTGCCGGCTTCGGATGGGGGAGGGGGGACAAAACCAGAAGTCAGTCCCCGTCCCAGTCGGGTGGGGGGGGGGGCAGCCGAGGAATAACAAGCAGGCAGCCGGGACGCGGCAGAGCCTGTCAGCTCCAATACGGGCCGGGCCAGGCAGAGGCTGTGGCACATGGGCCGGGTGCGGTCCTCAGAGACCTGCGTTTCCTGCCCCCGCCTTGCCTGCAGACAACCCCTCTTTGTCTAAATGGCCCCCTCCCCCCCCCATGAAAAAACACACGGGGGCTGCCTCCCTCCAAAAGGGAGGGAAGGGTCAGGAACAGAGGGAAATTCGGGGTAGGGGCGTTGGGGGGGACGGTCGAGCTGGGGGTGGGGGGTTTGAAGAGGGAGACCCAGGCGGGCGAAACACAACTTCGGAATTTGAAAGGAAAACAATCGCGACGGATCCGGCTACTGTCGGGGGGGGGGGGCATTTCGCTGGGGGCTGGACGGGGCTTCCTCTCCCTCGAACCCTCACGACTGTCCGAGGGGCCGTGCGGTTTCTCCGAAAGGCTTCACACAGCATAGATAGACAGATGGGGCCGACAGCCGCTTTCGGGTCCCCGTTCCCCGTCTGGCCGAGTCCCGCTTGGGCTAGTGGTCTGTGGCTTCTCTTGCGAAAGTCAGGTCCCTGATACGTGGGGCCACATATGGCAGTTCCGTCACCACTGCCCGAGATAATGACAAAGCACAAACCCGGCGTAAATCTCACCCCGTTAATCAGCTCTGCAAGGAGCAGAGGCCCAGCGTGGCATTTGTGGAGCTGTCATGGCTCGTTCATTTCCTGCCATTCCATTCCAGTGACTTCTAGAGACTCAAACATGTCATTTTATCAGGCTGAGTAACCCTGCGTTCAAATTAATACACCCAAAATCGGCTATTTTCAGTATCTATTTAAAGTCCTACTTCTCCATAGGTTCCTTTAAGCGAAAATGCGGGAAAGCCTTTATTTTCCTTCTATTTATCCAGCTGGATATTTGCGTTTTCGGGCCAACTATGAGTGCACCCTGATGAACCTCGCGTTGGTAATCAGCCACGGCGCGTCTCGCCAGCGGCGTCTGCGAAAGACACACATGAATGGCGGTTTTCGGTGCCAGTCCTGCAGGCCTCACGCCCCGTGCGTCAACGAGAGAGTGACATAACCCAGCCGGACTGAGGTAAAAAAGAAAAGGACTGTCCACTGCTGGGAGGGTGCCGGGTCACCCTGTGTTGTCGGATTTGTCCTCTGGGTGGAGACAAACCCCCCCCAACAATCTACAAGATCAAATGCCTGGTGTTGAACTCCAGTTAGACGGGCAAACTGGCTCCTCCACTATCTTATCCAACTGCCCATTAGGCTAATTAAACTGATGAGAATGCAAAAGGCAGAGGGCGGGGCTTGTGAATGAGATTTTGTGGTGGAGCGATAGGGGGCCGACTTGGGCCCTTATCATGGGGTGGTGGGGGGGCAGCCCTGTGAGTCAGTCCCGATAGTGCTGTTCCCAGGGCCTGGGCCTATCTTCACGGCCCCTCCCATTTCGGCCACCCGGAGCCCCGAGACACATTGGGCCGCAGTTTGGGCCGCGCCATGCGGAGAGGAACGGCGAAGTTTCCACCCTCCTCCACTGGGAGACGGCAGGATGGCTGTGTGGTGGACGGGGAGGGGGGTGCACTGTGTCTGAGTTTAAGGACGCAGAAACGCATCCCTTAGGGTGACACCTAATTCACTAAGCCTGTGCAGTCACACGCATGTATTGCGGCCGTTCTGAGTATTTGAATGTATCTCATACTTCATCGCAGCTGTACTGCGTAACGCGTAGCGCAGCATGTCTTATGTTGCCGTCTTATTCTAAGACGGAGATTTTTCATTTTACAGCGGGATACTCCACTATGATGCACAATCCCTCCACTCTGCATGCTAAACACCGTTAATATTAATTATGAGCTGGGCCACCCCCAGGTCCAAGAGCAGAGACCATCGGTGGATGTACACCCTCAATTTTTTCAGAATCTGGCGCCTCATCTCTGCTCCTGGATTCCTAGTTTTAGATATGCATTCTGAGTGTTTAATGGGACTGCAACCCGGAGCAGTGAGGGCGGGGTCTGGGGTCCGGGTGAGGGGGCAGTGGGGTTTGTTAGCCCCTGCTCGACAGGCCATGAAATGTTCGGTAGGTTTCATGGCCAAAGAAAATGAATTGAAATAGATGGCAGTCCTGCAAAAAATGTGATACATGGTGGGGGGCACTGCTGCCCCCTCCTTCCATACCCCCCCAGAATGTCATTTGTGAAAAAATAAAAACGATAAACAAAAGCCAACTCCTCTCCACACACTGGCCTTTGTCTGGCATTGCCACCTGTCTTCCAGATCCCCCCCCTTCATGCCCGCCCCCCAGCCCCTCTCATAGCCCACCTGCTTTTTTGTCTCTCCGAGCACCCAGTCTCCAGTACCCCCCCCCCCCCCCGCCAAGCCCCCACCACAGGAGCAGGTAGACCCTCAATGGGGTGCTAGCTTAAGTGGGCTAGCTGCTATCAGCCTCACAAAGACACACCTGTCATGTAGGGCGCTCGCCATCGCCGCGGTACCCGCCATCGCCGTAGCAACCGCCATCGCCATGCCACTTGCTCGCCGGGATAGAAAAGGCACTGGCTGCCTCACTGGCACTGCGGTGCAGTGCTCACGATCAGAATGCGACCAGTGCCGGCTGCATCCCTATTTAGCCAGTAGCTCTCTGCTATGGGACCTTCCATTCCACAAAAGCTGGTATTTATATAGACCCTCCTACTCATATAGTGGCCAAAGGCCCTTTAAACATCCCAGCCAAGCCAATGTATTAATATCCTTTCAAATATGGCTACCGTAACACTTATTTCTTGACTATATAATAAATGATCCATCCATCCATCCATTGTCCATTCACTCTTCCAGTATTGGGTCGCAGGATATAATTTGTGAAATTTTATGTAGTATCACATGTTTTGACTGTACTGGAAAAGTGATACAGAAGATGGATGGATGTTTTTACACTCACACATCGTGGTATTTGGTATTTTCCCCCCACAAAGTACTTTACAGGATTTTTCCAGATGGAATACAAAAAAATAAAATAAAAAAAAAAACACAGAAAATACCAAAAAAGAAAAAAAATCGAGAGTCGGATTAGAATAACTCCCTGATGCTTCTCACGATAGAGCTGTAGGTGTGACCACAGTGAGGCCCACTGGGCCAAGGCTCTGAAAATAAACAGACATCATACCTTCTTTGGTGGCCAGTCGGGGTGACTGCTCGGCGTGGGACGGGGTGTTGTATGACGATGACGAGCTACCTGTAGGACACAACAGAGTGTGGCCATCATCACAAGCCGGTTCATTTCTGGCTTTATTTAATGCACATTCTTCAGTAGAACAGACATTTCTATATAGATATATTGCATGAATGAATGGAATACAATGTCAGTGAACCTTTACCCAAGGCTGCATTGCACACAAAAATAATAATACACTGAAAAGTTCTCTACAAATACATAAATGAAGCAATTTCTGAAGCTGATAAACAGCACACATTCTGACATGTTCATATAGCTTAATTTTAAAAACTGTCTCCTTCAGTAGAAACATTAGTTTGGTTCATCGCCTACATGTCCCACTTTCAGTCATTTGCAGTCATCCAGTATGCGGCTCCGTATGGAGAACAAACTGGGTTCCACATACTTTTCCTTGTTCATGGTCCAGCTGAATGGCTTACTAATTAAACCGCTCAGGTCATTCTTTGTTACTGAAAGTGGTTCCACAATTATGCTCATCCATTTTGAAAACTATGATTACTTTAGGATAAGTTTGGTCTTATACCATAAACCACAATTTGTATGTGAAGTGAACCCTAAAACGAAGCCACCCTCACACACACACAAAAAAACTTCTGAGCTGCCATTCTGATTTTTTCAGCCAGGGTGTCGAAAATGCCGGTTAAGTTCAGCAATCACGAAAACCACAAATCAACTGAAGTGTGCTAAGGAAACAGTGTAGGTAGTGGGTAGAACTTCCAAGAGAACGAACGACGCGCCAAAAGAGACACGAGAAAAATCTCTTTCTCCCTAGAATCTGCAATGAGAAACATCACGCGCTGTTTTTATTTCAGGAACGTAGGACATGTTCCGCTCACTTTGAGATTCCGCAACAGTGCTTTGTCCCCACATTTGAAGGCCGGGGAGTGTTTTGCTGTGGTCAATATTTCAAAAGGCCTTGCCCCCCCCCCCACCCCCCCGCCAAAACTCTGCTGGACCTGCCGAACAGGACTTCCATTGTGCGAGCGGTGAAGACCCGACGCAGCAATGAAATGCAGGTCCTCGCGTAAAAAAATAATTCCACACCTAAAGAGTGGGCAGGCGGGCGGCCTCACTGTCGCGCGGGAGGCGGAGTTAGTGCTGTTAACCCTTTCTGGCTGCTATTCATCGTCCCCAAGTGCCTGGCTACTGTGAGTGAGCCGGCGCCAAACTGACGATCTCCTCGCTAGAAAGACTGAGTGTCTCCACGCAATCCATGTTCTGGGTCTGAACAAATAAAACACGCAGACTGTGGCCCAGTTCCTTGTTATTTCTTCACACAATGGTTTCGTTAAATGACAGATGGAGCACTTTGCTTTCTAAGAAAATACAAATCTTAACTGCAGCATTTCTCGGGTGACTTTACTGATTGTTCTTCATTCTATCACAGTTTTCACAGGAAGACCAAGACCTGGAGGCAAAAACTGAATCAGCAAAGTCATTCCTGGGCCTGGACTTCCTGACTGCCTCTCCTAATTCTGGGCCTTGCTTTCTGACACATCCTCCCTACCACACTGCCCCAAAAACTGATCCCAGATCAGGAATACCCCCCCCCCCCCACCCCCACCAATGGTGGAGGTCTTCCTCTCCAGCGGTAATCTGCTATTAGGAATGGCAAAAGCATAGAACTGCTCCAGACAACTTTCACCTCACCGAGCAGATTTTTACGGTCGCCTCACCAAGCCACCAGGGGGTAGAAAGTACCCCCCCTCCCATTCCAGGTGAGCGAAGCCAGGGCAAAAAGTTCTCCCCTTCACAATTCACCTTGTAAATCCACCCGTCGCATTCGACCGGGGACATCTGGAATGAAAACTGAAATCCGTCCCAGTGGCCCTCAATCACTGCCGTTTCAGCCCATTTTTCGAGGTCTGGAAAAAAAAAATCCTCTTTTCACAAGCGCTTTGTTACAAGATACGTTCGCTCATGGCTTGAGTTTCCCCATGTGGCACTCCGGCGCATATGTGGTACGAGAACCAGCATGCATGGGTGCGATAAAACAAACAGTCCACGGGCTCTGCCTGACAGACTAATTTGAACAAATTCTCAAATTGCACCCAAATTGAAAGCACATTGGAAAAGAGGTGGTCGCTTACAAAAATCTGGATAAGTCACCAATGTTGAAGAGAAAAATAGCGCATGGACAATCGACTTATTGCTCCTGCCAGCTGGAGAAAAAAAAGAAAATCCCGCAAATACCTTGCGTGTGCCCGTTCGATGGCCCTCTCGGCGCGCTCAGAGCTTTACATCCGGCACGCCATTAGCCTTTGGGCCAGGAATTCTTCATGGTCAGTGCTAGCTTAAGAGCAGCAGGCTTCGCTAATCAGAGCTCAAATAAACAAAAAAACCCTGCGTTTGCTCATGATGCATGCAGATGTGGGGGATATTATTGCGGGGCACGTACGGCAGCCCGAGTGGGGAAGCCAGTGATGGACACCCAGCGGCCGCTAATCACTAAACACTTCCAGCTCCTGCTGCCCTGTAACCAGTGAAGTGCAGGAGTTTGTCTCACCTAGACCCCACATATTTTCACCCTGAAGGATTTGGTCCTAGTCCGCCTAACTCACTGCCTGAGATCGTTTTTGTTTTTGTTGATGGGGGTTGGTGGAGAGACGGGTCAAGTCCCTCTTTTTGCGACTTCCAGAAGTCGAGGATTCTCCAGCCGCCGTCTATCCCCAGTTCTTGCTGACGCAGGGCTCATTTGGGGCAGAAGCCGACGCTAATCTACACGCCTTGAACATCAACCTCATCGCACTTGGCCTGTGAGGCAAAGGACTCTTTTTTCTGAGGCACTGGACAGGATCCAGAGCAATTTAGAGCGCAGAGCTGAGGAATCTGAAACAACTCTTCTTCTTCCAAAACATACAGCTAAATCGCAAGCATTGCGAATGAACAGCTCCCTGCCTCATCGTCCCGTAATCCGGTAAGTCCTTTTGCAAGTGTTCCCAGTGAACGTTCGACTCCAGGAGACTCTTTGTGGCTGTCCTGGATGCTGACCTTAGCGTTCAATGCACAAAGGAGCCTGTTGTACTTGTAGCAGTAGTGCTCTGACCCAAACCCATGTGGGAAGGGGGATTTCTACACCTCCCCCCCCCCCCGCAAACAAAGCTACCATTGCATCACAGCAGGACCTGTCATGGTTTTCAGGGAACACCATCAAACGGACAGGCTCTGTTGGTACCCCACCCTGTTACTGTCTGTGACATAATATCTGGGAGTCACAGCTGTAGCTCATTTGCGTTGATGCCTCACAGATCCTCCCCTGCGTAACAGGGAGTTTGCTTGATCATTCTGCACTGCAAAAAAACTGGTCATGGAAAGTCTGGGTCCATGAAACAGAGTCTGGTTTTGGAACTAGCCTCCAATCCACCAGCCAGTTCACAATAAAGGAACTAAAATTCCAAGCACTAGCTAGCAACCGAAATGCTAGTCATCAATGAAAACGTTAGCTGCGGATCCAAGCTCTAGCCAGCAATCCAAGTACTGGACGACCACCTAAATGCTAATCTATAAGGTTAGCATTAGCCTGAAATCTAATTGCTATCCATGCAGCTGAAAATCCAAGCACTACCTGAAAGTGCTAGCCAACAGTTCAAGTACTAGCTGACCATCCACCACTAGCTAAATACCCAAACGCTAGTTGACAGTATTAATGCTAACTGACAGTCATTTTCTGACAATCCATGAACTTTTGAAAGCTGTACTTGCAGATGCTATGCTTTGCCTTCCAGTCATTGATTGCCAGCGTTACGGGCAAGCAGCTCCTCTAGCCGCGTCTTAATGCCAAAAACACACTAAGCCACATGTCTGAGAGCCATTCGCTGTAAATCATGCCCTTCAGTTAAGTTAAGGATACATTTCCTGTGCGTAGCTTCTCAGACGTACAACATTGGCTTTGTTCTATGACAGAAAATGCACTGAGCCGGCGCGTTTAGGGGTTACCGTCATTATAACGATTCTTTGTGGTCACACTGACTTAACTATAGCCACAAGCTAGGCCACTGTAGGGAAAAGAAGTGTATAGAGCATGGCTTCTCATGTTATATTACGACCTTTACATGCATTTTTTCCCCGGGTACAAACATAAAAGGACGAATGGGTCAAATTTTTGCTTTTCAAATCCCAGCTAAAGCCCCATCGATCACAAATGAGAGGTCGCTGTTGTATGAGCTCGGGGGGAGAGATTACTTACTTTCCCTGAGGTAATTGAGATGTGAGAGCAGGACCTCAACATTATATATGCTGGTGAGCCTCAGAAAGTCCTCCTTGGTCATCTTGCACAGCTCCTTGCCGTCTGTGTTCTGGAACATGGACGTGTCAACCTCCAGCAGTCCGTACTCTTTGATCGCCCACTCCAGCCACTGCCGCACGTGGTCTTGTGACCAGAGCAAGGGATCTGCGGGAGGTACAGAAAGCGGACAGTCACACGAGAGGCAGCAGACCCAGAACACCTGGTCAGGATCTATCCTTCTAAATGTGGTAGCTGCACAGACCTCTCAACGTCTATTTTGGTTTTAGCAATGCCGGAACCTTCCGGCTAACCGGCACTGGCAGCTCTGAGACACGACTAAATTAACTTTGCAGTAGATATAAAAGTTAAATACAAACGCTCCCCGGGTTACGATGGTCCGTGTTACAATATTTCGACTTTGCGATGGGTGTTTTTCACTTTCAGTACATAATTCAATATATTACATGTGATATTCAACATTTAATTATGAAATAGGCCTTGTGTTAATGATTTTGCCCAGTTGTAGGCTAAGTGTTCTGCACATGTTTTTCAGGTAGGCTAGGCTAGGCAGTGATGTTTGTTAGGTTAGGTGTACTATGTTAAAATGCATTTTTGCTTTCCAATATGTTTGCCTTACGATATTCTCGCCTTACGTTCTCAGAACGTAACCCCATCGTAACCTGGGGAAAGGCTGTATAGCATTTTATTACCACAACTGGGCATTTTAATGAGGGCTAACAAGGGAATAATCTCCTCTCGGCGCTCGTACCTGCAGGTACAATGACCCTCCTCTCATTGGTGGTCATGTTTGGGGGCGGCCCATTCTTCTCGTCCATGTAGCTCCCGTAGGCCATTTGGGAGGGGTCTGTCCCACTGACCATTTTACCACACTTCCCCACACTGCAGTCCACCGGGGACTCCCTGTGACGCACAAGCAGCAAGAAGACAGCGAGCAGCTATTAGTGGATAGAAAGTGGGACGTGATTGGTGCAAGAGCAGGAGACTCAGAGGGAGTGTAAGAGATGCACAAGTAAAGGTGATGTGAGCACCCATTCTTGTACCTAGATCCATTTATGTGGTCGTATTCCCGCTTAACATTCACTCGCACAGGCTGGTTGATCCACTCTTGCTGGGGGGGTAAAGGGTTGATTTTGTGGGGCTGAACATAGTCCTGTGTGCTGGATGCAGTCATGTCCGGCTTAGGTAAAGGCGCGGCAGCAGCGTACGGTGGCTCAAACAAGGACTGGTCTTCGCTCACCACTGACAGCGCCTCCTAGGGGACAAGAGGTGGGACTACATCAGCACTGAGAGAAATCTTTCTGGTAGGTTCCAGCAAACATTCATCTTATAACAGACACTTCATAAAGGCTGTGATCAGAAACACTTCCTGTGATATCTAGTTTAGCATTAAGGGCTGAAACTAGAAGTTTAGCATTAAGGACTGAAACAGTTTGACAATTTAGACTCCAACATAACTGAGGCTGTCTTGTACTTCACTGTTTACTATTTTAATATTATTTTCTTGGGGAACCATTTGTAAAAACAATTGCAACCCGACTCCTAACTCTACCTCTATTATTTTGTTCGAAAGTTAGCTTTGATGGAACAGGGAAGTACAATTCAGCTTACAGGTGCTTAGTCACACACAATGAAATAACCAAATGCTACAATAACTAATATAAAAAATATTTTCCAGCATTTTATTATGTGTTGAACATGGATAATATCTGTATTAGCATCTGGCTAACAGTTGAGTTTTCTGCGATATCCATTTGACATTCCAGGAGTGTCTGGGTCTTATGCCACGGGGACATCTATAAAAATGTGTCGTTATAACAAGACCGAACTGTGCAGAGTGTCTTCTGTTATACTGAGGAGGGAAACAATCACAGACAGAAGAGCGCAGCCAAGAATGAAGGCAATAAACGATTTAACCACCGATAAGTGCAATATGTCGTCCACATTCTCCACAGGTTGTTAAGTAGGACCACTCTGTGTGCTACATTTTATAACCCCAATGGTTATTGTGTTCTTATTTCACTTCTTGATCATCATTATCTCTAAAATACATGTATTCACACTATTAAAGGTTTTTATAAGCATCCTACTAACCCAGAGTTTCCCAAGCCGGTTTTCAGGGACCCGCAGAAGTACCACATTTTTGCTCCCTCCCAGCTAAATGTGGACTGTCTGCGGGTCCCCAAGAACCAGATTGCAACACTGCGCTAACCCATGTTATGAATACCCAGTATGAACACCACTACTCCACCAGAAAACGTAGGCTTCGTTCCAATAAAAAAAGCTGTGAAAATACACAGCCTTGCAATGCTATTTGGACCCTTGACAAAATCACACATTTTACTGGATAACAAAATGAAGATTTAATATTTCTTTCCATGGGGTATTTTAATACGAAATAATAGTACTTTTACATCACAAGAAAAACAAAAGTTTCCATTTAGTATTTAGAGCTCTTAACAAGCCAACTAATTAACAAGCCAACTAATTAATTAAGTGGTTTACGCCAGTGTACAATAACAGTGGCTTGATAAATGATTACAGACTTGAAATTAATTAGAAAAACACCTGTATATAAAAGGTCCATCTGAAAGCAGAACATAATGAAGTCTAAGGAGCATTCAGAGTAAGTCCGTGATGAATTTAACGGTAAAAACAGTCAAAGCCTCCACGCTTCCCCCTGAGGAATCAATGGAAGAAGCAGCAAGCCAACACAAGTTTTCTTAACTTGTATGTCGCTTTGGATAAAAGCAATATCATAAATCATACAACAGACACTGGCTAGATCAAGCCGTCCCTCCAAACTGAGCACCCAGGCAAGAATGATACGGATTAGGGATGCAAGTAGGCTGTGCCCTCAACTGTCTCCCAATAGTACCCTTATCTGTGAGTAATTGTACCTTTTAAGGTATAGAAATGGACTCTGTACCATTGATGGTATATGAATGCTGTTTATACCTTTGTATCACTTCTGTGCCTTAAAGGTGCAATTACAAGAATACAGCCCCAGTGATAAGCAAAGGTACAAGTTTTTACCCTATTTTTCTGAAAGTGTAGAGTTCATTGACTGCGATGGGACAGAATGTGTATGAGTAATTTCCAGAACACTATATAAAAGGTACTGTGGATTTCATTTGAAGAATTTATGTTTGGTGCAGACCCAATATAGTGCTTCTCCTACGGACCACCACCCATCTGGTAAAGCATGGTAGTGGCAGTTTGATGTCACAGGGATTTTTCATCCACATCTTCAGTCATGTGAAGATTGAGGGAAGAATGGACAGTGCAAAATGCAGACAGATACAAAAGCAAAACCAACTTCAGTCTGCTAAAGACTTAAAACAGGGGTAAAAATTCATATTTCAGCAGGACGGTGATCTCAAACGCGAGGACAAATCTCTCCTGGAGCAACCTCAGAAGAAGAAAATCTGTCTTACTGTGACCCAGTCAAAGTCTGGATCTATTTCCAGTTCAGAGTCTGTGGAGAGACTGTTGTCCTCAATCTCCAAGAAACATGATAGAGCTTGGACATATTTACCAACCAGAATAGGTGAAGATTGCACCTACGGCACGTATCTCCCTTACGGCAAGTACCTCCCTTACGGCACGTATCTCCCTTACGGCACGTATCTCCCTTACGGAAAGTACGTACACCAGTGTAAAAAACTGGTCATCACTAACCCAAAAAGTGACAGTTTGCCTTCACCAAATATTTAGATCATGGGTTTAAATACTTATGCAAATTGAATCTTTCATTTTTAAATTTAAATATGTATGTAAAACTCATGCTGAATGAAATAATACATTTCGCCTATTATTATATTGAATCAAAATATGACATGGAAAGAACTAGTGAAGTATCATTTTGCTATCCACTATGTTTTTTCACGGTGGTGCATGCGTGCGCACATATGACTGCACGTATCGTATTGGACTGTCTTTGCCCCTGCTTGGGAAGTACGTGCTGGGCCACATAACAAAAGTAAATAATGAAGGGGTACCCTTGGGTTCCTGTCAGTGACACTCTCTGGAAACTGCTACCAACTTATTTTTCTCTGAAGGCTTCGGGAAATACACTCAGCAAAACATCAAACACAGTCTTGGTGAGTATAGTACCAGTGGTCTTCTTTATGATCCCCTTCCCCTAGCCTGATGGTATGTAAATAGCCCTATTACTTATATCTATACCTTTCACATACTGTACAGTACTTTATTACAGACATATAATGTATTAGGTAAGGGAATGAAAGTCATGTGATCATAAAATGACCTTTATTATTCGAAGGATTAAAGAGTCACGCTTGTTGCGCTAGCTATGTAATTCAGAACATCGGCTAGAGCGAAACCTTGTATACACGTGGATGTCAGTAGAGTTCAAGATCCCTGCTGAAAAAGCAAACGGGTCTGAATCCCCCACCGAACGTGTGATTCCACAATCCTCCCTTTCAAACAGACAGCCTGGCCGAACGCCGGCAGGAGATGAAGCTTATTTCTGTGCGGATTCCTGCCGTGAAGTTTAGCTGGGGCAGCGTTAGGGTTATTAAAGCAAACAAACGGAGAGGCGCAGGAAGACCTGGATGGCGGCTCCCTGTCCCCCCCCCCGCCCCCCCCCCCCGCTTTGTTGTGCTAGCATGCGATGCCTCTGATCCTGCGGCAGATGCCTGTGCGAGATAAGAACCCCGGGATTGTTCCTCAAAAATAAGACAGGATATTACTGCGTGTCCATCCCTATCGGCGCTGCCTTTCTTCCACCGGCCTCCTAAAATGAAAACAGCCCCCTCTACCCTCTCTGACATCACTCTCCCATCTCAGACTTTGCTGACAAAGCTAGGCAAGGATCGCCGACCCCTGCGTCAAGTGCCGAGTGGCTTTCCAATCCGAAACCCCCCAGGTTTCCTGAGGCGAATTCGCACCCTTCTCTGCAAATCAGTTGCAGAGGTTCCCAAGACTTGTCAGTTAGGCTTATGGGGTGCTAATAGCGGTTATGACACTTTGGCTGGGCTTACGGAGAGCAGGACTGTCCACATCCCTGACGGAGTTAACTGGTTCAGTGTGGCCCAGAAGGAACTACACCGCCAGATTATGGACATTACAACTTTTGAGTTATGATGAGCTGTGTTGGAAAAAAAAGGGAAAAAGATCTGCTCTTTAAGACTTCGGCTTTGTTCACGGTATGGTGAATATTGTCTGTGGGGTTAGCCGTCAGCCGTAAAACAAATACTTCAACTCCGAAGTCACTAACTCCCAGTTGCCAGAATTTTCTAGACAGATGTCATAAATCGCCCGAACTCCATACAAATAAGTAGCACATTTTAAGATGGCTTTACAAATGTTTTCTTCATATTCACAACTATAAAAAATACTGAAGAATTCCCTGCAAGAAAAACAGATTGGGCGCAAATTTCCCAAAAGCATTTTACTGATGGTGCAGTTATTAATTCCCAGAAGTTCTGAGCTTCTGGGAAATTGAACCCAATCTAGTCTTAATAAATCTTATCAGGCCATTCTGATTTCAGTATCAACACCAACAACAAGCCAAAACTAGTAGCTGTTTTACAACCAATGAGCAGGCGTTCAGTCAGGAAGAATGGCATTCTGCATCGAGAGCACAAAAGAGGGTATGCTTGGGGCAAGACCGATCCTCGAACCGTCGTCGGCACCATTTTGCTCAACATCGAAGGACATAAATTGCATTTATCAGATTTGCAAGAGTGGTCTTGTCAGGGCACCGCTGCTCATTGCTGCCTATCTCTAAAGCCCACACGCTCTCACTAGTCACTGATAAGGGCTCAGCAGTAAAGGATCTGCGGCATTGCAGCAGTTAAAGGCATTGTGGCAGTTACGTGTGACACTCACGGTGACATATCAGCCCCCTGCGTAATTTGTGACTGTCAGGCTGAAGATTCTGTGAAGACCACTGAGGTCGTTCAAAATGATAATTATTTTTAAAACAAGTTACCACAAATGCACGGCTAGGTTCTGAGATACTAGTAGCTAATTTTTGTCATACAACCCAACAATATGTCAATGGTAAATGGATGATAACGTATAGGCCTGTCCTGTGGTTGTAAAGTCTTTAAAAGCCTGTTTTTCAGTTTCTACGAGTACAATTGGAACGTGGTGAAATCCCTCTTAACCATTCACAAAATGGCCAGAAGAGCCATCTGCAATTATTAAAAATAAAAAAAGATAAAGGCTTTTAATAAAATTACTGTAATTCAGCCTACAAGCATACATGATCGCTATCAGTATATTCAAGGATAGGTAACTAAGTAATGAGTTTAATGTTTCTCTTAGATTGTAATAATCAAATTACTTGTATTACTGGTAAACTAATGACATAAACATAAATATAAATGTCAAGGTCATGATAGCTTGTTATAATGTGCCAGAGGGAGTACCACAGCCAGACGGACAGGGTGTGCGTCAGAGTTTAAAACTTGGACCGCGTTCATAGCACCGAAATCCCAGACAGCAGCGCTCACATCTGCTGAGACGCAAACAGCGTTCACACGCCCTAGTCGCTGCAGTGTTAGTGGGTATTTCTGCCTTTTTAATTTCATTATTTATTTAATTTTTTTTAAAGAGGAAAGGGAAACCTGTGGGGGAACCAGATTGTGTAGAACAGGAAGGCTAGGATGACTCGATAACCCCGAACTTTTGATGAGCTGGTCAGGATACGGTTACAGCTCAATCAAAAACTGAGCTCCTCGACATCCTGCATTCATTTTATAATCTGTTCTAGGCTGAATGTAGCATAATATTAAATAATCATTTAAGTTTTTCATGAATGAAAAAAGAAAACCTGTTTGATTAATAATACTATGACCAATACAATGTGAACGTAATCGATTTAGGCAGAATCCTTAATGAGTTAAACAGAATTAGAATTATTTTCAAAATTAATAAAAATTATTACTGTTAACGGGGGTGCGTTTTTTTTCCAAACAATGCTTCTTGCATTTTTGTTTTTTGTTCCTAAAGTGTTTGTCAGGACGTCACTTTATCGGACAATTTCATCAAAGGCGCGGTCGCTTGTTAACGATGCACAATTAAGTGTGAGTTTCTCCGCCAGTTAAAAATACACTAACAGATCAGGAGGCGCACATTTTAACCTGCACCTAACATGCAAAAGCTATAAAAGACAATTTCATTCGTTTCCACCCTCTTACAGGTCCACTTGCATCAGATGCACTTGCTGCGCTCTCGGTCGAAAATGATTTAATCCTCAGTAAGCAATTAAGCGGCATTACATGATCTTGTGGACCTCATAATCGCAACACACCCAGCGCTGCAATGACACTATTTCAACCGCAAGAAACCCGTCAGGGAAAGAGCAAGATTTGCTTTTGAGAGACTTGTAGACCGTGTAACTGCAGCATATGAAAAACACATCGTCCAGCCTAATCGATAATACACTACTACTTGGTGTTCATTATGTAGCCTAAATTATTTAATAATTTTCATCTTTGAACTAATACAATGTATTAGGCCTGTGCAATATACGCAATCGGTGTATATAGCATATATGCACATATTTAGAAAACTACGCACCACTACAGGCCTCTAGCAGTAATAAATGTTTTTTTTTATTACCTAAATTGGCATTACTTCAGTTGTACAAAAGCCGTCGCGTTGTCTCAATCTTTTGAATAATTAATAATTGCAAAGAGTTTTGTGGTTTTTTTAGACTAGATCTGCTTCGGCTCACCGCGTTACTGGCAGCTGCGGGTTTTTCGCAGATGCATGAAGTCGGGTAAGAAGCATCACATACACGGATGCTGATCTGCGTGCAAACTCGTGAACAAATAAAACCAACAACACGCAACGTACACTAAATACCACGATTCAGGAAACCAGCCTTTTTCCCGGGCTATTTGAAAACTTCAGTATGTATTGCGATGACACTTTTTGGGTAAATTGGGCGCAGAGCCATCACTGTTGCGCAGCCCACAGTTTGACACTTACAAATAAGTAACAAAGTACTGACCATCTCTACCTCCTACATAAAAATAACACTGTTGTTTTTTTTTAAATCAACATAGTCACAACGCATATCCAAGTATAACAATCACCACCGCATAATAAGCCGTAAGTGTGTCTCAAACCAAAAATAACCAAATCCCTCAACTCCTTGCCTCGCGTCTATTTCCAAAATCGAAACCTTTTTCAAGTTCAAATGTTCGGTAGGCGGATGAAGGGTTCTGCCCTTTTAGCAGGGTTTCGATCGCAAAGGAAAAAGGAAACCTCAAAAGAAAAGAGGAAAAAAGAAGGAAATCTGGTTACCGCTTTGGGAGCGAAGGAGAAAGGCAGCCCGGGAGCATCGCATGGTCGGTGCGCAGAAAGACTCACGCTGAAGGGAGGCGCGACTGATAAACAGCAAGGAGACCCGCACTCATTGCTCCCCACCCTTACCTTAATAGTTCCGTCCATTTTGGGCAATTTTCACCGGACCCGAACAATATCCCAAACATGACACGCTCCTGAATTAATTCCAGCCCCGGTTATGTGGCGGAGAGCGAGAGACAGTTAGCCGGATGGTTTCTTTTTTCTAATTTTGGGAAGTGAAGTCACTGCTTTTGAGAAGGAAGCGTTGTGTGTCACATCAAGCCCCCCCTTTCGTTACAACACCAAAAGCAGGATACTTGTCCCGAGGAGATAAGGAGAGAAAACAATGGAATTTTTTTCTTCTTAAAATGTTTTTGCTTCGAAATGTCCACAGCATTGTTCTAATCTGTTTAAGTGCGATTAAGTTGCTTTTACATCGGAATGCAGCGTCGGCTGCCGGGTAGGTTTGTATGATTACTAACAAATTAGGAGACTTAATTTCAAGGAATAACAACGGCGATGTTGTAATAACTTTAAAAGCACCTACGGCGTTTTTTCCTTTTGCATCCAAATCTATACATCAGACATTAAAACGCCTTCATTACGCTGATTTTATCTATCTCAGAGTTTAAATTGTCTGTTTTCTTTGATCCTTTTCTCGTGGGTCCGATAAAAACGTGTAAGTCTGACACAGTACGAAATAAATAAAGTTGAAACTTCCATAGCAAACAGCTGCGCTTCATTAAAATACCAATATCCTGACTGTAAATCAAACAGGAGAAAATCCAATAGTGGGATTATACCTGTTACAGGGAATTCAACAACCTAGCGTTTACGCCGCTTGTCCAGGCCTCGGCAGTTCCTCTAAAACAACCATTAATAAAATGGGACCGGGGTAAACCCCCGCCGCAGTGTCTGCACGGGCTGCACTGCACGTGTGCGCCGTTTCTCCAAGTTCACAGTAGCCGCTCAGATCTCCCCCCCAAATTGAAACAATATCTGCTGGACCCAAAACCGGAGCCCTAGCTATGAGCAGCTCCTACCACGCACAGCTTGAGATGTCAACCAGTCTTTGTGCCAAAACAAAAATTATGCTTAAATGAAAATGGAATCCGAGCGATCTTCCGATTGTCAGTCATCCAGATGTTGATACTGCTGCTATCATTGATGTTAATACATATTCTTCATTCTCTTGTTAAAATAATGTTACTTTGCGTTGGTGGTGAAGCAGTTACAAAGTGACCGCTTGCTAAGTTTTACCCGACTTAGTGTTTGTAGCGGCCGGAGTTCCCCTCCTACAACCATTTTTCTTGTTCAAATTACCCTCATCAATTCAGCCGCAATTCCAGTGACATGGAGCCAGCAGTGAACGTGACCAGACCAACAGGGCTCCGCCTCGGGGAGCGGCTGCAACTGAGCGAAGCGGAGCCCGGGCCGCCGTCACCGACAGCAGGGGTCGGCCTGTCTGCTCTCGACTTGGGGGTCTGCCCGGGGGGAGGCCCCCCTTGAGACCTCCACATCTGGATCCTGCTAGGGGTCAAGGCTGCTCCTGCCTGAGGCCAATTCAGTGTATTCTAATTAAGGGAGACACCTTGTTTAACTTTTTGGTGGCGGTCTCCTTTTGCTCATATTAAATTTAAGTAAAAAAAAAAACGGTTTAACTCAAAAGTAAAATTTGTCGAAATTCTGGCTTTCGAAAATTGTTTTGAAATAGCATCTGCTCTGGACAATGCGTATTATAAGTCTCTTGTGTTTAGCAGTCGTTATTTATTTTGGACCCTAACCGATATTAACAAAGAATATCCGTCCTAAAATAGTTATGTACTACAGACATGTGATTTGCAAATGCACCACGGTTTAGTCATGGCAAGTTAATTTACCTTCATTGCGTTTATAAAATCATAGACGGTTTATAATTATATCGGTAATGTGATTTGGTGTTTGCAAGAAAGAAAAAAATTTAAGCAGAAGGATAATTTTGCTCCGTTACATAATGCTCCCGCCGATGAAGCTTAAAAAAAAACATATTTGTAATGATTTCTCCGAAGACGAAATAAGACATTACATGCAAAATTAACTGCAACTGATGCAGGGGTTTCACGTTAATAATGTTATAACACGAAGACGTTAAAGAAAGAAAAAGTTCCACAATCATTTAATTACTTCATGATATATATATAGTCATATATATAACTGACTGCATATATATATATATTTTTTTTTTTTTTTTTTTTTGGGGGAGGGGGGGGGGCGTTCCACAGGCATGACTTGCCCGGGCCTAATGAATACCAAACATTTTCGAAAGGCCAGTAAACAAATGAAAGTTGGTTTATACAGTGCACCACAGAACATCTGGATCTACACTGGAACTTCACTGCCAGACATTTCTTCCTACCACGAGCTACAGGAGGCCAGGAACTACTCACCATTGGGAATGAACAGCAAGTGGGAGGGAACAATGGGACACTGGGGGGGGGGGGGGGGGGGGGGGGGGGGCGTTTCACACCATTTCTCGTTTTGTTTAAGAAATATCTTTCGGTATTTTTTGGAATCAGATACACCTACATTTACAGGTACACCTATCATCATCAACCAAAACATTTACCATACACGTATCATAAAATATTAACATGCAAAATTTACAAGTACTTTATTTTATTGGTATTTAAGTTGCTGTATACCTTATATAATTAATTTGCAAATATATGTCATTTACAAGACCTACATCCAGAAACAGGAGAAATAGTGCATATTTATATAAATACACCTTCAATAGGATCATATATTTCCTCCAAATGTCACTGTTGAAACTGTGGTAAACTAATGTTTAACCAGGAAGAATCTACAAATTTGCTCTGGTTACAAACTTTTGACATATTTCAGCCTGAACGTGGTGAGGACTATGGCCCAGGGCTGTATGTTAGACTGGAGAGCCCTGGTTAGCCCCTTTCCTTCTCATGGGTAAAGGCAAAGCCAATGTGAAAATAGTAAATGCAGAGAGTGGAGGCTGCTGCACACAGACTCAAACTGTCTGGCCTCTTGCTTGAGGCCATAATTAATTTGAGATTTATTTTTATTGGAGAGCTGCAGTCTCGCCTGGCCTTACCCAAACAAAACTACAGCTAGACTGCAGACTCGCCTGAATGGAGCTGAATATTTCTTTAAAATTTCTCCTGGGGTGTGTCTGGTTTGCATTCTGAGCAGAATAATGCACATTCTTCATAACATGACCGAAATTCTGAATGACAGATGCCACGTTATATGAAAAATAGCCCCCCCCTTGAAATAACTTCCCTTTTCCCAGATTCTATAGTTTACACAAATGCAAAAATGTTCGAAAATGACACAGAATACTTTTTATGGAAATTGACGCCAATGGATAGAACACATCACTATGACGCATTTTAATGTACATACATTTGTGTATATGTATATGCTGTAACACGTATATACACACACACTCAAAAAATGTAATAATAAATGAATCATGTTAATAAATATTTAATTTTGAGTTTAGATTAAATGTTCTTATTAGGGAAAAGGAAACTGTAATATTAACTTTCATTTTCCTGATGTTCTTGTCCTCCTGGTTTGCTGCAAAAGAGGTTTTTTTTATTTCAAAGAGTATTTTCTCCTCAAACATTCCACAGTGCTAAGAAGCCCTGGAAACAGACAATTGTTCATAGTGTCCAAGGCTGAACCACTCTGAGAACTGCTCTTTGTGTGAAGCAACACAAACGATACTACTGCTCTGTATATCTCAAAAGTCAAGGGTGATAGGTCTTCAAAACAGAGCAGCATCCACTGGAAAAAAAAGAGTCTAATATGGAGAAATCATGAATTCCCTGGTCAGGACGTTTTTGACGTGTCCTACAATGCAGGCACACATTTCTGTACAGCGGATTTGCTAAACACTAAGTATTCTCTAAACGCTTCCATTTGGGGATCTTTATAATATAGGCTATATTTACACAAGTGTTGGTAACACGTTACTCAAGGGGGCACGAATACAGCAGTACATTCTTACTTTGTATTAATAAAGCAGAAATTAAGTGTCAGTTACATACTGGTCCCATGTCCATCATCAATCAGTCATTAGGGTTCATGTATCTCATGCAGTTACTATATTTTTTTGCAGTTTGTACTTGAGTAGTAACTGAGTTATTAAGTTATTTGGGCCCTTCAGGCAAAGTGTTACCCATTTCTTGAGCTACATATAATGCAAAAGGACTACATTTGCATCTGTGAAAATACATTAAAGTAAAAGGCATTATTTAATTAGGATAATTATTGTAAAGCATCTTAAAAGTTAGGGTCTGACCTCATTATTGCTGAAACCATTATTATCTCAATATCAAGCTTTGTTTCTCAAATTAGTGTATTTAAGACTTCTGTCATATATTAATGGAGATAAAAGAGAAAATAGATTTCACGATCATAAATCAAAGCTTTCAAGGCCTTTTTGTCTATACTGTTCCTTATGATTTTATGTAAAGAGTTTTAAAACGTGTATCCCAGATGTTGGCTATTTGGTTTGTTTACATTCTTTAGAGACTGGCGGATGGGTTGGGGGTGGGGGGAGAAAAACTGTATGATGTCAAATATGATAATATGTAAAAGTAATCAGGGCGCCACACTGTAGAAGCCAAAAACCTTAAATTTATTTTGACATTCGCGAAAAAAATCAGATCGCACTGTTGAACGTAAACACTGACAGCAAGGCTCTGTTTTAAATGAAAGAAACTGGAGGATGTGACAAGGACGACAAACTAACTCCCGAAACCCTGACGTCAAAGATAAAGTGAGGATTTTTTTGTATTTCACAGCATACCAATAAAACAATTAATTTTAAAAATACAATTAGAGTTTGATCCTAGTTACATTCAAATCACAAATCGCAATCATGACGCTAAAGCAAAGCTTAAAGTTAAATTTAACGAGAAACCCAAACCCTTTCCCAAGTATTACCTGATGGAAGAGACGATGTTGTCTTACCTTGACGTAAGACGCGGTGTCTGGGACAGTCTGGAACATTGTCAAAAGGGCCTGAAAATGGTGGGATGTTCACTTTACAGGCCCTGGAAAAGCCGGCAGAATTATAAATTATGTGAGGAAAAACTACTACCACCACCACTACTAACTACTGCTACTAGTATTACTGCTACTAGACCTACCACCACTACTACTACTACTACTACTACTACTAATAATAATAATAATCACATTGTGTCAAAATGAGGATGATATCAAGCCAAGAACATCAATGATTTCGAACCCAAAACAAGATATTTTAACAATGGCATTAACAATGACAGCCCAGAATTATACCCCCCCCCCCCCCCATTTGTTCAGTCGTTACAATAAGACCAGCCAGTTGCCCTCTTATACTGAGTTAGCACAGGGCCCACATTAAAGCGGGAAAATATGCGCAATGGCTTTGCGGAGCCTTTTTTGTGTCCATTTAATAAGCTATTGAATAGGTCTCTGTCCACCATTTAATAAGCTATTGAATAGGTCTCTGTCCAGTACTGAAACTGTGACGCCCCAGGGGTATCTCCGAAGTTTCTCAGATATTTATCATATTATTTGTTTAGTTTTATTATTCCAGAATTGCACACATTTTTACCCTTTCCAAACAAATACTGCCCTTTCCCTACTATATTTGATGCCTCGGGTTATAATTTCTGGCACCGATCTAATTCCAATATCTGTTTTGTTCCATGTGTCTTCATAATATATTGACTTAGTTTTAAAAATCTGTAGCGTTTTATTCTATCGGGCTCGAATTTAAATGCGGCCGTATTTCCCGTAACTAATTATAGCCTAAGCAATGAACGGTTTTCTGTATTTACTTAACTTTGCTATGTTGCGACACCATATAGAGTTATATAGCAGCTTCCTTTCTATGCCGTGCGAAAGTAACGAGTGAGATCGGTTGTCGGTCTACTACACAAAATACAGCAAACGTCACCAAAGAAGACGAGTCCGTGCTTTTAACGGCATCTCAGTATTTAGTGCCAAATCTGACGGCAATCTGACTGCCAGCCGATAGGGACAAAACTGCAACAATTTCCCGGTATTATTTGTTCAGTATAGAAATTTAAACGAGTTTTAAGCATTATTATTATTATTATTATTATTATTATTATTAGTAGTAGTAGTAGTAGTAATTATTATTGTTGTTGTTGTTGTTGTATTTGTCGTGATACAACAGCAGTAGGTTGCGAAATAGAATTAGATTATGCCATCTGCTTCCACCATCAGGTTGTTGCAAAAGCCTGCCGCATATTGAAGCACTTTCCCGTTTAATAAGTGCGGCTTACAAAGTCTAGGGTGAAAGGGCACTCCGGGGACTGCGCCTTTACCCTCTGGATCGGCCTGCAACTACTGAGCCGGCTGGCATATGACATTCAGCAATTCCAGTCACAAAAAGGGGGCTATTTAGAAATTTCAGCGTAACTTTAACATTGATTTTTGCATTGCTTGACACCCGGCTATGATTTATTAATAATTATTTTTACACTCTTCCTTTGGCGATGGGAATATTATTTACCTTGTCGAGTGTGTTTGTTTATTCTCTCATTTCATTTTATACATGTTTAAACGTGCCATAAATGTGCCAGCGAACGGTGATTAAATTAAAACCTCACATTAAAAACCGGTCTATCCGATCGTCAAGGCCTTTATCCCTCTATTTGACTGACAAATTCGTTTAAATACATTGTCATCCCTTAAAAATATTGGTCTACATTAATCCACATGAAAAGTGTATTATTACGTAAACAGTTAAAGTTATTGCTTAAAATCCCTGGTCTTTGCAAAAGACCACGAAAATAACGACAAATGTGCCGAAACTGCAACAAATTATTACTTTAATTAGGTTATGTGGCCTAACCAACCACAAGAAAATGTTTGTTCATAAGTCAATAGGCCAATGCACTTAGGTTAACGAAAACAATCGGTGACCAAGGGAACAAGACAGCTTTTAAAGAAAAGCAACTCTCATGAACGATAAATATTTTTCTAGTGTACTTCTTTTGAGTATTATTATAAAAACTTAATGCATTTTGTCGTACTACAAACTGTACTTGAACGTGAACAGTATTTGTAATTTCGGATAAATGTTTCATAATATAAACTTTTATTTAACTCTTTCAGGCGGCTGATGGGGTTCGCCTCATAAAGTTTCCCAAATGCATCCAATTCCTAAACATAAAGGGCATACATGTTCGCATCTGCACTCAATTAGCCGGTTGGAGGCTCCGGTGGACGCTTGGGTAACAGCCCCTGCTTTCCTGCAGCCTGTAGGCTGCGGCTCGATTATGTTACATTTTAAGCATTTAACCTCGCGCTAGAAATTATTAGTTGCGCACGAAAAAGTGCATACCAAACCTATTTCAAACGATTCCACATCCGTGTTTTACACGTGTCTCGGCAAAAAAATAAAGCAATTGAAATCAATATTCACGATATAAAAACATGAACAAACGTATCGTTCGCAATTAACTATAACGAAACGAATGAAATTTCAATACACATATTGCCTGTGGATAACGCAATGAATGGATGACATTACGTGCAGGGCACCAAAAACGTAGGAATGTCAGTCGACAGACAAGGAAAACTGGAAAATACTGAAACCGAAGCATCGGAATAGGACTGCCTTCTCAGCTGCGGCTGCAATTTAGTAAAGTTACGGGGTGGAAAAAAGCAGAATAGCACTTTTCCTCCACTCACCTTTCGATATTTTGCTGACAGCTGGTAAATATTTCTCTGAAATTATTATCCAATTTAAATAATGAGATCCTTCTAGGGAAAAAATAGTTACCATGGACGGCTGTGCGTTATTTTGAAAGGCACGGGGAGTGCGGGGTGTATGAATGGGAATGGGGGATGCCACAGAAGGTGCAACCAGCAGCCAATGAGGGACGAGTGACGAGTCTCCCGTTGCATCCTCGTGTAGGAGGGAGTCCGGATTGCAAGACCACTGAACCGTGAAATAAGGGAAATTTAGCATAAATGGGAACAGCACCGTAAAAAAAGCGTGTGGTCCATTTTTATATAGAAAACAAGCGACCTCCGGCCCATAACCGGTTTCACCTTCCCATTAGCGTCTGGGAACGCGTAATAGTGCGTTCAAATGATTGTTGTGAAATTGCTCTCATAACAAATTTAAAATTGAATCACCTGATTTTAGTGCAAGGTTACAAATTACAATGGGGGGAAAAAGTTCCAAATACTGGAAAAAACGTCACTTAAATACAATAGGCCTATTCGTAACGTTGTGTATAATATCTCTACAAATTTTACCATTAGCTACCACTGGATTGAACTGAAGAAAAATACCAAATATTACATATACAAATACTTAATGAAAACAAAATATCTTCCCGAAATGCACAGTTCAAAAATAATGTTTCATATCAAGCATTTAGAAACATGCAAGGTAGCTAAATATGCAGGTGTTTTCAGGTTTCAAATAAAATCATTCTTTTTAAAGTATCGTGTTTTAAAGCAGCAATGATTATAGGAACCAGCTGAAGTAGCAGTAGAATAACGAACGGCAATAAACGGCGGAGCAGTGATATTTATTGTTTTTAAACGAGACTGTATGGGGCTCTGTAGCGGCGTGACCCGCTTGCTTGATGGGTCTCTGGGGAAACAAACCAGCGGGATCCGAGCGGCTCCGGCTTCGTGACAGACACACGCGTTTCCAGCGGGCTTGTCTTTCCGTTGACCCCTCTCAGCTCACTAACTCCATTTCCTATGCGGTGCCTTCATCACACATGGAAAGCGTCTCTGAGGGAAGTCAGTCGTGTCACCCAGAGGTGAGATCACCGAGCATCCCGGCCCTAAAACACTACCGCTTCTGAATCAAAATGTTATAAGCTTCAATATATTATCCACCAAAAGCAGAGCATTACCTGAGTATAACTGTTTGCAAAAATTCAGCTGAGATGCGCCAAAACCTATGAAACAACATTAGGAATTATCCTTAGAAAATCCCACGACTTATACATTTGTATCAAAATATATATAGATACAATAAATAAATAATAAATAAACAAGTGAGCACATAAATGAATAAACAAAAAACTAGCAACTAATCGATATTCACATTTTGCGAATGTGGTAATAATGCTAATATATTGTTCGCAACACAAATATTTTGAGAAACCGTACAAACTCCTACGAATGACAGACATAAAATTAGGAAACACAAGATAAAATAAGAATAGTTGCGCTAGATAAAATAAGAATTGTTAAATGCTGAATCGGATTTATTTTTAGCGTTAGAATGGACATTATACATTTTACAGTGATTAAACAGGGGACCAGAATCGCCCGGGATAAACATTCCATGCTTTATGGAGCGCGGGCATTAAAGTGCCTCCTAGCGGGAAATCGGGAGAAGAAAACAAAGCTATAGTCGGAGATACGGTTTGATGACTGGGAACTTCAAATGGATTGGAATCTTTGCATCTGTGTTATTTGTGACATTTCGAGTTAAAAAATCAGCGAAAAGAAATATCCATTAAGGTTCGTAATATAAAATAATACGTTAAACATACAAAAAGCAGCGTATTCCAAATTCAACGTCTGTTATTTGTTCCGTTATTCCATGTAGTCTGTCGTTCTGGCCAATATTATGACATACAAACTTAAACGTAATAACATAAAAGTGTGGCACAAAAAAATGAAAAAGAAAAAAAGAAGAATTGCTTTTAATAAAACGCTTAAACAAATTCTTTAATAAATTCTTTTTAATCACCAGGCTAGGTTTATATATAAGCCATCATATATGTAATATTGCACATAAACAAAAGTATGGTTCACACCCTTTGTGGAATGCCGCAAAAATGTAAAATATTTGTATATTTAGGAGTTTATAGCAATATACAGACAGCTATGATCACATCAAATGAGGTAATGGAGGCTCTAAGTGAGGTATAATTTTTTATTTGTTTAGCTTACAGAGTTAACAAAGAGATGATCTTGCGATGAGGAAAGTTCATTTTCCAACTGTGTCCTTGGGGACGGAAAATGGGCAGGCGGCACCAGGGCCGCGAGGGTGGAAAACGGCGACTGTTCACGCCACTGTGGCAGTCAGAGCGCACAGCGGTGCAAAGCTAAATATCAAAACCAAAACCGTGAACTTTTGAAGCCGGTTCTAGTTTTTAGGGAGCCAGGGGGTAGTGTATAAAACAGCGCCAATACCTTGTCTCTATTTAGTTCATCAAGACATATTGTCTAGAATAAAAGGTCTGCAGATTCGTGGTTTGCACGATAAATTCACGGACAGTAGAAATCCTCGATATTATATGACCCACAAAAGAACATAATTTACGCACGATAATAATTTCCTGAAGGAAATAAAGTAAATGCCTACAGTTGTTTTAGGAAGGTTATAGCATGTCAATAAATTACAAGAGATTAATCACGACCACTTTATTTGCCTCAGCTTGTCAAAGTCGAATAATCGTAATATCACATAACCGGTTATAATGGTACGAAGGCCTATTTTAAACAGAACAGTGTAAAATTATACAGATGAGGAAAAAAATGGAAATTCTGGTGTCCATTGACATTAAGTGGTGCAAAGAATAAATACAAAACGTTTTCCTGTCAGGGACCGTATTTGTAAACGCCAGAATGGCGGATGCGTTTTGTTTTGGCAAATTTCTAACGAAGGAGGTCATCTTTGGATTTCACATGTTCTTTGTGATTCAGATGAATTGGATTTTCTATAAAATAAGTCACATGTCTTTGTTTACACTGCTGCAGTGTCGTTTTTCATTCGTCCTTCACAAGGGCGTCGGAGAGAGTTTGATATTGGGGGATACAGCGTAATATTTTAAATGCAAAGTTTTTGGGGGGTCGGACGAATGAAGCCAAATCAAATATTGCCGGGTACACCCCCCCCCCTTCCCCCCCGCGCTCCCTGATTTGCTTCTACGTCCTTAGTCCTTTAGTCTCTTTAAGGTGTTAAGTTACGTTAGCAGCAGAGACAAATAAAACACTATATATTACAATGAATGTGTATTAAAAAAAATCAATGCAAAGTATTTTCTACTTGTGACCTCAATGATTTTAAAAACAAATTACGCAACATGACGCGATCAGCACGGGCAGGAACAGTAGCGAGAGCAGCAGCCGCAACAACAACAAAAATAATGAACAGTAATGACAACAGTTCATTGAAACACTGAAAAAGTATTAAATGAAGTTAATGAAACTGAGCGAGTGTATTTATTTCTACCCTGGTTTTGTTCGCAGTGTCAAAGCATCAGCTTAATGTCTGTTGCGAATTCACTTTGCTGTGCCTCGTATGCTTATGCATTTACCTCGAGGCCCCTATCCTCCATATATGTCTGACAGCCTGAACCCAGTGTGGGAGACTCACTAGATTACAAATTCATTTATCTGCGCTTTTAGACAGCCAAATCTGGATTTAATAAAGAATTGCACTATCGACGCTGCGCGATAATAAGTGTCTTTTTAATGTCTGCCCACTAGAGGGCTCTCTGCTCTTACGATAGCATGGGCGTCAAGCGCTACTTGGGAAGTTAAACGGGCAACTTTCAGCTTGAGAAGCTGCCTTCTGGTTTCTGTGACGGACAGATTGCGCCCTCTTAAAGCCCCTGAAACTATGTGTCTCAGTGGGCCTCAGTAACTGACTGCTTAAAAAAAACTATAAAGAATTCCATGACTTTGGAAACGTGAATGTTTTTTTAGAATACTTTATGAAATGAGTAAAAAAGAATATGTTGATGGTTGTGTAGATGAAGCCATTCAAAAAAAGTCTGTCGATTGAACACGAAACCTCATAAAGATGTGAGAATTAGGCTGTGGTCGCTATGATATTTAACAGCAGCTATTTGATGTAGCTGTGAATCCACATTCACTGCATATAGTTCGACGCTGGGTTCGGTTGGCCTCCCCAGGGTCTCTTTGGGTAAAGCCGAACGTGTGAAACCGATTTGGGGACACGGGAAACGGCCCGGCCTTCCACAGCCAGACACAAGGGCCGGATGCTGTTTTTCAAAACACTGGAAAGGGGAACGAAAATAGGCCGACACAACGAGACACTGGCCTCCTCAGACAAAGCCCACAGACTTCAAAGTGTGCTGGCAATATGGGTCAGACCCGGGGCTCCTGTTTGCTCGCCACGCCACGAACCCTACCCTGCGCACCCAGGAAAATCTGCTGCATTCCTCCATTCCTTAAAAAGCCAACTTCTCCATGTCGATATGGAGAATGCTAGCCAGCTAGCTATGTTAGCCCCCGCGGAAGACTTTCATCTTTTTGGCTCGTTTGTTTGAAACGGAAAGCAAGGCCGGAATGCATTACTGTTACAACCGGGGTACTAGGACTCAACTGTAGGCAAAGTCTATACTTAGAATGGAAAAAGTGTCCTTCTGCACTACTTATCTTCTCATACACTTGGCCCAAACACCTATGGCATAAGCCAGGCAATACATTATTCAACAGACCTTTCAGTCAGAAGTATTATACTAGGGGCAATGACAGACTAATGGATGCTAAAAGAAAGAAATTAAGCCAGTGGCTCTTGGGGGAAAAAAATAAAAAACTTCACTTGGTTATTTTCCCAAATGTGATTGGGTGTTGATAAATGTGGTGTGTTGCTGAGACCTGATATTGCTATGGAGGGCTTAGGAGGTAAGTGTACTGCAGCAGCTGACTGATAGAGGGCGCAGTTGAGCTGAGGAACCACCTGCAAACCAGCATACAGACTTGCTGAGTTTTAATATGGGCAGTCAGGCTAGCTGAAATATTTTAAAAAGTGAGATGTACAACTGACAGCTTTTTTTCCCAGACATTTAAGGTAATATTCTGAGGAAAATTCATATTAATCAGATCAGCAAAACATTTTTAGCAGCCCTCTAGTAAAAGATGCAGAATGCGTCAAGATCTAGCTGGTCCTCTCTAGATCTTCATGGAAAGTCATGAACTTTAAAATGTTTGACTTCTAAAGCTGAACTATTTATAGATGATAACACAGAGAATGTTCTGAGGAACACTGTACACTTCTCTGCTGGAAATACTTTGTGGGTCACATTTCCATCATATTCTGCAGACTTAAGTTTCTTCGGCTGGTAAGATTGCAGTGTTATGTCAGTATTCATTTCCTTTTATGAAGCTTGCCTTGTCACTCTTTCCCCCCATTTACACAGCTGGGTACATTACCGCTCCAGCTGTGCATCCTCCTGTAACAGAAATGTGCTTCATTGAGAGTTCCTCTACAGCCCCAGTTTTATAGGATTGCTGTGGAAAGAGCTTCACCCAATTGAGAGCTAAAGCTCCTCACTGCAGCCAATGAAAAATCAGCGATGCCTTCACGTGATCCATGCCAACCATTAACTGTTCTGGCGGGGGTCACTATGGAATGAACCATTAACTGTTCTGGGGGTTCACTGTGGCATGTACTATGAACTCTTCTGGGGGGTTGACTATGGAATGATCCATTAACTGTTCTGGGGGTTCACTGTGGATGTACCATGAACTGTTCTGGGGGGTTGACTATGGAATGATCCATTAACTGTTATGGGGGTTCACTGTGGAATGAGCCATTAACTGTTCTGGGGGTTCACTGTGGCCTGTACCATGAACTTCTCTGGGGGATCACTGTGGATTATTTTTGCTGTGTATCCCAGTGCCCTGTGCCTAAAGCTGGGCAGATTATGGTGGAGGGGCATGACGGAGCTGGTAAGACGGGCTGCAGAGGGGTTTCACTGTTGTGTGGGGGTCGGCCCTAGCGGCTCCAGGCTGCCGGGGGTGGGTCGCATCACAGAGGATTGATGGGGAATCAAGATTAAACATGGGTTGGGAACAAAACGTGCTGACACAATGGCGATAAGGGCCCTGAAAAGATATTTCTTTCTTTTTTTAATCAGCAACAGAGAGAGGAGAGATGATGAGAGACAGAGGAGAGAGTGGGCCTGGCTGTTTCCTCGCAAGAAATCGCAGCACGAAGTAAGAGCAACATCCGTAAAATGTCAGCGCCGGGCTAAAAATATTCAAGGAGTTTCACGCCAGTGAGCAGCTCCGGGAGCAAAGGGGCATTAGCAGGTTTTTTTTGAGGGGGGGCGGTAATGGGACGATGTGACTGCGGAGGATAGTAATCCGGTGATGTGAATCACGGTGCGGGGGGAGCAGGGCCAGAGGGTCAGGCCTTATTTACACAGTCATGATCCGGCCTCTGGCTGTGCCCAGTGCTCCACAGGCCTACTGCAGCATTCCAGCTATTAATTACAGAAGTGGCTCTCTAAACATGTCTTAAGCCAAGCTTAAAGAGGATGAGAGTTGTCTTGAGGTTTATGGGATTCTGCTGTTCTCAGGGTCTTGCCACAGCCAGGTTTCTGTCGCGGGGAGGGGAGGGGGGCCGGGAGGCGAAGGGGTCTTGGGAAACGATGGCACAACACTTCTCCAGCGCCTTCAGTGAAACCTGGAGCTCACGGCTGTGGGAATGGGATTGGGGCGCTTTGGGGGGTGTGATGCATCTTCAACTGTTGGATATAGCACTGCCCCCCCCCCCCCCCCCCCCCCTCAATCTGTGCACTGCCCAAACAGTCCTGAAGGGGGCGCGAGATACTTCCACCATAATCTCCATCATCCATGTATCACAGTGTCCTCAAAGTTTAAGGTCTCACAGTTGGCATGACACCGGTAATACCAGGCGGGGGGTCCGTCCCGTCGTCTCTGGGCTGACCACACCCCCCTCCCCCCCCACACCCTCCTTCCACTCCCCCCCCCCCCCCCCACATCATTAACGAGCCTGCTGCAAAAGCACCCAGCGCACTCCCTTCCTCATTACCAGACAAGCATCTTGCTCTCAGTGGCTAATTAAGAGGCATAGCGAGTGGCAGGCCGAGGGGGGCAAAGGGGCGGCTTGGTTTACTTTGGCTGCTGCCCAGCAGTTTATCAGGGCCGAGCTGGACCACATGTCTTCCTCAACTGCAGATGTGGAAACGCTCGTCTGTTTTCTCCCGTTTCTCCGTTCCTTCCTCCTCCTCTGTCTGAATCCTTCTTCACCTTCACTAATTGCACTGCAACTCTGCTGTATGTGTGTGTGTGTATATAAATATATATTCATTCACCATTCTGTCAGATATCTTTTATTAAAAGTATACCTATTATTAATACCATGGTATTCCAAGAAGGAATACGGACGCTGGAGGTTCTGGGTAGATGCATTTATCCAAAGTGACATACATTTTTTTTGAGAAAACAAAGGATGTCAAGGGACCAATGGTCAAATAACTTTGTTGACCCTGGGATTTGAACCAGCAACCTTTCGATTACAGGCACAGCCTGTACCCCCCAGGACTTACCTTAACTCGCTCGGAAATCAGAACCGGCGAATTTCCTGCTACGGAACTTGGAGGGAACCTTGAGTGTGAACACAGGGGGAACATCTGTGCACAGCTGGCAACGCGGGAGGCCTGAGGTGACGTGTCGCCTTCAGCGATAACACAGACCCTCTCCCTGCAGTCCCACGGATGGTCACGTGACACGCCGATGCCCCCGTCAGAGTGGGTGGCTGCATTCTAAAATACGGCGGGGGTCCCGCCGTGTCGTGCGCTCAAAATGAAACATCTGGGCCTGGTGGACGCTTGGAAACCATCAAACGCTGGAGATGTTTGTCCAATTTAGCAGGACCCACGCAGAGGTGTTTGGACAACTTGCGGAGGGATTCGGCACAGTATTTAAAGATAACATGGGCTGCTAATGTCCCCTGGAGGAACTCAAATTCAGCATTGTGTCCTGCAGTGGATATCCGGCTTCGGGACAGGTCTAATAAGGTCACGCAGATTTATGTGAAATCAGCTAGAGAGATCGACCGTTATAACAGCACTGATGTAGATCTTTCTCTCCTGCTTTATCCATTACATTATATTACTGATGACTGGTATTTTAATCTGAAATCAGTTTAAGAATCTGTTTAAAGTCAAATAAAAGAACTCGAGAGTTCTGAATAAATAAATAATTGAAAATATGGTGCAGGTTACATTTACTGTGAAGCATAATGACGCAAAATGTAGATTTAGATTCGTACTCTGAATTAGTAATGTGGAAAATAATAATGAGGTCCACAGCAAAACCCAGAAGTTGATACTGTCATGAAATATTATATCTTTATGCATCAGTTTAACGTAGCTTTAATCTAAAAATAGCCAGGCAGAAAATAAAACAAGACTTGGCCGCAAAGCTGAGACTGTTACCTCCGAGAGCATCACGACTTGGAGAGCCGGGCCCCCAAAATAGACCTTCCACTCATAAAGGCTTCCTTCTTTGTAGTCGGTGAAGGAACATCTGTGGGGCACTTTCTTCTGGGGAAACGCTGGGCAATGTATCAAAGGAAGAGAGCAGCCAGAATTGGGGGGGGGGGGAGGGGGGCGACATCATGCTGGGAAGCACAAGCAAACCTATAGCAGAGTGAAGCAAACCCTAATCGAAAAAGAAAAAAAATCAATTAAATGCATCCCAGTGGAGAGAGTTTCCAAAAATAAATAAAATAAGGAGGTGAGTGGGACAGAGTCCGAAGCCTCTGCGTCTCGGCTGGGTGGGTTTTGCCCCAAGCTGTCAAATACGCCTCAGGCACATAAAGGCTCATGTGGATTAGGCCTCTGTGTCTGTCACTGGAAGGTCGCTGGTTCGCATCCCATCCTCAGCAAAATAGTCACACATCCTCTGGGCCTTAAACAAAGACCTGAAATACACCAGATAAACGGCCTGACCCTGTGCTCAGAACCCAAGCTCCACTCTCACCTGGATATATGCGCTAGTATGTCTCAGAGAGCATGATGGGATATGCCCAGAGAAGCATTCCAAGGTACCTTTCCCTGTTTTTGTATTATTTTGTATAAATGATGTAAGAATGTATTACAACACAGCGCTGTAAAGCACCCAGGGCTACTCTGTCGTCAAATGCACAATATAAACAAGACACTGAATGGAATTACATGAGATGGGGCCCCCAAAAAAACGTCACCTCTGAGGGCACGGCTCCAGGTTGGCAACCACTGTGCTACCTGATACTTCGTGATGTGAGGAGATGTGAACGTTTGGAAAGAGGACTGGCTGAAATCGCCTGGAAGCTATCAGCGCCTTTAGAGATGCGTACTCTCATCGGCCGGACGGACAGACCTTCTCTTGTTCGCTTCTGCTGGGGGTCTCGGTCCCCGGAGCAAACGGCAACTTTTAACGGAACGTCAACAAAGGAAGAAGAATAATGCCATTGTGTTCGGAACGCTAACTTGTTAGCATCCCGAGGATGGATGTAGCTGACAGAGCATGAGAGCAACATGGGCCCAGGCTGCACGGTGACCGGAAGATGACCCCGGCGAGGTCCAGCGAGGCTCGCGGCCCAAATCCGTTCTTCGTGCCGAGAGGAGAGTGGAGCGCGGGCGTGCCGTCGAATTCACCGCGGCCATCCATCACGGCATCCTGAGAAGCGGTCGAGGCGCTGGGGCGTTCAGCGGCGGATGCTGGCGCGTGACGTTGACGGAGCCTCTACGATAAAGCAGCGGCATTTAATGCAGCCACGGCTGCCTGTTCAGTACAAAGCGTGACTGTGGGTCGACCCCGATGGGGGGATGGGGGACAGGGAGCAAGGGCCGGCCTGCGATGGAGAAGCGAATCGCAAGAGGAAAGTGATGAGAGCGACCTCGTGAGAAGCAGAGGCGGGCGGGAGCCTTGCCTTTGAACTTGTGTAGCCGACTAATTGAAACAATACCATGGCATCGCGGGGACCTGGATCCCATCCATCGCCTCGATTCGATTTGGCCTGTCAGTCCGGGAACGCTCGAGTCCTCTGCCTGCCCATATCTCATCCCCTCTCCCTGCTGCCCCCCCACAGGCTTCAAACAGTCCCTTGGGAAAGTGCGGACAGATGCTGGGGGGGGGGGGGGGGGTTTGGGATCGTCTCGGCACCCGTCGGGCTTAACTTCTGGACCTATGGGCGCTTTGAGGGAGCCGTCACTTGTACCTTTGACCGTGTGTTCTTTAATTCGGGGGGGGGAGGGGGGCACTGCTGCACTGGGGTCAGGGAGCGTGGGGGGTGTCACAAGGTGTTTCGGGAGAAGAAGCAAGAGCGGTGCTGATAGCGAGGGTCTACCCAGAGAACACCCCCGACAGCAAGAAGAAAAAAAATCCAACACCATGTTTTTTAAGCTCCCCCTTCTCTCGTATCTCGCTGTAGGATCGGGCCTGACGAACCGGGCCTGACAAACCGGGCCTGTAGAACTGTAGATCTCCAAGGCACGGGGTGCCGCCTTCTCATTTCCCGCAAGAGCGACCCAGAAGCACAGCAAAGCGTAATCGGCACGACACACCCGCATCTTTTCTGGTGAATAAATTGGGGGGGGGGTGGGGGGGGGGGACTCGATGACTAACCTTGGTGGTTGCGGCGGGATCCATCGCCATTCATGGGCATCTTGGTTCCGCAGCACGACTTCCGTGCCCTTTCAGTGCTGTTGCCATGACGCCGTGGGCTACACACAGGTCCCCCCCCCCCATCATGGGGTCTGAAAAACAGGCCTTGACCATTGTGTCTGTGCTGACCACTCCCACCCAGAACACCCCAGTCCGGCCTCACACGGCGGTTTCTGATCCTTTTTTCTTAGCGAACGTCACAGGAAATCTATTCATGGGGTCCCGATTGTCCTGCCTTCACATCCGTCTTTATTTGGACATTTTCCTGACTAATGGGTCCTCATGGATCTGCTATGGACTCCGCAGGATAGTGATGGTCCAGTCAGCAACTTCCTGGAATGTGTGACTTGGTGTGTCATTACATGTGAACATGTGAGGGGTCACACAGATCACACCGTCATGTGTTACAGGGGTGGGGGGGGGGGGGGGGGGGGGTCTATGGGGGTCTCCCATTATGAACAATATTTGGCTTCCATAGTGATAAGTAGGTTTTAACAACTTAGAATTTGTACCTCCTCAGGGGTAACAATTCTAAACAGTTTCAATTTAAAACTCGCCTAAAATGTCCTCTAACTCCACCAAAAAGATTACTAGCAGCAAAAATAAAATATAAAGTCCATGTGCACTTTTTATGACAAGACAATGAAATATCTAAAGACCAAAGTCATTGTTTCATTACAGCAAACCAGGGGAATAATCTATTGGTTTGTGGCAATAGCATGAGTGATTATTACGTACCACAGTACCACAGATTCCGGTTTAATCTCAGTTTAATTAAGTACAACCTTTTCGGGCACCTTCCAGATCAAGTGATCTCCCCAAACGCACGGGGTTTGGAAGCGGTCCAATGATAACATTCAGCGGCTTAAGCTAAGATTATATTTTATAGAAGGTACAAGAATCCGTGCAGGTTGTTTTTTTCTATATGTGGATAAATTTGAGGGAAAGCCCAGCGGTTTTTGAGTGGACCCCCGTAATTGCCGAGGGTGGGACTAATCCCGTAAACGCGCATATTCCCATCCGCCCCGCGCCTGGCAGGTAGAGCTGCGCCCCGCTCGGCTCCGGCTCACAGACCTGACAGCCGGCCAGAGAGAGCGACTTCTTACAGCAGTTCATCCACTTTATTGGGGTAAGTTACATCGATCGCTTTTTAAAGAAAAAAGCGCGCAATGCGACTCTTCTGCATCCCGAAAATTTACGGTTTATACGCTTCTGTTTGGTGTTTCAGGCTAAAAAAAACACGCTTTGAAGTGTCCCTTAAATCCGCTTCCTGTCCGCCACTGAAATACCGAGTACAAGGGCTGACTAATTAAATATTTAGACCAGTTAACTGTAGTTAATACTTGACATAGAACACTGCATGTATCCGACTGTAATTTTACTTTCCTTAGGAACTTGAAGTGTAGAAACGATGTAATCTACTTAAATATATGATTCTCATTATGGCAACGTCTAATTGTTTACTTGTTTTATGCTGTTGAACTCCTCCAATGGCATTGTAAATAGTGGAATTTACATGCCCATTTACAATAGTAAACAATTATTGCATGTTATATTCTAATAACTGACTTCTGGGTTAAATTAGCACAACTAATTTAAGTATGCGTATGTAAAATAAATTTTATTTAAAATTATGTTTGAATACATGTTTATAGTGTAATATAACAAAGTTTTTATACATACGGGACTTTACCACCTGACTCAAAAATGATTGGAAGATTAATTCTTTAACTGTTTGACACATTTCATGAATATTGTTTTTGGTTATTTTGTCATTTTAATAACCGAGAAGGACGGATGGCCTCTTCTAGCTTCATGTTTCCTCCGTGTAAACCACCAAGTTTACTAAACGGTTTAGGCTGTGCCGCCCTCCCAGGGGGCCGAGACGTAGCGGACCCGTAAATACCTGTGCAGCCTCCCCCTCCGGCGGCACTCAGTCATCCAGCTTTCGTGCTGTATTCGGCTGCCTGTACACAAAGATAAATCAGTGTCCCTGTGACACGTCGCTGTGCCTTAGCTGCCTGGGTGGGTGCGATGGGGGGCAGAAAAGCTGTGCGACACTTTTATTCAGTGAATATACAAATAGGCTGGGGCGACCTTTCATTTCAAGGAAAATCACTCGCATTTCCCTCCTTATGGAAATATGTTGCACCAATCGATTAAATGCTATTTAAGTCTATTCCTCCCGATGGTTCATTTAAATATGAATGCGTATATTGTCTTTACAGTATCCGCGCGTAAATGGAATCTACTGCTACTTGACATTATCTTGCCACAAAGACAGTTAAGAAGTAACGACTGCTACTACTACTGATATTAATAGCAACATAAATTATTATCAGTAGTAGTAGTAGTAGTAGTAGTAGTAGTAATAATATTAATAACAATAATAATAATAATAATAATAATAATAATAATACAGTTATTATTATTATATAAACTTATGAATCAGTGTTGATTCATAAGATAACTGGTAGTCATATTGTGCTTGGTCGCACATCGGCGGCATGCCTCTACCAGGAATAAAGTTCTTGTTTTTAAGGGTGCAGTGACAAGCCTTGTGCGGTTTTGTTTGTCCAAGAAGTGCATGATCCCTGGCCTTCAGTTGGATGGATGCTGAAGCAGGTTATTGTACTCAGTGTTACATTTCTGTTAAGCAAGCCGAAAGCCCTCGGAATAAACAGCTCTGATTAATAGGAGTCTGTCTGCCACTTCATGTAGTGCTCTTATGTCTCCCCGCGCCTGACAGACCACAGAATGAGTTACTACGTGGATCCGGTTTCCGTCTACCCTGCCGCTAACCCCTGTGACCGCTTGGCCTTGACGGTAAGACCCCCGCCCTAACCCTAACCCCCCAATAACACTGTAAATCACCTCTGTTTAGCTCCTGCGCGTGTGTGCAGATGTTAGACGGCACCAACACGCCCCACTGGACATCTTCTGAACTCTGAGTGTGTTTTCCCCTCTTCTGAGCTGAGGGTTCCTCTGTTGCGGGTCCTTCCTGAAAAACTCAGCGCCTGCCGTACGATTGAACAGTCATCAAACTCTACTTATGCAAAAGAAGTCAGCGAGCAGCTGTGGGAGACTTTCACTGAGGAATCTTATTTTAGGGAGTGTCTGAACATTGGGAAAGACACCAAATGTGATTAAATAGCAAAATCCACTGGTTAGGAGTCTTCAGAGCAGGCAGTAGGTGGTGGTGCTGGACCTTCATGGTATGGTCCCAGTTTGGTTCCCGGTCTCCATGTGAGGAGGAAAACCTGTGTGCTGGAACAGGGTGTTAATCCCCATCTGGATGTGATAAAACATGCTGGGTTAGAGTGGGGTCGTCCTTAACTTAAACTGGTCAGTCTTTGAGGATCCTTAAGAACTCGATCATTAAAGTGTATTTGTGAGTTTATTTTGCGTAGGACATAAAAATTCTGCAACACCAGTGTTTGCTACATATTTAGATATATATCCCCAGCTGTAGTTTGACCATCAAGAGGCGATAATGATTAAGCGGGAAAGAGCTCATGGGGTCTCTGGGACAGAGAATAGCAGACTGAAAGATGGTAATTCAGGATCAAACCGCTGTGATGCGTGTCCTGCCTGATCTAGTCTGTCACTGTTACATTGGATGGATTGTTTCTTGGTGAAAACTTAATCCAGGAGTCAGACCAAAGTATTAATGAAATAAATCTTTAGGAACATCAGAATCAAATCTAGCTGACATGAGAAATTCAGCCATCATGGGGGAGGACCTGGGCTCTATCCCAGGCAGCACTGTGTAGAAGGCTGGGGCACACCCTGGACGGGATGCCAGTCTATCATTGGGCACACACATTCACTAGGGGCAATTTAGAGTCACTAGTTAACGTACATGCAAGTCTTTGGTCTTTGTGAGTCCCCAGAGAAAACCCACGCAAGAGGGGGCAACCATGTGAGCTGTAGACATGCTGCACAGAGGTGGGATTTGAACCCACAACCCAGGTAGTGTGAGGCAACAGTTCTCCCAGCTACAAACCAAACCACAAACCATTCAAATAATATTAGCAGAGGACTGCATCCTGATCACTGGAAAGTTACATTAGGTCTGTGCTGGGGGGAAAAAAAAAAAACTTGTTCTTTTAGGGGTCAGAAAGGTAAGGAGTTCAAATGCACAAACAACAAAATAAGAAGGCTGCGAGGTAACAAGGAGAGGTCTGGTGATTACAGCAGCGGCGAGCGGCGCGATTTGCATCGGAGATGCGGCAGAACACGGCTCTGCAGAAATGTTTTCATTTGTATGCAGAATGCAGGCCCATTACATATGTGAGGGGAGGTCACATGCTAATTGCCATAGAAACTGCTCTGAATCACACCCTGGTACACATAATTGGCTGGGCACCTTTCAGTGCCTTTAATATGGAGATTACTGTATACGTGACTAGCCTGGTCAGAAGGTGAGCGTGGGACCTCTTCCCCTCTACATTTACATGAATTGAGTTAGGGGATAATGTTGTGTTTCCCGTCCACATGCACCCTATACACAACAAATCAGGACTGAAACACAAGCAGCCAAAGCTCCAATTTTTCCATTCTGGTGACACGAAATTACTTAATAAATGAGAAATGGAGTGATTTCTTTGTTCTGCTTGCAGGGACGTAGCTGAACTGCACTTAGAGATAGAGTTTGATCTCTTTTAAGATAATGATCTTAAAAGGAAGGTGGTCGTCGTAGTCTAGTAATCTGTGCGCCACAAGTGCTCAAGTCTGGGTGACGGTCACCGTGGCCAATGAGACGCTGACAGCTCCGGCCGTGTCATGTGACGCACTTCAGTCCGCAGAGCTCCAGCGAGGCAGATCAAAGATAACTGCATAGTACAGCCGTATGATTTCTGGCATGAGAATTGAACAAAGGAAATGGACAGTAGAGAGACTGTACCTGGCTTAGGATCTATCAGGCTAAGCCCTACCCCTGTCCACTGTACCCCCCACCCCCCTGCCCCCCAGAACAGGCACAGCACCAGCCTGTGAGCTGACACGGGCGCATAGATAAGCGGCGGATCCCTGCCACGTTAACAGGTCCTAGAAGGCTGACAAGCCGCTGATAACCCCAGCTTCACTGCTGATAACCCCAGCTTCACTGCTGATAACCCCAGCTTCACTGCTGATAATAACCCCAGCTTCACTGCTGATAATAACCCCAGCTTCACTGTAACAGGTGGCCCTATCAGCGTGTCCCCCAGACGCAGGGCAGCCTGACCTTAACGGGGTCTGGAGACAGATGGCAGCAGGACGCCGTGTAGCTGCTTGGCTTCTGTCTCCACCAGGGGACATCCGGCCAGCCACTGCACAGCCACTGCACAGCCACTGCACAGCCACTGCACAGCGGGAAGGCCGGACCGCCGCCATTGGCATTAACAGATGCTAAAACGGCCTGTGTCTCACTCCTTTTATCCTCATTCAGGACAGACAGCTCGTAAAAAGTCTTCTTATCTGAGTATGATTTTCCCAGCCTGCGTATAGCAGCAGACCTATTCTTAGAAGTCAAATTCATCACCAGGAACTTTTCTGTTCATTCATTCGTTCATTCATTCATTTGATCATTCATTCATTCTTTTGTCGCGTGACTTACAATAATCACCATTTTAATATGGTAGTTCTGAATAATTTTAGTGAAATTTTAATTTAAGTTTAATTTTAGTTTTTTTTTTTTTATAAAAGTGTTGGCCAATAATAATAATAATAATAATAATAATAATAATAATAATAATAATAATAATAATAATGTTGTTATTATATCCCTGTTCAAGATAAGCATTTGGAAGATGTATGGGTGTGTGGTTGGATGTAACGTGCGGTTGATCTTTTGATGCCAGTCTGATAAATGAAATATGACCTGGGACGTCTGCTTGCAGTGTCCTCAGTGTCACCTGCAGATGTCACACGTGTTGCTGTTTGGACACGCCTCCTCACCCCCCAAAACGTCAGCCCAGTGTTTACATATTTGCATTTCAGAGATGTAAGGAGAGGCAGCTTCGACATTTTCTTCAACAGTGTGATATTTCCCCGATTTCCATACACCAAGAATGTTGCCGCGGCCTCAGTTTCACGGTGAAACACATACAGAAGTTGTCTTGCTGACGCACAGTGTTGCATGAGAGGCCTCTAATCGGCATAATCCGTAACCCAATTAATTGTTACTCTCAAAACAAAGTCTGTTTTTAATCAATGACACAAGTGTATTTTCCCCAGAATTATCTTGACTTGCTTGTGAATTGTTGTTTGTCAGCTGCAACAGAGAGTTTGACAGCGAGATGAAGAGAGTGTGTTATATTACATAGGTTAGTCATGAGGAATTATGGGAAACAGGGTTCGATTGTAAAGTAAAACCCATCTCATTGTTTCCCGATAGGGCAAGAACATTTACATTCATTAATCATGGTTTTACCTGCTAACTTTCATTTTGACACGCACTGTATCTTGCATCATGCTTATTGCCTTGGATATATTTGCAGAGTTGTCCTTAGGAAGCTCACATAAGTCAGTTGTAGCGTGTACTTGGGAACGTAATAGAAAACGATATGTCTGCACTGTGGTGGTGTTAGTTGCCTTTGGAGGCCTTTCCGTGCACGTAAACGGCAATAAATTGGCTTCGCTCCACTGAGTGGGGATTCAGCTGGGATCCAGGCGAGGAGGCCCGCATTCGCTGGTGGGGAGGGTCTTTCTCCGCACGGGCCAATGGGTGATGAGTGCGTGCAGGCCTCCTGGCAAGAGAGACCCAGTCTTTCTCTCCCTCTTCATTATTAATAAAGAGTTGTGTAGCTTGTCATACGTATAAATTAATGGTGCGTAGCCAGTTCAGTCTCCGCTGGGAAATGTGATTGCCCTAAAGAGACCTTTAAATATGCACATTTTTTTAAAAGTACATACATATATATGTAAATATTTTGAAATTCCAAGAATATTTGTCCAATGATCCTTCCATATTCTAACTGCATATGCTGGTCAGGGTTTGGGGGGGCAGAGCCTATACCATGCAGTATATAGCAGACTGGGTACATGTTGGACGCAGTGCCAGTTTGACCGATAATGCTTCTTTAAAATGTGAAAACATCACGTGGCTGTCACCCTTCATGACTGCTGCTCCGCGGCCTTTGCAGAGGCAGAGCGGAGGAGCAGACCTGGGACAGCAAGGCCCCATGATTGGCGCCTGTCACCCGCAGCAGTACCACCCCCTGCGGCCCGCCTACCCACAGGAAGTGACACTACAGGAAGTGACACTACAGGAAGTGCCCAACGGACACGACTTCTGCTCTACAGGTAACGGGCTGGCGTTGGAGGCAGGGGGGGATCCAAGCTTGGTGCGTTGTGGGGGGGGTCATTTAACCATGTGATCTGTTACGTTCACCTGGTACAGTTTTCAAATGTCATTTTAACTTTAGAACCATAGGACAACAGCCATTGATTTCTCAGGCGTGGGTCGGGACTGTGACAGACTGGCGGGGGTGGGGGGGGGACACACCATTTAAAAGTGCTGGACACAAAGGTCATGCAGCGATGAGTTGGCGTCCCATCCTGGGTTGTTCCCTGCCTTGCACCCGTAGCCTCCGGGATACGCCCCAGACCCTCAGAGACCCTGAATTGGATAAGCGGTTACAGAAAATGGATGGATGGATGGACGGATATGTGGATGGATGGATGGGTGGATGAAGGTCATATCAGGCCAAGAGGTACACCAAGCGCCAAGTATGGGAATCGAGTGACAAACCTTTCCAGCCGTTAGATTGTTAGGTGACACTTAAGGCTAAAACAAAGGGTGAGGGCTGGGCACACACACACACACACACACACACACACACACACACACACACATGTTTGTATTCATATCTTTGTGGGGACTCTCCATTCATGTCTATGAGAAAAACCATACTCCCAACAATGACAACCTTAACCCCTTATAAGCCTTAAATTTAACCATAAGTAACCAAACAAAATACAAGGTCAGGCATTTTTTGTCTTTTGATTGCATTCACAGACTTTTCTAAGATTGAGTTTCCCCTTGTGGGGACTGAAAAGGTGGTCGCTGCTATTTCAAGATAACAGGTTTTTAACACATTGAGGGGACATTTGGTCCCCAAAATGTAATATGTATGACCCCCTCCCCCCACCACACACACACACACACACACACAAAAATGGGCTCATGCATGAGAGACACACAGACACAAGCCCGTGCAGTAAGGACACGCTCTCTCTTTCACACGCACGCACATACACGCACGCATGCACAAGCGCCCCTCCCTTGAAGCGGGGGCAGGCGACGCTGCACCGGGTGCGATGCCTTTCCCAGATGTCTCAGACTTTCCACCCGGGACGACAGCGTGCTCTGCATTTTTGCTCTTTCTTTTCCTTTTTTTTTTCTTTTCCCAGTTTATTTTTAACTGGAACATTCTTCCCCATGTGTTGCCTCAGCGCGACTCTGGGCTCTCTTGTTTAGAGGGTGATTTATACAGGGGGAGAAGGTCACATGGCCCGTGGGGGGGGGGGTACTCCCAGGGGCACCAGCTTTCTTCCTTCAACTCCTGGGGTGGACGCGAGGGCGTTCGGCCTGCGTTCCCGTTCCCAAGCCTCCCGCACCCCTGGGACCCGGCCCGGACCATGTCGCTCCGCTTCTGCCAATGCCTGCTGCCTCAGACACGTGTCGAGTCCCTGGCGGGTGCCGCTTCGGGCATTTGGCAGAGACGGCCTCGGCTGTGGACGTCCCTCACGCGGGACGAGGTGTTTTCAATTAGCACCGGGCAAATTGGCATCGCTGGAATTTCCCGCCCTTACTTTCAGCCTAACTGAATCGGCAAATATCTACCAAAGGTTAAACCGAACCATCCTACCTCCCGTGTCAGACGAGTGACGCCTTTTTAAGTTGATCGCTTGCACATCGCCCCACACATCTCTTACGATGGTTTGTTTAGCCTGTTAAGCGTCAAGGGCGACCTCCTTTCCAGGTCACCCCCATTGTTTAAGGTTGAAAGCTATGAAATCACGTCAATGAGAAGAATGAAAACAATTAAGCATTCAAATAATTGAAGGTCTGTTTCAGTAGTACACCTTGTCTCTAGAATGTGTACTATGCACTTTCCTTCAAGGCCACATTTGCCGTTTTGCCCGCCCACCTAGGCCCCCCACCCAGGTGTCACGTCCTGCTTTACGCATGTCCGTCTTCCATTCTCCTCAGTAGCCCCCAGACTGGTTAGTTTATTTTCTGTCAGGCACTAAATTGGACGCCTATATTCCACCACCAGGTACTGCTAAGTGGCTCTTGGCTCGTGGCCCCTGTCTGGGACGGGCAGTTTATCACGCTCAACGCGGAGCGCCTTGCCACATCGCCCGAGCCCCGGAGTGTGAACCTACCTATGTCTCCTATTTTGCTGAAAATCAGGACCTACGGGTTTCGTGTCGGTACAGGTGCGTGCTCTGGAGAGCTAGCGGCTGACAAGCTGACCGAGCCGGTGTAGATACGGCCCGTAAGTCCTGGATGACCTGCCTGGTTCTGGGTTTGCCTCCAGCTGCCTCACGTTGGGGGGGAACTTGAGGCCTGTCTGAAGGTGTGGTTTGGTTTACGGGTCCCGTTCCTTGCTGGTCACATGCTCCCCGACCCCTTTCTCGTTGCCCCGACTAGCTGTAAATACCGCCCCCCCCCCCCTCAAAGCTGTCGCTGAGTCTGTGGTGGGTCGATGCTTCACAAACCTGATGTACTAATGCGAACGCTCACACACACAAACACACACACACACACACACAGCGCTGTTCCACACGCACTTGGTCAAGGGCCACCGTATGTAAGGGCTGGGGGGCTATGTCCTATCTGATGTGATTTGACAGCTGGACAGTGAGGGGGAGAGGGCGGGCGAGGGGGGGGGTAAGCAGTAGGGCGGCCATGGGAGGGTGGATGGGGGGGTCGCCACTGACAAGGGGCACGTCCTCACGGACGTGGTCCCATTTTTTATTTATGAAAGTAAACAGGCGGCCCGTGGGGGTCTGGAGGTTATGGGAAAGGAGGAAGCAGCGATGCTAATCAGCCGGTCGCACACTTCCCCCTTAAAACAAAACAGGAGGAGAGAGGAAAAAAAATGGGGGGGGGGGGGTCCTCGCTGCCCTCTGTGAGCGCCAGTGAGGGGAAGGGAGCTGTATGTACACGCGACCCCCCCCCGTACATGTCAGCCTGTGCGTTAGCCTCTGTCTATCAAAGACTCTCTGCTGCTCAGTTAGCCAAGGTTACTGTGGAAGGGGCGTGGCCTATGACTGGCTCAGGCATGTGACCAGAGTTCCACATGCTGATTGGTTCTCACTGTAACTGGTTCCCCACATTACATGCAAGTTACTGTGTCTACTCTGTTTCTTCCTTCCCAAAAGATTTTCTTTTCTCTTGTACGTGTTAATCCTATCACCGCCCAGACCAATAAACCCATCCTCCCTGGCCACGTCCCCATGTCATGTTTGCCACACAGCAGCAGTCCCAAGGTCACACGCTTCAGATGTCGTAAAGGATTTATAAAGACGGTGCAGTCGCGACAGCGTTCACCGTTGTTCTTTGTTCACTGGTGACAGGCATTTGCTATCTGCTCGGGAAAGCAGCATGCAGGTCACACTGTTCTATACGCCAGTCAATATGCAAGGCTGGCACTTAATGCAAACACTTCAGACTTGTCACTACATATGAGGTCACTGGGGTCACAAGCTTGGTTAACTTCCTCCAAACATTATAATCCAAATTTACCCGTCTTGCTTTTTTGATGACTCTGTATTTTCTTCCTATGTTTTCTGCCCCCCCCATGACATCTAAGATTACCCCTTCATATTGTGCACAATGTCTTCTGGGACTGGTTAGTCATACCTAGTTTGTCATGTGACCTGTGCCCATAGGCCCAAAAATTGTCCTCTAGTTACAAGCCTGTAACCAGGTTATTTCTTAGACAACTAGTAACAAAATATCTAATAGGTTAACCAAGTTAACCAAGCTTGTGACCCCAGTGACCTCATATGTAGTGACAAGTCTGAAGTGTTTGCATTTCCAATGACAGGCAAATTCTGCACATATCTTCTGCAAGGACGTGGTCTTTCTACTGACTCATTCAGTTCTGTTCTTGCCGTTTTGCTTTTAGTAGCAACCATAGTCACTGGCTCCCAAAGGGATATGTAACACAAATGTTTGGTTTTTTATGTTTTTGCAAAGGTGTTACTAAGTAAAAAGCAGCCACTATGACCGCTTTTCTATGAACTTTTAAACTCAGAGCAGCTCTTTTAGAACTATAATTTGGGTTTCAACTTACTACTTTAAATAAATGCTTTACTTAAAATTACTGGTTGTTTCTAATATAATATGCTTTTGTGGGGCCCAAAACCTCTAGCGACACCCCTGTCAGCATCTACATGAAGTCAGCGGAAATAAACGGGGCAGCCTTGAAGCCCAGTCCGGAGGTCTTTCCGGAGGAGCGTCGCGGACGGGCCGAGGCGTTATGGAGAAAGGGAAATGCGACCGCCGGAGGAGCAACTTCTGTCTGGCCTGGGATGCGAACGCAGGCTGGGGGGGAACGTGGAGGGGTAGGAATGGGTGACAGGGGCATGGGCCAGATCCAAGAGGCAGGGGGCTAATTGAATTAGCCGCACAAAGGAGCGACGGGCGGCGCGTGGTGGTGCTAATGGAGTGGAGTGATGTCCTTTTAGCGCGGCTAATTGTTTGGAAAGAGCCAGCTCTTTGTTTGACACCCTCGTCCCCCCCCCCCCCGCCCGCCTACCCGCCCTCTCTGTCTTTGTCCGCTGGGGTCTCCACTGGTGTCCTGTGATCTTTGGGGTGGTGTTGGTGGGGGGGGGTGGGGACCTCCACAGACACGGGGACATGATGTCACCCCCAGCCGGCAGGATTAGCCGTGGTTCCACAAGAGGTACATTGTCAGACTCGGGCAGGGGTTCCGATGGGGGGGGTGAAGGAGGGGCAACCGATCAGTAACTCCAAGAAGCATCAGTACTAACACAGAGCCTGGCAAGGAATGCCCCCCTCTGCCCCCGAGGCCCTAACTACAAGCAAGTCTGGGGATTGACCCCACGGCGATTGGATTTTTTTGCCACAGCAGCTAATTCCAGATGTGGCAGACAGAGTTATTTGGGTTACTGCGGGAATTAAGGTCTTAGGAGATCTGAATGAGACCCCGATGCTATTGATGCAAAGTGCAGGCGCTAACAGGAGAATAAATGCCTTCTGTGACTAATGCGATCTACTTGGCGGATGACCCATCCCCAGGAGCTATTTCATGGTCGACTGCAGGCCATCACACTCGAGTGTGGAAGCCAGGGAAGAAAGTGCAAACATATTCTCACATCCTAAAAGGAAAATATTAAGCTGAGGCAAAATTAAATAAACTATATGACCATCACGGCCTATTTGGTGAGGTCATTATCCACATCAATAAAGTCAAGCGACTGTGCTAAACTTAAACCGGGTCAACGGGATATAAATTAATTCTAAAAAGATAACTTGTCAAATTTGAACCAGTAGTAGCTATCAAAAGAACTCATCAGAACTTCACAGCAGCTCTAAAAATATCAGGGTACCGAGAGCATATGCTGTGTACCACATGTTATCCGCAATGCTAACGATAGCTAGCTTTGCTAGCTTAGCAGACAGTAGCATCAGTTTGATCTGGTTATTGATGTTTGTTTTGCATAATCTGGCAGCACTTAGGACTTCAACAGGAAGCTGCTTTGTCAGGTCGCTAAATGAACCTTCAGCTTTGTGGGGGGGCTAGAAGACCTCAGTCTTGGGACTGGTGGTCCGCAGGTGATAAGGGGGGGGGGGGGGGGGGTCTGGCTGGGGAGCGTGCATCTGTGCTGCTGCTGAGCACTTCATCCCGGTATCCCTGAGTCGAGTCAGCTGCGGTAACGCTGCTTCGTTCACCAACATGTTTTTTACATCAATCCCATTCCCACACTATAGGGGAACATTTTCACAGAGCACTCCGAGGTTAACAAAAAAGCCCTGATCATCTTTGCCAAGAGAGAAGTTTATATTTTGTCAGAGAAGTATGACAGCCCAGAGTTATGTATGGTCTGTAACTGGGCAAAGAATTTGTTCCAAGAAATTTAGTTAAGGCCTCTCTCGAGTCCAAATTTATGAATGAATTTTAAAATAAGCCAGCGTTCCTGGATCTGGAGGCTAGGAGATGGGATTTGGAAGACCATTTGCCTTTACACACTTTTCTCACCATCCACAGTAAATTCACATAAATGGATATTGCTATTATGAATCATGTACTTTCACAGACTACTAAGAGATTTAGCATTTATGGTTTTTAAACGACTCTGGATTGCGTAGTTAACACAGGCATTTGTAGTCACACACCTAGTCTGATCAGTCTGGTAATCTTATGTCCAGTTTTTAATGCTGTTATAAACACGGACCGTTTCGAATTGTGACTTTCGAGATTCCAACGGCCGCCCTGGTCTCCCTGCTCGTTTATTGGCCAGCGCTGCTTTTGTGGGCGGGGCAGCGCCGGGCTGTGTTGTGGCAACGGAGCGTTTCCTGTGAAGCCCCTTACTGAGCGCGCTCCGAGCGGCGGTGGCAGCGGGCTGAAGTTTAATCGCTTAACAGGAGCTGTGGTTGTGCCGGGCGGAACGTCGCTGTAAACCACAGACGTTACGAGCAGCCGTCTCCTGGACAGTGCCAACCACTTAGGGAGCCCCCGTATCAGCCAGGAATGCTATTAGCGCTAATGGCTGCCCCCCAGGCACAGAAGGGCTCAGGCTCTCCTTTTAAGAGTAGATACAAGGAGCTCATTAAGAGTAAAACAAAGAGGAGCAGTGAGAGAGAGTCAGGGGGAGGGAGTGAAGTGTGAGCCCCCCCACAGACGCCCACTCTTCCCCGCCCCTTCTCTTGACAGCCCAATGCAAAGACCCGGCCGCTCAGCTGCACTAGAGCTCAGAGGATCCTCGCGGACTGTGACGTCTATCTCGTGTAACGCTACCTGGGTCAGCTAATGGACGTCTCAGGGATACTTCAGTGGGAAAAGAAAAATCCATACGTGATCAATGCAACTGGATCCGCTTGGCCAGCGAGGCGTTCTGTATTATTCAGCGCCGTATTGACTGCCCTGCCCACGGGGATGAACCCGCTGGCAGGCCCGTTTACTGTAAGTTCGGAAACAGCGGTCGAATAGCCGCAGCCAACCCAAAACAAGCGTTTTTGTTTCGAACGGCAGTGAAGATCCCGAGGTGTGCGGCTGCTTTCTGGCAGGCGAACTAGCCGGCATGTGATCAGAACAATCTGTTGCTATGACAGTTAATTTGCTTAGGGCCTGCATTGTCTGTAGGTGGCCAGTCAGAGTGCCTGTCTCCCCCACTCCTATCCAACCCCTCCCCACACACACACTGCTCTGGTAATGTTTGCCAATTTACAATGGCAGAACCTGCTCCTTGTGTTGGGCCAATCGGCCCGATTCGATTACCAGAGCAGCATGCTGCATATGCCTAATTCGATTCACCTTATAAAAATGAATGCATGAATGAATAAATTAATAAATAAAACAGGACCAAGATTTTTTTTAAAAACTGACTTTTGTTACTGAGCCTGATGACTACTCATCGATTCAATCTAGCGACGATATATGAACAGCCTGATTGTTAGCCATCCCTTGTTGTGGCATTACCCCGTTCCAGCCTGGCTCTCTCAACTTCAGAATCCAGCCCCACCCCAACCCCTAGCCAGCACCTTCCCACCTCAGTACAACATGAACAGGAAATGCACGGAGGTGTTTATGAGAATGGGGTACAGGTTATGAGGAACCAGGCGCCTAGGGTAGATTGCTAGGGGGTCAAATGAATCTTCTGTCTCATTTCTGTCTGACCTCCCTCCTAAGTGACTCCCCCTAGTCGGGACGATGTGTATTATCTTCTACTCAGACAGAGAAAAATGGATAATATGGGATAGACCAGTAAGCCATGACTAACATAAACGAACAAAATAAATTTGTGTGCGGTATGGTCTTCAGGTAAAACGTTTCTGGGATGCACATGACGTCAAATTAAGCCATTTATTTCATCATCATACGTTGCCCACAGCTTCGGGTTTCAAAATGATTGCCCAAGTTTTACGCAAAAAAAAAAAAAAAAACCTCAATACCAGCTGAACTTTTAACAACAAATACAAATAGTACGAGAAGTTCTCAGAAACAATGACCCCATTCCTCATTTTATTTGACGTAGTGAACCTGGAACACGGCAAATGAACGTAGAAGTCCGTCTAACGCCGCCCATTTACGACGACATAGATGTAGAGAGACGGGACCAGCCTCTTTACTGAGACAGACAGAAACGCCCTGGCAGAAGCAGAGGAAGGAAGGGAATGAGTGAGTGTGTAAGTAAAAAAGAGAGAGGGAAAGAGAAAGAGAGAGAGCGCGATAGAGGGAGACCGAAAGAGTGGGCTGCAGCAAGAAATTACAGCTATCCAGGGGAGCAAAAAAGACACTGAGGGGGGAGGAAACGGGACAAGAGTGCAACAGCAAGAGCATAAAAAAATAAATTATTTCTGGATCGCAAGAGAAGACGACATATTTTATTTTTAAAAAATTATATCAGGACTCCTGTAAAGGAAAGAGGACATTTTAAGCATACAGTATGACGGCAGCTGTCGATATGAAACCGACATTAACTATTATAAAGTCTGAAAAAGTTGATGGTAAGTACTACGCATGGCATGAGTAATAAGGAGATTAAAACGCGTTAACATGACTCTCGTTTCTCTCGTTTCGCTTACATGCGAATCCTAAAGGGGACTAAGCGGCTTTTTCGGATTTGCAAAGACATCGCAGTGTTTTTATTTCGGCCGTGGCGTTTTTAGTGTTTGTTCGTGGGAAATGCACGGCATTTGTACTGTGTTTGACTCGGACCCGGTACCGATCCACTGCTGTCCCGAGCCGCGCGTCCCATCCGGCGTGAAACTTCCCCGGAGCGACGGACGGGAATAAGCGGCCCGGGCGTCGCTATGGACGGTTTGCTGTTTTTACTGTGTACATTTGTAACAAAGTGAAAAAATGCACAGACGTCAGCATATTTATAATCCTGCAAATATGCCGGATTGCACTCTTGCACGGATTTTATTATGTGCTGTATTGGTTTATTTCAAATAATGTAATTGCTTTCATTGTAATTTGAAAATATTTGTGTTCTTTTTTCCTTTTTCCTCGATTCCAGAATGAACTGTATAAAACGCTGTATTTATTTGCTCGTCAAGCATAAATGCCGACTTTGACATGAGTTTGCCGAAGTCAGGTAACTTCTGACGCGCAGCTGTGGCTATAAGAGCGGCTCAGCCCCGCTTATCGGACAGATGTGTAAGACAAGCTCTCCTTTTCAACGGTGCTGAAAGAAAACAATGTGGATTGTCTCGCCATAGTGGTCTTCTAGTGCATGCACTTGGCAGCCAGGGAGGAAGAGTGCATCTGATTGCACTAGGCAGGCTGCCGCTGACGGCCGTTTAACCATAGGTTGGCCCTTAGGGCGTAATTGGTTGTGTCTTCCAACAGTGGGTTGAGATGTGGAGTATTTCGACCTCAGCTCAGGTGGGCCGCAGTGTAAATGTGATCGATACCTTTATGAAGGGAATGTGTGATTTCGAATATGAGACGAGTGGGGGGCGGTTTGGCTGGCCGGCCCTCCCTTTCTACAGACAGGAGTAATAACAAAGTGTGTGTATGGGGGGGGCAGTTTCATCAGTATTCTGTCTTGCCATTTATAAGGTTTGGGCTGGTATCTCTATGGGTAACCAGGGTCTAAACGGGCCGATGAGTGTGCAACTTTGGGTCCAAGTTCCTCCCCACCCACTCAAGTGCGGGCAGGAGGGGGCAGCGGTTAGCGACTGGCCCTGTTCGGCTAGCGTAAGCGTGACCAATGCTGCCTCAGGTCAGTGGGCTAAGATGGGTTTGCCCACAGTCAAATCCTTATTTATTTACTTATTGTAACCCTTTCAGTTCTAGACAGTTTTGCCTTGGGTGGGGGGTCAGCGACAATGACAGGAAGGGGAGTGGGCAAGAAGTGGAGGAAAGCGTGTAGCTAACATCGTAAAACCATGTAGGGGATGACACGGACGATGGCGTCCAGCGTGCGGCCAGTTTGTCTGGCTGTATGCTCAGGATAGCTAGGGAAGTATGCGGTTGAGATGAGTGAGCACACACACACACACACACACACACGTGCGAATGTGCTGGTGCCCATACTGTGGTGGGGTTAGCTAAAAATCCCATCTTTGCACAGTCATCCCTGGAACGCGTCCCCCTCTCTGTTTCAGCACGGTCCTGTTGCGCGGTCCAGTGTGTAATATGGGCTAATACGTGTGATATCTGCGGTTTCTTCAGTTATGGTCAAGCTTAGACTTGTGGTATATGTATAGGGAAGCACGAACGCCACGTTGGTGCACATGTGCGTTTCTTTAAATAATTATGTCTCTAATGAAGAATGCCTTTCAGTCAGAGGTTCCTGAGCATCTTCTGCTAGGTCCCTTTCATCTTTGCAAGGTGTCAGTACAAATGCAAAACTAGCAGAGCATTTAATACCCGTGTCATGCACACGCAGGGGAACTGGTGCAAGGGCTGTCTGGTAGGGCCTGATTTCTAGTACTTGACATGCAGTTCCTGAGCAGACATGCACATTAACTCTCACGCAGTAGTATGGAAACGCAGGTGCATGCGTGCGTGACATAATGCCGACATTCTCTCGAGCGATCTAGGCCCACCCACTTCTGCAGCTCAAATTCATGTCTCGTCAGGGTTCCAGTGGTCTGTTTTATAGTATTCTTCATGAGCTCCAGAAGGGATGTAGATGATAGAGGGTGGGGCGGGGGCGGGGGGAGTGGGTTAGCTGGAAAGTTCCCAGAGTGTGTTAAAAAAAAAAAGCATGGTAGTAGTGTGAAGTCAAAAGACAAAGTACCTTTATTGGCATTTTCAGCTGTAGTGTGCATGGATAATGCACTGATATGCAATTTCGATCTCGGTCATAGTGCAGAGAGTGCTGTTAAACAGAATGGAATATAAATACGTAAGGTTTCTAAACATGGCATACTGAGGCATGGACAGAAAAAAAACAATTTAAAAAACACAGTAGTGTTACAGGAGATTGGAATGTTCCAGAATTTTCCCGGCAGGAAAAAAAAAATGAAGATTTAAATTTCAGATTCATAGTTTAACGTCAGGTGACCTGGATTGAGAACTGTCCAATAGATCAGTCTGAAATTACAGAAGCATTTCAGAGGTTAATGTCTTAGCGCGCCGGCGCACGTTAAAACCACAGCAGATACTCCGTTTTCAGAAGGCGGAGTGAGACAAGGCGTTTCTAACCTTTGCCGTGTCTCTTTAGTCTTTGAAGGCCAGTTGTTTCGAGTTTAGCTAGGCTGGGTCGTACAGCTGCAGCACTTGCAAACTGACAGTGACAGTCCTGGATGCATGGCTTGCAGTGATCAGCTCATGCTCAGTGCAGATGTAAATCTGAAAGTAAAGGCGGGTATATGTCCCAGAAAACAAGAGACTTGTGTGAAATACCTGATACCAGAGTTTAAAAACATATATAAAACTAAGTAGAATGGTGTTTGTCTTTTTAAATATATATATGTCAGCTTTTTGGGACAGATAGCAGAAATGAGATTGGTGACCATGCAAAGTAATCAAGTGAGGCGGACCTTCCAGCACCTTCCAGCAGTGTCCAACATAACAGTGGACATAGGAAGCTGAGAGCGATGACACCTGGTCATGCGTCGTACACTCAGGTCCCACGTCAGTGGTGGAGAACCTCCGTGTTTGGTTAGTGGAGGACTCTTCAGGGACTGACAGGGTTCAGCGACCATAAGGAATCTTTTGCGGGGTGGGGGGGGAGTACATGGGGGAGGGGCAAAGGTAACCGACTAAAGCACCAGAACAGAACTGGCAAACCGTGGACCCAGTTTGGTGGAAGCCCGGCTGGGCCGGGTGTAGGGTTTCGGGTCGAGCGTGCCGTTTGGAGTGTGCTGCTTCTGTCACTCCCAGGGAGAAAAAAGTGCGGCTTTCGTTTGATTCTCGTTTGATTTCACATGGATACGTGCAGCTGAGTAAACAACACTGGACCTTTCTGGTTTCTCAGATGTGGCCTGCAGCCCCCCCCCCCCCCCCCCAAGGGGAAGGAAAAAAATAGGTTGTAGCCTGAGTAGTTTTTAGTATCGAGAGTTTCAGAGGTAATGCAGTTGAACCATGCAGTGAGTTTTATTGATTTTTTTTTTCTCCTAAGATCAGCACCTTCTACACTGCTTTCTCCTGACTGTCCTGTTGGAGGCCTCACTGTGAACACAGGGTGCCCCCTCATGGCACTTTAAAGTCCTGAATATTACACACTGCTCGGGAGAGGTTTGGGGGGCGGTGACTAGTTTGCCCCCCTGGATACCTGAGGGGGGGCGGGGCTTGTGTATGTGTGCTGCTGCCTGGTGACCCAGCTGTGGACATTCAAGGCTGTATTCCCATTTGGCATGTCTGCTCGGTGACTGTTCAGTTTTATAGCGCCTTTTAAAGGTTAGTCATAAAAGGAAATGTTACCTTCAGCTATATCCGTGTGTGGGGAAAACGGAGGCGGCGTGTGAGCTCGCGTCTGGGAGCGAGGGCACGATTCGGGGGCCCCGAGCGCGGCGCGGCCTTCCTGCTCTCACGCCGGAAGCGATAAGCTTGTACGTGTCTCGAGGGCCTGGCTGCGTTTCCCAAAATCGCCTTCCTGGATGCGGAGACGGCCCCCAGAAGCCTCTTAAAAAACACAGAAACAACAACAGAAATAGCATGCCGCTCGCCGGAGAATAGCAGACGGGGAAGGTTTTAAATTTAACTGCTTCCCCAGCCCCCACCCCGTCCCTCCACCCTGTGGTCCACATCAGCCTGTCTCACATCACCTCAGCCCTTAAAGTGGCATCTGATGTGCCTCCTCTGGGCCGTCCGGTGTGGCTAATTACTGAGTCACGGCTCCTGTGGCATGCAATGCGCTGGTGAGTTACGTCCTGTAGCTGGCATCACGCCCGCCCCCCACTGCCACCCGTCCACTGTCCCCCCACCCTCTGCAAACACGCCCCGCCTTCACCCCTCTGCACCACCTGGGTCTGATTTTTTTTTCTCAGAAAATGGCAGCTCCGTGCCTGGGCTGATTCCCTCCTCCTAACGGGCCAGTCGAGCGTTTCTTTCCGGGTCTCCGTCAACGTTCGGGATTCGTTGACCTCCGGGAAACCCCTGTACTGACTCCGTGCCACCCCGCTCTCCTCCCATTCCCCGGAACGCCTGTTTTCATAATCAGCGACTGTGCTGGTTTTGCGATTAGGATGACGATCTTGAAATGGCCCCAAGAACAGCAGTCACTGACTCGACAATCCGTACCCCTTCACCCCCCACGCCTTGCACATCTACCCTACCCGCTGAATGATTGTAAACACTTCGGGACCTGTTCTCTCATTCGCGGATCACAGGTGGTCCCTTTTGCCCCAGTGCATTTTGGGTACAGGATGAGGGAGGAGGCGATGGTGTCTCCCCACCCGCCCGGTAGACCCTCGTGACGGAAAGCTGGGCGCCGGTGACGCACATTTAAATGGGACGCACATGTTGCTCAAAAGGGGGGGGTCGTGTTGGGGAATGCATACAGCTGCAGTCGTCACCCCACTCCCAGCTCCTTTTCCACATCAGCAGATTTTTAACAGGATCCACTCCTAGCTCACGGGTGAGATTCTCCTCCCTGACGACGAAGGGGGGGGTCCAGAGGGGGCCAGGGAGATGCGCTGCTGGCCACATGACTGTGACATCATTTACGATGTCCGGCAGAAAGAAGAGTAATTCTTTCGTTTTCTCATAAACGACGACGTTGCCGGTTCCTCCGGCTGGAAATGTTTACATGCTAAAATAAAGGGATAAAAGCTCTGACACGTAAAACTTGCTCACAGCCGCTTGGGCGTCAGTGTTTAGCCGCGTGAGTTTGATGAGGTACATTTTTATGCGTCGTCCGGAAAGTATGAGATGGTCTCATGGGCTGAATGATGCTTTGCTCTGCTGTGTCACAAACAGGACCCCCCAGGGGACAATGGGGGTAGATGTGTCTTCAAAAATATAAAACTCCCACCCCTCATAGGAATGCATGGTACGCGACTCTAAAACTGTGTTTTTTTTGGGGTTGTGGTGATGTATTCATTGGTCATCTCTCGCTTAGTTGTGGCTGTACCCCCCCCCCCCCCAAGTCAGGGAAGACCTTTGTCTGTGGGATAGGCGGAGTCTTTAGTCTACGTGACCAGGAAGGCCGGATACCCTGTTCTGTCCGCTGTATTTGGCCTTGCATTCAGGAAACTGTGTGTTGCAATGGTGCTTAGGGCTGGCTCAGCAGTGGGGGGGGGGTGACTTTTGTGGGACAGCATAAACAGTTTGTCCAATTCACCATGTGTTTACCTCAACACCTAAACACTGCCGTTAGTTTCTTAAACTAAGATTCTTTTTTTGTCCGCTAGGCTTATCATGGTGACTGTTTACGGCGACTGCACGGACGCTAGAGTTAACGGTCGATTACAGACTGGCTTGAACTGGTACACATACCTGCCTGGCGTAGACTGACCTGACGGATTGTTACAGCGACTGCTTATCGAAGCGATTTTTGGTATAGTCTGCTTACATCATGATCAATTTCTTTATTTGTCTGATGAGGTGATGCAGTCCGCCATCTTGGGGGGACAACTGGGGAAGTTGTTCCTGGCCCAGGGTGGGATCCAGATCTAACTGAAGTAATGATATCATGGCACCGTGGGCTTGGAGGCACGATTTTTGACGTTATTCTGGAAATGCTCTCCTTGTATGTAATTCATGGTCCACAGAGGATGTACAGTCCACACACTGCTGGAACTCTCTTGCCTTGTCTTGTCTTGAGCACGAACCTGGTTCTCTGCATGTTCCCCTATTTGTCACCATGGGGATTGTCCATGTCCTGCCTCTCTGCTCTCTCTCATCCATGACCTTCTTAGGGTGATGGTATGTCTTGGTGGCCAATGGCTTGTGGGTCACAAGCGTCATCGCGGAGGCAGGTGCCGGTCTGCAAAGAACCTGTGCTGCTTTTCCAAGAAAATGCAGCTGCCTTGACGCATCAACTGACGTCATCTTCGGGAAAAGGGACGCACTTTCCCCTTGGAAGGGAAGGGAATTTTCATGGACCCCCTGAGGGGACTGAGTAAGCAACAGCTTGCGGCTAATGGCTAACGGCTAATGGCTAATGTCTTCATCTTCCCTCTGTTAACGTGCGAAGAGACGATCCGATGCGCCTACACTGCCTAGAATCACCCAGACTTCGTGGATATGGCAGATAGAGGTGCTTCCGGCTTGTGCCTGTTCCGGTTCCACCATCCTAGCCCAGTCATAATGCTGCAGGCGTTGAACAGCGGCCTTGTAGAGAGGAGCAGACCATCCAGCAGACAGTGGTGAAGGCTAAGAATAGGGCAGTGTTTCAGGGCGGGATAGCCCTGACTTTAACTGTATGTGACCTCAGAAGATGGCCTGGCCTTTCTGGGCATTGGCACTACGACGGGGGGGGGGGAGTTGATCATAAGAAGCAAGGCCTTCTACTATTCCTGTCCAGGACTCTATATTGAGATGGAAATCCAAACAGCCAGAGAACAAGCGGCCCTCTCACAGCTGGCTCCCACCCCCCCACGCTACCCGGGGCTGAATGGACTCGCTTGACGTTGGTGGGGTTTATTGCGGCGCGTTCCCAGACTGGTAAAGATAAGGATCGCTATCAAAGGGCCCCACTGATAGCGACGTTACGTCCGGATGGGGGTGGTGGCGGTGCTGGAGGTTTTATGGGGGGTGGGGTTGGGGAGTGATTGAGCAGGGAGCCCTGCTCTGAGACCCCAGCAGGGAAAGTCCACATAATTCAAGACAGATTTGGTGGAGAGGTTGACCTGGGTCGGGACCCTTTGGACACGAAAACGGCCAGCGATTTAACCTCTTGCTCGTGCGTTAACTGGTGAGGAGCAGAGTGTCTCTTGCACGTTTCTTTTACGAGAAGCGTCAGAAGTGGCACCCACTGCCCATAGGAGTCACACGCTGGGAGGCAAAAACAACAAAGGCTCTACAGACGCCATCCTGACGCAAAGCTGAGTGCTGCTGCCCCAGGGAAAGCGCCCTATGCTGTTGACATTCACACATGCGTATGACATGCAACTATGTATGGTGTGTGTTTATTTTTTTTCCCCGCATCTTGTTTCTGAGTTGCTTGCCATTGCATCATCTGGTCGCCGGGTTGAGAATGAGCATGGTCAAATGAGATGTTTCCGCTCTGATGTCAGCGAAGGAGATTTCTGAAGAATTCCCATTCATCGCTGCCTTGTGATCAGTTCATATTACCACTCCGCCGGTCACCCAGGTCACCCGCCCCCCTGCCAGCCCCCAACCCTCACTGGAGACACAGCCAGACTGCGGAATCACGATTTCACACCCCGGCTGAGACGCATGGCCTTTGTCGCCGCTAATTTGGTTCATGTGTTCACCCTCCCCCCCCCCCCCCCCCCCCCCCACAAGCAAGCAGACTCCTCGGGCACGCCAGGGAGTCTGCTCTGTGGGGTGATGGTCTAGAATGGGACGTGTTCCGGGTTTGTGTGGGACTAGAATGGCAGGCAGGATAGCAGAATGTGGTAAATATCTCCCGCTGTCACGGTAAACGGATGCGGGGCAGGAGGGTTGCGACCTGGGGGCGTTTTTTGTGAAACTTGACCTAAAAGAAACAGCCACCGGTAGCTTCTACTGGTGCTTCAAGTCATAGGTTGCATAGGTGGCTCTCAAAGGGTGGGCCAGCTGGGGATGTGTGGTATCTTCTTTGCTTGTGAAGAATAGGCAGTAGGGGTTTGGTATTTACTGCCTGGTCTGGCCTGGTGCCGTCCCAGTTAGGCCCTGGTTGTGTGCAGGCTGCCAGAAGCACGTGATGCAAGGATACAAGAGAGGAGTGAGTGGCTAGACCCAGCGGCGGGAGTGAGAAGTATGTCTCTGTCTCCTCGGCTCTCAAGGGGGGGTAAATAGGAGCCAACGCAATTGATCTAGTCTGGTCTACTTCTCTGTCTCGCTCCCTATGCCGATCCTCAGAATGGACAAGACTTATAATGAAGGAGGGACATGAATGAAGACAAGAGGGCCAAATATTCTGTCTGATCTCCCCCCCACCCCTTTGCCCCGGGGATGGTGTGAGTCATTGAAAGCTCATCTTTACTCTGTCTTACAACATCAAATTCGCCTGCTAATGGACTTTCATTCTGAGAAAAAAGAAAAAAAAAACAAAAATCAGGTTAGAAGTCTGGTTCACAGAAGCCCATTGCTGCGCGAGATACAGGGCGTCCCTAATAAAGCTGTACAGACCAGGCATTTATTCAATGCCCATTTCACAAGTGGTTCCCAAACTTCTCCTCAACGTCTTTTAGCCTTTCTGAGTATTTGTTCTCGTTCAACAAAGAAACATCTGAGTTCCCTTCCACCACCAGACCGTCTAGGTTAGGCTAGTTTACTGATTTTTGAATCAGGTCTAATGAAAGACGGCAAATCTATAGAAGTGCTTAAGAAGAAACTACATTGCATAATATCTGCCAGGTGACAACATAATTAGCACAACAATGTTAGAAATGCTATTCTTGCTGTTAAATTTTAATATTTATTTTTGCACGTTGGCTGATGATAGGCTAACCAAAGAGCAGATGGGGAGGGGGGCTTGGAAACAAAATACATAGCATCAGCTCCAGCCCACGCTGTCAGCTCGGGTTTGCGTGGGAGAGCGGGAGGCTGCAGCTGGGGGGGTGGGGTGGGGGGGGGGGCAGCACACTGCTGGGGAGTGGGTTTTGAAAGCACAGACACACTCGATCCATTTCACAGATGAGCCGAGCCATAGATGTCCTCACTCTTCGCAGCTGGTTCCGTCTTATTCGGGGGGAGGGGACCCGGGTTTCTGTCTCTCCAGCTGAACCTGTCGACGTACCCCAGGCCACTCTCTAATTCCTTATGAGATATATATGTTTTGTTTGATCTCAAAAGCACATATGTGCAATCTTTTAGCTTATGTTAAGTTCAGTTACATTTCATGTATTCATTTCTGGCTAGGAAGCAATTTCATTTACAGATTTCTGGCTTAATAAAAACAGGGGGGTATTCTCCCAGCATCCTCGCTTTTGAGAGTGGAAGGCGGCCCCAGATTCGTTTTTCAGCGTAAGGAGTCGGACAAAAGATATGCTTGAGATGTTAATGTGAAAATGGGTCCCTTTGTATCGCGGAGATGCTCGACGCAAAACCAATAAAACGAGAGCCCTAATGCGCAATTAAGACTTTCTAAATGGAACGAGGGGAACATCTCGGGATAATCAAATCACGCTGCTGAGCATTTTCAGGCCCATCCATTTGCGTCGCCTGCATAATGCGGCGTGCCGATGTCCAGGGTCTGAGTCAATGAACTCCGCCATTGGGGTTGGGTTACAGCAGGAGGGTAAACGTGACACAGCTGTTGGTGTTTCAAGACAGGGTGCTGGTGAAAATGTATACAAACTATAAGATCCTTGGCAGTCTCCACAGCCTCTCCGAGGTGCCCCTCTTTCCGCCAATGAGGGAGGGGTTTCCCACCTGCTGCGTTCCTGGGCTTTTCACGGCGGATCTCTAAGCGCTTTTTCCTTCCGCGCCGGCTTCCTGGAGTTGCTCCGGTTACTCAAAGCCTCCCATGATAGCCGTCTCCTGGCCTTCTTAGAGGTAGCATTAGCATCCTTCTGAAGTGAAAGTGGATACGGCCCCACTGCTGCTCCCAGCCGGAGGAGCGGAGCATGAGTCCATCAATGAGGCTCGGAGGCTTCGCTTCATTCAGTCGAGGAAGCCGATGATCTCTGTCTCTGTCTCTGCCTTTTTTTGCGGTCTGAAATGGGTATTTCAGCTCTTGGTCAATCCATTGTAATGCCCCCCCCTCTCCACCCTGGGGGCTTCTTTGCCATGCACCCCATACATGCTCATCGGTTTCCATGTAGACCAGCAAAGCTAATTGAATCTACGGAAACCACCAGGCCCTGTTTAACCCATCAAAGGGGCCTCTGTCTTCCACTGGGTGCCCAGTGTCTTAATGGGAGAGAACAGTGGACTGTGTGTCACAAAGGCCGAAGCTTGGCATCACTGGAGGTGACATCATTGCCATGCACCCCCTCCCCTCCGAGACCCCTGACCCCAGCCGTTTCACCCTTGTAGTGCTTGGGCTACAGTGTCCCCTCTGTCTGTGGGGGGGGGGGGGGGAACATCGTAACCAGGGTGGTAGGGCCACTGCAGTTCACCGATAAGTATCTGCCCTTCCCCTCCCCCAGTTCTGACCCATACATGATGTGTCTTCAGCCAGCACTGGTCTTTGAGGTTAGGGTTTTACCGGGTCAGATGTCAGACTACCCTGCATGCTCATGCTGGCCTGACAACATGTACTGTCAAGCCCAAAGCAAATAAGCAAGGCCAACCCGTCTCTGGACACATCGGCGTCTTCAAGGGGGATTTTTTTTTGCGTTTGCAACTGTAAAGAATTCCGATTTACTCGAGAGACTGTAACTATGAAGCTGCTTCCAGGTTATGATGATTTCTTCAAATGTGGAAGTGCATACTGTTTGACAGGAGAATCTTTCCCTTGTCGGACAGATCTTGAGTGCGGCGATGTTCCTCTGCTCACCCCAGGGAGCAAGGAGATGATGTCCCAGGCTTTGAAAGCGACCTTCAGCGGCTTCACCAAGGAGCAGCAGCGTCTTGGAATACCCAAAGGTGCGAAAAGCCGGGGCGACCTCGAGTGCTGTCACACTGTTATCCCTGCTGCCGTCCATTACGACGTGTCCATAATGCTTGCTGAGAATTTCCTGTGTAAACTAACCTGGTCGGTGTCTCAGTCGGTTGGAGGTGCTTGCCTGAAACAGAGAGCCATCCTCGGTGCCACTGTTAAATATGAAGCTAATTAAAGTGACGATGAAGTAAATTAAAGGCACTCCTGGAATTTGGATGCTTGTTCATTTTTAAGGAATCTTTAAAATGCCCTTATTTTTTAAGGGGATTGTTGTGTTGAGGTGGGAAATGATTTAGGAGTATCAGGCTGTGCAACTAATTTTTATTTAACTTTTCACTAACATACAGTACTGTGAAAAAGGCGATAAAAGAAAATGTTCATATTTATTTGAGAAATATATGCACATTAAGATTAACACAATAAAAAAAACAAGATTTTCTTCTGTTCTCTGAAAGTTACTGATACGTGGTAAGATGGACAAACACCACTTTGCTTCCCAAACCTCTCCTCAGTCATTCCTTGTATTTGTTAAAATTCTCCACCAGCTCAATTAATGAATTGCCTTAATTAGTCAAATAACTCAATGAGGTATTAATTAGCCAATTGAAATTGCTAAGCTGACACACTTTAACAGACTTTAACAGACAATTTTACACCAACATATAGATCATTTAAAGATTATTTTCTTTGACTTCTTAAGATTTTTGCACAGTACTGTATATGCATAAAATAGAAAAAATATTAGCAGCTAGCAGGACTTGCATAGATCATACATATACTTGTTTAGGGTCCAGTGTTATGGTTGCTCCTCCTTCCAGCTCCCCTACATTCATGAATGCAGATGTGCATCAACACTAACAGCAATAGTCAGGCAGCCGCCCTGCAGTCTTGTAATCTTTTCCAAAATGGCTTCATTAACATGCAAAATATCACACCTCTGCTGCTCCCACGTTCATCCATCTCCTGCCTCACTCAGACCCCTGGCAGTGGACGGAGAACAACGTACGCGAGTGGCTAATGTGGATCATGAATGAATTCAGCCTAAAGAACGTGGACTTCCACAAGTTCTGCATGAGCGGCGCCAGCCTTTGTGCGCTGGGAAAGGAGCGCTTCCTGGACCTGGCTCCGGATTTCGTCGGGGACATCCTTTGGGAGCATTTAGAGATGCTTCAAAAAGGTACGGCGCCCATCGCCACTCCGTGGTTCTCGCCGCAGGATCACTACCGCCGTCGGCTTGAGGCCAAGGTCTTTTTTTGCAGGCCAGCTTTTGTGAGATCGACCCGTTTCTGCTTACTTCTTATTGCCAGATTCAGCGCAGTCATTTTGTCAGTAATCAAAGATTCATAGAGAACAGAAAACGACTGGTTGCTTAACAGTGAACATTTTTGTCTTGATGTAGATGTGAAGCATTTTCCCATCAACAGCCTAACCTCCTTCCAGGAATCTCGCTATACCTCAGATTACTTTGTCAGTAAGTATGAATTTCAGCTACACACTATTGTATCTGTGTTTCTGGGACACTATTCTCCAGTATTGATGAGTATTAATAAATGAGGCCCTGTTAGATCTTGCTATACTTGCCTAGTTCTTCAAGAGCTCATTTGACTCATTGTCTTCCATGAAAATTACTGTGAGTAAGATCAGTGGCACCCTTCCTGGTCCCCCCGCCCCACTCTTTCCTTCAAGATTATGGCAGTGAGCACCCACAGTGCGTTCCCCCCTCAGAATACTCGGAGCCTGGATTCATCACAGAGTCATACCAGACGCTGCACTCCATCAGTTCCGAGGACCTGCTGACGCTCAAGTATGAAAGCGAGTACCCCAGTGTCATCCTGCGGGACGCCCCACTCAGCCAGCAGCCAGGGGATTACGTGTCCATCAAGCAGGAAGTCATCTCCCCGGACAACATGTGCGTGGGCCGTCTCAGTAGAGGTAAGTCCCGCCCACTTCCACCAACCCCCCAATCACTATCTGTGCCCTAGGCTCCGTATAGATGTGAGTCTGAATGCTGAGGCTGCAAAATTAACAGAGAACTGAAGTTTGTGTCAGCAGGACTTGATCTCTACTTGGTGTTATGAGTTTCCGTGGGTTTAAAAAAAAACAAAAAGTACATCCAACCGACCAATGAGGAGAGGGAACTTGGGCACAATGAGGTGAACAGTGTTGACCACAAGATGTTTTCCATACATCAGCCAAGTCCACAGCTGACTGTTTCCCCTTGCCCACAAGATTACGTGTACTTTCATTTTGCCATAAACTAAACAGAAGTGGGGCCTTTTATAAGAATTTAGGCTCAGATGCTGCTACAGTCAGCTACAAGGCAAAAACCGTGTCGCCAGCAGACTTTTCTGCAGCGGCAGAGGCCCCGTGAGATCACACACGTCCCGCTCGACAGGGGCCACGCCTGCTTCTTTGGCAAGCCACATTGGGGAAGCACTGCAAGCCATAAGAGAGAGAGATGCTCTTTGGTTTGGTTGCGGCTGGGGTAAAACCACTTCGGCCGTTTGACTGTGCGGGGAAAACTGAATTGTTTGTGTCAAAGTGAGAAGCTCGCTAAGCCACACTCTGGCTCCGGCCTTTATGTAAAGTGGCAGAGGCGCAGTAACCTTTAAGCGCCTTCACCAAGTCTGCCTGGTGTGCAGCTTTCAAGTTCTCAGGAAACGTGGAGGGCGTCAAGACGGCTGGGGCAGCGTGGTCCAGTTTTCTGCTCTTTTCTTACACTCAGTTAATTTCTTCCTACGGATAACAAAACAAAACAAAAATAATAATTCCAAAAGCCTTGTTTTTTCTACGTGTCCCATCCCACGGATAAGCGTTGAGTTACTCTAATCTAAAAAGGCAGTGCGGAAATAAAGATAACTGGACTGTTCACTGCGAATCTCGCCCAGTGCTTATTTGTAATGAATGATGGAAATGACTGTGGCATCGTCAGACTAGCATGTTTATTCACTTTTGCCATGCCGTTGTTTTAATGCTTTAAATAGAACTTGGTAGAAAATGCAGCTTTTTATCTTTGATTGGCCCAATGGAAGTGATATGTCCCGTAGTCTTTCCAATCCGAACCGACAAAGTCTTTGCATGACAATTGCTGGTTTGGGACACCGTGCTGGGTGGCTTGTTCACTCCCTCTCTGTGAAAAATTACCTCCAGCTTGGTCCCTGTTCCACTGCGACTGCAAAGTTTGGAAAAAAAAAGAAAACACAAAGCAGCTCAGTGATTTGAGTTAAAAGATTTCTATGTGTGTTCAAGAAATGAAATAAAGTACAGGAAATATGCAAGTTTACAGTACATTTATGCTGTGGGTGAAGAATAGCATGCATTTGCTCTTTTCTGGATTTTGATTTAAATGAATTTCATCGATGACTTATTGCAAGAATGACGCCATTGTTTAATATTAAGCAATATTCATAATGGTATTAAAATATTGATCACAAGCACCAGTAGGGCTGTGAGGTGAATAAGTGCTGTTCGTGGAGTTCCGCCATTTTTTACTCCACCATTTCAGGTTGTCGGCGGCTTGGGTTGATGGATACCTCTCATGAATGGCTTTGTGACCCCCCCCCCCCCCAGGGAAACTTGGTGGCCAGGACTCCTTCGAGAGCATGGACAGCCTGGAGAGTTGTGACCGGCTCACACAGTCCTGGAGTAGCCAGTCGTCTTTTGGCAGCCTGCAGCGTGTGCCCTCGTACGACAGTTTCGAGGTGGTGGACGAATACCCCGCGGCGCTACACAAGCCCAAGGGGACCTTCAAGGACTACGTGAGGGAGCGGTCCGACCTCAACAAAGACAAGCCTGTTATCCCTGCTGCCGCCCTTGCTGGTTACACAGGTGCGACCTGCCCCTTACTCATGTTTCATTCAAGCTTCTTTACTACAAAATCTTCTCTTACCTAAAAAATAACTTTTCCTATTAATGAGTTCCCGGCCAAAAACTTCACAGACAACATAGCGATGTGGTTTAAGTTCTACAGAATGCTAAGGAGTCCCTCCTTTAAAGAGTCACATTATTAAATGATACAGTTAATGTGCTAATATGTATTTCTTGGGCTATAGAGGATCAACACGACAGAAATCATCTGTATTGACTGTTCTCCTCTTGTTCACTATGGACCAGTTGTGACTAGACTGCGATACTGCGGGGCCTCGGTTCAGGAGTTACGCTCGTGCTGCGATTGTGCAGCATGAGTATGGCAGGGATTGTGTTAAGATGCAGGTTTCTGGAGAAGCAGCACATACCCAGCCAGTGGTCACATTTGATAACACGTACATGATGCTGTTACTTTAGACATCTGCCGCATCAGATTATCTTTTTAAAAGAAAAGAAAGCTAGATTAATCAATCTAGATTGTCAAAGCCAGGTACATTACAGGAAACAAACAAAACTTTGCCGTGTCTTGTCCTCACTCTGCTTCACCCTGAAGAGCTTTCGAATGCTGGTTTTATCTCCCCCACATCTCGACCTATTTTTCAAGTTGTCTTGGCAACTCTGCAGCAGCCCTAAATGATACCTGCCTGTACATTTTGCACTCGAGGGTAAATTTATCTCAGAGGACCTCTTTCAACCTGCATAGTAGATTGTAGCAAAAAGGAGAGGGACTCGATTACTATCTAAAAACTCCCAACCATTTGCTCGTCAGCTTGACAGAGAGATTTTACATGTTTTCCTTGTTGGTTTCTACATGAAGGCCTTATTATGCTCTGCATTGCCCAGCAACGTGAAGACGTTTTAGCACATTTGAACCTTTTCAAAAGGTATTAGTGAGGTGGATGAAAATGTTTAGCACTATTATGTTAGCTATGCTAACACTGTTAGAAGTGTTTACATACTACTTTGGCTGAGCTTATTCTGAGGATTCTAAACTGGCAATTGTGTTTTCATGGAACATGCACCCTATTTGTAGGCATTTGACCACATACTTTAAGGGAAGAGTAGTTTTTTTGTTTATGTGTTATATAGCAGGACAATAACATTAGAATTTCCTGAATAACAGAGACTCTGTGACTTGGGCTGTTTCATTTCAGTTGGCACCCTTTTGGTTTCAGTGTAGCACCCAAGAACGTCTCAGAGCTAGAAACAGGGGCTGAGACCCTCTGTTTCCTGATGGGGCAAGAAGGTGGGTGTTGAGTGTCATAGGAGAGGTTGAAAGGGGAGAGGGTGGCGACGGGTGAGAGGGATGACTTTCTCAGCCGAGAGCCTGGTGCCCTAACATTCCGTTAAGGACCGCCACTAATCATCTGAAAATTCAGTCACAAAGTTATTCGGGGCAGAGACGAGGGGGATTGCCGTTTTTGCATTTGCGTCACGACTGCGTTTGATTCAGATTTTGTTGTACCTCTCACTTTCTCCTGGCTTGTCTGCTGGTCTACCTTTTTTGCTTTACCGACCTATGCAGTATACACTGAGGTATTAGCGTCAGATCAGACAAAATATGCATTTACATAACCCACAATGCTCAGTAAAGATGAAAAAGTAAAAAACAAACAACCACACAGAACCACACTTTGGCTTTTTACAAGAAACTACAATTAAGTTAGAACTATCAAAGCCGATCATGGTGTCCTATAGCTTTGGACACTTATATCCTCATCATGGTTTGCCTAGAATTCAATAATAAAGATATAATTACAATGTTGGGACTTCTTGATTGTGTTACCATGATATACCAAATAGTCACGTAATAAATGAGAAAAGTTAATAAAATAATTTCTGCAGGACACATTGTTTACATTGCAATGCCTTTGCATGATGGAACGGCCTCAAAATCAACTTAAAACACAGCACAACAAAATAATGCAGGTCTTCCACTTAGGATAACGGATGATTACATTTGTCAGAAATCTAGAATGACTTCAGTGACAGTTTATATAAGAGAAGCAGCCGAGATTTGATGAATATAAGCATTAAGCGTGTGGGCAGCACTGGAAGCAAACCTCATGGTAAATTGTTTAGTACCAGACATTTAGTGTCAGGAAAGCGGTATGAAACCAGCACTCTGGGGAAGTGTTAGTGTAGTTTTATAGTGTAAATTGTTATCCGGCCAAAAATGACTGTGTATGTCACCAAACTTAAACACGCGACATCGTTTTCCCAACAATAAGCCATCTGAATGCGGGACATACACGTATACGTTTGTATAATAATCAGAATAACTGTTTATGAAAGCATAAGCCTCCATTTCCTGTCGCTGCACCGCAAACTCAGGCATAAGTATGTCTCTCGTCAAGATCGGAGGGCGATAAGAAAGGTGAGAGATAGCTGAGGCATTGCCTTCGCCGTGAGGTTTTCTTGTTTGTCACCTCGAAGAGGAACGGCCAGAAACTGCCTGAACCGGTGTACTTTCACAACCTCGTTTGGTCTGGTTAGGCTAACGGCTTCGCGAAACCACCTGCCCCGGGAGAAACATGCACCGTGAGCTTTATTCATTTTCTTCTTCTTCCTTTTGCATGCTGCCAGCGTCTGCTGAAACACCGCCGTGAGGTTTGCTAGCCAGGAAACGGGGCAGCAGAAAATGAACGACGGCTGCCTCCGTGCCAGACCAGAGCCCAGGTCTCGCCTGTTTCAAGGGGACGTGCTTTTAAACCTTTACGAGGCGAGCTAACCCAGGAAAAATAAGTAGGACATAAAATGCTGTGGCAAGCACAAACCTGGCCCTATGATCTCGCTCCTTCTTCATATTGCGCTCCGGTGGAGGACCTTTGAAGTGGTAATTCTGGACGGGCCTTTAATAGATTAGGCTAGTTGCTGCTGGATTGTGATTTAGGGGTGAAGCGGTGCAGTTAGGCTGTAGATAAAGTCACCATATCAGAAGACATGGGCAGCACTGCAAAACAGCAGTAGAGGAAATTTCAAAACTGTGCAAGAAATCTCATGGTTTATCTTGAAAGACTCCACTGAATTTATTCCTTACTGTTTAGCTCGGGTTCTGATTAGAGTATCTGTCTCCTGATTATGTCAAGGTAGGCCACTGCATCTCAGGATAATCGCTGGCATAATTTGGATGACAGCCTGCTAGAATCCACCCTGGTGTTCTGTGTAGATCACGCATTAAAGCCTTCAATACTTTTGCAAGGCGTTTGCAAAGTGTAGTCGATGCATCATGGCTTTAGATAGATCTGCTAACAAGGTGCCGGTTCGCCTGTACAGTTGCCACCTGTGGTAAGCAGAGAGAACCACCACTGGGATTTATATGCGTCGAAGTCGATGGAGATGCTGCAGCCAGTCTCACACAGAACATGTTGACCTATCCTCACGTTATCTTGGATAACTTGGGTCAAATAACTTGCTCTCACAGCGCCACGGTGACAGTCTTTGGTTCTTCGGGTTAGGATGCTGTACCTGTCATCAATCCCATGTCCGGCAAAGTGACCATTGAGCCCCACAAATGGCCCTTAACTAAGACCATTGGCCCCCAATTGCTCCAGGGGACTGCAAAATGAATGAATGAACGAATGAATGAAAATATCAGCGTCCATGTAAACACAGAAACACTTGATTATGCAGTTTCCCTGTGAGAGTGGATGATCCCTCCGGTTCTGGTGAAATGGGACTTCCCAGAACGAGGGGGATGCTAACCAGACCCGTACCAAGGCGTCACGGAGGTCCAGCAGCAAGATGCTTACGGAGAGACTGCTCTGTTACTGATTTATCAGTCCTCATTTCAGGCATTCCCCGGATTCACTCTGATGAAGACATTTTTTTCAGTTTTTAGCCAGAGTGACATTGTCCTCATGGAATTTATATGGCATGGAGGAAACTAGAAAAAAAGTATAGAAATAAATTACATACCCATTAGACTATAGAGATGACATGTTTTAAAGAATGCATATATATTTGTCAACATGTAGCACATATTGTATTTATAAGTGGATCTGAGTGAAAATGTTCCATTGTTTTACTAGTTATTAGCTTATTATGAAAGGATCGGTAATGAATCGTAGTCGTGTGTTCGGTTGCTGCACTTTGGACGTTTCGCTCTTGGGTAGCCAGCCAATGGTTCCCTGTGCTAAGCGATGGTTCTGATCCATCATTCCGCTTCTGTCGTGCAGGCAGCGGACCCATTCAGCTGTGGCAGTTTCTCCTGGAGCTTCTGACGGACAAGTCCTGCCAGACCTTCATCAGCTGGACGGGAGACGGATGGGAGTTCAAGCTTTCTGACCCGGACGAGGTGAGAGGCCGAGGGTCGGCGATTAGCGGGGTGGGGCTATAAAGGGGAACGTTTATACTTTGAAGGCGGCATTCGTTAACTAGACAAATGTCAATCCCACACCTTCTATTGAACGACCTACAGAATCATCATGTAGTTTCCATGAAGTTACATTTCATTGCTAATCCAGTTGAGCATTAATAAGGTATTTCCACATCCGTTACAATCATATTGATTATTTGCGATTTGCACATTTGGAAGTATTCTTATCTAGCATTAGTTCTGGATTGTTTTCTTTGACAGACCTCAGGAATGAAAATCCATCTCCCCTGTATTAGAAAATAATGTGCAATTTCTCCACTTTTATATTCCTTCTGAAAGACGTGCGCAGAAGAATTTTAGCACAATTTGTTTGTGTAATAAATAACATCAGACTGACTGATGGTCTTGCCGCACTGGGAACAAAAAGGCCCTGAAATTTTTGGGTACCATTTTTCCCTCATTTCCCACATAGCTATAGATGATAGCTGAGATGTTAGAGACTGTGTGTCTCGCCCCTCGGCCGCGTCTCTGCTTACGCCGTGTGATGAAGTGTCGGTCATTCTCGCAGGTGGCCCGGAGGTGGGGGAAGAGGAAAAACAAGCCCAAGATGAACTACGAGAAGCTGAGCCGGGGTCTCCGTTACTACTATGACAAGAACATCATCCACAAGACGTCGGGCAAGCGCTACGTCTACCGCTTCGTCTGCGACTTGAAGAGCCTGCTGGGATACGCGCCTGAGGAGCTACACGCCATGTTGGATGTTAAGCCCGACACGGACGAGTGAGGAGGGGCTGGGAGGGCGCACCGGGTGTGGGAGGGGGGTTAGATACCGGGTGCTAGAAGGATTTATGTGCAGACTGGTGGGCGTGCTGGGACCAATCCAAAGTCTTTTTTAACGCATAGCTCCAGCCAGTTTTACTGTTTGGGCTCTTTGCGACAACGACGTCGAGCGAAATGGCTCTGCCACTGTCGCGTACCTCGCCTTAGCCTCATTCACCCAGGACCACGTGTATGAAAACAATATTCGTACATATATTTATAGACACATAGATTGTAGACACATATAAATGCATATGCGTGTAAATAAGAGATTGCATCGTGGCTCGAGGTAAATGGACAGCTATCGGTTAAAAAAGACGACAATTCTGCTTAATAGCACAAGCAACTGACATGGAGGGGAGCAGGAAAAAAGTGGAAGATGGCGAGATGGACAAGGTCCGGGACGAAACGGTTCCTGCCACGATAACTGTTGCCAAAATTTCAGAGGAACTATATAAAGTATATGATATATACATACTTGCAGCCTCTCTGCACACAGAACATGGGCAGAGCTCTAAGCCGAGATCCAAAAAGTGTTTCATTGTCGAATTTTGTTTTTTTTTTTTGTTTTTTTTTTACTAGAAGTTTGTGCCAGTATTATTTTCTTTAACTCCTGTCTTGATGAATTCCATGTTATGTAGGTGTGTGCTAGCATTTCCCCCAGAAGATCTTATGTTTATGGGGGTAGGAAACTGTAAAATTATAAATGTTTGTCGATTCTGGCCCTATATGGAGGGATAATCTGACAATTGATTTTTGCTTCTGTTGCCACTGACATTTTCATATGTGTTGAAAACATGCTTAGTCATTTCAAGAGAGGCCAGTTCCCACAACTGAAAGTGGCCGTTTTGCTTCTTGACTGCAGCAGTTGCCTTCGTGTTGCAAACATATTCCCTCAGCGTTAAAACACATGCACTCACACACACAGCACTCACTGCAAAGTAGCTTGTAGTCGTTTCCTTGTTGGCCTTTTCAACGGCTTCCACACGCATCCTCGGGCTTTCAGGTTATGTGAGGGTTGAAATACTGTTGACATGGGTTAGCTGTCAGGAGCTCTGTGTCACAGAATAGCCCAGTTTAACAGCCGCCTCATGTCATACAGCTGCAGTACGTGGATGGCGAAGCTCATGTTTGATAATTTTTTTATTTTGCTACCAGAGGTGTGATAATGCCGTAAAATATAGCATAGTATTCCTAATTCTACCTGCATTTACATTTTCAGCATTTTAGCAGCCGGCAGTTTTTGTTTTTTTTTCTTGCAGCAAAACAGTTCCTGAAATCAGCAAATGATGTTGGAAAATTAACCTGAAAAGTGACAAATCTTAAAAGTCGAGGCAAAGGCGAAGGAAAACCCTGCTCGTTTAATTGAATCAGGGCTGTAATTGAATTGCGAGCCATTTGCTTGAGGTATTTGTTACAGAGGAAGGACTGGGAACGTAGGTTGAATGTACTGTATTACAGTTTATATTAGAAATTCAATAACCTTGGGAGAAGAATAAGCGTCTCTCATCTTACACTGAGTTAAGTTGCCTAAAGTCGTAATGAGCAAGACTGGCCATTGTAACCCAAGGGTTTTTCCTGGAATGAGAAGGTAAACAGACAGAATGGGTTGAAAAGGGGATACTGAAAAGAGTTGCTCTATATTTTGAGAGACTGTAGGCGTCAAAGGAGTCAGGGCGAATTACGAGGTATTTGCTGGTCCGCTTCACTTCATAAATAGATGGATGGGAAATGGCCCTACGGTCTGGATACATATTTGGCCATTGGGGTTTTAAGGACTGCATTTGGTGGACTGAAAATCCGAAGCGTTCACCCTTCTGTTTTGTTGTAGCTAGCCGATTCTACTAATAAGCGTTAAAGAAACAGCAGTATGAAGGAACACTTGAGCTACGAGAACGTTTTTGAGGGGAATGCATCTTGGTCGATATCGAGGACGTATGAAGTATAAAGCGACATTGTTTTATCAGATTTATGAGAGATACGTCAGATTTTTTTTTGGCCAAACATTATTCTATTGAGATTGGATGATGCATTACTGACATATTTATGTATTGATTCAAAGCAGTTGAATTTAAACAAGATGTTTCAAGACCAGGTTTCCCCCCGGATAAAGTCAAAGAAAGGCCATGTCAGGATGCCGCTCAATGGGAATATCACTGTATGAAGACTGTTTGGGAAAAGCCAGTCTTAAAATATCATCTTAAAATAAAAATGTTATTGTTTACAATGGCAGAATGTCACTTGTTGTGCTTATAATACCATTGCAGTTGTCTGTTTGTACAGATTGTATTTCATATGATCTATTAGGAGGAGCTCAATCCAAAAACAAACAAAACAGATAATGCTAGGGAACAAAATGTCAGAAATGGTCATGATGTACATCCACTCTCTCATAAACAGGGGCTGGAATTTTGTAGGTGAAGGATGGTCTTCTTCCCGATTTTATCCAAATAAATGATAGGCCTTAAATTTCCCTGCCGGACAATCCATTTATACTTGTTGCCATGGGTGAGATTAAAAAGCTTTACTTCCACACTTGCTAGTTGCATCCGGTTGTGTTTTATGAACTGGGGTTACATAAAGGATGCCGGGGGGGGGGGGGGGATCAGAAATCTTTAGTGGTTCCCCTGTTTATGGATCGATCCTGACATCTTCCGTTTACACACATGTTGCCGAACATACATACTGAACCTCTGAAAACAAAAGAAGTTTGTCTGGTGTGAGCTAGGATAAACATGCAGTTGTTTCATTCCTTATATGTTTTTGTTCATTCTGTCATTCCAAAGAGTGTTTTATGTGAAACGCACTGGTGTGGAGGTTTGGCCTTCTGGATAACTGCTTTCACTGTGCCATCCACAGCTTTGGGCTAAATAAAAATTCTTTGTCTTTTTACAGAATCATCTGCGTTATAGGACGTAGCTTCTCTGGCTACAAAACCTTATCAGTGAGAAAATCATATTGTGTACCCTCAGTGTTATGTATATTGTAATCATTGTGTTGCACGGATCATGTTAAATGGACTTTATTTTGACATTTACAAACACACACACACACACACACACTCATCCAGACACACACTTATAATCTGTGGTATTTAAATGCATACCACCTAGTATTCCGTAAGGAATTTTTGTCGTTGATGTTACTGTTGTTCCTGTTTTTTGTATATTTTATAGTGTTCCTGTATTTTTTATGTTATTGAGATCTTTTTTAAGTATTGTTTCACGAACATTTGAATATTTTTCAAATAATTTATATTTTATAAACTTTGAAATATAAGATGCAGACAGCTGGTGCTTTAACAGGAAATGAAGGTAGAGGTGGGAATAAATAAATGTAGCGATTTTTCTTTTTTATATACATAAGAAAATGAACAAAATATTGAAGACCTGTCTGCAAAACAGTTACGTAAGAAAAGGCTGATGCTGGCCCATCATTGATTTCTGCTGGAAGGTTTTTTATAAACTGTAGCGTCTATTCTTATTGTACTAAATTGTTATGTTACAGAAATATATGTGAGAAAATGCTGAACTGTCCTGTGTGGTGTGTTTTCATTTTTTGTTTGCCTGGGGAGGAGCGGCTGAAGTGTCAAAATGAGTACTGATCTCAAAAGATCTCCCCACCATAGAAGGCCACATTCCTGCAATTTTGACACCTGACCAGTATAAAGCATCAATAGGGACCTGGTGCCCTTTAAATGCCATTGGAAACCAAGAGAGATGAATTGATACGGTTGCTAACCATTGTAGGGTTATGATCCGCAGCATAATTTATTCATGCCTCTGATTAATGTGATTTGTTAAAGTTTAATAAGCACTTAGCTCCATTCCATGCCCACTCTATGAACACTGGTAAAGCATTTTGACAATGGAAGGCATTAAGATACATGTGCAAGGATGAACATGCCAGATGTTCACTTAGGACACATGCAGACATTGATACATAAGACCCCATATTCTCAGCATTGTGAGATGGACACAGGAGGTTGTGAGATAGAGGGCTCACTTCCTCACCAAACAGCATTACTGTTAAAGTGCTATCAGAGATTCAAGGAGAGGCTCTGCTGTCAGCTTACTTATGCTGGGATGCTGTCCTTGAAGTACTGGTTGTTATTTATTTTTTAAAAGGACCTCAGTTCTTTTGGTGTTGTTTGAAGTAGACCAAGGAGGATTTAAAGGGTACAGTAAATGGTTATTTTATTTTTTGGGAGTTAAACATTAAATGCTTGACTTTCAGAGTGTACCATGCCCTGTATTGCTTATGATGCTCAGGGTAATTAGAATTAAGTGATCAGTGTCAACACACCACAGCACACAGTGCGCAACAACGAAATGTGTCCTCTGCATTTAACCCCTATGTGACTTTCGTGACATAGCAGGGGGCAGCTAATTCAGCTGCCTGGGGAGCAGTGCTTGGGGGCAGTATCTTGCTCAGTGTACCTCAGTGGTGCCTTGTTAGTCAGGGATTCGAACCTGCAATCTTTCAATTACAAGTGCGCTTCCTTAACCATCAAGCCACCACTGCCCACAAGTGTCTAAGAGGTTGAAACAGAGAATACAATGATTGCTTTCAATATTTATTTTTCTTTGTTTAATGACAAGACCGTCACAGGCATTGATCTCACTCAACCAGAATCCCCAACCTTTCCCAGTATCGAGATATTGTGATACAGATTTTTTCCACCTGAACTGGAAGATGATTTAATAACAAAACGTGTGGAACACGATGACCCATTCTGATGTGGTGCAAGTCCAAATTTCCCGTTCCTCTCTGGAGAGCTGCCTGGGCTGCGGGGGTAAATTGGACCTGCCCCGATCCCCCCACCCTCTCCATCCCTCCCCCAGCGTTTTCATCCAGTCACGTACCAATGGTTAGTGAGCGGGTGGCGTCAGCGGGGATACAGTCATAGTGGCCCATTCATCCGCTTGCAGTCCTAGGCTTCAATAAATTCCACATGTCTAAATAAAAACACAGAGTGCTGTCTCCCGCCTAGGTTCTCTGTGGCTTCTTTGCCGAGATCCCCTCCCCTCCACACCCCGGCAGCAAGCAAAACAAAGACGCTGCTAATTCACTAGTCCGATCCGCAACTGACCCCTTCCAGTTACTCCTGACAGTGAAATTTTTGATTCATTATGGGACGTCTATATAAGGTCACGTTAACCATAATGTAACCCAGCTCATCCCAGGGTTTCCCAAAATGCGATGCAGCAAAAAACAGGTTGACTGAGAATAGCTTAAATAACAGTTCTATAAATAGTAATGAGAACATAAATATTTTGTCAGCATTTTCTCTTTAATTTTGTTTTGTCACCACGAGAAACTTGTGTTACGAAACCTCATCAGGCCTCCAAAATAATATGTAATATTCCTTATATAGGCATGCAGAGAATATTCTGGAAATTTCATGGTAGCCATTAGAGTCATTGTGGGTAAGACTTGGGCATGGAAAAGTGCATTCCATCGAAGCTAGTGAGTATGAACATATCTACATAAATGTAATTTGCAGCAAAATGAAAAATATACATTATACATTATGTAGACTATCAAATGTAAAACCAAGTATTATCATTCACAAAATGTAATTGTGTGGTATATTCCTTTAGTATTTTTAATTTTCATATACTTTATTTTGAAATTTATATATTTAATCCTTGTATACAAAGGTATTTCCTATTAACTTAAATTTCCTGACTTGCTCCTTTAAAACACCCCAAAGTGGCTCAATAATACTCAGATCTGGTGACTGTGGCAGATCATGGGAGATGTTCAACTTCACTCTCATGTTCATCAAACCACTGTCACCAGTGTGTACTGGTGCATTATCATCCTGATACACAGCACCACCTTCAGGTTATAATGTTTGAACCACTGGGTGAACATGGTCTTCCAGAATGGTTTGGAAGTTCTCAGCAGTTATGTGCCCATCTAAAAAAGTAGCAGGTCTAGGGAATGCCATGATACTGCAATCCAAATCATCACTGATCCTGTTACCCACGTAACAGTCCAGGTGGTAAGCCTCTTTGGGGCTTCTCCACACCGTAACTCTCCCAGATGTGTGTAAGACAGTGAAGCTGGACTCATCAGAGAACAATACATGTTTCACATTGTCCACAGCCCAAGGTTTGTGCTGCTGGCACCACTGAACCCAACATTTGGCACAAGTGACCAAAGGTTTGGCGATAGCAGCCCAACCATGAATACTGACCCTGTGGAGCTACTGGTGCACATTTTATTCTGCAGTGAGTTGGGCAGCTGTGTCTTTGCGTTTGTTGAATACAGACATCTTCCTCTTACATCCACAGTAACTCCTGCTTGATGTGGTCCGTCCTTCATGGTGGGGTGCTGACATTATCCTGGATTCACCACAAAGACTTGCTGTCCTATTCACAGATACACCAACGAGATGCACACCAACACTTTGTCCTCTTTTGTACTCTGATATTTCTCCCATTATGTTGCATGGATTGCAATATTTTACGCACAGCTGTGCAATTGCTCTGCTAATTCAACCTCTCCTGCTAGCAATGGAATGTGCAATCATCGTGCATATATAGGTGTGAAACCTCAAACACTATTCACCAGGTGTTTCTGTTTCACTGTCCAGCCCCTGTATGTCTTTAGGGTGATTATATGAATCTTGTGTATCTATTTGGTCTAATAGTGTGTCATTATTTATGTAGGGTATGATTTTTAGAAAGAGCTAAGATTGTCCGATCACAAAGCCTCATTAACGTCATTAAGTGAATAAAAATATTAATACACTTTAATACACTTTAAATATGAGTATAGGTAAAATTAGGGAGTCACATTGCTGTCCTGGTACCAGATGATGAACAATCCAGCCTTTATAGAAAGGCATATAACAAAAGGAGATGAAGCACTGCTTCGTAAGCACAGCAGACTGAAGCACTGCTTCGTAAGCAGACGGAATGGCAGTGCTTACTCCTACACATAGGAGGAGGCTCTTCACTGTAGTATCTGATTTAGCCTTCTGGGTATTGATTTATATCTCTGACTAACGCTGCCTCTAAACATGCAGGGATGGACACCCGTATTCGTTGAGGCTTCAGCAAAAACAACAAACTGCTAGCGATCTGCAGCCCGTTCAAATCATCAACAGTACAGAGATATGAGATCTGAACATCTCCACGCAAAATGTTGACAGGTTTTTGAGTATTTATATAACAACCCCAAAAGGCTTATTATTTTCTCCTTATTTTTGAAATACCAAGCCAACCATACTGTTTAGATTCTTATTTGTCGGTTTCCCGAGTTTCCATTTATTTATCTGGCAGATAGTGCAAGTAAATAAGCGTCATTAGGCAACAATGACCGTTCATGCAATGATGCAATCGGTAAGAATGCTATTGAGCAACGCTGCCACATGATTTACAAAAAACTCTGTAATACAGCATGTACATCGTGTGTTTAAGGTGTAACACAGTGGCGCCCAATTCCAGTCCTGGGGGGCCAGAGCCCTGCACATTTTTGGGTTTCCCCTCATTTAACACACCTGATTCAACTCCTTGTGCTAATTACCACACAGCACTTGAGCTGAATCATTTATGGTGGAACAGGGAAAGAACTAAGCTACACAGGGCTCTGGAGTTGGGCACCCCTGGTGTAACAGATTGCCTTTGGTGCCCATTCCAAACAACATTTAGACAAATAAGTTCACAAAAAGCTAGATATTAGGACACAAAGCCAGGGAAGCTGTAGGGAAGCTGAATTTGATATGAAGTCAAGGTGCATCTCAGGCAGAGTGCTGTCAGACAGAGGAGAGACATTTTGAACTCCTTCTCAGTCCTGAAGCTGAAGCTGATCCCCAGGGTCTCAGGGCAAAAAACAGATGGGATTCCAATTTCCGACCTTTCAGACCTTGAACTTTCAAATGGGCTGATGTTAAACTGCCCGTGAGTCTGTCCACTGCCAACTACTACGTTGACATTGTATTTCCCCCCATATTAGGTGTGAAAATGAATATATGGACCATGTAAGACGATGAGGGTTCATTACTATGAAATTAGTAATAAATAAAAGGTATTGATATATTTAGTATTTGGGTGCATTTTTACTCAGATGTTTCTGCTAAGGGATCTGCTAATTTTGACTTCTCCCTAACGTTCGTGTGTATATCGTCAAATAAAGGTAATCAGACGAACAGCAGTGGAAAGAGTCTGTATAACTAAACTGGAATTTGAAATGATTCGGTAGAAACTAAAGACACATGGATAATGTTTTAAATATCTTTGACCTGTAATTTTGTCACACAAATCAGTTTCTGGGGCACAAGAAGCATGACCTTCCCAGGCAGGGCCTCCTGTCTTGAGTGATGAATGTGCAGCTTCTTGATCCACCTAAGCACTGAACTTTTGTTTTTCTCTCTATAAATGTAACCTTTTATCTTAGCAACAGGGTTGACTGTGCTTTGCGCCGAGCTGGAAAAACTTCTTTGTACAAAAGGGCCATTCATATTGATAGGAGCTTTTTTTAAAAAAAATAAGGACGGAGGTCTCCGCCCACGAATTGACTGTCGAGCTCTAAGCGCTGTTACCCATAAGCACCGCGAACCCTTGCCTTTGCTCCCCTCGGGCTTTAGCAGGTCCCGTATGGCGAGATCTGCACCGAGCTTCATCTCCTGCGCCTACATCCTGATCCGTATCCGAACTGGAGGTGGAGTGGGAGTCACGCTCTCTGAACGCTGGAGCGGAAGTGGGAAGCTGCATCCCTGTGAGTTCTTTTCCAGGAAGCTGACCGCTGCAGAGCGGCGGGGAGCTGTTCACCATCCAGCCGGTGCAGGAGCAGCGTTGGCACTGGCTGGAGGGTACACTGCCCACCGACCATCGCAACATCAAATGTCTGAAATGCGCTAAGAGTCACACCCTGTGACAGCTTCAGTGGGCACTCTTCTTTACCTGCTTCAACCTCAAAGTGTCAACCCTCCCCAGAGTGAAGAACACCATGGCGACTGGCCTCTCTCGTCAGTGTACCCCTTCAGTCAAAAGCGATGAACCAGTCCCTATTTTACTTGACTCTTGTTTTCTTAGTTCTGTCACTCATCAAGACGACTCGATGCAAGAGGCCAGGCACCATGAGCCTGTCCCGACCAGCTGCCCCACCAGAAAGGTCTATGTTCCCTCCGCCATTCCGTCAGCCACTATGCAATGGGTACATACCTCCCTCAGCTTGGGGCACCGCGGGATCTCAGCCACTATGTGCCTCCTGGCTCAGTGATACTGGTGGTTGACTGGAGAAGGGAGATGGAAGACTTTGAACCCTCCTGCCTCTTTAAATCCAGAGCTACCTCCGCAGTTCCTGCATGTGTCGCTATACTGAGCGTTTCTTGCTTGTCTCCCATAGCCCTGACACGACCTGCCTGCTGTGTTCCCGTCCGCTCCTGCTTTTCCGGGATCCCTCTGATCTCCCGACTCTGGTCCTTTGTCTTCAGTTTTGGACCGACGTCCCCATCTTACATGACCCTCCGTTCTGTGACCTCGACAACATCCCAGCATCGCGATTCTGCCTTTGATTGCCCTGGACTAAATAATACCTCTCGACTGTTTCTGTCATAACGACAATAATAATTAGCAGAAGAAGAAGAAAAAGAAGAAGATGCTATTCTAGTATAGTTTTTAGGAGTCTAGGAGAATCAGCAAAGAACATCAGAAAGTCAGGCTTCCTCATATGTTACAGTACTGCCACCCAAAACTCACTCAGTCCCCAAGTAATAAAACAAAGAACTTTAGTTAAATTTCCAAAACAGATTTTCTTGAAAATGTATCTCGTGGACTTGAGTGAGTTTTGGAAATTTGGTCTTCATTTGTACCGCGCAGAGCTGTGTCACCCTCTGTGATGCGTACTCGGCGAACATGACGGTTTCTCAGACGTCAGCCTTCAGCTCACGGCTGGCAGCCATTTCAGGGCGATACCCAAAATAAAATACACGGAGGTGTCTTATCAGGCGTGACTCCCTCGCACCTCTCGCTGATTTCCTTGCACAAACTCGGTTTTGGTGGCCAGGGGCCCTTTTGACACCAGGGTGCTCAGCTCAGCTCTGTGCAGGAGGGGTTGGATTATCATGCCCCCTCTTCACCTTCTTGTCCACATGCTTCCCAGAGATGAGGGTCCGCTGCTGCCCGGCCCGATACCGTCCCGGGTTCGATGACACCTTCACACACTACATGCACAGAGGTTGCATGTCTGTTATGGAAAAAAAAAAAAAAAAACTACAGACCTACAAGTAGATGGGGATTTTACTGGTTATTTTTATCTCACCAAAAAAAGTTTCCATTGCTTTTGAAAGAGAGGAGCATACAAAGAGAGAGAGAGAGAGAGAGAGAGAGAGAGAGAGAGAGGAGGCTCACCTGGAGGAGACAGGCAGATGTCGGTGGAGTGAGGCCTGAACCTCAAGCCACCCCTCCTGTCGCACCCTGCAGGAGACTGTCCCCCTTTCAGCTTCCCACCCAAATATTTACTTAGTGGACTTGGCTGTCTCTCAGATTGCCTGAGCATAAATAAATGTGGGGACGGTCTGATTTAAGAAACCAGGTGGGATGTGATGTTAGGGGTGAGGTTGGCCTCAGTGTGACGTGCCGGGTTCAGAGCCTCCAGGTTCTGATTATTTGAGAAGGCTTGCTGGAAACGCTGCTGCTTCTTGTTGCAGTAATATTGTAAGGATAAAATGCAGGACGTTGACCCGCAAACAACTGGCACCTGAAATTCATGTTTCTGGAAAATTGGTTTACTTACCTAAAAGACGCACATTTTCTTGTTCGAATGAACATACGCCACTCTCAGTTTCAGCCACATGTAGGTTGTATATTTACTACATCGGTGTTAAAAAGTGTTTTCTGAAGTACAACAACCATTGGCATTCTGCACCTGTTACCCTTACGTCAGACAGTCTTTGTTTGCTGCATGGTTAAATTATATTTTAAAATGAAATGAAATAAAATCTGATATTTATTATTATAATGATTGCAGCATATTGGGGTACATTTTATAATCTGTGGAGGCAATAACATCTTTCCTCTTCTGTGGACTTCCAAACATAATACAGAAAATGAATATGAACTTAATTTGGCCATTGTCTTAAGGTGGTAGGCTTCTTTAAATTTGTCCAGTGAGATACATTTGGATTTAAAAATATGAAATCACAAAAATGAAGTGAAACTTAAATGTGAATTATTAGCATTAAGAAACATATTGGCTTGCAAATAAAGAGCAGTGCTGTCTGATGTGAGAGGCCTTGACGTGATGTTGCGCTTTGGGTGCACTGCATTTGAGAGTGGAATTACACAGCACAGAAAACGGCCTAAATTCTTACACGGCTCTGCTTTTAGCACGTTCCTGTTTATGACAGCTGTGGCCAATCATTGTCTTTTTTAGTTCTGAAGGGATCCTTGACATCCTGGCTAAAGCTATGCATTCACGACCTACGACGCCATCGTGGAACATGTCGTATTTGTGTCTTACGGTGCTGTTCGGCAGAATCAAGACTCGGCAGTAAACACTGAGCAGAAATTTCTTTAAAAATGTAACTATACTGTCACTGGTACTTTATAAATAACATTCCCATGATACTAACTGGGAAAATGGTTCACCATAGGGAACCCAGTGCAAGTGATGACAACAGGGACGATAAACAGCAACGTGAGCAGGCAAATAGTAAGGTGTGCACTTTATGGCCTTCTCAGAAAACGTGCTATTAAGCTATTTTATTTTATTTACTCAGAAGCCAGGCCGAGCTTTCCTCACCTCTTGTTTCTTGCTAATGCGTTTCCCCTCTTGCCACAGACCAAGATGTCGGGGACGAGTATTGACTATATTATAGAGGTTTGCAGGGGTCAGGGAAGAGGCCCCTCAGCTTAGGTCACCATTTGCATTTTTATTACTGCTGTCACATTTAGCAATAACATGGGCCGCCCCTTGTGGGGCACCGGTGTTCGGGGGCTGTGGACACGCGCCCGCCAGTGTCTCCCCAGGAATGAGAGCTTCCTGTGCGGGCCAGGCCGTATTCATGAGGGGGATAGGTCGGACGGTGGCCCATATTCTGGACAGGAAATGAGCTGGTTTCAGATGCTAATGACGGCCCTCCATTAGTAACAATGACTGATCGCTGCCACAGCGGGGGCCGGTAATCACCAGGGCACAGGGAGACGTGAGCTTCCACTCTAAGGAGAAGCGCAGGGGGCATTTGGGCGTGCGGCCACCAAAGAATGCCAGCAGGCAGCTCTGCTTTTGTCTCCGACCAAGTTTTCGTGCGTCGTGCCTAAACCAATATACCGAGCTTCCCTGAGTGAGCCGGCGCTAACGCTAATTTGCGACCAACATCAATGGACGACGCTAACCGTGCCAAGGCTGCTCAGTACGCAGTCTTCATTTACCCTCTGCTCAAAAAATTGGTTGTTGCTGGAGAAAACACGGCACTGCAGGTAAACGGATCACACTTAAAGGGAAGGCGCCAACTGCACTTAGATGCTAAGAAAAGAATAGAAAAGAAGAGAATTTTTCTCTCAAAAGAGCCCCTTTCTGTTTTTGACAATATCTGTATTGAAAATAGCACTGGTAGATCTTCTGTGTTTAAATATTTAAGCGGGTAGGCCAAATGTTAATTTTGTTTTTTTGATTCGTACCTTTCCAGTGACTAATATTGCAACATAGTAAATTGCAGTATAGTATAGTGACACATTGATAATATTGTTTATTGTTGTTACTGTTATTATGGAAATAATACCATTAAATGAGCAGCCCTCTTAATGTCAAGTGTAAGACAGGCAAATCACACCTGCTAAATACTGACAAGACACTGATTAAGTGAATGAAATGGAAGTGAATTGTTTATGAGATTACAATTGAACCATTTTATTCCATTACCCCCAGTCTCTTACACTATGAATCAGTACTTTTTCTTTCTTCTGACTGTAAACGTGATTCCATGCATGTGTGCTTCTGTTTGTACAAGTATGTGTGTGTGTGTGTGTGTGACTGTGCAGCTGGATAAGAACAGGTTTTGGTTACTGCCCAGTTGCCGCATTTAATGTTTTCACTTCTTTTCAGCTGCAGGCCGGATGGGATTCGCCAGCATTCCCAGGACATCTGCTCCTCGCGCCCACGTTTCTCTCCCTGGAACCAATCAAATTGCCCGTGAGCCTCTCAGACCAGGCAGAGCCAGCCTCTGATTGGCTGTGAGAGCCAGGGCCCAGAAAGGAAGGCTGAATCCTGAGAATTTTCAGAAACAAGCCCCTGTCTGCTTTGCTCTGTCCAACATCTGCTTCCAATCAGAGTACCCAGCCTGTCTCCCCCCACTCCATATTTCACACAGCCCCCTCAAAGTCCTCTTTCTTGCTTTGTTTGCAACTTTGCTAACAGTATGTTCAAAAAACTGACCCAATTTACTCTATACAGCTCAGAGAACTTGGATTGTGTGTGTCACCCAGGGAACAATTTTATCGACTCACTCACCAATATGAAACGCGGATACCGACATGATTATATCCGACCAATATCTTGTTTACTGTCTGAACAGTGCAGTTTGATTCTACTCATATTTCGTCCTTGAAACCATTTCAGTCGCAAGCGATAAACAGACTTTATTCACGCTCTGATACTAACAAACGGAGAAGCATGAACAGGAGGCAAGACCTCGTCGCACCGTTCATTCAGGTTTTTTTTGCGACGGCTCTCGAGTCATCTGACGTGTGCAACTCCACGCCAAAACGCAGAAGGGATGCCTAAAATAAATATCGAGCTGAGAACGGGGGATCCTAACAATGCATTGTTCTGCGGGCCGGTGTTTTTCCGGAAGAAGCGAGGATGGAGAGAATCTGGGGAAAGGCATAGGAGATAAGAGTGGACTGGGATGGAGTATGGAGTGAATATCGGCGGCGGCGGGGGGGAGGGGGGGGGCTGGGTGTGAATGGAGAAAAAGTAAAGCCATGCTAACGGGGCCTGATACTGTTACAGCAAAGCTGCCCCCATGTTCTCCCCTCCCTGAGAAAGCCGGTCTTCGGCCGAGCGTTCTGCCAAGTCTCTTGGCTTCACCCTTCTCACTCTCCGTCCCAACTTTCCCTCCTATCATGTATTTTTTTCCCTTTTTTTTTGTTTTTGCAAGCATTTTAGTTTTTTTTTATTTCCCAATTACACCACTGTTTTACTTTCTTGTGTGGTCCCTGATTTAGCTCTTCTTACACGACTTTCAACTAGTCTGTGTCAATAAACACGAAAACCTGCTTGTAATAACAGGTATTTTCCGTAAAATGTTCTGAAAAACGCGCCGCCGTTCTCTGGGAGCTAACAAAAACAGATGAGGGCGGAGTTTGGTCCCGTTCTCATCGCCTCTGACACCTATGTCCTCTTTGGCAGCTACGTGTTGGGTCCCAGAAGAATCCAGGATGTCAGAGGCAAGAGCTGGAGATGGTGTGATATTGTGTTACTGTATTTTATTGTTATTATGCTAAGAATCATTAAATTAGGGCGGTACAGTGAGTAGCATGACGTCTCATACTTCAGAAGCTGTTAGATCAATTTCAGTCTCAGCTCTGTGCGTGTGTGAAGATTGCATGTTCTCCATCCATCCTCTGAAATCCCACCTGGGGTTGTGGGGGGGACCAGAGCCCATCCTGGGAACAATGGGCACAGGTGGGAACCAACCCTGGGCAGCCACCAACATACTGCAGGGCACACACAACTACAGGGACATTTTAGACTCACCAGTCAACCTGCCTGGCATGCTTTTGGACTGTGGGAGGGGACTGGAGCCCCATGCAAACATGGGGAGAGCATGCAAACTCCATACAGAAAGGACCCGGGACCAAACCAAGGACCTTCTCGCTGTGAGGCAGCAGCACTAACCACTGCACCACCATGTTTGCATGTTCTCAATTTGCCAATCAAGAATGACGGTTAGACTTTCAAGTGAATTGAAGACGCCAAATCCATGCTTCAGTGTGTGAGTGCCCTTTGATGGCCAACGTACCCAGACTTGTACTGTAGGTCTTCTGAGAGAGGCTCCAAAAATCACCTAAATTGAATGTGTAGTCCTGGGGAATGTATGAATGAAATGACTTATACATCTTGTATCCGGGTGTCCTGATCTGGGAGATGGGGTGGCTTGGAGCATATCCCAGGGCCCAAGGCAGGATGCCAGTCTGCCACATGACACATGCTCATGTGATGATGTGCCATGGGCAGTTGGCTGAACTGCATGTCTTCAGATTGTGGATGGAATCCATGTTACTGGAAGAACCTCCATGACAGAAGGAACATGCAAACAGAGCGGAGGCTGGATTCAACCCCCAGCACAGGGGGTGTGAAGTAACACTGTTACCCACTGAACTACCATGCTATCTACAGCTCTGAAATCATCAAGTAGACCTTTAAGCTGCACAAAACTCTCTGATGCATTTGACTTCACCCATAAACAGAAAAATGCAAGTTCGGGCCACTTGATCTATACCTCCACACTGTTGACCTTCACCCCTTGATGACAGTTGATCTTTCGGGCCTGTTCCCGTTCCCGTTTTCTTGATTTACTGCCCAGTAGTGCGTCGGCCTCTGCTGGGTAAACCTGACACTGGCTCCTCCATAAATCTACTCTTTCCAGCCACTCTGGAAGAATGACAGTTTGGGGAACCGGGTTCATCTGAAGGCAAGAACTTCCAGACGATCCTCTGGCTTACACGTGCATGTGGCAAACAGCAGAGACTGCAGCTGAAAGCCACACAGAAGAAGATCTTTCACAAGATAACCAATGTCTAGAATATTGGGTACATTGATATTATTAGTAGTAATTACAGTAGTTATAATAATGTTCCTTGATATGAGATTTGAAACAATGACATTTTGGTCAAAAAGTCCCAAGGACTTTTTCCAGAGAGATACCAGATTGTTTCAGTATATTGGTTTTTTTTAGCAAAAATACATTGAACTGGCCTCCTATTCAAGGTGTCTCCTGCCTTGTGCTGTTGTGCTTCCAGGGACCTTTTACTGGATAAATGATATGGAAGATGTTTAGATGGATGTATGCTCGAGTACATAACTCATGCATCTGTATGAAATGCAACTTTCTTGAAGAAAAGTGCTAAACCAGCTACTTTTAAAACCAGTTCTGCCTGCAAATAGCTGTAGATGCCAACAGATGCCAAGAAATGAAAACCATAACAAACTGGCAACATTTTTAGCTCTTTTCCTTATAATTTTCATACTCCTTCGAGGCAGGGATGGGACTGACCATCGTGTCGCGCGTCTATGGGCCACAGGCACAGTTAATGAGGACCGTAGACAGGGACGTATTTGGGTTAGAGCTGTGGTTGGACCTCTGCCCTCGTCAGCCACAGAAGTAGCATGGTGAATGAGCTCAAAATACAGGGCTGTCATAATCAGCATCGGGGAGGGATGAGATAAACACAGAAAGTGCGTGTGGCGTGTTAAAAATGACATAGATAGCACCAGCTATTTCCTCCCCAGGCCATTATTCTAATGGTACCAGAAGCCCCATGATCTTTTGAAAACTTACATGAGGTTCAAGTTCTTGCAAGCTCTGCAAATTTTAGCGTCAGAATTCAATTCAATTAATTCAACACTTACTAAAGCACTAAAAAGAAACTGAAAAAATATTTTTTCGTGATACACCTACTAACCTTTTTCCCCCGCTTTCCAGTGACCCAGCCCATTATGAGCTGGAAACCAGAGGAATTTTTTTAATAAATAAAAAAAAACCTTTTAGTTCAGCATATTGTCGAAATAAGACTTTAATAAATATTAATTTATATTATATGAAGATCTAAATTTGTGCAAACTATTGCAAAAATAGAATCATGACAGTATATTTCAGAGGAAATGAGTTTATCTCACTAATCAAGGTTCTGACTGTGGTCGATGGTTTGTATTAAAGGGAAACTCCAGTTTACTTTTATTCTCTCACTGCTTCAGCATTGGCATTCTTGAGCTTCAGCTTCAGCGTGAAAGAGGCTCCTGTTTCCCCATTGCCAGAAAGTTCCATGGTGAGGTTTTGATTGGAAACACCCGGAAGCCCCTGCAGATAGCATCCCAGGGAGGACACCCCATTTTTCCTCTGACAGCTTCTAAGTAGTGGACCAAGTAAAGTAAATCCAGCCCCTTTGGCATCTGAGAGGTTAAGGTCTTGTGGGAAAGAACAAACCTTCTTAGGGTTTGTGTGAATGCAGCCGTACACGTCATGAATGAACTCATTCTCTTGCAATAACACAGTAAATATCTTAAGGGTTGCCTCGAGTCGTAAACTTTTTGTGCATGAAATTACACCAGAGAACATTCCCGGCTCAGTCGGGGTGTCCGGGACATAGCTGGGCATTTCCCACAATGCTGCAGCAGCGACAGGGTCTCCTCCAGGAAGTGTTCTGCCTGCTGGTTACCCATTGGCCCCCTGTACTGGGCAAATGGTTCTGTAACCTCAAGATCGCTATCATCCAGAAAGAGGCTTGACGAGTGCAGAGCATTATTCAGTGAAAAGTTCAGTTGCTTGCACTTCTAAAACACTGTAACCCCGATAGATAAAACTTTTCTTTCTGTTTGGCTTTTCTTATGATGCAAAGCTTGAGATAAGATGTCACTGGGTTTATGTGTACAGGCGAAACGCAAGTTCAGCTGGGAATGAACAACCATTTTAAAAGGTCCTGATAATGTCATAGTCAGATTTTTTGTGCTATTGAAAGTTTGTCTTTTGAACTTTGTTACTTTTATTATTATTATTGTTATTATTATTGCATTCTATAGAGCTCAGCCCTGACAAAATGGAAACCTCTACCCTCCTCCCCCAAAAAAGTTCTGAATGTTATTTCTGGCCACCAGAGTTGTGGATATTTTTTTAATCCCTGACCACAAGGACACGGCTGCATCATTCATAAGTCACTCCGACTCGTCAGCCTCCTATAAACTGTGGGGCCCAATTAGCGAGTGACGTTTCGCCCCTGTACAGATCCGAGTGCCCCACCCACGGCACATGCACCCTGCTCCCCCCAAGGGAGGCATCTTTCCGTGTATCCCACCAAAGGATGAGTTGGAAGGGAAAAAAAGCTGGAGGAAAAATTCCCTCAACTCTGTTCACAGCATGTGAAACAGGGGTAATATAAACAGAAAATGTGAAGTGACTCACATCTAATATAAACCAGAGTGTGGATACCACTGCCAGCTGGGCACCACCCCACTGAAGCTACGAAAAAGGGAGATAGTAGGAAAAAGAGGAATGTAGCGCATAATATCACTGGAGCCTGAAACAAAGGAGACATGAAGAAGGACAAGAGCGACCATTTTGTTTCCCGTTTGCTATGTTGGAAACATGACAGATAGATAGTGCACCGTGAACAAGGTCCCCGTCCCGGTCGGATGTATCTAACGATGTTGAACAAACAGTGGCGTCGCTCAGGCTGGGACATGCGTCATGCCATGTTCACTGTGACCAAAGCTATGCCATTATCACGGCTAAACGCACTGGGTGGGTCTACAGAGTGCGAGGTGAGGTCTCTGCCGAGCAGGGGAATGACAAAGGCTCTCCGTGGGAGTTGAAGGGTTCTGAGAGATACCCATCCTGATGACGGATGGAAAATGTGGATCGGAAAGTTAAAAAGTCACTTCCTAGGACAGGTCCTGACCGCATGGAGACGCTGTGCGGAGGCATCTGAAACTGCACGAAATATTTACATCTCCGTTAGCTGATCAAGAATAATCAGAGCTGTTACTATTGTCCCTCTGACAAACATTTAGACAAGAAACCATGGCATGATAGGACAACAAAGTCACGTCCAAGCAGTGAGAAAGGCTTTAGCCGCAGAGCGAGTCACAGAACACATGCTGCGGGCACTATTGTTTTGTCTTTCGTGTGAAGTACAACAAGTAGTACTCCCCCGCCCCTTGCACCACCCCCCCCCCCGACCCGACCAACACAGTGAGAGAAAACATGGACTATCTTTAATGGGCCGTCTGACGGCGCTGTGTAGGAAGCTCTCCCAGACTTTTCCCACATCAGGGCCATGCAGGCCCCCGTCCCCAGCGGTCTCCAAGGCCGGGTCGCTGGGAAAGCCACGGGCCCCCAATTCTCACATTCGGGCTGCGCAAAGCAGATGTGCAACTGGGAATGGCACTCGGCGGGAGGCGCGGGAGGCGCGGGGGCCAGGGGCGGCACAAAGAAAACACTGAGGGAGAGCTGGAGAAAAATTAACGAAATGCCGACAGGTGATAATGAAACCGATAAATGTGCCCTTGGCAGGGAGGGAAACGGCGAGACTGACCTGGAATGACCCAGAGTGAAATCCTGTCACAAAAATAGCATCTGTGATTATGCATTTTTAAGCGAAAACGTAACTAAATCGATACGCCGCCAGTTAAAAATTTTTGCACACCACTGGTTTTTATCACTTTTCCATTTATTTAATAAACTGCAGATTTTATTCTTGTTAAGTGCTGGAAAGTTGAGTGAACAGCTATAAATGAAAATATGTCAAATAAAACAAGTTTTCATTATAACATGAAAAGAGTATGTAACGGTGCATGTCTGACGTCTTATTAATGGGTTGTGTGGGGATGGCACAGTCAAATTCTCGACTGTCCTTGCCTTGAATGTCGAGTTTTCTCTGCTGTTATAACTGCTGGAGGAGATTACTCTGATGAATCAAAGATATTACATTTTCTTGCTAATAAAGGTACTCAAATGGTGAACAAACTGTGAATTTATTTGTTAGCAAAGAATACTGAGTGTATTTTTAGTAAATGTTAAATGAGTAACATACAAATGTAGATGATCTCATTGTGTACAATGACGTCTGACTGGCAGTGTAGCACTGCACTAAATTAATATCTAATACTAAATACATAGTATCTAGCACTTTAAAAAGCAAGTGCTGTTGTTACGTCAATATCTTATTAATTCAATTATCATATATTATAAAATATATTAATAAGGTACAGTTATTGATATATGGGTTTTGATAACAGCATGGTGCACATGGTGCACATGGTGCACACTTCTATAACACATGCTCTTTCACTAACAAAGCACTGTCATGCTACCGGCTATATGCTAAAGAAAGAAAATTATTCTATCCAGCATGCAACATTGAGGTTTTGCTCCATTGTTTTTTATTGCATTGGATGGTAAGGCTGGGGTCATAAATAATTCACAGGTTTGCGCCTGCGGTAATGTCAGTCGAGGTGCGACCAGTACAGTGACTGCCCCTCCCTGGGCTGGAGAACGCGAAGATCATTGCACGGACTGTTAAAAACAAATGTGCATCTGCGCTTTCCGCTGTATGTGTGTGTGAGTTCGCTGTTCTCCTTGTGTCCTGTGGATTTCCTCTAGATACTTTGGTTTTCTCCCCCAGTCCAAAGACATGCAGGTGGGCTAATCTTTAAATCTCCTGTAGTATGTATGTGTGTGCACTGTGATGCACAGGCACACCGCAAAGTGTCATGCAGATGAGTGGTCAGAAGATTGTTTTTGTTGTTTGACAAACCAAAGTTTGATATTTTACCAACTTGATCTATTTCATCCATATTGTCTATATAGGCATACAAATGAATACAGTTTATATTTTATATAGGAAGGCCTTTAGTTTATGTTTACTGTAGTAAGACAAACAAATATACAATTGCCATGAGTGTCTTGAGCCTGTAATTTATTTACGTCTGTGGCCGGCCAGGGTTGGGTGGTTTTAGCTGAGACCCTACCGTCGAACCCTGGGCCGTAATTATAATCAAGGGTTGTCTTGCTGTCCAATTGTTCTCAGCCCTGTTCCCTTAGCATCCATTTGCACATGGTACTCTAAAGCTAATTTACTGTTTTAAGATGTCTTTGTGTTTTCTTTGCATCTGTGTTCTTTTGTTTCATAGTGTAATATCTTGCAATATTATCCTGTACCTTTCATTTCGCACCAAACCACTACTAATCCTGGAATATTTGTGCATACTGGTAATGGAGAGTTTGGAGTTCTGAGTTTCCTGAGTCACGGATTGAAGATAAAATCTTCAAAAGCACAATACATTACGTACTCTAACTGGGATTTAATTTGCCAAGAACAAAATTTGTGCTTTATGCCGGTATGAAAATCATTAATCTGTGAACAAAGCAATTAAAAAAATTAACCTTTTTTTGAAGACCACACAATTCAGATTCTTCCTGTCTAAGACAGGAAAAGGAGCAGAGCTACTAATGAAACAGGCTTCTTTTGCTCTACCCCACACACTCCCACAAACCAAAAATATTTATATATATAAATAGCGATAAAGCAAAAGCACTTTTAGACCGCAAACACACGGCCGCCCCCTTCCCTTGCAGCAGTCGTGAGTGAGTGGGAAACACCAAAAGAGATAAGGAGCGTAAAGAGAAGGAAACGGGTCCGGGGGTCAATGACCGCGGGGTCGACGGCGGCCAGTCACTCAACTCTCAACTGGGGGGTGTTAAGTTGGACACCCTCGGCTGGGTGGAGGAAGTAACCTCGATTTTGACCAAACTCTCTACTATAGAAGCCCGTGTTCTGTTTTTGCTGTGATTGCACTTTCACAATCTGCACAGGGAACTGGAGCATCGACAGGAAACCACCTTTATCAGTGCGTAACGACAGCGCCGAAGACACCTCTGAGAGACACACTTATTAAACAGCGTCCTGGCCTGCTAAGGGGCTGTCTGAAACACTGGCTCCACGCTTCACCATTACCGCCTTCCCAAATATTATTTATTATGCATTGTCATGGCTAGCGTTGTGTGCATTAACCATTAAATTGATAAAGTTGCTGCTTGTGTGGAAATATCTGAGGCAGATTATTTAACAGCTCACTGGAAATTTCCACAAGAGGTTGTGGGAAAATCTGAAAGCCAAGAAATCAGCATGTGGCAGAATAAATTCTCAGGTCGGCATTTCCATCCATCTATCCATCCATCCATCCATCCATCATTCATTTGCTTATACTTGTCAGGGCTGTATAGGTCCTTGGGTCCTTCCCCGGCCATTGTGGGCCACAAGGCTGCGATGTCAGTACATATCACTGCACAAATAACACACGCAAAAATCAACCATTTCATAAATACCAATTTACCTCTTTGGACTGTGGGAGGAAATCGGTTTGATGCTGATGAATGTGCAAACTCTGCACTTGCAGAATAGAGGTGAGATTCAACCCCACAACCCTGGAGGTGTGAGGCATTAGGGTCAAAAACTGAGCCACCCTAGGTGGGAACTATTTCTTTTGGAATTAGGTTTAATACCCTCAGAACAGGAACAACAGCAGCATGTCTCCTTTAGAGACTACAACAAAAATAGAAGCAAATGAAGGACGGAGTTAGACAGTGAACAAAATGGTCACTGTGCACGTCTGTGGTCATGGGTTTGAGGTTGGATGGCATGTTCACAGTATACCCATGTAGCCCTTTTATAAAATAATATTTTTATTAAAAACAATATTTTACAACATTAATTATGTTAAAATGATTTTCAGATAGTAATATTATCATGCTAACACTGAGAAATCTTTTGTTAAAATGCAAAACGTGGAAATAACATTCCATTAATGTTACAATAACAACGTTCGGCAACACTTGATTTGAAGCAGTCTACATAAGGGTGACATGTAACCGTCATAAGAGTGACATGACACATGTCATGCACATTAATAACACATAATGCTTATGACTGTTGTCATAATGTGTCATTCAGTTCCAAAAACCGAATGACACATTATGACAACAGTGATGTTTATGACAACATCAATAATGTGTCATTAATGTGCATGACATGTGTCATGTCATTCTTATGACGGTTACATGTCACCCTTATGTAGACTGCTTCAAGTGAAGTGTTGCCGAACGTTCTAACCCAACTTTGAGAAGACCTTTACACAATGTTGGCCATAGTTCAGGGAGCGTTACAGCTGGGATAAGCTCCATTTCTTAACCATAAGACTGCTTGCCTCATTTCATGTATGGGCTTTGGAGAACATCCTTGGCCCAATCCTCTGATATTTGGCAAACATGCAAAGTGTTAATGTGTGCTGGGTTGTATATTAGTGTGGCAGGTTGCATTCTTGATTCATGGCTCCAGGATTGTGATTCAAAGTCCAGTTCTATGCTCCTTGTGTTTTTATTTTTTTGGGTTAAATTTGAGTCTTGAAAGCTCACTGCCCAGGTTAATCCAATGTCATTCAAGGTCTGTCCAACCCCAACCTTGCAGGCTTCCACACAGATTTACTGGATTAGGATGGATGGATGGTTGGATAGATAGCTCATCTCCATTGAGATGCAAACACAAAAGTTCTTATTGATGAGATCTGAATGTGGATTAGTCACATAACGTCATACAGAATGAGAGAAACGCAGCACGCAGGCCAGCACCAAAACACAGATGTTATTGTGGGAATTCGCCACATGTTCAAGAGACTTGGGGCACCATGGTTTCATTCAGGCAGCAGGAATCCATGGAGAGTGAATCGTTGTGCCTTCAACGGATGATTTTTAGAAGGAACGGTTTCAATAAAGGCCGGGAATAGATGTAATGCGCGAGTAAATAACGTGACACGAGACCAATAAAAAACGCAATTTGTCATGCGATTCCCACAGCATCTGGAGACGTGTCATCTCATGTGAGCTGTCATCTGCCCGTCTTCTTCGTTCTTCTTGGCAGACACTGCTTGACCGGAACGCTGACGGAGAATGCAAATCACCTGGTCGGGGTCGACCATTGGGAATTCCGGAAAAGAATGGAAACACGGAATACAGCACCTGGGGTCTAAATATAAAAACAGTTTATAAATTACATAAACACTACATGGCCAGGAAGATATTAATGCTCTGAAACAGCCTTTTGGAAGAATTGATGTATTTTTAGCGGCGGACATGTTTTCCATTTATTTGCGGATGCATAAAAAATGATTTATTGATCCTCACTACACCCTCCACTCTAACGGCAAATTAATCAGGTGTCAGCAGACAGTGTGGCCAGACATGGAAAGGTTGGAGCTGGCGGGGTAGGTGGAGAGGGGGGCAGTTACAGTGTTGGCACAAGTCAAATGAGAAACATATCCTTTCAACATGTCTAATGGGCGCATCTTATCTGCAGGACGAAGCATGCTAACCCAGGCGTAATTTAGGGATCAGAGCATGAAAAGCCCAGGCTGCTTCTGCAGCCGGCCCCCGACTCTGGCCTCTGAGCGCTGTAGCGACCGTGGCTTTGATGTGAGGCTGGGCAACTTTAACCATGGGCCATCACCGAAGGGCTATTTTCATCTGCGCTCAGGTACGATTGGATCCAGATGGGCACCTGATTTCGAACCCCCCTCTCCCCAAGGATAGAATTTCTGTCCGGCCACTTTAACCCTTTTCACGCCGATGTCAGTAACAGCACCATGTGGAAGTATGCAGTGCCAGTCAATCCATTAGGCCAGGGGTGTCAAACTCAATCGCACTGGGGGCCAAAACTCAAAGCACACTTTAGGTCACGGGCCGAACAGGATAAACATTTATTGAACAGACTAAAACTAAACGTTTTCTTGAACATAAATATGAATTGAAACAGACAGGATACAATATTATTCCAAAATAAATAAACTTAAACTTAAAATAACTTAAAATATTTTGCTCTCCATAAAAATATCTCCTGTCAAAATTATGCAAATTCAAAATATGAATATGCTGCAAACAAACCTGAAAATAAAAATAAAAATTGTGCTTTTAAGTGAAAGTTAAAATAATAACAAATCAAAACATTCCATTTTCTTTGCTCTTATGCCATTCTGCCAGAGCTGGATGCTTGGCATCTTTTCTTGGCAACAAGTTCGTTTATGTTTGGGGGAAGGTTCTGTGTTGTGGAGATTCTCTCTCTGCCACATTAGCTACACAAATAAGACACACGGGTTTACCGGCAATGTCAGTAAACATATATACTCAACCTCCCACCGGTTTTGAAAGGCTCTGTTTTCAGAATCAACTTTTCTCTTTTCCATTATTAGGGGCTAGCTTTGACTTGAAATTAGGGTTGTATACGTCAACAGACGCTTGATTGTTCTGACATAATTGACGCGAGAATGATCGCAGGTAGCCTATCATTCAATAAGGCAGCTGTTGCGCTGCATTATGGGATTTGTAGTTTGTATGTTATTGCTAATCTTGCGGGCCGAGTATAATTGTACACTGGGCCGGATGTGGCCCGTGGGCCTTGAGTTTGACACATGTGCATTAGGCAACAAAGGTGGCTGTCTAGGGCACTAAAGGGCCATTGACTTTTCAAATTGAGATAAAGTGAAATTGGGCAGTGACGTTTGCCTAGGAGCAGTGGGGGGTGGGGGGATGAGAAAATCGATGCCTCCCCCTTTAATAAAACGGTCAATTCAAAACTCAAGTAGGCATGTCACATGATAGATTCCACATCTTAAAAAACTACAGAAGAATAACACAAAAAAACCAATGAGCTATAAGGAACAAACACGATAAAGAAATAATCAGAGCTAGATTAATGGGGACTTTAGTTTATGTGTTATCGGAATCTCAGTTGTAGGTGTCAGTATTTTGCCCATTGAGGGTCAGGCTGAGGTAGGCAGAGTGAGTAAACCCAGTGGCTGTATGAAGCACAGCGTAGCGAGGGTCAGCTTAACAGGAAACCTGCAGGATGAACCTCATTAAGGCCGAACTTCCTCTAAACCTTTGTGAATCTGGCGTCCAAATATAGACTGTCTAATCTCACATGTTTCTTTACTTCACAGGAAGCTTGTGCCTTTGTTGAAGATGGTTACAATGACAAAAGCAACCACAAGTTTAAAACCATATATGTTTATTTATATATATATATACAACCTAATATGTATATTAAGAGACCACAGAACAATTTTTTGTTTCACTCATTTCTCAATTTATGGGTGTGCATTTTTTGCAAACTGCAAAAAAGGCTCTCCCCTGTTTCTCATTGATGAAGGACATCCTCCTTGTTATATGGAACTTCAGTCCTGCTTCTAGGAGCCTGATACAAACTATCCTAGCAGTGCACTTCACACCTGCACTTAATGATTCCCATTCCTTTTGGAGGTCACTTGATGTCATCCTCCGATTCATGAGAAACTGTCGGATACGTTAACAGTCATCTCTGGCATTAGAAAGTCACTTCTGCCCTTTACCTGGCTGGTTTAAGGTCATTCCCAGTGTCTCCTGCTTCACCTCGTTCTTGTGTACTGCTGTCTTAGAAATTTTAGAAATTAGAAATGAGAAATTTTATATATATTATATATATATATAATATTAATATGTTTAAAAGCCTGCCAGACAGTCTGGAACAAATGATATGTTCTGACAATTTTATCAGTTTTGGAGATTCCAGGATCATCTGGTTGAGGCTGCTTCTTAAGGAGGAAATCTCTGATCCTACAGTATTTGGCTTTGAGAACAAACCCTCATGCATCCATGATGAATTGCTCTGTGGGAGTGGCTGCTTTCAGATATACGCCACTAAAAATTAAGCTGTGATTTTTTTTCTATCTCCGTGACCAAGAAACTGTGACTGACCGGGTCCACTAACGTTTTTCTAACTTGCTCCCGGCAGTTGTCAGGTTCCCCAGCGCATCAATCAATCAACAAAATACATTCCACTTTCACTAAGTTCCTGCCTCCTGCTTACGTGCCCAGATGAGCATCAGTGGCTTGAGATCTGTAGCTGCCTAGCGGCACAGATTCTCTTATATTAATGTAAATACTACACTTAGTGGCAATTTGAAATTAACGTGTTGTTTGTCACTTTGCACTGAAGCATCTGCTAAATAATATTAATGAGTATCATGTTACAATGAGGAGTTACTTATAAAAGGCAGTAACTCCTCTTCACAAAGAATACTGTGTTATAACTCATTTATAACTGTCTATTAATGGAAATGCAACTCGAGTTGGGATTGGAAAAAAAACTACGGGGAGCAGAATTTGAATTGAAATCGAAATTCAGGGAGAATAAAATTCCAATTACAGTTCCATTTCCTGATTTGGATTGGAATTAAGTGCATTCCGGAATGGCTCCAGATTGGTCCGGTGTGATTCTAGACTCACCATGACACCTCATAAGAAATTATCGGAATGAATGGATAATTGAGCGGTCTATATCATCCTATAAGCAGAGAGAAATATTTTTGGATATATTAACTAGAATTAAGCCACCATTTTTTAAAGGGATGTTACATGGTGATGATGTCAGCTGATAGTGGCCTGTAACTATCAGATTAGCACAGCTGCCATTCGTAGATGCCTTATCTGCTTCCCCATCTCGCCTTACCTCTCCATGTGTCCATCCATTTTCTCCAATCACCTATCAAATTATGGTGACCATGATGAGTCCGGAGAGGTAGACGAACTGGGTGTGACTCAGATTGAAACTATGAACAATGGAAGAGTTCTGGTACTAAAATATCTATTTCACACTAATAATATTTTTTTACCCAGAAGTCCTGTTGCTGTGTTAAGAAGGCAAGTCCCCCACCCCCAAAACAATGTGAAAGGCAGTGAATCTTAGACACCATCGAAACCTCAATGTGAACGTCAAAATTGCAAACCCAGAAACCAGAAAGGAAGCATTAAGATATTTACATTTTTGAATGATGAACCACGACACGGTGCCCGACACATCAGCGGTGCCATCAGAGCAGGGCGACCTGGAAAGATCGCACACTCAGAGCAGTAATTCTTGTAAAATGTGTTTTATCTAAAGCCCCCTCATCGGTTTTGAGTGACGTTATGCAAAGGTTCAGCCCGAACGCCGATTTAAGTGTCGGTTGTGTGCGCGGGTGTGAAGAGATGTTGCGTGTTTGCTTTTTCTTTTTTTGCCGGTGCTGTGAAACCGCAGGACCTGTGCTGCAGATTGCAAGAAGACAGCTTGTGCAGTGTGCCAACTGTGAGAAAGAGGGCCGGCACGCTTCTTCGCAGCAGGCGTGCCAGGCAGCGTGAATGGGGACGCTAAGACCAGGCCTGGTGCCAGAACATCGAGGAAGATGCGAGAAAACTCGGACGGTGCTGTGGACATCAAACATCTCAGGTGTCTGTCAGTGTGGGGGCAGGTAGCATCGTGGAGGGAGGAACTTAAAGACGCAGAGTTTCATCATGAGTGCTGCTAGTAGCGGGGGGGGTGGATTTAGGGGTCATATGTGATGCCCTACTGTGGTCATTTTCTTGGTCTCATGTCTGAAACCAGGCGTTCTGTCCTACTCAGATGCAGAAGAGAGAAACCTTAGGTTGAGGGCTGTCTCCACTCATGCCTGATAAGAATAAGGACCCCAGTCACACGGAGGCTCCTCGTAGGTTACTGAACCTTTCGCAAGGGCGAGTCCTGTTTCAGGGACTCCTACCTATATGCGCTGCCCCTCCCCACTCTGCCGCTGTGACATCACACCCGAAAAGAGCTTATTGGACAGGTTACAGGATATCTTTTTCTAGGGTGGTGACTCAACGGCTACGGCTTCATTTTACAGTTAATTTTGGGATTTAACAGGCAGGATACAATCAGCTCACCCAGCTTGACAAGTTGCCTCTCAAACACCCAATTCATTTTGCTGCAATCCTGTAAAACACAAATTCATTATTTCCAATTCGAAGAATGACCCTACTCAACCATCCAAGTTTTATACAAAGAGATGTTAACAATAAGTAAATGAAAATGTCCTTCTATGGACCACTCTACAATAAAATATGAATTGTAAGGTATTGTAAACTTTGTGCTTTCCATTCTAAATAAAATAAGTAAATAGAATCCGGTTTTGGTAGTCTAAACTACACACGTCTGTAAACACAACAGATTTCCTCCTCTGTCCTTCAGTGATGGCATTTTGGGGTTGTTTGGGTTTATTGCTAGGCTACCGTCGGCATGACAAAGGCTTTGACAAACAATGCTAATACAATCCATCCAGCACCTACATCGGGCGAGCGGACTTGCACGCGTGGCCTTCTCAGCGACCAGAAGCAGGTTAGGAAACATCTGGGTACCCGAGAACAACAGATGTTCCTGTCTGATAAACATTACGAAGATTAGCGGCGGCTGAAGCACACTCCCACTCCTGGCCAGACGAAGCTTTCTGAATCCAGGTGGACCCTAACCTTGGCCCGAACTATTAAAGGGCCAGGCAATCAAGCTGAGCACATTTTCTCACACGGTGACAAACACCTGGACGAGGCCCGGAATGTTGCCGGCGAATCGGCCCCATTGTTTGGACCGCATTTTGATCTATTGTCAGAAGGCGTCTCTGGAGGGATCCTTTTTAAAAATGTGTTTTCATGCCTCCCTGCAGCCGCCTTCGTCATTTCCTGTCATGTTTTCATAGTTGAAGGTTACAAAGAAGAATATATGAATAATGATTTGGAGGAAGCCTCTACTACCTTATTTGATTCACGTTACATTGTCGAGACAGATTATTAATAACAGATTGTTATTATTTTCTTGATCAAAATATTATTTCAATTTGGATAGGCGTGAACCTCTTTATAATTTAGAAATCATGACAATGCATATAATTGCTAGCAACTTTGGTCACCATGATATCTGATAATCTGCATTTATTTACATGTAGTAAAACATGGATTAAATGTGAGAATATGCTTGATCACAGATATCCAGTGCAGGTCTGTGTCTTTCATGAGCTGCTCTGCCACATACCGCTCTGTGGATTTGTAAAGGGGTGGAAACGGTTGTGAACGTTGTGTGATTGAAGATGGCAGCCGAAACATGGCGTTTCCTGAATTTAAGATTCTTTAGATTCCAAATAAAAGTTTGGCAAAAAAAAAAAAAAACGCCAAGCTGTTATGACACCTGTGTCACATTCCCCCTCCTGCCATTGTGCCTGGGAGAAGAATTAATTTGCTGGAGAAGATAAGCAGACGTGATTTGCAGACTACCCCCCTCCCCCCACCCCTGAAACGACCTGGATAATTAGACGAGGAACTTACAAAGCCCCCCTGAGGGGCTGAGTCATAAACAGGACATGGAGGAAGAGACGACGAATGAAACAACAGCCTGACTGGGAGGAAGCGGGGCCCTGGAAGATGGGGGGCTCAGCAACAGTGGGGGGGGGGGGGGGAGTGGAGGAAACAGATGATTATAAATAGGAACACCCCCCGCTAGGCGGCGGGTCACGGCCGCATGGCTGAGACAATGGAGGAACGTCACGGCGGGGCAGGGAGGGGTCGGAGCTGGCAGGCGGAGAGAGTGCGTGTGCAGCCCTGCTGCGGGGGTGGGGGGGGTGGGGGTTCCCGGGGGCTCCTGCCCGCCCTCGTACCCTGAGGGGCCGTCGACTGCACAGTCTGGATGGTGGATCCTGGAATCTCTCTTCCCGGTTACCTCAGAGAGGAAATCCTCACCCCTGTGCAAAATCCCCCCTTGTGATGCTGAGGTGCTGAAGGCTTTATTATCCCCCCCCCCCCCAAAAAAAAAAAAAAACCAGACCTGGTGGGATCATAAAGACAGCATCGTGGCTGTCCAGCCGCTCCAGCTTAAATGCTGGCCTGGCTTTCAGTCATCCTGTACAACATATTTACGCTGCTTACGTCCCGGATTACACTTCCCACCCGCGCGTGACGCCCCCGCCCTGCCAGACACTGCAAGGTCACGCAGATGGGGAACTCGAATCCAGAAACATGTAGCGACGTAAATAGATAAATAAATGCAAGCAGTTACAATGAATTATACATGGGATACTAAGTGAATCTGTTATCCCCAAGTTCCTGTGTGTTCCCTCCAGGTAACTCTGACTTCCTCCCACAGTCCGAAAACATGCAGCCAGTCAGGCTGCTGCATGTAAATGAATCAATTCAATTCATTTCAATTTGTTGTCTATAGGGCCTTTCACAGCAGTGTGTCCTGCCGGGGTCTGAAATCCCATCCGGATGTCCTCGGCCTGGTGTCCTCTTTGGGGGTGGGTTTATTATTTCAGGGGCCCAAAAAGTAACTTTGGGGCCCTCTGCCCCCCCCAATGCAGTGGCCATTCGTGGCCAACAGGGGGCTCCCACGCAAATGCGCAGTGTGAGTGGTGATAAAAGCCAGTGGTGGATGAAAACAAATAAGATGTATTTAAGAAAAATTCATCCAAGCTGAATGGCCATCTTGAGGAAATAATAAAATATTTCCAATAATGAAATGGAATCACATGACCGCTGGCATGAATTGTGAACATACTGTGGCAGGGGAGGTAATGGCTACCAGAGATTAAAAAAGACGAGGGCATTAAAAGTGCAGAAGCATCTGTGTGTGTGGCTGAAAGCACTCGATAGTTGTGGGTTGCCAGAGCCTCCCGCAGACTGACTGACGTCTGGCCGACTCCGCTCGTTAACTGATGCTTTTTTTTTGTGTATGTTTTTTTTCGACCGAGTCCATTACGGGGGGACACACAAAGTGACGAGATAACAAAATATCGGCATCCAGGTAGCTTGAGGGGCGCCGGGCGAGATGGGAAATGACAGCTGTAATTTCAGTGACGGAACCGGGACGTCCTGGCGGTCTGCGTGGGCCAGGCCATCAATTACTGCACATCAATTGGCTGTGACAAGTTCAAATACGGTACAAACGCAGATAATAGTGGGTAAGATAATGGAACCGTTTCTGCAAGTGGTGGCACTGTCAAGGAGACTAATGGTCGTGGGGGGTGGGGGGGGGGGGTGCTGAACAGTGAATAAAGACATTTGGCCTAAAATAAAACAGTACATTGAATTTCAAGTATATACTATATGACCAAAACTATGTGGACACTCCTCTTAATCAGAGGTCTTAGCTAATTAAAAACCACACTTACTGCAGACGCAGGTCTACAATTAAGCACACAGCCATATAATCATATAGCAACAAACATTGGCAACAGAATGGATGGACATACAGAAGAGGATAGTGACTCTCAACTTAGCACCATCACAGGATGCGCAAGTAATTTTGTCAGATTTCTGCCCAGCTAGACCTGCCCAGGTCAACTGCAAGTGACAGTGAAGGGCAAACCAACCGTGAGCATGTTCAGTTACCAAGTGGTAGGCTGCACAAGCTCACAGAAAGGGAGCTAATCTCCCAGCACCAATATCCAACCTGAATGGCAACAAACCCTACTTGCAATGTTCCAACAACTTTTGGAAAGCCTTCCCAGAAAAACAGAGGCTATTGCAGCAACAAAATATGCCCAACTTTGGTTTTGGGTTTGACAAGCTGGTGTCCACATTCTTTTTGGCCACATAGTGTATGTCATCAATATAATTGAAACTTCCTACAGGGGTGCTGGAATGACATCATATCTGCAGTGTTTTAGGTTTGATTCTCACCCCAGGTCTATGGTGTAGAGTTTGCATATTCTACTTGGGTTCATGTGAATTTCTGCAGTCCAAAAACATCCAGTGAACAATCCATCCATTTTCTATACCCACTTGTCCTGTTTAGGGCTGTGGGAGGTCCAGAGCATATTCCAGAAAGAATGGATGCAAGGCAGGGAATAACCCAGGATGGGGTGCCAACCCATTGTAAGGCACACACACACACACACACACACACACACACACACACACACACACACAAACACACAATTTTTGAACTGTGTAGGGAAATGGGAGAAGCCAGTGGAAAGTCCATATCAGCATGGGGAGAACATGCAAACTGCACACACACGGAGCCATGACGGAGACCCTAGACCCAGAGGTGTGAGGCAGCAGTGCTAACCACTGCACCACTGTGCCACTGCACCCCTGCTGCACTGGACTAGCTTCTCTAAATTGCCCATAGTGTGTCCTGCCATGAGCTGACATCCTGTCCAGTATTCCTTACCTCCTGGATAAGGAGCTCCATACTCACCACAACCCTACATTGGACTAGGTGTTATAGAAAAGAAACTGATCTATAAAACCACATGATAGTTAGAGGCAATTACAGTAATTTTACCAAACCGTTTGTTGATAATGGGATAAATTAATGTCCAACAATATGTATGTGGACATCTGGTTTTTGTAAATCTACAGCTGGAACCTCTTCTGTTCTGGCTAAAGATTACGACAATAACTGGTATTTGTAAGGACACAGGGGCTTGCAGGTGAACGCTGTGATGGTTAGGGCCAGCTCCAGTAAGCAGAATGGCCTGTGGAAAGTGAGGCGTAAGGAAGATGCGACCGCAGGGGAGGGTGCTCCCTGTTAACGGCCAGGGTCGTGATCTCCAGCCCGTTAAAGACCCCTTTGAGTTAGGAACTGTAACCGGATATTTGGGATAACAGAGCAGTGGACTCCTGGTGTGTGCCGTGCAGTGAAACTGCTGCTCCCAGGAGGTCAGGGGCAGGAGGTCAAGGGGAGGGAGTGGCAGGGGAGGGGGCTGGGAGTGGTGGTGGTGATGGGGGGGTCGTACAGGCTGCATGACATAGAAAGGGCATGTCTCCATTCTGGAGGTAGGCCTCAGCGATGAGAAGGCCGAAATATCTGAGATAGACTGTCCCCAAAAATATTATGCTTTCAGATTGTCCCGGCAATCTGCTCATTACCGGACTAGAGAAGAGATCCAGAAAGGGAGGTGCAAAGGTCTGCGTCTGATGGCTAAACTCTGTCGCTGCTTCTTCGACATCTGCGATATTCATGTGAGATTTGCCATTCTTTAGCTTTTTGATAATGGTTCCTCACTCTTCGTTGACTTTGAACTGGGTTCATATTGCAAGACCCCAGTTATTAATTTCAACCTGTTAGCTGACTGTGTCATTTTCACATGCTTTCGATAATCATGCTTTTTTAGGTTTAAGTGGTTAGTGGCACCTCTTTGGAATAATAGGGGAAGTGATGGTCTTTAGAGGAATCTGAGCAGGCATGGTAAGCTGACACATGACAGTTGTCTATTCATCTGGGTACAACATGCAGCAGTTTCAAAAGTTAACCCAGCTCAGTTGCCAGACAACTAGATCACTTACGAAACATATTTGACTGACAATTTTTGTCTTCCTCTGTTTCTTTCAGTGTCGGTTTTTTTTTTTCCACTGAACTGAGATGGTTGATGTTTTCTAGAACATCTAATCAGATAAGACGTAATAAAAATTGACGTTAACGTCATATGTCGACATCTTTAATGCAGCCACAGGCAACCACAGAACCCTGTACAAATCAGAAATGTACTTTGGAAGGAATTACATCCAGAGGGGGTGGATGGGGGAGGGGGGGGGGTGATATCAGTGTCAAATGGTAGAATGTTCAACAGCTTAGGCTTTTATTAAATGTTCCTACCCGCATGGCTTGGAGAAGCAGAAAAGCCTGTTTTTAATTAAATCTTAATGGAAAGTTGGCAAAAATAAGAAAGTAAATAAATTGCACAGGATAAGAAAATATATCATTACAGTCACAAGCATCATCAACCCTAAACCAAACTGGAATTTGCATAACGCAAAACCTAAAATTATCTGCTATCATTTTAACTTGTTAATTGGGTTTATTTTAACACATGAAAGCCCCAGTTCATATTTCTGAATTAGTACACTTAAAAGGCTCCTGACACTATCATTAGGGAAGTTATGATAAGGTACACATTCCTCCAAAAACAGGCTTATTTACGCCTCAAAAGCTAAAAAAAAAAAAACCAACTCAATGTCTCAGTTCTCTGCTGCAAAGAACTAAGCATATTTTTTTTTTTGTGTGTAGGCACGGAGAGGACAGCCGTTGCTTAGAGGCGCTCCACTGGATGGATGGAGCACAGGGGCAGGGTAAGTTATTTATCAATCTCCTGAGGTCAAACCCAGAAGTTTTGTGTTTGACCCCTCTGCTAAAAGGATTAGGGCTCACACGCCCTCCACCAATCCATTTCTGCCATAGTCTTCTCACCCAGCGTGGTTATCAAGGCCACACAGGAACCTACTCAGAAGGCATCTCTATCTGATGCTGATGAATTGGTCAGTATGAGTAAAAGTCACAGTTTGGAAAAAGCCACTTTTGGGGTGTTGCGTAACATAGCACTTCAGCGTTTCTTTTTTGTTTATACATTTTTTTATGCATTTCGGCGCAAATGTTCTCACATCGGCCTGCTAAAGGTTTGAGGAAAGACAGCATGCAGTTTCTGTCCAAACTATTGCAGCATACCGAATACACCTAGGCGCAAGGAACATTTGAAATATGGATTTACTTTGCCAAAGCTGCTCGATAACAACTCGTGTAATAAATACATAAATATCTTGTATCTCACCTGTGGGCGGGTCCGTCTGGTTGGGGGCTACATTCGATTATTTGCACCTGAAGTACATCAACCTGAACTGCTCTTGCAACACTAAACCCTCAGACACATCCTCCTAAATTGCTGAGCTCTGGAAGAGTCTGTCCAGCGTGATCTTGATGCTAAACCCACACAGAGCGTGCGATGATTTAAATATATCATTCAGGTTTGCTTATTCATAGAAAGAGATCGTTTCTAAAAGTGGGTTTTCCCTCTCGTCTAGAATAACGAACAGTGAAAATTAAACTGCAGCTACGATAAGATCCAGAGGTTAAGGGTTCAGAATATTACTTAGAGTAGATTTCAAACTATAACCTGGAGTAATATCTGTGTTGTTATGCTGGCTGTATCAAAGTATTTATCCTCCTTGAACTTTTGTTTGCTGTATTTTGTGCTGTTCTAATGATAAATAATAATAATAATAATAATAACACTATATTGATCTCTGTGGGGAAATTTCATTTTTACCTACACCATCGTGCTCTCCTTGACACGCAGACACATATGTAGGTGAGAGCAGGCTTGGCAGCAGAGGGCAGCCACCCGCAGCGGTGCCCATGGAGCTGGGGGTTAAGGGCCTCGCTCGAGGGCCCGCAGACACGTGACTCTTCTGGCAAAGCCGGGTTCAAACCAGCCAGTTTATGATCTCAGCCTGCTGAGCCACATGCTGCCCTCTGATAATGCAAATTACACATGTCGAATAAAGTATGTTTACTGGCTAATGGTGTATACAGTTAAGTTTAATAAAATGTTGCAAAACTAAAAATACAAGTAGCAAAATGTTACATATTATGTAAACAGGATACTTAGGAGGGGGGCCGTAGCTAGAGATTTTGGGCCCCATGAAAACGTATGATTTTGGGCCCCCAAAGCAGACCAGTCAAATTATGTTCCAAATATTTTAGGCCCCCGACACTCAGGGGCCCGAGGAATCATCCTAACTTCCCCCCCTTTACAGCGCCCCTGCTTAGGAGTATTTGGGCGGTGTCCTGTGGTGCTGATACTGCAGGGCATGGTGAGTAGGAGTAGAAGTGTAGTAAACCTTCCGCTCTCTTTAATCCAGCATTTTGTTATAAATTACACTTTAAATAGTATGTGTGTGGGTGGGGGGGGGGGGGGGGGTTGCTGATAAACACACTGGCTGCAGGGCCAAGAAATAAAATAAAACTCCCCCCTCATAGCTCACTAAGTCTTTCTGTATCATAAACTATGAACTCAGCGATTTTTTTCTCATGGGCACAGTGGTTAACTGAACCCCCCCCCCCAACCACCACCACCACCACCTTATCAGCAGGTAGAAATGGATGCAGACCTAGTTTCCCCTCCCATCTCAGCTGATGGAAACGCTAAATGTCACAGTGGATGTTTACCCTACTTATAAGCGCGCGGTAGAAAGGCAGCGGGAGACAGACGGCGGCCTGAGCGCGCTTTACGCCTCTCGTCTGCAAGGGCAGCCAGTAAACAAATGCTGAGTCCCATGGGTGCGATGCCCAGGGGACCACAGACGTTCACTTGCTCACTCCTGCCTCTGTCTCCGGGTTTATTTTTAGCCTCTGAAGGGCACAAAGGTAGCATGAAGGAAATAGCTACTTGCAGCCCTGGTACTGAAATAACAAGCACCTGTTGCTGAAACCACAGTGTTTGCAAAGAAGTCAAATTAGAATGTCACCCATGGCAACTGTGAATCGAATCGCCTCCCGCGACACTCGCCTGCAACGGCAAAGCGTTCGTACATGTAATGGCGCGATAAAAAGTAACACTCCACACAGGGTGTTCTGCACTTAGAAAACACCCATAAGCTGATCTATTTTAACGCCATTTTTTTTTTTTTTTTGCTGCCAAACCAAACCGAAGGGAGATAATGCAAGTAAATGGTGAAACAGAGCTCTGGCTAGTACAGTTTATCTACATCTGCGATCATTTTTATATGTTTTTTTTATTTTTTTATTTATGAGAGCAATGGTGCAATATGTTGTTAGTGTAGTATGTTATTCTGCGCTTGTATCGGAGCTGCCGATTTATCTGCTGTGTTGGAACACTGATGGGTGAGGCTGCAGGCTTCGTGTCTTCAGGAGTCCAGAGCCCGGGGCCTCAGTGATGGTGCTGGTCATAGTTCACGCTTGGCATGTAAGCAGTGTTACCCAAACCCCTTTTAGCCATGCAAATGAGCGTCGTTCTGGCCCAGGTGCCCCTTGGAGATAGTTGCTAAATTAGCTGAGCAGCACGAGGTGCGGGGATTGCGTTCACCAGGATGTGCAAATAAGACCAGGGCTAGTGGTCAGCTTGATGAAAACGCTGCCTTGAAGAGGTCGCTGGTACAGGGGTGAATCACTGAGACGGGGGTTAAATCACCTCATTTGGGGGCGGGGGGGGGGAAGGTTCACGAACCTTCCTGCTTCTCACTTTGTTTACAGTGTAACATGATACTGGGAGGAACTGGAATGGATGGAAATCGATTCCATTTGCAGGGAAGGTCATCTTTTCATACTGGATCAGGCCTATGACACCTTCAGAGATGCCTCCAGAGAACTTTGTAGGTCCAGTTTAAAGCAGAAGGTCAATCCTGCCCTGCAGAAGGTCACAGAGTCTGAATTTAATGTTCAAGTCGATGGGTTAAAAAGTAGAATAGCTCTTGAATGTGAGGATCATTCTTCCTGATCACGAAATGCTGGATCACGCAGCTTTACATCTAAGAGTGACCCGATTTACTCAGCAGGGACATTATAATCAAAGATAGGTTCTTATTAAATTCTTATTGGCCACTCCAGGGTAAAAATGGCATGTTGTACTTTTTCCTGTATTTAACTCAAATGCCGTTGGCGGAAAGGATTCCTACAGATAAATTAGTAAACGCACCATTGGTAGACTTCTAATATAGTGACCATCAAGAGTGAATGAACCAGTCTCATTTCAACACGGCTTTTCAGTCATTTGTATTTAAAAATAAAAATCTGGGAGCATTTTACTTAAGGCCATCTTTTTAGTCATTTATAAAAACACAACAAATAATGCATTCATAAAGTATTATAAACATGGCAATAAATATTTATAAAAAGGCATAACACAATTCTGCCCTGTTTATTACGCATTATGAATGCTTTATGAAGCTGTCATCTCTAATGCACTATAGATACCTTCATAATGCATTAAGGTATAAGCATTAAGGATGATTATAGTGCATTATACTGCAACATTCCAGTTCCAGGCTCAGCGGCCTAAGCCAATAAGCAACACACCCCCCACATTCTGACTCATCCACCAGGTGTGCAAGTATCCATCACCCGATATGTACCCGTCTTCACCAGCATCCACCTTCTCCAGTGGCTTCCTTGCCAGTGCTTTCTCCGCACCATCTATACCAGGGGTGGCAAAACTTATCCGCAAAGGGCCGCTGTGTGTGCGGGTTTTCGCTGCAGCTCCCTAATTATATTACTGATTAGAGGACTGATTGGCTGAAGAGTCCTCACACCTGGGCTTGAACAGCTGATCTAAAGGTTACCCCAAAAACCTGCATACACACCGGCCCTTTGCGGATAAGATTGGCCACCGCTGATTTATACCATCCCTTCTATCGCAGAATCTGCACCAGGCCCAGCCCTCGATCATTCCTACCCAGACCCTCACTGTTCTGTCGACACAAACACCTGGACCCCCCCCCCAGCTGTTGTATCCCAATGGAACACCTCACAGCCCCCACGGCACGTGAGGTTTATTACAGAACGTCTCATGGGCTCAGCTTCAAGTGTCCTGGTCTGGAAAGTATTACCCTGTTTATGATTCCGCAGGTGTTTCAGTTTTGCTAATTGGTTATTTGTTTTACCCCCCAGTCCTGGCGTTACTTCCGCTTTCAATCATCATGAGGTGTGTCCGTAACGCTATCAGAGGATGTTTCAGGGCTGGTCATCCTGGCAGTCATGCGACTGTGAGCGATCACCCAAGCTGGCCGCTTTTCCATCAGAAGCGATTCAAGATTTTTAACCACTTTGACTGAGGAAGGTTCAGTAACAAAAGACAGAATAGACAAGTAACAAAAGACAGAATAGACAGAATGTCTCTTAGTAGCAATGATGGTTGTTCAATTTTCAGTTGAAGCTTTTTTTTCCAATATGAAGTTTCAATGCTTTTAGGCTGTAGGTTCAATGATTAATCAACCTTAATCAAAATAGTCCCTTAATAGATATCTTCCTCAGACTTCTTGTCAATAAAAACCAGAACAATAAACATTTTAATAAAAGGTTTTATTATTTTATTTTTTTTTCTCATTGGATCACATTGGTTTGAATAATGGCCAAAGTGAGGCACTTCAATTCATTTAAACACACAGGAAATGCAATATATCCTACATTCAAATTTACTTTCGGCAGCACATTCCTCAATGGAAAAAAAAGAAATCTTTTCTGCTCTCTTTCTAGTTAACAGTGAAGCAGTGGTTCCTCTAGTGGACAGAGTTGTAACTACAACTTACCAAGGGCAGCGATGCATGCAGCAGCTCCTCCAAAGCTATTCGGTGCATTAAAAGTGAAATTCTACACATCTGCATACATTTTCAAGTCTCACAAGTCTCTTGGTTTCATACCTGCATTTTCACGTCGTTCCACATTTTCACTTTGTGTTTCTCAGTTCCCCATGCATTTACTTTTCTAATAATAAGACACATAGATAAACAGCAAAAGAAAATAAAATGTTAATCGGCAGGAGTAGCTATAGACAGCCCTTAATTATAAAGCAACCTCAGTCAACCTTTGTTGCTCTGCTGTGCAAGTGTAGATAATGGTGTCCCCACGTCCTGAAGGGTGACACTGCCCTTAGGATGCACTCCTGGAATAAATCAAGTCCAAACAATGGCTCATAGTCAACAGTCTCAGTCCAGAACCAAGAATAGCCAAACGCCACATCAGAAAACCTAAGTGCTAATACCCTTTATTGCCTGTAGCATTTATGTGTCTTCAGATAATTAGTTCATTCAGCGGGTCATTCAGTGTACTTAATTTGCTCAGCACAATGGTAAAGCAAATGCTTACCTTTGACACGTTAATGCCTACATCTGTTCTATTGTCGCACATGGTTTAATGCATGTGCGCCACGTGAGATGACATGCATTCTGAGAAGGTGTGATCGCAGCGTGCGGTGTCTGCATTTAACATGCATCGGTGTTTCATGCGACAGGAGTGTGGCGACATGGAAGGTGTATTTAAAGGTGGTGCATGTGTGGAGATGTAGCTGAAGCTGGGTTAAATGAACAGCCTCCATGGGCAAAAACTGTGTGCCTTTTTTGGGGGATATATGATGGGCCTGGGACCTTTTCTGGAAAATGAAAATGTAATTGAGAGCACATGTTTCATGGTGGGGGGAGAGCAAGGCAGCTATTGTGAGAGAGCTTGTTGTTGACAAAAAAAAAAGAAAAGAAATCAAAGGTTTCTTTTTGGGGGTGGTGGGGAGGGAGGTACTTAGGATTTCTGTGTAGGACCTCGCTTCACAAAATGCCCCTGCTTTTGAAAGTCAGGTGAGGGGGGTTGGCTGGGGGGGCGGGGGACTTGCCTTCAAAAACCATGCTAGCCAATAAATTGCGCTGCACCAGCAGCCGACTATAAATAACGCTTGACCGTGACCACAGAGGCCTAGTATACCCACCCTCTGTTTTGGTCGCAGGTTTGTAATAAGTTTGCGGGCAGCTCTGGGCTGTACCAGGAAAACCAAGCAACAGCTACAGGCATGATTGTTTTTTTATGATGCCGTGAAGTTACCACAATAGATAATCAAATAACGAAAATAAAGTGAACCAAGTACAAAAGGTATAAAACAGCACTTGGGATGAGTAGGACATTTTGTTTGTAGACAGAACAGCGTCATTGTCTTGTCACATCGCCATGGAAGTTGTTCAGAATCGGAACTTTGAATTGTGATGTCTGTCCTGTTGGCATGTTTCTCCATTTCACTCTGCGTTTAATTTCTGTGTGAGTACATGGGAGACGAGAAGCTTACCCTGTCTGTTTGCTGCCACTCAGATTTATTTTGTCTCATTAAAAGAAATAATAAATATGAAGACTGTCTGGCTAGAGCAAGATATCTAGTATATCTGGATGCCAGCCACAGACGTAACAGTTATACCCTGGCTAAAAATATTATAGTTTTGTATATAATAATAAATTAAAAGCTTTAAAACTGATAAAGTTAATGAATCTTATATATTTCTGCGTGTATCCTGGGGTGAAAGCGAGAAGATTATTCTGGAGCTGGATCTGACGTTCGGTCCGGAAGTGCCCCTCCGCACCATCTGAACTCTGCGTCTCGTCAGAACTACCTGCCAGGGATTAACTGGGACCTGCACTGTCTCATACAGAACCAGCATTTTCCTGGGTCTTAATGGGAAACAGCTGGACCGTGTAGCGCGTAGGAGCCCAGCCCAGATCATTCATAACCTTCAAGCGTCTTAATGAAGGCGAATCACTGAGCTGCAGGGAGGGGGCTGATACTGCTGGCAGTAGGGGTAGGTGGGCGGGAGGGGGTAGAAGCAAACCCCCCCACTCGAGAACCCAATATATGAAAGTTGGGTCTAGACACAGCCTGTTTTGGGACTTTAAAAACTATGCTTTCATTTTCACCTTCCGTCTCTTCAGAGGCCACCTGGTGGCTCTGATTCTCTGGGGAGGGGGCACCACTGGAGTCGTGGGTGGAGTCCTATAAAGCCACACCCCATAAATAGTGTTAAGTATCTGTGTGAGTGAGAATCATAGACCCCCAAAGGTAATTTTTCACACTCTGTGTGACATTACCAAATTGGACCCTTCGATCACGCGTTCCTGCCCCGCGGACTGTGTGCTGCACCCACACGCACGTTTGCCCCACACCGTGCACTGCTGCCAGTTCCTGCCATATATATATATATTCACGCCCACGCTTGCACTCAGCATCTTCCTGCCCTGAGCCCTGATAAGATATGGAAAGTGGCAGACACATGTTGAACTAAAGTTGACTTCAGCGCTGGAGAGCTGGATTTTGGCTCTGGCTTAAAAGTGAAGATATGGACACACTTGTTTAATTGGATCTATCTGCACATCCCCACCTCCCATCCCCCCCCCCCCCAGCTGAATTAACCTCACTTATCCACCTTAGCTGAACCTCAGTCTTGTGAAATACATTGTCATTTATTTTCTGTGTTGTTCAGTTTCAGCTCAGATTTATCCTGCGATTGAATGTAAAACGAGTGCCTGCTCACCTCACACAATAAGTGATTATGCTTTGAAAAGGAGAAATCTAATTTCCCAGGACTGTAGGACCTTGATGTTTTGTCACTGTTTGTGTCTTCTCTCTTTGTCTTTGTTTTTCTCCTTCGTTGTTTGTCACCTCCCCTAGACCCCCTGAACTCAGCCAGTCCGCCATCATGGGGCCTCTTTGGCTCCGGAGGTAACAGAGTTTATCTCTGGTGCAAATACGGCTGCAGAAAATTGAACTAAATTTGTACCTCGCAGGGCTAATCATGGGGAAATCCTATTAAGCATCCTCTCATTTTCTTTTCTCTTGACCGACATGAGCAAGATAGTTTCCTATCTAATCCCACACCCTGACAGACAGACCAAAAGACAGACTTGCATATTTACTGATTCAAATGATTTCCTTTCTGCTGTAAGCTTCAGTGGTCTTTACTCCCAGAAGACCATTTGCAATGAATCCCCACAATATTACAGCACATTCAGTGCCAGATCCCCCCCACCCCAACCAGCCCCTCCCTGCCCCAGCACTGCATCGAAGCCAGCTCTGAGCTTCCCTTTGATTCAAACACAGAGCGGTCGGTCTGCCGCTCTCGCCACGGCCCAGGCGCCGATGCGCCGAGCAGCTTCCTTTCCCAGGTGTCCTTCCGTGGCCGTAACCCGATGCCTTTACCAAAAATAGACCCTTGCCCAGCTGGGGGCCGCAGCTGAGACAGCAGGTTGTTGATTCGCTCCCATCCTATTCCCACGTCCACCCCCCCACCCCCCCACCATGGACATCCACTATGTGCACTTTGATGGCAGCCTCGCCTGTCACCTCGCCGAATCGTGTTTTCCGGCGCCTGTTGCATTAGTTCAGAAATAATGCATGTAGGGCTGCGCACTGAGATCTGCAGCTATTGCTCAAGCCTCGTCTTACTCAAGACAATTGGCCTTTAAATGAAAACCTTTAACGTCTGACTCTGGAACGCATCCAAGATAAAAGCGGGGACCATATTTTCAAACTTCATAGTTACAAACCTCAGTTTCCGGATTCCAGAGCCCTCACGTGCATCTTCTGAGACACCCGTCCAGTCGCAGGAGGCCGCAGTGCAGGACAGCAACCCCATGGTGTGTCAGACAGCACTGCAGAAGAGGCAGCTTGCCTTATTAATCGGTTTGTTAAATTCTCCGGTCATCCCGAATGATCTGAGCGGGACAAATGGACGAGGGCGCGGGGAGCTAACGTGGAACGATAATGTTAAAAAAAAGAGTAAAAAACAGTACAGCACACTTGGCATCTTTTATCTCTTGGAATATAACAAAAGAAATCACTTTTAGTAGCGTGCCGCCAATCTCCATCCTGGTTCTTGTGCATCGTGGATTTATGTTGTTTCAGGGGCTTTTTTTAAGGTCATTACTGAGTCATTTGGGGCGACTCTGGCAGAGTTGGGCCTTTTTCCCCTTGAGAGCTTAACCACAGAAACAAAGATAGTAGGAAGGTGGAGACGTTAAATCGGTGGACCGGGTCTCTCTTGGGGCCCCATTTTTCTTAAGGACCAGGGTGTGGCCTGCACATTGTGAGAGAAGGACCCCCCCCCCCAATTTATTTTTATCAGGTATTTCCGATGTTAAAATGGCAAAAGTGTCTCACTCTCAAGTAAACAGAAGCAGTATTGTAAATGAAAGACTTTTCTTTTTAAATCAAGTTTTAAACTTGGACTGATGTTCAAATGTGTGTTTTTTTTTCAAACCACATATCAAACACTTTCCACTCGACCTGAATTCTACACTTCCATGTCCTATTTTGCCAAATTCTACATTTATTTTACCATTATTTTCGTGGTGAAATAAAACAAATGCCAGAGATATCTTTCGTCAATTTCCATGCAAATAAACCCAAGATTTATTAGCATAACCTGAAGATAAATCAAGAAGACCACAGCCAGAGAATCTGGCCCTAAATAATGCAATTTACGAAATGGCAACAGCAATGTTACTGATAGAAAAAAATGGCCTAGCGTATCATAAACAGTCCCAGTGAAGAATGTAAATAGCAAAAAGCCAAAGCTTTAGCAAGTGAACTCTTGGGTGAACAGCGTGGACCAGAGTAACGTCTGTTTACAAACCTCCGAGAGAGCTGACCCTCCCAGATTCAGACAGTATGGCCAAATTCCGTCTCAGGAGAATAGCGCGTGCCCTTCGCCTTCAGTACGCTGCCTCTCTTACGTGATGGGAGATGGAGAGTCTATTCCTGGTAGCCACTGAAGAATGTTTGGGAAGGTGAGATAGTCGCTAGGGAAAGGAGAACAGCCATTAGCCCCATCCTGGATGCAGTCTGGGCTGCCGAAACCTGTATTTCAGATGGATGGAATGCTGGGACGACATGGCCAGCGCAAATAATGTGCCTGCTCTGTTGCCCTGGAAACGCCTGTGTGTCGCAAATAAGCCCAGGTGCTGTGGCCATTTTCATATGAGTAACGTTTCAGCCAGGAGAGTTTAAATATGTGATTCACTCTTTCATGTGTTCAAGTGATGGTTCAATACTGGCTTTCAGATAGCTATGCGTAATACCTGGACGTGACATTGTTGACTGCATAGATCCCTCTAAGGTGCACGCAAGCTGGGAGCTGTGTTGGCTTTATGCACCAGGACTTTAATTGCGAAAGACAACACTTCTCGTTATGGCATGTAAAATACCAGATCGCCAGATGACCTCCACTCTGGATCTGTCACTGGTAAATTAGACGGGGCTGTCGAATTTGTGGGAGATCCTTGTTTTTATGGGGGAAGTTGCAGTAGCGCCACATTGTACTGGTGAACTTGTCACTGATGCGTTGGGGTAGCGGTGAAATTGCTAACTGACAAAAATACTCAAGTGAATAAAAAAAAAGAAACTCACTGCCATAAAAAAGGTGAATGAACCTTTTTAAGTTCAAATTTAGCACTGCGTTCTTTTGCCAACTGCAAAGAAAAATTGCACAACTCTAACTTGCCCTGAAAGCTTCTTTTATCATTCAAATTAAGCTCCGTTTCATGTGACATATAGGCCCTCCCCAGGAAACTCTGATATTGCGATTTCTCAGATGTTTCCCCTAAAATGACTGGCCCCAGCTCAAAAATGTCTCAAAACTCCTACAAATCAGCGATTAGGCTTCGCAGGGGAGGCAGGACGTGCTCTGCAGACGAGGGCCTGGGGTCACGCTCAAACAGGAGTAAGTGTGAAACTCCACAGTCTTCAGTCCTTCAGTCTAAGCCAGCCTGGAGTTCCCGCAGTAGCTCTCGCTTTGTGGCTCTCTGTTGCCCCCTGTCAGATATTTTGAAGAACTGCATGTCTAATACTTAATTTTTTTCAAAAAGATGATAAAAAATACATCCAATTAGTGAGTTATAAAAAAAAATTACAGAAACAGAATTTTCACTGAACACTAAACAAATGCATAAAAGATCAAAACATTTAAATTAGAAACCTACCTTTATTTATTTATTAATTAATTATTAAAATTCAAAACAAATGTTGTATTTGTACTTGAAAAAACATATGCAATCATCGAAATGAGTAATGAGCAATAATCCTGCAGTGGACTGGACTGCCTTTTCCACAGACATTCTGGCATTTATGTGACACGCCGTGTCTTTAATCGCAGCCCGTCTCTGGGTCTAGACACGCCACACGCCAATCCAATGAAAACAGGCCGCCATCCAAGGGCTGTCGCGTTCCCAAACCTCGCTGCCTTCCCACTGGTGCCAAGCCACCAGGAGGCCAGAGACCACTCCCTGCTGACATGGGGAGTGACCCCCCCCCCCCCCCCAAAAAAAAAAACTACTGTGGCCTTGCCATGTCTTTTTTTTGGGGGGGGGTTTATGGTGCCTCGGCCCAATGCACCCAGGCCCGCTGCTCCGGCACTGTGGTGAGACTCATTATGCTAGAACTTTCTCCGAAAAAATGGGCCCAAAACTTTGACCGGCCCGGGAGGAGGATTGGAGCGACATGTAACAGCACTGGGGAGTTTGTGTGGGGCAAAAGCTTTGGCTGAGGCTGGGGGGGATGGATGGGGGGGGGGGGGAATCTCCTTGGTGAGATCTGCCAGACAGTTTATAAATACTGGGGCTACGGGGCACATGGTGGGGGGGCACCAAAGGGGATTGTAACTTTAGAACAAGAGGATGGGGGCAACAGGAGCAAAATTACCTTATTTTCTGGAATAATCACCCACCACAAATATTGAACCCAAAAAAGTGAGGCCCATTTTCCTTTGGTCTGGTAATGAAATTTAACCATTATCCTACAAACTTACACATCTGTTATTGTGTAAATTCCTCTCAGGGTAAGAGGCAAGATTTTTAAGCTTTTTGTTAGTCTCTGCTGCAGGTTTTTTATACCATTTATGGTTGCATATAAATTTCTGTTATCATTGCTGTAAATTGATGTAGTCCAGCAAATAGACATGATAGTGCTGAATGCATTCTGACCTCATAATGGGACGGGGGAGCGGCAGGGGTCAGGCCATTCAATGAGAAGATAGAGCACTTGTGTCTGAAGGACATCTCTGAATTGTCAGAACCATTCCCGGAGAGCTGACATCAAATCGGTCACGCCGGGGCCAGAAAGCGACGGCATTTCATGCCGTGACCGCCGCTCGAGGCCGGACGAGACCGCAAAAATTCACGTTTATGTGTTTTCCATCAAGCGTTTCTATTGCCGTGAGTTTATACTACCCCTAAGGCCGAGAGTCCATGGAAATGCTGCTGGAAGGTTCCAGAAAGGTGACAGTCATAGTGCACGAAAGATACTTGGCGGACGAAGTACGATGAAGAGAACGCAGAAGTATAGCTACAGGGTAATTAATCAGATTTACTCGAAAACGGACAATTAAGAGTGTAAATAAACCTCTAAAGCAAGGACACAATAAAGGGTCAAAAATAGGTTTGACAATGTAGCCTCTCTTTGTTTTGACTCAGAGGAACAGTCTTCTGAGAACTTTTTTTGGCCGGGACTTCTAATTGAAGGAAAACAGCAATTGTGTCGTAAATGTACGACATGACAGAGTGGCATTTTTTTTGGGTAACAAACTGAAAAGGATCTGCAGGGTAATTTCTGGGACACTCACAATCAGAAATTCCAGCTATGTGGAGATTTTAAACAGGCCCTATGTCTTTTCTTTTGTTTTTTTAGAAGTGATACAGCTCAGTGTTCATTGAGAAAGTGCACTCCCACCCCCCCGCACCGTTTTTTTTTTGTGCATTCAAAATAAACAACAAAGAAGTCTGCGAAAAGTTCTGGTTCCAAGCGGACGCGGAACTGTTGCCAGATGTTCCCTCCACAGCTGGGTGACAGACACAATGAAATTTTATATCATTCTATAAATACCAACCCCAGATGTTTCTTGTCAAAACGAGAAGATTATAAAAATGTGCCACAGATTAAACTTCGCTTATCATTCAATTGGCAATTAATAACCATTTTGGATGAGGAGGGCCGTTTTCAGATGAGAAATGCACCCTGCGAGGAGAAATGGGGGGTGGGGGGGGTCAATGATGTATGTCGTTTTTTTGTGGTTGTGTCTATAAATTGATCTTGAGGCTGTACTGGGTGACCACTGGATGGTCCAACAGGGAACACTGGGGTTGAATTTGAATCGCTTTTGCTATCGATCAGTGTCATTCACCTTTTTTTTGGGGGGGTGGGGGGGGGCTCTCTGCTTTCCTGATAGGCCAGCAATGCTTGGCCCCACCTCATGATCTCCTGTCATCACTGGGGATAATGTGTGGTGTTAAGCCATTGGATTGTCACCTGCATGTCATCCAGGGTCCTCAGTGTGGGCTACTGCTTTGGGGTTGGGGAGACTGAGGTGGGGGGGGGGGGGGGGGGAGAGGCCAGCCCCTCCCACAGCCAAAGCAACAAATAAATACATGATGCCAAGAAATAAGCAACCCCCAGCTGGCCCTCCTCCCTCCCCCCACGGCATTGTGGGTGATCTCCGTTAACAGCGCGGGGGTGGGCGGGAATCAAAGGGATCCCAGACTGCACCCCCTCCCCCCCAACCGCGATTAGCACCCGCAGGGAGCTGGGCCCCCGTGTGGGCTGTGCGGGTCGCTGCAGCCAGGAGGAGGTCTGGGAAAGTTACAGGCTCCGAGCCGAAAGCTCCACTTGCCCTGCTGGTCAGAGAGATGGGGGGGGGGGGGGGGGGGGGGGGGGGGCTGTGTCACACAGCGGCCAGGCTGCCTGGCTGACCCCCCCACTGGCTCAGTATGGCCGCCTCAGCTTCCCCACAGCAGTTTATCATTACATTCCCTAATCGGCGCTCTCTTATCGTTTATTAGCAGGTCACTAAGTGGAAATAGATCAGAGGGGCTTTTTTTCGGGGGGGGGGGGGGGGGGGGCAGTGGCCAGGGGGAACGGTGCATTCCAGCAGGAGCAGGATCTGCAAGCCAGACGTCAGAGAATCCGTGTGCGGGAGGGGGACAAGGCTGCAAATTACGGAGGTTTTTTTTTTTGTTGGGGGTGGTGTTGGGGGTGGGGGGTTACTGAGTCCATGCAGCGGGCGGGACATGCCGCCATGCCCTCTGTGTTACCCCGAAGCTGAATTCTGCCCCCCGACACATGGCCACATCACACGCTTAATGCTTAAAAAAAAAGAAAAATCCAATTTAAGATTTGCCTCAAATGTTTAGAGAAATACTCAGTATTCCAGTGTCTGACTGATCACTTCCCAGAGGCACATTAAACGTTTTCCACACATAAACCTTCGTTTACATACAGTCGTGACTCTCCTTCTCACTGGTGATTGGCATCCATTCGAACTGTTGCAACCAAAACGGTTGCCTGCCCCCCCAACCCCCATCCCAGCTGCTTCCTTCCTCTCAACTGCTGCCATGCTGCTGAAAATCTTGGCTCCGTCCTATGTGAACAACCCCCCCCCCCCCACCACGCACACCACCACTGGCCCGCTACCGATCACCTCGCAGCACTTCCTGTTTCAGGCAGGGTCATTTCCTTTTCTTGCCATGTAATGGAGGGGGGGCAATTGGTTTCGGGAAGCCACGGCCCTGGTGGTAAGTACGGCGGGAGAATGGGGGAGGCGGACGGCGGGGGGACCAGGCAGGGAGTTACTAGACCACATACACCAACCCCCCAGCCCCCCCATCAGCTTCAGTGGTCGACTTGCTGTCTCTCACTCTCTATCTTACACAACCTGAGAAAACCTCTGTCTGCACTGTTCTTTCTGCCCAAACATCTGCTTTCCAGGGAGGGCATGTTAGGTACAAAAAGAAAAAACACATAAATCACTCACTTACATGCGAGTTGGAAATGTAGTGGAAGGTCTTGCACAGTCTGCATGAAACACACACGATCCAGCAGCCGTAGGCCGACTAGACTCTGGCTCACAGGTGTGAAAATTTCATTTGAAAGCTCGCAGCATGTATAGAAGAGGAAATGATAGATGTAAGAAGGTCATCTTTGCCCCAAAAAGCCATTTGAGGTGCCTTGGGAAAATGGGGCCGCCTGGTCAACTAACTAACTAAATGAGGCTGCCCATTGGTGAGGATTATAACGAAACATTCTTTTCCCCGTCTGAGATGACATAACGAAAATTATTACAAATTGCTGTTTACCGCCCGTCTTGCGCTACATCAACAACGGTTTAAGTATTTGAAAACCACGATTGCTGAAATATTGTTTGAACTGCTGGCGTAGACATCAAAGCGGCCCGATCGGACCCAGTCATAAACAGTTTGCCTCTGAAACGAGCAGAGTGGAGGATTGGGGGCAAAGCGAGAGAGACTGGGAGGTTTCTGACAATTAGGCCGATGCCAGATAGCCTCTCGCAGGCGGGGGCTCGCTAATCGTTCGTTCCCATCACCTCACCCTCTTATCTCCGGCTACATTTTGGGCAAAAGGGAGGGAAATTAGTCTCAGGGAAGACTCCAGAGACCAGGCCTGATTCTAAACAAGAGGGCGCTGTGTTGGCACTTAGAGATGACACTCTTAGCCAGAGATGCGCAGGGCAGATACGTCCTTCTCAGGACATTTACCTGCACCGGAGCAATTTGGGGGCAGGACTTACCCGGCCAGCATACACACTGTTGTTGTTTAGCGGGATCGGCTCGTGTGTGCTGATGCTCGTACAGTAGTTAGATGTCACCACAGGGCGTCTCCCACTTCTACTCCCCTGAAGTTAACTCTTCAAATAAAGTTAATTCAGCCCAAAGGCTAAGACCTTCGTGCTCTTGTTAGTTTGTAAGTCATAGCTTAATTTCGGACGACAGATTCAACTTAATTCATTCCTCTCTGAGATAATTCTACAAGCAAACCCTGGCTTTGTTAAAATAAACGGGAAAGTAATTGAAAAACCATGTGCGAAAACCTTCCCTCCAGATGAGCATTCCACCGAAAAAAAATTAAAAGTTGCACAAAAAGGCTGAAAATCACGGACCAAGGATAATGAACATGAATGCAGTATTTCAACAGCCAGTCTCCTGAGACCCTGAATACCCTCGAAAACTTTCCTTTATTTAGGTACCGTTGTTAATTATCTCCCTAGCTGACAAAATAGGAATAGACTTACTGCCATCTTGTGGATAAATGGATAAAAGCATTGTCAATGGAACGATGCAGAATTGTCCAGCTTCAGTCCTCACTGCCCATGGGACGTGCTTGATTTTAATTAATTTACTGTCTTGCTTTGAATCACATTCTTAATGGTGTTAATTGCATGAAACCTGGACTCATTGTAATTTTTGGTTTTGGATTTGTGTAATGCCTACGATGATGAAATGTTTTTGAAATATTTTAAATATTTGAAAACAGATATCGCCCTTTTAATCATGCTTTCATGCATGAATTGTTAAGTAGACTCAAAATAATTTATATGAATTAAATATTATACACAAATTTATATGAAAATTTTACACAGATAGTTGGAAGCCGTCTATGGTCACATTTGGTTTAACAGGAAATTATCAATTAAGACATGCATTGTATCAGCGGCCAAATGTAATCCAATATTTTGGGAAATAAATTAAAGCATTAAGGTCAATGGACTGAGGGTTTTTCTTAAGCAACAACAGCAGCACGGCTGTAACCAGTGCAATTCTGAAATTCCGTCTCTGTGCCGCACACCATGCATATGTACTCGATCAGTGTGCCTTATACTGTGAAATGCTGCAGAGACGGCAGTAAATCTTCACTTTCTTCCTCCACAGTCGTCCCATCGTTCTTGTTGTTGCTGCTGGTACTTGAGACGTCCCCAAACCCCGCCACGTGACCCTTTGTTTTTAACCCAGCTTGCGCCAACCTGAAAACAGCCCCCCTGGCTTGGCTGGTGCCCTCCCAAGACTCATAAAACGTAACAAGGAACTGAAGACTCCACCACAAGATCGCAGGTTGTAACCTGTGTAGAAGGATTTAAGCCAATATCCATTTTAACAAAAAAAGCTTCATATAGTTTAAGCAGAACTGCCAGAGAGAACAAGGAGGTCTTTCGGATGACTTTATCTGGGTGATTTTGTGAATTTCCGGAGCAAGTGCCAAACGAGGAACTTGCCAATACTTTGTGATCCAACGTTGTCAAGTGGATAGAACTAATGACTTTGGCTGCGAGATTAACGCGTGACGTATCGATCCAACCGGGCGAGAGGATGCTCAAAGCATCCCTGCGATGATGTGGCGCAGGAAGTCGGGGGAACCTGCCAGGGTGTGTGTGTGGAGAGGGGGGGGGGGGGGGGGGGGGGCTTCTCCATCAGCCAGGGACATCGAAGCTACGCATGATGCATGGCTGAGAAAGGGGGAAGAGGCACAGAACAGCGGGCGGCAGAGGAAGTCACTGCATTGGTGGAGGCCTCGGGCCAATAGTGTACAGCGCTAGGATCACACAGCCAATGGGAAACTTAAACTGCTGGACCTGGTTTGAGCTGGACAGGCAATCCTGCAGGTGGAAGAAAATGTAATTCTGCTGTAGTTAGCCACAATAATTCCTGGGCTGGGGACAAAATTATTTCAAGCAAGCCCCCAGGATACCCAATCCCTCCCACTTGGCGCTCTCCTGCCCCTCCCAGTTGTCTCCCCAAGCTGGTGGGCTTGGCTGCAGTTGCCCTGACTCTGTGTGGTCATAACTTGAAAACTTTATAGATGCTATATGCTGTGCCATCGTGCTGAAATATTTGCATATCATCTATGCGATTGTGCATGTCTGAGTGTGTGTATGCATGTGTGTGTATGCATGTGTGTGTTTGCCCTGTGAGGAACTGACATTGCATTCACCCCCCTTCATCCCCCCTACCCTGGTGATCCTGCCTAGGATAAAGGGTCAGAAGATGGATGGATGTGTGCATGTTTTATGCCACTCCGTGGTCATCATCTACTCGTTCGAATAAATCCCAGCTCTTTTTCTGCACAGTCAAAATGCTTCATGAATATTTTGGTGACCAGCATCCTCCATATAGTGGGGGTGCTGGCCTCAGATAGCTCGCCATTCACGGAAAAGAGCGAGAACTGGGAACACTCAAGCTTTGATTTACCGCCATGCAGGCGGACGCAGCTGGAACCTTGTAGACGGGTGATACCAGTCGCATGCGCTGGCGGTTCTTAAAACTTTATTAACTGGAGAACCGGAGGCTTTTCACGCCCGAGATGGTCTGAGTGTATATACCTCCATTCCTGGTTGGCCTTTTTTTGGGGGGGGGGGGGTTGGAAAATATGTATCTCAGCTACTTTCTCGCTGGTTTTGGGCTCCTGCTTTTCAAACACTGGAACAGTTTGAGTCCCTCAAAGGCTCGGCTATCCCTCGACTCGAATAGCTTGAGAAGAACTGCGCGCCCTGCATGGCTCACCCTGCCCGTGGCACAGGGAGATTGCTCTCTCTGTAGGCCACATATTTCTTTTTTGACATCTGCCAAAGTTTACATATCAATTATATTGCGTCATGCGGTTAGTGCGGCTAGGGGCGTGGCCAGACATTTTGGGCCCTTTTGCAAAATGTGTAATATTACATCTTCAGTGGCCCCTGTAGATTGCTGGGCCCCAGGAATCTGCCATGGTATCCATGCCAGGGAGGCATTTATGGCAGAATTAGGGGGGGCAGCATAGCCTGTGAATGGACAGTCAGCATAGCCTGTGAATGGACAGTCAGCATAGCCTGTGAATGGACAGTCAGGTGACCAGGTTCAAATGCCGATTAGTCCCATTTGTCTTTCCTTCTTGCCATGTTTGTACATTTTTGTTCTTTTGGCTCAGGCAGAGCCCAGCTGACTGTAGAAGCTCTCCTCTCCATCCCTGCCCTTTGCTGTCAGTCCTGCCCCCCCCCCCCCTCCCCGAAATCATCCGAATTCCTCCAGTAAGGTCCTGATCCCAGCTCAGACCTTATCATGTGGCTCCGTCTCGGGATTCCGTGTTTCACGGAAGGATTTTGTTTAGCAGGAATTTCATAACGGGAGTTCAGGAGTTCATGCCGGAGGGAGGGATGGAGGTCCGCTTCCCTGCAAAGTGGCCGCGTTCTTGCGGGTGTTTAACTCTGACTGGAGCCGCATTGCCTGAGTTGGACTGGCTCTCTGGCCCGGGACGCCGGCCATGAACACAGGCTGACGGCACTCATGAGGCTAGCCATGCAGGAGGAGGGCCTGAGCGTCCTCCGCCAAGGTGAAGGACCTGTGAATGAGCATCCAGCCCCCCCCCCCCCCACCCCGCCACCCAAACAGCATCTGAGGCCACAGCTAAAGAGGCAGACATAATGTGCCTGTCCACCTTTGGCACGCTGTAGACATCTCCCATCCTGTTTTCAGCCTGTCAGACCTAGATAAGAATCCACCCCACAGCTAAATATGAGGGGTGGGGGGGGGGGCACTGGCCTTCGCCTTGGCGAGCCAGCACTTAGGAACCACCCCCCCCCCGCCCCCCCACCCTGCAAAGACAATGGAGAGAGAGGAAACAGCCTCCATAAAGAATGGGGGTCGTCAGCATTTGGCCGCTGATACAAAGCATGAAGCGTGTTGAGTTCACCCCCTCCGGGGGGAAATGGCAGGAAGACCTGCGGCAGTGCTTCACGGTGATGTGCATTTGCTCGGCGCATTCGTCCTCCGTACCCCAAGCGTGCGAGACCCCTGACGAGCTCACGCCCACCTCTGGCACGTCCTTCAGTCGGATGCCCTGATCATTTGACGGCAGGAGAGGCGACAGGTGACATCGGGGGGGCGTCTGCATGAGTGCGGCTGGGAACCTGGTGGCCGTTAACATCTCCTCCCGCCCGCCCCGAGGTCAGGATCTGCGGTGAGAGCCCCATGATCGCTGGGTGCAGTCGGCCCTCTGATTTACTGTCTGTCTTTTATCAGGGAGGAGCACACGGAGGTCTGCGGTGTACCAGACCACCCCCCCCAGCAGCGCCCGCACCCTCCACGCTCCGCCCGAGGCAGTTAGGCCGCATTTTCACCACCGCCCCCGACCCACGATGCAGCTGCGGCTAGGCCTCCTGCGCATCAGCGGCATGCCTCATAAATCTCCGCCCCTGCAACTCGTGACTCCCGAATTTTGTATTGACAGGAGGCCTGTCTCTGCGTCTCTTAACGGGGCTGCATCTGCAGGCCTGCTTCGAGCCCTTAGACGAAGGCTCACGTGCAAAAAAATATGCACCAGGATGCGAGCCGGGAGTGGTGCGTGGTTGAGCCTCACAGGACCGGGCATTAACTCCGTGGCGTATCTGTGCCGGCCCACGCCTGAGTGTGGAAATGGTGCCGACAGTCGAACACGTCTGGCAAGAGCTCAGAACCTCATTTTAAGGGGTCCCATCTGAACGCGATACGCCACATTTCCCTAACTAGTTTGTCTTTACAAACCGCTCGGAGCATAGCAGCGGGCATCCTGCCGCCTGGATCCTTGTCCCTCTGCTGTGGCACGGGAAGAAATCACCAAAGCGTGTTCAAGAGTGAAATGTCTTGAAAGTTCCCACTTTTTTGGTGGTGTCCACCTGTTGACATCTGAGATGGGAGGGGGGGATCACTCCATTGTTCCATCACTGGGATTCAGAATTGAGATAATCATCAGTACGACTGATAGACCTTAAAGTGAATCACCCAAGAGTTTGAATTTCGGCCCTCCCCCAGGATGAAAAACACTCAAACTACCTAGCCCCCCCCTCCACCTACTGAATTTTCTACTGGCAGGTAGACCAGGAGGCCTGTCTATTTGCCCAGTTCACCAGTGATGTAATGTCTGTGTTTCTAATCAACTGCAAAAGGGAGAAGCAGCTGTCTCGCCTTCGCTTTTCTACCGTTGATAGAAAGGCTTGAGACAGACACCCCCCACCCCCCAAAGCCCCAAAGCCCTCCCCTACATTCAAACAGCACCCACAAGAATACTGATACTCTCTACCAGGTCAGATCAGCCGTGAGAGTTGAGCAGTTCTGCCGAGCCCTGAATCCAGACTGTCCTGGACAAAACAGAACAGGATACGAGGCAGAGACAGACGCCTTGGGTGGGTTATCCGTCCATCGCAGGACACAGACACCCACACACTAAGGGTAGTGCAGAGATCGCACACCTCAAAACCCCCCATCGCTCCTGGCAGTCAGTGAGATCTAGATCTACCAGAGGGAGGAATTTTAAGGAGATGCAAACTCCAGACCCTTCAGATGGTTGCTGTGACATCAACCCGATGTGATATTAATCAAAGTAAAGGTGGCTGTTCTTAACAGCACAAATATCCTTTACTTCTGTAATGTGAAAACGAGCCTGATTAGATTTGGAACCCTGTTAGATTTCTCACTAGTCTGAGCATGTGTAGCTTGCAGCGCTAACAGATCTGAGAATGGCACCTCAGATGCCCCTGTAGAGACTTTGGTACAAAGACATGCACCCCATCTGTCTTTTCCATCGAGTTTTTCTCAATCCCTTTGAGTGGTGTCCATTTCTCTCTGAAATCTGTATCAAAAGTGTCTTTGTTCACCACCTGACCTCCCTCTGGACTGTTGTCATCACCCTGAAATTAACAACAAATGAAATTGGCATCTAGGGTGAGTCATTTGTAGCTAAACTCTGATTGGTCTGTGTTCAACTACAGTATATGTCAGCAGAGGAAAACTATATGTACATATATATGATTGGCTTAAGGCTATGTTTCTATTTTTCCAGCATGTAGTTATTCAAATACATAAATATATAGTATTTTAGAGCTGCCGTTTGCTAAACACCAGCACCTGTGCACAGCCCTGCTGTGGGTACTTAGCCATGAAAGGTTTTCACCAGTGAGTGAAAATTCACACGGTGTTTACACTCTCAAGTAGCTATATAGGGACAGTGTTGTCACATATTACCTGACATTTTACAATGAATTATCCATCTTGTACTGCTGTCTATATTATTATTATTATTATTATTATTATTATTATTATTATAAAATATTGATTGAATTGAGAATCATTGCTCAGTTTCACCTTGCACTTTGTGTGTTTTATTGTATTATTGCATACTCTCTCTTGTCTCTGTATTGTTCTGTGTGCTGTTCTGCCACTGTAACACTATCGTTTCCTCCGGAAGTTTCAGTCTAATTTCTGCATTGCAGTATTATCGGTAAATAATGTCCTGTTAGCTGCCCGGTTTGGGTTGACTCTGACGCAGGAAGGCATCCCCTCCAGGCAGACTGTCGCCTCTCCAGTGAGGCCCCCCATGCTTTTAAAGGGCATGTTTTTTCCATCAGTGCTTTGTCACTTTAAATCTTATTCCCAAAGACACGTACTCGATATCGCCCCGTCATCCTTATCAAGTCCAGTTTTATTTTTAAAGAGATGCTTTAATTTTCACCGACCTAAAACAGTATGTGAAACCGCCTGCAAAAACAAACAGATCTTTTGCATTCTGAACAGTCCGAAAATGTCACAAGCGCTATGTTCTCACAGGAAGCGATATTCTGCCAAGCTTATCGTATCTTTGTGGGCTTGCATGTGTGTGTGTGTGCATGCGAGCTTACCCTCAGCCTCACTGCAGTGTAAACAGAAGTGTGGGAATGAAATAGGAGCTCAATGCAAGGCTAATACAAGATTCACCATACCTCTGAAAACTCATTTCGTATGCCGAGGCAGACGGCCAGGGGCACGCTGACAGTTAGTATCTCCTTTCTTCAGGTAGTAATGAAAGCCACACATTTGGAAAAAGTCTCCCTGTATCCTAAGAGGAAATGATTACATTTGAAGTCACAGTAGAGCTTCTTAAATAGGAACAGTCATGATTTCAATCCTGTCTGGGAGATGGTAAACATGCTTCTCTGTCCAGAACCCCAGCTCGTTACAATACAGATTTTTTTTCCATAAAAAATTCTAAAAAAATTAAAATTGCATTTAGCAGGAGCGATGCGGAGAGGCTTGTGATGAAGTTTAATTTTGGTACTGCTGCTTTTTACAGAGTTATAGGTTGCAAAGTTTGTTCTGAAATGTTTCAGTAACTTATTTGGATTTATCTAAGCTGCATACAAAAGAGTCCAGCTTTAAAATCAGGACCAGTTTGCGTTCATGTGTATTTCTTTACTGAGATACAGTTTTATAGTCTAAAATTCATTTCAAAACATGATGCTATATTGAAGCTAGAACAAACATTCCAAACATTCAAGATTCTAAGTAAAAGAAACAAACAACATTCTGTAAAGATCAATATAAATAAAACCAACTGTAATTAAAATGCATCAAAGACAATTGTAGCTACTCAATAGAAGGAACCCTTGTGTTGTCTGATGTATTGAGTTTAATCTGGGTTAAAATGGGCAAATATAGGGGGGTTGAAATAAAATATATGGAGGTATTTTTCTAAGTCTGTGAAGGCAACACTTTGTCAATTATGTTTTCAGCACAGCTTGTCTTTCAAGACCCGAAAGACACTGAAGATTGGGATTGCGAGGGCTGGCTCAGTGGGGGGGTTGAAGGGGGGGAGGGGGGGTGGGAGTGAATTATAATTGTCAGACAACTTATGGAAAGAATGTCGACCGGGTTGTGAAAGAAATGCTTTGCGGGGACAAAAAGACGTGGCGTTATTTATTATCTGTATTTTGGTTCTGGCGGGGCTCCCAGGGCAAGTAGCCGATCGCCTACCGTGAGCCGCTGAGGTACAGTCTGCGGATGAGTGGGCTTCATTCGGGGGGGCTGCTTGTGTTCTACGCGGACCATGATGCAATGCATACACAACAAGGGGATGCTTTTTCTTTATATTCGCTTTATTGTTTAGCTGCTGGGTTATAGCCAAAGCAGCTTTCATTCACGCAGCTGCACGTTTTATCCTGTTAATAATCAACGCCTACAGCTGTGCCCCATCCCATGAGACCTGAACTCTAAAGGCTAAACCGTGTCCCAAAACGCTAAAGTGTCTGCTCCCCTTGCCGCTGTTAATAACCGCGTTTTAGGTGCTGCTGCACCTTGACACGTCAACAGACATCATCCAGCCACGGGCCTGCAGATTACAGCGCCAAGGCCCAGATCATGCTGTGTTACAGACAACCGATTTTACCACCCTGTCTGTGAACAGGAAACACACCTCACTTCACTGGGGAATCCCACATGACCCCAGGTAGCACACGGCACGGGGCTGGGGGGCACCCAGGACACGCTGCCAATCCATTGGAAAAAAAGGCTAAATGATCAAAATAATAAAGCGGACCATGTAACTGTGGAAAGGTCTTGCACTTTAAGCACCTTGCTAAGCAACGCATACCGCCTTCCGGGCAACTTATAAAGATGCACATTTTGGTTACGGTTTTAGGAAGCACAATTTGCAAGCACGTGTTTGAAATCAGAGTTTTGGGCTCCGTAACCAAGCATGAAGTTCTCCAGAGTAGCGCAGAACCCTAAGTCTGCTCAAGCTCACAGCGTTGTCTTATTTAGCTTTCAGCAGACCTCAGAGAACATTGGAGAGATTCCAAAACAATCCAGAACGTCCTTTGATTGTTCTAATAATGCCTAATTTGGGGTTGGGGTGGGGGGGGGGGGGGTGGAGGCTGCTAGCGGTACTAGCGGTGCTTTGAGGGACGGGTTTGCCTGCAGGATGGCTGAGGAACACAGCTAGCAGGACTGATGGATCCTTTCCCACAGAGTTCACAACGAAAGACCCATTTGCAGCAGCTGCCTGGATAATCGGCTCATTTCCTCCCGGTGTAAATCCTACGGCAGGGCCGCCCCGGGTTCGATTCCAGAAGGTCAGCCCGCGATCTCTGCGCGTGCAGCGTCACTGGCTAATAAACATTCTCCCCCATTAATAAACATTCTCCCCATGTCCCGCACCACTGCCTGGCGTCCGGAGGCATAATTAAATGTAATTGCCTCTTTCGTTTGTTTCGTCCGCCGGGGTACGTTTTGTGAGACAACCCGGAGGGGTCTATCGGGGAGGCAAATCCCGGCTCAAGTGAATAATCCAGTGGTAGCAGCTCAGAGTGAATAAGCGAGTGATAAAGATTAAGGAACGGCCCTGATCTGTTACTGGATTCACTCTCCATAAATTTCTGTGAAACATGAGCTTCGCTTCATGATAAAGTCTGTTTTCACACCAACTTTTTTTTCTTGTTCAAATGCGGAGGATTGGCACCCTGGTCTCCCTTTCTCACAGCCAGGGATCCGGGTTGAAACCTTATCCCACTATTACAACCTGACAGGCCCCGTCTGACATTCGGGAACACATTGAAACAGTTAGGAGAGGCCCGACCCTTGACCTTTGACCCTCGACTCTGCTGACACGTACGAGCGGCCTCCCCAAGGTCCCCCAGGGAAGTCGTGGCGGGGGGGCTGTGAAGTCGAATGGGGGAAATGTCATCTCTCCTCCTGCCCTGTGGTTGGCTGCTATTCTTTGGTCTGCCCCAGTCTGACAGCTGTACCCCGTGGTGAGGGCTTCTTATGGGGGTGGGAATTTGTAGGGGGGGGTTGAGGGGGGGCTCAAAATGCTCCTTCACCATCCGAACACCATCGCTTGCCATGATACACCCAGCCCTAAAGGTGAAGCGACGTTGCATCATACGTTGGGGTCTCATCATGACCAGTAGGGGGCGCAGGTGAGACGGCGCTCACAACCGAGACATTTGACGGATTGATTTGCTGCCCTGAGCCATTGGGCTTTGGCAGTCAAAGCCAGAGTTGCAGCTTGGGAACGCCGAGGATGTGAGACCCCTATCACAGAGTGCAAAACGTGCCCGACTTTGTCTCTTTCTTCCAAGCTCCTGCCTTCCAGCTATCTCCGTTTTCTCCTCTTGATCTCCATCTCCCTTGTGGCCTCCTCCTCTGTCCCGCTCCCCGCACCAGCAGCGCTCCAGTCTCACGTCCTTGCAGTCTGAATTTCCTTACCTCAGGTAATAATGCTTAGACTATGAAATCATCTGGTCCGCCATCGCCCCCAGAGCAGGACTTTAATATTTATGACCATGAATCTTGGACAGAACCTGATCCTGGCCTGTGTCTCCCTGGGAACCGGCTGGCTGTGTGCAGAGCCGCTCCGGGCCCGGGCCCCCATGCGGAACTGATTAGAGCACAGGAAGCCCCATGTGACACTGCTGACACTGGGCCTCGCTGCCACATCCTGCCCCGGACAGCGTCAGCATGCCGACCTCTGATTGCCTGCGACTCGCCCCAGTCGATTGAAGATGGCGGAGAAGCAAAGACTAGAATACGGGGCACAAGAATGAGTTTAAAAACAGGCTGGAGCAAAAGCCTTTCTGCTTTTCTTTGGCCAGGAAAACTGGAAAACAAGGAAAACGCCATTATGTTGCAGCTACTGGCTGCTGTCCCCCTTTCCATTGTCATTGTAATTTATTCTCAGTCCTGCATTTATTTCTTCCATTCCCCAATTATACCTTCTGGGCCACTATCAATCATGCAAGGACTGTTCAATAGCACTGTCGCTGTGTTTCTGCCCCCCCACGCCCCTCATGCTATGTTAAAAGAATAGAATTCCACCATGTCAGCTCACTTATGAGAAATGAATGACCCCCCCCCCCCCCCAATCATCTAAGGTTAGAGCGAATGTCAGTTGCAGTGGCGGCAGTGCCCCCGTGCCCCCCATCTCTGCCCTCTGGGGCATACAGTAGGTGCGGCCCCATGGAATACATCCTCTGCATATCAAAGGGTTTAACCCCACCCCCAGGCCCAGGGTCCTGGCTCTCCATTGGCCAGTTTGAGTCTAGTGTAAATGTGATTCCATCATTGGACCCAGGGCAAACATCGACAGCAGCTTAGAAGGAAGAACGCTGCTGCCACCTTTTGTACTGTGGCAGGAAAGCGCAGTGCGTGCTGAGACAGGTGGGGATGATACCAATAGGGGATGGATATTCATACAGTGCATCATAAACCTTAACATTTTCAAACAGCAGTGAAAAGCTTCCTCCCCAAAACACAGCGACAGTGGTATCTTCCGGTATGTCCTTAACCAGCAACGGGGGAGATCAAATGCAATACCTGCTGGCAGGTCGATTATTGTAGCGCTGCCTCCCATCCGCATGAGCTCTCCCTCCTCTGACTCGGACCCGGAGTGGGCTCGTGTCCATCGGAAAATGGGAAATACGCAGCGGGATTGCGGAATGGAAGGTTTCAGGAATAAGGGGTGAAGTAGATGGAGGTGGGGTAACGCACCCCCACCCCTCATGGGACCCGCCAGGCAATGTTCTCTGCAGCTTCTACTACGAGGCAGCTATCTTGGAAATAATGCAGGCCTTATATATCCGTCACACACATTGCACGGGGAACAGATGACAGTTTCATCTCGCAATGTTTAGCCAAGAATCTTCCTTCCCTTGGCGCATGGGATTTTTTTTCTCTTTCACACCTCATAACGTCAATTACAATACTAACGATAATTAAAAAGACCCATTAAAGGGTAGGTCTGGTACCAAACCACATACTGGAGTGTTGGACTAGAGCATCTGAATCCCACGCAATTTCCATGCTTTATCTCCTTGAGTGCGAGTTTCACGCTTAATTGATTAGGGAATGCGTGCTGGCTTTGCATCGCAAGCAGTTTAATTACGACTTAGGTGTTTCTGTAGCGCAGTTTATAAATTTAGCAACATATTTTGCAAAAATGGGATTTCAGCGGGGGCAGTAAGTCTAGGTTCATAATGGCTTGCAACTCAGACATGAAAAATAATTCTTTTTTACGCAATGAAATCGTCATAAAAAAGGTAACTTTAAAACCGAATAAGGATGCTAATAAGGTTGTTAAAAATGTGTGTGTGTGCACAGATACACGGGTGAGACAGAGCAGAAGTTGTTTTTCAAACTTGCAATAGTTTTATTAACAGCAAGTCCCCATGTATGGAAATTAACCTAGCACTGGTCTTCTTGTCACCTTTAAGTTCTTTTTTTTAGCTTTTACTAATTTAACTTTTCCCCCCTCCATCCCTTTTATTAAAGCGAGAGAGAGAGAGAGAGAGAGAGAGAGAGGTCCTGTCTGATTGACTGGGGCACATGAGTGGGCGGGGCACGGAAAAAAACAATGCAGGATTATAGATGCAAACCACGGGCTCAGCAAAGCCAGTGAACCGGTCATTTGAGGCAGCACTATAAATCAGCTGTGCGTAGAGGCAATGCGTCTAATGGAGCCAGACAGACCATCGTACCATTAACCACTTTCTAAATAGACCGCGCATGTACAATTTAATGAATAATACATGTAAGGTCTTGCAGGGCTAACAGCCACTGTGGCTTCTGAGATGCATGTCGGCCTGGTGTCAGTGATACCCAACAATGGGAAAAAATGCTGTTCATTACGATTATTCTGTCTTCTACAGTTTCCTCACACAGGTAAAGCCTTTGCAGGCCACATGCTGGACAAATTCAATAAACAACAAACAAGCAATCAGGCTTCCGACACGAGGCTATGGTGCGTGAACACAATCGGTGCTATGATTGGGCAGAAGTGAGCAGGGGGGGCAAGCAGGATGTAGCTTCACATGGGGCAGCCTGTAAAATAAAAACTACACATATCAAAAGACTTGCGTTTTGTTTGGATGCTTACGGTTAAGGTTAGGGCTTGGTGGGGGGTTGGGGTTGTCATTGTTGGGATTAAGGTTTTTCCCATAGAAATGAACGGACAGGCCTCACAAAGATCTGAGTACAGGTCTGTGTGTGTGTGTGTGTGTGTATTGCACCCTATCCATCGTTTCCCCTACCATGTGTTGCTCAGCTCACTGAGGTCTTGTAATGAGTATAAGGTTGAGTTTATGAATGATTATTGGATGGATGTGTGCATTTAATATTGTGTATTTACAGAATTCCGCTATGGTTTGTAAAGCAGACAGGATGTAGGTAAACATCTCTAGATGAACCAATCACTTCCTGATTAACATTAATGCTTATAAAATATCTCATCTCATGCCGACTAATTATCCATTTTTATCAGCGCAAACTCAAAAGCCACCATGCACTAATTAGGAGTTTGTTGCTGGACGTAATGAGATATTTTAATGAGAAATATTGTGGTTACGGCTTTGATCATCGGCCGGCGTGGTTTATTTGGTTCCCCAAAGTATCACACCTCACACTTTCAGCAAAAAAAGTGTAAATGCATGTTCAAACTAAAATCTTCCTCAGAGTCAGCAGAAATAACATCTGACAGTATGAGAAAATCAGGCTGCCACACAAGTAAAATGAATGCTAATAAAGATTAATGTCACATGAGACTTAAGTTCAACAAAGTTATCCATTAAAAGATGATTATAATCCTTGTTTCTGATTCAGTTTGAATGAGTCACCCCCCCTACAGCATTTTTATTTCTACACCTACGTTCCCTGACAGAACATTTCCCCTCAGCCTCTTCAGACTTTAACATGCGGTTTCTCCTGTCTCTGGGGAGGGGCTTTTCCTTTCCACTAATGTTACTAATGTCGAAGTGAAAAAAATAGAAATAATAATAATAATAATAATAATAAAAAAAAATCAAAATCTGCTGGATTTCACAGGGGGTGACTGAATTGTCTGGGGGGGGGGGGGGGTTCTAGAAAACCAGGGCAGAATGTGAACTCAAGTTTAGAACAAAGGGATGTGAAAATCAATGGTAAAAATATGCAGATTTCAGAGAGAAGCCACATACAAATGAGCCTGAGAGATTGTTCCCCGCTCTCCCACGCTAGTTTAAAAATATGCAGATGTCCTGAAATCCCCAAGCCCGTTCTACCTATGTAGCATTTTGCTAATTTGTGTTAAAACAAAATAGGGCAAGGCAAGGCGCCTGCATCGTTTTCTTTCATTGTATAATTTTCATTTAAACACAGTCGGGTTAGACAAAAACTTAGCTATTAGCTACACTGTAGTAATGTGAAAGAAAGATGTGCATCAATGGGGGCAGCGAGGGAGAAAAAGTCAGAACGGGAAGCCGCCGAACTTGTCGGTCTGCCGGCATTTTAGAAGCTTGAGGAAGGTCTCCATCTTGTGGGTGTCCTTCTTGAAGCTGGAGATCACGGTGTAGTCTTTGAGGATGGACTCCTGAATCTCGGGGTGTGTGTCGCAGCTCACCGGGCTCCGGTCGTACTTGGTGGCCGTCAGCGCGCCCTTGTCCAGCATCTGAGAAGAACTGACTTCTGTATGGAATGCTAAGGGCTTTGAGGTCAGGTGACCCTGACACTACCGAGAGATTCCATAGAGACTTAGGCGAAGTTGGCGTCCTGAAAGGTTAGACCAACAGAAGTGGGCCACTTTTACGCACCGGTGGGAGATTGCAGTTGATTTAATGTAGCTAATGTTGTGCAGCTCAAATTTATGCATATCTGAACGACTCCTTTGCAGAAACCTCAATAATTTATAGCATTCGGGAGGTATTTCCAGTTCATCCACTGGAGCACTACCTTGGGTTTTTTTTTCTCATTAAATATATCACTGCAGAGAGAGAAGCTGATCTAGATTCACAAATGAAGGCTTAGGGTTACTATTCCAGCTGCAGGCCCGGCATTAAATATTAGATGTCAATTACAAAAGCATCCAAAAGTTTATAAAAGTGGGGATATGAGGGGAAACACACTTGTGACACTGAATGCCCCCTTAGAAATCCTTTATGTAATCTTAGTATAGTATATTGTAGCATAGCGTAGTATAGCATAGTATAGTATTGTATAGTATAGTGTAGCATAGTACAGTATAGCTATTTTTGTTGAATTGTTGAAAAGATTGGGAAAAGTATCTGAAAAATCATTTGCTCTGTTAGATTCTCCCTCATAATGGGGACACTGAAATGTCTCAGGAAATCCAAAAGCACACCTTAGGATGTTTCAATGAAGAAGTGAATCAATGAACCAATCACAAGCTTAGTATCGCATCCCACGCCTCCCATGCACATGCGGTGGATACACAGGACGACCGGGAATGTCCCATGTTGCAACATGGGCTGACTGACCTTCCTGATGAGGACCACAACACCCTGCTCCAACCTCAACAGCTTGTCTGACACCCACTTGGTCTTGCTGAGCAGGGCAATGGGTGCATCGTTGTAGCGACCGAGGGTCGTCTGCAGATAGACCAGTGGCTTTATCCAGGACTGCACCAACATTAGGACCGAGTGGAGAAGCCACTTTTCCTGTGAACAAAAAGCACCAGGCATTATGACTATCCTGCAAAAACGTTGCTAGCCTCCGCTAATGCTCCACTTAGCATATAATTATATAATTTCCTATAGAGATAGATAATAGGCTTTTATTATCTTTGGCTGTGTTCCATCAATATAGGTAGATTCAGTCCTTAACAAAACCCCTTCGCAAATATGAATTGTAAAAGGTTACGGGGGTGTCGTGTAAAATATTGGAGTCCGTTGTCAAAAAAAAAGGTCACTCGCTTATTTAGAAGGGACATTGCAGAGCATGACAAAAGAACGAGTAATAAGTAAAAGCAAATATGAATCTACAGAAAACTATTTGCAGTTACGTTTGGGGTAAAGCTTCAGTATGTTGAGGGGGTGAATGGAATGTGATGTGAAGTTTTAATAAGGTGTTTGAATCAAGCATTTGAAGTGGATTTGAGGTTATAAAGTCACTGGCTTCTACCCATAATCCCATGTTTGTGTCTGTTCACTGGAGTAGAACTGCAACAAAGCTAACAGTTGACCCAGTCAGTTCACTGCGTCCTCTCGATGGCTTGTCTATGTATCAGTTTGTCGTCTTGTTCGAAGTGTTATTTCCTTGACTCGGATCTCTGTTATTGACTTTGTGTGATAGTATTGGGTGGAGAAGGACCACAGAGGGGCAGACCCACCACCTCTGAGATCCATACTGAAGGCCCAGCAGATTATGAAACACATACATACAGTGTCAGACCACCAACCCACTCCCCGCTCGGATGTTGAGCGTCCATCATCCAGATTCCCTTAAAGCCTTGACTATGTCTATGTTCTGTCTTGAGGCGTAAGCGAACAAATCAGCTGTTCAGGGTCCAGAGGCAACTAGCCCCCCCAAACTTCATCAGCCTGTGGTGTATGAGTGTGTGTTAGTTAAAGGGGCCCCAATTCAGATTTCACTTAGGGTTGGGTCAGCTCTGCTCTGTCCACTTACCAAGACCTGTTGCATTTCACTCTTGGAGCTGGGGATTGGAAAGGATTTGGGCATGCACTCGTTCCTTCCGTGGTTGTGGTACCAAACCACATACTGGAGTGTTGGACTAGAGCATCTGAATCCCATGTAATTTCCATGCTTTATCTCCTTGAGTGAGAGTTTCACGCTTAATTGATTAGGGACGAGCATCTGCTCCTAAGATCCACAGTGCAACAAACTTAATGGCAGGTCCCACACAGTCAGGGAAGCGGAGTGTAGCGCGTTCCAGTGTGTCCTCCAACGCCACTTTCACGCGCCGCTTTTGCATCCCTTCACAGTGCTATTTACAGCTCCTCTAGTCTTAAACACTTTTTGGCGTGATATCAATGGAGCTGCCTGGCATGCTTTCCAGCAATCAAAACCCATAATAAGTGCATGGATTCACTCTTTCCGGGGCGCTTTTCCAATTCCACTGGTTTAATAAGTCATTTTCGTCTCCCGGCTGCAGGGCCGCGACTCCGACGCGCATAATAGGGGTGCGCGCTCGCATTGTTTGCAGATCGCAGCGGCACAGGAAGTTATGCAAATGCATCTTCTTGCGCGGATGTGAATTTTGCCGTGAGTCTGCTGGATCCTAATTTGTCGCATCGTTTGTGCATGCGGCCTACACAGCGATTTGTCTACTGTAATATCAGTCTAATTATTCACTAGGATTATTATCTAATTCATTTGCAGTATTACATACATTATAGCTTTAGGTCGTATGTGTGTGTATTTACCAAGCTGTACAAAGTGTATTAATTGATTCTATGTTGCTGTTCAGGCATAGTAAGTAAATTTAACTACTGTATATGAATGCAATCATATTGGATGCTTAATATTAATTGGGCTTCTCACTGCAGTTGTGTTGCAGGAAGGGAAATTATTTCAATTCAAATTAAAGTTATTCAAAACGAACCATTGTAGCAATTCATGATTCAGAGAGAAAATAGTGTTCCCATAATAACATTTTGAATAGTTGTTGAATGTCATCCATTTATCCAGGACAATCCAGCCAATCCCATGCAGGATTGAGCACGAGGCAGGAGAACAACCTGGACTGTGGTATTGAATGTGATACACTAACAGAATTTTATCATGTAATTGTGCTATGGAAAACCCCCTATTTCTCAGAGTGCTGTTGTCCTTCATACCTTGTAATTTCTCTAATTAAGTAATTAAGTAAAATGCAGATGGGGGTAAAGTTCTGGGGCAGACATGCTAGGCCAAAGCTTGCTAATTCAAGTCCCAGCCAAGCCTTTAGGGTAGCTAATACCTTTCATCACGGTACTTCATGTCCTGCTGTATAATATCCAGCTCCATAAATAAGGTTAAGAAAATATACGGCTAAGTTGCAGATCTGCACTTAAACATTTTATTCATACATTAATAATTGGCTTCTGAATCCCATTGCTAGTATTTCTGTTTATTATACCTGAGTTGGTATCAACAAAGACTGAGTGCTAACTGAGGCCCATGAGGAGTCTAAGTAGTTCCTTTGGTACTTTATGCTCCAGGTTGGAGAGTTTTCTCCAGTATCAGAGTCCTGCATCTTTACTCACCGTTCTGCTCCAGGGATGGAGAATGAATCCCAAATTCGAGCTGAGAATTCTCTCCATTGCGTTCTGGGTTTTTATGTATTTTTTTTATGGCGTCTCCTGCTTGTCAGTCACTTCTCTCATTAGGAAGTCTGAGTTTCCGCGAGTTTCAGCTATAAATCGGTGTGCGAATCTTAACAGGCGTCAAAAATGAGTTCCTCTGTTCCCGCCGCATGAAAGTATTAATGTGTATCCTCACAGCTACATCTGGTTTGCGGTCCAGTTTTCAATTCTAGACCTTTGTCCTGATTTCTCACTATCCATCCCTTCCACTTTAGCTGCCGGAAAATCTGGTTCCATCCTGCGGTGATAGACTCATGCTTCCAGGTGACTCATAGCTGACTCATATACAGTATGTATCATTATTTTTCATCCTGTCCAAATTCATTAATATCCTCTGACAGGCTATGCCAAAGTCACTGCTGCGGGGACCGGATAGCTAATCGCTCGCGCATCGGATGGGCGCTCGGGAACTCTGAGTCTGCGGCGAGACTTGACGCACGAAACGTCAGCCAAAATTCCCTTGCGGCAAACTGCAATGAGCTTTGCTTTGCTAAATAAGTGCGTTCCTGTGGGCACTGCCCATCACGCTGTGACCTTAGCCTGCCGTTAGCGCAAGATCTTTTGCCATGGTTTTTCCATCAGAATCTAAGAATAAAGGCTGCTTCTGAATATCCAGCTACAGAATCGTGTTGCCTCCCTCGCCGCCCACCTAGGGCCAGTCCTGCATTTTTATCAAAACGATCTTCCCCAATCAAGCCCGCCAGCTCCACCGCCAGGCGATCGGCCCCTCCTTGGCAGCATTAGCGTCTCGCTGTCAATTTTATGCTAATACTTTACCGCTTCAGTATTACTGCGTCACCTTCGTGCTCTCGAACAATGTAACAGCCTACAGGAGATCGCTTTGACAGCAATACCCCACACCTCATATTTTTTTAATAATTTAAATATGACTGCTATTACTGAAATAATTAGATGTTTACAGATGAAAGTGCTATCTTCTCCTGAGGAACTCATGCCTAGTGAAACGGTCCACTGTGTACACTGTGTATTCAGTCAAAAATCAAAGAGGCGACAAGACGGAAGCCTGGACTATAACGTTAGCGCCCAGGCTGTCGAACTCCAGCCGCTTGCTGATAGAAACGCTCTTTGTAGTTAAAATTCATTTTCCACTGTAAATTACCTCCTGTCACAAGCAACACACGCACCGCCCCCCCCCCCCCCCCCCCCCCTTAACTGCTACAGTGAACTACTTGTACGCTCTAAAAACTGACATCAAAGGAATTTTAAATCTGTAATGACGATCGCTCACCTCTGGCGCAGACAGAGCTTAGGTGCCGATTAGCCAGACTGGGCATGACACCATCCCTGATCCTCTCAAAAACTAAACGTCGCCTCTAATATTTTCTGGAGTCTAGTAAGGTCTCAATTGCTGCATCTCATGCGCTCTAAGGAAATACAGTCTTACATGTCCTCTTTCATAAGAGAATGACTGGAGTACATTAGTTAACAGCAGTAAATCCAGCATATCACTTAGGGATCTTTTAGGTTACTTGGGGATCTATTAGGTTACTTAGGGATCTATTGAAAAATAATTAGACAAATAATCATGTCTGTTTCTGTTTCATATGACAATGGTACAGCTTTTCATGTGAATTTGATACAATGATACTGAAAGAAGTGGATAATTCTTAAAAATATTTTTTGCTATTGATCATAGAGATCAGTACAGATATACCACTTGTATTAATTCATACACCATCCTAGACTCCTAATTATTGTCTATTGTATGTCACATGGTAGTTTTAGTAATATTGATTCTAAATGATATTTTAATGACATTTTTATAAAACATTAGTATAATGGTACAAATGTAGATGTTGCCAGTGACATACTGTTATTGTTATTCAACAAACAAACAAACAAACAAATTTATTTTTGTATAGCGCATTATCACAACATTACACCGTCTCAAAGCGCTTTACAGCATCCCCACCCAAAGCACCCAGTGAATAAGCCATAGGCGACAGTGGCAAGGAAAAACTCCCTAGAAGGAAGAAACCTTGGGAGGGACCAGACTCAAAGGGGGAGCCCATCCTCCAGGGGCCGGCTGGGAGAGTCAGATACAGTAAATTTTGAGACACAAACGGGGAGCAGGGGGGAGATGGCAAGCCGGTGGCACTTTCACGCAAACCAGACAACCAGAAGGCAGGGAGCGGGTCATACAAGGAAGATGACACAGGCAGAACGGCGAGCTGGATGCACGGACGTCATTGGTAGAGGCGACGTCACATGTAGCAGGGTGTGCTGGACATCTTGATTCTCAATTCAGAACATTCTCCTTCCTCAATAATAAATAATCAGCCTACCATGTGATGGGATTAAACAGATTTTACTCAGAAAGAGCGCACAGGATTCCTTGGAAACCTGGTATATAAGCTCGGCCAGCTGGATGACCCGGTCCAGCAGCTGGTCCTAGGAGATGGACGGGCAGCGAGCCACGCCGCCCTGATCGTCCATGCAGTCCAGAGGGTGATCCAGAGTCCCGGACCAGGTCACAGGAGGAGCCAACATGGGCTTGCTGGAAGAACTGGCCGACATAGCGCCCATATATGGCACACAAGCAAACAATGCAGGTTTTTTTGAGTGAATGAAGCATGATGCTTGGGGTACTATACACAGACCATCTCATGGTCGGGTATCATGTGATCATATGAACAGGGGCGGGGCTTAAAATCATGCCCACATGTCTGTTTACTTTTGAAAGACTCAGATATAACCTTTAGTTTTCTAAACTGCGAAAGCCCGCTCACCTCACGATACACTTTTTCGCCTTGCGATGCATGTTGAGATTTGTCCTATGCTGGTGATAACATTACATTCGATAAAGTGTCTAAAAATACAATTTATTAGTAGATATCAAACCTCAACACTCACTGAGTAATCAATATCATTTGCCTCCCTTAAAAAAAATCCCATTTCTGTTGCAAAAGAAAACACAAACAGAGTTCAGACTTTTATTAATAAACTTTCGATGGTTTGCATTAAATTATTTGTAGGTAATTTGTGTCCTTAATGATGCTCCAGAATTGACCTCCCTAATTCTGTGGTCCATGGGGTGTCTTCAGATGACATTGGTGTCCTATCACTTAGCATGTCCTGTTATCTCCATTAAAACCCCCAAAATCAAATGTCATAAGTTCAGATACACTTGTCGGTTCTCACCATTGCTGGACATGATACCTCTTGAGTCGTTCATCCTCTGTGAAATGTTTCCTGCATGAACCACCCCTGCTGAAGGTTTATATATGCAGCTTAGTTTGTGCGATACATTAACCAAAAGCCTTTATGTTCTATGCAGGTTTTGGAATCCATAATCATGGCAGCATATCTCATTACGCACCTGTCCCCTTACCTTACGGCCTCTGGCCGTGTCAGCACAGGTGAGGTCTTGTTTGGAGGGCTGATCACTCACTTCCCGATGCCTTAGGGGGTCTTCTTCCAAATAAACTGGACTCCTTACATTGGTGTACTTTCCATATAAGATGCAGACCCACATGTTACATGAGGAAAACATGCAACCCCCCCCCCCCCACACACACACACACACACATGCACACACAAATGAGGACCTTCCATTCATTTCTATGGGAGAAACCCTAATCCCAACCACCTTTAACCTCTACCCAACCCTAAAATTAACCATATGTAACCAAACAAAATATAAGTCTTTTGGCTTTTTTACTTTTTTAAAATTGAGGTGATCCAAATGGCGACCTGAAAAATGTCACCAAAAGTAAGGAAGGGACAGTGAATTAACAATAATAGAAGAGTGATATTTTATTTATCTCTTTGGGGACATGGTTTTTTTTTTCCATGGAACACACAGAGAGGTGAGAGCAAGCTTGGGGGTCACCATGCAGGGTCGGCCAGCGTGCAACTGGAGTAACTGGGAGTTATGGGCCTTGCTCAAGGACCCAACAGTGACATCAGCCTGCCAGCCCCAGGGTTTGAACCAGTGACCTTCCAAACACAAGCACACAAACCAAACCCACTGCGCCACACAGCGCCCCCATGCTGCTACGGACTGCCATTCCATCCGGTAGGAATACTGCAGGTTCACTGTGACCCCGTATAAATATGAATATTCAAATGATTGTTGTTATTATTGTTTATTAGTTTGCTGAGTTTTGCCAAGGTATGCTTGGTTTCAGGGATTTTTTTTTTCTCCTTTGACCAAAGCTGAGAGCTTCCGGAACATTCCCTCACGTTTACAGCACAATTCGCCATAGGAGAACATGCCTTCAAGAAATGGGATCTCTTAGGGTAACCCCCATACAACCCCCAAATTAAAAAAATAAATAAATAAAATTCCCCTCGGTCGAAGGCTGGGAGCCTGGATGACTCACAATGCAAATTTCACGGGACGTAGTGGTGCCAAACAAGAACACTACTTAATAAAACTATTTCACACAGGAATACTGGAATAAGCTAGAGTAGGCGTGTGGGGGAGTTCATTAAATTGTGCATATTGCAAATTTGCCCTTGATTACTGCACTGTATGTTCTGCATATTTTATTTCCCCCTACCATATTTTTATGGCTTAATCCAATTGGAGAGTGAGAATGGATGATTATGGTTGGTCGATTATGTAATTAAAACCTGCTTTGTTCGGTGCTGCAAATTTCAAGGGCACTGGTCTGGATGGCTCAGCTTTACACTGGGGAGAATGGTGGGTGAGAGAGGAGTAAGTGTCTCCTTCCTGACAGTATGGGAAAATCGCATTCGAGCGCAAAACGGATGCATCCTCGTTGCGGTAAGAAACAGCCGAATGTAACAGCAGCGACTGTGGGCAATAATGAAAAAAATCTATTTGTCAGTAACAATTGTTAATTTTCGAGACGCTCCCAAACATATTTACAGAGAGCATTACAGGCATTTACACCCATAATTGACGTAAGGTTACGGGCTAAATAGAATTTATTTTCAATTGAGTTACGTTTTCATTTATTTATAGATTGCACTCTTCAAGATTAGACAGAATCACAGTTAATCATTTATGAAATAAGATTTGCAATCCGGCTGTTCAGTTTTCAAGTTGATTTGCTTCTTTTCTGGAAATATAAAAATATGTGTAGTTGTTTTCAATCAAAAACCACAACAGAGTCTTAAAAGTGAAAAACAACAAGCTGTTTGATTTTTCCAGAGTCAAAAACAATTTGTCGTTTGTCGTCATGGAGATCACAGTGGGGCCTGGAGGAGACGGAGCCTTTGGGAGTCGGCGAAGAGGGAACTGGAGATGAGCAGGGGTGCAGAGGAGCTGTCAGGCCAGGTTTACCTATTCATTCACGCCACCCCCCAGTTCCAAGCACCTACCACTGACTCACTAAAAGAGAGCAAAGTCATCTTGAATATAGACCATTTTCCACACCCTCGTGCGTTTTGTGTTTCGCTCCCCTCTGTTTGACCTTTCATTGATGGCTCTGCTGGTATTGAATCTACATTTGATTTATTTAGCAGAGACTTTAACCCGAGGCGACGTTCATTTCTTGAGAAAGCAGCATCAGCCAGTGCCTGGAGCTTCTGGTGGTCTTGCTAAAGGGCCCAACAGTGAAATCACTCTGCAGGCCCTGGGATTTGAACTAGCAACCTTCTGATCATAGGCATCCAGTCCTTACCTGCAGCGCCATGCACCGCAATAGACTATTAAGGGGACAGGAATTAGAAATCAGGGATGAGATGTGAGGTAAACAATAATGCCCCTTTACCCATGCTGAGCCCATCCTGTAACAGCAGGGGTCTCTCTGTCATGCCAACCAAGAGATCTCCAGCAATAAAGATGCAACCATGCACAAAAAAACACATTTACCATGAAAGTACATAAAGGTGTGAAAATCTGGCTGAATGGCTACTCCTAATGGATGAGTAATCTCAAACAATAATCGAATCAGCGAGAAAGGCTGTCATTTATTTGAAAAGAAGCACTTTTGCAATTACTGCCCCGCTGTATTGGTTACTTAAAGGACAAAGGGCAAAGCGGTGAAGCATCGACTGGCGTGTAATTATAAAAAACGACAACATGCATTTGCTGTATGGACACAACTAATGAGTTGGTAATTGCTGACTGACAAACTTTGAGAGAATGTTTTTAGATCCAGGCAGCTAGAAAATAAAATAATAACGACTTGGGAAGTAAGAGGCACAAACATTTGCTGCCTCATGCTATCTGCTTGGAGCTCCAAGCTCCGACCGTATCACTGCCAGTTTCCCTGCTGATGGTGCGCAGATGGGGATTAACATCCTGCTCCAGTAACCAGGTGGGATTCCTCCTGTGGGCTCCTGGGCAGAGACCACTATGTGCCAAGTAACCCTGACAGCAAATTCTGAGATATGAAACATCTTTATTTTCCATTTACACAAGTATGCGTACATCGGAATGTTTCCTGTCGCCTATCTCATTTTGCGATCCTTTGAGACATATGGGCACATCTATACAGTTGAGAGCAAAGCCTGAGGTTTCTGATCATAGGCACATCCCATAGTGGCCCTGCCCACTAAAAGCCACACACTAATCACCATAAATATGAACTGTATACTGGGTGCTGGATTCTAGTCTTCTTGTTTAATTTTTTTGTTAACTCTTATGACTCAGCTTGAGAAATTTTCACACCTTTATGTACTTTCATGGTTACTGTGTATTCTAACAAGATGCTGATGTATTTAAAACATGTCGAGTCCATATTAATGCCGTGAAGGGCCTGAACCTTGATTTGTGGTTCGCTTGGCTTCAGGATGAGAAACAGCACTGTTGGGGTTGAGACCTTGATTAGAACTCTTTCACCAGTGGTACAACAACCTGCCGCATCTCAAAGGAGCCAGCGACGGCACACGGACATGAATATTTATTTTGTCCAAGAATACGCAGGCCAATTAGTGTGGCACGATCGGCTTCCTCAGGCGACTGACTGACAGCGCTAACAATCAATCCAGGAACTTTGAGCTTGGATCTGATTAACCCCTGCCTGTAGAATGCTGTGTCTAATGGCGCTGTTGACGGGCAACGATGCGCAGCGCATGATGCAGAGACGCGACACGTGGGGCCGCTAACACGTGCACATACACGAGATACATCATGCGACGCATGCAAACATGCACACGCGCATCTCGAATCCCTAGGCTTTTTCTACGTGTGAGCGAGCGAGAGAGAGAGCAATTAATTCCTAACCAGATCAGCTAAGGCGACACGATGGAGAAGCTGGAGACAAAAGTTCATTATTAAAAATAAAATGAGGGAAAGACAGGCATTCTGAAAGGTGAGACCTTAAAGTCAGATTTTAGGCCCAGGTACATAGTCTCTTGAGGAAGGACTTCTCCTGCCATCTTTTCGCTGTTTTCGTCTGGGAGGGCATTTGTGAGGTCTTGGCAGATACACCAAGGGCTTTGCTGCCGCGTGCTGATTCTCGATGAAGCTGCCATTTTTTTTTTGCCAAGGAACAAGAGGTCATAGAAAAATAATTAGCTGACGATCGACCCCGTAATATCTATGAGCTGTGTAGCCTCAGTCACAACCCACAAGAAAGAGCTTTGCCGTACGGTCATGCATCACGCCCACATAAAACCAAAGACGTCACTAACTTGGGGTCTCCGCAGACATACAGCGGAATCGGTGTAATATTCCCTACCCATGTGGTCAGAAGAAGCGGGATTTAAAAAAAAAAAATTGCAATAATGCATTTATGAATCCCATCTGCTAAGCTTATTGTTCTCTATGCCTGTTTTTATTTTGTCGCTTTTCCATCATGATTTTAATATTGCAGTAATAAGGTTTTCATATTGGTTAACTAGATGAACTCTTGGAGTTGCTCGCGGTTCATCCTGTAACCACTTTTATGGTTATTTTTTGTGGGAATGAATAATAATGAACAGAAAAATTAGTGCTTTTCGTTATTAGGAAGTTGAAGATGGGGGGGGAAAAAATCCTGTTATTTTGTTGTTGTGTGCAAAGATCTCTGAGACTCCTGGAAACATATGTATAATTAAGCCTCTGTTTGCGTTATTGTTTATAGGTTCAAATTAAAATGATATTTGTTTTGAGAAAAGAAAAATGAACAAAAACGCCTGACAACATTGAAAAATATAAGCAGCATCAAATATTTCATATTTATTCCAGGAAAATATTTTGCCTAGAACTGCAGTTCATTTTATATATATAGTGAACTGTATAGTGGTGAAATACTGATACATACCTGGAACATATAACTCTTAAGATCATGTAACACGTATGAAAAGCCAGGCTGGTCAATGGTCATATATGAATAGTCTCTCCATGTGGGTGTTGGGTTTGCTGTGTAAGCGTCACATGTATAGCTACATTTCTTTTTCCATGTGTTTTCAATGATTGTTGGGTCCAATATCACTGCTGGAAACTTTCTTTGGCAACGAATATACACTGAAACTTGCCCAGGCATAAAATATTATCTCTCTATCTTATCCAAAAGATAAAAGAGAGGCAAAAACACGGCTGGGTCCACTTCAGATTCAAAGCATACCTCTTGACAGGGGCACGAGGGATCCTCCTGCAACCCCTGAAAACAAATAAACAAGAAAATAAAGCGTACATTCCCCTGGGTAGCCATCTCGAGCAGCGCCCTGCTCTCTGCCCATCAAGAGCCGCCGATGTTGACTGAGCTACCGACTCACTAGGAGCTGCCGTGACACGCTACCCGAGTGACAGGGCCGGATTTGCGATGCGCCGCTACTTCACCTTGCGCTTAATTAGCGCGATCTGAGTCCCCGCGATAAGATGCCCTCCTATCTCCACTGAAGCTGTCCTGCAACGGGCATGCTGTCGCTCCACGTGTTTAACTCCTCTGGACCCCCAACCCTGCCACAAGAACCTCTCCCCCCCACCCACCCACCCACCCACCCAGGTTTGCACCCGCCGGAACGTACAAGCAAGTAAATGAGGACAATTAGGAAGCTGATTAGTGGGAAGACTGGGACCAGTTGCTTTTCTTAGTCTTTTTTTTTGCCACCCTTCCTCAGAGCTAACATGCCGTGGGCTGGCGTTGGCAGATCTTCCACGCCGGTGCGAGGAACTGGAGCCGAAAGCCAAAAATCGCATCGGTCATGCCACCCCCCCCCCACCACCACGGGGCTTTGTGAGACTATGCAGGCTCACGAATGAAGCAGGCTTCTCAGTGGGGCGCCGGGGTTGGGGGGGTTTTGAAATGAGTTTCACGTACGGCCTCGAGGGTGAATGCCGCCGATCCCGTCGCCAGACTCTGGCTCTGCCGTACTCCGAGGCTTGTTTTCGATTTTACCGAGGCTCGTTTGCTGATGGCTTTGAAGCTCCGCGGCGTTGAAAGAGAGGCTTAGCTCAATTCCGGAGGGATTCGGCAGAGGCTCAGATTCGCCTGGGTTTACTGGAAAGCGGCTCCTTAGGACCCGAAACAATGGGTGCTTTAAAGTTCCCTCGAGGTACACCTACTCAAAACCCATCCACGTATAGCTTACCTCAAGTCCTCATTTATAAATATAACATTTTGTTACCTATAAGCTGCTCATAAACACTTCTCTGGACCTCTACAGTCCCTGAAATGGTCCTCCTGGAGTTCGTGTGTAAGCTCTCCATCGCCCCGTGGTTGGGGTGTCAGGGTTTAGGTTAAAAAAGTCGCTCCAGATGGCATTTCAGAGATGCTTCATGAATAAGCAGGCCGAACTCTTGGGGCCTCTTAATCCCCCGCTCTACTGGAGTGTCTCCATATTTCAGGATGATACTCCTGTTTGACCTTTCCTCTGGACCGTCATGCATATTTTAACTACTGACCAACCCCCCCCTCCCCGCCCGACGTTCATCTCCCCAGCGTCCTCAATGCCTATCCATCAACAGTCTCAATAATCCTGATCGTCTGGCTTGCTTTATTCAGTCCTCTTCAGCCTCCGAGAGGGTAAGGATTGCGACGTCTTCAGTTCCCTTTCATGCTTCATGCGATGCTTTGATTGATGTTTGTCTTTGTTGCGACGCACCGAATGATTTTCGCTTTCCATTTCCTGCATTATTTTTCTCACCGACCACCCTTGCCACATTCTGCCCACTCGCACCAGAGTAATAATCAACACACAAAGTACATGTTGGCCTCATCCAACACTGTGTTCTTCACTTTATCCATTCTTCTCCAGAGTTACGATGAGAAACACAAGAATATGGAGGTGATTGTCCCTACGAATGCAGGTATTCCTCGGCGGACTTTGTGAATGGAGAGGCACTCACCTTGGTCCACATTTCAGGCTCTTTTCCAGCTAGCTAAATGAGCTCATTTCACACCAAGAGCCCAGACAGAGGTGACTAAAGGAGGGATGCCCAAAAGCTACTTTAATTGGGACCAAAAGGGCACTCGACAGGTGGGCAGGGTGAGTCACCACAGAGCAAACGGCGCTGAGTATGCTGTGAAGGACAGACACGCCAAAGGCTCCGTCTCGCTAAGAGTCAGCAAGGCAACTGATTGTTCCACACTTTGTGGTTATGCTGTCAAGGTTACGCCGTGCTGGACAAAGAAGAAAGGCCATGTCTTGAGCTCTAGACTGGCACACACAGGTGATTGGCAGGTAACATTTTGAATGCACTGGCAGTCTTTCCAGTATGTCAAGACCTCATCAAATGAGGTAGAGAAATCATGTAAAATAAAATACAAAAAATCCAAAGAAAAATAAGGCCAAATGCATCAATAGCAGGCGCACATGGTGTGTCAGCGGTTGCTGTTGTGTGCCTGTATCATGCCTCTCTCACATGACTCACTCCGACACCTTTCAGACATCTCACATATGGGCTCATTCATGCCTCTTCATCCAGTTAAAATTGCTTAAAGGTAAGCCACATAAAAATGCTGGACCCACTGCCAGCGAAGCAGGCAGCGGAGCCTGCAGAATATTTTGATTTGGGTGGCCATCAGGGGCCAGTTATATTTATGGGGGTGGCCACACTGCACCATGTCTTTTCTATGCTCCCGCTTAGATAATAAAATAATCCATATTTCATTTTTATTATTTTGATATGGGTTGGCTGCAGAGTCGGTCACCCCTGAAAGCAAGCATGTAGCTAGGACATGTGACTGCGATGACTCGGAATCGACGAGATGCAGCCGTGCGATGAACCCAGGAAGAGGACAGCAGGGAAATTGTTAATTGGTGGTTCCGGAACATGATGACTTGCTTATGCTGCATTGTGGGACTCGGAATCCTTTATGACAAAGTGACTGAAGGCACTGATGAGCAGAGAACACAATCGGCATGGAGTCCAAGGTAGCTATGCTTCACAGTGGGAGAACCATGGCAAAGACTGGAGATGTGGCAAACTGCAGGGAAAGCAAGGCTGTCGGGTTCCGGATTGTTCCGACTCAGGAGCTAAATAAATGCCAAAAAAGAGAGGAATGGGGAAAAACAGAGATACAAGCAAAAAATAATAAGTACAGAAATTAACACAAATCTCTTTCTCAGAGAGCAGCAAATAGGCTGGTTCGTCTTATTTTAATTAGCTCTTCCTCTCTCTAGTCAATTTAAATTTGACGTTCAGTTGATGACACGTGAGGCTAGTTAACATGCAGGTTTAATGGACCTGGTTTACGTAGCCTAAATAAGCCTGCCCCCTCTCTTGTTAAAATAAATTGGAAGTTTATTTGCCGACGCGTAAGATGAGGTAATTTGCAGATTAAATGTGCTTCGGGCCCCCGTCTCGCTTGGCTTTATTTGGCCCCTGCTGGCCCCTGTTGGTGTTACTCCACGCCTGGATGACTGACCACCACCTGCAACAAGATCTGTCCGGGAATGGGGTCGCTGTCATACCTGCCTGCACCCCGTCTCCGCTGAGAACCTCCCAGCACTCTAGGAAACATGACGGAGTCATCATCTACAGACCCTTGGATCGAGGGAACCTCTGCATTATCAACATCGAGGAAGTCAGCTTTTCTGGGCATATTGCATCTCTATCCAGATCCTTGCAAATCCTGCAACAGATTAATACTTTGCATTCATATACATACTTGTTATTTCCAGGGCTCAACACCAGGGTGAATTATGATGGACATTTCGATCAAAACACAGACGCGGAATTTTTTTTTCCCGATCAAAACATTTTGGCACGGATGCAGACGAGTCTTGGCAGGAGCCTTGTATGGACAGGTTGAGATTCCCTGGTTATGGATCTTAGATGCTGTCGTATTATGTTGTATAATTTTTTTTATAGCACTGTTACTCGACCTATAAACTCTTAGTTTGTAAATCGCTAAGTCAACACACGAAAATGGTAATGAAGGAACCTGGCATTCAGTCTAGTTGAGCCCAGGACAATGGAGGACCTCTCTCTCGACGGTGATGCCGAAACAGGCCGGGATGTAGGTGGTGTGTGGGCCGGTCAGCCAGGGACACATTCACCCTCCTAACGGCACTCATTAGGCAGCCAGGGAGAGGGGATACAATCACCGCGGTACTCAGGGCCTCAAAAACAAGCTCCTTACGGAATACAGACCCAACAACAGAGCCCCAAAGGCTCAGAAAATTGTATCAATAATGAGAGAAAGAATAGGTGGGCTAGGGTCACTGCTGACTGGGAAGTGACAAGGTGCTTTGAGGCGATGGAAGCCGTCAGTTACCCGTGCATGACTTCACCAGAAAAAAAATAACTAGAAAAAAAACAGAGAGACAGCCATTGCTGTTGTTCGCCTGGATTGTTTCGTCTTTAACGCACTCGCTGATGGGCACAGCTGCGGGAGCGTCTTTGTGCTAGCTGCCTTTGTCACCGTCCCCTGAGCGTGATCCGCCCCAACGGCGCGTGTGTTTGACTCTTTGAATTCGAAGCGATCCGGTCCGCCTTTGACATTCCCGGAGGAGCGCGGCTGATGGCTTTGAGGAATCACGTTCCCCAAACCATGAGCGGACCCCCCCCCCCACCCCCCGCCAAACACTTCCCGCACCTCCACCCCCACCCAAAGTGACAATAAACTGGTAACACTACACTGTGACTCCCATGGTGGGGGAACTTAGCGAAAGTTTGCATTGCAGCTCCATTCATCCATCTGTTCCTTTTTCATAGGATCACAAAGAACTGTAACTTGTCCGGAGCATGAGGCTGGGGACAGACAGAGCAGGATGCTGCCCCATGACAGGGCACATGCTCACATGCTAAGGGTAACTCACACCCATCCACCATATTTTAACATGCTTTCAGGAAGTTGGATTAGCTCCTGGAAAACGCACAAAATGAAACCCTGTGCCCATGTGGGGTCGCAGTGCTGCCCACTGTGGTTTTAGTGCTACATAAACGCCCTGCCTTTCAATAATAGTTTATCTTTTCTGCTATGTACCAACACTGAGGACTATATTCATCACAGAAGGCAGCTATCAGTCTGCAGTTCTGCCCCACATTTAAGTGTGTGGCAGCTAGGGGGCGCTGTCCACTAGAACTTAAAATAGGGCAGAATTTGCAAATTTCAATGCAATTTGTCATTGAGTAACAAGAATACAGACAGTCTCTTATGTTCAAGTTAACTTCAGAGATAGAAATGTGTCTTTTGTTGGCAAACAAAGTTTTTAGAATGATCTAAGCATTGGGACAACTGTGTGTGGAGATGTGGGCCTTAAGTTCAGCTTATTAGTTTATTCATACTGGGAACAGATGTGGGAGATGGATGTTGAAAGAGACATTCTGTTTCTTTGGAATGTGTAGAGTGACATTGTTGATGGCTGTTTCAAAAATGTCCAGCAGGTTTTTGAATTTGCAACCTTCAAAATCGAGGTGCGACATCAAAGGTGCACAAACCTGACCTTCGGGTAAAGCCGAGAGATCTTCCCGAGGATTTGTAAAGAACAGTTTGTTTTGCTTCTTTGTGAAAAGATCTGTTTACCTGTCTCGTGTTTACAAAGGCTAATCCTGTTTGGAGATGTCCTTCACCTCATCGTTCACTAGGTGGTGCTCAAACCTCGCCACGCTCCCTCTGCCAAACGACGACTGGCTTTATCCCGGCAAAAACGTTGTCTCAGATTTAATTATTGTTTAAAAAACAATAATAACATGCCAAAAGTAAAGCAAACATATTGCATGGCATAATAAGTCTAATCAGAGGTAAAAAGGACTCAACTTTTGCACACAGACAAAGGCTGTAAGTCATGTAAAAAATGTGATCTTCCTGTGTCTGTTTTGTGATGAATTATGCATTTATTTCGTCCCTTCGGACACATTCTCATTGTTATGTTTACATATTGTGGCAATAGGTGTTTTGCAAAATAGGATGATTTCAGGCTATGAAGGAAATGCTGTAAAAATTTCATATTAATGTGCCTCGAACAACCTTTGTTCCTGACAAAGCAATAAGAGACCGGTGACCTGCGATTACAATGGTAAAGGCAAATCTCGTAATCATGGACATAGTCATCTAGTTCTCGCGCACTCCTTTAAGAAAATGATTCCGGGGTAGCCTTAGGTTCTCCTCAGTGAACAGAACGCTGAGTACGTAAAGGTGGTGAAGCCACAGATATCGGATCACCGGCACTGGGTAGCCATGCCGGCTCACGCTCTAACACCAGACTGAAATTAATTAGCGGAGGGTCACGGACACGTGACAGGAGTTATGGACCATGTTGCTTTATCAAATTCTCAGCTCCCTTTTACTTTCAACCAGGCCAGCCGCCCGTGAAATGGGGTTTCGTATGACGTCGAAAATATGTCCTGTTCCTCTTCCCTACTGGGTACTCACATGGATGATCACGGCACTTACTGTAATGTCTACGACGTCGGACGATAAGGAGAAGGAAAAGAGACTCAACAGGTTACATCATTTAAATCCCAACTTATCCAACGCTCTTGTCATTCCAGTCTGGCCAAGGCCTTAATCTGCATTCACAAAGCCCGACTCGAGAGGTGAACTCTGATTTTTTCTGATCAAAGATGAATGACCTGGAAAACATAGATGTGTTTCCGAGAGGAAGAGGTCATTGTCAGCTATATCATTTGCTGTTTAATGAGCTATTAATTTGCTACCTCAAGAAATTTAATTGACTATTATTGATATTATATAGCATGCAATTATCGTATTGGACCAGGGACCCATCTGTAGATCGCAAACCAACACTGGTTTAAGAAATCCAGCACTCCCAGTACAGCTATCCAGTGGGTCAAGCAAAAACAGCTCCAAACAATCCACCACACCCTCCTCATAAATGCAGCCAGAAAAATACGACACCAAACACTGGTCCCAGCCAAATGATTTTCTCGCTCTTAGTAAATGCTTGTGTGGCTGTTTTTCACCATGCTGCAAGTCAGGCCAAAAAATAGCGTCCATTTCAACACCTGGCACAGCAATTATCCTGTCAGAGAAAAGCTTTCCGGAAAGCTGAAGCCTCTGAATAGAAGAGTACAAATGTGGCAGTTTTTATTTAACTTAAACATTTAAGTGGGTGTAATACGAAGCTCTTTCTGGTGGACTGCCAGTCGACTTACTGCGATTTCATTCATTCGCATGTGTTCCTCATAATTTAATAATAACAAGAATGCTTCATAACTTCTAATATGTCTAGAAGTATTGAAATGAACCCACTAGCAAAAATAGTTTTGGCAGCAACAGGAAATATTTTGACTGCAAGGAAGATTTCAACACTTTAAGCAGAGGCAATTAGTTGTGAGATTTTTCTTTTTCATCTTCATGTTCCGATACCTGGAAAGAAACGAAACAGAACAAATAACTGCACATTAGAGGCCTAAGTATGCACTGTCTGGAACAAGACCTTCGTTAGCTACTAACAAACCTCTGATGGTGGTTTTGTGGGGCGTGGGCGGGGGGTGTTCTGTTGAAAGGCATTGTGAGTAAATGTCAATGATTAAGTTATTTGGTCAATCAGGGCTGGAAAGCAAAGGCATGTGGGAATCAGAAGCTTATTTTGCTCATGATTATTATTTTGCTAATAAGCACTGGCAAGTTTCACTGCCAGCACTGGTGATATTAGACAAACGGATATCGCTTATCGATCAATTCTGGAAATGCAAGCAAAAAGGTATTCATTAATGCATTAAATGTAATTAAGGTACAAGAACAATTTCATCTCCTCAACTTTCGCCCAACTATTTCTATCTCTTTTCCCAGCACCTCCATCTAGCTTAAAAGTTAGTGCTGGTGCTTTTGTGCAACCAATCAGCAAGTCAATGGCTATAACACAATGAAGCAGTGTTAAGTTTGGCAAGAATTTTTTATTTAGTATTAGTCTCAGTCACTGAAAATTGTAGTTGGATTAAAGTCACATTTTAGTTTTTTCTTTTATCTCTGTTTGAGTTAAGATTTAGTCAGTGGAACTCAGCTTTAATTTTAGTCTAATTTTAGTTAATTTTATAGTCATGATACTGAAATCGATTTTTCTGAAAAGGATATTTCTCCTGGCTGTATATATTCCCTTGAGAATCAAACATGTATGAAAAGCATACTGTATGTTTCAAGATCACTCAATCTCCTGTAAGTTTTCTATTTTCTCTTAAACTTGTTCATATTTTTCGACACTGCTACTGTCGCAACCATAACATGTCAACATCGTCTCTTTTGTAAAAAAAAATTATAGATTAGATTATGACATGAATGTATACTTTTTACGAAGAGTTCTGAAGTACTTGGCAACAGAGGGGAAACAAAATGGCTGATGTGAACAACTCATTCATATCATGTGAAAGAGCAGGTTTTTTTCACCACCATCAGGTTTTCTGTCTGACAGTGGTGACAAAAACCTCCAAATGGTCCTCAAAGGAGGCTAGAATATAATTGTTGATCACAATAAATACCACTATGATCTGCAATGTTTCATTAACCTCTTTTGCATTTTTTATTGATGTAATTCTCCCTATATTTCTTCCATATCATCCAACCCTGGGGGAGGGGGTGTGCCTTCCCTCTCTCTCTCAATTCACTATTATGCCACGTTCATTTGGCTTACCTCATCCACCATTCGCAACATTTCCCCCAAATCCCCCCACCCCCCCAATCATTATACTCAACTTTCACTTTATGTTGACAAAAACAAAGTAATAACTGAAAAAATGCCTATTGAAAACAATACAAAATGGAGGAGGCTGCACCGGTACATTACTGAACAGCCAAGACCTTGGTCTATAATGATATACCTTCAGATTTTGTAATTTAAGTAACTTTATTTTTAGAATTATAACCTGTTTTATCCAAATTCCCAAGAATCAGTGACCCATCAAATTGAACTGTATGTCCATTTTATACTGTGATAACAATTTTTGATATTAGGACATCAAAACGCCTATCAAACACCCATTTAACTGTGTGCAAAACATCCATCCATCCATGTCCTGCCTCTTTTCCGGGCCGGGTCGCAGGGGCAGCAGTCTAAGCAGGGAAACCCAGACTTCCCTCTCCCCGGCCACTTCGTCTAGCTCCTCTGGGGGAATCCCGAGGCGTTCTCAGGCCAGCCGAGAGACATAGTCTCTCCAGCGTGTCCTGGGTCTTCCCCGGGGCCTCCTCCCAGTGGGACATGCCCGGAACACCTCACCAGGGAGGCGTCCAGGAGGCATCCTAAGCAGATGTCCGAGCCACCTCATCTGGCTCCTCTGAATGCGGAGGAGCAGCGGCTCTACTCTGAGTCCCTCCTGAATGACCGAGCTCCTCACCCTATCTCTAAGGGAGAGCCTAGCCACCCTGCGGAGGAAACCCATTTTGGCTGCTTGTATTCTTGACCTCATTCGTTTGGTCACTACCCACAGCTCATGACCATAGTTGAGGGTAGGAACGTAGATTGACTGGTAAATCGAGAGCTTTGCCTTTTGACTCAGCTCTTTCTTCAGCATGCCAGACCGATGCAGCGCCCGCATCACTGCTGACGCCACACCGATCCGCCTGTTGATCTCCAGTACCTTTCTTCAAAAACAGAAAGTACACAATGCAGCAAAATTGCTGAAACAACAAAAAGGGACATTAGTGTGGAATTTAGGGCTAATCATTAATCTTATGTGTCTTTCCTTCTGTGTACTAGGTACAGTAGGTACAGGTACATCTGGGTTTAGTTTCAGGAAGATACTTCTTTCCAAGACAGCAGAGAGGTACTGTATTCTGGTGAAATGCACAGGTCAGGTTTGATGGTTTTACTGGATCTTCTGCCCTGATGCTGACAAATATGTGAACCTGTTTATCAGACTCTTAAACAAGATGGGGGAATGAAATTAGACACGTGGAGAGAGCGGAGGGCTGGAATATTGACATCATCATTACTATAGATCGGCGTAGGTTTTTAGACAACCTGCATGATTCTCCTCCTCTCTTTACGGTATTCTTCCCTAAGCTACACCCATGCAGGAGTTCCAAGAGCAGTCATGCAGGTCCCAGTTGCTATGCTTGGGGAGGAATTTTGACAACGATGTAAAGAAAATCCCACTTTCACAGTTTTATTGATTGCGGATGCAGTGAGAGCTTTAATTGATTTACTCTCCCACATCAACAGCATAATCTCTTGGCTCCAAATAGAGTATCTTTTGAGTCACAGGAAGTTTAAGGGCTGGGAAAACAACATGCTTTGCGGGAAAGTGTTGTTTGAAATGTGCAAATGAGACCTGCTGTTATTAGGAATGTAGGTTTATATGAAGACTTTAGTTTTCATTCAAGACAGCTGTGCTTTAAGCAACTATTTAAATGCAAACTGTCCTATCTTGAGATTTAAATGTTAGTGATAATTATTCTGGGAATTTGAAATCTGTTATTCGTCCAGCCTATCAGAGCTAGAAAATCTACTTAGGTCCAAATGTGTGATATTACTTGTCTCGCACATACACACAGTTGGAGATAATGTCTTTTTGCTGTTGTCTGTTGGCTATTAACCAAGAGACAAATCAATCAGGATTCTGCCTGAAAAATACTTGTCGAAGACTAGTGGAAATATCTTTCAGAAGTGGAGTGAAGACCGCACCATGCCAGGCACAATGATCCCACCATCCCCGGGGTGGGAATGAGACACATTCGGCGTCTCTGACAGACGGACCGCTTTTCAGGCCGAACGGGAGCCATGCAGAACCACGCGTGCCGGTGGCCTGACGGCTCGGTTGTCTTTCCCCTCTCGTCCTGCTTGCAGTGGGACTTTTCTCAATTTTCTTGGTTTCCCTGTGCCAGGTTTGAAGGCTCCTCTCCCATCCATCTGTCCCTGTCCTTTGCTGCTCTCGTTTCCACAGATACATCCCATGTTCATTTCCTCACCTCTTCCCCACCTTCACTGAAGCCCCTCCAGCATGCTCACTGGCTACTGTTCTCATTATAAGCATTCCTACAGTCAGGGGCTTATGTGCTTTCCCTTCTCCAAGGGGCACTGCGCCTCTCCCTCCAGAGGCTCTCGGATGTGTTCAAGAGTGGTACGGTGGCTTGCCAGACAAAGAGGAAGGTGGGCTGGACCACACACAGGTTCTGTGAGGTCTGCGGACCTGCTTCTCTGTGCTGGATTGGGCTCAAAGGCTCCTGCAGGAGTCTCGAGCAAACGGGGTAGTGTTGTAGCCACCCTCCTGTGACCCGCTGTCAAAGAATAAAAAGGACAGCAGATCAAGAGCGACTCTCGCCTCAGAATCCGAAACGTTTCAAAACCCCAGCGAGGGAAGCAGAGGAAATCCAGGGGAACAGTTGTCTAGCTTCTGTGTTGACTGTCAAAATCAGAGGAACCTCTTCTTCTCCCCAGGCCTGGTCTTGTGTCTTCAAGGCCTTCAGTGAACTGGGGCTGTGTGCTGGGCGACATGTTGTGAGTTTAATGAGCCATTTAAAACATACAGTACGAGTGCAGAGAGACCAGAAACACAAACAGATAGGGTAGCTAAGCCAAAGCTACTGGCATGTAGGTGATGCTGGCATGGCTCATTTGGATACGTATATCGATCAGCAGCCTTGGATTGGGGCAAAACTGCATTCTGAGCTCTAATTTTTGATCTCCTCTTTTATTTACATCCATTAAGCTTTTATAGCTGCTAATCCAGTATCGGTGGATGGCTACTCTGAAGCCATTGGCCAGAAGCATGGTGTTCAAGGCAGAGGACACTGTGGGTTGGGTGGCCACCTAATCCATGTCAGAATGGACACTTTGAGCTACTTCGGGTTTTACAAACTACTTGAAGATTGAAAGGCTCCTGTGATCCACTAAATTGTTTGGTTCGTCTTGTATTTTACTGGTTTCTTTCCTTGATTGAAAGACTCTTCCAGCTGTTTCACGTTAACATTAGTGACACATGCATGATTATAGAAGACTGACTAATCAGCACACAGCAAGAATCAGTGCTTTAGTGAAAAACCAGTCCTTTCAATTGAAATGGTTGAAATGGTAGTTTACAAACCCTGTTGTAGCTCATAGTGTCCTTCCTGACTGGGATTTGCTGGCGCCCTATCTGTGAGTGACATGTCATTGCAGGACACACAATCATGCACACACACAGTACACACACATTTGCACGGTATAGGAAATGAGTCAATGAGTCACCAAAATCATACATTTTTAGAAGGAATCCACAGTGACCCAAGAAAAACATGCAGAATTAAAAAAAAAAAAAACTCACTGAGCTGGGGGTTAGAGTTGAACCCAGCTACAACAATACCCACTTGCTTATTGTTCTTTCCACTTTGATGAAGTATTCAGTACCCTAGGTTATTTACTGTACAGAGCTCAACGTAATACAAAAAGTACTTTGTAAATCCAAACAAATATCCAGTAATATCTAAAACACTAACAGCTATGCTGAAAGGCAAAATGGATATGTTTTATAGATATACATGATATATGACTGACATAAGCAGCTAGAAGAGGAATGGATTATAGTAATATAAGCCAAAGTATCGAAACAGTACCCTAAAGCTACTGTGGACGATGTAATAGAAATGTAGGATACTACCAGCCTGTGTATAATGGTTACTCAGTATTACGAGGCCCCAATCCGAATGTTGCTATGTTGACCCCCACTTCCCACATTAGTATGTAAGACCTTGTCATATACAGCAGTGATGGTTTATGGGCAAGTAGGTGAGCAGAGTGTAGTTCACACCAAAGCTTTGAAATATGAAGTCAATAGCAGGGAATGCAATATGAGGACGGACACTGCGATGGACAGACGCCCTACCTGGGGCATTCCCTGCCTTGGGTGACATCTACTGAGGGGGCAACAACTTAGCAAACCACCAGTGCCGCCTGACGGGATTGTATTGAATCTGGTAAAATACCCCAAATCGTGTCCTCTGGCATGATGTCACTAGTGTAATAGTGAAAGTGGCCCCCACCCTGGTGGAAAGCAGCCTCAGCTGTCTGCGAGAGGCCAGTCAGCTGGGAGGGATTTCCTACTCGGCACATTGCGCTTTTCCTCAGCGTCTTCCCCAGCACGATGCCCCCCCCCCCCCCCCCGGCTGAGCCTCATCCACTCTGAGGAGGAGTGGAAGGCCAGGTGTGCGCAGAAAGAGGGTGGCAGCGAGATTTCGTCACAACGTCGGTGCGTGGAGATGGGGCTTGTGGGTAAGAGGTGACTGGGTGGGGTTTCGGGGGGGTGGGCGTGTTTCATCAGCAAAAAATGCCATTTTCTGCTGTGCAGAAGAACATCCGTTCCTCTACCTATTACAGATTAAAAGTTTATCAGCAACCACTCTGAAAAGTTTCCAAAACAATTCATTAAAAGGGCATTATTACGGGGCGGCAGTCTCCTTTGTAAAACATGATAAAGCGGCGGACTTAATTAAAAAACTCATTATGTCGCTGCGGTTCTTTTTTTTTTTTTGATGGGGGAATTTAGGCGAGTGCTTCTAAATGAAATAAAGCCTTCTCCACTTCATGCCCCCCCCCCCTGCATTGTCACAGCTAATGTCTGTGTGAAGTGAATGGGAACACATGCTTTTCTGCTCATTGTTACAATTACATTTGAATTGTCTCTCTCTCTCCTATTTTTTCCCCCTCCTCTGTAGAAAAATTAATTTTGGTTCCTCTCCGGTGAGCCGCTGCTCCGTGGGGATGGGCGGGGCCTGCCTCGCGTGCGGAGATGTGCGCGGTGTGTAGGTTTGTGACACAGTTTACCTCGCCCACTCCCCTGCTTTCTGGCTGTCATTCTGCACATAAGAAACCCGACTCCATCCGCTCAGACTTTCTGCCGTGATCGTGGATGTTTTTTTCATTCTGCCTTTGTTCCCGCTACCCCACGTTGGATGTCGGATGGATGTATATTCCCACTGTTGTTGACTTCGGCTTTTTATGTCCGCCGCTGTGCAGTTTTCCACAGTGCGGACGCCGAGGTGCCTGCGATGAAGGATCACACGCAGGTACAATACCTAATCTCCTTGTTCCAAAACAGAAAGTCCCCCCCCCCAACCCCACACTGTTGATGATGTGTGAGACTCCCCAGAATAGGGGGTGGGGGGGTGCTTTCTGCTTTGCTTTAACAATTCTGTGACAGGCCGGCAGGCACGGCTCTGTGAATGGGCTTTGGGGGTGGGGGGGGGGGGTTGGAGAGATGGAGCCAGTCACGGAACAATGTAAGGCGGACTGAGCATGGGCTCCGGGGCTCTGTGTACACCCCCGGCACTCATGGTACAGCCTCATTGCTGCCTCCCCAGCATTGTTTCCCTCTCAGGGGCCGAGACACAAAGACACAAAGATTATAGCGGTCTTTACGAAGCGCTGGTGAGCACCGCAGGCTGCCCTCAAACCATTCAGGAATAAAGGAACCCAGGAAGGTGCATTGAAGATGCTCACGGCAAAGACCCCCGATTTGTTTGTCTTGCTGCTGCGTTGTTGGCTTCATCTTTCAGACATGAAAAAGGAGGGCCCCCATAATCTGGTGTCTCATCCGAACCGTCCGAGCTCAGCAGTCTGCGTTGGCCCCCGCATGGGTGTCCACCCGCTATGGGGAGTCGCCTGGCAGGAGCGGGCGGGCAGGTAAAGAGGGCGACACAATCGCTCACGTACACGCGCCCGCTCTCTTTGTAACACCCATCCCTGCGGCTCTGCACCGCCCCCCCCCCCAGCGGTCTCCCAAATCCGGTCCCCGTTCCAAAATTGCTTGTCAAAGGACGAATTTGAAAGTAAAAAGCTGCAGCTGACAAACAAGATTACATGCTGTTTGCACCTGGCCATCACAATTAAGGGCGCGATGACAGGGGAGGATGGCATCACAATGCCGCCTCTCAGGGCACATCAGCGCTTCACAAAGAGATTAAACCCGCCCTTGGCGCTGCCTCGCAACCCATGTGCCTGTCATTCCCGGCCCTTGGCTTCCACTGCCATGCAGATCGGTGGCATAAAAATGCACACAGGCATGCTGGGAAAATTTACTTAACATTTCACAGGTTTTTTAAACTACAGTCTTACTTTACGCATAATGTAATATGGAGAGAACACTATAATGTATACAATCAATACAACACTAAAAACATATAATAATGTGAGAATTCTTTATGATAGGTGTTGAAGATGCATTAAGTATATAAAACAGTCAAAATGGTCAGCCAATAGAGACATGAAATAATAATAATAATTTTAGTGTTATTATTTAATCGAAGGACAAAGAACAGCGTGTGAGACTCCTACCTGGAATTATTCTCTCTTGTGTGCAGACGCTGTATATTTTCACACTCATTTGCCGTACGATGGTATCCGTTTGCTTTGCTGCACGTGTCTGCTCATCTGTGTTTGCTGTCAGACACGTCAGGTTATTTTTGTGTTGACCAGGAACAGATGCACTAGGAAAAATTCACAGTAGGGTGTCGAGTAAACGTGGAATCGCATTCTGATTGTTTAACAGAAATACTATAGAGGCATTCAGGCTCAATTCCCTTATAACATAAATCCCTTATTTATTTTTACATGCAAGATAAATACATCATGTAGTACAGCATAGTAAGCTGTGCGCTTTTCAGGAACATGGATGTCAGTGGCTTAGGATGTTATACCTGTAACCGGAAGGTTGCCGGTTCAAGTCCCAGTGTTGGCAGAGTAATTTAAACATTGGTCCACCGAGCAAGGCCCTAAACCCTCATATTCTCTAGGAGCTGCTTGACTATTAAAACTGTATATGTAAATTAAGAATCATGCCTGACTGATTGGGGTTCTGACTGGGTCATTATCTGGTTTCTCTGCCCCGGCGTCTTGGAACCTTTGAGTCGATCATCTGACCCTGACTAATTGTACAGCCTTGTCATTATGCCTCATCTGCTTATGCTCGACGCTGGAGTGCTACTCAGCTGCTTACCTCGTAGTGAGAAGCCAAAATCCTGCCATCGTTGACAACATAGCAGCTGAAGGAAGGTCTGATGGGCAGAAACCTGGCGTCATGTGGGTGTGGCCTACTGCCTGAGACTGTGGCATCACGTGGGTGTGGCCTACTGCCTGAGACTGTGGCATCACGTGGGTGTGGCCTACTGCCTGAGACTGTGGCATCACGTGGGTGTGGCATACTGCCTGAGACTGTGGCATCACGTGGGTGTGGCCTAATGCCTGGGACTGTGGCATCACGTGGGTGTGGCCTACTGCCTGAGACTGTGGCATCACGTGGGTGTGGCCTACTGCCTGAGACTGTGGCATCACGTGGGTGTGGCCTAATGCCTGAGACTGTGGCATCACGTGGGTGTGGCCTACTGCCTGAGACTGTCTACTGTGCTTGGGATTTGTTAATAAACTGATGTTTCTCTTATCTCTATCCTGTTGTTGTGACATGTTTGCTTATCTGGGAATAAGGTGCTAGAAGCCTCCAGACTCCATTAATGTATTCTACGCTTGTGGGGATTTAAGGTAAATTTACTGTTGTGTGGAATATCTGATTGCCAGCAAAAGACATATTTAGGTCATTGGCCTGATTGGTTTGTTATATAGCCATAAGCAAGCGTTTTATATGTGTTTTTTTAAGGCAAGTGTGAAACTATGATTTACATATTTGAAGGATTATAATCTTTTGAGTTTAGTGTTCTAAAAAGAACATGTATACTTTGAATGTTTAGCTCTAGCTAAATGACCAAGCTTGTATTTCCTTCTCAAAGCTGTGGTTTGGCCCTGGGATGGGATGACAAACTTCTCATCCGGCGTGCTTCAGATCTGACGGCCTTCTTTGTAAAACTCTACGTGAAAGCCAATACATCAAACTAACTCATACAGCTTCACCAAGTTCCGATGCGTCAACACAACAAATTACCACAGTTCCTGCCAGTTTAACATGAATACTGCCATCTGATGCCTTCATCCCTGCCTCTGGGCACAGGGGAATTTCCCAAAGGCGCTTAGTCTTAAACGCAACATCTGACTGACAACAGATGACAAACGAAAGCGTCTGAAAGTACCGCTGGCGAAAGTTTTCAGCTCTTTCTTCTATTTGTTTTCTTTATACTGTAACGATAAATCTGAACCATTCAATAAAGGGGGGAGAAACATCATTATTTGGGGGGCGCCGAGCCGAGGGCGATAAATTATGCGGCCCGTTTTTCTGAGTTTCTGCGAGGTCGCTGCCTTTCACTGTCGTGCCGAAATTCGATTAAGAAGTAAACGTCTAAGCGATGACAGTTCAGTTCGATTGTGCATTTTTTTTTTATTCTCTCCTCTGTGGTATTGAAAAGATAACACATTCGATTTGCGTTCCTGCTGGAGATTGTGACGGAGGATTTGTGGGATGCCCCACACAAATCAGATAGATCTGCCTGTGTGTAACCCCTATATCTTACTGCCTCGAGAATTTCCTTCGGGATTAATAAAGCGTCCATCCATCCATCCATCCATCCATCCATCCATCCATTCCCTGTTCCAGCTGTGTACGGAAACCCCCCCCCCTACACCACCACCCCATTGCTATCTTGCTGACTTCATCGAGGGGGTGGGATTGGTATGGTGCCTCTGGTGTGTTGCAGTGAAAGACAGCTCCTCCGCTCCCACTGTCAGGTTGACGCAAGGAGCCCGGAGACTTCCGCAGTTTGAGATGACGGGAAAGGTGAGTGGCGGACGGGACTTCTTTGTGCCAAAACAGCCGTCCTTCCTGAAGTCCCATACGCGGGGGGCACGACGCTGGAGGGTAGATTCTTCTTCCCCCCCGTTTCCCAGAGCGCAGGGTGCTGTTTCTGCTGATCTGCTCCCGTACCGCCACGCCGCTGTGATGAATTGACACTCACTTGAGGCTAACCACTGATTTCTGTCACTCGAGCTGCATGCCGGGCCTCTGCTGCGATTTCTTTCTCCACTCCAGCTGGTAAATGGAAGTGCCGCCACTTCCTCATTACTCTCGGCTTCTCCAATCCCAGCATGCCTCTGTCTCCCTCGCCGCGATGGTGCTGTGGAGTGAGGGTTAGATACCATTGGGGCTTGTGGCTTCACTGGCTTGGGGGGGTCCCAGGTCCCGTGTTCTCCGAGAGGGAGGCCTTTAGCCCGCTCTGACTGGGGGCCGGTTCCCTCATCATTTGGGGGTGTGCCGTGTGCCATACTCAGTTCGTCTTGCTCTCTGCGTGAATGGCAGGGATTTTCCGCCTGTGCTGAGCTGTAACGTCAATGTCAGCTTACAGAGCCAACAGGAGTGTCATTATCCGCTTACCTGCGCGTTAATTCCACGCACCACAGAGCGATAACTCCAATGAGCGTTTACAGGGTGCGAAACAGACTCCCCCCCCACCCCCATGTGGAACAAATTAAATAAAGACATCAGAATACAGAATTAAATGCAGATAATGGGGAATTATTTTCACCATTTGCGCTGTGTAAATACGAACATGAGAGCTTGCTATTTGTGTGCATCATAAGTTCTGGAAAACGTAGGAAGTACCATGTTGTACCATCCATTTGTGGGTGTCCTGTGAAGCGGAGCACGAGGGTTATTTTTGATTCTTTCCCAGACGGGTGAGGCGGGCTGAGGTGGCTTGTCTCAAGAGGAGCGGCATTGCAGATGGAACTTTCTGGCCTGCCTGTTTGAAATCCATCGTGCTGTTCCTTAAATGAGTGGGCATGCGGGGGGAAGGGGAGGGGGAGGAAGGGAACCGCAGAGAGGTAATCATCGTCGGGAGCATTCCCATCACCCTGGGCCTCCCATGTGTACAGGACATAAGCACAAGGGGCCTCAAACCTGGGGGCCGGGGGCCGCGAGACCCCCTGGTAGGGAACCATGTGGTTTTCATGGAGAAGGGGACCGATACAGAGAAAAGCATGTAAAATCTGGAAATAACAACCTCAATTTAGCACAATGCTGCAGTTTTGTTAGCGTAGCGTAGCAGCGCTCGGCATAATGCTACCTCCAGGACTCGGGGCTCCGTTAGCGCGAGTGCGGAGCGGGGGCGGCTTTGCCGAGGCTCCGGCCTCCGCAGACGCTCTCATTACAGCCTGTCATCCCCATTCAACACCTCAGCATTGCAGGTAGCGGGGGCCCCCGCTAACTTCACACAAAGGGGTGGAGGGAATGGGGGAGGGGGGTCACAGCTGCGGAAAATAATAAACGGCAGAATAAAGCCGAATAAAATAAAACCCCCAGATGAAACAGTGTGCTGAAAACCTTCTTACCCTGTGTCACAGGGAAGCTGAAGGGCTGAAGGGAAAAAAAAAGTGATACGCACGTGAAAAGGAAGGAGAATATTAGGCAGCGCTAAATTCTGAAGCGGTGATTCATGACGTCTCTGACATTGCTGACTGTTTATCGCTCTCCTCTAATGCTGCTCTGGGCGATTTACTGTCTTTGTTCTGTCTTTAATATCTTTTTGACGGGGTTGATGGTAGTAAGCTGGGATCCGGGGGGGGGGGGGGGGCGGGGGGTGTTGTTATATGGCAGAAACTTCAATATTAAAGCCAGCTAAAACAGAAGTGCCAAGTTATCTGATAGTGAGGAGAATTGTGTCGCATAATTGGCAGTACAGAATAATAATCAGTTAGATCGATATTTAAAAGATTTTACGTAACTGTGTTTGCTGTTTGTAAGCAAAGTGATGCTTTTTGGGATAGATGGGGGGGTTTAAATATGTATTTTGCTTTACTTTATTTCAGCTGTTACATAATCTCCACTTGATGCAGAAAACAAACAAATTAAAAAAATATTGGTTTGGGTGATTTCTTCCTGTATCTTACATATATATGCTATATTTCTTTATTCCATAAATGTAATAATTTACCACTGCATAGCTGGGCCCCACTGTATTGTATTTTGTTGTATAAGAGAATTAGAGACTTTGATGAAAACTTCCTCTCTAATATCTACAGTTGCAAGATAGCGAAATCATTTGCAGATGTATATTTTGGAACGCTGAAATTTTAATATCAGTGAAAGAGGTATCACCGCTGAAATAATTTCGGTCACACAGTGCGAGGCGCACACATAGCATCGGAAATGAGAATTCAGGCGTGGTGTATTTAATACGTTTTGTAGGCTTAAATGAATGTGTAGCGATGCGTGTGGAACGGATTGGCAGGTGGAAGTGTAGGACTGCTATGGCATGTTGGTCTATGTGTGCATCACAGAGATCCACGTATGAGCAGTCGAGAGCCACGTGTGAGACACGGAGAGCCACGTGTGAGTCATTGAGAGCCACGTGTGAGACACGGAGAGCCACGTGCGAGTCATTGAGAGCCACGTGTGAGACACGGAGAGCCACATGTGAGCCATTGAGTGCCACGTGTGAACCATGGAAAGCCACGTGTGAGAAACGGGGAGCCACGTGCGAGACACGGAGAGCCACGTGCAAGAAACAGAGAGCCACGTGTGAGAAACGGAGAGCCACGTGTGAGCCATTGAGAGCCACTTGTGAGACACGGAGAGCCACGGAGAGCCACGTGTGAGCCATTGAGAGCCATTTGTGAGACACGGAGAGCCACGTGCGAGCCACGGAGAGCCACGTGCGAGACACGGAGAGCCACGTGCGAGAAACAGAGAGCCACGTGCGAGCCACGTGTGAGCCATTGAGAGTCACGTGTGAGACACGGAGAGCCACGTGTGCACTGTGGAGATACACGTGCATGGTATGGAGATCCACGTGTCAGCATGTGTGCACGAAGCAAAAATGTCCCTTTTTACTGCATACTGAATCAATTTCTTGTCTTTTTTTTCAAAAGAAACATTTGTCATTTATTAGCATGGCTGAAAGGCTGCTGACAAACTCAGTGCTTGTGTGTTTCAGAGACAGGCGATGCTGACAGTGGGTGTGTCTTGCCTGTGATGTCTTGATGGACAGTGTCAGGGCTGAACTGCTTGCATGAACATTGGACTTACTGTAGCGCTCCAGCTTCAATGGACATTTGAAATGAAAACAGAACATACTGTAGTATTTCTTTTTTGCTTGTTTGAAGATAAACTGAAATGTGGTCCACCGGAAAATGTACGAGCACGGAGAATTCTGATGTTCATTTCATTTTCCTAAGGTCACAGTCCATGTCACTCCACGAGAAGCTGGTTCAGCCAATATGAGCCACACCAATGGGAAATTACTTTGGGATTAACGGCCGGCCGGATTTGGCATTCAGCAGGAATCTCATCTGCTCTCTGTGGTCTGATGTCACCCCAGAAACTTTCACTTATTATTATTATTATTATTATTATTATTATTATTATTATTATAATGCCTTTTATTAAAAGAGACAGAAAACCCACAATTTTTAGATTTTCCATGAAATGTGGCGATGCATGACTTGCAAGTAATCTGGAACAAGAAAGCCTGCAGTCTTTATTACATAAAAAGCTGAACTGCTGAATCGGTTATCGCCATATAATGCAGCCGTTTCCCTGTAGCATCGTTGCAACGCTTGTTGCAGGCTTTTAAAGTCTTCCCATGCACATTTTGGCACCGGGGGGGAAGGACGACTGGCAGGAGTCGAAAGAAAGAATGATGACTCACTGAGTATGCAGTACAGGCGAGAAGTAGCACCTTCCTAATGATTTTGGGGGAATATTCCGGATCGTTCTTTGAAGGCTGGGGGTGGGGGTACAGATCCTCTCTAATTTAACAGTGCCATGTTCATTTTCTGTTAGCCAGCTTATCTTCTTCAAAAGACCGGGGGAAATCTGCTGGAAATCGTCCTTAAAGGAATCACACATTATGGGCCAAATGTAAACGGGTCCCATTTTCAATTCTAACCCAAGGTTACAGATGGAAATAATAACCTTCCCCAGTGTCCTGGTGGAGGAGATCCACACGAAAAATGATCAAAAATATCATTAGGAGACATAAGCGGATATTATCAAATCTTGTACAAATTAACATATCAAAAGTTTCTGGATAATCAGCAGCGTCATAATAGACCAGGAAAAGTTCAATCAAATGCAATAATATCGCAAACGTATTTTTATATATTAAATGTATTTTAATATTAATATGATGTGCTCAGTCAGGCAAGAGTTGCCAAAATTTTATTCTGCAATTTTTCTCAATACAATTTGAAATACCAATAATTCTACCTGAATACTAAATTCTAGTCCAGGAACAATCAATTGATGAATAAAAAAGATCAAAAACAGGAGATATGAAAATATTACAAAACCTCATATAGCATATAAATTCATTTGAATATTATATTTTAAATGACAGCGCAGTAATATAGCCAGGACTGGCGGTGTAATTCCCGCACCCACTTCCTCACTCATGCCCACCCCCTCAGCATGTCTGCCTCCCTCCCGCCGTCTAAGAACATGTGGATTAGCTGGCTCTGTGTTCCTAAATCACCCACAGGGTGCCTTGAGATGGTCCAGGGTATCCCCGGCTCCTCGCTCTGAGTCTTCCACGATGAGCCCCTCACCATAACGCCCTACTGGATCGATCCGTTTAGAGGACGGATGGATTTGCAGTGTACTGTATATAGAGAGAGATACTATGGAGAAACAGGGATGCAATATACCTACTATTTATTTTATTGGACAATAAAACACTCGCCGCTCTGTAGCTAGCTGAACTATATCTTAAGGCTAATAATAAAAACAGCTCCTTAAGGCTCACTCCGCGGAATCGCAAGTGTCAATCGTTCTGCATCTCTGCTACCGTACGCTGCCTGTAAAACAAACGGGGCGTGTGACGATTATAGGGCTACCTCAGCGGGCAACCCTGGCAAGCGGGCAACCAAGGCAAGGCTAAGACTAAAGGGAGGCAGTAGCGTCCCCAAGGAGCCACGTATGCTTTTCAATGCCCCCTCCCTCCCCAAGACTGCCTAATACCTGTTCTATCGCTCACAGCTATTCGCTGAACGCTATTAGGGCTGAAAAACTTCCGACGTGTCTCACCAGGTTGACACGGAAAGCCGTAACAACTGTCGCATTAGCCTTTGGTCCTTCTCTTTTGTTTTTTGCCTTTTTTCATCTGTTCTGTCACCAACGCTAAAGTCGACCTTTTTAACGTGAAACCTTTGGGTTTTAAATAAACAACAGCCCCGACGGCAGCGAAAAAAAAGTGACACGCCTCGCCCCTCTCCTGAAATGTGACTCGCGTGGCGCCGGTCCCCAAGCAAACCCTACAGGTGTCTCAGTCAGATCCGTGGGGAATATCTGCCTTCCTGCAGCTAAGAGGACAACGACGAGCCAGCTGTTGTTTTACTTTATTTTACTTCGATTTTTTGTGCAACACTGCCTGCCATCATCCTTCAGCAGGTTGTCAGGCAGAGCAAAAAAAAACATTGTAGGGCAACCTCCTCACTAAAAGTCTGAAGTCTGTCTCTACAAAAAGTCTCCTCTGTAAGGTTATTGTGGTTGTAATAGACCTTTCAGAATAACGTCCCACATACGCTTCACACACACACACATCTGCGTGGCCAATAATACGTATTTAACCGATAGATGGAAATTCTCCTGTGGCTGCAATGAGCACCAAAGTTTGGGAAGGAAGTTGAAGAACAGAAAGTTAAGACACGCAAGTTAAGAAATGTGACAGAATGGTAATACAATGAGAACACTTTTAGGAACACTTTCTTATTAAATCTTTTTTATTCAGGGGCTGCTACTGTCAAGCGACCATAACGTGTCAGGATTGGGACTTGGCTTCGGTGGCTACAGAATGGTGTTTATTGTCAGCTGTGTATATCCTTACTGAGGCATCACCGGTACGCAGAAGGCTGGTGGCCATGATGCATAATAGCCAGGGAACCCTTTAACTCTCACCCTAAATAACATCATGTCATTGTTTCAACGTTGCATTATAGTTAAATGCGTTGCATTATGGTCAGTGTTAAATGATCAACGTTCAAATTGAATTGATTTTTGGTGATTTTCAATATTGATAAATTGACGCTGGCAAAACCTTGATTCAATGTTGATATTAAGTGAAAGATTGAAGAGTAACGTTGTTTCAACGTTTTTGTCTGATATGGAATCAGTGTCATTTCAACCCATGTGCGTTATCTGGGACACCTGCACATGTCAGGTGACTTTTCATAGTAGCATAGTTATTGTAGGAGCATGTAAGAGTTAAGTTTACTTCTCGCTGAGTTCTGGAACTGCCTAAACTACACTTTATGGTTGCCCCTATCATGCCTGGAGTGGTGGCTCTGAGACTAGGGATGTGTACAGGCAAACGGAAAGTTGCTAATTGGAACCCGCTGAATGTTGGGTGTGTTTCTGTTCCATTGGGCCCTTGAGTGAGGCCCTTAACCTGCAATTACTTTATCTTGGGCGTGATGTTAACCTACATCCGGACCTACAAGGAGGTCCTCCAACTTACAGGGAATGTTTGGGGGTTGGGGGTTGGTGGCAGGATTGGCGCTCCACTGTTCCATTCTGTTCAAACGGGTGTGGTGCTGAAGTATCACCCAGTCCATGGCTGCACTCATGTTCTCATCCCTGAAGTGCTTCGTCGTGTGGCAACGCATTCTCCTTACGTCTCTAATGGGGGGAAAAACCTGTAGCCCAAAGAACTAGTGTTAGGCTTCATCTATTCAGCGTCAAAAAGCAAGATGATGAATTTTAATCCTTCATAACGCTACTGCTTGTCCAACTCGGTTAAAAACAGAAAGACACATAGGATGACATGCTGTAAATGTAGGCATTCATGTTTGTATATGTGTGGTAACATTCATCGCTGCTTCACTAGTTTCACTATCATCAAGATCCTCGTTTCATCTTCAGAAGACATTTTTTAGCATGACAGCCAGAATTATACTGTAAACATTAGGCTGTGAAATTGGGAAATTGCTCGTAATAGTCTTGGGAATTGCTAAGAAGGAAGTTAGAAAAGCGTTGATTACAACTATCGTACCTTTATGAGCATGCATAATAGTGTGATTTCAATAAATTCATCATCAATATATAATGCATTTTTTTAAATTATGTAAACCACACTGTCTCATTTTTTCCCACTTTTTAACTCACTGGTTTCTCAATTACATTTGGGGTGGCTAAGATTAACTCCATGTGTTCCTCCATGTTCATACATGTGCCTGTGATGTCCACTTCATGCAATCTCTATAGAACATCCTAGAGCAGGGCTGCTGAATCTAATCCAGAAAGTGCCGCTGTGTATGAGGGCTTTTGCTGCAACTCCCTAATTAGAGGACTGATTGGCTGAGGAGTCCTCACACCTGGGTTTGAACAGCTGACCTAAAGGTTACCCCAAATACCTGCATCCACACCGGCCCTCTGCGGATAAGATTGGCCACCCCTGTCCTGGAACATGGAGGGCAGGGGCTGTTCACACACTTTGACCTGTGACTTTGTAATGTCCTCCCCACCCTGCAGGTGTCACTGCAGAGCTAAGCAATGGAGAACGACTCCATTCTAAACCCCCCAACGGAACAGCCATCCATTTGCATTTGCTGGGCCCAGCACCGCACATGCCTAATGTGGCACAGTGGAGATAAAACCTAGATCCCCCTCCCAGTGTAAGACAACCCTCACATGATAAATCTATAATTACTGTCGTGTAAATACCTACTACATATATCTACACCTCATAGATTTCTCAATGTAACATTCAATATGAGAATGGCTTAAATATCTCACAGTCGTAGCTATATAGACCATTAACATAAATCACTATGCAACTCTATAGCTGGACAAAACTATCAGTGTCCTCTTGAGAATAATGGATGCAATCGTGAGATATAATCAGGTACTGAAGGTAGATTATAAGAAATTCACTAGGGAGCTGTCTGGTGGCTTGTTTATGGATGACTGTTGTTTAATCATGTCTTGTACGTGTGACAGAATATTACAAAGACAGATTATCTGTGTTTTGTGATGTTTTATATTTTACATTATTGACATGATATCATTTGTGAAATGTGGGAATATTTAAGAACCAAATGAGTTATTATGGTCTCGATATGTACATATATTAGAAAAAAAATCCAATATATCTGTATCCCTGACAGACGTGTAATTCAGCGGGGCAAGCCTAAGTGATATATTTATTTTTGGATTTGAACTGTCAGAAACTGATTTTCAAATCTGTGTCTGTAAATCAAAAAATCAACATGAAAGATGGGGCGTTTGTAAAAAGTGAAAATTAGTGGAAATGATGGGACTATGTGACTCGGGAATAAATGTTGGTCTGGATGTAACACCCAGGGAAGTCATTCTCTATTTCTGCATTTATACATAATTGCTTGTTTGTCTGAGAGTCTTCTCTTTCTGATGGGGATCATGGTGTTTGTAATTAAACAGAAGAGATATACTGTATAATTACATTGAAGTTCACATTGTTTTGTAGTTTCATATTTTTGTTCATAAGAAATCAAAATTACAAACTTAACATTTGTGAACTTTATTAAATTACAATAAAGAGTTGTCCTTCCTGTAATCAATAGAACAAATAAGATTCAATATGAAATTAAATTTAATAAAATTTTGTTAGAAATATTTGATAAAGCCAAAGGGTTTTTCTCTCATAATTAAGTTTCAAATGCGTAACAGAGTCTCAAAGTTCTGCTTTTAAAGTTTCTTCCCCGACACAAGTCTGGATCGTCCTCTTATCTTTAAAGACGTTTAATGATGCTTGATTCCACGATAACACTCCAGCTGGGTTTTCCGTCTCAAAGCTTCGCAAAGCCTCCCGTTCTCGGCTTGTTTGACCTTAACTAAAATCTCCTTTCAAGCGATGGGCTATCGTTTAATTACCTCAGACGTTGCGCTTTTTCCCTCCTTTGTTGTTAGACTAAAAAAAAAATTTAACGGTTGGGGTGGATGAAGAGAATGGTCCCCTGCCACTTCTCGTCTTCCCAAGTCCCCCGGTCCAGAAGGTTCTCCCTTCTGCCCTGCTTGCAAAGTCGACAGATCCCGCAGTTCCCTCTTCTGGGCCGACCCACCGCTCCAGTGCTTTGAAGAGCACATTTTTCTGGAGCATCTGCTCCTCTCCGCTCCCACCCCCCGCCCGCCCCCATCAATCCATCTTCTATCCCACTATTGCCACTTTATCGCATCTGATGACATGCTTCATCACAATGTTGCCATTTCACTGGAGTTTGCATCGCCGCATCGTTAGTAGGCTTTCTCGCGTAACTGCAGCGCTGCTTTCCCCGTCCCCCTGTCTTTCCATCCATTTCCATTAAGCTCTTATCCTCTCCAGGGTGATCCAAAGACTATCCTAGCATATAATGTACAAAATGGATGGGATGATACTATATCACGGGGCGATCGCTCAGACCTGGAGGTAAAGACACGGCAGAACAGGTGAATTTATTGTCACTGAATCAGGCGAAGTGCAGACAAAAATCAGATGGCTTTGAGGAGACCTTGGAGAGCATGGAAAGAGCATGCAAACTGGGGTCAAACTGGGCTGATGTTAGTTCTTTGTGCCTATGATTGGAAGGTCGCTAGTTTGAATCCACTCTACCCATGAGCAAGGTCGTGAACCCCCTGAACAATATTTCAGGGGCAATGGATGCAAGACTGACCCAGTGCTCTAACTCCAAGCTTCACTCTCACCTCTCACATATTTGTATGTGTCTTAAAAAGGACAGCAAGATGGGATATGTGACAAAAGCCCATTCAAGTGTACCTGTTCTCATGCTTGTACAAATGGGAAATTAACCATCAGTTTATTTTAGGCAGCTGTGGAAGTGTGAGAAACCCCATTGAAAGAGTGTTGGTCCATTTGGCCACTAGACATGGTGCACTTTGACAAGTCGCTCCCAGCTGCAACACTGCACTTTTAACAGCGATGTCATCCAAAGCAAATCACCTCTACTACTCTACCTAGGGGCTTTGGAGTCCTTGTCACAACAACTGTATTTTGCTGGCAAGATATCGCAAATCGCTAATCTCACATAGCACTGAGATAAAGATCTGAAGTGTCTTCAGTCCGTTCTGTATCTTTCATTGTTAGTAATTGCTAACAATTTTGATACTTGGTCCTTTGTTTTGTCTGAAGCCGATTGTGAATTGTAAGGAAACCTATGTTTTTCATCTTCTCCTGAAACATACCTTCCTTATTCGGTGCTTGTATTAAATGTAGTGTAATCAGCTTCTAGGGCAGGAAATATGGGACTATTTTTAAGAAAACAATCCAATAGCGATTCCTGGGGGATTTGCATAAAGGAATTGGGAATGTGAAAGTCTATTGAATTCTTTGTTTTTCTGTATCTGTGTCGGTCCAGAAAATAACAAAAAACCTTAGCCTGATGCTTCCAGCTTTTCTCTCTCACTAATTCCGACATGCTTATTTTCCGAAAGGCAGTTTTCCCCCCCCCCAAGAACTATTAAATCTGGGGTGGGGGGTAATGAAAAAGAAACAGGCCAGTTGACTTTTCCAACCATTATGTTTTTTCTTAAAATCTATATAACCCCCGCATAGAGTCTAAATCAAAGTCTAAATAAGATTAGAAGGATAAAATCTGGTTAACGTGAAAAATTAATGCAAAGTTGTTTCTGGCTGAGAATTAAGTCTGAAAATTTCATTGGCTTGTCAGGCAGAAGTCGTACTTTTGAAGATGATAGCATTTATTTGTGTCAGGCATACAGAGGGACATGGATACTTTCACAGCTAGGGGAAGCCTCTCTCTATGATTTTCCTGGACTGTGCAAAGGGCCTTGTGTCTGTTTCTGTATTTGCTACTTCTTCATATGATCCCTTCTCTTTTTCTATCTCATTCTTCATTTTCTCCTTATCATCCATCCATCATTGTTCCATTTCTGTGTTTGCTGTTCCACAGTTTCCCAGCTATATAATAATCAATCTGTTATGGTAATAACATAAGATGAAATGAAATGTATTGATCCCAGGGTAAATTCTGGTACATACAGCAACAAGGTACATAAAGCACAGACATACAAAAACAAACATACAGTGCAAAACAAGATACCAGTGCCCATAGTGCATTCAAGTGAACATGGGGTACACATATTTTAAAAGTACACAGCACACAAACAGAATATCCTGGGAAAAGATATTTGATGGCATTACACAGATTTCAGTGGAGGAATGAGGCCATGTTCTGGGCATAGGCTGTGATTATGAACTCCTGGGTCTTAGCGTGCCAGTTCCCAGGCTTTTGAAAATGCCACTGGATTTGCCATTACCTCTTGCGCAAGTCTTTACAAGTGATACAAACGCACACAATTCCATGTCCTCTAAACCAGTCCAAAAAGCAACATTCGCCTGTGCTATTTGCCCTTCTACCAGGCCATTGGGCTGCTGTGTCGTGATCTTGTGGGAGACCCTCAGAATCCTTCTCTGTATCATCGATTGACCAGAGCTTCCTGCACATGCAGGCATTTTCCTCACAACCTATGAAGGGTCTTGTACCCCTCCCCCTGTACCTTCTGGTTTGGAGCCCCCAGTCGCCTCATCTGGAAGACCTCAGCTCTCTTCTGGGTAGCCTGCTACCTAATCCCCTCCATTGACATTAAAAAATGAGTTGCCTGTCTGGGTTTCAACCTCCCTAAACACGTACATGTCAGCACTCCCCTGATGACGCTCTATGGGCTCCCAGTCAAGGGCCTTGTTCTGAGCTACCAAGCTGGGAGGAAGCTTAGGACCTCATTATCCGCAAAACATCATCAGTCCCCGCACCCCTGCCAGACTGTTGAGTACAGTAACAACTTGTGCTCATTCTCCGCTTTTGGCCCCCATGGGTGTTTAATGAGAATAAAACCCCAACAGACTGCCAGCGCTGCAGAATCCTTACTCTTATTCTGCCACAAACTGGAAACTTTAACTCAGTACCCATAATTAACATGCAGTTTCAGTTATATTGTGTTAGGAGCAGCAATGTTTGTTGCCATGGCCATGCTAACTGGTGGTTAATCATTATGTCTTTACCATTTTGATTGGCTGCTAAATAAGTAAAATATTAATATACATATTATTACTTACCATGCAAACTATTCCAAATTTTTTTGGGTGATTGGATATTCCATCCATCCGCTAATCTTCCATAGGTTTTTATATGATGTATCATTAATCTAAACGAGAAGCCAATCCCAAGCAACACAGAGCATGACGCAGGAGACACCCCGGGATGGGTAGTAGCTGTAAATTACAATTATTGCTACTTTCAATTATAATTACCATTACCATTACAATAAGAAGAACCTGCTTTATGTAGCTGTAGTAAATTCTCTTCACATTCTGACACTGGGTCACATGCTTTCACGTTCCAAAGACAATTATGAGACATTAATATACAGTAGTAGAACTTCTCTATGGGTTGTGGCTACATGAAGATGAGGGGAATTGCTCCCAGGCAGGCTCGGAGATGAACTCGAACCCACAGCCACAGACACGTGAAGGGAAGCCGCCGCCTACTGAGCGACCTTGCTGCCCCGGGATCGATCGCAGGACCTAATAAATGTCACTGGTGTAACAGGCTCTTACTCAGCTGTGCAGGTCCATGTTATATAAGTAGTTCTTACCCTCCTTGTCCTTTTCTTGATTTCATTGTTTTACTGCAAGGTCCAGGGGCGAGAGGAGCCCATTCTCTGCTTTATGTAATGCAATTTCACAGTTCATTAGACCTGTGCTTCAACCCAGTGCTGGACTGAATAATGACACTATACAGATTAGCTTTTAGTGTGTCGGCAACAGTCAGTCTTTGGCGATTTTCTTTCTTTTTTTTTTTACGTGTCTTCGTAGAGATTATCCAATTTCTCCTTTGGCCATAGCCAAAGGCCCGTAAGCAACAAGATTTCCTTCTGATAGAACCAGCTCAAACTTCTAAACCAGTGGAGGTTATTTTAAGATAACTGGAGAAGCCAGTACCGGACCTAACCGGCATGGGACCCCTGGTGAGCATCTCCGCCATTGGCCCCCCCACCCTGGCAATGTGAAACTGGCTCGCAAGTCAGCTCCCCCTCACACTCTGGCACCCTAGGGGGTCAACTATGACACCGATAGGATTGACCAGCCCTGGGTGAAGCAGTACCATACAAAAAAAAAAAAGAAAAAAAAACATGACATTCATATGACATAAAATATCTTTTTCATGCCAATATATTATCACAAAGACCATTTCCATGGCAACCCAAAAAAGTCTGCAAAACAGCACCACCCTTAGAGTGATAAAAGAAACTTCAGTGAAGCTAAACATTATCTGCCTCGCTAAGCTAATAGACTTTGATGTATTTCTTATCATCATCTATTTAGTAATTGATTGGTTAGTTATGGAATATGGCATTTCAAACCCACCCAGTGAAGCGGTGCTTCTTCAGTTTTCTTTAGACTTCTACAGTCATGCATGCTCTTGCGTGTTCTTGATCCGAAGATGATTGATGCACATTATTCAGAACGTGAGTTCAGCCATCAGGCAAGATAAACTCGCTTTGTAAATAATGTTCTTGTTAACTGTTGTTGATTGTAGCTAATCCCATGTATATATTGTGATTAAGAACATTGATTGCTTTTGTTCTAACTTTTATTGTGCAGAAGAAACATGTCAGTGAAGTCATGCAATTAAGTGTTAGAGATTCCACCCGCCTGTATAGTATGGGAATGCCCCGAGCTGAAAAATTAAACACTGTGTTCGCCTTTTATCCAATATGTGACGTGATTTTTGTCCATATTTTATGACTGTCCAATATCCTCTCCCCCTGCAAATTCTATGGTTATGCACTTGAGGGGGCAGGGGGTTGGCCTCCCATCGGCCACCCTAGTGAGGATAGACAGACTGATTGACAAAGGCGTGCATCTGCAGTTAGCCAAACACAATAACGCAGTGCGGCGACAACATGAGATTCTGAAAAGGTTGATTGATGTGATTTCATTCTTGAGTCGACAGGAGCTGACATTTAGGGGACGCGATGAGAGTGAAATCTCTGACAACAAAGGAAACCGCAGGGAGCTGACAGATGTGCCTCGCCGCGACCATGATGTTCAGGCTTTTGTTGGTGTGTTTGGGTTGCACATGTAATGTAGAGCCAAACTGTAATATAAAGCTGTGCAGCTTTAAACAAGTCATATCATTTATTTTACTTGTGTTTTTATAATGAGTGTACTTCAGAAAAGGGCGCACCTCTCGAAAACTGTTAAAAACATCATCTTTGTTAGCATCACATCCTAGGCATTGGCTTAACAGTCACCAGGTTAAAAGTCAGCCAATCGAACGCATTGGAAAATGTTGAGGACTACAGTGTAATGAATATTTTTAAGATTTTCTATATTTATACTCACGACCGACATATAATCAGGTCTGAAATTATATTGGGAGTGGGGGTCAGTCTGGAGTTAGCTTCACAGTAATGACCAAAGCCTGGGACCACAGACGTGGGGGAAAAAAAGCTAATTCCTCTTGCCGATATCCATGCCAGGATTTGATTGATTGAAACGATTGTTTGTGATGGCAGTTCAGTGGAAATGGGTGTTTCTGGATAAAGACTAATTTAAGCATTTCATTAAGCAGGGATGTGTGTATTAAATGAAAGCAATTTTAAAAATGATGCTTAATGTGTGGGAGTACGTATGTCTATATTTCAAACGATACTGTTAGCCAGGGTAATTAGTTTTACTTTGGAAACATATGCTTGGTTATTGGCTTAATTTCCCAAATATTTGTCTGTGTGCGAATGTGCATGTGAGTGTAATCACCCATGGGGAGAGAGTGTCATTTTCCTAGCCACTGGTAATATACAGCAGGTCACCGGATCAAATGAACTAATTCAGGATTCGCAGAACTAGTTTATACCGCTGCATTAGCCCTTGACTTGCTGTCGGAAGCTGCATGGAGCTCCGGTCTCTTGTGTCATATAAGTTCTTCCTTCATTCCTGCCCTCCTTCTTGCCCCCTGCCAGTTTTGAGGAGATCTTGAGGTCCTCTCACTTCATGAGCATCTCTGCCAGCTGGGGCCATTTCACGCTTTTGCTATTCGCCGCAGGATTTCGCCCTGACCGTTTCCCCACCTCCTGCAGGACATGTGCGGTTGTGGTGGGATGGGCTGGAGCGGGGTGGTGGGGGTTCATAAAATTCCTGCAGCAGTTGGGTCAGCCACGGTCTGGCGCCCCCTCCTCACTTCAACCAGATCAAAGGCGGAGAAGATAAGAAACCCTAGCAAGGATTCATCTGTTGAGTGAGACAATGGCTGAAATCAGGAGGATCTGGTTATCAGCAGAACCACTCAGGGAAGCCATGCAGAAACTGTTGATTGGTCAACAGGAAGACGCTAATTACTTTCGCTGCAAGAATACAAGTTATTCATTTCTCTCTCTTTTTATCTCTCTCTGCTTTTCCGTTTGTCTCTTGTCAGGGTAACAGTTCATATTTCTATCTCACTTGGGATTGCCTTAACACTGGCCCTGTGTTAAGTCATTTGTGCTGGTCATTTGTGTTAATTCAGGTTAAATGTGGCCAACACTATCGTTGTCCTCAAGGTTATTCGTGTTGGACTCTGAAGAAAATTGATTGCTCTAGAATGGTACATTATCTTACATTTCAAAACCTATTTACAAAATGCTGTTTACATGTTGCTGCGTAGCCCCAAGGTGCCCGTAGCCCCAAGGATAGACTCTGGACCTGCTGCAACTCTGTATCGGACAAGTGGTTTCAGAAAATAGATGGATAGATGTTTACAGGTTGCTTAGTTATTGCACCTGAATGAGGAGTTTAACACAGAGGCAAACATTCACAGGGGACAAAAGACAAGGGACAGAAAGAAATGTGCAAGTAACTCAGGAACTAAAAGACTAAGTAGAGTCTCTTTTTGCTGGTATCAGAATTCAGTGAACTAAATCATGTGGCGTGGGGATGGGAAATTGGGCTCATATATTATTTGTTGTTGGGTTTAGTAAGTAGAAGCAGAGTTAATAAAGACTGCATGAGAAATACAAAACAGCCTTTGGGACAGCAATCACAGTCACGGCAAATAGGCCGGGTGTCAGGGTATTGGCAGAATTAATAGAGACGGGAATAACAGAAAGTAAATATTTATATTTTCAGATTGAATTACTTAATCCCTAACCCTCTCTTGAGATGACCACACCCCTTCCTACCCCTTGCCCTAAACTCAAATATCTTCAGGTTTCTATAACTTGATATTGGTGAGGCAAATATGACGACTGGGAATTATCTGCTAAACCTGAGAAAAAAAGTAAAATAAAAACTTGTTATATAACTTGAGTTGTTTTATAGCTAGAAATGAAATTCTTTGTGTTTTGTGGCTCTTTATTGGCATTAACAGCGATGCCGGGTGACATTTGAGCTGAGCAATAAATGTTTATTACTGAGAGCTGTCACGGCACGGCACATTTAACATTATTTAGGAGCTAGTCCTATTCTGTTTCCATCTCTGTTTTTTTTTTTTTTTTGCTGTGCACTATTCAGCAATTCAGCGCTCCATAGAAACTCGTCTCTGAGCAATCGAAGCCTTGAAATGGTTTATGCCTTTATAATTTGCTGTTTGTGTCACAGGAAAACTAACAAAGCCCCTCTAATTCCTTAGAAAGAGCAGAGTAGCCATGCAATTGGAGGTTAGAGGGGCAGCAATTTGCTCGCAAATATAATTAATTAAAAAAGATTAACTGCAGGACAATTTTATGACTTGAGAGGGAATTCTGACGGCAATCGCAGCTTCCAGTCATCAAGTGACAATACAGTGCTCATTGGATCCTGACCACAAACAATGCTGTTTTAAAAAATCTAGGAAACTAGGAAAGAATTAGTAGGGGACCCTAAGTCACTGACTGGACCAGTGATTGTTTAGTTTTGGATGTGTTGAGATGGAAGACGGACATGTTTGACTTGAGTTGCACTAAATAATTTGACGGTGTCATCAGGGGAGTGCCTAGAAATTCTGGCCCTCCCAGGCAAAATGTCACCTCAGGCCCTGAGTTGGGGGGGAGGAATTTACAGAGAGTATAAATAATATTTCTCTTATATTGGAGCCCCCACACGTGGAGTAAAAGAGCTGCTATGGTCATTCAAGTGTAAATACAAAAATATTTGCTTAGATGTTACAATATCCTGAGTAATATAAACAATTAGAAGCTCCAGTCCGTTCAGGATCTCACGTTCTTCTACCTGTTCACATATTTTAATTATTATTTTTATTTAATATCTCTGCTTTTTGGCACACAAAGGTCTGTCTGTATGATTATGGCGAAACTGAGACTTGCATGACAGTATACAAACCCTCAATCTTACCTCTACAATTAAGGCACCTCATGCAGGCTATGAAGTTTAAACAGTTTGTTAGCCATTGTTTTTTTTTTTTTTGCTTATGGATGATTGGAGGCATTTATAAATCGCAGTTACCTACCAGCGACAGTGATTTCCGGATGAGGTGACTTAGCAACTGTCTTAGAAGGTGAGGGTTAGATGCTGACAGCAGTAATAGATAGTTAATTGAAAGGAAATGAGAGTCACCAAGTTCTAGCTGTGAGTGACCCACAAATAATGCGATGATTGTGACACTTAAAACTAAACAAACATTGTTCTGGGAATGCAAGAACACAGCGTGCTTCGTGGGTGATTAACCACTGGAACAACTGGTATGCGACAGACAAGTAAACAAGCGATTACTGTGGTGCTAAGTGTTATTTTACCTGGCTTTCAATAAAGTTGGAAATGTAACCTGCATCAATAGAAGGGAACAAATAATGTTTTGGGGCATTTCGGACCAAAAACAACCTTGTAAGTCTTATCCCCAGACAATGTAATTAAGTGGTCAAAGAATCTTGGTGCCTTGTGTTTTCTCTGAAAATAATTTGATAGCAAATTCCAAGTGGAAAAAAACAGAAATTCTTATTCAAAGGGTGTAGCTTAATTCAGTACCAAGAGAATTTTAACTTTTTATATTTTATTGGTATAGAAACAGTTTCTTGTATAAATATTTCAATTACACATGAGCAGAAACATTTCAGGGATTTGAATAATTCAGGCTTTTTTTCTCGTGCTTCTGAGCCTACAAAACAATAATTCATTTTGTAACAAGACTTGTCAGTCTGCTTCAGCTTGTGAATAAGTGTGTTGGACTAAGTTGTCTATCAGAAGAAGTCGTCAAAGGCAAGGTTTTTATTTACTTGTTTTTTCTGTCTGCTTATTTATTTATTTACTTAATATATTGTTATATTGTCGCTCCATTTTGTGATAAGAGAGGCTGTTCTGACATGATCATCAATAACTTTGACCATGACAGATATCAGTTTTGTTGAAATTTTCAATCTGTTTGTATTCAGATAACTAGCCTACTGGACTGCATTTATTAACCTGGTTGTTCTTCAAAATGAAAAAAAACATAGACTGATACATAAATATGTCTCTGCACAGCCTAGTTTATTTTCCTATAATTTTTGTGAGACTTTTTCGTCTGATGATTGATGCGATGACAATATGCTGCAAAATTTAAGTATATAAATTGACATTCATAAACAACTGAAAGCCATTAGGATTTCCTTTGTGGTGCTTGAAAGGCATGTATTTTCCTCCAGGTGTGTAAATGTATTTCTTCTAAGTAGATTAATGATTCTAAACCATTTATGAATCATTTATTCATAATTTCCTCTCTGAAAAATATGGCGCCCTCTTGCCTTGGATCTAAGTCGACGAATTGTATGCAGAGTATAAGCAGCAGACTTTGAGAACAGCTGCTCTCTGAGTCCACCCCAGCCGCACAGATCCGTCTCTGGATCACAAAATGGCATGAGCTGCATCCATGACAATGTCGGGACCTTAATTAGAAAAGGCAAATGCTGTTTAAGAATGATTCAGTGACACGGCGCGAAACGCTACAGGATTTACGAAAGGACAAGAAAAAAATATCAATCGGTGAATTTGTGTGCTCTGAAACTTAATTAGAATGATTCATAATCAATCAGTATTACTAATATGATTTCTGGCATTTTTTTCCAATCCTATTATGTTTTCAGTAGAAAAATAAATCTGGGAGTTGGGATTAGACATGAAACTGACCTAGAACATCTGTCTCAGTTAAGTGATCATAACAATTAAATCCACAATAGCCTAAAAGGCACAAGGACAGACTTCATATTTCCAATACGATTTCTGATCACATCTTCACTGACTTCAAATATCAAAAATCTAATGGTCCAAAATAATGTGTTTCTTCTGACATATACGGCACTGTCCTTTTTAATTGGCTTGGACGGGCTAATGTGAAGGTAAAGAAGGTGAAAGAACAGGCATAAAGGATTGACACACGGACAAAGGAATGTGACACTGCAGACTGGGGTGACGCTTCGGGTGACCGGATCTTAAATGTAAAGTAATTTCATTAGAGGACTGAGAAGAACGGCGGCCACTAAGGACAGGTTAAGGTGGGGGTAGGTGGGGGCAGAGACATGCTTAATTGAGCTGCTGGCATTAATAACCCGTCGGATCGGCACATTAGGGCAGTGAGCAATGGCACAGAGGGTGGACGGTCAAAGGTTTTTCTCAAGTTTCACTTGTTAGACCACGTGGGGTGGCTTGTTAGAGGTGAGGCCAGGGTTGACCTCTGACAATAGGCAGGTGATCCAAGACAACCAGTTCTCTAAAAACAAAGGGGAAAAGAGAATGGCACCTGATTATGATGGTATAACAGAGGCTACTGCATTCACTGCGTGACAAAGCCACGCCCCCTGTTGCTAACAAAACCAAAATAATCAAATCTGATTGGGCCTAAATAGACCATCTGTGAAAATGATTGGTGGAGGTTGGAGGGTTTGTCTGTGGTGATAGACAGGTGCAATTATAGTTGCAAACAAACTAAAATGGAGGACATCTGTCTTTTTTTTTGCACTTTCTCGATGTGTGTGGGGGGGATAAAGTTACGGCTGCCAGAGATTTGCTAAGTTACCTCAAAGTCAGCAGTTTCAGTTTTTGCAGCCCTAGAGCTGCTTTACCTTTGCCTGTTTAGGGGCGGAAAATTCATTTTAATTCCCTGGACAGAAGTGGAGTTTTACAAACGATCAGCTTTCAGCGGTGATGACTGGTCAGATTGCCAGCGAGGGACCCTCCCCCCGAGGCAGACAGGGAACCGGGTCGCTGGCTCCAGATGAAATCTCCATGAAAAAGATGGGCCTGATTAAAAAGGATGTGTCATGGCAAAAATTGCTCGGGTTTGGAAGAACCTCACTTGCATCTCTCTAGAAGTGACAGAATAAATTAGCCCGCTAAAATCACTCGGAATAAAAAAGGAGCGCGTACCAAGAGGCCCAAGACAGTCTTTGTGCTATCCATTAAACCAGTTGCGTTATTTATTATACATATTACTGTCTTGATATATGCGTTTCGGAATCCAGAGTCCCACCAGGTTTTCAAACGAGTGTTTGTACTCGACTGGTTCCGCTCTCATCTGTCTGTGATGACGAACAGCTGTATGTTATGTACACAGCTTATTAACAGCAAGCGCTGCTGTGTACAGACACACGCCCTCCCCTTCCCGCGCCCAACGTCGTAATCTCAGAAATATTCCCCGCCGACGTGACAAACTCTGTGCTCTTTTTTCTTCCCCGACTCCTTCCACGTCTCCTGCCGAGCGATGTTATTCATGTGTCAAGCGGGTTTTATTTTAGGGGGAATGCCGTGCTTTTCGCTCCCAAGGTGACATCAAATTGAAAAGCTGGGGGGGAAAAGCCACCGTTATATGTCACTCAAACCACCACCTGCTACGCTATGCTACATAATGAACACGTATGTGTCATATGAATTGAAAAAATATATATACTCTACACATGCTGAGAGTCCAAGGCATAATTAAAGGTAAATATTCCTTTCCCCGCTTCTAGGCTGAGGTATTATTTTTCAGTGTAGTAATTTAATCACACAAAAAATTCTTAACTTTTGTCACCCGGCTTCTATTCATACACCTGACAATTAAATAGAAGGGCGGAGAGATTACCTCAATGGAGGATGTCTGGAGACTCTGTCTGAAACAGCGATACGGTTTAACTTACCCAGCTCACTTCACGGTTTAAGCAATAACAACTGCCACTCATCTCTCCAATCACATCTCCTGAGATGCCCTGGGCAGGGCAACCGGCAGGATTGCGGTAAACAGCTTAAACGCAAACAGCTGCCATTGACGAAGGGATTATTTATTTATTTGTTTTTCCATAGTAGCAGAACTTCTGAGGGGAGTAATGGCCGTCTCTGACATACGAGCTCTCCATTGCCAAGCCTTTGTGAATTTTTGCCACTGACATATTACATTTTATAAGCACAATACCCGCTATTCCAACAGAGTGGCATCTGTGCTATGTTGTAATCTGCTCTCCTTTCTTGTAGCCTGTTGCCCTAACACACAGCTTGCTGTCCCAGTGCAGAAACAGCTGTCCAATCCTGTTGTCCGCTGTCCCAACATCCAGCTAGCTGTCCAATCCTGTCATCTGTTGTCCCAACATAGAGATAGCTGTCCAATCCGGTTGTCCACTGTCTCAACACCCTGCCTGCAGTCCAATGCTGTTGTCTTGTGTCCCAACACCCAGCCAGCTGTCCAATCCTGCTGTCCAGTGTCCCAACGTCTAACCAGCTCTCCATTCCTATCATATCCTGTCCCAACACCCAATCATCTAGTCTTGTGTCTTGTTGTCCACTGTCCCAACACCCTGCCAGCCTCCCAATCCTGCAGTCCACCGTCCCAACCCACAATCTTTAGCTCTTCACACTGCTGCGTCTCTAAGTCATTTCCTTTGACTTTGTGCTGCTCTCCTGCCATTCCTCGCAGGGTCTGTCGCACATTCAGCTCTGAGGATGATTAACTGACGGAGAGAAAAGTTCTAACAGCTCTGTGCTAAGGGCACATAGTCACTCATTTGCTTTTCTTCAGCGGCGAGACTGAAGAGCCGCGGAGAAGGACACAAGGGACAAAGACAAAGCTGGGACAGCCCAGGGAGAGGCAGGGGAATTATCGCTGATGAAGGAGTGGCTACCGTTTCATTTTCCCGCATTACCCCAAGGTCTTAATTAGTGTAGGTTAATCATGCTCCATTGTAATCCACTGCTGTTTTTCCTCATTTTTTCGTCCTACACGTCCCCCCCCCACACACCCCCCCACATAGCAATGGAGAGGACACCATTAACAGCAGCATTAACCCTCATTCCTAGATTTCATTTTCTTTGCCCTCTATTGTGAGTGACAGAGCTGTTAATGTCACATGTCCAGATTCCAAATAATCGTCCCCGACCACAGTCGTGTTCTCCCTTTGTTTCATGTCAATTTGCATATTAATATTTCTGCAACGTACAGATATTTAACCTAATTACTCCATCAGACATGTAAATTAATAGAAGGACTCAGAGGCACCCTTGATCACAAGGCTCCCCGCGACAGGATTAATCTTCCGAAGAGCTGATTGCTTTTACTGAATGCAAAGAGGAAAAAAGAGGTAAATTGTCATCTGATTTCTCCTCCAGGGTTTTTCTGTCATGATAGAAAAATGAGGTGAAAAATAAACTTTAGAGCACTCAAGAACTGAACAGATATATTTTTAAAGGGTTGTGATCACCGAGGTAACCTTAAAGTTTATCAATAACGGAACGGCTAAAGTCTTCATCGAGTCAAATGCTGCATCTTCCTTGCCTCTTGTCGTTCTGTCACGCCAGAATTCTCTCATTAATTAGCTTTGGCACTTTCCTATTAAATGTTTAACTGGAGTGGATGCAAGATTAGCTGCCAACTGAGAGCCCTTGATTTAAGGTGGATTTTTTTAAAACCGGCAGTAATGGAATGAAAAGCCTTGCTCAGGCTGAGTAGCTGGCCACAGTTTTGATCGTTTGTATTGTCAGAAAAACCTCACATACCAGAGGGTGACTGAGAGGTTGATTATACAGAGTTCAACCAACAAAATAGGTATTTTGCCAGCCTGTGAGTAAAGACCCTTTTGTGCTTTTCTAGCTTACATCATACTCCCTGTTCCTTCCAAATTAACCTAGATGACTGTATTTAAACCACAACAGCAGCCCAATCAGAGTCATCTAGGTGTCATTGCCCAAGACATTTAGGGGACTGGGAGTGACGGTCAGTCTGACCAGCATAGTGATGTGAGATAGTGTGCTACTATCCCCTGGAGGTTCCCACTATACACTTTATTATTGCCGATGTCTTTCAGTGTTGGCGTTCTATGAAGTTGTAATGGGTGGCTTGACAATGTTGCACATAGACTTCTGTAGACTTTGCACAACAACTACAGTAGGCCGTTTGCACACGCTTCTCTGTATGTTGTGCTATTAACCTTGTTTTACATCCAGGCATGGATGTATAAAGGTCCACTATGTGGCTCACAAACACAGGGAACTTTATTTAAAATGAAACCCAAAAGGCTTAGAAACAAAGGAGACCACAGAGACTCTAAACAAAAGCAGGTAGGCAACACAAGAACTAACTAACACTTAAAAAAAAAAAATGCGTAGTAGTCAAACAGACTCAGAAAAGGGTTCACAGCGGAGGGACATCCAGCAGCAGACAGGTGAATTCATATTCAGGTAAGACACTGAGTAGCTGACCCAGGAAAAGAGCAGGGGCAGGCGCATATATACACAGATAATAGGGTATAACGAGGAACAGGTGTGGGTCTTTACCAACCACTCAAACACTAGGAACACAGAATATGCAAGGGATGCAGGACATAAATACAAACTGAGCAAAAACAACATAAACGATCACACTTCAGGCAAGGATAGGCCAGAGTACATAAACACAGGGATCTTGATTTACAGCCGACTGACAAATAACCAAAATCTTACAATGGTTTGAGATGCATGGTTCTCAGCAGCATGCGCAGCCCATTCAGCCACACGGCAGCCAAGGGAACAAGGGGAACTGTGAGGACTATGTCTGTGGCAAGACCGAAGGGAACACAAGGAGCAGAACAGGATGACCAGCGCCACTCTTGGCCAAACAGGAAACTGCAACTGACATTGACACTGGGAGAATACCAAGACATGGACTGGACTAAGCACGCTAGGAGAGACCAGCAAAATGTTCTGGTCAACAGGGGAGAGCAGGGAATTGAAGGAAAGAAAGGACAGAGCAGGACAAGGCAGGGACCGGCTAGCCATCTACAGTACCTTTTGCTTATCAACTCCTTTGTAATATTCACAACATTCATATGATATATTTATATTGCATTATATGTTTACATTGTACTGTATTTATATTTTCATTGACATAATTGTACTCGTATTTGTTTTGTTGACTTAATAGTTAAATACAGGTATACTCTGCTTTTGAATCTTGAATCTAGAAGTTAGTAAACGTCTATCAAGGATAACACACTAAAATATGTCTTTTTAGTCATCATAAAACACCGGGCTTTATACTGTTACATATGTTTCAGAGTGGTAGGACAAGATCTGACCACTAAGATGACATATTACATTATGAAGTATATTAGTTATAGCATCATAAGTTATGAATTTAGGTGACTTTCTCCCAATACTGACACAGTATTACCTCATACAAAAATACTCCCTCCAAACTCTTCCTGCCAATTTAATTTAGTATTAATGGGAGACTTTTTGTCTTGAAATTGATGGAATCAATCTCACAATAGACTGAGATAGTGTACCATCTCCTTGACTGGGGAGAATGTACTGACAGTGGTAATTAATATTTCAAAATGCTTTATCTTCCACAGCAAAGAAATGATGAAAGACACTACAAGAGACAAGACAGATACCTCAATATCGCAGTACATTAATCTGAAATTTCCTACTCCTCAGCTTCATTCACTTCCCCTGCTTTTGGCGTCGTAACTGATAATGCTCATTTTAATTATCCCAAAAATATCCCATGATTCCCAGTCCTTGTACCACGCAAAAAAAAAAAAAAAAAGACAAAGAGCAGCTTCCGATTGGCAATCGTGTAAAATTACAATAATTCTACCATCCTGTCACAGCTGTCAGCGGCTCTCTGAACGGGCCCCTCACAGGATTTCATATGACAACCTCTGTGCCCTCCATTATTGCGAGTGACTGCTTCAGACGGGACTTTAATCGCGAGCCGAGACGCCGGAGATCACTCACGGCTCCCTGTGCCTGCGAGACGTCACCTAGCCCTCGCATCAGGGGACGCAAAGGAACCGTATGGGGCAATAACTCGGAATTTGTTTATTTGTCTTCGTCACATTTTAATGGAGTCGCCTCCCCTCAAAGGAAATCTTGTCCAAGGGACTTGGGGGTCCCTGATTAAAGCATCGTCCCAGGATTCGTGTTCGCCGTGTACGCCGTGTTCGCCGATTCCTCCTACGCGGTGACTGCTGGAGTGTGAAGGATGTGTGTTTGTTTCACTTCCTCCGTGCTTTTTGTTTTGTCTTTTATGATTTCAGCAATTTCTCATTGCACTTAGTGTGGCACCAGCGTGCTACCCCACTACTCTTATGGGAAACAATGCCCATGATATGGTAGAAGGCTGCAGGCTCACCATGTATTATTTCCAGGCCAGGGGCAAAATTATTTCCATGGGACCCCCGTGATGTGCAATCCTTCCCACCTGGGCTTTCTCCTGGGCCAGGGACAATTTCCCCAGTTGCCCCCCCCCCCCCCCTCGAGATTGCGGGCCTGGATGGTTGCGTCCGTCCTTGGAGACCAGATGCCCGCAATGCTATCAGCTGTCGAACTATTAGTGTGGAGGAACAGAGCAGTTGCTGCGTGTCCTCGCCACAGAAGCATCGCCGGACCACTTAGTGGCAGACTTTTCTGGCATACATCTTAATCTATGGCCCATGGCCTGTTCCCTTTACACGATTACACACCAAAGTGTTGAGGCTAAATCTGCTAAATCCTAAACCCAATACTGATATCGACTTTCCAAATAAAGAAGTTATTAAACAAAACAAAGCACTGGGCTTTCAGATTGGAATTTAGTTAGCTTGTTCCACTGCGTCTGATTCCTGCAGCAAACTGATAAAAATCACCAGGTTGCTTCTGTTGTCGCTCCCAAAGCAGGTTTTGAAGGTTGGATATTTTAGAAGATGCTTGGCTGTGACTTTTTAGCAAACGGTTCACAAAAACCGAGTGACAAATGCCTTTTTGATGGCGAGCAAGGCTGAATACAGCACCTAGCTAATTGGACACCTGCGCGACTTTTTTTCCCCGCCTTTCATGTGAAAAACAAAGTGGGGTTTTCATGCCTGCTGGTCTGTGAGAATGTGACACTCCCATATCTGCCGTTTTGGCCCTGGGTTGACGACGCCTTCCTTTTCTGTGATGCCACTCTGGTCTGTGGGATGCGAGGTTTGGTATCAATTATCTCCATTCCTCTGCCTCTGCTGTGTATAACTCACAGCTGCCTGTTTTTCTGTCTTTCACAGGGAGTTGTTCACCCAACTGAACTCCATGTTCAATAGTGACAAGAATGATATTTGATACCGGCGCAGCACAGAAACGTAGCGCAACATTAACCAAAAGGGACTTTGACGCGTGGTACCTGCCGCATCATTTTCCGTTGTTAAATATAATCATCGTCAGTTCTCTGTGCTGCGCAGGAATACCACGGGGAGTTAATTTACGAGAAACTTTGCATGGTAAAATGATCTACTTTCCTTTTCACTTATTTCCTTTCGAGGATTAAGGACCTACACTATTTGCACAATAATATCTTTTTTTTTTTTCTTAATTGGGGATTTTCTTTGATTAGTGTTCACTGTACATGTGATCTATTTTCCCACATTTATAATTATTTATGCTTATTTTTTTACTTTTTCCAATGACTTTCACTGACAAAACTGCAGCTTTCCAGAGTTGAAGGTAGTGGTTTAGAGGTAAATTGTGCTCCTTATTGTTCAAAGGGTGTTAAACTATATGCATTGAAAGTAGTCTAAAATACCCCCCCACCCCCACCCCCACCTCCCAGAACGTATTCACCTGAATGTGTTTATGGTCTTTCAAAGATAGGACATCTGGGAAGAGATAGTTTCTTACTGGAACCATTTTTATTTGCATACAAAGAATTTAATATTTTCTCTTCAGTGATGACATTTTATCTATATGGAGGGCATATTTTGCTCCTTCTCCACCAGATCAGAATTGCATTTCAAAATCCACAGTTCAACTATTTGCACTGTATCACAACTACAATAATTTACCATTTTGGAATTTGCTGTATTGATGAATGAACTTTCCTCAAAACACTTTAAAGCACTACGCTATATGTGACTAATCCTTACCCTTTTGCTGTCCATATCTGCACTCTAAAGTACACAACTAATGCAAAAATCACAAATGCCAGAATACATGCAGTTTACTCTCCTGTTTCTCAAACTACAGATAGTTTTTCTTAATTTACAACTCTACTCTATCAAAGGCTACACCTTTCACGTTTCTCATTGTAACCGAAAGAAATTTAGATGAGGAATATATTGTGGATAAATAACCTCAAAAGGAACTAAACATTCAGTTTGTTATCTGGATGAAGAATCTGTGTTTTTTCATTTTCTACAAACTACCTAAATTTGCTGCTTTTCCCCCACAAACATCTGGCTTTGTAGCTTTGCAACATGATCTAAAACAAGTGATATAATTCCTTTGTCTGCTTTTCCTGATCGTTAATAACATGGCCTATAACTCACCATCTTTAAACATCATAGTTTTTATATTTTGTAATTTCACACAGTTGTTAATACATTGGTTCCTTTTTTATCTGTTTGTTAATTTATGTAAACATCTGTTTGTCTAGGAAAGTTACAAGTTTTTTTTTTTTTAAAAAACAGTGATTCTTTTGTTGCCATTGGTCCCCCTCCCTTCCCCCCCCCCACCCAATTGCTTTTATTGCTTTTAACTTCACAGTTTCCTGTCATGTCCTTCATCCATAGGGATCGAATGATCGTGCATTACCTATTTGTGCGGATGAAATAAACAGCAGAAAACAGGCTTATTCTGTTTATTGTCAAATATGAAATTACTTTATTTAAATCACTTTATTTGTCACATCACTTGCCACCCAGGAGTGTGCAGATGTGTGAAATGCTTGCGTCTCACAACAGTAGCAACAAACAGTGCATTTGACAATGTGCAAGCAGTAATATACACACAGTCATAATAAATAGTATGCAGCTTTGAGACAAATAAATGAAGTAAATAGACTGGACAGTAATATATGTTCTTTGGTGGCTTGCAATGTCCAGTATAAACAAACCTGGTACCTGTTTCATATTATTCTGTCATTCATCCATCTTTTGTAAACACTTACCCTATTCAGGGTTATGGGGGGGGGGGGGGTTTGGAGCCTATGGGCACAAGGCAGGGAACAACCTAGGATGGAGGGCCAACCCATTGCAGGGCACTAACACACATAGACACCAACGGGCCATATGGTAACTCCAGTTAAGCTACGCATTTGTTTGATCTGTGGGGGGAAACCGGAGAACCTGGAGAAAACCTCACGACGACACGAGGAGAACATGCAAACTCCACACACATGGAGTCATGGAGGCCACTCAGAACCTGGTACCAGAGGTGTGAGGGAACAGTGCTGACCACTGCACCATCATGTCACCCCTATTCTTTCATCTGTCAGCTGAAAACAGAAATATTAAAAGTGAAGTAAGCAGTGGGTAAGCAAATGTCATAATCATCTCTACTTACAGGTGGTAATGGAATCTGTTCTTTCGAGTGTCTTCTCTCAGTGGTAAAATCTCTCGCCTAACAGTCTTCCACTTTATAGTGGAGGCCTAGAATGGTACGGCGTTGGCATGCTGCTCCGTGATCATACCTGTCCTTGATCTACTGATGCCAATCTCATTTGATATCCAGGCCCCGAGACGGCTTTCTGGACATCCCCCATCACAGATGCTTTGTGAGATGCGTGTCCACTTCAAAGACACGTCAATCAACCTGAGGTGATACACGTGTACCGTTGCACTTCCTCCTCTCCCAGACTCCGCCTGCGTTGCGTGAATGCGCCCCAATTATGCCAACTTCAATTAGCGAAATGTCAACGCTGAAAATACACAGCCGGGACAGATCAATGGGAGACATGTTCCCCGGGTGTCAGAACTCACATGTGGCTCGTGATGTTTATTTTATTCATTTTGGACACTGCGGTTGAGCAGAGCAGGGAAAGGACCCGTATGATTGTGCATGAGCTTCCATGAATCAACAGCATCTTCCTCAAATTTCGAGCATGCAAAAGGACCCACAACTGGAGATTTTTAAGCAGATTGCTATTACTGAACTACTTCTGAGTTCTTGCACAAAACACCAGCACTATTGCAGGATCAGACATCGCACCTCTGACTTTCCCCCGAGGGGGAAGTGACAGGTCCGGATCACTGCAACGCAGGAAGTCTACAAGCTATCTATGGAACCTATTCAATGTTAATATTTACCGCCTAGGTCCGGTCAACCCATTAAACAACATAGGCAGCTGCCTAGGGCACCGTCTTCTGATGGGGTGCCAACTTAGCAAGTCAGTTTTACTTTGTCTCTCTGTCTGATGCTGCTGACACAGATCTGCTAAGTGGTGGTGGGGGGAGCAGCGGTGAAGCTTACTGTGGGGGGGGTTGGGGGTGTAGATTGCCACTGGGGGGGGGGGGGCGCCAGCTGGGAAACCTCAGAATAGCTGGGAGGATACAAATATGGTGGAATCACCACTCAAGAATGCTTTGCCTTTGGGGAAACTGCTGCTGTGAATGTTTGCAGTTTTTACACAGAGCTCTTTATTTTTCATGTTGTCATTGTGGATATTTTGCTGAATTAGACACAGCAAGTCGCACTGATGTGGCTGAGGAGTGTCTGCAGCAGTGTTGTGCTTACATATAAAAGGACACAGAAGGGGGCTGAGATATTACATATTTTTTCAAGGCTCTCTGAGTGCCGCATTCTCTGCTCATCCCCGTCCGTTTGCATGACACGCCTCCTTGCTCTCTCTTGGGGGAGATCAAAGGCTTCTCATCGCCAGGCCCGAAATCAATATGCACTCAAAACGACGCACTGGAGGCCGGAAATCACGGGTGCACAACATTCAGATGAAGCCTCTGTGTCCCGAGGTGTCACTGATGAATCTTTTGGGGAGCTTCTTGCTTTTAAACAGCAATGCAACCGGAGTCTTTATTCACATGGATGAAATGGAGGTAAAAGGTTCTTTGCCAAGTAAATACATATCTGAAGGCAATGTAGAACAGTAAGGGGACAAATATGTAAAATAACTCATCACAGGACTTCCACGTGTCTCTTAAAGTATATGGATCCCCTTCTCTTTTTTGCACTGTTTCACAGAAATTCATCGACTATCCACCCTCCTTTTCAAGGCAATGGTCTTAGGACAGAACCCTTTCCATAGACACTACACATAGTTATGAAACAAGCTAGTTCAGGGGCCTGAATGAATCAGTGGGCGGTGACATCAGTATATAATTTTTACACTTTGACTGTCGCCTCAGCAGAAATAAGATCAGCAAGGTACTGTAGGCCTCAGGAGGGGATACAGGCAATGGCTTGATACTAGACAAGTAGTAGAAGTGACAATGAATTATGCCATGCAGGTAATAGGTATCTAGAAATGTTTATTGATGTTTTAACTCTACAAAATAATAAGGAAATTATTTGCTACAACAACAATGACGATGATGACGATGATGATGATGATGATGATGATAATGATGGAAGCAAAATGAACAGTAGCTGAGTAATACTCAGATTAGGGGCAGTAAATTGAAATTATATTAAGCTGGTGGACGGAGAAGCAAAGCTACAGAAATGCTTCTATATGAATATAAATTATCAGTATAGGATAGAGCAGTGCTCAGCATGGAGGGCTATCTGCAGACGGAGGGCTATCTGCAGACGGAGGGCTATCTGCAGACGGATGGCTATCTGCAGACGGATGGCTATCTGCAGACGGATGGCTATCTGCAGATGGATGGCTATCTGCAGACGGAGGGCTACCTGCAGACGGAGGGCTACCTGCAGACGGAGGGCTATCTGCAGACAGAGGGCTATCTGCAGACGGAGGGCTATCTGAAGCCGGAGAAGAACAACTGTGGTAGACAACCCTTTAGTAAGAGGAACAAGTTTGGCTCGGGGGAATAAAGCGATCGAATATGTCGAAAGGTTGTGGAGGAAAAATGGATTTCTGTGTGTGTGTGCGTGTGTATATATAGCTACTTTTCTTTTTGGTCTTAAGATTTCCTGAAGTCATTGGGATTGGGAAGTACGTATGATTTCTTAACACCTTTTAATTACAGCCAGTTTTCTGCGCCTTCAGGACAAATCCTCAAGACAAAAAGAGGAATTAATGATATGCGGGATGGTGTGCCTTGGGCAGAGACCGATTCTTTACATAAATGAGTTGGAAATGGGTCTGATTTTGCGGGGCCAAAAAAATATTTTGAGAAAGGATAAAACGTTGAATGTGTGAGTATCGTTAAGTGCAGGGGCCAGCAACTTATGTAAAAACGCAAGAATTACGTGCCAATGTTTTTAAATGCAACTGTATTTAGGTGGTAAGGGTGGAATCCCAGTGTTAAAGTGCACTTTGAGGGAAACTTTTTTTGTGTAAATCGGGCTTTTAAATTCTGATTTGAGAGAAAGTTTCTCAAATCGACTATACATCTCATTATTGCTCTAGTTGGGCGCACTGTGCGTATCGTGTATTTTTTCTCTGTATATTTAAATGAACTTGAGAAGCAGATTTTTTCTTTTCTTTTTTTATAGACATTGGTGCTACATCTTACTTTATCATAATTACAATAAATTAAATATTTATAGCATCTAATTAATTAACCGGAGTTACGGTCACCAGATTCTTTCCGGGTGTCCCTCAAACTGAAGGACAGTCAGTTTAATGACTTTAAGAGAAACTGTCACACATATTACTTAAGTGGTATATTTAAAGTATGCTTACTACGATACATTTTCCCCTACATATATCATCTTCAGTGTATTAACAGACTAATTTTGTGCCAGTTTTCATTTGTGAAGTTAACGGGTGGTTAATGGAAAGTTAATGCAGCTCTCAGCAGGGTGGGGGTCTGTGCCCATGCCCAGCAGGATGTGGGTTTACATCCCATAACCTAGGGCTTCCCGACCCCCGGTCTGTATTTGGCACTTTCTGCAAGCCGTAAGCTGCTCAGCAAATGACTGAAGGTTGCTTCCGGGACCTTAGCTGATAGCTGATCCTGCTTTTTGAGATTCACTTGTATGTTACTTTGGAAGAAATACTAAATAATGATAAGTAATGTAACTGGTGATTTTAGTGGCACCTGTACTAGCCTAGAATGTAATCTTCCCTGAGATGTGGAATAAAAAAAACATTTTATACACTTGAGAATATGCTGTCATGTAAAGAATGTTTGGTAACGCTTTACATTAACTGCACCTTCATAATGCTTTTATATTGCATTCATAGAACGTTCAGTGCACCTTCATAATGTATCCATTAAGTATCTACTGTATAAAACATTCATAAACATCATGTATGCATACCTTAACATCCAAACATCCCTTAACAGCTGTAATATACATTAATAACAAACATTATATAATAATAACAAACATTATAATTGTATAAACATGCAATGTTTGTTATTAATGTATATTAAAGCTGTTAAGGGATGTTAGGATGTTAAGGTGTACTTGCATACTGCTTATGAATGTTCTATGAATGCATTATGAAGGTACACTGAATGTTCTATGAATGCATTATGAAGGTGCACTGAATGTTCTATGAATGCATGCAAGTTTATTTGCATGCATACTGTAAGCGTCTAGGGAATACAGTACCTCTTTGGTTATAATTGGACCTACAGGTGACCACTGCTGATCACCACTGATTAGCTCATAGCCACTGAGAGGGAGAGCACAGCGAAGACCCTTCAGGACGCTCCCAAGAAACACACGAACGGGGGATCACTGATGTAAAATTGCAAAAGCCATCTATCCAAGGCTTGGAGAGAAGTGGAATTTGAGATTTATGGCCACTGGATTCCAGAAAGTGCTCCCACGTGAAATTAAAAAGGATCATTTGGAGTGAGGGGGAGTGAGACAGATGGAGAGATCTTTTCAAAATATTCCTATTTTTTTCCACTAGCAGAATGACAAAGATAATCAGGATTTTTCGTGCTGTGAGAATGCGTTCCTCAGTTGCTAGGAGGATGCTGATATAAAAATGCCAAGTGCATTGTGTGTGTGTGTGTGTTTTAATATGGAAGGCACTGGAAAAAATCCTCATTTGGAAGCCAGGGGCTCTTGTCTTTCTGAATCTACATGCAGTTCTGCCAGTTCTTGCAAGCGACTGTTTGTCTGCTTGTTTTGATTAAAACCAAGGCAAACAGATCCTCAAAACACACACACACACTACTGAGGAAAGCATGGGTAATTATTGCAATGGCTTGTTAGTAAAATGATGTCCTGTACAACATGGCTTCAGTCCGATAGTTATAGGGGCATATTGAATAGAAAATGAATCACTAGTATAGGAGAATTTTTAATTCTGTCTTTATTCAGCAGGTCAGAATAGAGATACACAATATCACCTTTGTTAGGTAGGTTCTGTCAGGTATGCTTCAGAAACAAAGAGGAAGGCTGAAATTTGTCTAACAACTGCAGAAACTTAATTTATAATTTCCATCTCTTTTGGCAAAAGATCTTAAAACAATACCTGGTAAAACTTTGGCTTACGTGAAAAATTGCATACAATTTAAAATATAGCTATAAGAACAGTCATTGTAAAATATATTCCCAAGGGAAATGTCCATGGGTCAAATATTAAAAAGATGCTTATATTCTATCATTAAAAGTATTCTAAAATGGATACAGTTTGCCTATTCATATCTGTTTTATATTACTCTTATAGAACAGCAATACTGAAAGGCGGCTGAACACACTCTTCCCGACAATTTCAATTTGTTATTTTTTGCTGTAAATAATGTCATAGGGATACACTTTCCAACGCCCTTATGTGATTTCATTTCTTTGCTTGAGTATGGCTAATTTAAGTATGATTCATGCAGCATGTCAGGCAAGTGACACCCTCTCCCTGTTGCCACGGTTACCCTCCATGCTCTATATAACATTTCCTGGTTTGTAATCCGAATGAGCTCCCTACTTGACCACACCGCTATCCTTCCACACTGCACAGGCCAGGGTTCTTCCGATTATCTGCCAGTCCCACATTGCCCTGGACTCCTGCCAGTTGGCCAGTGCCACTACACCCTCAGTTCCTGCAGCCTTCAACCTCTGTACTCCCCTGCTAGTCACATGACCCTCTCCATCACATGACCTCTGCAAGTCACATGACCAACAGCAAGTATATAAACCTTGATGACTTCTTCTACTTTGGGTCACTGTAGCACTGCCTCAGCTTTAAACATACCCTCATATTACTCCCCCCAGACCCATAATATAAGATAATAAATCATTGTCCATAAAAAAATGAATTCAGCCAGTGTTTAAAGAAATATGACTAGGATGATAGAATTATCTGAAGTTAAACCTTGAGAGAAATTGTCGTCTTTTATGGATTCCAATATGCCCATGAATGGCAGATGGAAGGACATGTGTGCCATTCTTCGATACCCTAAGAGAGTCATGATTTCTATTTCGTGGATGAGTAAGCACATTCACTGGGCCTCTGATGATGGTGGCATGAGCTGTCCAGAGTCATCCAGGCTCCCTGGGATGGGAGAGACAGGGAAACTGCCACCGTGTTACCCTGGATGGCCCTGTGCCCGCTAAGTGACATTGCCACCACCAAACTTAAAAAAAAAAACATTCTAATAATGAGAAATCGCCATAGAGAAGCACATTATAAATAAAGAAGAAACAAGATGGCAACAGCAAGTTGAAGGTGACTGATGCAAAACTCCTCTGTCATTATAATCAACAGCACTTCCATAGATTTTGTAAATTGGAATCAATAAATCTGTCTAATAACATCTGATTAATATCTAAATGACTGCAACTGGCATGCTGACAGGGCACTCGGGAAGGGGGGCAGGATCTGGTGGCTTCAGTCTAATTCATTTACGGGCCCCTTTCATTTTGCCTGCTGTTAGCCAGTTCGCAGCACTTTCACGACAGTTCACATGCAGCGCTGCCGTTGTGTGGCCACAGAGCGGCAAGGATGTCAAGTCATCAAGTGACCGTCATCTGAGGGCTCCCCCCCGCTGCCCAGCCAGAGCCTTCCAGCTGATTGGTTGTGTTCTCTAGACTAGGTGTTTCTGATTGGTTGTGTTCTCTAGGCTAGGTGTTTCTGATTGGTTGTGTTCTCTAGGTGTTTCGGAGCTGCATGCTTCCAGGGCTCCTACAGGAATTAGAGGGTTTATCTGCTGTTTATGCTAATGAATTAGTCAAACTCCCTTATTGGTCGGTCACGTGAACCACCTGGGCTGCATGCATAGGTTAGACTGACAGACAGACACATTGTCAATATATGAAACTATATAAAGAATACATATGCAAAATAAACAAACATGCACACCAAGAAGAAAATCTAAATCTCTTTACTTCACTGGTTTTGCCCTGATTACACTATAACTAAACTGGATCATATAGCAGCAGAGTTTTACCCTTAATATTTAATATTGTCCACATTCAAATTCCCTCCGATTGCCATCTGTCTGGATCGTTTTGTTTGACCCATAATCCAGCAGCAGCTGTGCAGATTAAACAGCAGCCGAGCCATTTAAATTGCACGTCAAGGAGTCCATTTCCAAGCACAAAGGCTGTACACGCGTCGCTCAGTCATAGCACAGAGTTCTGTTTACAGCATGGGTTCCTGCTGTTGTAATTACATCGTGACACCGCTGTCATCAAACCCAGGCATTGACGTCTCAAGGACATTGACGGTGTGACGCTTAAGACGGCTCTGAAATCAGTACTTCAGCATAGGACGTTTAACTGTGAAAGGCTTTTAATTGGGCAAGTTTGATCAGCATGACATTTCCTGGTACTCACCTATCATAATCAGGGTTCACTTGTGTGGCAAGCTTTGTCTATTTTGGTATTATGGCTGTATGGCAGATTTGTGCCACTCACACTGCAATTACAGTCTTTTCTGTTAAGTCATCAGATGCATTTTTACCTATGACTTGCGCCCCAACTAGCGCAGCATAGGCTCGTGGGAGTTTTACTTACACAACACTGTACTGAGGGCAGAACAAAAAAATTATTGCTTCAGAGACACAACCAATCAGGTTATAGAGCAGGTGGGTCCAACAACTAGATGAGGCAGAGCAAGACATCTGATTGGTTGGTCCTGCGTTACTTGCTTGAACCGACCTCCTCTCCAGCCAGATTGGTTGTCTCTTTGAAGCAGTCATTTTTTGTTCTGCCACCAGAACGTTTTTGTGTAAGTTAAACTCCCAGAGTGCAACTTAGAGCTGGAGGGCAACATGGTTACCCAGTGGGCCTTAAGACAACAATCACACACAAACTTTCCTGTGGCATCAAGTTCTGTCATGCCATTCTGAGTTTTTCCCAGGACACTCAGATTGGATCTTTCGGCACGTGAAACACAAATCACCAGGTCAGGACCTTCAGCCAAGCTGTGGAGTCTTCCATTCGGACCCAAAAGCCGGAATCCATTAAGTCTTCAAAATTCAGGACTCTGCTCTCTCTGCTTAAATACAGCTCAGTTTCCAAAAAAAATTAGTACATTGTGTAAAATGTAAATAAAAACAGGATGCAGTTGTAATTTGAAAATAGAACAGATGACATATCAAATGTGGAAAATGTATAAATTTTATTGTTTTATGATAAAAATAGAATAATAATAAAAGATTTTAAAAAATTCTAGTGCAAGTGCCAAGGGCCAGCCTTCAAACGGTTCTCTTTAGTTTAACCTGGAGCCAGCCTGTGGAAACGCAATACCCACACTCCCCCCCTCCCTGGGAAAGGGTCTGTAAATACCTCGGCTGAGGGAGATCGATAGCAATCCGATGTGGATTTAATGTTTATTGTAAGAATAGAGGAAATCTATAGGTACACTGCGGTACTCTGTCGTCTCCCCCGATTTTGTCCATCACATACTGCATGGAAATAGCGCTGATCTCCTTAACTTACGGTTTATAAGAAGAAAATGAAATGAGTGTCACACAATTTGCTTTGACTTACTGCCTGTTACTCTTCTCAGTAAATGCTTCATGGCTCAATGAGTGGTGGGCATACAGCTTCAGTTCAAACATCAATTACCAATAGAACCTGTCATTTACTCATTTGCTTCATAAGTCATTTTAATTAATTTATTGAATAGACGTGCAAAAAGGCAGACACATCGAGATATCATATTTTTCTAGGAATTTAAAGCGACTAGCCTTGGCTAATTACAAAAAGAGTGAGTTCCAAAAAAGGCTCTATGTCCATGCCTGTGGAAAAAACGACCTGACAATAGAATCTGAGCCTTTGTTGAAAGCATTCTGAATGTTAGATACTAAATCCCAGTTCATCAGTATCCAATATAAGTAAAGCTTTCGTTGCTTTCTTTTCCAAATCACGAGAGCATGTTATAATTGATTTTTCAGTCTGTTGCTTGGCTTTGCTCCTTCTGATATGGCTTAATATTAGGGTAAGTCGAAAGCAATGGAGGCAGCTTGGGTGAAGGTGGCTTCTTCACAGACAGGAGGGCCCTGACCCTACTTGACCCCGGTCTCCGTTGCCGAGTGTGACCCTCCTTAGCAGAGTTACTTTTCATCCATTATTGCCTTGGTCTCCTTACTTACAGCCTTCATTAGGTATTGCTTCATATCAAGCTGATGTTTTCATCCAAAATGTGCTCATCTGTAACCCTCAAAGACCTGTCCAGCTGTCCAATAGTTCTTCGTGACACCTGCTCTAGATAATGAATATCCAGGCCGCCCTCGTCAGTGATCTTACCTCGTCGGTGATCTTACTGTACCTCGTCAGTGACCTTACCTCGTCAGTGAGAGCCAGTCCCTGGGCAGCATCCAAGGGCTTGAGCCATCCTATAAAACCTCCACCCCAATCAGTTGGCTGTCATTTCAGGGTCAGCCACTCCTACCGTACGTTGGCTGGGAGATGGATCTATCTAGCTGGATATTAGATTTCGAAAAGGAGCACATGTCAAACCTGTGGCTGCCACAGTCACAGCGAGAGCCCTCTGACAGGGCATCACCCAGAGTGACCTTTGCCTGTCCGCCTGTTTGCTGCCTGACTCTGTCGAGGATCCTCACTGTGATCCCTAATGGCTGAGAGGAACTGCCTCCGGCTGGGAATTCGGCTGTTGTCCTAAACTGACCAGAACAATCATTTTAACACCCATATGTCTGCTAAATGCCCCATTCTGCCCAACGTCCAGTTAAAATCCAATATTGTCTCCAGTACACAGGAACTGTATTCATGTAAGTATAGATACAACTATGGAAAAAATTAAGAGATCACTCTGTATTTAACAAATCTGCATTTTTTAATCCTGCTTTAACTGTGGTTCTGCAGGCAGAAGCTACGCTGAGCAGCAGGTTGCTTCCAGGTTCAAAACATCTAAGACAGTAATACACTGTCAATACACAAGAACAAGGTGAAGCAGGAGACGCTGGGAATGACCAGACATGAGCCAGGTAAACAGTTGAAGTGACATTCTAATGCCGGAGATGACCGTTAAGTTATCCGAAGATGACATCTAGTGACCTTCAAAAAGAACAGGAAACATTAAGTGCAGGTGTGAAGTGCACTGCTAGGACAGTTAGTATCAGGCTCCTAGAAGCAGGACTGAAGTCCCATATAACAAGGAGGATGTCCTTCATCAATGAGAAACAGAGGAGAGCCAGACTGGAGTTTGCAGTTTATATATATTATTCACAGATGAACACCCATACAGTAAATTGAGAAATGAGTGAAACGAAAAATTGTGCTGTGGTCTCTTAATTTTTTCCATGGTTGTCTTAAGTAATTTCTGAACAAAGCAATTTGTGACAAACACAGAGTGTTGTTCATACTGTAGCTAATCGCATCAAACATATGGTTCCTTTGGTTTCTGTGCTAATTGCGTCGTCGTCATTATGGCTATGCATGTCGTTCTGGATGTGAAAGTCTGCTAAAAACTATGCAAACGAGACGTCAACCGGGAGCTGCAGAAACGCTGGACATTTTCTACCCAGTTAAATTCTCCCACCAGCTTCTGTCTGTAAAATCTTGGACAGCTACAGAGGCAGATACCCAAAGCTAAGTGATTTATGTTTTAACCGAGTATGTGAATGGCGAAAAGAACTAAAAATGAGGAACCTTTCAGTTTGGGGTGGAGAATATAAATCGTGTACAATTTCGGCGACCAAAGTGTCTCTATTAAGTTTGAGACGGTGGCAAAGTTGACAAAAAATGAATAAGCAATGAGGCTGGAAGCGAGAGCGGTTTTCAAGCAAGCATCAAGTTGCTGTGGAAACCTTATTGACCACAGAGCAAGGGCTTGATGTCTGAAGGTGTAACTGTGCAAACCGCTCGATATGGCCGCATCTCATCAGGGAGAAAAAAAATAACAATATTGTCCCCTCGGTCCTTCTGTTCAATTTATTTATTTATTTTTTCTTTTGCAGGTTCACGCAGAGGGAGGCATTGTTTACCAGAACGACCCCACGACAAGCTGCCGCCTCTGTTCGACAGGAGATCGATGCTCACAGCAGTGGGGATAAATTGCCAGGCCATGCTGAAAAGGTTATGATTGCTGCGCGGACTTCCCCTACTTGGTCAATCAAGGTCCAGGCTAATGCTGGAGGCCCTACCTCACTCCTTACACCTTTATCTATCCCATCCTGTACAAATCACTGCGAGGTAAGTCACTCTCCGAAGCATCCGCTTCAAACTGGAAATGTTAGACTTGCTCTGGTTGGGACAGCAAACGAATCAGAATGTGCTGAACAGACACCGGGACTGAAGGGAGATAGTATGAGACATTTGGGGTTTAGTGACCTGAGAGGAGGGGACTGTACACAAAAGACAAAGGGAGGCTTTAGCAAATGGGGGCAATGGGAGGGGAAAACAAGATGGATGTTAGGTTACAAATTGGGACACAAGGGCATGTAGGCTGGTCTGTCTGGGCTAAGAGACAAAGAGATTGTTTTATTAGTAACAGCCTGCAGGTGCCTTGCTCCAGGGCATCTTGCATTACATTTTTATACACACAGTGTCCTGTTTATTTGGTACAACTGCTGGCTAATTCAGACGATCTACTCCTTCAAACAGCCAATCATGTGGCTGCAATTGAATACTTGCAGCAAACAGACACGGTCAAAGGGTTCACTTAGTGTTCCTCCGAACATCAAACCAGCTAAGACAGCTGATCTAAGCGATTTACAATTGAGTAGTTATTGTTGGTGCCATACGGGGCGATTCCAGCATCTCTGAAACAGCCAGCCCTCCTGTGATTTTCACACATGACGGCATACAGAGTTTACAGAGAATGGTGTGACGAACAAAAAAAACTTTCGGTCAATGGCATTTCTGTAGCCGAAAACACTGTTTTAATGAGAAAGGTCAGGGGAGAATGGGCAGACTCGTTAAAGCTAACAGGAAGGCTGCAAGTGCAAAAATAACAGCTCAATACTACAATGGTTAGCAGAAAAGCTTCTCTGAATGCACAACTTATCTTCCATTGAAGGGGTTCTGCAGGCAAAAGAGGGTCCTACCCAGTGTTAGCTAGATGTATTAGCTGAATGTAAACATTCTTTCTGGATATACCTAGAATTGGGCCAGACAGGGGAATTATCCAGTGATGCCAAAATCTTCAGTCATTCTTACATACACAGACACTTTCCTTGATTACTCATAGAAGAATAAATGGGGTATTACCTCGGGAAGTCAATGTTGTACTGCAGCATATTCTTTTCAATGAAGAGATGGAAAACTCTTTCAAAAAGTTGATGTAACGGCGATATAAATATATCATGGAATAAATGGCCTTTCTGTTTTCAAAGCTCAGTCTTCTGAAGCACCGAATTTAAGTGGCTCCAGCTAATTTCCCTTCCTGAGGCACCACAATAAATGATTCGGGCAGCATGTACTGTACTGGTGTCAGTCACTCCATGATGGAGTGCTTCCATATCTACATGCAGTATAATTCAGTAAGTGTTCAACGGTCATATGAGTGTTGAAGAAGCGAGATCCTGAAAATGTAAATAGTGGAAGTAACAGTGTAACAGGAATGTAGGAAGGGCAAGAGAAATAGCAATGTTTATGTGAAGAAAAGTAGGCATGTGGCAGGAAAAATCATTTAAAATTTATTTATTTTGAATTCAACCATATTTAAGCAGATTGTTACTCTGTGAGCCTGTGCAGAGTACACCTCTGTGTATACTCTCCACAGAGTATACCTTTGTGTATACTCTCCACAGAGTGTGCAGAGTGTACCTCCATTGTGTACTGGCCTTCTATCCCATGTCCAGCACATGGATGCTGCCACTGCACTTTTAAGCAACTTCTCCAAGGCCGCTCCATGCTGCCTGACCCCCAAGATTTGCTGTCATCTGTCTATGCGCCTGTGCGTCTCATGGAGAGCAGGGTGGGATAGACGAAAAGTATCACTATCCTGTTCTATTCTATTCTATTCTATTCTATTATATTCTATTATATAATGGGGTGAGGTTCCAGGGTAACCATGACCATATACTCAATAAGTAGTTAAGGAAAATTGCTGTATTCTATTACAGTCATATAAATACCAAATAGATTAGGGGTTTCCAACCTTTTGATTTCCACAGACCGGCATGTGTTGTGCAATAATTTCATAGTTCAGACACATGACACGGGCAGGGAGGGGTCGAGGGGTCTGGGGTGTACCAGTGGATCGATTGACAGGCCAGATTTACTAAGTTTAGCCAGTTCCAGTTTCTTCAGATGCGATCAAAACTTGTTAATAATATGGGTTGTAAAAAAAAATGTGTGGCTTGAAAATATGTGTGGTTCATTTTTGGAAATGAACCAAGCCCCCCCCCCCCCTACCCAAGTGCCAATGGTCTGTGGCCCTGAGGAGGGTGGCCATGGGTTGGGACCCCCTGATATAGATAATGAGCTTGGGATGAAGGCCACAGTCTAGCTGAAGGTTAAGGAGCCTGCTGTTAGTGCTCGTTCATCCGTGCAGCAAGTGTGGCGGAAGCCGTGATTCCAGGAACGGGTCCCGCACATGCCTGTGTGGTAAAAGTCCAAAGTACTGCACTACCATCCAATGTCCTTCATTACAATGCCACATTTCCACGTATGCCATGAGAATGAAGCATACTGCAGCATATTCGCCGTTATTTATTTAGCAAATGCTTTTATCCAAAGTGACGTACGATTGAAAGCAGAGTGAGCCAGTTCTGGAGCAATAGGGGGATATGGGCTTCGTTGCTTTGTTGAAGGACCTAATGGGCTGAATCAGTCTTCAGATCATGGGTACAGCACCCTAACTGCTTACCCTCACAGCGCCCCCCAGTGGATCAGTACTGAAGAGAAGCATACAGCCCAAAATATAATCCATGTTGCGTTAATGGACCTCATTTTGTACGCTTGGTCTGATGTGCACCATCACCACAGACCGACACCACAGAAGCCCCAAAATCGACAGAATACTAGATAGTGATATGCTAAAATGTTATTGTATTAGGCACTCAGAAACCTCAATGCATGCCAATGTAATTCATTTTTATGTGGGGGCGAAATTGCTTGTAAGCTGATATGTCTCAGTTGTTACTTGCTCTTTGCAGTTGATCTTTTGATCGCATTGTTTTTCTCTTTCTTCGGCAGAGTGTGGAGCAGCTGTTTTATTGCGGACCTGGCGCAGGTATTTCTCTCATCTATGGGTCGTTCTGCCGCAGTTACCTCAACGACTGGCACACTGAGTCTGTGTGTGTCTGTGTGTGTCCGTGTGTCTGTGTATCTGTGTATGTGTGTGTCCGTGTGTCTGCGTGTGTGTGTGTGTGCGTGTGTGTGCATGTGTGCGGTCTCCCTACGTACACACTATGCCTCTTGCACCTCCTTGTGCAATCCCGGCTGGCTCCTCTCCTCCCTTGGCTCCTCCTTTGCTTGCTCCTTCACTCACTCGCTCGCGCTCCCAAAGCCCCAGACGCCACATGTCATGTCGGCTTGCGCCGCCGCTGTTCAATGGGGCGAACGGGCACCACTGTGGCACAGCTGTCACTGTCCCATCTCAGTAGACAGACACCGCTTCACCAACGAGAGAGTGAGAGAGGCTGCGCCGTCAGGCTGTGAAGCTGTTCACAGCACGGCCGGTAGAATGCCCAGGGTAGGAAACACGGCGACTTTGATTACCGGGATACACTGATTCCCCCCTGTGATTCCCTCCTGTCGCTTCTGCCAGGCGTTAAAGGCAGCGCCGCAGGTGAGTCACCTGCATTGATTCGTCCGTCTGAGTAACGAGGCATCGCCGACCTTGTCATGGGGCCGAAGGGGCGTTTGACGGCGAGCGTTTACTGACCGGCAGGAAGCAAAATGCCCCTTTTAAAGCAACAACAAAAAAGGCAGATGCATGTCGTGAGGTAGTTCCTGCGAAAATGGGTGTAAACAGAGTCAAGCTTCCATGTTTTGGATGTACCATAGATGAGGGGCGTGGCCGTGGCATAATTGACATTTTGTCAAAATCAAAATTTTCTCTTGAACCCACACAAAGCATCCCCCTCCCACTCCAAAACAAGAACCAATCAGAATGAATGGACAATAAATACCATCGCGCCCTATTCCCATCGGACCCGGCTACCTGGGACATGCTGGGGTTAGGGCAAAACACCACCCCCTGAACTGAAACAGACCTAGCAAAGAAGTGTGGGAACGTGACTCCTGAATGACATTAATAATCCTTCTCTCCTGCTCCAAGACCATCAAGTCAAGCGCCTGCACATTCGGCATGACCAGAGTTTTAATTTGTTGACTTTATTTGTCTGTTTGGTTTGTTTTTTTAGGAAAAAGAGCACATTTAAAAGCTGCACAAATGCTCATGTATTTTAATAGGGCTCCCATGCAGGCAAATCCTTGTATGTCATTTGTTTTTCAAGGAAATTCACGGGGACACGTCTGGCTGAACCTGGGGTGATACATTGATTAATATCATTTGCATAGTGTTTTGCAGGCAACAGAAGGCTGATTTGCTAGTCTTACTTGGAAAGTATTTAAATTGTTTGTAGAGAACTTCATCCATGTGTGAAGCGTACATGGCTGAAAAGACCACTCCAAAAAAACACAATCTACAAAACATGCAGTTCATTCAGTTACAGCAATCTCGCTGTCGTGTGGATTTTATGTTTTTTAAAAAAGCTCATACTTTTTTAATATAGTAACATGTTTAATTGATATACGTGAATGCCATTTAGTATTACCATTACAATAGAATTTAACTTTGAGCATCAAAAATGAAGCACAACATGTGGTTTTGTGGGTTTCCGCACAAGTGGTCGATGGAAATATCAAGCGTCTAAGATAAACTTTTTAAATAAACAGTTTTTCAGGTTTTTCTTTATTCATCCTATGCTGACTTGAAAAAGGATGTTCAGCTATAGGGTGATGGAGGACGCACTGGGAATTACGGCGGAAAGTGGCTGTCTGTTGTTCGAGAACTCGTGGCATTGTGCCGATTAGGTGTCATGGTATTTTATGGATCGTCACGGGAACGTGTAAATTTGCACTGCGCTGTCAAGCCTCAGCCAGAATGTCATGTACACAGAGGAGACGTATGGGACTACTTCGGGCTACGTTTGTCAGAGAGAACAAAAGCTGGGTAACATTGTCATTTTCCTGTCCCATATCCTAGTCATTATGCTATTATTATTATTCTTATTATTATTATGATTCTTATGTGGAATCTTTGAGTGGATCATTTTAGACCACAGTAGGCTACCAGAATGACCATTCCAGTTGTGCCTCAGGTGTTTGTGGCCTATTACACTTCAACTTCCCAGCTCGACATTCTAATTGGCCATCAATATCCTTGCCCAGGCACTAGGGTAATGTCTCCTTCAGCTGACTCCATGCTGAAGATACCCCACTAGCTTAACTGTGAATATTTCCACAGTGTGGACATCAAAATGACTGTGCTTTGAGATATAATAGTTATTATTTTATACATGGTTGTACTCAAGCAAGGTGCATGGGCAGAAGTGTTGGTCTAAGGCCTACATTCAGAAAGCGAGAAGGTGGAGAAGATTAACAGAAGAACAACAGAAGAATAGAGAGAAAACAGTCGATTTTCTTCAGCATGTAGGGATTTTCCTTCATGTGTGGTTTGTGTCTTAATAGAGATTTGTCTCCAAGGTCTGGGAAGAGGAGATATTATGACTTAATAACATAATAATGTAATTATTAAACCTTTCAGGTTACCTTCAAAGGCGTCAAAAGGATTTTTTAAATTATCATTACACACAGTGACATTGTATGTATTGCAACATGCATTGTGTCTTGTGCAATTAACTAGTAAATTGTTTAACCGCACTATTGGCACTGCTGATTTAAAAAATAATTTTAAAAATCCACTTTCTAAAGAGTCTTTTTCTGTCAGAGTCATTGTTAGCCTTGGGTTATGGTTGAAATCATTTGACAGATGTGGTTCAGTCTTTGAAAACAATGAAACAATGTAATATTTAATATCTAAAAAGATATTTGCCACATTCATAACATATCCCATAATCTGTGATTGCCTGTCTGAAGGGTTATGAACGAAGTACATAAAACATTATGCAAAAAAAGTTATATAAAAACAAGGAACAAAACAGAACAAACTTCATTATTAGCACAAAAGATTTGCAACAACATAATAAGCTTATTCGAGCGGAAAAACACATTAAATCTAAATTTATTTCACGCCCATATGTATGAAATATATGCCATGAGTTTTATTAAACTATCTGATATAATAATTTCCCACACAGGATGAACAGGCAAAAACACATTCATCCTTGATTTTTTGTGCCATTCATTTATAATGAACAAACAACGATAAAAAATAAATTCCCCTTAATGCTCCTTACACAGTATTACTACAGTTTTTTAGTTTTTAACTTACTGATTATGTAGATACTAAATACTGATTCTGACATTATAAGTAATTAATTCCTGGCACTATAACTCAGTAAATAGTGTGGGGGTTAAGATATTGCACGTGGCTTTTGTAGGCAGTAAATAAGGTTTGACAGACTTCTCTTGCTCCGTCTCGATGAATGAGTCTCTTGTGTACACTCTGAACAAGTGCGTATTCCATACAACCTTGTGTTAACAAAAACCCCATTAAGAATCATGTCAGTCTCACATCAGCACATTGTTTTATCTTCCTTCCGATGGCTCTACAGGGTCCCAGTTTCCAAAAGGGCCTCTTTTAAAAGCCATCGCTGAATCGAAATCCCGTGTTTACATGACAAGCTAAATTATTTTTAGCGCACATTATCTGTGGTTTAAGTCCCGGGAGAGTCAAGCTGGCCACAGTACCGTGTGAAGACCCAGAAGGCAAGAGCAACAGCCCCCCTCGGCTCCGTCATTAGCGGCCCCGACAGAATGTTCCGGCACATTCCGTGCCGGTGCCAGAGTTTTGCTGGAAAACATTCTAATCTGGAAGCGGGAATGGGAAGGGGGAGTGGAAGGAGAAGAGAAAAATAGAAGATTTGGAAAGGATTTAGGCAGGAGCGAGATTAGGAGGCTGTATCTGCCTTATCGCAGAGCCTCCACGCTGCGGAGCTGAATGAAGCAGCTGTCAAATTTGAAACATACAAAAGCACTAATCCAACAGCAAGCAGAATGCAGAGTTTTAAAACAGAAAGCTACACGGGGACATGGACTATTTTAAAGAATTAAATATTGGGGGGGGGGGAGGGGGGGTTGCAGGACCTGGAGAGAGACAGAAAAGGTCGCGTGGTCGGAAGCTCACATGCATCTGGGGAGATTAGCATTAGCGCATTAGCGTCCTGCTGCAGCGCTAATGTAGCATGCTGCAGTTTCCCAGAGAAAAAGATACAAAAACAAAACGCATGAGTGATGTAATGAGAGCGACCCAGTGAAGGAACGTTCTGGAATGAGAGGTGCTGGCAGTTACCCTGTTGCCCTTACAACGCCGTTGTTTGAAGAGGTTCAGAGCACCCCTCTGATACCCATAAGGGCAGAAGCCGTGCCAAGGCCAGGCATATCCAGCAGAGGCTTGGGTCAGTCAATCTGAAAAGTGCCACATATACACAGGCACACAAGGTATACAAACAAAACATTAACCTTATATGAACTGACAGGGATTCATGTTGAATGGGCCTAGTTTTTGCCTGTTTGGCATGGTTACTTTATACCTTCAGATGTAAAAGTCAGAGACACATGTCTGATACCTAAAGTCAAAGGTGACCGCGGTACAATTAATTGCAGTAACTTCGACACTCGAAATGCATAACTTCTGTGTAATTTATGGACAAGAGAACATTCATAGAAAAAGTCAAACAAATACTAAAACATATCTTTATGATGTGGTATTTTGTGAATGTCGCAAAAACTACATGGTGGATTAGGTCAGATTTTAAAAATGCGGTTCTCAAAACTTGTTTTCTACACGTGCACCCAATTTGACATGATTTCAAGGAACCTAACATGTTTTATTGAGGAAAGAATAAATGCTGCACCTTGACGCACCTGTGTGCCATACTGTATCTACCTGAAACCTACCCAAAATGGTTATGATGTGGATGGCAGTATTTCAGGGGATAACCTACTTTTTCTAAATACATTACCACTTATGGTAATACACATATTCTCACATAAAACACACAAATTTCAAGGAAAATGTATATTTTATTTACCCATTCAATAAAATCAAACCAAATGACATTTAATAAATCAAACCAAAGTCTCTTAAAATTGGTACAATAACTAAGCTTTTAGTTAATGATTTGTTAACATTGTGTGTTGTGTAATGTTTATTATTGAATAAAGTAATTTAGCGAGATAAACTTTTCTTTATTGTTTGTTTGGTTGTTTCTGGGAGATCCGAACTCCATTTTTGATGGTGTGCTGGAAATCTTACACCAACCCCAGGAAATGTTAGCAGAAATGGGTAAAAGGCACCACCAACCCCCCACCCCCTTTACAATGAGCTTTAGTGATGCTGAGTAAGACACACTTCTGCATGGGGGAGTTTGCAAGTGATAAAATGAACAGGCCCCATATAAAATGGCCTGTCTCCCAAAGAGAAAAGGGAAAACAGTTTTAAAGAAATGGCTCGTAATCACTAGCGAAATTTAAACAGCTTGAGTTATGAAAATCTACTCAAGCTCTATCTCCCTATTGAAAGAAAATACACTATTCTTCTTCAACTTCCTGTTTTTCTCCATCTTGCTGACCAACACGCATACTAATCAAAACTGGCATTGCACGTCTATGAGCAGAACGGTTGAGCTGTTCGGCGCCTCGTGCGTGTGTGGAATATTAGCGCTGTGTTGACTTTCCGTAACCCTTTCTGGGCTGAACTGCGAATGCGCCTACGCACACTGTAAAGATCCTCTGCGCTAAAGTCGTCTCTGTTTAATGTTAAGTTAGGGCCAGAAGAGGCTGAACGCTGGCAAACTACCCCAGCGAGGAATCACCGCATGCTTGACTCATGTTACAGCCTCCACCGCCCTCTGGGATCAGGCTGTAACGGCCTATAATTTTCAAGCAGGTCATTTGTTTATGCAAATCTGGCAATGTTTTTAATGCACCCCCGACTTTAGTGGTAAGTCATGCAGGGCCAAGTCTGCTCAGTATGCATGCTGAGCCTCCCCTCCAGGGTGTCATCAGCGCGGGCTGATGTCTGATGAGGGAGATAAGAGCCCCCCCCCTGTATTGCCCACAGATGGAGTGTCAGGCACTGTGCTCCTAGGAGCCCCCACCCTGTCTCGGGCTGGCAGGGGGGCACAGATGAGCATGCGGGCGAGAATGTGAACAGCCACTTGAGCTGCAGCTCGGCTAAAACTTGCGGCCTGTTGACGCTAACAGGGCCACTGCCCCTCTGCTCCTAGCTATGAGATAAAAAGGACGGTGCCTTAAAAAATGCCCCCCTCCCCCCCATGATTGCTCATAATCTGACTCAGTGGAATCACCTCGGCGTTTCAGATCCGTCCGTCAGTTACGGCTCCCGGATTCTATGGATGCCGCGTGGATGCCCATGCTAGCTGGAGACCGTCCCTGCCCAGGGCGTGGTTGGATGTGCAGGGATTCTCGGTAACTCTGGGGTGGGTGTTTGGAACTTGCTCCCCGATCAGCTTATTGCCCATTACTCCTTCAAATTACAATATTCTGATCTGAAATATTAAATAGCCGCAGCGTCGGAGCACATAACCGAATTGCACCACCAAGCAACTAATAAAGTGAGTCAATCTGTTTTGCAAATCCCGTTTGCGCCGTTGGAAATTAAAGGGGAAGGAATGATTGGGGGGTGGAGGAGCAGGGAAATGAAGATTGCTGCCACTGCTGGAAACTTGCAGAGACCCTTGTTTTACCAGAGCTTATGGTTATCTTATTAGATATGTCTGCCTCATACGCTGTTATTGTGCTGGGAGTCTTTCAAGGTCCAAATCCCGGAAAAGCCTGTAATAATCTGTCAGATGCGGAAGATGTCCCCACAGACGAGGGGTCCTAATCCACCCAGATCAATAGCACACTCAAGCTGGGCTCGCTGGCCCTCTTTGCTACACTTTGCGCCATGACAGCAGCCCCATTGTGCTCAGTGTCTTTCCCCAAACCACGGATCCCATTCCTACATTCTCCATTGGACGCTAAAGGAAGTTAATGACTGGGATAATTGAGGCCCTCTATGGGAGCGATTCGAACTCAATTTATGACAATTCGGAGGAAACAAAGGAGGTTAACGGAGAAGCTAATGACGACCAGGAGAGCTAACAGGGCTGTCTGTTAGAAAGGGGGATAGTCCTGTCATACTTTATCTTTCGGGGCTTTATAACTCAAGCTTTTGTTTTTCAGGCTTTGGCTAAAGAATTTGATCGCTGAATAACCAGAAAAGAACGCAAACTGAAATCTTCTATTTACTTCCTGTTGCAGGTGTACAATGTAGAAGGTAGAAGCAGTGAACTAGGATTAACCCTCCTACTCAAGCTTGGCTGGTCCTCACCGGAGCCTGTATTATCTCAGCATGACAAATGGGACTCGAGGGGCCACTGGGGCTCATTTATCAGTAGTGGGGAAGAGTGGCCGCCAGCAGCAGCGAACGCCGCCGCAGTCAAGGTATTCGTCTCCGGAAGTTTCCGTGAATAGATCTGGGCTTCTACCGTCAATGCTATCGAGGGACCCTTGGGGAAATTCCATCTCATTCATGGTGGTGATGAAAATCCCGCAACTGCATTCCCTATTACCTCACTGGCTCTAATGGAGACCGACTATTACGGAGACCTTTGTGTTTGGTTGGCGGCAGATCATAAAAGGTTACAGCCACAGAGAGCTTTTGCTTAAATGTGTTTGTGGATTGGCCTGGACGCCTATATAAAACCTGTAAAGCATTCTGCGGGCCTTTCCAGTGAACAGATTTACTTGGGAAATTGGGCTGGGGCGTAATGGTTTTCAAAGGGAAATGATTAAATTGTGCTCGACTCACTGCTCACTAGACCCGCGCTGCAGGTCCCTATTTGGTGGCCGATTGTAGGGATGTTTGAGGCTAAACCGGACAAGTTGGTCCTTGGGATATGGTGCTCGGGGTTAGCTGGGTCTTGCGGCTCCAGCGAGGAGCCCAGCTTCTGCTTTCCTCCACCAAGTATAGATACATGAAGATGCTTCTTTTTGCAGATTCTTGCTCTCCTTTGAGACACACACACACATGCATATGCCGGGCAAACATATCTTTACGGGGACCGCTGGCAACCTTCCAAGTGCCAGAGTCACACCAGAGTCAGACACTGCCCCTCAGTCAGGCTCCTCCGGTCTGCCATTGTGATACGCAATATAGGTGACAATCCTCCAGGAATTACAAGCATTTTACTTATATTGTGTTCAAAATGCTCAAAGAAAAACTACTTTGTATTGAAAAAGTCGCATTTTTCATTTAAACGTATACAAGCCAGGAGGGGGGGAAAAATGACAGGATATAATATGCTCTGGACACAGATGGGATCACACCTGCCCCCCCCCCCCCCCCATGCCTGCATTCCAGTGTCTGCTCTGGGGTTATTCCAAATATTAGTCCTTCACAGCAAATCCATCAGCCTCCCCAGCCATACCCATCAGCAGGAGGACATTGTGTCTGTGCCCGCTCCTCCCATAATCACCTCGGTAATAGTGTGCGTGGGAGGTTTGTTTGTGTATTTACCAGCTCAGCTCAGAAAAAAAATTCCACTGCCCCCGATGCAGGGCTTGGATCTGTGGGTGCCTTTAGCTGTGACGTACGATTAGCTATGATACATGTTGTTTTGGGACACAAGCACTAATAATAAACAACCAAGAGCAAAGGCCAGGAAGCCTCATGTTAAGAGGACTATTGGAAGGTGATTGGGGAGGGGCGGGGGTCATCTTGGAAAGGTAAGACGTATACCTAAAGTTGTACATCATGATATACTCGACCATTCATTATTTCATGATTAAATCTATAAAATGGTGTTTCCTTTTGTTCCCTTGGAAAGTAAAAATCCAAACCAGGATTTTGTTTCAACCAACCAGCTGAGCATAAAGAGTCACAGTCACAGAGTACTTAGCTGGCTGGTTGAAACAAAAACTTGGTCTGGATTTTTACTTTCTGGATCAGAAATGTCCGTCAACCAGGGACAGGTTTGTTGTGTCTGGGGCCCCGCTCAAAAAGTCACTGTGCCTCCCCCAGGTCTAGTGACTGTTTGAGGCCAACAATGGGCCCCACGCAAATTCGTGGTTTAAGTAGTGGTGAACACCGAATTACCAAAGCCCCTTCTGGCTTCTGTTACAGTCTATTTAATTTCCCAACGCTTCTCTTGATGCCTAGTGTTATTACGAAATTACGAAAGCTGCCCAAACACTAGAGATACATAGAGATTAGAACTCCAACTCAAAGAAGCCCTTTATGTGACTTCCCACACAGAATGACTTATCTTAGGCAGAGGAGACGGAATAACAAAGATAATATGTGGATGGATGTAAGTGCATTTCTATAGCTACATTTTTCTCTTTGCTACATAAAGCAGGGATGAGCTGCAGAGCCATGCAGCCAGGTTGGGGTCGCCCCCCAGGAACCATCCGAAAAACCCCAAATAGGGTTTGGAATGGAGCTGCACCGTTGCCTGTGTTCCCCTCATCCAGCTGGCTGCCTTCTTGCTTTGATGTCAGGATCCGGCCCCTAGGAAGAGGACAGGAATGTGTGAGACTGCATGGAGAGCAGACTGCCACAATCCCACAATTCCACAGTTGGACATGGACCAATCAGATGCCTGGGGAGTATGTCTGTATACTGTATGTGCATATGTCCAAGACAGAGCATACAGGTGGGATGTGAGACAAGTCCTCTATACATTTAAAGATTTATATACACCAACACTCACAAAAACAATAGCGGTATGAGTTATTTTTTTAATCATAGCTACAGGCAACTATATTTACATGCAAGTGTAGCTCCTGATTATTTTGAATAATTCTACTATTACAAGTAAATGTCTCACAGGCACAGTACAGCTCTTCAAAATAAACATGTATTCTCAAGACAATGGTTTTACATAAGAAACCTTATTATGAAAATTTGAAAATAAAGTGAATTCCTGGAACACAATGTAAACATACAGTAAGAGAAACTATTTTGTCATACTCCTGAACAGAAGGATGACATCTTCTAGCACGGTTATGTGAGAGTAGAGGGAAATTTCTGGGCAAGCGACTGCAAAAAATGGATGAATGGATTGTAGGATTTTTTTTTCTAAGGTTTTTCTAACTGCAAGCAGTTGATATTCCCCCAAGTATGGTGGTAGGATTTTGGAATTCACAATAAAATGAACACCGCAACACAGAAAAAAAATCTACCACAAGCTGTTGCACCAAGCTGGGAGTGTATAGTGAAGTACAAATATTCTTTGAATACAGGTCAAACAAGGTTATCCTACTGTGTTTACCTTTGTCTAGGTGGTGATTTGCAATACACACACAACACGGTAATAATGTTCTGTTTTTGCATTTTCTATTTTTAAATGTTTCATTACAGTTGTACATGTACATTTTTGTTTGTTGTTCCCATCATTCCAGGCAAACTGTCAACTAGTGTTTGTTTTAACCATTATTAATGGTAGTTGTCATGCATGTGGTTGGTGAGGAATATCTGTGACTTATCTGCCTGAAATGGAGATTAGATGAAGCAGTCGCTTGGCATTTAGCCGCCGTATCGCGATTCAAGTATAATTGCTCACCATGAGGCTTACGCTTCGCCTTGGTTCACGAGTACTTCTGGGTGTAATTGGCCGTATTTTCTTTCATAACGTGTCCATCACCACCAATGGTTTGGCTGATTATGATGAATGAACTTCTATGTCCTCTGGAGGTAACCACTTGGTCATGCCCCCCCCCCCCCCCCCCCCCCCAAGCAGTGTCGAAGGCAGTGGCGATTGCATACATCTTCGTGATATGAATCACTGATGTCTCCTGACAGACCTTATTCCACTGGTGGGAGTGGCTAATTATAAAGGTAACTTTGGCAGGATGCTCTCTGCATGGAATACACTTGAAGGCCAAGAAAAACAAAACAGAAGAGACCATGCATGAAACATTCTGGCAGAAATGATGAACGGCGTGACCTAAAGACCTTTGTGGGAAAATGTGCTCCCTTTAAACTTCTGAGAATTCTCGAAGGTCTGTCACGAAAAATACCTTTGCAAAACACACCTTTGTGCTGGTAACAGCCAGATTTCCCTGAACAATGACCCCTGAACTGTTTCTAATCTCGTAAGTGTATACTGAAATCCAGGCATTTTTTAACCAGTAGTCAGCATATCATAAAAACCACAGATATATCAACGAGACTTGTATCAATCTGATGAGTGTTTAATCACTTTTGTCACTTAAAATAAGATGGGTTTTTTTTTTTTCCTGTAGACATGCGGCTTGGCATCGATCTCTTTTGTATCGAAACTCTCAATTAATGCTACAACCGGGCCTTTTTAAATATTTCAAAAAACTGCCCAAGCGAACAAGGATGGCAAATTGAATTTTGTTGACAAGGCCTCTCAATTTTCATAAAACGCACAGGGAAATTTGTAATTCAGATGCATGATGATTGCATTAGGAAAAAAAAAACATGGTTCAACAAACCATTGACTCCACAGGACCTGAGGCCTCGAATCAGTGCCATAGGCAAGATTACCAAACTGGAACAAGAAAATATATTTTTTTTATAACCTTGTTTGTTTCTTTTCCTTTGTTTCTGCGTGTTTTTCATTGATGCTTCTGGAAAGGCTCTGCTCAAGGATGCAGAATCATTTTTAACTGCCCCAAATTATCCCCTTTGATTTCCCCCCCCCCACAGCCATTCTCTGGCCACCTTGTTCAGTTGGGACCCTCAGCAAAAAGGGAGGACCTTGACTGGAGGGGGGAAGGAGAGTCTGGATTGACAGGTTATTACCGACTTTGTAGGGATTAGTCTGCGAAAGCCCCTCAGCACCACGGCCACCATGACCACAACCGAGAAAATAAGATAAAATAACCTTTTTTTTTTTTTTTTAAATAAAATAAACCTTCTAAAATAAATATAACAGAAGCAGTGCTCTGAAAATACATCAAATTGTCATCCTGTCCTAATTTCCTATTGTTTCTGTTGCTGCTTTTTTATCTTATTTGTTTTTTTTTAGAGCTAGCCTGGGGACATGTCAATTGGAAAGAGATTAAACTCCCACAATAAACACATACAAAACAGAGGAGAGCATACCCATAAAATGTATATCCTCCTTAAGCAGCACTGTCTTCTGTTTTGTCCTTTGAAGCGCGATGAACATTCAAGCTGCCCATTTTTTAAAGACCCGATGAAGATTCCCTTTCCTGTTTGAGTGCACATTGCAAGTCTAAATAGCCTAATGTGATAAAGTTCGGAACCACCTCGAGGCTTGAAAAACAGATTTTGAAAAGTGATGACACTCACATTCCTCTAACTCCTTATTTATCATGGATTAGCCATGGTGTAATATGCATTAGAAACATCCAAAAGTACATACGGTCTTTAAATATTCGTATTTGTATGCCTCTGTAGCTTTAATGATATATTTTCCGTGGAATAATATAATCCATAATAATGTAGAATCAATAGATTAGCCAAGAATCTACAATATGAATGTGCGTTTAACGTTAGGAATCATATCTGCTGAAGTATCTTCCGCTAATGTGTACCTTTTTCTTGCATATCTAATGTGTATACTAAGGAGTACAGCTTGTACCCATCGTTCTTCTGCTATACATGAATGCAGCAATGCAGCTTAATAATTTCCTTGACCCAAGGTACAGCTTTGAGGTCCAACCTGATGCAAGCATGACAGAAAACATTCGCGAAACAAAGGAACATTTGCTACTATGAGTGAATCGAATTCATTTTAATTGCATAGCGGTGGGTTGTGCAGAATGTAAACAAGACAGACAACTCTGCTAGACGCCAGGAAGCACGGAGAAACTCAAATTAAAAACTGTCAATGTGTCAAACCACTGAAAAATTGCTTGCAGTTTATACATTTGAATTAGGACCCTAACTGGGACATGGGGGGATGGTTACCCTACGCTACCTTTATCTACATACTAAATAACTATTTAATCTGCTGTCCCATTCCAAGTAGTCGTCAATTAAAATGTGATAACATTGGCATCATATACCTGTGTCGCATATTTCTGCAAGGATGACATTAATATGGACAGAAATGATTCTATGACGTTTTATTCTGTTATCTGTATCAGTTATACATTTTAAACTGACTGCTTTTGCGCTACAGATAGCGGCAGGTACGTACGTTAATCGATCTCCAAATTTCAGCAGCGTACAAACGAAAAAGAAAACATTTAACTCACAAACAGGCATTCTCCGCATGCTAATGCATGTCCTTGGGTAGGTGGAGTAGGTAATCTGCTGGTGATGTCCCAGGTGAAAGTGGGGTAGGGATGTGTCTCAGGGTCAGGTGAGTAAAAAAAAGCTTCATATCTGATTATTTATATATTAATTCAATGGCCACTTTATTAGGTATACCTGGTCCTCAATGCCAACATCCTACCTATACAAGCAGAGTCATGTGACCGCAACTTAAAGCAAAAAGCATGCAGAAATCGTCATGGGGTTCAGTAACTGTCAGACAAAGTTTTAGAATAGACAGCGTGGCGGATCTAAGCAATTTTGAACATAGTGCAACTTTTGGTGCCAGATGTGGTTCATGTCTTGCAATAGACTAACATCCCATCCAGGGGTTATGCACCCTATGTTTTCTGAGATAAGGTTGGATGGATGGATGGATGGATGGTCAATTCAAAACACCTTTGGTTGAAAATATACAGCAAAAATATATAGTATTGTGCAAAAGTCTTAGGCAGTCATAGAAAACTATGCTGAAGTGATCTTCAAGTTGGTGACTGACAAAATGTTTTTAACTCAGCCATTTCAAACCCTCCACCTTAGGTCACCCCAGTATTTGCAACAATCATCCAATGCAGCCACGTGTTTTTTTAACTTGGTCACTAGCCCACCAAGCCCACATCATCGACTTTTTAACTAATTTAATTAATTCATTAAGTGTGCTGGTGGTGAAATGTGACCAATGCATGGAACGGCTGAGGTGCCCCTAAGCAGAGGTTTGGGAACTTCAATGATGTTCTTCTAACCATCCGACAACATATCAGTAAATTATTGGAGAACAGAAGTTATTATCTTGTTATTTCTTATTGTATTATTCTTAATTTGCTCTAATGTCAGCAAAAATTTTAATTTATCTTAATTTGCTCTAAGTTTTCTTTGTTCCAAGCACATATACACTTAGCACGCAGAAAAATACCTTTAAATATTTCCTTAGATTGCCGAAGACTGTTGCACAGTACTATATCCTGTAGATGTAGATATAGCTATATTGGTTAATTTAAACCTTGCCTTAAACTTGTGAAATTAAATTATGTTGGAGACACACATCCATGCAGACTGGCAGAGGACACCAGTACAATTGTGAACAATACAGAGCCAATGATTACATAACTGTATTACTCAACATTGCAGATGTGAAGATGGTGTGTAATGCAAATCTTTGTCACAGACTATTTGAAAATCTTCTGAAACTTAAGTTTCTGTTTCATAGCAGCACAGTATTATTCGAGAACAAATTCTCTTCTGTTGCAAAAATGCATAACAACATGTAATATTTGGACAACGAATTATCCCAGGAGGGTCTGTGTTATACTATCCCCAAGCTAAAAGCTTAATCTGAGCATGCCCAATAAAGATTGGCACTTTTAAAATAGGTAAAAATGTCACCCAGTTTGAATAAAATAGTACCAGGAAACGGAGGGGATGGAAAATTCTGAATATTTGAAAAAATGGTTCCCATTGTTTATAATGTATTTTCTGTTTTTCTGGCAGCTTCCTTATATCATTTGTGACAGCCTTCAAAGAAAAATAAGCAAGCCTTTTCCCCAGTCTTCAATGGTTCTAATTCAGTGCTTCTGAGAATATGTTATTCGCTAAGGGAACGAGTTTGCTTGGAGCGCTAAAAGGCTCTTGAGTCTAATTAGAGACAGACAATAAGCAGCGGGGCGGAACGGGGCACTGTGCACAAAGGCACCATACGTTACGGATGCGGGTGACACAGCGACAGGAGGGAGACCCCTTGAAAAAAACCACAAGACCAAAACAAAATCCTTGAAAAAGGTACGTTCCAACACAGCAGTCTGCTTGGCGGAAGGTTTTCATAAGATTTTTCAAAACAGCCCTGAGGAAGATGCGTCTTATTGGCATCGGCCGGGGCCAAATAACATGGTTATGTTGATCCTTCTCTTTTGTTGTTGGTAAAGTGCAGTGGCCCCATCCAGCATTCTATCGGCGGCTTAATTAGCATGACGGCGTTTGGCGTGTGAACTTCTGAGTAACTGTTAAGCTCCTTAATAAACTCCTTCGGAAGTATTATGTAAATGTGCGATGCCAGTAACAGTTTTTCTTCCCATTCACAATGGGGTGAGTCTTTGGAAATCGTGCATACGTGTGCCGTACCCACGGGGAATCGCACCTCTGATCGCAGGCCCATTAGCCCGGTGTGTACTGTTGTTTTCAAGGGTATGGATTCATTGATCTAGGAGGTTCCAGCTTCCAAGTCCCAGCAGGGGCCCAAACGTAGCACCCTTGAGTAAAAAATGAGTAACCCGAAGTGTTCTGCTGCAACCAGGTAAACAAATAGAAATTGCTTTTGATTAAATAGCCGACTCGGCTAGAATGTAGCTGTGATGGTAACCATGACAGGCAGGCGCGGGTTTCTCTGGGGAAAAGTGCGCGTGAGAACAATATAAAGTCTGAAAGTCAGAGGTTAAAATGAGCACACACTTGACATTGAACTGAGCTGCTGGTGATTCATGGTCGTAACTGAGGGAGTGACCCCCGGCGAAGGCCAGAGGGGTGGGTAAACCCGGCTGGAGTCCATTGAAGCCCCATTTGCTACCGCATATCCAGAGGATTGGCTGCCACGATAAAGCGCGTGCTGGCCAGGATTGGAGATCGGCTCCAGATACGAGTTTGACCTGAAGGCGAATGTCAAGGTCAACAGCTTGCAGAGAGAAAAATGTCAGGTATGGGGAGACAGTGGAGAACGGGGGCGATCTGGGGTCAACGTAGCTGCAGGACACGCGTTCTCTCTGGCTGGATCTTGGCATGGAAATCTGTCTTGATTTTAATCAGCGTCAGAATGAGAACAAAAAAAAAAACAAAAGAATCATTGCACCTCTACTTCAGGACAAAAGGTGGAGAATGCGATGCCAGTTCATATATAATACCCATAAGGATCATGTGACCCCCTCCCCCCACCATTCCTCCACACGCCCACCTACACGCACCAGTGGGCACAGACACACATAAATTAAATAAAAACCGTACAAGCTAAATATCCAGGCACCGTCTGTTTCATATCTCCTTCACCAACATTCAGTCTGAGTTTTGAGGCCAGGTGTCCATTTATGCTTGTTATTTAATATACCCTGTGAATGCCCAACCCCTGTGATGCCCAGGGGCGTTGACCATGTGGTGACCTCGCCCACTCACACTTTATTTATTTCTACCGACTGCTTATTTGATAACATTGCAGGTAGCGCCCCCTAAGGAAAAGCCACTGAATTACAGCTGATAAACCCTGATTATGATATCACTACAATTTGACACGCAATCCCTGTATGTGCGTTCTGTTAATTAAATGCAGACATGCACTCAGGTTTCCGTGCTGTGAGGTACTTGAGCTTTCATTGTGCTTTCATTGTGCCTGGATATTGTTTACTGTGGTTAAATGGATAAAACAGAGAATTTTATTCTGATTAACTGAATTATATGTTACTGTATACCATTTTTCTTATGGCTGCATTATAATGCTTTTAACTTCAAATAAATGGCTAAGGGGGATGGATGCTCAAATTACACTAAAACTTCCCAGCAATCAGATAAAAATCATATCTCTAATTCACAACACAAAATATAGGGCATCATCTCATACATTAATTAACTCACTGTTGGTGGTCGGACTTAAATTACATCCACTTAAACATGTTCAATTACGAAGTGAACTTGATAAAAACAAGTCATTTAGAACACGTTTTATTTTAATTTGCCTCACTCTTTTACGTCAATAAGTGATCTGCTCTCATAAATTTAAGGGATTTCATTAAGCTAATTCAGCCAAACAAAAAATAAATAAATAAATGAACGAACTGCCTCTGTTCTCAGTTTTCTAAGCCACTGTGGTACAACTAATGCTCCCTACTCCTGCATTTGAGTCTAATCAAAGTATTTCCCAGATGCGGAAACATGATTGCAGTCAAAAACTTGGGGGGCCAGTTTGAATCTAAGCTTGAGATATTATCTATGAAGTCACTTTATTTTTTATGTTATCATCAACTGACAATGACAGTCATATATGAAAACCTTCACTTGCAACTGCAATAAAAAAGTACCTTTTATTTCTGTGTGGTTATTATGGGCTGTTTCTTACAATATATTGTGGATGTTGCTCTTTTATGAAGCTGGTAACACAGTTCTCATGACCCTGTACTGAACCATTAGTGATTTCATAGATTTATGGAATTGATGGATGGATGTTTAGTAAGTAACTTATGGATAATACATGTAGTTTTCAAATACCCAACAGTTTCATAGCACCGTATGTTATTTCAGTGAGAAATAAATAAAGTCTGGCTCACGTAACAGTGTTTTTGAAGGCATGAACTCTTGGATTGGTCTTGGAATGTAAAAAAATATAGATATTTCTCAAGGATATTTCATTTTGTCTGTTTCAATGCTTTGTGAGACTCAAGTCACGTAGACCAAAATCCTGCTGCATTATTCTGGTGTGTGCGCGTGCAAACTGTATGCATGGGAAGATGAATCTGCAACTACCCAAAAACAATCGCGCAGCTGCCTTCGGTCAGACATAAATCTCCAAGCGAGGGACCCGGCGTTCACTGGTGAACCGACAAACACAGCAGTCTCAAATCAAACGGACAAAAGAATACGGCTGGAGTCGGATGTGTGGGGTGATGTAGCCACTGGCATTGTGCATGTGGTTAAGGAAAAGTCAATGGCCTGCTTCTCAAGTCCAGTGTTTGCTTATATACTGTATGTGTGTGTATGTGTATATATACTGAACCGAACCAAAAAAGTTAAGCACCCAGAAGTAATTGTCCGATTCGCATGTAATTTGGTACATATGCAGACCAGCGATAGGTATGTAAATGATTTGATTTGCAAGGAGCTGGCATGTCTAGTCACCAGACCCAGAGGATGCCTCGTAGACGCGTTAGACAGCATTACCTGCACTTGATGGAGTTTGATAGGGGTGGCATTGTGGGTTTGCATGAGGCTGGGTGGTCGGTTCCTGCATTTGCCTGGCATGTGGGGCATGCAGATGTCACAGTTGCCTGATTTTGGACCCAATGGGCATGTAGGGCACCCACACACGTCATGATGGTTCCAGTCGCCCAAGACAGAGCACACCAAGGGAGGATCGTCGTTTTCTTCGCCAAGCATTACAGAACCTCGTGACATCTACACCTGCCATCCAGACACAGGTATTGGACTCTCAACAACACCCTGTGTCACCCCCCACCGTGTGTCAACGACTGGCATCAGCCGGATTACAGGGTCACCATCCCATGCGTAGGCTGCCGTTCACACCAGTGCAGAGACGGCTGCTTTTGGAGTGGTGTTGTAATGAGGAGGCATGGACTGATGACGAGTGCCGTCGTACCGTGTTCAGTGATGAATCTTGGTTCTGCATTACCACGGATGACCGTCGCGTGCGCGTATGGTGGCGCCAAGGGGAGAGGACCAATCCTGCCAAAGTTGTGGATTGACAGACCGGCGTTACTTCTGGAATCATGGTGTGGGGAACCATAGAGTGTGACATCAGGTCATCTCTGGTAGTGATTCGGAGGACCAGCGTCCGCATGCCTAACCCCTCCCGAGACAGCACGCTGGTACAGTCTTTCAACAAGACAACGCCCATCCACACACGGCACGTGTGTCTATGGACTGCCTGCATCATGTTGAGGTCCTCCGGTGCCCAGCCAGGCCCCCCGATCTTTCCACAGTCGAACATGTGTGGCATCAGCTTGGACGTCAACTCAGGCCCAGTGCCAGTCTGTAGGATCTCGAGGGCCAGTTACAACAGCTGTGGGCCGACTTGTTGTAGGAGAGGATACAACGGCTGTTCGACTCCCTTCTGCACCGAATCATCGCATGTATCCAGGCCCGGGGGGGTGTCACACCCTACTGACATGGGACCAGCAGTGTGCTCATACCGCCAACTCTGTTATCCATTTGATCTCATATTATAATCATTGTGATACAGTCACATGACCTTTTCACCACATGCAGATTAATTTTATCTCCACCACTCTTTCTGCATGCATAACTTTGTGTGTGTGTGTGTGTGTGTGTGTGTGTGAGTGTGTTTGTGTATAGTACTTAACACTTTACAATAAGTTTATTTATTGCAATTAACTTTCTGTTTAAGCATCTTTAAACAATGCATTTAAAAAGAGGCTTGCAAACTCTTGTTACTTTTTTAATATTGTAGGTGATATCAATTCACTGGGACTCACAATTATATTATGATTTACATTTCAAACAAGCCATGTTTATTACGTTATTGCAATTTTGTTTCAGGGTAGGGGAGCTAGATTTCAAAAAGGCAAAAATAGAAGATTTCAAAGAGGCGATGTTATAAGAAGGTGTTTTATATGTGACCTTTAGGGGGCATTATGGGGAGAGCGGAGCGACCGGCTGGTCTCTTTGGGCTTTGAATCTGTCGGCTTTTAAGTGAGAGCTGATTCAAAGACGGCATCAAATTTGCTCAGCGAGGTATGTTTAGTATCCACCAATATGAAAACACCCATTAAAAATAAACTTTTTAAGGTATGTTTTTCCATGATGGTTGGCTGGTCATACCAGCATGACCAGCTTGATAGGCTGGCCACACCACCAGCTAAACCATCAGTGATGATCATCTTAGACCATCTAAGACCATCTTATACCATCTTAGTGCATCTTATACCATCTTAGAGCATCTTAGACCATCTTATACCATCTTAGAGCATCTTAAAGCTGCAAACCAGCTACCAGCTTGTTTTTAGCTGCATTCTTCAGTCCTGCTTGTGGTCTAAAAGTCCATTTATTCTATAATTCTATAATTTTCACTACCTTATAGTCAGCAGTCAGGACCCAGGCAGAAACCCCCCCCAGAAACACTCTCTACATAAGAAAGACTGAGATCCTTAATGATGACGGATGAACAGTAATTAACCATTAACGAATCGATGGTCAATTGCTTGCAGGGACTGCCAGCTACTTATAGGGACAAAGACAAGCCTTATAAGATTCTTATACAGCACTAATTTATTATTTTTTTAATTCTTCTCCCGAATGTTCATCAGCGAGTATTTATTTCATAATTTTCTCTCTACAGAATATTTGAATCGTCATTTTCTCTCTGCAGAAATATGTAGATATGCATTACACAATAATGAAATGTTTTGGAAACATAATAACAGTCATTTCATGAAGAGGAGAGCTAGCGGCCCGTGTGAGAGTGAGCGTCGAGATATTGTTTTCCATTTTCATATCCATATCCTGTTATTAGTAGTCATTTTAATCATCTTTTTACAGAAATGTGTCATTTAGCGGGTGTCAGGTGATTACACTTACCACTGATAATTCAGCTTACTCCTTTTCATTACTGAAGGCTCTAACTTGGCTTGTTGTACTTCCCATCCCCAGTATCTCAGGCATAGTCTTGATGAAGGCCTGACACTGGCAGTGAAACTGCTTGCACGTGGCTTTTTAATTTGTTTTTTGAGATGGCACCTTGCTTTCTTCTGATTAGCTAAATCAGATCAGGGCTTTGGCTAGCTAAGCGTGGTCCAAGGAATCCGCTTTGGAACTGCAACATCAAATCGACTTCAAATCACTCAAGATATTCTAAATTAGTATCTTTCCCCAAAAGTGTTTCATGAAGAGTTCTAAATGGCAACATTCCCTAACATGTCTCTTTGATAGTAACAAACCATTCATCCGTGATAAACAATTAAATTCCACGTTGATCTAAATTGGCTCTCTTGTTCAAGAAAGACCGCTTTGATGTTCGTCTGTATGTATAATTATAAACAGGGATAACGACAGGCAAAAGTGCTGAGTTAATGATTTGCACATCCTCTGCTGTTTTGACAGCGCCGTTAACGGCATGGGATGTACACCCATGCAATGTGATCATGGAGACTCTCAATCAGAAACAGTCCCCGACTTTCCGGAGGAGCTTGGAGAATTATCTGAAAACAAGTCTTGGTTTGACATATAGGCTCGCAAATAGTGTGCACCCATGCCGTATTTGTCATTAGCAGAAGTATGAGGACATGTGTACATATTGGATTGCTTTTTTTTTTTGCATATTCCGTCTTGGTCTCCTTTGAGATATACAGGTGAGAGCAAAACATGGGTTCAGAGTACAGGCTGAGCTATTCATCTGGTGGCCTTGGAGCATTTTGGGGGGGGGGGGGGGGGTTATGAAGTAAAGGCATTGCTTAAAAGCCCAGTGTTGATGTGACTACTCTGCCAAGCATGGGATTTGAACCAATGACCTTCCGATCACAAACAGAAAAGCCTGAACCCCTGAACCACACACCACCCACCACAGAGGACATCGTGTTGACATGCACAGCCCCGCACAATTTAGAAACACAATTTTTTTTTAAAAGTTAAGCCAGTTGGAGGTGTTGCTAATTAAAATTTGCCATTACACATCATGTTTAGCTTTGTTCCTCCTACTACCTCGTATATATGTACGTTTCTCACTCCCAAGTATCATTCAACCCCCCCGGGTTTAAACATGTACACATTTGCAGCTGCTCAGCGGTGCTTTCCCCATTACCTGTCCCGAGACTGCCAAAGCAGGATTAGCGGAATAATCGCACGCAAGTCTCTGTTTAGCTAGGGTCCAAGTAATCCGAAAACGCCTTGTCCCCTGCGCCGCTCTCGGCTAGTCTGCCACCGGTGCGTATCTGTAGCAGCCAAGGCTTGGGGAAAAAAAATCAAACGGCTTCGCCGAGCCACACCAGCTGTATGGGTCGGTGCTGCACTCTCTAAGCAAGGCCTCTACGCAATCGCCAGCTCGGTTACCTGTCGTTGCCACGAGAACAGACGTGCACTCGATGTGGTTGCTAAGGGAAGTTGAACAGGCAGGGTAGAGTCTGGATTTTGACAGAAAATGCAAAACGCATCCTTAATTTAATTAACGAGACTAGACGCACCGTGCAATCATTCAGTTTACTAAGGTATACTGTAGAGGTCTCCGACCTTTTTTCAGTGAGAGCTGCTGTTACAATAAAACTAACCTGAAGAGCTGCTGTGGAGGGGTGGCAGGTGAAGGTAAAAGATGTTGGCCAGGGGAAAAAAGGAAGGATCCTTTGACATCCGCACTGCACATCCTGCTCAGCGTCTGAGTCACTAATAAGGTTCATCCAGGCCACTTATTGGCTCCTGGTGAGCTGCTAGTAACCTGCAGGTGACGTGATGTCATCCACCAGCATACCTCAGTTTCAATCGGTTTCCATCCCTGCATCTTCCATCACTGCTTATTCAGGACAGGATGACGATATGCCAGGACCCTCAAGGAGCACGAGGCACGTAGAAATCAGGAAGGGAACTGAGATTATAGCGAGACACATGCACACTCACACTCACACATAAAGAGAAGTAACCTAACCTAACAATGATTGTTTCGACAGAAGGGATAGTGGATACAAAGAGGGGGAGGGCAGGTGTTACATGCCAGTAACCATACAAGGGAAGCTCCGGGACTTTTCAAGCCGAGGTTTATTAAATCCGAAGCAGCCAATATCCAAAACGCAAATCCGAAGCGTAGTCGGGGCTGCGGACTGGTGAGGTCCAGAGGCCGGGGAGATCAATCCCGCAGAGAATTCACTGGATGAGGAAGGACGCAAGGCAGGAGCAGGGGCTGGAACGTGAAGGAAGGGTTGGGTCAGGGCTGCACGGAAGACAGGAAGAAAGCGCTCAGTAAGTCTCATGGGAGAAGGAGTGCAAGGCAGATCAGACATTTAAAGGGAAAATCCCAGGTGCAGCTTCCAGCACGAATTAGTTGGCATTCGCACGAGGGAGGAGTGACAGCATGCAAACACATGCACACGTACTCAGCTGGAGGCGGGGTTTTGTCCCCCAACCCCGGAGCGGTGAGGCTAGAACCCATAACCTCTAAGCTACCATAATACCCTACGAATGAATATCTATACACACACACACACACAAAATATTTATCCACCAGCTAAAAGAACAGGTGAAGCAGTGAACAAAATAAAAAAACAGGCAATAAACCCTACAGCCCGAGCTCGCCAGGCGAAACAAACGAAGGAGGAGGGTCTCCATGGACGCTTCGGACATTCCAGTCAGCCGTGATTGCGCTTACCGCTTTGATATGAGAGAGGGCGCACCGCCTGCATCTGTGACATTTGAGAGCAATTTCCTACACCCCTGGAAGTTCAAACGGGCAAAGTCGAAAAACAGAGGGGTCGCCTCCCCCACCCCTGCTCCCGGCCTCAGATGTGGGCCGAGGACCTTGGGCCGCAGCTGAAAGGAGTGAAAAGGAGAGCATTTGCAATGGAGGTGCTGCCATGTCAGGAGGTGAAGGAAAGATACGCGCTCCAGCAAACAGAGGAGAAGCCGGATGTCTCTCCGGAGCGCTGGGTCCTGGATCGCTCCGCATGAATTATTCATGGCGAGGAGTTGTTTTGAGAGGCCAAAGCGATGTGAATATTGTTGACAAAACCGGGAATGGTGAATGGGGGAGGGGCCTAAGAAGGTAGACGTAGTTACAGGTAGAGGTGTGAATATGACCCCTGGGGTGTGACGATGCAGTCGAGGTCACTGGGTGGGGGGTCCCGTATCCTAGCGGAGTTCAAATGAAGAGCTGCGGGGCACGAAGCGTGGGAGGCCTTCCTCTCAACGGTACCACTGCGGAATGCCTCGACGGAAGGCGCGGGAGGCTTGGACACAGGCCTGCTGGCTCAGAGCGGGGTCTCCATCATGCAAAGGAAGGAGACGACGATGAAACTTCTCAGATCTTCAGAGGCACCAAGCAGCTCCTTCCCCCCCAACACCCATATGCTGCTTGTGTTGTTGGTATTTCCACTTAAATAAAGGGAGTGTGTTGGCGGACAAGCATATTGTATGCTAATCATGTTTTTAGATGCTTTCTCTCAAGCAAATTTTATAAAACAGTCCTGTTTGCGTACGACTTTAGCTGCAGATGTTACTGAACACATATGTTCATCGCTAGAGGTCAGGCATCTCGGGATAGGCATGTATACCACCAGATTTTGTTTATTTATAATTTAGCATATATCTCTTAATTAATTGGGCCTTATATATCTAGGATGAAGTTTAATTTGTCTGCAGACTTACATCCAGTAAATCATCCAATCACATTTTATCTCCTGGCCACTTCTCTTGGGGAGGGCTCTGGTTCAAGTGAGATATATAAAACAAAGTTTTATATAACAAGTGTAAAAGGTCGTGTTTTTTCAGTATTTGTTTGTAATAATTTACCCATTCCTCACTGAACCGGTTATTTGGGAAAGGGTCATGGAAGGTCCAATCAAAGTAAAGTATTTATACAAGCAGACGGTAGCCTAGTTACACCAGCTGGTTGTCTGTGATTTTCCCCTATAAATTATCCTTTTAAGTGGCATCCTGTACTGGGCTGTTTGGGATAGTCATCAGTCCCTACCCCCAAGGGTGTGTACAGGGGGGCGGGGCCACAGGGGCACTGGCCCCGACTGAAAGGTGATTGGTGTCTGAGTGCCGCCTCCGCTGTCACTCACTTATTCAAAACATATCATTGGCTAATGATAGGGTTGGTCCCTCTCTATGAATTATGGTCCCTCTGATATCGCCCAACTTAAAATAAATCTAGGATCACCCCTGCCACCCCCTTCCCCATGAACCTAAGCATCTGGAGATGGAAGGGTGGATTTTTCTTTTTCTTTGGAATACTCAGAATGGTTTTATTTGAAATAGAAGTGCATGTGCACAGAGCTCTCTAGGTGTCCACACAGATGCCGCAGGGTCATCGGTGACACGGGAACAGATCTAAGCAGATCGCTCCCTTTCTCATCTTTCCCCTCTTGCGTCATTGAAACATTCCTCTCTTACCATTACTTGCTTTTATGAACGCACACAAAAAAGGGCGACTACAGAAATACTGCTCATTTTTTATGTTGCCAAATGATAAGTCAGTAGTGTGCATGGCGGTTATCTAAAGCCTCATTTTACTACAGCAAGTAGATTGAATGACTGACCTTTATCATAAGTGGATATTGCAAATTTTACCTGGTCCTGTCACGATTTTTCATCTAATATGAAAAAAAACCCTTACGCCCAAATTCTAATATTAGTATAGCAGTACAGCATATTTAAAGTGAAGGGTAATTATTGCCAATTTGTCTCCCATTCCATCCTGCTTCCTTAACGTTTTTGAGGTACCAGTAGTGACATATATCTTTTTCAAACTGCGCAGTGAAACCCCAGGCGATCGACTGGCTTTTTTTTCTTGCATCACCACTGTGACTGTATCATGCGGACTCCGTAATTATTTCGCAGCGCAGGACTGCCCAAATACAATTGGCTGACACAGAACCTGGCAGGGCCTGCCGACAGCTCCGAGATTCTCCTGAAAGGGACTCGGATTGATCGCACCAAATCCTGACAGAGCCTCTCACAGGACGTGAAAGGCAAAACGAAAAATAAGAAAATGATAGTTCCCCCATATTTTTTGATTAAGCTGAGTTTGTCTCAGCTTAGCCCCAATCTAGCACGTCACAAAAAAAAAGCAAAACTGAAAAAGAAAGAATGTAGAGAAACTTAAAGTGACTGATTTGGCCGCGTAGGATGAACTATTTCAATATCTTCTTGTGCAGCTTGAGCCCTACTTTGTGTTTCCAGGGATAGGCCCTAGGCTTACTATGACCCTATATGGGATGACCAGGTATGGATGGATGGAAGGATGGATGGATGGATGAGTGTACAGATGGATGGATAGATGGATGGATGGATCAAATGGATGGATGGATGAATGTGCAATGCTAATATATGGACAGCAGATATCAAAGTAGTTAAGGGCTTGGAGGTAGGGGTGCTGCATATCCAAATAAATCCATCCATCCACATCTCAATTCATCTATCTTTGAAACAAGTTGGGAGCCCAACAATGGCTTTGGGTAAAGCCTATGAAGAAAGTGACAAAGTGGTACAACATGATTCAGATGCTATTGTCACAGGTACGTCTCCTGAGTGCCCCGTGTAGTAAATTGCATAACAGCGTGTAATATTACACAAGAGCTATGGATAATCCCAGCCCTTCCTCTTCCATCATATTTCCGATTATAAACAGTCATCCCCAGACAGACCCTCTGATTTATCACAAAATAATCCTGAAGTGAGACAACTGGTTGCTTCACAGGCCTGTCTAGGATGCCCAGTTTGCCCCTATCTGCTCCCGGCATAATTAGTCTAGTCAGAAGCAGACACAGAGTCTGCGGCTTGATAGGCTACAGCTCAGCGAAGTCTAAGCGGCACATTTGCAGCAAATGTCGATGAAAACGGTCTTAGCCTCAAACCCCTGGCAACCCCCTTTGAATGCTTTTGCGTCAGACTCCCTCTAGAGGAGGAGTCGGTACTGCACTCAACGTAGCGCTGCTCCCTTGGTCATTAGCCTCTGTTTAAAAAAAATCAAGGGGCGATTCCAGCAGCTGTGAGGAAGACACATCACCCCCTTTTGTTTTTCATTTTCAAAGCTTTGGAACTCCAGCAGTACCGCTCTCCAGAAGTTAAACTGTAGTCCCTGCAAACCCTGGGTGAGCGTCTGCTGTTCATATCTGCTGATGTCAAATATAAGAGCGGATGGGGAAGTATAATCCAGCAAGACTGTGTTACATCACAGTTAAACTGCAAAGCTTCAGAATCGATCGGAACCCTCAGCTGACATGTTGAACACGGCCATAAAGCCTAAAGCAGATATGCTATATAAAGGTAAGCAGGTTAGTCCACACCGCTGAATGCTACTGGATGTATTACAGTGGAGGGGCGGAGGGCGAGTATTTCAAAGGGGACAGTCAGGTGACCAAGCTTTTATTTGTAAATTAGTTCCAGCCGTCCTTTGTTCCCTGCATTTTATATAAAATGGTGTGTTTTATTTTCCTTCTCCCCTGTCCTGGCACAACTGTGAGTCTGCACTGCCTCCAGAATGTTCTACTGCTTTTGTCTCTCTTTAAACGACAGGAGGCTTTTTCGCATCATCCGTATCCCTTTGGTCTCGTCCTTCCCTGTTCTTCATGTCTTTATTCCCCCCGAATAAAGAGTCCTGTTTCCCGTCCAACCTCTGCATCATAACAATTCATACGCTGTGCCGACTGGAGACACAGATGCATCATGCAAACTGATGCACCGTAAGCTCCCCAGAGTGCATTTTATGTTACACTGGTTTTGCTCCCCCCCCAATAAATTATTTTAAATTGCTTATTAGATGTGGGCACGGTCACTACTTCACTACGAACCTATTAAGTGGATGCTGCATTAGCTAGACTGCCTGTGTATATTACATCACCAAAGGCGCCCGCGAAACTGGGTCATTAGAGCATAATTCTGAGTCTTAAAACAAAGGCTCCGTTTTAATATCCGCATGGGGTAAAAAAAAAAATTAGTGTCGCATGTCATGGAGATCGACACGATAAAAGTCAGGATACAGAGGCGAGCTCTAGATGAAGACAAAATGATTTAGTGGAGATTTAATGTAGAATTATCAAGTATTATGCAGGAACGATACATGCTATTAAAAATTAGCAGCTCCTGGCAGTCTAGTGGGCTCTATCTGTATTTTATTTAAACAATAATTACAAAACATTTTGTCAAAGATGACTTACAGAGGCTCATAAAAATTAAACATCTAATGGAATGCAATGCTATTAAAAATGCTTCAATTAAAGTCACGTCTCAGCTCAATAAAGTGGCCATTTGTTCTCCTGTGTTGAATGTTATGATGTTGCTCTGCGTCTCCTAGAGCGTGGGTAATTAAGGAACAAATGTGTCCCTGAAAGGCTGCACATGCTCGCTACGAGGAATGTAAGAGGCGGCGATTCATCTAGCCGCTTGTTCTTGGACCAATGGATAAATCTGACGTCGACCCTTCACAGGTTTGAGGTGGTGTTCAGCCCTCGAGAAGTCAGGCTACAGTCACAGTGCTACTCCATTATTTCAGTTGCCACATCCTTGTATCATCCATCCATCCACCCTTCTAACCATTCATTTTGGTTAGGGTTGCATGGGGATCTGGAGGTGATCCCAGACAGTCCAGACCGGTCAGCAGGTGCCAGGGGGTGGGACAAGGAGGCCAAGGTGAGAACATTGGCTGTCTGATGCCCCCCCACTGTCAGACGTGCCTAAGTGTGTCTGTGATTACAGTCAGGACTCTGTACTTTGTGTCGGAAATGACAATTTGGCAGTTTGTAGGGCAGCTGTGCTCATGGGTTGGGGGGGGGCGGGGGGGGGGGGGGGGGGACTGTTTTGCAGAAAATCTAAAGGGGCAGAGGAGGAGAGTGAAATAATAACCTACTGCCCCCCTCTGGGAATCCGGATAGTATGCCCTGTAATCTGATTCCTGCTTCGATTTTTATGACAGGGCAGTCTTGCATGGGGTTACTTTAGCAGGTTTCCTCTCTCTCTGTGTCGAAAAACAACAAAACAAAACTCTGTGCTCTGTGGGGTCGGGTGAACACAGTATGTGCATCAGGCATTCCTGTGAGCCGCAGCCAAGGATGCTGTCCTCTCACAAGGTGGCGTCGTTAAGACCTGTTTTCCTGTCTTAATGAGCACAATTACAATCAGTTTTAATTAGATCTGAGATGCTAGTTGAACAATTTTTTTGATTTGCTGTGTAGCAGTTAAATAGAGTCAACGCAGTGAGAGTGTTGTGCTTTGTTGGTCACTGTCTTTTTAGTCAGTTTGTTTCTGTTCTCATTTTTGTAAATTTTTTATTCAGTAAAGGGAGTGCTGGTCAGATATTCCCAGAACCACTGAGTCTGGTTCTGCTACATTTTCAATCATTAATCACTGAGCTTTTATACTGGCTGTGAGGAGACATACAACAAAATAAGTTTGACATTTACCTTAAAGAGTATATATACAGGTGCTCATGTAGAATGTAGTTCATTGAGAAGGAGCTAAGAAATGATGAGTATAATTGATCTACAAGTAGCAGACCTACTTGTCACGGCTATGGGGCATGGCGCAAGTACTAAACAGACGCTGAATACAATGCCAGAGGTGGAAAGTTCAGGTCCAGAAAGTACAAATCCAGACCAAGGTTTTGTTTCAACCAACCAGCTGAGTGTAAATAGTCTCAGTCACAGAGCACTGAACTGCTTGGTTGAAAAAAAACCTTGGTCTGGATTTGTACTTTCTGGACCTAAACTTTCCACCTCTGTACAACGCTAAGATAAACACGGAACAGAAAAAAAAAAACAGAACACAGTCTTTCAGAGGGAGACAAGACAGAAAGAGATAGAAAATAAACAGAGGGGAACAGAAAACCATTAATTACTAATAAACAGATAAGGCTGGGCACGGGTCAGCCTCAAATCCATGACCAATAGGATACCAGTCTTTGAGTCACATGCTCAACACGCTGAGCCATGCAGCAGTCAAGGGAACAGGGGAAACACACAAGGGTATCAGACAGGGAGTGAAAAGGCGGGATGGCTAGCGACACCTGCTGGGCAAATGGGGAAGAGACATGAAGGGCAGGGTCAGACGGGCTGACCCTGTCACTGCTAGCCAGTAAAAGAAGTTACACCTAATGCGCAGGTTCAGATTTTTTAGACAAATGTCAAAACCTGACAGGGTTTTTAAGAAGCCAAAGCAAAACTTATAACTATATATATATATAACTGGTTAAATGAATACAGTTTATACTGCAGATATGATATTCATAGTGTTAGTTGTTTTTTTTTTTTTAGTATGATACCCGACCTTGATATAACACATTTTAATAGAATAAATCAGCTCCCTGCCTTGATTAAAGGGACATTTTTTCTTCTCATATTTCCCTGAGACAAAGATTAAATAACTGAGCAGAACTGGAAGGAGAGGGACAATAAAGGGCCCCTGCATGGACGTGGCCCTCAACCCCAGTGTCCACCAAAATCCTCATCAATTAAGGAATCAATCATTTGGAAAGTAGCTCTAATCTGTAAATCTTGCCCTCTGCAAAGTTGCATTAAATTTGGGATTCTGTCCTTTTTTGGTACATTTTAAAAGTTTTTATGCCCTGTCTCAGGTTCTCTCTCGCTCCCAGTCTCTCTCTCTCATGTTCTCCCTCTATCTCTCTTGGTCTCTCTTTCTCTCTCTTTTTCTTTTTTTGTTTGTTGCCCTGGTTATTTTCTCTTTTTTTTTTGTGGTTGATTGTTTACTTTGTTTTCCGTTTGTCTGATTTTGTAATAACGAACTATCTTGCGATTTGAAGTTGCAGTAGGGTTTTTTTCTGTTGTTGACTGACTTAATAAAGGCTGGTGCAAAGTCAAAGTCTCTCTCTCTCTCATGTTCTCTCTCTCTCTCATGTTCTCTCTCTCTCTCTCTCTCTGTCTCTCTCATGTTCTCTCCCTGTCTCTCTCTCTCATGTTCTCTATCTCTCTTGGTCTCTCTCTCTCTCTCTCTCTCCCAAACTCAGTGTCACCTCCTCCTTCTCTTTCCTTCCACCATTTGCTGCTTGGCTTTATACCTTGCCATCTCTTTAAAGTGTGATCTATATTCTATGACAGTTTAATGAGCATTTTCCTATTTCGGGGAGTCTTATCGCATCATTAAAAAAGGGGGGGGGGGGGGGGGGGGTTGGGTATTGGATGAATAATACATCTATCCATGAGACATCCCCAGCAACATCATACGACCATTCTAGTGGCGAAACGGACAAAGAGACAGCATGCTTTTGTTTAACATGACTTGTCTTCCAGCTAATTAAGGCAGCAGGTCTGTGCTTATTTTTGAGGGCAGGTGGCAAAAGGAATGACTATGAGAACACACACGTAACAACATGTGATTACCTTTGGCTGTGGTCTTTCATTTGAATCCCCCCGGATTCCCAAAACAGACCCTGAAAATCTGAAAAAAAAAAACGAAGAAAAAAAAAACAAAAAACAAAATAAGCAGATTAAAAAGTTTTTCAGACGGTGATTATTTTCACGAGCTAGTGAATAGTCCCTGTGTGCAGCTCCTGTTCCTTCCCAGGCCGCTTTCTCACTTGCCTGCATGCAGACACGCTCGGAACCATTGTTGCGGCACCCAGGAGGGCGGCGACAGCTGCGCGGCGACTCTTCACACCCCAGCAGGATCGGTGACCCTCCAATGCAGTTGCCCGCTATGCCGTTCGGCTCACGCGGCGCCCCCCGACCTGCCGGCTTTTTCGCACGAGGAACCCCCCCACCCCCCCCCAGCCTAATTGGCCCGCTTCCCGTCGCCGGGGCGACTCGGACACTCTTAATTGGCTCCTTTTTAAAAGAGGCGGCCAATGCGCTTGGATGGCAGCCCCGGCATGTTGCCGTGGACACGTCGAGGGGTCTGGTGTGAATTTCCAGACAAAGGCTGATGTGTGAACGCTTGTCGCACAACAAAGAGCCAAAAGCGATGTTAGTCAAGCCCCCGCGGTGACATTTCCCCCTCCCATTGGTGTAATGTCCCAATGACTGGATGCCTTTGTGTCGTCCTACGGGAACCAAAACCGTTCCCTGACCCCCCCCCACCGCCACTTTTGTTTTGAGCTAAACAAATTGTGAGAATAGGGAGGTGGCCTCCATGCTCTCTGTCTCCCTTGCTCATATTTTGGGTCTTGGGTTTATGGATGAGGATCTGAGGTACCATGCAGCAATGAGTGAATCATCACAGCGACAGGAATAGGACAGCACTATTCGCTCATTCGTTCGTTCTTTCTTTCTTTCTTTCTTTCTTTTTAGGAACCACAGGCACCGTGTTGTGATGCGGTGGGGATGTTGAGGGGAGCTGTTTTGTTTGGTGGGAATGGTGGTTGGGGGGGGGGGGGGGTGTAGTTCCCAGCAGCCCCGGGGGGCCTGACCCCGGCTTCCCTGGCCCCCGTCCCGCTTCCCTGCATCCCGGCCTGTCTCTCCTAATGAGTCCCTGAATGCATCATCCTCCAACTGTCTGGCCCTGTCATCCCCAAGCCATAATGAGCACGTGAACACCTCACATCTCCTGGAGATCTGTGCACACCCCCTGCCATATTTTAATTGTGTGTTTGTTTGCTTTGGTTTTGCTCCCCTCCACCACCACCAACGAGCTGTAGTGGCACTGACACACAGCTCCCGCGATGGCCGAGGGTGTCCGGTCTTGCCAAACAGAAGACGCTCAGTGTTACACTAGCCATTTTCCCTATAAACCACTGGCAAATTTTTATAACTTAAAAGGGGCCATAATTCATAGAAGCCAGCCTTATCATTAGCCAATGATATGGTTTGAATCAGTGATTGACAGGGGAAAGGGGTCTTTTGGGGACCAATCAGCTAGGCCTGGTGCACCTGTGACCCCGCCCCTATATAGGCTCCAGGCGAACAGGAGGTTGGTAAAGGTTATGTGGGCAAGTCCTCTGGCTGCTTCCGCACTGAGGGTGCCCTTCAGGGAGACTTTCTGTTGTTTTGGCGGGTGCAGAATCATGGCGGATGTGGCCCGGGGAAGATAACCGCCTCACTTATATTACATTCTTTGACACATCGCAAGATTCAGAACAGTCTTGCGGATAACGACCCAGCACGACTCACGAATATAAATCAATAGCCCCAGTGATGATTAAGAAAAAAAAAATCTCCCCCAAGCAAGAAAGTCGGCCCCTTCTCTGTTTCTTCATTCCCAAAAACCTCGGATGGGGCGTAATTTAAATCATGCTTCGTTATTAAAATGTAGTCAGGGGTATGTGGTGCGACTCTTTTCATCTCGCTGTGATGTTCAATTTCTGAGGCTAATAGGGTGTGTTCTGTTGCTGTCTTGCTGTGATATCGATGCGGCTCGCTCTTGATATTTCACAGGCAAACTGTTAGATGTGTTAACATTTCATACCTGTCAGTATGAAACCTTGCCTTCTTCTACACATATGTAGATTGTGCATATATGTCTAATATAATAATAATAACAACAACAACTACAATAATAATAATAATAATGTAAAAAATTCTAATTATGTATTTTTTTCTTTTTAAATGCTGTCTGATTCTGTCATAAATTATAGTGTCTAAAGTAGCTCATCTTGCATTGAATTCCCACATCTGCTTCACTGGTGGGAGACAGCTGGGGGTAAATGAATCATGATTAGAGGCTGTAATTAACTGATAACTGAAGAGTTTAAATGAGAAGCAATCAGGGTTTCTCAAAGCAAACAGCAATGTTGACCCCGGACATTCCTTACCTGTCTCTCTCCGCAATGAACAAAATTGCGTGCAAAGTGAAAAATTAGGGATTTTAAGATTATTTTAAGAATTTATTTGCCATTTGATCTTCTTCCTTTATAGGAAACTTTGGGAATATCCGATCTGAAGCACTGCTGGCTTGGATAGAGCTCTTGTTGAAATACATCTGGATTTACCTCGTCCTATATGATCATCACGGCTGCCAAGCTGAATTTCAGCTTTTTTCATGAAAGGTGTTCTCACTGGCTCCCTGTGTTCAGCATTCATTTGATAATCAGCACAAGATTCCACTGGTACAGTGCATACAGAAGGATGCAATTTATTTAGCCTGACAAGCAGTTTTTATTTGGGCTATATTCATAATATCACAACAGACAGGCACTTACTATCAGGGAAAGAAAAAAAACACTGTAGTCTTAGAATCCATTAAATAGAGGTTTAGTGTAAAAGCTTAGGGGGGAAGAGAGTTGTAAGTGTTGCAGTGAGTTTTTAATTTTTTTTTATTGCGTGTGACAAACGAAGCTGCAGTTCCAGTGAACTTTGCAAGAAATACCACTGACTTGCACAAACAAGAAAACTGTACATTTTGCAGATCACTGAAGATGTTTATTGCCTTATTTGTCTTACAAGGATGATCAAATGCCAGCGATTTGATAGTTATTTGAGGTGTCCTTTTAAACTTTGCCAATTACTTCTTTACGGCAGGAGAGAACACTCTGAATCACACCCAGAACAGGTTTGATGGTTTAACAGCGTACATGTGTAAATACTTGGTAACTAATTGGCTAACTGCAATGATTGCCTGGTGACACATGATTAGTTGAAACTGACTCGGCCCTCCAACGGTACGGAAATTCATGCAAGAAATCAAGTCCAGGAAAAACGACACGTTCAGTTTTAAGAGGGTTTTATTCTCAATTTACATTTTAGAGTATTCCTAACAAAGTAGAGTTATCGGGCTCGTTGGAATCCATCCACTGAGACGTGGCTAACTGCACAGCTTGGATGTCTGAGCGGTTTTCAAGAGAAAAGAACAATTTCCAAGCCATGGGTTGTTAGTTTTCTTTTTTGTACATTTACTCGCTCCTTTCCTCGCGTACTTTTTTACACCCTGTTTTGGAACTACCGATGTGGCAAAGTCCAGAATTGGTTATTAAGTCAGACAAAAAACAGCCCAATGCAGAAAGCAGAAGGAACTGGAAAGAAAACCATGACTTCAAAACCAGGCCCAGCCAGAAGCAGAATGTTCTCTACCTATGTTCTGTACGGTTTATTTTTACTTATTGTTCTATATTTGCATACTTATTATTCCGAGTTTTGAGAAGTGCATATTTAACTGTCTACCTTGAGACCTGGCCTAGACCTTCAAACTGAAAATAAACAAGAAAATCACCTCAGTCTCTACTCGGTGCTTCTGGAGAGAACAGAGACATTGACCCGTTAATTCTGTCTTTGCTTTCTGGGTAGTTTCAGTTCATCAGCAACTCTCCATGAGGCTGAAATTGAATACTAGCTTTGTCCTCACTTCCAGGAATTAATATGGGTTTAATCGGATCTTTCTCCATGGCCTTGGCAATCTGCACTGTTGATTCGGGTCTCAATACAGACGTTATTTCAAGTGATAGAAGAATAGCCATTGCCCTGTTGATTATTGCACTCTTTGGTATAAAGTACAGTCTGGATGATCAGGAATAACCATTATCATATAACAGAATTTGGGAAATGACCCAACATGATAGCATTTATACCAGGCTGGCTAGAAAGAACATTAACATGGAAATTTGAAAACGTGTTGAATCATTGTCATTGTCGCATACGTTGTCTTTGAATGGCTTGTTTAATTCTACTAAATAAAATTTTATTGAGATGCATTGGTGGTACGGTAATTAGAGTTTGCATTACGTTAAGAAGTTGTTTCCCCAGCTAATCACCAACTTCCAATTTCGCCGGCAAGAATCTGCACAGGAAGAGTACACATGAATACAGATGGTTTGATTTAAATAAATTCCCAAATATCCACGTCAAACTTTTCTTTCATTAAAGAGCACAGCATTTCGGGGTACTGGTGCTGCACCAAACAGCACCATTATGTCGACATGCTGTCGTCTTGAATGTATTAATCGTATTATAATAATGAAATAAAGCATAAATAAAATGAGAACTCGGATAATAATGAAATAAAGCATAAATAAAATGTGCACTGGGCCTTCTGTGAAGGTCCAATCACATTAATTGCATCAAGGTTTTCAATTATACAAGATAATTTCATTTAGATTTCTGTGCTTTTTAAATAACCATATTAACTGGCCTATCAAGACTGCTTCACTCCTATTCGCCCACATTTCCTGAATAATAATAAACTCGCCAAGTTTGAAGCATACACTTTGTCCTCTTTGTTTTAACGCTCGATCTATATTTGCAATTACCGCTGTAGTAAGACTATAGACCCACGGACAGGCTGTGTATGCCGCTGAGCAAATAACAAAAGGGCTTTTTAACGCTCTGACAAATACAGTCTATCGCAAAGTCAACAGTTGGCACACAGAATGAAATTAAATGGAACTGCCGCACCGTAAGACCATTTACCAAAGATGGGCTTGTCTTCAGGCGCTCCAAAGCCACAGCACCCAATAATCTGAGAGGAGAGTGGGATACCTATCATCGTTTCCAGAGGGTGCTGCTGCTGGTGGGGCGGGGAGGCAGGGGGCAGTGTATTTGGCACTTCTACTGCTAAATGACTAATTAACCAGGGGTCTTCATTTACTTCGAGTCTTGATCTTCCTCCAATTCACATTCTTGCATATTCAAAGCATGTTGATTTTTCTGCTTATCTGATATTTAATTTCGCTTATAATAACCAGGCAGGCTGTTATCATTAGCTGTATTCTGTTGTGCATTCGCTGCATTTCAAAGAACTGGCAGGACACGAGGTGCAGGGATGGACCTGAGTGGACAAAACAGGAAACGTGAAGATCACAGCTAAATCCAAGCGTACAAACAAACAAACAGACAAACAAACAGACGGGTCTTGCTACTGCTAGGTGGCTCATCTGACGTATGCCAATCATTAAAAGCACCGGCAAACTGAGAAGAAATGAAAAAATGTCCGGTTACTTAATGAGGACCCACTCAGAAAGCAGTAGCAGTTTAACAGGGAATAAATCTGCTCTGCATTTTTCTTGTGTTTCGATGCCTCTTCAGTAATTTGAGGATTTAGCGCCAGTTTTTATGGGAAGCAAGGTAGAGAGAGTGGTTCAAATGGCAGGCTAATTACTAGTCAAAACGTTTGCCAACAGAGCAAAGGCTTCTCTTGTTTAATTACCTGTGTTTCCAAACAAAGGAATGAGAAGAGGCTTTTGAGGAACAGCATTTCTTTGGTTTTTTTAAAAAAAAAAACACTGTTTGGAAAAGCATTGCAGCAATTAAACATGTTCGTTTTATACACCTGTTTACGTGCCAAAAACTCACTATAATGTACAGTAACACTTACCTATAGCACAGATATATGTAATGCATATTTGTAATCCTTAGACATGCATACATGCATATATATATATATATACACTCACCTAAAGGATTATTAGGAACACCATACTAATATGGTGTTTGACCCCCTTTCGCCTTCAGAACTGCCTTAATTATACGTGGCATTTATTCAACATGGTGCTGAAAGCCTTCTTTAGAAATGTTGGCCCATATTGATAGGATAGCATCTTGCAGTTGATGGAGATTTGTGGGATGCACATCCAGGGCACGAAGCTCCCATTCCACCACATCCCAGAAGATGCTCTATTGGGTTGAGATCTGGTGACTGTGGGGGCCATTGTAGTACAGTGAACTCATTGTCATGTTCAAGAAACCAATTTGAAATGATTCGAGCTTTGTGACATGGTGCATTATCCTGCTGGAAGTAGCCATCAGAGGATGGGTACATGGTGGTCATAAAGGGATGGACATGGTCAGAAAGAATGCTCAGGTAGGCCGTGGCATTTAAACGATGCCCAATTGGCACTAAGGGGCCTGAAGTGTGCCAAGAAAACATCCCCCACACCATTACACCACCACCACCAGCCTGCACAGTGGTAACAAGGCATGATGGATCCATGTTCTCATTCTGTTTACGCCAAATTCTGACTCTACCATTTGAATGTCTCAACAGAAATCGAGACTCATCAGACCAGGCAACATTTTTCCAGTCTTCAACTGTCCAATTTTGGTGAGCTCGTGCAAATTGTAGCCTCTTTTTCCTATTTGTAGTGGAGATGAGTGGTACCCGGTGGGGTTTTCTGCTGTTGTAGCCCATCCGCCTCAAGGTTGTGCGTGTTGTGGCTTCACAAATGCTTTGCTGCATACCTCGGTTGTAACGAGTGGTTATTTCAGTCAAAGTTGCTCTTCTGTCAACTTGAATCAGTCGGCCCATTCTCCTCTGACCTCTAGCATCAACAAGGAATTTTCACCCACAGGACTGCCGCATACTAGATGTTTTTCCCTTTGCACACCATTCTTTGTAAACCCTAGAAATGGTTGTGCGTGAAAATCTCAGTAACTGAGCAGATTGTGAAATACTCAGACCGGCCCGTCTGGCACCAACAACCATGCCACGCTCAAAATTGCTTAAATCACCTTTCTTTCCCATTCTGACATTCAGTTTGGAGTTCAGGAGATTGTCTTGACCAGGACCACATCCCTAGATGCATTGAAGCAACTGCCATGTGATTGGTTGATTAGATAATTGCATTAATGAGAAATTGAACAGGTGTTCCTAATAATCCTTTAGGTGAGTGTGTATATATATATATATATATATATATATATATATATATATATATATATATAGTTGGCATATTAAATTATTAAAACACCACACCTAGAGACATTTTTTCAGCTTTAAGTATAATCTTTTTTCAGGAAAAAGAAAAAAAACCTGCAGTTATTAGTTTTCAGACAAGACTTTTGTCAAGACAATGTGCCCTATATAGGCAAAGGTTTTTGGTATAAAAATATATTCGCCATTGACCAAGAATAGCTCATGAGACGACAGCTCAGCGCCTGTGGCCAGAGCCGCAGCACGCCGATCCCCAGGAGACGGGTTCGAGAGTGGGACCGGCCCAGTAGTGACAGAGATGAGCGGCTGGGACCTGAACAACAAATGGGAATTTATTGCTAGCTTAACAACGGGGATCCAGCAGGCCCGAACGTGCCTCTCCCGCTTCACACAGTGAAGTATAATGCTGCGGATAGCCCTCCCGGATATGCAACAGTCGTAGACTATTGCCCCTCTTCCATTCTTCCTTCAGTGTTTCATTTTTTTTTCTCTTTTTCCCGTAGAATCCTATCAACTCAGTGACCAGAGGCAGTGGTGTCTTTTGGAGTGTGTTTGCGACTGTGAGCGCTGACTTGGAAAGCGATCATCTGGGTCACTGGATCCGGATATGGGGGACTGGTCGGGGTCTTGGTCATGTTCGAGGGGGGGGGGGGGGGGTGAGTGGATGGCCAATCCGGGGAGTCAGACATCTCAGCTATTCCCAAACCCCACCCGCCCACAGTGCCTAGGCTTGAATTTGAATTGCTAAATGTTTCACTGCAGTGGTGACTTGCAGATTGGAATCAATGAGTCATCAGAATGCAGGATGGGAGGATGTGACCAATTAAGCCAAATGGGATGGGATTTTATCAAATGCTATAAGGCTCAAAAAAGAAATCAGAAGATAACGAAAGAAAGGGGAGAAAATACTTTGATATGTATTATGAGCTGTATACGTTTATGATAAGATTAAAGGGCTTATTTAACCTCCTGTTATTAACCTTGTAATCATGCTGTTCTGGTTACATAAGTATTTTTGCAATTGCTGACAATTACGAGTATATTTTCGTTTTGTTTGTGTTTGTGTGTTGAATCGAGCTGTTTGTCTTCACAAATCCCATCAGTCCGCAGCCTAGCTGAGTCTAGCTATTTGTATCCCGTAAGGACATCCAGGCCTGTTGTTTTACATGTAACGTTTATTTTTTGCAACTGTACAAATCTCTGCAGTTTACGAAGCGCAGCCATATGCTCTGGGGTTAAACTCACACTGTCACCGCTAGCTTTAATAGTTCCCATTGGGTTAAATCAAGCAGCGATAGGGTGTGATAATCCCGCTCACTGCAGGTTTCCAAAGCTCACTTCCGCTGTAACTAGCCTCTGCTGCTTGGGGATTAGGGGCAACCGGGCTCCGTTCTTTACCTCTCTACCTTACGGATTTCTAGCCGCGCACCAATCGGTCACAGGCAAGACGGTAATTCACGGAGGTACCGTGGTACGCCATGACGAAATAATAAAAAAAATAAGAAATGCGTTTCTGCAAGGTAGACATAAATAGTTTATACATAAATAATAAAAAAGCAAATACTAACAACCCTTTCTGCTCAAACATTGAGTAGCTAAATTATATACAGATATATTTCGCTGTCATTATTTCTCACATGTACGATATGTTTATCGAGCATTTTTCTGAGATGTGTGTGTGCTAATCTGGGCCTGCAGAAGTGGATCACAGATGACCCATTTTTGCCTCGCTTGTGGTGTCACCCTGTTCCTGCGAGGGTTGGGGGAGTGACAAAGGAGGGTTTTTTTTTTCTCTGCCTCTCTCCTCCAGCCTGGAAGGGCTGCCCTCCACCGCGTCTCCTCTGACTGACCGTACCTGTATTAATTATTAACCGAGTCCCTCTTTTCTCTGTCACTCGTTCACTCATTTATGCTGCACTGAGGATACTTTAGCGTAATTAGCCCCTACAGGCTTAAATGAACATCAGATTTGCCATCGTTCAGGCCACGAGCTGATGGGTTCAGCCAGGAGCCAGTGACGGCTCCTCCGTGAGGAGGTAATGAAGGGCTTTGTTAGCGAGGGGCTGAGCAGTAGCACTCGTCCGCTTTTGGGAACGCAACAGCGAAACAGCACTAAGCCCTCAAACTACCTAATCCTGGTACAGTAGTTCAACGCAAACTACCTACTCATTTCCCACTGCTGCTGAATATACATTATTTACATTGGAGGCAATCGAATTCGAGGAAAAGCTGCAAACTTTCACACTAATGACTCTCGAATGAAGCCTAGTAACTTGCCATTTAGGTCATGTGTCCAGGACTTCAACCAGCATGCTATCGGATGTCCTCCTCTGATTGGAACTAGAGACCTTCAGGATCAGTCAGTGCTTCTCAAAATTTCTTACCTGCTACATCTGATCTAACTAGTAATATTATTAACAAAGGAACAGTATATAATAATGCAGGGAATATGGAAGAAAATACTTCAGGATGACATAAATATTCTAGAGTATTTTTATGGCAATGTTTTTTTAATGCAAGTTATGGGAAAACAGGGGAAATATGTATATAAATATGCAATAACATGATATAAAGGAATATCTGCTTGAAGAAAATATCCTCAGAGAGAACTCCTCTTCCAGACGTCAGTCCAGACAACATCCTTAACTGGTGTATTTGGGAGCCAGCACAGCTTGTAGGATTTCATGTAAGGAACAATGAAGGGCACTCACGTAATACCAGAATAGCATCAGAGGTGATCTCTCAGCAGGCATGTGGGGATTAGAGACTCCTCTATCCACAGAACAGGAGTTCATGACTGGAGGCCTTGTCCACAAGACTCAGCAGGTTCAGATGAACGTGCCAGACAGGTGTGTATCTATTCAGGCAGTAGGGGCTTATAACAAAAAAATAAAATTGGCATTAGTTAAATGGTACTGCAGACAGATGGGCTGAGGACCAGGTGAAAACCATGTGACCACCTTTCCTTTTTTGGCCAAATGGAATAGAATTGGGTGGGGGTGGGGGGAGGGGGAGCCACAGGACATTGAGAATTCAGTCCAAATCTGAGCTTATCCTTCCTTGCCTGGACAGGCGGTCTGACCCCTCACCTCTGAGCCATGTCCTAAAAGTGCACGAAAAAGGAAAATGCTGACCCGCTTTCCTAGACGGAGGGCAAATAGTGGCGGGGGAGCAACATGAGGCGGGCCCGGCTTATTTACGGTGGCGGGGGAGGGGTTGCAGAAAACGGGATTCCACAGTTTCGGAGTTGAGCTCCTGTGACTGATACGGAATTTAATTAAATCTATTTACAGCAACTAAACCTAGAAAAGAGGGGGGAAATAAGCTTGTTCCGGGCTGAAGACTTTAGCGGAGGATGTTTGGAAAGGCAGAGGGATCCCTCAAAACAGCAGGGCCAAAACTGAGCACGACGACTCAGGTTCCACATTAAAAAGAAAAAAAAAGAAAAACAGGAGGAGAGAAAGCAGCCTTCAGAACATTTTATGCCCGTTATGGAATATTATAAATTAGCTAGTTATTATTTGATAATAAAAAATAACATTTGCGCAGTGATTTATAGTCATGTGCGGCAATGACGTTAACATTCATAAACATTCTCAAGCGGATGCAGAATAGCCAACTCCACATTCACACTTCCTTGCTATTGTCATAAGTCAGTATAAAGGTCAATCGATGCAAATGCAGTTTGTTCTACAGGAACGATAAATGAGGACTACGTTGGTCAGCGGATCTTAATGGCAACCTTATTTGCATGAATCGTTTCGCTTTGTTCCGTAAGCAAAGTTGTGTTTTTGTTTTCCCCAGGTTCCTGCTGTTCCGGCATGTATTGGATAGTTCCAGAGGAACCATGGAACCATGGTAAGGCAAACAGAGTCACATGATTCAGGTAAGGGACTAATGTAATGCTGAAGAGGAATGAAAATGAGACAGCTGTTTCATCACTGGCACAAGGGCCCTGCCCTGGAAAACAGGTCAGATTTGTGTCAGTGGGGCAGCTTGAGGCTCCCCAGCAGACTAGGAATATGTCCGGAAGGTCGCCGGATCCAATCCCATTGCTCTAGGGTTGCTGGGTAAATGGTTGACCCTGAGCCCTGATCCCAAGCTTTGCTCTCACCTGCATATGTGCCTGTCATAGGAAAGCAAGATGGGATAAGCACCAAATCTCATCTCCTTTGTACTTGTACAGATAGCAGATAAAAGGTACCTTGTCTTGTGAAGGGCCATTATAAGGTTTAGAGAGAAAACTTAACCCAGGTGTCTATGATTAATAGTGAGGCACAGGTGCAATGAACGAATAGGCCTGTCACCTGTGTGGGTGGGGAGGCGTGTCACCTGTGTGGGTGGGGAGGCCTGTCACCTGTGTGGGTGGGGATGCCCCCCCACCCCCAAGCTTAAAGTCACTTTCGGCTTCTGTTCTACTTACATTTCAAAATGATGACTTAACTGCTGGTATTATGTAACAACCCAATGGCCTTATTCAATGCACAATTATCCAGACTATACCTATTTTAGACATTCAGAGTGCTCAGCGAAAATCATGTTGTGTAGAAAAAAAAGGAGATAGAGCTTTCATCTCAAAGCAGCACAAAAATAAAACAATGCAGAATTTCCCCTTTGTTCACAGTACAATCCATTCTTTTTCGGTATGATCTGATTATGTACTTAATTAATTCATTGGAGTCAGACCCTGGCAATGTCTGGAAAGTAATGTCTTGTCACTATGGAGACAGAAGGGGAGACAGAGTCAAGATTTATAAATCAGAACATAAGCACAGATGATACAGCCCCTGTGTGACCAGCGTCTCGTCTTACTGTGTTTTTATTGATGTTACGGCATGTAGAATAGCCAAGCATAATGACAATCGGCACTGCTATAACTTTTCTAACTTTCTGCAGCTTGGAATTAAGGCCATAAAATATAAGCTTCATGACACTCTCCATCGATCGGATCCAGTAAAGGGTCACGGTCGACCTGAAGCTTATTCCAGGAAGCCCGGGGCAGAAGACGTGATATCGCACACTCAGGGCGATTTACAGATACCGAAACGTAGACACACAGCCTGGAGCTAGAGGGGGGAATCAAAACTGCAGATCTGCAGGCCACATTCCTAACCACTGGGCCAGCAGCAGCCCTCAGTCATGCCAGACGAACCATTTAGGGTGTGGACCTTTCATTGCGAGAACTGTGAAGGTCTCGATTTGCCCGAAACGGCTCCATTACAGCTTGTATGAGCACAATCCAGGAGGCCTACTATCCACACAACAGGCAGAATCAAAAGTATAAAGAAAGACTGTCCTTCTAAAGAGAGCAAGAGGGATTTGACAGAATTATTTTAGTTTTGAGCCTCCAGTAGTTTCGAATTTTTTCATTTTCATGCCCCTCCCCCCCCATGAAAGGAAGCTCGTATGTTTCGCCTTCTCCAGAGATAACGCTCAAATGAGTTGGGGAGTGTTACATCTGAAGGAAGCGTCTTTTCCTGGCTTGCAGATAACAGCACACGGTGAACATTCATTAGCCGGCAAATGGCGCTCATGAAAACTGAATTTAGAAAGTGTGAGGAAGTGCTTACAAGGGACTGGAGATGGGGACTGGAACCAAAATCTATTTTAAGCAGTTAAATAAAAGTTCCATATGAAAGGGATATCGTAAATTAATTTCTGTTGCATCCCCATGATATATTCTGGGGGACATTTACTTGCACAACAGGCTGCCAAGGGGTCGTTTAAGACGCAGGTTACATTTATAGACGTGTCCCACTTTGATATACAGAACCCGTCGAACATTTTTGCACACCACAGGTTTTAACCACCTTTTCATTTATTTAATAAACTGCAGATTTTTTATTCTTGTTAATCATTGGAAAGTTGAGTGAACATCGATGAATGAAAGTCAAATAAAACGGGTTTCCTTTATAACACGAAAAGAGTACAGTATGTAACAGTGCATGTCTGACATCCTATGAACTGGCTGTGTGGTGATGGCACAGTCAAATTCTCGGCTGTCCTTTAACTTTAAAAGCACTGAATAACTGTGTCACCCTATGAAACAGAGCAGTATTTAATGTCCCTTGTAGAAAGAATGCCTTGAATTTTCTCTGCTGTTATAACTGCTAGAGGAGGCTACTTTGAAGAATCAAAGATATGACATTTTCTTGTTCATAAAGGTACTCAAATTTATTACTGTAAATTTATTCGTTAGCAAAGAGTATTGAGTGTATTTTTAGTAAATGTTAAGTGAGTAACATGCAAATGCAGAAAAGTGTGTGCTTAGACTGGTAGTTTGTGTAGCATCATGGGAAATGTAAGATAATAAGAGTTTATTACTGGTAGCAGAAATGATTGAAAGAATCACAGTTTCCTGCTATTAACAGCCTTAAAAAAACGGCTGTAAACACTTCTGGGACATTTCATTTTTTTGTCTTCAGTTTGAATGTGTTTAGTTTTATGTGTCAAAAATGCAACTGAAAGACAACGGTGGTAATAAATTAACAATTAAATAAATCCGTGATGTATTCCATGACTGTATATCTGTAGAAACGCAACATAAATAGACCACCCCCCCTTAATTGGTAATCCAGGGCAGACTCATAGTGAGTCTATCCCAGGCGGGACATGATGATTGGGATTCCAGTTCATCACAGATCACACAATCTTCAATTCATCTCCAAAAAATACCCAATAATCCCCCCATGTAAATAATGACACAACTTAAATTAAAAATTTCTCACCCTTTCACTATTCATGAAGATTTCTTTCTGAAGGGCTGTAACTGCACGGTATGCAGTTTGCTCAGGCAGGACTTTCATCAGTGTCACAGTATTTTATGTGAAAATGTTGCAGATGGTCATAGTCTAGAAACACCAGGGCAAAGAATTGCTAGCATCTATGGACGTTGATCAAGGTCATAATGTTGATCTGGTAGAACAATGCTTCATTGTTTACTTCGATCCTTTCAGAATAAGTGTTTCTGAAAGTACAGTTCAGTTATTTGGCCCTATTCATTACCACAACATCCCAGCATCCATAAGCAGCCAGTAATGATTCTGCGACCATAACGTGAATGAGGCACGACCATAACCGGCTTCCTAACATGACAGCAGGTATCTCTGCTTTTCAACCATTTCTGCCATTAACAACTAAAAAAAAATGAAGACATGAAGATTACAAAATACGGCTGCTATTTCCTGGCCAGAAAAATGTTTCCCGAATAGCAAGTTTATTTTTTACACTCTCACGACCGTATCAGCTCGTTGTGCAACACAATGACAAATTATCATCTGCAGCCTCCTCCGTGTCATGACATTTGTCCCTGGGGGCCGCCGTGCTGACAGAGGAGGCTGTCACCAGCGCCCGTGTCCCTTGCCGCGTTGCCCGTGTCACCTCACACACTAACATGCGAGCTGGAAGGAGTCGACATCTCATCTGCTGTCTAGAAACCAAGAAGATATATATATATGTCATACTGCACACTCACACACACACACACACACACACACAAATATAAAGAGGGATAGAGTACTGCTGTTTGTCTGTTTAAAGGGTAAAAGCTAATTTGCTTGGACTGAGATTTGACCTTACGAATTCTCGCCAACATTTATTGTTGGGGGGGGGGGGGGGGGTTGGTGCATCAGGTCAAAGGTGGGGCGGAGGAGTGTATGTCCATGACCCAAAAAGGAAAGCATCAGTAAACACAGCAGCACCTGAGCCCTGCTCTCCCCCCCCCGCCCCCCCCATTTATGAATGACTTCATAGAGCACAATGGCAAGCTTTCCTTGGCTTATTGTACGCCTCCTCGATAATCCTTTCGCGTCAGTGGTGTGGTTTATTGAAGACCCCATTTGCATAAATAATATTATAATTTAAATAGAGCGACTCACCTTAATTTCCCCTCTATGACAGATCCTAATATATCAGCTGAGTTACCAGCAGAAGCAGCCAGGCAGCCTGACCAGGAGCCCTTGCCTCACATTGCATTTCTCCCGCGTGTTTCCCGCGTATTTATACGATATTGAATAATCAGTTTGCTCTCTGGCAGAATCTAACATGCCCTATCACTGTGCCTATATGCAGACCATGTATCTGATGCATATCTGAGGCAGCCGTATCAGTGACAAATTGTCGCACTCGTGGAAAACATAAATCGCAGGACGTCTCGGGCATGTAAAATTGCAGGAAATCGACATTCTGCAGCAGGCATCTGTAAGAAACAAAAGGATGATTATTTGAAAGAAGGATGTGTTTTTGTTTCTATTGTCAGGTCATTTTGAAATGTCCAAAAACAAATATGCTGATATTGCAAAAACGCTGCCACGGCCTCACACTTTCAAAACCTTCCAAAGACCATGCTAACTTGTGGTTTCTGGTTTTAAACAAGCGGACGAGTGCAGTGGGGCTAATTCAGCGGCAGCTCGGACCAGACCGACGCTGCGCCGGGTGAGGCCCCTTAGCAGCGATCTCGACAGGCGAGACACTCCCAACAGACAAACGAGAGCATCTATAATTACAGCCACAGCCCTCCATCTGCATGCAAACACATGTAGGTCAGGGAAATAGGACTGATATGCTTGCCTGGCGCTGCTTGCACTTGATGTCGTAATCTCTCTGATTTCCCACTTCCCCCAACTCTGCGTTGGGGCTTTTCTCTCCTCCCACTCTTTCACGCTCCCCATACCACCCATTTTCTGTGCGGCACCATAGATTGTAATTTCACGTCCTGTCAAGGGCCGGATTGAAAGATCGAGTTTCGAGGTGCATGAGTCCCCTCCTTCTGCAGAATGCCTCGGAAAGCACTGAATTTCGCATTTGTTTCAGGTCAGGACTGCATTTTAGGTCAGGCTCTGCTTGCTCTGTACATTCAGTACTCCGGAAGAGGCTCGTTGTTTATAAAAAGAAAGGGGTTAACTCCGCTGTACCTTTGTTGAACTCAAGCAGGTGACAAGACCTCGTCGCAAGGGAACCCTTCCAAAGAAGCCCGTAAGATGCCATAATCCAAATAAGCACGGCAAGATCTTCTTTAGCTAGAGCTGAAAATGCAAGCATCGCAGCTTCTGAGAAGGAAAATAACACAGTCATTAAAAAATTGCTGGATCACAACTTAATCAGTGGAAACTTTTGCAGAGGAAGAGGTCAGAAGACAAGAGAAGCACGGCAGGAAACAAACTTGACCAAATGACCACACATGCTAATAATTCATAACGGATATGCTCATAAAAGCACAGAAGAGGTGCTGTTTATTATTCATTATCGTCCCCTTGGACTGAAATCTTTAGGAATATGATTAACTTTATTTTCAATATATTATCCCTGTATCAGCTCTCGGTGTATAGAGTGAGAGGGTCAGCTACCTCCATGCCGATTCTGCTCCTACAGAATGAAGGGATCGGTGGAGTTTCAGAAGCACATGACGTTTGTTCTGCCTCGAGGGCAACGCTCGCCGAATGTAAACATGCCTTTGTGGGAAGAGGGCCGTCGTTGTCTGTGGTTCTTATGACGCCCCATGGTTTGTGGAGCGTAAAGAAAGCGAGAAAAGTAAGCAGGAAGGTTCAGGGAGGTGCTGAGAGTGGCGATCAAGAGATAAATGTAGCGAGGGGTGATTTACGCGTCGCTTCCGTAATTAACGCTCAAGCAAAAGTTCCGAAGACAGAGACGAGGAACTCTGGACAGCTGGGACATGAGCCCTGCTTAATGAAGTGCTCGCTCTGACACAAGACTGACAGGGGCAGCCAAGGTCTAGGAGCACATCAAGAAACCCTGCAGTTTTAATTAACGACACTCGTAATTCAGGCCTTCATTGAGCCGATGGATCATTCTGGCTCCTTGGTCTTCCCAAGTGGAACTAGAACATTTATTGTCACCTGTCTGACCAACAGCTTGTTTTAGAATGGCTAGTTTATTAATGACTAATCAGTGAAGATTATTCTAGCTCCTTGGTACTCATGAAAAGAACTGGGAGAATTTAAAGTATAATCATCTCTCCAACCAATAGCTTGTTCTGCATTGGGGCATTTATTAAGGGTTATTCAGTGATGCGGCAATTGAAAAACCCATTTTGGAAACAACAAGAATGGGAACGGCTCCTTTAGAAAGGGCATCTCCGTGACCGTGATATCTCCTGCATGTAAATCACATGGAGAAGTGGGAGGAGTCAAAAGGGAAAAGGGTTCCTTAGGGAGATGTAAAAGAGCATTGATTAATGTATGAACCGTATAAAAAGATGACCTGCTGGGTTGTAGAGGTTGGTGTTGGGGGGGGGGGGGGGTTGGAGTGGAGGCGTAGGGCTGCTCCTCCTTGGATGAGAGGTACAGTCCCTCCCTTACAAGCCCAAAGGAGAAGATGGGACGTGTCTGTTTCCAGGAGATAAAGAGGCACCGTCTCCGCGTCTCCAGAGCTGAGGACCTGGCACCGCACCGGCTGGCTGGGATCTCCCATAATGGGTCCCATCATCTACACAGGGAGAAGGAGAAAGAGGACAAGAGACAGGAAAGGAGGTTGCAATTCATCACTTCCTGCTGGAGCCATTCATCACTTCCTGCCTCGGCCGGCTCTGTAAATGAAAGTTACCAGGCAGAAACAAAGGAAGAAAAAGAAGATGGAGTTAACTCAGCCTGTCCTTTCCATGAAAGTCTCAAATAAACCTTTTTTCCCTCAATATGTGGAAACAAATTTTGCAAATTAGCTCAAGAGATTAGTCCAATTCTTCAAGAGGTCTTCAGCTCTGTACTTAAAAGCATGCAAACATGGACTTCGAATTAAGGTCTTAGTGAAATGCATACTGTGTACAGAGGCTGTAATCTTTATTTAAATGTGTGTGTGTGTGTGTGTGTATATATATATATATATAGACTTAGGTCACAATGGCAAATCAAACCATGTGATAGACATAGGAACTTTATGTGGGGATCAGGTTTGACAAATGGAGGAGACTGTTGAACAAAGGATAGATGATTCAGAAGACAGAGAGACTAGGCAGGCATAGGGTTTTGAAAAGGGGCAACGAGGTCTTGGGGCTGAGCCACAAACAAAAGGTTATTTAATCGCATCAGTAATTAGGTGATGAACATGTCAAATGACTTAACCCTTCCCTGAGACATCCAGAGTCCTACCCCATCTTAATATCAGAAAGGGCTAAAATAAGCAGAATCTCTTTACTATGAAGAGTCATGCAGTTGTTAAGCAGATGCTATCAGTTATCAGAAAACCACACAAAGAGCTTCTGAAAAAGAGGGAATCTGAAGCTCTAAGTAGATACTTCTGCACAATCTGCTTCACTGTCAGCAGTTCAAACGTTTTTTTGTTTTTTCCTCCACTTGCACCATGACCCTTGGAAACATTTGACCGTTCTTTCGTCTTCGCAGCGTGAAGCCCGAAACCCCTGTCATTTGGGCCCTGATACCAGAATGTGGTCACTGACAACGATTCATCACAACGTGTTCTTGACAGAATGACAGCGAGGGCAAACCGCAGCTCCTGTGCTGATTATAGAAGTAGGCCTCATCTCGAGATGCTTAAATGCTCTGAGGGCAACCGAGCATTTTTACCGCTGGAAAATATAACGGAAACGTGATCTTTTTCTAACCACCAGACATTGTTAAACCAAAATCCTTATCATTGTGAGTGTTGCAAGAGTTTTAGGTACAATCAATCATAAACGAAAAATTACTAGTCTGCTAATTTCAGTTTGAAAAAATTATAATAATTAAACAAAATGTACAAAATTCCCGACTGTTTAAAAGTAAAAACTATGACAGTTCAAACTTGCAGTACCAGTTAAAATTGTTGCAGGTGTAGTATCAGTTACGTATTTAAGGGTACAACAGCTGAACTAGCAGCTGGTAAGTTAAATCTCATAGTTGCTGCGTTGCTTTGCGATTTTCATTTGCTTGCATGTCTTTCTGACAAGGTGTGGTTGATAAGGGGGAATAGCTGCAATGGCTGGGTAATGACAGAAAACCAATATATGTTCATACACAAACCTTGTATGATATTCAGGGTCATAAATGTCAGATGAATACATTCTGAAAGTGATGTACTCTCCCCTTATTGGCTAGCGCGTCATTTATGTTATTCTAAAGGTTTCTTGAAAAGAAAATGCCAAGGGCCTTGAGAAGTATCAGGTAAAATCAAAGCAACAGAAATTCTTCCCCTAGACTAGCAAAGACTTGGACTTGCTCTCATGAACATGCAAATATGTCTCCGTAATCCGTCACCACGAGCACTGAGTTCAGTAGCCAGACCATGACCTACATAACTGCTAATAACAAGTTAATGAGGTGGCGTTAGCAGGTGCCGGAAGATTCTGCACTTATGTAAATATGTGTTCACACTTTGCTCAGCATCTATTTCCATGTAAACAATAGAACAATAATCCTCATAAACAACTTAATTTTAGCACACATTTTTTTCCTTTATAACATGACCTAATTTCCAGGAGGATCTAGCCATGCTGGTCTTTTTAGAGTTAAATGCGTAGGGTAAAGACCTGATGTCAACCAGCTGGCTTCAGCTAAGTGGATGAGATTGGACCTGCCCCTTCTTCCTTCATTAGCAGAGAGGACTTAGCGGCAATTCCAACATGACACTGTCATGCGACACTCAGTTTGATGGTTTTCAGAATGTTGCTGTGGTCTTCCTCCCACAGTCCAAAGACTTGTGGTTCAAGAAATCTTCCTTTTACAACTTTGGGGGAACTTCTTTATGCAATTCGCCTTCCTTCCATCTCATCTCCCATGATTTCTGGTTCTTCATAATAGCTTATTGAAATCAATACCATATATGGAATCTAGAGTCAGTGTCGGTGAGCTGATGTAATGCACTGGCATCCGTCCATGGTGTTTTTTGCCTTGTCCTCTGTGCTTCTCGGGATGTTCTCCTGGATCACCATCACCCTGCATCTGACTGGAAATCGTGGAAGACGACTGGAAGGGTATTGAATGATAACCATCATCCTGCATAGTTCACACCAACACAGGATGAAGCATCAGAGAATTAGCTACCAACTCGATGAAACTTCAGTGGTGATGATTATTTACATATTGTACCTCCTCCCTCGCTTTTTAGCACACTCTGGTTATCATAGTTACCAGAAATCGTACGCAGCACAGACTGCCTTAAAAGCAAGAAACTCTTAAGAAATGAATTTAAAATGAACAAACACGACGCCCAAAGTACAAAGCTGACTAGAAAACTGTTGCCTGGCAACTTTCTGACTCCCACCAGAGTAGTACACATACACACACACCTGCTTTTAACTAATCCTTAATTCAGGTGTGGGTACTTTTCACCAAAGCACAAAACAATTAAACTGTTAGCAACAATTAGTAGATGTTTGCAGTGCAGTTGATAAAATTGTTATACATCATTTTGTCCCTTATAAAATAAATAAATACCAAGATAAATAGTCACAGTGGTACAAAATAACAGCATTGGAATGGAAGACAGTTTCCAAAAAAATAACATAATATGTTAACATGGACACTGTGTGCTTAGTGATGGTTTATACCTGCCCTGCCGGTAGGTTTTGGGGAGGGGCTGGAAAATTTCCACAAAAAAACTATGTATATTTTCAAGCCATGCCCCCCCCCCTTTTTAGGACCCCTGATGTTTGCTTGTTTTGATCAGCTCTGCAAAAAACAGTGGAAACGGCGAAACTTATTTGATTTGTCCTGCCGCCAGTATCTCCCCCACAAGTTCTACCGATCCGTGAAATTTTTGTATAACATACTGTAGACTGTCCCATGGTCAATGTTGAGATCCCCAAATTTAGAGGGTAGGGAGAAATGTGTAGGGGCAGAAAATCATAAAGGGACGGGGTCAGTTTATAGACAAACTATGAGTGCATTTCTAACACACCAAGTACCATTCTTTTGGAACGGTACTTTCCCTTTTCCATTGAGTACTAGTACCAAAAGTTCCACAACCTAGAGTACCAAACCAACTGGGATACTTTTTTGGTACTTCATTACTTTGGGGTGGGACTTGAAGGGATTTCTTTGTCGACTGGGTATGCAAATAGCCCACCTCTGATACACAGTACAAAGACTGTCTGAAAAAAGTTACTCAGAAAATAACGATAAACAAAGTGAAAAAAAATGGATGCATGGATAAAAGAAGCGACCAAGCTTAAATGGCAATTTGGATGGAAGAACAGATACAACAAGATTAAGATGGCATGACAAGAAATAAAGCATTTAAATAAAACGGGGCAGCACTGTATTGGAATTTTTTTTAATATCGCAATGTGATTTTGTTGTAATAAATATTGGGGTATTTATAAAGCAAAAAACATACATTTCTCACAAACTTGTCTAGGAGTGATTTAGACAAAAGCATGAAAATGATTATGATTGTCTTGGAGAATGTATTCAGTTGTCATGCAAAACAGTTTGGGCAAACTTTAGACTGATTTTTAAACATATACTAGATCTTTAAACATATAATAAATCTTGAAAAGGAATAATCATTAAAATTGCTAAACACTTTTTTTTCCCGTGTCTAGGGTTACCACATGTCTGGGTTTCCTCAGACACGTCCCGCTTTTGGGCCCCTGTCCGGGCAATCGGGCAGTTTTTCAAAAATCAGCGGTTTGTCTTTTATAGTGCTGCGACCCTCGTGACTCAGTGTTGCAAGTTACGGTGTAGTAGCAAGTGAATGAAAAGGCACCAGTATTCAATATACGGCAGCAATTTAGTATCATCATGCAACATTTGCAAGGCTTGTGCACATCCCCACGTGTCAGACTGCTCACGAGTAACGTCAGCTTCTGGAAACCATTGGTACCTTTAAACTTTATTTTTGTTCTTGTGTGAACAATAAATTGCGTCGTTTGCTTGGAGTTTAGCTTAATGTTTTGTAACTTTAGTTGAGAAAGACTTCTATACATGTATATTTTGTCAATTCTGTGTAGATTGTAAAGCGAGAGTTAACTGGAAGATTACAATATGTCCTGGTTTCCCCAGGAGCAGATTTTCATTTTACACTGTGGTTAGGGGAAGCTCATTAATATTCATGAGGAGGCACTACCAGATTGGCCGGTGAATGTGAAAACTCATTAATAGTCGGATCACCGGACACGTCCTCATTTTCCTCTCACCAAATATGGCAACTATGACAGACTAAAAATGTTTTAGCGAAACTTCCTGTGCTATAATGTCCATACCAAATTGAAGTAAAAGAAATAGCCTGATTTTAATCTAGCTGTCTACCAATGTAAAAATTGTATGTGCATAACAAGTGATGTTGGTATTAATATCGCGCATCATCCAGCCCTATAATATACTACAGCCATTTTTCGAATTCAGTATAAAATACCCCACCTTGCATTTTGATATAATTCAACGGTGCTATAAGTTTTTACGCCAGTGGAAAACCAACGCCTGGAAGTACTATACTTTTGGTACTTTCTTGAAGCGCTTTCTTTGAGCACTTGTGATCTGGGTTTCCTCCCGCAATCAAAAAGACATGCATTTATTCATATTATACTGAACTCTCCAAATTACCAGGAGCGTGTGGTCGCCCTGCAGTGATCTGACGTCCTGTCCAGGGTTCCCCCAGCCTCGTGACCCTGAGCAGAATGACTCTCTAGGAGATGGGTGGATGGATGTCTGCCATATAGGTCAATAGACAGCTACATCATTCTCCTACATTACTATTTAAATAATACAAAGGGGAGGGACATCCTTGACAATGGTGGACAAATTATTCGTATTACTGAAGGTGTTGCCCCTTGGAGATGGTCGTTATTCTAGGAATTGCAGGAAAGCCTTTATCCTGTAACTAGAAAGAGCTTCCAGTCTGAAGACGCTAATGGATTCAGATAGATAAACGAGGTTGAGGTTGGAAATTAGAGGAATTCTACTGTCCTAGACCTAATTGAAAAACATAAGAAGTGAAGAATATATATAATTTTGCTTTATAGTGGGTTAGAGACAGCTGAGACTAGTCTGGCCTGGATGAATGATACTTCACTTGCCATTTCACAGGCACATTGAAATATTCCTTGTCACATACCCCATCTAGCTCACCTTTGAGACATGCACACATGTACCGCTCATAATGATGTGTGGGGTCTGAGTGCTGCATTAACCCTTTATCCAGCACCAATGGAGCATTCTGGGGGATTAAGGGCCTTGCTTAAGGGCCTAACACACATGTGACTATTCTGCTAAGGAAGGGATTCAAACCAACAACCTTCCAATCACAGGTACAGTGGCCCACCTCCTGAGCCACACGCTACAGTATGTGAGTTCTCTTATTCTGCATCACTAAAACATAACAGTTTTAAAATCAATAAAGGACAGCAGGAATTCATAATCTCAAATGTGTCATTAATGCAACTTGGGAAAAATGGCAAATACAATGATAAACTCAGCATGAATGAGGAGGCAGTTTCCTAAGTTAACAGATGATGAATAAAAAGATTCTACAGCAGTCTGATGCCATGAAAATGTTTAATTCCTTTTCTATAATGTTTTATTGTTGCAGTATGCTATATTGTATCCATATGTAATATATATTTATATTAAATTATATCCATAATTCCCATACCTGGAAAATGTTTTAAACAGAGGATGATTTTTGTGGTAATATAATGTTAATACTTATATACAAATTGTAACTCACATGTCTAATTTAATGTCATTGAGTTTTATCCTTGACTGTAAAAGGCAAAGATTGATTTAACGGCTCGTAAGCTTAGAGTAACGATGATGAGACCATGTTTTGCCGGGCATGATACTTTATATCCAGGCAAAATGGAATATGTGCAGTTGTGCGCCTTTCTGTTTATGATCAATGTTAACATTACGAAATTGCAGTATGTATCTGTGACATACGAGTGCTTCCAGTGAATTTACTTCTGTCCCTTAACCATCACATAGTTAAACAGCAGTCCATTAATGCTATCTTCAGAAGACCACAACGTAATCAATGGCATTTTGAGTAAACTGTTAAAGAATCGGATCAAAAACAAATAATGATTATAGATGGACTAATTTAGCAGATTAATTGGCCTGATTTTGACATGAATTCAAGAAGTGAAGACTATGTATAATGCATTTCTTTGGGATAGTCATATATTCCTGGAGGATCAAAGAGGAATGTCTGGTTTTCAATAAGGGTGCTGATTTCAAAGTCACCTAGCAGAGCGACCATATCAAGTGAAGTTGAAAGGTCACCAAATTCAATTTGGAATGGGAAATACGGTCAGTTCACGTTTTACCTTAGCCTTTGTACCTAAAACTACTCAAATATTCAAAGTGCCTTCAGACTACTTCTCTATGAATGTCCGTCAAAGAGTTTCAAGGCACTCCACTTTCCCCAGGACTATAGGGCTTCTGAAAAGGGCCACTTTGGGGAAGCTTTGACTGATAATATAGGATCTGTAACTCTAAAGGAAGTCTTGATGAACACTGAGTAGGGTTGGTACTCAGTATCATATCCTCACCCGCAGAAATTTATTTCTCAATGAATGAATATGTTTAGTAATAATCAATTCACACCAATCGAAATGCATTATATTTATTTAACAGGTGCTTTCTGGGGTTAATGACCTTGCTTAGGGATCTGAACTGGCAATCCTCTAATGTCAAGCACAGCATAACCAGTTGAGCCACACACTACCCAGGCTGGGCAAAGTCAATCCTGCATTTGTTCTGTGTTATACAATTGGGTGAATTGAAATCTCTAAACTGAGGTTATGTGCCCATTAATGGACCAGCATCCCATCCAGGAAGCCCCCCTACCTGCCGGGAACACGCTCCCCATGACCTTGCCCAGGATAAGAGATTGGAAGAAGGATAGATGGACTTTCTTATAAGTGCATCTGCAGAATAACAATGCAATTGCTCGAATGTACAGTACATTGCGTTTAATTGTACACTGGAATTAATCTGCTTAACAAATCAATCTAAGACCCCTATACTTTGTGAAGCCCTAACCAGAAATCTTACATTTGACTGGGATCAAAGGTTTATTGGACAATCCAAAGAACTTAAATTGGCTGATCACAGGATTCGTCTGAGGCACCGGCAAAGGAGAAGAACAATGCGGGGAATTCATTTTATAGGCTAAGGATCAGAATCACCATTTTAAAATAAATGAAATATATCAATTTAAATAAAGGATAAGTAAATATTGGCACAGAATACGAATGTGACCTCATTCTTGAGAAAGTGATGCATCCCCAAAATGCTTCTCAGAACTAATCAGCTCTAATCACCATGATGACACTCAGCAGAAAATTAATCTAATTCTCTTTTAAGCAGCTGCCAGTTATTTAAGGACCTGGTTATTTATTTATATGTACATTAATTTATTTATATATATTTTTTTCCTTTTATGTGATGACATAAAAATGGGGGAAGGGTTAGATTTACTAGTTTGTATTTAAGGTCAGCCATATTGTAATCATCCGTGGAAAGACAATGACCTTGTTTCGCTATTGTTCTGACAAGACAAAGGGCAACAATAAGAGAGTAAACATACACACAAGCATGCTGCATTGCCTATTGAAGTGCTGAGTCCTTATTGCAGATTCGATAGCTCACTTCCAGCCACGGGCCCAGGCTGTCAACTCCCTATTGGGGGAGAATACAGGGGCACTGGCCCCAGCCAAAAGCTGATTGGCCCATGGAGTTCTCCCTCTCCTGTCACTCACCAATTCAAAACATATGATTGGCTAATAATAAAGTTGGCCCTTCTTTGTAAACTATGACCCCTCTTATGCCTGTCACCTTAAAAAAAGCCCTGCTCCATGTCTGTCCTCCACAGCCTCATTTGGGACCTTTACAGGCCAGTGACACAGCAGACATCTCCCTTGGCCCAGTGGCACGCAGCCGATTCCCGTGAAATCGGACACTGCGTGTTTACGTTATGTCAGACGATACATGTTGAACCCATGACTGTGACATAATAATAATAATAAAAAAAAAAAACCTTTAAGGGGGAACTGAAGTGGGAAAAAGGGAATATGATCCAGTATGTTTAAAAAATAATTGGGGGCAGAGGGCTTGGTGTTTCTTTCCCTTCGGTTCCATGGCCAGTCCTGCTCATCGGGGAAAGTGCAGCTTTACAGCGGCCGTGGCCTAATTGGCACGGAGGCCGGTCCCGTGTCAGGAGTCTGCAGGAGCACAATGGCGCTGTTGTGTCTTTCCCGGGGTCCTGGGCTTGTTAGCATTCAGTCGTCTGCTGTAAGAGGAGCACTTACACTCCCTCGTTACACGGTCACCACCGCCCTCCGCCAAACGCTTATCTGTCTCCGGGGAAATGAGCTGTCTGTCACTCGCGTCATTATATGAGGAACTGTGTCGAAAGCCGTTTGGCTCGCATTACTACTTTTGAAGATGGGGGGGGGGGGGGGGGGGGGTCTTATTCGCTTCGCTCCTTTTTAAAGTTTCTCTTTTCCATTTATGTGCTATACATTGAGTGCTGAGTATAGCACCTTGTATAGAGATTCACTGTGACCCTCACTGCATTTTTTCTGAATAACAGGTTGGGGGAGAAAAAGCAAGAAAAGATTCCTCGTGGTAGCAATCTGAAAATATCGGCAACATGTAATGGACACATTAAACCATTTATACAAAAAAAACAACAAAAAGCATAACTCCACAAATGGATACTAATGCACTACTGCAAAAAATATATTATTTTGCATAATGATGGAAGGATAATAGGCTTCTGTTTTTGTTCTGTTAGGGATGGAAAGCTGTTATCGGAGTTTTGTGAGTCGTGGGCTCCCAAACGTAGGCATGGAACGACAGTCCCTGAATCAATAAGGCGTAAATGACTTTGTTTGATCTCACCAAACACGGACGGATTCTGCCCACCGGCTGTATCCTGTTTCCTGAGGGTAAGGGATGCTGTTTTTCTCTTTGATAAATGCACTTGGACCAAAACTGATGCAATTCAAATCAAAGTTAAACGAGGCCTAAAAACAGGAGACCACAAGGAAATAGGTAGTGCTGATTCTGTGTTGGGCTAAAGCCAGATTTTACAGGGTCCCACAATTGCAAGGGTTCACAAAAGGTTTAAAGGCCATTTGGGGAAAAAAAAAAAAAAAAAAAATACATCCAGTAGGCAGCCAAATAGTGAAATTATATCAGCACGGCAGGATGAGATTGATTTCCGGGCCGCTAATTGCAGTGCTAATCACAGACCCTGCGCTGGTCCGCAGTCCTCCACTCCCTATTCTCTCTCCCCGGTGGCATCGTGACTCCCGTCTCCTTCCGATGTGCTCAGGGATCGTATAAACAAAACAACAGCAGGAGAGGCAAAGAATTTACGGCTTATGTCGGAGATGAACCCACGGGCGCTCGTGGAGAAGCGGCAGGGGGAGCCGTGAAGAGCTTTATCTGCCCGCCTCCCCCCCTGCTCCCAGCAGAGACATGCTAAGGGTTAGCTGTCCGCCTCTGACATGAGTCCGGCTCGAGACGGTGCCGCCACAGACTCAGTGGGGCACTAGGTGCTAGTAAAAGGACCAAATGAGCCCCCAACCCCGCCTGAGTATACTTGTAGATATACTTGTAGAGATACTTGTAGCCCTGTGTAAGTTCACCCCTGGTGTGTGCACACTTACTGCAGAATCTGTGTTCAGTGTCCTGGGGGTTTACTAAGAGGCTGTGTCATATACAAAACGTATGTTTATGTGCATAGCAATGATTTGATTGGTGAGTGGGAATTATGTCACTTCTGGTTTAATATGTGTTATATGTGATCCAATTCCAGAACCAAGGAGACAGCTTTAGAGGCCCTGTGTAATATCAACAGCTTGGGGGCACAGGGTGGCTCAGTGTGTTATGATGTTATGCTCATATTCGGATGGTTGCTGGTTCAAATCCATTGGCTGGTGAAATGATTTTGGCATGGGGCACTTCAGCAAGGTCTTTATCTCCATTTGCGCCAGGGACTGCCTTATACCGTTGTCTCATAAATGTATGTCACTTTGGATAAACCCATCAGATAAATAAATTAGTTGGTGCTGTCTCTGATAATATGTTTTAATTTATGAACAGCATCCAGAGCTAAACGTGTACAGTATATCCTTTTTTAATAACTGGAATCTGCAGTGAAGGCTTAGTAAAAGCACTCTCCGAGTGGCTGTACGAGTTCACTGCACTCGCGGTTTAATTAGCGCACCTTCCGTCTTTGATATCAGGCCTGCGGCACTGCGCTGGCGAACGAGTCGCCCGCCGGTTTGAATCGACACCATGTGCGATCACCGTCCCCTCCCGCTTTATTAATAACAACGATGTCGATTAGGCGACGAGGACTTGTCTAATCTCAACTCGCAGGAGCCCAGCGCGGCTCACTGGGCATGAGGGGGTGCACACTAATGAGCAGTGCCACTGGAAGATGGCACTGCCCCTTTCCAGGGGTTGCGTGGAAAGGTGTTGCTAATGATAGACCCTTTGAAGAAGGTACATCAAAAACAAAGAAAGATGGCTTTGTAGCATATTGTACTTATACTGTAGCTAAAATGCACATTTATGACCATTGGTAACTGCTAGCTTTAATAGGCAGGGGCATTAGAGGGGCCATCATTCACACAGAGGGGCTATCCTTATCATTAGCCAATGATATGTTTGGAATTGGTGAGTGACGCGGAGGGGGAACTCCAGAGGCCAATCACCTTTCAGTTTGAGCCAGTGCTCCAATGTCTCTGCAACTGTAAACATTGGCTTAGGATGAAAGAAGAGACTAGATCCCCTGTAGGAATCTGTGTGGATCTTTTTACTGATACCTCCAGGGTGGCTGCAAGTAAAAGACAATTTCAGAAAAAAGATATAAATATATATGCATGTATGTATGCTTGAATCCTCAGGTTTTGCCCGCAGTGGGCCTCTTGAAAAGGTGAGTCTCCTGATAGTAATTCTGCTTCTGGGTTCGTTCAGTCATGCCTGCTTTCTTCGCTTCCTCTAATTAACCCTTAAACGTGAAAGGTGCTGTAAATTCTTGTACCTAGTTGCCTCGATACCCCTCTGTCAATTTATAACCCCCACATAACGGCCCCCACGCGCTTGGTGTACGGAGATGAAAACGGCAGTCCCTCCTCAAAGCCAAAACCACCCAGTATACAGTAATTACGGCTTTTTAAACGCAACTTTTTTTGCTGTATTTAACAAATCATACATTCTGAAGGCTGGTGCTTGACCCAGACCAGCATCTTTTCGCTGTCACGTATTTCTAAGGTGGCGCCGTTCTTTTGCTGTTTCGTATGAGCTGCTCAAGATGGTTAATGAATTTTGCAGTTTTCCAATTATGGTGATTTTCGGTGGACCGTGGCAAATTAATGGGCAAACAAATCATCGGAATTGCATTTCTTCTACGAGGCAACAAAAGAGATAATTTACTGTCTAATTTACACAATACAGTCTTGGGAAAAGGATTATCAATATGCACCATCTAATTCACGTTTGCTGAACCCCTGCACTGGAGAAGGTTGGTAGACGCAATCATGTTTAAATATTACCTCTTAGCAAATTTTCATAACTCATCCCGTTAATGCATATTATATACACTCACTCCACAGCTGTAGTGGCAAAGATTAGCTTTTATTTTATTTTACATTTATTCCTTTTTTTCCCCCACCGTGACCCTACCTAAACAAAAATAATTCAGGTCCATGACGCAGTAATGATGTTAAAAAACAGAAATATATTGCAGTCTTAGTGTTTTATGTGCAATGTGGATTTTTTTGGGGGGCGGGTGGGATTGTCATAGTCTGATCCTCTAGTTATCGATGCCGAGTCACTAATTCTGAGTGAATGGATGGTCTTTGAAGTAAGAAAAAAACATTAAAGCAGAATTATATTTAACTGTCATTTGAGGAAGAGAAAAGTGAGTGTACAGATGTTACTGTATGTGATAAAGTGACTGGATCCCTAAATAGATCAGGCCTTTGCTGGGAGTAATGACATATCATTTATGTTTAGCCTGACCTATATATTCAGCATATTGCACATGATTTCACTTGTTTGGAGGATAGTAAAATTCACACCAAAACTTATTTGAAGCTTTTAGTTTCTTCAAAGCATTCCAGCTGGATTTGAAAGGCCAAGTATCTAACAAATATTCCACAATACATACAAATAAGGTCTGTCCATAGTTAAAATTCAGGATACTCTTCAAAGCAAAAAGCCACAAACTACAGTGAGTATTCTTTGTGATATTTCTCATAAGGAATAGGTCCATGTCCAGAAGCAAAGGAGGATTGCATTAATTTAAGTGGGCTTAAAGTTATATCCACCCACCTTCGGTAACTGTGTATCCAGTACAGGGTCATGGTGAGCTCAGGCAGGGCATTATGGGATGCCAACCCATCACATGGCACATACACGCAAACACTCTCACACACTAAAGGAAACTTAGAGTCACCAGTTCACCTAACTGCAGGTTTTTGTGTTATAAGAGGCGTCACTGAGCCATCATGTCAGTTAAACCTGCAGTAAAAAAAAAACAAGCTGAAGTGATTTCCTAGTCTGGAATTTATTAAAAAAAACCTATTCTATGTTCCTCTAATTTTTACAATAATAGGCTGTTCCATATAAAGACAGTCTAGCTGTAAATCCACCTTTAATTCAATGAGTTTGGCTATTTTGACCCATCCTAGATAAGGGTTCAGGCACTTTAGTTCAACTCATGGAAAGCAGGTGGTAAGGACTGGCATCTGAGTGCAGCGGGGGAAACTCCCCACTGCCAAAGCGCATCTGCGGAGGCTCACGGGGGCTCTGGAGGCGCGGCGGTGAGAGCAGCACCGGCAAATGATGTGGAACGTGAGCAGCCTGCGCATCACCTCTCATACTTGGCTGTTTGCGCCTCTTCTCATTGTTATTTTGCCGGCTTTTCAAAGCGACTCACGATTTATATATCGGGCCAGGATGAGACTGGGAGGTTTTAAGATCTAGATAGAAGCCAGGGCATTCAATATGGTCACCAGGAGTTCAAACTGAATCAATGGTACATAATAATATGCTTCTGAAACATCCACCAACAGAAATATTCCCTGGGATTGGAACCAGCAAAACTCAGATCACAATGCTGCCGACTGCCGAAACAACATTGAATACGCATTAATAACTAATCGAGTGAATACTTCCTAGTTGACATGTCTTACTTGCCTGTGTGTATTACCCAATGTACATTATTAAGAAAAGTCTGTCTTCTCTCCATCTTCACTCGGAGTTCATCCATAAAACAATGCTGGTAGGTTCGCTTCACAGAAAAATACGTGGTGCATCATGACTATATAGACAATGTCAGTCTCCGAATGGCGGGACAGAGAGGCTTCTGAAGACAAAATTTGATGACTTCACATGGTCTGAGTCATGAGTAGCGCCATTAGGTAATTATTCATCTAGCCCTGAACTCAAAAGCTGAGGTTCACCAAGAGTATTGTCCTCAAACTCACCTGGATCAAGCTCAAGTCGCTACAACAATTGAAAAGCAAATTTCCAAGACTCACTCATTTTTTGTTGTTTTTGAGGTGATATTGTTGTTTTTGAGGTAATGTCAGACTTCCTCATGATATGTTACAGTATTAGGACCCAAGACTCACTCAGTCCTCATGTAACCAGCAAAGAACTTTCATAAAATTTTCAAAGCTGAGTAAGTTCCACAGAAATGTCTTGAAAATGTATCTCTTGTAAGGGAGAATTTTGAAAATTTGCTGTTCAATTCTGAGTGGAGACAAGACGCCCTAGAAAGGTGTTCGCTGTACTTTGTGCTCTCTGCACTTTTGTTATGATTCTGAATGCTAACCTGTAACTATACAGAAATATCTCCTGGTTTGCAGGGTGTAAATCAGCACAGAAACTTCTGGTTGGCTGGTTTCTCTGGTATAGACGTCGCTTTGAAAACCATTCTTTCTATAACTGTCAAGATAAAAAAAATGTGCTTTCGGCCCAAGTGCTGAATTAGCCAGAAAACCACCAGGCCACTAACCGGTTGTAGCATGAAGTAGATCTTTGACTTTATTTGGAGGTTAAGATGCACACCTATTACTGGAACTGAAACAAGCCTGACAGAGCAATCTTAATCAGTGCCTTCAGATTCTAATAAGCAGTGCTCCCGTGGCAAATTGAATTGATTCCGGACTGCGAATGCAAAGGGATGAGGTGCCAAAGGTCATGTCTTTATTCATGTCAACCTTTAGATGGTGTCTTAATGTCCTTTTTACCCAACATAATGCCTGCCGGCACTTGTCCCAGGGATCTCAGTCGGTGTGCCCTCCCCCGTCGGCCATTTCTGAAGTCCCTCTCCACAAAGTCAGTTATAAATAGGGGATGTCTCAGGAGTGCTATCCCGGAAATGTGCGTTACTGCTTCAGGTGTGCTGACTTCCTCCCGTATTCCTGCCCGCCAGGCCCCGATCCCGGTCCGTCCCCCTTGTCACGGTAAGGACAGCTAAGTCCGAGAAGCTTGCAGAGAAATTTACCAGGCTGCTTTGCCTCAATCTCCTGGAAGACCTCGACTGTGATGATGCGCAGGCTGGCTAAGATCTGGCCAATCCGCTAAGAAAGGAGGAACTTAAACTGCAGAACAAATTTAAAAATGACGTAAGATCAGTGCCTCAGAATACACAGAACCATGAATCTCACGGCAGAGCCAAATTATATATAACCTTCACAGTCATCTAGTTCAGGTCAGTTAATTATATACTTAGCTTAATCCTATGAGGCCTATCATTCTTAAAATAAAGATACAGGTCATTGATTATAGACGTTCATAAGTTGCTGAACAAGATCTGTTTGTTGTTGCGTTATAGCAACATACAATTTTAAATTATGTAAATATAATCATAGTAAATGCCCAATGAATATATCTATTTCAAATATGTTTCCGCCAGATAATATATTTCTATATCTTGCTGAAAAGGTGCACTTTATTACTAAAGTATAAATGAAATAATTGTTTGGATTGCATATGTCTTTTCTCTAATAAAGAAAATGCTACACGGAATGTGTATTGAAACCAGATGTCCATTTGGTACGGTTACCTATGGATGATACATGACCAGAGAAGATGAAAAGACCATGATGTTTTCCTCACCCTTAGCCGATGTTGGAAGATGCCACCCGTAAGGGGTAGGACTGTATTGTGTCACATAAGTCTGCTGCACATTCTTCATATGTTCTGAATTATAAGTTGTTAATTTTTGTACATTATACTTTTTTATAGGTCTTTGTAAGTTTGTTTCAAGGAAAATTAGCTTGACCAACTCAACAGCCAATCACGTGCGTTAGATTGCATCAGTCCCAACCTCCGATTTGTAGCTGAATGTTCCGGTTTTCTTGCTGAAAAGTTCGACATCCCTCCTCGGATCTGAAACTGCAAGCTTTCTCTCAGCTTTCCCAGTCCCCGGGCTCGCAGATGCAGGCTTCGATCCCCCGTTCAAACGTTTACCTCGGACGACCCATTGCTTGTGCTCACTCTTTTATAGACCAACTGAAGCAAAATCTGAGCGATTTCTTCCCATCCAGAACCTCGGAGGAGCGGAGTCTGACAGATGCAGCAGGCTCATTGCGTGTGTCTGGAATTCTATCTCTACAATGCATGATGTGACATTTAGTCGGCACAATAATGCATTCCCTGTTTTACACCCAGCACAGCTTTCAAATGGATAAAAGCGATAACCAAGAACCATATTTACATTTTTTTCAAGCTAGTACAAAAAAATGCACTCAGAAGTACTGTATATAAGTACATCTACCCTTGAGTGGGAGAACGACTCTCATTTTTTATTTAATTTGGGGAAGGAGGAACATCCCAGAGGACTGAATGTTTTTAAGAACCTGTGATTAATGAAACATTAATCATGAATTCTGGAGGTGAACAGGAAATGTTGTCACTTTCTATTTAGACCGTGTACGCACAGAGGTAGTACTGGAGGCAGAGGATTCGTGGCAGAGAGGTGAAGTCGGATGGGGGGAGTGTTAGGGGAGGGTGGGGTGAATTTAAGCAGGAGTTAAAAAGGAGTTCAAATTTGGGTGGTTGTGTATTCATTTGCACCAACGTGGGTTCTCTAGATCTACTTGTGAGGTCACTTTTATTTGGTATGTGACACAGCGGGTTAGGACACTCAGAAGGTTGCTAGTTCAAATCCCACAGTTGACAGTGATTTCACCGTTGGGACCTTGAGCGAGGCCCTTAATCACCAATTGCCTCAGGGACTGTCTGCCCCCACTTTCCATGGTACTGTATGTCGTTTTGAATAAAGATATCTGATAATTGAACACATTGTGACTGTACTGTCTGTCACCTTGGGGGGGGGGGGGCACTGGGCAGCAGACAGATGGTGTAAGAAGGTGATGCCCCATCCTAACATAACTCTGGAGGGTCGCATAGCTGGCCGTCTGAGCAAAGTGTCGCGTATTAACTCCCGCAACACCTGCGCAAGAACATAACAGAACCACTCTGGAGCTCTGCTCCTGTGACGACTGGCCTTTCAGCTGAAACACTGTTTATTTTATTAAGCTTGTTCAACCTGACATGGACTGGGTTTTTAGGGGAAATATTGATACCTCCATTGAATACAGCGCAGTTGTGCCTCTCTGAGCAGTGTGGTTGTCTGATTTTCCTGCATTTCAATACCGAGATACATAAACAGAACATAACGCAACGATTGAAAGCAGTACAGTGGCGTTCAGGCATTTTTTAAATAACACCTAGAAATTCCTATTTGGGAATTTGTTTGATATTTATGGTTTCATAGGTCCACAAATCATTTAGCAATCAAAAATGTAATATTGTGGTCATTAGAGGCTGGACCAGTATCCCCTGCGTCAGTTTGATTCAGTTCGAATTTCTCATACTTTGCTGCGCACTTGTGTGAATATGCAAAAAAGAAAAAAATTACAATAAGACAAATGGAGGTTTCTTATTGGTGACGTCTCATGCCAAGCTGTCTGTGTCTGCAGTTTGGGGAGGGGGGGCGGCTGAGGGAGGGGGTGGCACCAGCTGTGATGAAAACTTTCCGGTGATTCAACCATGCCGTGCTGCATACTACATGCAAATTGTGAGGAGGTGGGGGCCATTGTGTTTCCCATCAAATAGAGAGATGAGCCCGTACACACACACGCACACACACACACGCACACACACGCACACGCACATGTAGGGTAAACATATCCTTATGGGGACCGCTCATTCATTTCAATGGGAAAAATGCTAACGCTAACTATGACAACCTTAACCCCTACCCTGCCCTAACCATAACCATAAGTAACCTAACAAAATACAAGAGTTTTTGCATTTTTAGTTTTTTCATAACAGTCACCGATTTTTATAAAATAGAGTTTTCCCTTATGGGGACCAGGAAACCGGTCCCCATAAGGGAAAAAAAACGGATATTTATCACGTTATGGGGACATTATGTCCCCATAAGGATAGGTAAACCCGCTCGCACACACACACACACACTCAGAAGCAGCTCATGTCCATGGTAGAGTTTGCCCCCAGGCGACTCAAATCCACTGAGTCGTTCAACAAGTAAAAAAATAATAAAATAATGAAGATCCTGGTCTCGTTATGCCTCAAAATACACGGTTACAAGTGGCCCCAGATGGAGTCAGTGAGACCCGATTGGTGCCGTTGATTGTTAGAGAGAAGTAGGGGATATGAATGAGATCATGTCCCCTGTCCCCTGTCCCCTGTTCCCTGTCTTACACTCACCATGCCAGCCCCAAGGGGACTTGGATAAAAATGAAGAGTTGGCCTAGCATGAAGGACCACTTCCACATCCTGCCCCCTTTTAAGATCCTGCTCAAGATCTTTCTGGAAGCAAAGAACCGGGACCTTCCCTTCAGTAGGAGAGACACGTAACCCCAAAACTCAATTAACTGTATGTTTTTTTCAATTATTATTTTGGGAATATTAGCTGTATTTTGGGGGCAGTTGAGTGTTTGGTGTGTTTCCACTGCTCGTCTCATTTTTCTGTCACAAACGCTCGCTTTTTAGAACCCTTCATAATTAATAATCCACTGATGAATGATGAATGAGCCTTGATCTGTTTTTTTGCCATTGTTAGTTGCCCTTATGCATAAGTATGTCCCATATAAACTATACGGGGAAAAGTATGATGACACCAGCTTCACTAAGATCTCATTCTGAAACCAGGAGCATCGATACGAAACTGGTGGGTCCTTTCATGCTGTAATAGCCTTTTTTCCATTGGATGCTGGAACATTGCTGATGGTATTGATGTTGGGAAATCAGGTTTCTGTGGCCGAACACTTCACAAGTGAAGTTTCTCCCAAACATTATCACTTCATAATCACTTCACTTACAATTGACCAGAGAAGCCCTGTAAAGGAAGGATTTTGGCACTATTCCCTTCTGTACGATCGCACGTTCTGTTGCCAGTGTAGGTTACTGGATATCGCACGGCCGTTTGCTTGCTTATACACCCGTGCCAGCAGTGCGTGTGGCTTAATTAGCCAGTTCTTCTTATTAATGAAGGTATCTGCATACCTTTGGTCATATAGTATAGGGTTTACGGTGGGAATTCTGGATGTAGAGAATTCATGAATATGATCAGGCCATTATCGATATACTGTACAGTACTACAGGTATGTGGTTCCTTCAGTTGACAGTACTGTTCATGTGTTATAACTCCACACCCACTTGTTCTGGTTACCCCAATTGTGCTGTCCCGTGTATCACAACAAGAAGCAGCCAAGTCCTGTTTTATCGCTTCCATGGCCACCCTTCATTTGCACAACACAGGTGCCGATTCGCCATCCTAAATCGATTCGCTTTAACTGATCTGTAACCAGTCTCTGCGGAAAGTCTGTGTCCATCAAGCCTCCCGGCTCCTCACCCTCACTGTCTATTGGAGGAACCATTGGCCTATTGGAATCTAGAAGCACGTCTGCCCCGCCCACGCCCACCCCTCCCTCATGTACATGCAAGTGCATAAGTACATTTCTGTGGCTTTTTATTATTTATCTATAAGCAGAATTTATGAAAAGTAAAACATGTTAGTTCCAAATGGCTTTTGTATTAGGGACATATTGAGCAGCTGTAGGATTATTAATATATTTTCCGTAGCTCATCCAATGGGGGGTGGTACCAAGCAGGGGATCGGGACACGCTCTCACAGCGCTGGGAATCAGGGGAATCGCAGACACCAAACCACATGGGGGGAGGATTCGGCACTCCAGAAGAGAAGGGAAAAGGAACACTCGGAGATCAGACATGAACTCAACGATTCCTCACAGCAAGAAAACCAGTCAGACAAGTTAAATAATTCCAAATGTCAACAGACGACGAGCTGCAGCCGTCAGTATTGGGGTGGATTGGCTGGATGATGGGGTGCGGCCATGATGCAGGAGCGGACTCTCTCCTGACCCCTGGGGGCCGTTCCAGGGACACAAAGCTCAGGGCCGCCTTCGCCTTGGATGCAGGTCCATCACAGGCACACGCTTACTCACACCAATCAAAGTCATGGTGGGTGGAATCCCACACAAACTCCACTCGCTCCGTGCCAGAGCACTGCACAAAGACACACAGCCCCACCCTGCCTCCCACCGTGATGCCGTCCTCTCCCCAGCTCCACGTAAACGCGCTTTTAATAACCTGTTGCGTAATAATGGAACTGCTGCCAAATGCAGAAACAGTTCCGCGAATAATGGGCCCATTTTATACCCTGTCCAGCTACAAAAATAAAAACACCAAGCTTTAAATTCGGAGCTTATGTCACCAGTGAGAATGTGCTATAACTAGAGAGCAATTTAATCACATACATTCAACCAACGGGAAACCAGAGCGGGTGGCAGCACGTGTTTTGACAACCAATCAGAGGGCAGGGCACATCTCACAATTAAAAGCCAGGGTTTGCTACAAGGCCTAAACATTTTCATTAAAAAAGGGCAAAGCTCAAAATACCAACCCCATAATGAACAATCCTGATATGAAACAGGACATAATCATGGTAAAAGGCGGCTCTTTTGCTTATATAGTAATTTCTAATCACAAAGGGACAGTGTTTCTCTTAGTCCTTGGGGAACCTCAGACAATCCACATTTTTGCTCCCTTCGAGCTCTCTTGTAATAAGTATGCAGTGTTTCTGATTGGCTGGGAGCTGGGAAGGAGGAGTAATGTAGACAGGCAGGGGGGTCCCTGGGGATTGGGTTGAGAAACAGTGCTATAGATACTGTACCCTTCCTACATATTCCAAGTCTTATCCATACCGTGTGGGTTTAACTCTCCATGTATCCTACCCTGGTCAGTGTCATCGGGAGGCTGTCCCCGGCGGCACAGGACGTACCCTGGACAGGATGCCAGCCTGCCACAGGGCACACAAACACACAGTCAGCCTCTACAGCCAATTCACGGAAGCAAATTAGCCTCATGCCATGTCTACAGACTGTGGGCGGTGAGTCTCGAACCTTCAACTCAGGCGTGGCGAAACGACAGCAATAGCCACTGAGCCAGCCTGTCCAACGACCTATCAGATTCATAATTGTTTTTTCTTCTGCATGCAAAACTCCGTCTGAACCTTAATACACCCTAAATATAAAAGGTGATATTTTTAGCTTGCTCCATATGTAATTCAGAGCTTTAATTTTGATTTTAATCAAGGACCCGGCCGTCTATTGGCTTGCCTGCAGTCCTTTGACTTTCAAATTAACTCCCCCAATATAAGAAAAGGTACATCCTGATTTCCTATTAACTTTAGCTAATGAATCGGATGTGCGAAGAACAGAAACATTGCATTTCCTCGGGACGCCGCAGTGCTCGCCACGGCTCGTGTAAGCCTTCCAAAATGTTAACAGGGTTTATAGGGATGGTGGCCATGTCATTTGGCACTTCACGGAAGGATGCCCGCATGGTGACAATGCCCGCATGGCGACCTCCGAAATGCGTAAAAACGGGAGTCGGGCTCCAAGCATAAACCCACCTGATTTAAGACGAGCAAAGGTAATGCTTCTTGGGTTTTATGTGTCAAATCCATGTAGCACAAAGTACGGTGATGCATGAGCAAAAGGGTGTAAAGGAACAATGCAGAGGAATGGATATTTTACTGTTTTGGGAAATTACGCTTACCCTGTGTCAATTACAGCCCTGATCTACCTCTGTTCTCCGCGCATCAGTAAGTATGAGCTAATGAGATTACCTTATACATTTAGACATTTAATTAAAGTTATATGGGTTTTCTCGCCAGCTTCTCCCCGGTATCTCACTCCACCAAGCCTTTCCGGAATGTTCCTGTCAGTTTTTAAACAGTGTGGCTGGATCGTTAGATGGTGTCCATGTTATCTGTGGCCGCATGTTCTTCATGCCCCCTCTTGGGGCAGCAGAGAGCCTCAGGGGTTTATTAAGGTAGGCACAAGGTCGCCTTCCCACACATCAGCAGAGGGAGATTACAGATGACTGTTCTCCCACATGAAGGTCTGTGGCTTCTGCACGTGGGCTGGGAGATGGGGTTTGGTGACCAAGTTGACCTCTGGAATTTGCATGAAGTCATCCTTTGACTTTCAGTCAATATGGCCCAATCAAGATAATCATCCAGAAGTGGCATGATCTGTTAGCAACAAATATCCAGGGTCAAATTAGATGGCAGGGTTGGGATCCTATCCTACCAGCTGCCAGTGCAGTGTGTTATACAAGCCTGACATAAACAAAGGGCACCAGGTCCACAGGTTGGCAGAGATGGATAGTTCAGGTCCAGAAATTAAAAATCCAGACCAAGATTATCTTTCAACCAAGCAGTTGAGTACTCTGTGACTGCGAGTCTTTATACTCAACTGGTCTATTGAAAGAAAATTGTGGTCTGAATTTTTACTTTCTGGATCTGAACTATTCACCTCTGCAAACTTGTGGAACCCCAAAGCTTCTGTAGCAAAGGCTCCCAATAAAATATAAACAGCTTGTAGTCTCAGCAGTGTCTGACATCCCAACACTTCCTTAGCGATCTGGCATCAGATAGCATTTATCAGGCTAAGGTCTTGAAGAGGGTCCTCCTTGTCAGAAAAGAAAGAAGAGAATAAATGGCTTCCTGTTGTGTGCTCCCCCCTCCCCCCATTAAAAGTGCTCAGATGGCACGCAGCTCTGGTGATACATTAAGCTTCGGAAGACAGATGGGAAATCTTAAACAGGAGGTGAGCATCTACTAAATTCATTACGGCCCTGGTCCACGCTCTGCCTGCTCTCGCTGTATACAGGTCTGCTTTTTTTTCTTCCCGACTCGTCATGTTTTTCAATTCCCCTGCTTGAATTTCTTTTGTTCTTTCCCCGTTATTTTTCTGTCCCTCCCTCCCCGGTTTCATCCCATCTCCCAGCACATTGAAGGCGCATGTGACTGACTTTTATACGGGCCTTTGGTGGCCTGCTTGCCATTAAGGACCCATGGAGCGTGGTGTGTCAGTTAACTGCCCATAACCTGCTGCTCAACTAACGCTATGAGCTTTGAGTGGGTCCCTTTCATTGAAGATCAGGGCTCGGGTCGGGGGGGGGGAAGTCACGTTGGGCAAAGTGGTTTGCAGTTAGAATTTAATTATGTGGGATGTACATGCCACTGCTGATTAATCAATGAATGGGCTGCCAATGATCTCTGAGCACATGGACAGAAGATGACGCTCACCCCATTAATTATATGCAATTTCTCATCAGAGGACAGTTTGAGGCCTGGAGGCATCAGTGGGGAACACTTAGGCCTTAAGATTATGTAAAAAATGGACATTTGTAGCTTTCAGGGCAGTAATTTCATTTATTTGTTTATATGTTTGTTTGTTCATTCGTCTGTTCATTTTTGACTAGATGGCTAAATTAAACTTGTGTGTAGCACATAACACAGTTCATCCATCCATCCATCCATCTTATCCTAGTCAGGGTCGTGATGGGGCCTGGAGGTGTTATTGAATAATGCAATAAATGAATTAAAGTCTCTGTTAACCTCAGGTGGAGCACCTTCTGGAGACAAATCGCAATGGTCCTGGCGTTGAATTGTCAGGTGATGCAGTAAAAACCCCAACATATCCAAGGCCAAGAGGAGTGAACGCACCCCTGCCTTATAGCTGACTTGGTACGTCCAACAATCAAATGGTCCCATTCCCACAGTACTATAGTACACTACTCACCTCAATCCTTGAAGGGCCGGCTGAGTTTCATTAAATGTTAGCAAAACTCTGAGAGCCATAAACAGAAACCTTGCTGTGCTGTGCACTCCGGTAAGGGGTGATACTCATTTGCTTCATGCAATCTAATAATTACAGTTTTATGTACCTTTAGATCTTTGCCAATTAAACGGGAGGTGACTCTGCTCCCTTTGAGTGCGGGGAGCAGGTGAGTGAGCGATCAGATGAGCTGCTACGACTCCTGTATCATGTCTGCCTCCTTCTTGGACGGCGTTCTTCGCACATGCACAGTGGCTGGATGTTAATTTGCAGGCAGGAGCCCCCATCACTTTCTGGATGAGGCAACCGATCTCAGCAAGGGGCTCCGCCATCAGCTTAATTAATCCTGATCCCCCCCCCAGCCCCGTGCGTCCAGGCTGTATACCTTGAACTGGCCTCAAACAGCGGCGGCCAGATTGAATTTTGAATCCTGAATCAAATCGTAGACTTAATTTGCTCGTGTCCATGGTGACCGGTGAGGTCAAAGTGAGGAGGCGGGGGTTGGGGGAAGGGGGGGGGGGGATCACACCAGGACTCCTTCACACCGAGAAGGAGCAGAAATGATCACATTGCTGACCCATTACATCCGATTACCGAGAAGAGGATGCCACTATTCCGAGGAAATGAAGTATTAAACGCATTAAAATTAATTTAATGCGGCCAAACCCAATGCATGCTAAATTCGATATTTCAATTTAAGTTTTGGCTGGCCATCAAACCAAGCATGGCAAGGATTTTTTTTTTTTTCCGCACAAGTGCATAGATGGGAGCAAAGATGAAGATGGAGAAGATGGAGAAGTCTTAAATGTCAAAAAATGAGAGCAGTGAGCCGGGTATTGATTCCCTTTTTGGGCCAAGGGTACCACGTGCGTCGAGTAATACTGAAGATTAAAGCATATGAGAGTTCTTTTCAGCGGTCCACTGCTATTGATTCACCAAATACTAATTAGTGGGAAAGTCTTGATTCATGATATCATATAAACAGATCTTTAGGAATGGATTAGCACAGGATACTGAAGTTAGGCAGCTGCATGTGAAACATATAAATCTGCAACCTATCCATCTTCCATTCATGTATCCAGTACAGGGCAGTGGTGATCTACGAATAAATATTAATATAAATACTGTGCATCAAGAAAAAGATTCACACCCGCAGTTGCTGTCCCCATCGGTCGGACTTTTGAAGCTTTGACAGTTCCACATAGGTGGGCGTGGCCAGTGCTGAGCTGGTCTGAATGACAGATCAATGACAGGTATGACGCTGCGATCACCCTGCAATCTGAGCCCTTATAGTAGATAGCTAGAGCATCTGTTGTAGCTGGCTGGAGCACCTACTCAGCAGCTGGTACTCAGGAGGTTTGTGTATGAGTCTTCTATAACCCTATTTCTGGTCGTTTCGTTTTAAAAAAAAAAATAAAATCCGCTTATCTTGGTTAAAAAGAGATGATGCTTCCTTCTGAAATGGTTCTGCTCTGGCTCTGTATCGCGTCAAACTTTCATTTCGGCGTGAGGATTTTTGTTGCTTTAGACGCCACAATCATGAGACGCGAGCTGCATTTTCAGATCTGAATAATGCCCATCGCCATATTATTTGTTTTCCTGAGCCTCCGGTAGAACATAAGAATTCCGTATCCGGGGGCTTCGGGAGGAATGATTCACGGCAACAAGAGAAGCGATTCTCTGCGACAAGGGGGCTGATTCACGGCAACAAGGGGGCTGATTTGCGTCTGAAGGCACGGCTGCTGAGGGCAGGTTGAGGCGGTGGTGTCTCGCTTTAGAACTCCGAACGATGAATGCAGGGGTAACGAGTCAGTAGTATGCTACTCGAAAAACAAAATGCTGTACATCTCATGCAAAGCTGAGGCACAATCCTCTTGAAATCAAATTGCCAAAGAGACATCTGTCTCAGGTTATCTGAATCTCTGCATCCTGTATCACTTTCAGTAACAAAATTGCTGATATATATACTTTTTTTAAATAAAAAAATAAGCTCTTATGATACCTTCTCGATAGCATCAGGAGCCATTAGCCAGAGCTAATCTGTGTCTGATGGAAAAGTCGGCTTTTAAGGTCCGCTGCGGGGTGCCAGAGTTGATTTTTTTTTTGTTTCCTGGGGACAGGAACAGATCTTCCAACCTACCCAACAGAACATGTAAAAGACTTAGCTGAACAGGTTATCCCTCTGAGACCGACTACTTTCAAGGTGGGGTACTGGGGAGGTCTTTGGGGAGGTCTTTGGGAATGGTCATGAGTTCAGGTCCGAAGGTTGGAGTCCAGGTGGTGAACAATGGAAGGAATCTTCCGTGTGTAACATTTTACAACTTAACCTCCTCAAATGATAGTTCAAGGTGGATTATAGCACATTATTATAACGAAGACACTGATTTTCAATTTAAATGTAAATCAGGCCCCCTTTTTTTCGATTATTACAACGCCATGGAACTTCCGGGGAAATGTAATGGGCCACAAACTTTGAGAGATTCCCTCAAAATTAAGAAGTGTCTCCAAAAGGCTGCAAAGGGAGAGAACGTAACACATTCAGCCACCGCGTTTCAGAACGGGGGAGACAATTAAATTCAGGCATAATGAGGCAGCGTGATGCGTTTCCTCTTTCAGTTAAATAAAGCTTTGGAAATACCTAATTACAGTATCCATTTATGTGCACAGGCATTTAAAATATGTTGATGAATATATTGATATCTGACATTTTCATTTCCTACTGAAGCTTTTAAGAGGCTGTTCAAAGGTAAAACGGCCATAAAGGGACACAGACCTGCAGCTATAATGTAGCCCTATTTTTAAAACTACTATCTGCCGCTTAAATATTGAAATATTTTTATTGTTTTCACTCATCTGAACCTTAGGAAAGCCTCGGTAATCTTTCTGGTGCGATGCATGGTAGTTATTTAAAGACAGTTATTTTTTTTCTTTTTCTTATTTCTGCTGCTGTACATCCACCCACAGTACTGAGGATTCGGTTAACAGTCTTAAGACTGGCCAGAGCTTAGTGTTGTCAGTCATCCGGCAGAGTTGAAAACGTGGTGCTTACGGTTTGGCCTCTGCTCCCTCTGAAAACGGCACCGGTGAAATACAGGAAGTTCGAAGTGCAGGGAGGGCATGGATGGGGAGCACTGGTGTTTCCAGGGTGGCATCGGCGGAGGGGGGCGATGGCGGTCAAACTGCATGGTATTTTTCTCTGGCTTTTTTAGCATCTCTGGTTGATTAGTTTTGTGGGGGCGCAGGCACTGATGCTGATAACTGGACCGGTGGCATACAAAGAAAGCTTATCTGGCCGGGATGCGTCGGCCGGTGACTGTACCACCCACATTCGCCGTGGCGGGGGAGAGAGCCCGGTGACGCTGCGTCGATATGCCGCCACGCAGCCGCGGATCACAGGGGAAATGCGCTCGCGCTCCCGCGACACGAGGGAGGACGGCAGCCAGGCCTCGTCAGGGCGCGCGCTGACAGGCTGAGGGGGGAAAAAATAAACTTTCGGCAGGCATCTGGGAGGAGAATAAAATAAAAAGCAGAATGAAATGCCAGTGGAGTCTCACGTCCGCGCAGATTTCCAGACGCTGTGTTTACGCTTAGGTGAGAGGCGGCGCCATAGAGAGCGAGGCCCCTATCTGCGAGGAGCATCGCCATGGCGACACAATAGCGGGATGAAACGCGCTTGATCTGTGGCTGCTGTCTCGTCTCTGTTAGCCCCCCCTCCCGGCAACAGAGTACAAGAAAGTCAGAACATCAAGCGGCACGGCAGCGTCCGAAATGCCATCGGGGCAAGAGACTCTTTTTCTGTCTTTTTTTTAACCACACGCAAAGGCTGACCAGATACAGCTTGAAAGAGCATGAAAAGGCAGATGATGTGTATGCAGGAGGGATAGGGGGTTTGGGGGGGGGGTCATTAGGGCACTTATTTTTGTTTCCTTCATTCTGTTTGGAAAGTGTTATGCTTTTCCTAATATTGCATGGAAAATATTATATATATCCTATATTTTGGGAGGAAAGAAATGCAGGACCGCTCCATCCGTCAGGACAGGGATCCCGAACCCTTTGGCCCGTGGTAAATCCCGCGGCATCCGGAGATGTTTTAATGACCTGTCTGGTCCCCTGCAGCCGCTGGCGATCTGATTATTAGCAGCGGGCAGAACGGCGAGGCTAATTGAAGTGTCACTCATTGCGGGGGGAGTCGTGCTCCTTTCGTTCGCCGCCGGGAGAGAAAATCGCCGCCGTGAGCTAGGAGGCGGCCAGGCTCGCGCTTCTCAAGTTGCCGAGATGGTTGCAGATTATGTTCAGCAGATGCTCAATTATGAAAACGAAAAGAGCGTAATAGGAACTCCCAGATAAGGACAATGATGGAGAGCGAGGATGAGAGGGGGAGAGTAAAGAAATTGTATTTAGAAGATTATAAAGGTCTGAGAAATAAGCAAAAAAAAACAGCACATTATGCAATTTGTACAGAATCTGCAGATATAAGAAACTGATCTCTTCAATGGCCAATGGAATGTTTCCATTGCTTTTCTTGCTGTGTAGATGTTTTTCAGTGAGGAATGCTTTCTTTTTTCTTTAATCAAATAAAGCCTGCGTTTCGTTAACAATAACAATGACCTGTTTATGGACGGAGCCATCAGACAAATAAACAGCCGAAGGTCACGCAGACAGGGGTGAAAGACAGAAATCTCAGCAATCAAAAGCAAATTTAACACGGCACATTTTCAAATATTCTTTGGAGGAAAATACACAAAAAATAACGCTGTCAAATTTCTGGTGGATTATACTGAAATAGTCTTTGTTTATTTTTGCTTTTTTTTTGATCTCAGATTCACTCACAGAGAGCTCCTCTTCAGTGGTGCTTTAAAGCTAGCTAATAAAATCAGTCCTATATTCTTACAGCCATCTGACACCAGCGAAAGTGGCATCTGTGAGTGTAATCACGCTGTTCTTGCTGTTTATTGCATTTCCAGGGTCAGCAGTCTGCGGCGACTTAGGCCCTCGTAACCTGCCATTTGCCCAGTCTGCCCAGTCTGCCCAGCCTTGGACAGGTACTGATGAGCTCTTCCATCTGAGGGCAGCCTCTCGCCGCTGACCATTAATCAGACGCATCCCGGAGCGGCCCTGCGCCCCATCACGCTCCCACAGACTGACCCAGATGAACACCCATTAACCCGACGAGCCCCCTAATCCCTATGGATTACCAGGGCAGCCGCTACTAGTAACGTGCATCTTTGTGGGTGAGCGCCGCATACGTCAGGCCACGCCCACAACAAGAGATACCAGTCAGGATTGATTTCAAAGTATCTGTCAGAGCTGTAGTTTTAGTCATGTTCATTGTACCAAATATCTTCCTGGAAGGGGACATTTTTATTTCACTTTAAGATGAGGTAAGATAACGCAAGAGAAAAGTTGATCCTGGGTAAAACCCGTGTGCATGTAGCAGCAAGAATGCACACAAACAAACATATAGGGTAAAACAAGACAAAGTGAAAATACAGTACTTATAGTGTATATGAATAAACATTTTTTATAATATATAAAAAATATATAATATATAAACTTTTTAAAATAAACAGTTTTTAAGTACACAGTACAAATGAACAAACAGAATGTACAAAAAATAGTTTTAATAAGCTCATTAACTAAAGCACAATAAAAAAAATTCTTAGAGATTCGGAGTAATGTGTAACTGGTGATGCACGGAAATGTGAAATACAACTAAAATCATCATTCATTCATCAATTTGGGGTTACCGTGAAATAAATAATATCCTGGATATTGGCTCTTTGCAACAAGGAATAGCACAGTAGCCATTTTTATATAAAAAAAAACGCATTTTAATTCAGCTGGACAACTTCGGGGGAATTATGCAGACGGCCCCTAACAGGATTGCTCACACCTGACTCAGGAGGGAGTATTGTCCTTCATACAAGAAATAGAGCTCACTCTTTGAAAATGAGATTAACATAAAAACCAACAAAAATGATAACCAGAGCTCCACACAACATAAGAAAGAAAGACTTAAGGCAGGAAGTGTTGTCTTTAAAGCAATATGCCATATACCTGTATTTTTAAAATAAGCAACTAGGTAGTGGAAAAGTAAGTTTTTGTATAACTGCTAATTTCTTTCTGCTCAGAGAAGTATGTTGCATTAAAAATAGCATAGACTTCCACGATTATAATGGTGAGGCTGTTAGCAGTCGTGGAGAGAAAACAGTGCAAAGGTCAGAATGACCTGGACAGGTGAATAGTGACCTTTAACTGGCCACCAAAGTGTTGTGGTCACTGAGGACAGTGTCCTGCTCAACCCATTAGGCACACAGACGGCCATATAGGGTGCATCTGTTGAGTAGGCGCCGACCTAGCAAGCCAATTTCACTTCATCTCAGACAGGGGGCGCTCTAGGGGAACCTTGTCTAGGACAAAAATGGCCGGGCTCCTTATGGTTCGAGGGGTGATACACGACCCAATTTCTGAGCTGAAGGAGTCCAAATTGTTCAGGTTAAACTGGGATTTCTTTAGGAAATGCATATGTGAAGATTAAATCTGACCATCAAACCCTTCCAACATATGAAAGTCATCATCCCCCATTGGAAGCATGATGCTGTTAACCTCTGAGGCATTAGTCACAAAGAGTGTGTCATCTTTCCTCATCTTGAATATTTCATAGGTCCTTTGTGGTACAGTAATAGCCTGAATGCCCTGCTCTGTCCCGATTGACCTATGCAGATCTGTACGCTCCTCCCGATGCAGATCGGTTAGTCGAAAATTACATTCTGAATATTACTATTCGCTTAACTTTAAGCATTACACAGATTGTTGAAAACCGCATTGCGTCCGCGTAGAGAAACTGGCAAGTAGCGTTGCAACAGGGACACTGCAATAAGGCAGGTTCATTTCCATCCAATCATTTCCCAAGTGAGCCAAAGGCCTGTTTCGGGAAGTAGAAGGGCATGAGACAGGGTAATTCCTGAGCGAGGGACCCGTCCATTGTCAGGCACTCAGATGCAATAACACACCGAAAGTGAGTCAGAGGCCCCGGTTCTCCTGAATAACAGCACAAACCCCAATAGCTGGAGATATAAGTATGTACAAACAGGCACAGAGAGGCCCAAAGTCAAACCCAAAACCCAGTGAGTGTCAGGACACAATGTTACCCAGCAAGCAAATTAACATTATACAGATCAAAGGGGAAAAAAAGCAATTGCATCCATTGCAACTTAAATAAATTTACTGTTAAACAACCATCTCTGACTAATTCTGTTTTGAGGAGAATCGTTTTATGTGTTTCCATAGCCTGTGTCTTTATAGAAAATGCAAATACTGTATGCTAATGCACTACATTAGTTGCCAGACTAACATAAAGGGTGGCTTTGGCTGCTGTTTAAGAAATGGGGCCTTTTGAAACAGTGATTCCTTTATAATATAGGTGGTCTTAAAAAAAGAATGAAACGCAATCAATGGCCAGTTTATTAGGCACACCTGCTTGCTCTTGCAAACAGCCAATCACGGGGCTGCATTCAGCTCACAGACAGGGTCACAAGGTTCACGTACTGTTTCATTACAGTGACTTGGCACCAGGCCTGTTGCTTGTGACGTCTAAGAAACAGCCACCTGCCTGGGATTTTGACACAGTACAGGGTCTTAGAGTTTACAGAGGATAGTATGAGGGAAAAAAAAAACATCCACTCAATGTGAATTTCTGTGTCCAAAAATAGTTTGCTAATGAAAGTGTTTAGAGGAGAATGGCCTAACTTTCGGAAGCTAACAGGAAACGTGAAAGCAACAGTTCAGTAGAACAACAGTGTGCAGAATGGCTTCACTGAAAAGACAACTCATCTAACATCAAAGCAGTTCTGGAGGGGAAAGTGGGTCCTACCCTGTCCTAGCTATATGTACCTAATAAAGTGGCCATTGAGTGTATATTAATAAATTATTAGGTCATTTAAACATGGGATGGACAGAGACCTACTTGTACTGTTGCACATTTATTGCAAGTAAGGTTTAGCCTAAAGGCTATCAAGACATATTCACATTTTGCATTGCATTATATGCAGTAATCACCAGTAGACACCAGTGACAGTCATTAAATCCAGTGTAGAGCTCATTGTTTAAGCTCGTTAAGTACGATGCAGAAAGCAAAATGTAAATGAAACTCATTTAACCCCAGAAGTCAGAAAAGGAAATCAATAAAGACAATGTTTTTTTGTTTTTTTTGAGAAATAGCAAACTACTAATTTGTTGTTGAAAATGTGGTGGAAAATATTTTAAAATCCAGACAAAAATCATTGCATACTGTTACAATTGTTGTCTGACCTCACTGTCTAGATAAGTGTACAGTACTACACACGATTGACACCAGTGATAGGTTAATATTTTCACAAAACATACCACAAAGTGGATTTGTCAAATCCTCAGTACGCCAACGCCAAATTTAATTAATTAATGAGTTGCATTGTTGATAAATTGTGTCTTCACAGCACATCAAACATGTGATTCACCCAATCTAATTATCCCAGCTTTGAGTCAAGAAAAGTCAAACTTACCACAACAAATGATATGTCAAATATTATTATGAAGACTGGTGAAAAGTCAATTGTTATTCTACTGTCCACGTAAATACAACCCCCTTTACAAAAAAGTTGGGACGCTGTGTAGAACACAAATAAAAACAGCATACAATGATTTGCAAATAATATAAAACCATATTTAATTGAAAATGGAAAAAAATCACATGTTGATATATACAGATCTTGGAGCAACATTAGCTGCCATACATGCAACGTCTTTTTCAGAGAAGGCCTTGTGTATTTCAGCAAGACAGTGCCAAACCGCATTCTGTGCGTATTACAACAGCATGGCTCCGTAGTAGAAGAGTCCGGGTGCTATTCTGGCCTGCCTGCAGTCCAGACCTGTCACCCACTGAAAACATTTGGCACATCATGAAATGAAAAATATGACATAGGAGACCCTGAACTGTTGAGTAGTTGAAAAACTATATCAGGCAGGAATGGGACAACATTTCACTTTCAAAACTCCTCAGTTCCCAAACGTTTACAGAGTGCTGTTAAAAGAAGAGGTGATGCAACACGGTGGTAAACATGCCCGCTCCTAACTTTTTTGAAACATGTTGCTTGCATCAAATTCAAATTATGCATATATTTGTCATAAAAAAATAAAATTTCTCAGTTTCAACATTTGATATGTTGTCTTTGTTCTATTTTTAATTAAACATGGGTTCATGTGATTTGTAAATCATTGCTTTCTGCTTTTGCTTATATTTTACACAGAGTTCCAACTGTTTATGTTTGGTGTATATGCTGTTGTTGGATGTTTTCCTTTTACTGAGTAATTTATATTGTGCTTTCATCTTGGCTGTATATTTCAGCTGGCTGTTCTGTTCCACTCCATTAGATTAAATTTTGTTACACTGACGTAACTGGAATGTTTGAAAAAGACACATTTTTCATGAGTAGGTATCTGAAGGTGAACGGTGGGCGACTGGGGAGGGCTTACGGGCAGAGGCGAGGCGTTCATCTGTGGCTTACTGACTTCTCCACTTTGCATTTTCAATTGGGACCAGTGGCAAAATTGCCCTTAACGGAATATTAATGTATGCTAATCGTGCACTGAATCAGCATAATTCACGGTAGTTTTCTTTGATGTCAAACGGCACAAACATCAGCGTTTTTTTGGCTCTAATTTCATGTGCTTTCACAGAAAGGCCCAAAAATGTTAATGAATCATATTTATTTGTATATTTATTTTTAAACATCTATCCATCCATCCATCTATCCATCCATCCATCCATCCATGCCTGCCTGCCAGTGCATTTGCAGAGAGACATTATAATCGATCAGTTCCCTTTTCTCACTCCCGCATGTGATGTTTTGGTTTCATTCTGATATAGTATCTGATATAGTATTTGATATACTATCTGATATAGTATCTGACTGTACGCAGAGGGCCTGTACTAAAGCCTCATACATCATGTATCATGTGTTACTGCAAGTCAACCTTAAGTGTATTACATAGCGTCTTGGAAGCAAAGCCTAAAGGATGAGAAAAGGCAGAGCAGGAAACGTAGCCTGTGTTGTTGGTGCGGTTTGGTGTCCTTTGCAGATGCTGCTAATGTAACAGGAAACTAGTTCTCTCCCTCTCTCCCTCTGTCTCTTCTTCATGGTTCTGCCTAGTGTATTATGGAACCCTATCTATCTATCTATCTATCTATCTATCTATCTATCTATCTATCTATCTATCTATATCCATCCATCCATCCATCCATCCTCTATAGCTGCTTGTCCTGCATAGGTCACGGGGGTCAGGAGCCTGTCCCCAAAGCTACAGGGGAGGAATAACTTGGGATGGGGCGCCAACCAGATGCAGGGAACACAATAATAATAATAATAATAATAAGAATAAGAATAATGCTGCGTTATTATTAGTATAGACACATTTGAGCGATTATGGTCTGTAGGCTGAATCTTCCTGCCATACTTAGCATACCTGCTACGGAAGGGGCGACAGCTTCTGCTACCGTGTGTCAAATCCCCATGTTAAACAATCCAGACACAATGCAAAAAAGAGTCCTTTGCCGTTCCCATGCGGGCGGAGCCACCAGAATCCATGGCAGTGGAGTCTCATCCAAACTGGGGCTCTTTTCACTTTGAGAAAGGGCTGTTACAGCGACCTGAAAGCCAGGGGAATGTCCCTCCCAGGACCTTTACATTCAGACCCAGCTCTCTAAGTGGTTCCCACAAGTCTGACGCGTCACTCCGGGCTTCTGGACTTTTTCCTTTTGTGATTAAATGAGATGACAGTCCTGCAGTTTTACATAAGCCGCGGATGACTTGGCAACAAAAACATTTCCCGTATGAAGTGAGAGCTGGCGATCCGGACAGCTTCTAAGACTTTATGTTCACATCTCTTTTATCGGAAATTACATCTTTTGTGCCTCACACCCAGTGATTTTAAAATATTTTTTATTCATTTTAAACTTCAGCTCTCTGGTTTTACAAAAAAAAAAAAATTGAAATCCAGATGCTGCTCTGCCCCCATGGCTTTTGTGAGTGTGTGGAAGGCAGCTGGGGGGTGTACACTTATTCTGTGCGTTAGACTCCCCCCCGCAAAACACACTCCTCCACACACAGCGACACATACTGTATAGTGTGCTGTGCTGAGCTGCTTCTGGCCCGGCAATGTTCCCCAGATGGGCTGAGAGTGAAAGTCCGGGTGGAATAAACCGACTTGCCGCTTCATGTTACCTTCAACAGCATCATTGCTGCCTGTCATCTTCTGGGGAGGGGGGGGGGGGGACCTCAACAAGTGGGAATAGAACCTTGCCTCTTCTTTTCATGGTGGGGGGAGGGGGGTGGGGGGGCGTGTGTAATTACACCCAAATGAGACCAAATGATCCTGACACCTTGCAAGGGTTTTGAATTATGCCATCTGGTGATTAGGATTAAATCCTTTTGGGAATAATTATAATAATAATAATGATAATAAATAATAATAATAATCTGTCCATCCATTTTCTATACCTGCTTTTCTTATGCATGGTCACAGACACCAATCCCAGAAGCAATGGCTGCATCATGAAGCAAAACAAAGATAAACTCCTTTTAAACTGGGGTACCTTAAATCCCACAAGTTATCCAGCTAAGCAAGAAGTCCTGCCTCATGATGCAGGTCCCCTGCAATGCGGCCATTGCTTCTGGGTCACGTTCCAGACCCCTGTCACCCTGCATAGGGCAAGCAGCAATAGAATATTTATGCACCGATTATTATTATTGTTATTATTATTAATTATAATATTATTAAGAAGAAGAATTCATGTGTATATATGAAGTTTGCAGGTTCTTCTTGTGCAGGTTTCATTCAGGCAGTTCAGTTTCCTCCCACAGCCCAGAAATATGTAAATATGCACAGTATGTTAGCCCTGTGATTGACTCTCCAGAGCAGCTACTATTCAGCATCTAGCTTCATTGCCCATTTTTTCTATATTGATGCTTGATTTGTTGTGGGTAATTTTTAAGCATACGAGTTCGAAAGGTCACCTTGGAGCCCTCCTTAATTAATTAAATCAGTGGGCAAGGCCAGCATGTTACAGAGCACCTTGATATGAAGGCATGAGGAAAGGCTGCATAAATGAGATTTATGGGTAAATACTCCATGAGGCTGCCCCCGCGATGCTGTCGCCTCTGGAACAAGACTAACCCACAAAGACCTTCTGTCTAAATGTTGTCAATGTTCCCTGAGTTACAGACAAACACATATTTGAAGCGTTTTATGTTAACAGTAACATATGTGTCATAAAATAGGTATTGCACCGAACATAGTAATGGAATCTATTTAATGCTTTTTTTCAGCTAGGTACGTCAGTAAAAAATGAAGGGGTCTGCTTATTAATAACTTGCTATTCTGAAGACCTTAAAGCCTTTCTGCATGATTTTCGTTGTTTCAAAATTATCAATGAAACCCCACCAGTGCATTGCTTCTTGTTATTGAGATATCCGATATTGAAGATAAATAGTACTATTTTGCATGGCTGAGAATACATGTTCTCACCTTTGAGTCCCCTTGAAGTGTCATCAAGTGAGCAGTCATTTTATTAAGCAGTCCTGAAGTGGAATTTGTTTCAGAATCAGGCAAGGCAAACACACTGACAGTGCTGGAAAACACAGAGTCCTGTGTCCCCATCAGTTAAAGAACATCAGCTCTCAACCAAAATAAAATCTGTAAAGGCTATCTAGATTTACTTTATTAGTTTTTTCTTCTTCTTCTTTAATCCCACAGTTGAGCTGAAACACAAAACTAAAACTAGTATCCTCAACAAGAACAAAAAATAACATAAATTCCCATTAAATATTGATTCCTGCCAGATCGGACAGTCTACCGGAGGTTCCTGTCTTTGAAATCCACAGTAATATAATCATTGATGGTCAGAATCTACATATACCCAAGTCTGTGGATTACAGTGGAGTCGGCAATTAAACCTTCTGGCTGTAAAACTAAAACAAACAATCAAACAAACAAACAAACTATACTTTCTCCTGTTCCCCCAGTATTTGGATGCATGGTCCTCTTCTGCTTTCTCTTTGCAGGCAATTCCATTTCAGGCCAAAAAAAAATTCTAATCATCACATCTCCATCTTCGCAGCTTGTCGCGATTCCTAACATCATGCCTGTGCTGATTTCACAAAGCCCTTTCAAGAAGAACATTAATCCATCCAATCCTCTCCATCCTTCAGAGCACAGGGCATGAATAAAGCCATAGTCTGGCTAGGCTGCCAATGTTTTTTGAGGCAAAACACACGCACGCAGCTGCAAAGAGCTTTCAGAGTTAATGGTTGGCTTGAATAGCATGTCTTTGGATTGTGGGAGGAACATGAATGGGCCTTGAACCGAGTCACACATGTTACACACAGAACCCAAGAATCCATAAATAATCTGCTGCAGTGTGCTGACTGCGTGAGGTCACCCTGTGTGAGAGCACAAGAGCTGGACCTTACAGTCCCATATCTCCTCAATTATCCCGTAAAAGCGAATCACGGAGTAAACGTACCTGAAAGCTGAATATGACTCTGAATCTGACTGTCATCTTCCTCAGAGACTGATGTAGCCCACATTAGTTATGAAGTCGGACAGAGTCCGAGTCAGCAGTAATGCTCCAGTGCTGTACCATAATGCTCTGAAACACTGCTCTATCCCACCACTGCGTATGTAGTATTGATCGTAGGTAGTGTAGGGTTTTAAACGTTGTGGAGGAGAATGCCGGGCATCGAGCCAGGAAAGAACGGTCTGGCTTTTGCCCTCAAGGTCTGCAGCGCCTGTCTGTAGAGCCCGCTGTGCCCCCCGTCCGATCAAAACGGCGCTCAGGCATCCTCGTCATCGCGGCTCACCCTTCCCCGAGCGCGATCTCCCGCCTCTCGTCTCTGAGCTCAAGCACGGCGTCTGAAGCTCGGAAAGGCTGGTAGCAGCAGACCGGGGGCGGCAGCGGGATTAGGGAGGAGCCGGAGAGCGAAGGCTGCCGAACCCCCCCCCCCCCCCCCCCTCTGGTGGAGGAAACCAGTGAGCGAGTAAGAGAGAGAGAGAGGAGGAGGAGAGAGAAGGAGGGGAGAGCGCGAGGGGACGGCCAATGCTCCGATATTGAGAATGGAGCAGTGGTGAGGCACAGACACAGACAGAGAGGAAGACGGAGAGAGCTTGCATCAACAGGAGGAGTCAAGAGGAGAGATCGGCCCGGTAACTGAGAGGGACAAAAAAGTGCTTTAGACTGCGGGAGAAGGAAAAAGTAAGACAGGAGCGAGGAGAGGGAACCAGCAGTGGCTGCATTACCCAGGAGGCATCAGCTAATCCAGAACTGTCATTTAAAAACAGGCAGACTTCGAGAGGCAATCCCACCCCCCTGCAAGGAGAAGACTTCCTCTGTCACCTCCTCCTGGGCCATGGCCCCTTGGCTCTTTTTGTTCTTCTGCTTTGTGGGACATGGTAAGTGAACGGGGGGGGGGGGGGGGGTATCCAAGAGGCACTCTTTTGTGTATCTGTGTCATGTGCGCATACCAGACAGAGGGTAAGAATCTTAACAGCAAGTTTTGTCGATTGTTTGCCGTCTGCTACAGACGCATGCATGCCGAGTTCGGCTCGGAGATGGGGGACCTCTGATGAGGCGCAAACTGTATGCGGAGTGTCAGATATCACTTGCCTTTGGGGGGGGGGGGGGGGATATATGGATGTAAACAGAGCTGTGGTGAATTTGTGAAAATGGATTTTGATGAGTAGTGTTAATTCCCACGTTTGCTGTTATAAGCGTTATTTTCGCCGTGCATCCACATGTCTGCCAGGCGGCTGGAATCTGTGCCCAGTGATACAGACACTTTGTTTGGCAAGTAGCGAGTCTTCTTAAGCGACTTAGCGGATGGTGATTCTGCGAGCAATGGCCACTTAAGTATGTGTCATGGAAAAAAAAAAAACACTGTAGCAGGTAGGATCAGTCCTGACGAATTACTTGCCGTTTCTTTTCACAAATGTTTCAGGTATATTCCCTTCAGACAGAAAGAGGAGAGGGGACTTTCCCCTTTTTGTCCACCAGGTGGTTGTCTTTAGAAAATGATCAAACTGCAGAAGCACGGTCTGAAAAGTAACAGAAGTTTATCCTCGAGGCCGTCCGTCTACGGTGCGGCAAAGCAAGATGAGGTCCGGGGCTTTTCTCTCGACCCGCAAATGTGTCTGCGTTTTTCCCGACGGCGGTTTTTCGCCATTTGCCGTGTTGTTTTGGCAGAGTCTGCGTGTTTGTGCCCGCGTGCGTGCACGTGTGTCTCTCTGTGAATCTTAATCCCTGCCGTTACATCTGGAACGAAGGGTGAAAATCGAGTCTTTTACATTTCTGCCACATGGCCTGCCACTTTTGAGTGCTGTGAAATTGAAAATGTTTCACCCCTCACCACCCCCCCCATCCGAGTGCGTGTCTTTACAGGCTCTTGTCTTTTCTTCTGTGGCACATGTCGCACCCTACCCCCCACCACATTTCTGTACAGAATGTCGTGATCAAGGAAGCCCCACAATCCGATTGCATCCATAATGGTCTGCATATTCCTCATTTAATCCCTCGGTCTGAGTTGGCAGCCCGCTAATCTGAGTGCACCCAAAAGCAAACAGACACGAACACGCGCAGAGCACCTCTGTGGTAATAAAGCTTTTAATACTGCTCTCAGCAGCAATTCCAGGAGCAGCAGGTCAAGTCTTCAAATGTTCTCTGCTTTATTATCTGTGTTTATAGCTGTGTGTGCGTGTGTGTTGTGGACTGGTTCTTTTGTTCACTTAAATTGGTCATATGAATTTATTCCCAATTGCTCCCGAAAGACATTCTTCCTAGAGAATTTATTGCTTCATGTCAAGGGTTGAGGACCATGAACCTAATCTGCTCCCTTTCCCCATATGGTTGCATCATTTAGATGGTCAGTTTTATATTGCCCCTAAAGGTTCATGGCACAATGTCGTAGGTACATAAGAATCCGGCAAAGGATATTATTAATAAAGGAAAACCTAATCGTAATATTTGAAAAAGGGATTTCTTACAATACTAGACAGAAAATGAAATATAAAAATTCTCAGAGAGATTGTTCGCACAAAATAAATATACCATAAGGGAATAAAATTGTATTATAAGATTGGATATATGCATATAGATACGTGGCTATTAGTCTGTTAGGAAAGTGAGGCAGTTCCTGTTTTCTGTGTCACTTTGTCGAACCTGTTCACATTGCTTTGCTGGTGTCATTTTGATGCCTGACACTAGCAGTGTTCCAGCACATTAGGATAAAGGAGTCCCCCCTTTTCATTAGGCGCTACGTGTTTACGAATAAACGCTCGCGCTAATGACATGTTTCTGCGCGCCTCGCCGCTCTGCGGTCGCGTGCGGCGGAAGCTCTCGCGCGTACACACCGCCACAGCGTGCCTCGAAAGGTTTGCATCCGGGGGTATGTAACTGTCATCCTAGTGTGAATAAACACGCTCCCCGCTCCGTTGCTGCTGTCACTTCAGGCAGAGCCACTTAAATACAGTAGATGTCCAACCATATCGAGGGCAAAATCCAGCTTGCTTTAAAATTTAATTTATTCAGTTAGTACCATAATATAAGATAATATAAGCAGTGGCAGGCAGCACGCGCTAACAGCAGCTCCTGCTAGGTTTTACCGGTCCCTGGGGTGCGTTCCCCCATAGCTAATTCTTGTTTTACAAATTATCTCTATGTTTATGTCATCGCTGGTTTCGGCACAGGCGGCAGGAAATGGCGACGAGAAAACAAATAGGAGGCACGGCGGAGAGTGCGCTGCTTTCGAACCCTTCGGACAAAGGCAGCTCAGCACACGTCACCTCTTGGAGAGGCTCTTCTGAGTCTCGTCAGAAGCCCCGGACTGGCCATGTGTAGCATGTAGGGCAACGACAGTCCAGGGCTCGGGGCAAACCCCGGCGTCCGATTGGCTGAGGCATAGGTCACAGGGGTTGGGTTGCTTGACCTCACTGTGCAGTGAGCCGTAACAGCGTTTTGCAGGCCAGGTAAGAGGCTTCTCTTTGTGGCTGCTGACCGACTGAAATGCCTTAGAATAACAGAGCAGCACTCAGACACCTAACACAATGTGTCTAAGATTCAAGTATGGGCATTTTCGATTGACGCGTATTACCTTTGGACTGCGAAAAGTTCCAACGCATTATGGGGATCATAGCTGTAATGAGTGGAATGTGGTGGAAAATTAACAAGTCATTTTTCCTTGGCACGGGGTCGGCTCTTTGCCATGCATGTTGCGCACATAACTCACGAGGGGCAGTATAGCACATCAGCGGCTGCTTCTCCCTCTCTCTCTCGCTCTCTCTCTCCCTCTCTGCTTCTAACCTCCACCTCTCCCTCTTGCTCCCTCGCTCACAGTCAGCTCGAGTCCCCGAAGTGCTAAGTCACCGAGCTGAAACACCACAAAGTGGGTTGTTTTACTGCCTAAGCGTTAATTTAACTTTTTCTGTCATTTGCCACCAGATTATTGCTAAAGACTCATTATTCTAGCTACTGGGGCCCTAACCATACATATTTGTGCGTTCACGGTATCAAAATATCAGCAGAATGCTATGGTTAGTCATATGGATTTGTGCACAGAGTAAAACTATGCTGAAATATTTAAATCACAGGAAAAAAGAAACATCCCATTAAAACATATGCTGTTTTTGTTACACCCTTGGCATCAGACAAAGGACTGTGTATTTGTCAGTTACACAGATGGAACTGTAACGATTTACATATGCACCGCCTGATTTTATCATTAATGAATTAAAGCGACAATAATCCTATAGCATTGCTTTGCTTTCGCTTTTCTTTACTCCCGTGATGCATACTGATAAAAAGACTTGTTGATTTGAATGTGTTTCTGTGGTCTTGTCTGGTCAGATGGTTCTTCTTCCCTGAATTACCTCCTAAAGCAGGGGCGGGCAATCTTAGCCACAAAGGGTTGCTGTGTGGGCGGGTTTTGGCTGCAACTTCCTAATCGGATTACTAATTAGAGGACTGATTGGCTGAGGGGTCGTCACACCTGAGTGTGGTCAGCTGACCTAAAGGTTACCCCAAAAACCCGCATCCACACCGGCCCTTTGCGGATAAGACGGACCACCCCTGGCTTAGACGGATGGATCTGTAAAACAGATGGTTTCGAGTCTTCAGGCTACTTGGTGAGAGACAGAAAATGGTACCGATTGCCTGTTTGTACTAATACTAAAATGCATAAATTCATTAGCCCCCCGCAGATATCCTTCCTTCTATTGCACTGTAGCTTATCTTCTCGGATATTTCTGGAATGGTTACTTTACTCCGCTTCCCAATCTGTGATATGATCTATTCTTCTTTACCGCATTGTTTGGTACACCGACACGTGTTTGCTGAGTCAATTAACATCATCTAACGACAAGAATGACAAATGCCGACAGAGGTCCCGACATGTCGCGATCTGGGTATGCGTGAGGCTTACTTTTAGGTGCTAAACAAGCCAGTGCAGGTGCTTTGTTCCAGCACTTTAAGCTTGACACACAGAAGTCGTTCTAGAAGAAGTTCTACAAAAACACAAGGCACTGCTAACCCTCCTTAGCCTTGAACCCCGATACTACTGCTGTTAAGTACCCTAGAAAGACCCCCCCCCCCCCCCCAACTCATCCCCAGCTCCCAACCTCTCATTTACGGTCTACCTCTTAACAGCTTCCCTCAGTGGATTTCTTTCCTGGGGGGTGGGTTTCATCCAGAGTGGAGCACTCTCAACAAGAAGAATTATCCCGGATTACATGGCGGCCAGGCGTGCGATATTAAGTAATTCGGCCAGCTGTTGCTATGATTGCTGGATGATCACCTGAGCAGCCCCCCCCCCCCCAGGGCTACCTACCCTCCACCTGCTTCTCTTTCTCTATGTATTCATGGTAGGGGATACAAATGGAATCTTGGAGGGAGGTGGGGGGGTACGGGTTGGGCACGAGTCTCCATAAACAAAACCAAGCGACAGCTGGATTCAGCCCCCCCCCCCCCAGCTTGAGTTGTAAGGCTGGAACCGCATCAGGCTGCTTCTGCCTGACAGATTATGGTGAGGATTAATGGCCTCTAAATTGCTGCCTAATGCACACGAGACAACAGTGATGATAACGCGCCCCCCCCCCCCCCCCCGCCACCTACCCATACATGCTCCCCGTGGAGAATCTGAATTATGAGTCTGAGACTCTTCACTGGGCTTCAGTGGGACTCGGGGATATGCAGTTTAGACAGATGTCACTGTATCACTGTGTTCTGACCTCGTAATCACTGTCAGTCATTCTTCAAAATGGCCACCGTTCTCGTTCATCTGTAACATGATACTCAACCTGCAAATACCACAAATCCTAAGGCACTTTATCCTATACTTTTTATACATTCTCCTCCATAATTTATAAACGACGTTAGTTTTTGTGTAATATTTATACCTTCCAGAGGAAATCTGGGTTAAGGACAAAGGCTGTACCCCTCATGGATTTACCTTTTAAGCCTTTTATTTTGGGTCCTAGTCCTAGAGAATTATGAGCTCATCCATAGTTGTTCCTAAACTACAAAGTTTATTAATACATCTTGATGTGTGTGGGAGGGGAGAGAGGGGTAGACTTGGGAAAAAGCACAGACTTCCACAGATGGGAACCATAATGAAATAAGTTATTTAATTTCAAGCTGAATGACATTTGACTGCATGCAGTTACACCCTGGTTACACTTCCACACCTGGGCTGCCGTCTTGATTACCAGCATAAAATGTCAAGCTGGGGGCTGCGTTACTGCTGATAGTTAGTGAGCTGCCCTCACACTGCACAGAAGAAATGGGGGCTTTTATTCGGAGCTGCTGTTTCGCAGATGGCATAAAATGGAAAGTATGGCTGATGTAGGAGGTAGATTGCTCTTTGTCTTTTTTGTGCTTGTGTTTTTTTTTTAATTTGTTTGGTTACTTTGCAATGTTGTTCAGGGGAAACAGCTTGTTTAATGAGAGACACTAATGATGCTAAAATCACTTACAGCGCAAGATGGAAGCCTTGTTCTCGGAAGTGTTACAGAGGTCAATATTATTATTAATTAGCATCTTTTTTTAAAAAAAAAAGAAAAAAGGACTGGTGGGTTTCCAGAGACTGCTGGGGCTACCGGCTAACCATCGGTACAGTGGTGCAGGTTGTGGCCGGCGTGTTTCATGGAGTGCAAGGGTGAGGCTTAATCTGTGACAGTGTGCCCCGCCTTGCCTTCATTAAACTGCATTCTTCCGGGAAACATTTGGTAAATGACCAGTGATAGCCCACGCCATCATCATCACTGGCCAATGAAAGCCTGCGCCATCGACACCAGCCATTGAAAGTTACATCATCATCACTGACCAATCATCATAACTGGTCATCATAACTGGCCAATGGAAGCCGACACCATCATCGCCTAAATGTCAAAGCCATTAGCAGTAGCGCTTTCTGCATTTGCGTGGTTGCCTTTGCACTCGTCACCGCCTGGTGAGCGCGCTGATGAGATCTTCACAGTGGATCTGGGCAGGGGGTGTCGCTTTCCAGCTGTGAAACTGCAAGCAACTGAGGGATTGGGTAGCTGATCTGAGAACAGCTTGGAAGTTTGTTTGGAGTTTCTCGGACAGCCAACTTTCAAATGTGGATGAGCCTCCCTCTCTCCCTCCCTCCCTCCCTCTCTCCCTCTCCCATCACCTTTTAGAAGCCCCAAAATGGAAGCTTTGAGGACTGCACATGCCCGCATATTCAAAAGTATGTGATATTATACATATGCCATGCTTTTGTGGATATCGCCATGTTATGACAATTATGTTAGTGAGCCTCACCTGTAGGGGGCGCAGCACCTGCAGCTAAATGGACACACCTTCCTGAATCAGTAATTGAAGTTCACTGGCAGCAATTGCTTTTGCTAAAGATGCAGGTAGTTCTCCCACCCAGTGGGGACGCGCTTCCTTAGCGAGGCCAATCCCCCATTAGCAGACAGTGCGATCCGGCTCTGACTGACCCTCACTCCTTAATTCTGCTCCGGTGAACAGGCCCCAAGTCCCTCCCCTACCCCAGTAACTGCCAGTGGCAGCACCTCGCTCTAAACTGGAAAGATGTTTTATTCAGCAATGAGGAGGGTGGGGGGCTGGGGGGGGGGACCTGGTGTGAAGTGGAACAGCGATGTGCAGAGCTCAGATCTCCGAGCTTGAACTGGGGCTTCCGGAAAGTGGTAAACTTTTACTTTTCGCCGGTTTTCTGAATGAGAACCACGGATTTGCCCCAGAGTCCCTAACCCCTATTACCCCCCCTATTAATAGTGACAGCAGAGGGCTTGTGAAATGTAAATGACACATGGAAGGCTATGGAATAAGGGTCTTCTCTGAACTAGCAATGGGCCATCCTCATCAAACAACCTCATTATCAGGTTTATCACAGCACGTAGACACAGGCGATCTGACACCAGGCGTAGAAGCTGTCATAATAGCCCACGCTTTTTATTGTTTTTGTCTTTTTGGTCCATATTAAAGCCACTACTCAGCCTGCTATCTTTCCCAATCTGTTTGCATCACCCCATGCCACTGTACCTCTCCTCTGATTAACAGATAGCCTGCCATGAACTCTGCATCCGACTAATGATGCTTTCCCTGGAGGTACCCATTCTTAACTCATTGTAGCCCCGCCCCCATCTCCCACCCCGCAGCAAAGAGCTGGAACCGACTGTCACTCCTCACTGAAAACGTTTCTTCTTTCACTGAATGAAGATCCATCCTTCATCTCTCTGCTGTATTTCTTCGCACTGCCGGAGAAGCATAATGCTTTATTTGTCTCTCCGAGGCACTGTGGCAACACTTCCGCCCACGCAGGTCGAATGGACTGCCTGGCCGCTGTCCCATTTTGTCTGTGTAGGCTCTGCCCCGGCACCTCTCAAAGTCCCGATTCGCCTACAGCCAGCCAAGAGAAGCTGTCGATCATTGTAACGGATGGGTTCAGAAACCCTGTGAAAATAAGGCCACCTAAGAGCGCCCCCCCCCCCACCCCTCCCCCCCCGGTGCTGGTCTCAGCATCTTTGGCCATATTTATACGCAGCATCTGCTCGAGATCCAACAGATTCCTTCTCCCGTTCCTGCCTCTCAATTGGCCCACTTTTTACTTGCTGGCCAGCCTCTGCCATCCTGCACTTCATTGCCATGGGATGTCAGGGGTGTTCCACATCAATCTGTAAAAAAAAAAAAAAAAACAGAAATAAAACTGCAATTAATCAGCCCTGATGTTTCCGTGAAACGATTTGAAGGCAGTGAGGTCCTGTCACTATTATTTAAATTAATTTATTTTTTAAACCGATGCACAAGCACTGTTTTATATTGCGGTCGCTGTTTTTTTTCCTTGCCGGTGTCGCTGTTGAGAAATGCTAATGGACGATAGGCTGGTTAAATGATTTGCTACCCTTTCAAATAATCTGGCAGGCATTCCCATCTGGCCCACTTCCCGAGTGAATTGACAGCGGTCATCGCTCAATCCCGGGGGGACATTAGTGCAAATCACAAGGCCGCATCAGAGTCACCACTCTCACTTGGCCACCGACCAAGACTGAAGTGGAAGGCTCCAGCCTGAAGAAGCCCGGCCCGTTACCGGTGAAACTGCTTTCGGTCGGCCAGCCTGCTCGGTCATCGTTGTGGTCCTGATTGCACTGGATATGGTGTCAGGATGTGGGCGGAGTTTTGGGGTGGGGGGGAGGTGAGTTGTATCATTTGACAAGATGGAAAACCCAAGAGATGAGGAGGTGGGTAGAGGGGGCTGATAAATCAGTGTTCCTCATTCTAGTCCTTGGGGAGCCTCAGACAGTCGACATTTTTTGCTCCCACCACTGTTGAACCAAACGATGAAGAAACACCAAATACCCGGTACAGTTGTTGCTGGTGGGGAGCAAAAAATATATATCCTCTCTGGGGGTCCCAGAGAGCTGGGTTGAGAAACACTGTGACAAACCAAAACTGGATTAGAGAAATCTTATAAAGGGGACCTTGTCTTCTGACAAAGGAACCACAGAGGATGTCATCAAGACATGCACACAGCTAAGCATAAAATGTAGAAGAGGCAGTCTGCACGAACATACAGACAGTTATTTTGATTTTCACTCATTGGTTTGATTGTGGGGCGTGACACATGTTCATCCGTCGATTCCACAGACATTGTTTTGGAACAAACATGATTCCTGTGAACCTAGAAACTGCTCAGACCGTAGCACTTCTCTACATGCATAAGCAAACTTGTTTGTGGATTTGATGATGGGTACCAGCCTCAAAGCCCTGATTTTAGCCTAGCTAAACAGTGCTTAGTTAAACAAATACAAATGGCTATTTGTTTGGCTGATACTATATGTTAAATGTATCCTTTCTTTTTGCAAAATAAGCAATTGTGAAGGTTGTGGTGATAAAGCTATTGCCTTTTCTTGAGATTTCTCACAGATTACAAGCATGAAAATGCTTTGTTGCCATCTTATGCGATTCTGCTAATTGTGTTTACGCACGATTAGCATGTCATAACCCCACACCCTGCCAAATTACACCACTCGCTCCATTTCATACCATTACAAACACATAAAGTCCCATCAAGAACAGTAGTTTTCAGCTACTTGACCCTGCAGGCAGTGGCCATATTTCTGATGAATTCGCATTTCATGGAATTCCGGCAATTAGGCTAGCGTGTCATGTGACATCAGCAACACGGGGGACAGGAAATGCAGCAGAGGACTTTTTGAGGAGGTGAAACCTGGCAGGTATGACCCCAAATTCACCCCCCCGTCACCCCCCCCCCCCCCCACCTGCCAAATGTGCACTCCACCTCAAAAAGACCTTGTGCACAGGCCGTGAGAATTATTTACCGCACTTAATTAAAATCATTTTGCAGGGACACATCTACAAAGCCTCTTGATATATACACTATTTATTTGATGCCATTCGAGAAGGTGGTCACCTACCTCATACAATCTGGATCCCCTGCTGTCCAGAGGCTCTCTTCCAGATGGACAGAAGTGCTACAGAGTCAATGATGAGTCTTTTGTCAGGAAATAATCTATGTCTTGTTTATAGAGCCCTATTTTAATATTTGCTGAATACTGATGTTGCTATCATTCTTACTGAAATGTTCTATTGTTAACATTGGAAAACTCGATGTAATAATCGGTATCACAGAGATAAATGGAATACTGTGATATTTTACACCGTCATATGTGTATCTATTTACTTGTTGCATTATGTCATGACGTGCGAGACAGACTTGAGGGCAGGCATTTGGCAGATGGCAACAAAAGGGGGTTTTATTTGGGGCCAAAATAGGAACAAGGAAATAAATGGGACGACGAGAGTCAAAAAGGGAAGATGAGTATCGGAAAGAGCACAGGCAACAAGGGGAATGATTTCAATGACCAGAGTTGGGTGCACAGGACTGAGAAGCCCTAATGAGGGGTTGACACAATGCAGGTGAGGACAGTTAGCATCATAGGATTGGGGACAACGAAAAAGACACACCCAGGAAGAATCAGAAGGGGTCTGAAGGACCAGCAGCGATCCCTGCTGGTTACACCAGGAGATGGATTGGACAGGTTGTGCCATATAACGTAAGCACACGTGACATCAGGTGGAGCACCTGAAGGAAAAGTCCAACAAAACAGTACCAAAAACGAGCATCTCTCAGTTTGCCGTTTCTGCAGATGCCAAAACAATGCGAGAAAAATCCTTTCATGATGAAACCGCAGGTCAAGGCAGGCGACGGCACATAGAGTGATGGCACCAGCAGGGAAAGAAAAAAACTGTGAGAGATTGCCATTCGTTCGAGAATCCGTATATCCCGTAGCCCCCTTCTCTCGAGAGTAGAGATGGGAAATCCGTGTGTCAATCGAAGTTCAGGCCAATTAGCAACCCCGAATGACAAGCCATCCCGCCCACAAAGAAGACAGCCCGCCCACAAGCTCTACCTATCACATTTGTGGACATAATGAGAAGGGATGATGAATCGGACCCTATTTCATTTTGTTTCGATCCAGTTTGGGGCTAGTGTGGGCAAAGAGCTTAAACCAGGGGTTGGCAATCATATCCGCAAAGGGCCAGTGTATATGCAGGTTTTTGGGACAACCTTTAGGTCAGCTGTTCAAACCCAGGTGCGAGGACTCATCAGCCAATTAGTCCTCTACTTAGGGAGCTGCAGCGAAAACCCACTTGCACACCGGCTCTTTCTGGATAAGATTGCCCATCCCTGGCTTAGACATAGGACCAGTCAGCAAGCGAGTGAGGGGGCTTCCCATCAATTTGACCATGCTTCTCATGCATTAAGTGTTGTTGGTTTTTCATCGCGTGAGGTTTCGGGAGAAGTGGTGCGCTATGTGTATTTTTGTTGGCCTTCCTCAAGCGACATGGTGTTGAGCAGAATCCCTAGGTGGAGAGGGAGATCCGTAGCGGTCCTCAACTCCCCCCTCCTGGCCCCGGAGGCACCGCAGAAGGGGGAGGGAGTCGTCATCTTCAGTCGTCGCCGTGTAATTTGTCATCTCAAAATTAATGATGGAGCTGGAGCTGGGGCAGTCTCTGCTGGATACATGAACCAGATTTCAACCTGCAATCCCAAGGGGATTGGGGGGGGGGACTGGTACTAGGATGAGTACTCAAGGGAGGGAGGGGGTGGCTTGTAGATGAGTGCCTACACCAAGCCAGAAACCTCCCCCCCCACGAGCTCCTTGCCTGTGGGGGTCCCCAGCCCGGCTTGGCACATCCCCCCTGCCCCGAAAGTAGAGCAAGTTGCCAACAATGCTGGGGATGAACAAGGTGCTTTGTCAGGCGGACTGCACCGCATCATTAGGAAAGACGGTCCTAATAAATGAAGGCGGCGGACTGCTGTGAACAAACAGCCTAATGGAAATAAAGTGCAAATTATTATCACCGAAGGACGAGTGTGGAGAGCGAGAGCGACGCTGGCAGAGACAGTGTTATTACAGAGGCAAATTACCACTTTGAAAAGGGAAAATATGTTTTCATTTTCATTATTATTTATAATGAAAGTGAGGGAGGAAAGCAGGGAAAATGCTGGGCAATATTCCACCACCCAAGCCTTCCTCCACCCGCCCGACCACCTCCCGGCGTTCACCCCCCACCGCCACCACCATACGCCCCCTCCCTCTAAGGAAGCCACGCTCTACTAATACAGCTTGTCTGGAGAAAGCCTGCCAGGATATGTCATTAGGATGCTTAGAGACGTGGAAGAGGGTGCCGGGAGATGGGAGGTGAAGAGTAGCAGGCCGTCTCGGGAGGGAGTTTGTCAGGTGCAATCAGTGTGATAACCTCCCACGTCAGGGGACAGGGGACGGGGGGGGGGACTGAGAAACTGGGGCACAACATGGACCCCGAGGGCAGAAAGGGCAGCACATTCCAAATGATGTGCAGGGAGGTGAGAGATACACAAGGGGGGGGGGGGGACTGTCTGTCTCCTAGGGGTCGCCTGTCAGAGCTGCTGTGTGTACCCTCTAATGTATAATGATGAGTTTTTAACCTCCTTCAGGTTTTCAAACACCCGGTGATGGTCGGTGTTTGCAAACGAGGCCAGATCCCAGCCCTTATAAATGCTAATGTACTCGGAACATTTATCGCTTGGTCATCTGCATTGATTTTGCCTAATTGACACAATATAATTACAGGCCTGAATTAAAGCCAGATCGAAAGTGCTTCCCAATCTCAGGCGCCGGGATTATTTTCACTCGGAGATCCTTAGAATCTGCTCTTTCGTCATATGGTGTTCTGAGCACACCATCAATACCCGTAATTCTGCTGTCTGCTGTACTCGAAGTTCAGCGCCCCTTTCATCTCACCTACATTGCGTCGGTGTGTGTTTCTAACATTTTACGGTGAAGTTATATGTCACAGACAGAGTACGAGATAGACATAGACAAGTGCAAGCTTAAAGGGGAAAATGGAGTTACACAGGTCAAGGAAAAGGAACAATGCAATAGTGTTTTCGATCACATGTTCGTGGCGATGAGGGACGAGCAGGAATTCTGCTCATTGCGTTTCGTTCGCACCGAGCTCACCTGTGGTCAGGTGATCAGGCGCCACCGAAGGAGTTTGTAGCAATTGTGTAGCAGGTCATAGTAGAGGGGGAAATGTAGAGGTGAGCTCAGGGGCAGGCAGGGTGAATAGCGGGGACATCGGGAGAGGTGTGGAAAGAGGTGCGTGAATGTGGTGGAGGAGAGGTAAGCAGCGAGTGGAAGGAATCCAGGGGGCACACAGAGACCATGGCAGGTCCATCGGGCAACGGTGCCAGGGTGAGTTTGTCATTGGAGCTACTTACTCAAGGGGGGGGGGGCGTACAGGAAAATGGTACTTTCCTGTGGCACACAGAATGTGTCAGACTGATTATGTCCATTGGGAGAGCAAGAGCTGGGAGATGGACATAGTGCACCAGAGTTATGGACGTGCGTATTACTGGGGGCATAAAAAGTAAAATATCATAATGGGGTGATGGAAAGACGTCCATGTGACGGGAGCCACTACCTATTCAGGGTGACCCATGGGGTCGAGCGGTAGACTCCCCCTTCAGGTAGTGAACGGGAAAGTCAAGCCATTTGAATGGACAAAACTACCCACTGCGGCCCAGTTGCTGGAGGGAGGCACGTAACCATACAATGCCATATATGAAGAGTAAATCGTCTAAGATTGGGAAACATGGCCATGGGCAGGCATGCCATCAATCCTAGTGGGAGTGAGGGGGGGGGGGTTGAAAACGCCAGCCTGCGGTAAAATCCGTGGGGCACGAGCTCCGGTAAATAACACCTCGAGCCATCCACGGCATTTCTCATAAGACGGCATGGCAGCGCAGCCATACCCGGCGAGGTGTCCCGCTTTCCGAGTCATTACGCCCCGTCGCTAAGCTATCATTCCCGGAAACGGCGGGCTGACGGAAGCGACCCGGATAGGGGCGGCGTTGACGCGATCACTCTGATGACCGGTGCTGCCAGCCGCCGCTTTCATCGGCACTCCTGATGGGAAGCCACCCGGTGACACTCCGCGGGTCGCCGGAAATAATTGAAAGGCACGACTTGCAGGCTCCTCACTGTCTTTTCGGGAAGCGTTCTCCTGCCTCCTGTCCTCAAGGGGCTGTCTGGCCCCCAAGACACCCTCGGCTGTTAGCGGGTGTGTGCGGGGGGGTGCGTGGGGGGGGGGGGGTATCATTATCAGGGAGATGGAGCTTTAAGTTGGCAAAAGGGAGGGCACATGAAAAACTCACAAGAAGAAAAACACAAGGGGTGCTCACCTTAGTAACCCACCGCGCCGTGACCCTATCCCATAATCCTCAGCAGAGTTGGAGAAGGACCTAGGATTAAAAGTCTCTTTCAGTTCATTTAATGTATCAAATTAAAACTTCTCCAGCATAAAGTGGCCCATCAGCAAGGGAGAAATAATAACCCACAGCTACAACCTCAGTAAATGAGATGCCTTGGAGGCCTGAAATCCAGCCCGGAGATCAAAAAGAGGACCCAGTTAAGGCTACCCTGCCCTAGTGGTGAAACCCCATCATTTCACACGCAATTAATACCGATTAAGCACTTTGGGTTAATTGCGCTAGGTAGGGAGCCGTACAAAAATAATTTTGAAAAAAAGAGGAACAAACAATAGAATAATTCCCCAGTAAATGTAAAGCTGGTATTCATTTCATCCTTGTATGAATAGCTATAACCTCCCCCCCCCCCCCTAAAAAAACGGATTAATGGTGCCCACTGTATTTTATCAGGCGTGTTCTGTTTCATTGGTAACAAATGTATCTCTGGTCTTTATGTGGGTTCTTAAGTGTCAGACAAAGCACCTCCGAGAGCGTCTCTTTCAAAGAGACATCAAATTAAAGGCGAATCCAAAGCCTTTCCCATGGTCTCCTTTGCTGGCGCCGCGCAATATCCCAGCCTCATTTGAAAGCGCGAGGGTCCCATTAGCCAGGCGCATGCTGTGAGGAGGTGTACACCTTTGATCTGACGCACCGTCCCAACTCAAAGAGCACCCCCCACACACACGCACACACACACACCCGCCACCCTTTCCCCAAACAAACCGCGTTCCCTCCATTTTCATCAGCTGGGACAGAACGGCCTCAGCAGGAATATGATGAAAGCGAGCGACGCAGGCGGGATCTGCGGCTGAGAAATCCATCTCTGGCCGTATCGCGAGCCGCACGGGCATTTAGGAGCTGGAGTTTAATCGATTTTTCTGTTTTTTGTTTTTCATTATTTTTTTTGTTTTATGACTCTTGAGGAAGCAGGTGGGTTGGTTCACCGAACGTGGCACAGACTAGTAGATGCATGGGGGTGGGTGAGTGGGGGAAAGTACTTGTACCAAACCTTTTATCCAAAGTGATGAAAATTTGCATCCGTCTTTACAACTGGGATGTTTTACTGGGCAAAGTCATGTTAAAGTACCATGCTCAACGGTATGTAAGCAGTATTCTCCCGTGAGGTCCCAGCCGTCCTGCCCACTGCCCAAAATGCCGTGACCTGCCACACGTCACACGGACATGCCCACACCATGGGTCAAAAGGTCAGCCGGTAGAGGTTCCGGAACTGCTCCTCTTTCTGTTCAGGGCAGTGTGCCCGCAGTGCCGGGGATCATGTGGTAGCCAGGGACCTGAAAGTCGGCCATTACTGCAGAGCGGAGGGAAAATCATGCCAATGTGCGTGGATTTACGTTCAGTGTTCTGGAAGCTCTAAAGCAGACCAATTTCACTGATCTTAAAATGAAATATGATTGTGTTCATTGATTGTATGTTACATCTGCGTCTGCCCACATAATGATAAGTTTATAGAATTTCTGACTAGCATTTTTGTTTTTTAGAAATGGATTTATAAATCCCATACCTAACATATGTTTGTTTCTGGTTAATCATTGGAAACCCTGTCCTTCACACTGACCCAAATAGGCTCCACGACAGCTACATCCTTATTTTGCATTATGTGGCTCAGTTGTATGTCACTTCAGACAAAAGATTCTACTAAATAAATAAATGTAAATATGATGCAAGAAAACCGGATTAGCAGGTGAGATGTCAGGTTCACTACCGAACAATCACTCAGGGAGCTATAGCCCTTCAGATGCATGTTAAATAATCTCATAATTAGCAGTTGTTGGATGGCTTAAGCTCTGATAGTTAAAGACAAACTGAGAGCAATTAATGTGACTCGTCAAAAAAGCTTCGGTAGAACTGTAACCTGAGATGGATCTGACAGCTGTAGTTTTCAATATTTCACTTCCCAGTCCTCGGTCGGATGTTAATAAACCCCCCATCCGAGTCAGAGAACCACGCTGCATGACGGACAGGAGACCAAATGAGCTTCCGAGCCTTGGAGAGAAAACAGCTTTACCCTGGGATAGCATGAAGCAGAGCGGTTAAGAACGTCTCCTGATGGTTGCAGGTTCGAGTCCCGGAGAGAACCTGGCTCTTAGCCCAAAAAAATATACTGCTGTATGAATGAGTAAGATTGTAGATAGTATGAATGTTCTTGGATTAAGATACCTATATATAGTGACTTTAAACGATGGCTCCCATATTCGACAGACCTATTGGTATGGACTACTGTTAGATATCTGGTATGTAAGCTGGCTCCTGAATTAATGGTGAGGATCCAGGGGCACTCTTCAGGCCGTAGGGCTCAGTAATGAGTCCCGGTGCCGGCAAGACGGTGCCCATTCACATGGACCTGAGGAGAGGTGGTGGCACTTGAGCTGATGAAACCTTCACGGTCATGGGGAAACCCAGAATATGTTCTGGCCGGAGCCGTCTTGAGGTTCTGGGCTTATTTATTGAGCTTTTTGGGATAAAGAACCAATTAGGCATCAGTCATAAGAACATCCTACAGAGTCTGAATCAGCATGCCGTCTAAGCCGGGGTGCCTTACAGAGACCTGAAAACAACAGAAGTGTGTGATTTAATTGTGAGATCTGAGTCACCCCCTCCCCCCCGTTCTTACTGTGACTAATGGGGTGTATGATTTTTGTTTGAATTACAGAGAAAAAAACATGAAAGATGAGCTGCAGTCACATAGTTTTGCCGTGCTATGTGGTGCGGGGCCCCCCAAAGATGCACAGTGGGGGCCTGGTGTGGGGGAGGGGGGGCAGGTTGGCCATCTCACCCCCGTACCACAGCTGACAGCATGCCTCTCACAAAGAACGCCTTCTTCTGCCCTTTCAGCTCCCATTACGACGCTGACGGAGTCTCCTGAATTCACTGCGCATGCTCGCTGCCACCCCCCCCCCCCCTCCACTAGATCCAGGAATCCATTAGTCACAGCACAGTGGCTTGTATTGGACACCCGGAAGGCGGGGTGGGGGGGGGGGGGAGGGGAGGGGGTTGTTCACACGCCGAGCTCCTCTCTAAATCCTACAGACAGAGGCTTGACCAGCTCGTCTGGGAGATTGCTCTCAGATTGATCAGACCCAAAGCTTGGCCACTGGGATCAGATGGTATCTGTTCCCGTGCATAAATATGTGTTATGGCGCATACACTGTTACACTGACATGCCGGAGTAATGCACTGCTAGCTGGGAGGATGCCCACTGATGTCTGAATGCATTCTCTCCTGGGTCAGAACAGCACTGTGCTTTATTCTTCTTCTTCTTCTTCTTCTTAATAATAATAATAATAATAATAATAATAATAATAATAATAATATGGATGTAATGAGTTGGCACCCAGTCCTGGGATATTACCTGCCCCAGGATAGGCTACGGACACCTGCATGTTGCAACAAGAGAAACAAATTACTCGTGGGCAGGAGTCAGGAGAACAAAAAAGGGCTTTATTAAACTGAAACAGGAGCAGGGAAACAAACAGGACCACAAGGGGACAAAATAGGAAGACTAACTCTGGGAAAGACACAGGAAACAGGAGGACTGACGTTAATGACCAGAGTAGGGATGACGAGACCAGCAGATACTTAAGTACAAAGACTAACAAGGGGCTAACGAGAGGCAGCTGGGAGTGATTTTCACACGAGGGTTAGCAACGAGAGTTAAGACGAGAGGGATAAATTAATAAGTGTGGCTTGTTAGAGCCATGACTGGGAGGAGACTGGCAAGCATACGACACCGCGACCATGAATAGGACAGAGGTATAACAAATGAAAGAATGAATGAATGAATGAATGAATGAATGAATGGTTATTATTATTAGTCATTTAAGTCACCTGTTATCATGTTGTTATTATCCATCCTCATTCATTCATTTATCCTTGAATCACTTCGGATTGAGTGTCAACAAGCAGAGCCTCATGTGAACAAGGATCAGGAAATCCTTGGGTTGTAGGTCCATGGTCCTAAACAATTACAGCACCTGCTTGCTGATGAGTGTATTCACTGGCTATAATGTGTTTCCATGAGGCTTCCATTCAGGGACGTTCTCTGAGAGTTTAATTAATAGGCTAATTATGCATTTCACATCTCATTGATATAATTTGCAATATAGCTTCTCATCCCCCACCCTAAATGGAAACACCGTCACGTGATGCAATCACAAGCATTGAGCTTAGCTGCATAGGCAGAGATGATTACGTACTCACAGATTATCGGGCTCGGAAAGTCCCAACCAATCTGGCCATAAAACACATCAGTATAAATAAAACTTTTAAATTGTTAAATAAGTATCAATGTGACATGAATAATATCCATATACAATATCACATCACATTTAAATCCAATTAATGTCTAATTAATCCTTAATGGACTCGCTCATTAAATGTTGGTGAGGGTAACCTTTATGCAGAGGGCTGGTGCTGAAGTCAGCCCATGGCATTCTGGTATGTATATAAGATAATCATCCAAGCCAAAACTCAATCACGCCACAAAGACTAGAATGCCGTGTATCCGACCGTCCAAACCCATTTTGGAGAGAATTCTGGGATGCGAAAGGAATACTGATGAGTGATGAGTGATGAGTGCTTCTGTGAACAGAACTGGTGGTTTGTAAGCCTCTGCTTTGTTGTCAAACCAGTTGTCTTATGATCAGAATGGCCATGGGGATATTTTTCTTTAAATTGTAGGACAAAGTACAAGTTAAACATGAAGTGATAATAGATTTCCAAGCAAACTGTTGTTTTATTTGATTCATTTCTATACTTAAAAGTTCTTTCTCTTGCTTTTTTCCTGGGTTTCTCATAAAGAAAAGCTGTAAACCCATTTATTTCAGCTCCTGGTACATTCAGCTATTCTGCTCACTGGACAATATCTAGTTGTTCTTGGCTGCAGTAAACAGCTGCTTCCCAATCCCATGCAGTGTCAGTGTGAACAGGAAGCCGGCATGATAATCGTCATTAGCTCGTCGTGACCATCTTGCCTCTTGGAACATACGAATCCCGTTTAGGCGACTGAGTAAACCCTAAAATGCGCCCCCCCCCTTCAAACTTATAAAACAGATTAGAGGTACCGAATAGCACAGACATAAAGAAGATTAACCTTCTTTGAATTTTACGTCGCCTAAGATTAATTGGACCTCAAGCGACCTGGATTCCGGACAGAACGGAACCAGCACAACCAAGTTTCTTGATGTTCCCAGCCTCACAGCTGAAAAACACCCTGCGCTCGTAAGTTCTGGGGGAAATAAAATAGACAAGTGTGAAGTTTTTGGAGCCGTATGTTCCCACTGTGACGCTCTGACGTACGGGACGGAGACATTAATCACATCTGGATCGATGCGAGGCCAGTTGAATATGGATTTATAGGATTGGCAGGAACTTCTAATTCCATTGCTCTGCCACGGCCGTGATGCATCTGTAACAGAATGCCTCTTTAAACCCAAGGCTGTGTCAGGGGAGGCTGGAGATCTCTAAATTCCGGGGCCGCGTCTTAATGAATGGTGTAATTAACTTAAGACGACAAACCGATAAATGGTCAAAACTGCAAAGGGAGGGATCATTTCTTATTGTTCATGTCGTTATTGATATAAACTCGCGAGGACTGGAATGATGGGGAGTTATAATGAAACAAGGGCTTAGGGTGGGGGGAAAAGCCGAAACGGAACTGTTAAAATTGGGAAAAGTGTGAAAAATAAAATACGTTAAAAGCAGTTTAATAAGCTTTACCAGCATGATGGATGGTGCACTGGATGGAAAGGCAATGTTGCGCAGGAGGGAGCAGGAGAGGGGAGATAGACACCTTAAATCCGTTCCTATTAGTGCACCTCATTGGTGAGGATTCGGGCCTGATTCGATGTCCAGGATGAGCTGTCCGTCGCTGGGAAATGAAACAGGATGATGGAGATAAGTGACAATTGTGAGGGGATGATCACTCCCAAATCACAGCCATCTGGTCCCAATCTCTGCCCTGATCCGCCAATCCCTCCCGTGAAATCCTTAAAACCGCACAATCCGCAGCCCTCAGCTTACCGACTTCATAATCTGCCGTGCGCACCCCCACCCCTGCCCCCATCTCTGGAGAACCCCTCCCCACTAGTTCCTCAGACCCTTAGCATCTGTATCTGAGCATACAGCCACAGCTAATCCCCATTACCTGGAATATCATCCGTGTGGTAAATATATATTGGAATTTCAAAACAAATCTTTAGGAAAGGAGAAGAAAAAAATGACATGCAAAAATATTATATTTTACAGCTTATTATTATTATTTGGAGAATAATCTGACGTGGGAGGACCATTAAAAAGAACAAAGAATTAAGGAAAACAAAATTGAATATTTATTTTAGTGAGAACCTATTAAAGTTAAGTATCTTTTTGTTAAGGAAGTGCTGGATTAATTTACTATATATAGGCTGTGTAGTACAGCAATAGTAACATGTGGAAGTGCCCTGTGACAGAGTGCTAAGGCTGTATTAGAGTGTTCAGGAGGGAATTGGGACGTCACTTAAGAGATGGGTCCTCCTGTGATTCGTCGCTGCGTCTGCCTGTCACAGCTGAAAAGGAACGACAAGCGCAAGAAACAGATCCGCCTCTGAAGCTCAGGGGCTGCTATGTCCTGAGGCATGTACAGGCTTCTTATTATGCTGTTGTCAAGCAGACACTCTTACCCAAAGTGACTTGCCTGTATTTATTTTCTATTATTATTATTTTTTATACATGTTCCCCATTCATGCAGCCAGAAGTAGTGTCAGCTTAGTAACCATGCAGTGTAGGACACAGCGTCCAGGAATCAAACCCACAGCCTTCTGTTTATGGGCCTTGTTCCCACACACACACACCCCCCCCCCCCTCCCTTTCCGAAATAGCAGAACTGACACGTGCGGTCCCCATCCTGCCGGCGGGGGCTGAAGGGACGGACTGATGCTGTTATTCGTTCTGGTAAGAGCCTGGGATGATGCAAACCTGGCAAAACCTTCACCTGTGTAAATTCAGGGCAATCGCAAGAGACATATGACATGGGACCACAAGGAATATAGATGCATGAATAAAAACTTGCTTGTATATCTGCATATATATGTTTAACATAATATACCATAAACCTTTAGCTATAAAAATCTAAAAACAACTTTATTTATTTGTGTGAAGTGGATGGGCACGAATACTTCGAGAAGTTCCTGTCCTTGCAGAACAAAAGGGCGGCAAGAGACACTGACACAGGGGCTTAACCCGCCGTCTATCCGCGGCGTTTGTTGCAGACGCGGTTAAAGCACCAGGCAAAGCCTTCGCTTTTGAGGAAGCTTTCAAGCCAAAGGAGCCTGGGAGCGTTGAACTTAAGTGGGATTAGAGGGGAGAAGAATGCAGCAGAATTTGTTTATGTATGTCTGTTTTATTTCCAACTCCAAGACTGTTTGTCTTGGAAAGAGAGAGAAAAAATATGAAGCACGAGAAAGTGCTCAGAGGGTCCTAAACGACGGACTGCTTAAGGCGTTCATTATTCCCTGACATCGCGCTTAATCCCCGGCGCGCACGTTTATGAATATTAAGTGAGGGTGAGGTGCTTTGCTCTGGGGCGGGGGTCGACCTCGACTCGCCCGGGTGGGAGGGGCCGGAATGCCGGTCGTTGTGGCTGCTATAAAGTTTCACGGTTCTGTGGAGATGGGACAGGAGATGCAAATAATTCCCACACTGCTGAGGAGAGGGGAGGGACAGACGGTGGGTTTTTCCAAAGCTTCTGCGAGATTGGAAACCCCCCCCTTGCTGGCATGCGCGGGGGGCTTTTCCCATGGGCATTCCCGTCATTCCTGTCAGCTGCCGTGTAGCTATTCGTTCCTGTGAATTTACTGCTGAGTTTCAGCCGGACCGTTTGCAGTGTGCAGTGTGCAGTGTGCGGGAGCCAGATAATGAGCCGGGGAAACAATTAAGCGGCAATTATGACAACGCGAGGCATAATGATGGCAAGAATCATAAAAGTGACTGATTTTGATTTTATTTTTACTGCTAGCAAAACAAACTTCAAGTACGAGTACGCCAGGGTAGTGGGCACATGGTTAAACTGGACCGAACCATAATGAACACACGATGATGGATGAAGATGACAGGAAGCCCTCCCCACCACGAAAAGCGGAAGATGCCAGATGCCATCACTTGTGTCTGCCAGTGTAAACTGTGCAGGGGATAAAGACCAGGAAGTAGATCATATCTGCTAAATTGTTTTATGTAAAATAAAATAAAATCTTTCCAAAGTGGATTAACTTAGTAGCAGTTACACCAAGCCAGACGATTAACGTTGGTGTTTTTATGCTAAAAAGCTTCAGGGGAAGCTTTAAAGAGTCAGAAATAATTTATTTTTCGGCAGGATAATGCTGATGCAGGTCTGACCGCTAAGCAGACGATGGAGACCTAGTGGGGGGAGGAACTGGAAGCACCTGTCCATGGCAGAAAACAGGAAATAGATGGTTCCTCAGGCAGACGCGGCCGTCTCTCTGCTAGATGCGTCAGCCGCAGAACAACAGTCAGCCGTAATTAAGATGTGTCGGCGAAAGACGGTCACCAACGGCGATGGGACTGAGCAGGAGTGAAACAGGAAGACAGTTCGCTTTCATCGCACTCTGGCATCTGCGGCAGGCACTCTGGGAGGACTGGGTGCGGATCCCACGAGACGCCGCCTAAAACCGGCTTTAAAAAGCGCCACTGGCGGAAACCTTTAATTGTGTCCACAAATCACGGCGAACAACAGCGCTCCTATGCAGCGCGATAGAGAAAGGGCCAATCTATTACGGGATACGGCTGCTCACCAGGTCGTCTTAATGAAACGCAAACTACAGCAGAGTTTGTTAACTACGCATCTTGCAACTGGAATTATCCCAATAAACCAAGTTAATTCTGACATTTTGCATTTCAGATATCAGCATCGGTTTAGCTTGACACTGCTAATTGCAGGGGTGCACTTTCTTTTTTCCTTACAAGACAGATGAAGCCTTTTAAGGGAAATACCGTCACATCCGGTCCAGAATCCAGTTCACGAGTTGCCTCTAGCCAGCGTGGTCATCTTCCTCATCCACTCCCCTAGGCCTGACCTGTAATCACCCACACCTGCAATCAGTTTGTTAGTCTATTTAAGACTCTGCTAAACGCTTCTGTGCTTTGGCTTGCATTCAGTCCTGTTTATTAGATGTTCTTGGCTCCTAATTTAACTTTCTGCTTCTCCATCTTGTTTCGTATCGTGGTTTTTGGATTGATTGCGTCAGTTTCAGTTTGACCTATGAGTTCTCTGATTTATTGTCTAGCTCATTGTCCGGCATTCATTTTGCGGATAATTTGATCTTGCCTTGATTTCTGATCTTGGCCCTCGAGTCCAAGCTGGGCACCTCGTCCGCGTATCTCGCAGTCGGCGACCTCAGCCCTGTCCGGAACCAGGCCGTCAAAGCGGAACCGTCTGGAATGTACATAACCTGGTATCATGTGTCTATGCAGCTGCTTGTTGCAGAACTCTGCTGTTAGCTCCCCCCCCCACCCACAATGCTCTTATATTGACTTCTTGTTTACATCACTCATCTTTCATTTTACTGGGCAATACCTCTGCTTAAAAGAAACTTGGAATCAGAGTAATTCCGGTAGGGCTTCCCAGTTGGGAAATTTGAGTCAAGCATGAACAGAACTGTTCCAAATCAATGTAAAATGGCTGAGATCAGACTCATGTTTTAAGTTCAGACATTCTTTTCACAGGTGTTGGGGTATCACTTGCTCAGTGGCTTGCGGCTACGCTACGGTCTCTCTTGATGCTGTCGGCCGTATCGGCATCACTGCGGTAGCCTGATATGAACATTCCAAAGCACAGTTCAGAGTTCTGTGGAAACCCTGGTTCTGTGATGACAGGCCCCCAGAGGACCATCCCCTTAAGTTTCCTTCTTGTGTCATGCAGAGTCAATTCATATTTTTTTGCCTGAATTTATTTACCAGGACAAAATATATCATTATATGTATCCCCTGACCCCTCAGAAGATGGTGCCCTAGACGGCCACCTATGTGGCCTGTAGAATCGACTGGACCTGAAGGCAGCCCAAAGTATTAGAGCAGGATGTTAGTTTTTTTTTTTTTTTTGCTCCAAATGGCAAACAGAAACTACTCTTGAGTGACATGAATAAAAGTAGATCTGTTGATGGGGCTACTTGATTACAGAGAATAAAATGTCATGATGGCTATCTGATGGGGAGGTAGCTTTTTAAAAAGATAATTATTATCATTAAAATTAGCCTTTCCACTTCTGGAAAATCAGTTGCTGTGTTCCTGGTGTGAGGACTTCTGCGTGACTCCGTTGGCTTTTGGGACTAATTCCTCACCACCTCGAAGGCAACACTAAGCCCAGGATAACTCAATGGCACTGAGAGCCCCCACCCCAGCCACCAAAACCGGCCTTAATGAAGAGAGGGTGCTGCCTGTTCTACCGGGGAGGGGGGATTTGCTTACAGGGTCAAGAGACTTCAGTCTAGGAATGTGTCCTTCACATCACTACCACATCACTCCTTTCTTCTGCTCACTCTGGCCAATTCTATGTGAAGTTTTTGTTAGTGTAGGTCATTCTGCTTCTCATTAATTCTTTTGTTGTGTATATGTATACAAAGATACAACTTTTTTGACTCTGCTACCAGTTCTGAAGGTACCAGCTGCAAACTAAAATATTTTGCTTTGTGCCTGCCGCCCATCTTTGTCTTCCATGTTGGATGCGTGGCTGGGTCACGTGAAGCATCATTAAGACCAGCGTCCACCAGGGAGCTCTGGTGTCTGCCATCTCCTGCCTCCCATGACCATGTCCTCCACCCAGGGTGGCTCATGTGCAACAAGCTTTAGAGCTTAAGCTACGTCTGACGCGTCAGGCAGCTGCGTTAGAATTACTTTCAATTGCAGGACTGTAGTCCCTCCATCCTTATGTCATTATTGCAAAACCTACTTTCATTTCAGTGCTATTAATTGTGGGCTAATTGCCTGTTTCCTTATAAAAAGAGAGCATCCTGTTAGAAGTGAGGGGTGATTCAGAGGGAGGGGCTTGCAAAACGGGATGTCACATGACCGTTCAAAGTCCAACCCCCAACCTCACCCCCCAATACTAGAAGATATGAGACTGTTAACTTTATTTCTCACTAATTCGCTGCTTTAATCAGACAAAAGCAGAAAGGAAGACCAGGTGCTTGGGCCCTTTAAGGTCTCCATGGCAACGGTACCTTTTTATTTCCCCTCCAGGTCAGAATTGTGTTCTTCTGACCCCAAGTTAAAATTAAATGGTCTCAGTTCAAATTTAGCTTTTTTTTGCAGAATATTCTGAACTTCTTTTGGCTATGCACTGCACACTCTGTGCGTGTGAATTAATAGCTGCAGAGGCCCAGGAAATTGCTAAAGTCGTTGAATGTGACCTAGCAAAACTATAGTAGGCTAATATGTATAACCAGCTTGTAGCAGCTAATCTCTTTTAGTTCCTAGTTTTCCATCCATCCATCCATCTAACCCATTTACCTATTCTGAGTCTAGAAAAGCTTCTGTGAATATGACCTCCCTAATGCATAAAATAGCCCTTTTTCTCTTATAACAACAAGCATTAGGGATGTGCATCTCCTTCACTGAGGCTGACGCAATACACATCTTGATGGATTGCCAACGATCCCATGCATTAAAGATACATATGCAGAAACTACTAACGCGACACCATATGATTCACCTCTATTGCGATTCAGTGCCATCCGGCGCAATATGATGTGATGCATTGCTGGACACTCCTCCAACTCGTGCGAGACTTGGCCTAAAGACTTGACGATAATTGGCCGCTGACAGCAGTGGAGAACCAGATATGAGAGAGTGTGCTTGAGAAACAGTATATAGAGGAGCAATCAATCTAAATACAGAATTTTTGGTGACATTTTTATAGTATAAAGGCATAAGGCTTCTACTAATACTTATATGGCAATAAATCGGATTTTACCAAATGCAAAGATGTTAGAGATGATGCATTCTGAGTTCATCCCAAATTGTATCTGACACATACTTTTTTTTTTTTTTTAATCAGGGCAATTGCATCATGAACTTTAATGCTGGTGCTCCGATGTGTATCTTACTGTGAATTTTATCATCCTTAACAAGCATAGTTCAATATACTGTAGGCCTGAAAGTTGAATCCGGCTTGTAATGTGTAAGCAGCATTTTTTGGTGTCCTCGGGCTGCTGTCAGTTACGCTCGCTGCCCGCTGACAGTGCGGCGCGATATTTGTGGATATTAAACACGTCTCCATGCATCCGCATTGCATTTCTGGGCTGTTTACGCCCTTATTGAAGCTAGAAAAGTCGCTCCTTCGGGCTGCATAATATCGCACAGACTGTACAATATTTTCTCACGGCCGGCTGTATCTGATAGGAAACCCGGACGCTGGGTGGCACCCACAGCACACAGCCTACAGGTAGAAGAAACTAAGGCAGGATGAACACGCCACACATACGTCAACTTTCTTGTTTGTTGGTGGTAGAAGAAGGATGGAGGGTTTTCCAGAATTTTCCATATTGCTGATGCATCAACTGTCTTGATGCAGTCAATCAATGTGCATGTCTGAATGTTTTATATAAGATGGAGAAATTGATGTTTTTCCTATATATCTTGTTTTATGATCTGCTGGTTAGGATTTGTGTATAGGTGACTGACAGCAGATTTATACGCCTTCCTGTTAAATATAAATTTAGGTTCCCGGCTTCTAAATTACCAGAGATAGGAAATACTGCTTGAGTAAGCAATGCAAACAAAGTTCCTGGTTGCAGAAGACTGCCTTTACCACAGTCTGGACGCCCTTAATTGCCAAAGTGCTTTCTAGGATAAGCCTTTCCATTAGCCAGCCTCTAGTCATGCATACGAGAATCCAGGCTCGCCTTTGCAAAGGTTACATTGGGAAAAAGAAGCTGGAGTAACTGCTATTTCCAGTAACCCGTTAGAAAATAATCACATGTTCTAAGACAGACCCCACACCCTCTCTAATGATGCATATTTTTTCTGGTCTAAATCCTAAAGGAATAGTTCAGATGTTTATTCCTCGCTGCTATATTCAGAATGCGCTCATTTCTCTACTGTGGGCTGCCCTTGCATTGCATGACGCCATTCATTTTCCTGACACTTGAGATATTACAGGTAAAACTAGATCCCACTCACTAGATAAGTCTCATTATGCTAAAGAAAAGGAGAGCCAGGCACTTTTAATAATCCTCTCAACATCCTGTAACTCATCGCTGTTGATTCGCAGCATAACTAAATGGAATCTAAATCAGCGGCCTTTCCGGCCGGCTGAAGGGAGGAATGTTGAGTTTGGTTTGTTAGCCGCGACGCTTCCTTTCTGCAAAGGATTGGTACAGCTGGTCAGAGTGCCGGCTGATTTGTCGTGTTTACCGCGCCACGTGGGCTCTAAGCCAGGGCGGGAGACGGGGTGGCGCTAAGGGGGTTCTGGATGGCCGGGGAATTGGCTGCCACTCTGCCCCTCTTTGACCAGGCCGCCTCGCGACGTGATACAGGGAGGTATTGAGCTGGGGCCCAATTACAATGAAATCCTGTCCTCTTTGATCTGTCTTCGCTCTAAAGCCAGGTTTCAAAGAGGATATTTTGAATGTAAATCTGTTTTAAGTAATAAGCGGATATCAAAGGGACATTTGGTGCGAGAGCAAATGGCAAAGCGCTTTTCTCATTGCTGGCTCCTTATACCCGAGCCTCTGGCCACGGCGCCGGGTGAGACTTACCTAGGAGTCCCTTGGAGATTAATACCCCCCTTACTGTCCACTCCCTCCATTCAGGAAAAAGAAAAAAAACTCCACTAACAATCTTTGCCTATCCACCCTTTTTTCTAATAAGGTTTTTTATACAACGTTCTTAGCGGTAATTTGATCTTAATGACAGTTGTTGATCTTAGGTCTAGCTTATAGATCGAAGAACAGTCACAGACTACAAAGCACTGGTTGTAAGTCCCTCTGGAAAAGAGCGTCTGCTAAATGCTGTAGATGTAATATGCTTGGGAGCTCCACAGTCCGCACCATTTAAGTGAAGTGCAGCTACTTTGAGAGACACAGTTCCTTATTAGATACCATAGGTATATGTAGGTATATGCAAATTGTCAACAAAATATGAGTGAATGAAGGAATGAGTCCCTGAGTGAATGGATGAATGAGTGAGAAAATGAATTGGATTATGCTACTAGTTAGACAGCTGTGGAATAAACTGTGGAATTTCTTTAATTCTCTGAAGACTGAAGTAAAGAAATCATTAAATTAGCAAGATGGAGCCCTTGAGCGAGACCCTTAACCCCCAGCTCCAGGGGTACTGTGACCCCCAAGCTATGGAGAGCAAGATGGGGTTGGTGAATAGAATAATTCCAGTGTACCTGTACTTGTGCATGTTTTTACCAGGCAGTTGCTAATGCGGGTCACTTGTAACTGTCTGGATCCATCTGTAAGAGTTCCTTTTACTCTCCTACCAACACTCTTTCCTTCAGTCAGTGACGTTATCTCTGGTAGGAATTTTCAAGCAAAATTCATGCTCTCCAGACAAAGGAACTGGGAGATCCACGGCTCTCAGCCCAATGTTCCACCTCATATTCCAGGCATCGCACTCCACATCACCCCGATATACCCTTCGTCACTTCCCTGTGGGTCTGCGTGGATGAGGCCCTCTTGCACATTTTTATGCTCAATGGGGGGCATCCACACTGGAGAGGGGCATCATGGGAATTAGCTGGCTGCCTCCACAGTACTTGACTCCAAGCCATTCTATCCAGCCAACTTGTTGGCTTGACAGACGCAAGTCTTTCTCGTTGCACCACCTCAGTCCATTAACTTTTACTCAAAGTGGACCACAGATTAAATCGTTATAAGGCGCCAAAGTCACTTCGACACCCAGGCACTTGTAAATGTGTGAACGAATAGTATTGCTTTATGAACATCCTGTCCTAGGGGCTTGTAATAGGGCATTAAAGTTCATTGGGAGGAAAAGAACATCACTTTTTCTGATATATGTTACATTGATATGAACCAATAAAACATAATGCTGTGAGTTATATGATCCTCAGCTACCAGTTTAAGGCACCGTAGAATTTTCTTTTTTAGCATTAAGTTTAAAGTCAGTCGTTAACTGTTGGATTTAAAGCAGCAGAAGCCTTGTATCTTTAAAACCTGAGATATAATCCTTGCATTTGCCTTGTACTGGGTTGTCCTTAGCAGAGAGCACCTTCTGTGAATTGTGTGTTATTTATATCGCTGTGGTCATCAGCTCTGCACTCACTTCACGCAATCCTGACCATCTCGCCTCCAGCCGGGGCATCTGGCGTTAAGGAGACGATAGTTAGACGTATAATTTTATCTCGTAAATGGGCCGAACGCCTGGGCAGGACTGGGGTCAAAATTTGGCACTGGACTTCGGGGTCCCACGTGGCCCCATTGCACAGAGGAGGGGGGGGGGGGGGGGGTGGTTCCCATTATAACTTTTGCCGAGAGAAACATTTTCCTGACCAAGGGGGTCCCCACGATAAATTTTGCCAGGCCAGCTGCCCATCGGCCGATCGGGAATGCCAGATTGTCGTAAGGGGGGATCCCAGAAATAATATTTCAACGAGTGTAGGGGGCAGAGTGGAGATTTTAAAAAACCCGTGAAAGACAAGGTATGAAACCTACAGAGGCTCCATTCCAGAAGACGAATGGCTTCTCTAATGAGCACCTTTCTCCTCGCGTGAAAAGGCGACACCTGTGAACAGATTCTTCACCAGCCCTAGGTGTGTGCATGAGGGAGCAGGTGCTACTAGGTACTCTGACCTCCTCGGCTTGTTCCCGAGATCCCGCATCTCTGTTCTGAAGAGGGAGGTCACGATCCTCAGCTGAAGAGCTTTCGTTCCTGAAGGGCTTTCTGAAGTGCCTACACCTACCCCACTTTCCACTGACCCCTTAAGGGGCTTCTTTGAAGTAATCTTAGCAAATCAATTCCAGAGATCCTCTAAATCAGCTTCCACCCCTTATTAAGATAATGAAGATAAGCATCAGTAATCAGATGTCAGTGTAGAAGTTTGGCACCTTGGGGATGTGTGGAGAAGAATGATCAGAAACCCAACAAATGGTCTAGGAGCTGAATTGAATAGCTGGCTTAGAGACAATGGGATTGGGGAGTTTGCTGATATGAGCATGAGTGAGTAGGGTCCCTGTACGTTCTTAATACCTGTACTTTTGTAACCTAAACCTCTTAACTAAGCAGTCGGAGGCCTTTGCGCCAGGTGCACAGTAGAAATGTAAATGCAGGTGTTTTCCCAGGCAAAAGGGATGGACTCGTGTTGTCCCTGAAAAGTCTGTCCAGCCCAGGAGCTGCAGGGGATTGGAGAGAAATAAATATAATGGCAAGATGATCTGTTCAGTGTCCAGGCTAAAGTAGGAAGTCCACAGGTAGCCAATAGCTGTTCAAGGAAGGCGGAGTCATCGCATCGCCATACTAACATCTGGCCGAGGCCACGGACAGAGGTGCAGGGCTTGGGAGCAACTGGGAAGCAGAGAAGTCACTTTTGTGAAACGTGTTCCCTGGTTTCCACAACCGCTACTTGCGCACATCTAACATAAGCATCTTCGTTTTGAAGGAACCAGCTGGTATATTGGACTCGACAAAATCAGTTTGCTTCCCCGACGCTCCAAGGACCATTGTTTCCCGCATTTCCAAATCCCGGGAGCTGGAGCCCCAATCGATATTCCAGCAGAGAAGAAAGCGCTGGGGTGCTTTGTATGCCGTTACCCTCTGTAGCGTCGACCCCTAGTAACCAGCTGGGCCAATCAGGCCTGCTTCTCTTTCCACTACCAAAAACGTCGAGTGTGATGTTTAGGGTTTTTTTTTTTTTTTAGGGTTCAGTGCTTCTCAAACCGACTCTCCAACACTGACTCTCCACAGAAATGGCCCCTCTTGCCACTTCCCCAATAAAATAATTCCAGCCTGGCGCAGGTTGATATTTGTCAGCTTAAAGCCAGCGCAAGGCTTCTGTCTGTCACTCCCCGTGACAGAGGTGCATGCTTATTTGCCATTCTATTTTGAGGCTTGATTGACGGGTCGACAGGCCTGACATTCACAGCGCCGCAGTGGAGCCCGTTATTATCCCTGCATTAACATTCTGATAAACACACGGTCGGTCATTGAAGAAATAATTACATCCCGTCACTTCACTGTCTCAAAGAATGGAAATGCATGCCCACCCCCCCAAACTCCACTATTTCCTTGTTGATAGTCTTTGCCATGCTACCCCCAATGCTTCTGGGATGTTCCGTGATCTCCGTATGCGCGTGCACCTTCACAGCGCCCCCGGTGGTATTTCTTTGATATGCGCGCATGTGTCACGCGGGATCCTTTTTAAAAGCATGCGCCTGCAGTCTTGTTTTGAGCACGCAGGGGGCGCCCCAGAGCTCTTTCAAGATTTACCTGGGAGGTTGCATATTAGCTTTTTGCTAAAAAAAAAAAGCAAACGTACCAACGACCAAACGGTATCATCGCTTAGCTCTTTCCTGATACCCCTCATTTCTTTGATACTGATTTCAAAGCCTTGGAATTGGAAAGCAAACCCAAAGAACTACGACAACCCTCCATGTGACCCAAAATAATGGTAATAAATGCTTTGAGGCTGTTCCCTGCCTTTACAGTTCGGTGTTTTATGTGCCATTAATATTCATCATCTCTGTGAAAATAATTGTCTTATTTTTACTAACTTTTTTCACAGGGTGCATTATATCAGACAAAAAAGAATCAGTAAAATCCTATAAATGAGCTTTTGCAGCACGTTCGCCAAACGTGCCTCTTTTGATTTTACGGTGTTTTTCTGAGATCCAGGAAGTGCTGTTAAAAATCACTTTTTTCCCCCTCCCTGAATCCTTCTGTAATAAATTATTCCAGAAAGTTACAGAGAAAAAGCATTTCGAAGTTAACATTTGTAAAAATACAAAATCATCAGATTTTACTGGTGGAGTGAGAGTGCTTTGAGAGATGACTGTTGTGGTGATTTAACTGAAATGTGAGTTTTCTCAATCTCAGAGTCTGCGTAATCCATTGGATATGTTTTGTGAAGCCATTTATCGGAAAAGTCTGGCAACGGTCTTCCAGCATCACCAGAGTCAGAATCCATTCGGGACTGAATGGCATGTAATATCTGTCAAGTGGCTACAGCCCTCTGCCATTACTGCCATGATTGATAGCCTGTGACAGCTGATGACTGTGTATAAGTGCGTCTCCTTCTAATCGCCTGTGTGAAAAACTGTCATTGTAATACGGGCATTGGAAGGTCAGGGCTCTTTGGCAGTAAGTCAGTGGCACAAAGGGACTCGGGGCACGATGACCGTGTAGCGGCGGTCAGCTAGTTCCCATGCTGCACAAAATTGTCTTTTGTGGAGTTGTGTTGAAATGCAACAGGAACGTGTGGCCTTTAAGGACTCAGTGGCTTCATTTATTATTTTTTTCTAATTCCCTAAAGTGAATATCTCCATCCAAATAAGGATTAAACGAGGCGTGTTTTCCATTAACGGGATCCATGTCACAGAAACGACACTCCCTGTTGTCAAGAATCTCTGACACAGCAGGGCCACAGTATGCAGAGTGCAGCGACAGGAGAACCAGGTCTGTGATAATGTTCCGGAGAACCGATCTGCTGCAGAAAAGACATGAGGTATTTACGTGTCATCGTAATCTAAAAAGGTCCAAAATTTACGATTAATGTCAATGCGTCGGCGAGAAAATGTGCTATAGCTGGGGGGGGGGGGGGGCGAAAGAAGGAGCCTGGCTGGGGGGGGGAGCGAAAGAAGGAGGCTGGCCGGGGGAGCAGAATGTGATCTTGTATACCACTCAGGTCAGTGAGTGACAGATAGTGATCATTTGCCAAGGACTGTCCTTTGTAACGTGGATGGCAATCTCCTTGGAAGTACACCCCATATTTAGGAGAGTATGCTTGAAACTCTTTGGCCCGATTGGTTTCTCTCATTCTGAAGAAGTTCAATGGCTTAAGACTTTCTAGAAAGGGTAAGTAGGAGATCTTGGGCACCTTGCTATAACCGAGATTCATTTGTAAGCAAAAGCGCTAACAGCACCTGTTTTGACTGTCAAACATCACTCAACGTGTAAGAAGAAGGACATAAAGCCTTTCTGACTAGTCAGCAGCCGTCCTGTTTGTGAATGAGAGAGTGACTTTGCCTTGATTGGAAGACATCGCAACATGTGACTCATGATTCAGGCACATTCTGCTACGTTCTAACTCATCTGCCTTCGACCAAGAGCACTGAGGTCTGGTGTGATCAGTCAGATGTTTCGACCTCCTTAGATGTACACACAGAGGACAAGCTGGTATGTTCATAGAGAATTGTCGTAATATGGTCGATAAGAATGAGGAGATGATTATCCAAAGGTTTTATGGAAATACAAAAAGCATTATCTTAGCATCGTCCCATCTGAGCAATAAACATCATTGAAACCCCTGTTAATTGACTGCAGATAGGGGGAATGATGGGAAGTAAATATTAATTGTCAAAGAGCAACATGCTCAGACCTAATTAGCCTCAGCGTTCCTTTCTTTCGCTTCCTACAGGTAGAGGCAGTGGAGAAAGCTAAAACGCAGAGCTAATTAATCTCGCGGAAATTCCCGTGTCTCGCCGAGGAACACATTTGCAGTATTTAATATTTAATAATTGATTCACATCCTGTGAAAATGTACTGAGTCCTAAGGGGGCACAAATTTTTCCTTTGGGGGGGGGGAGTTTGGCTCCTGCAAAGTAATAAAGGCTGTAGGGGGGGCTGGCAATTCTGGGTCGGGGTCACTGGGGGAATAATTCTAGAACAGAGCATCTAGATACCATGTGATCTTCAACATGTGATACACGCAAGGCCCTTATACTATATACAGTAGTAATACCACACATATTTGACTTGCTGACAAATATGTGATAGTCTACCATATCTGTTAAAAATAATACTTAACCATCTTCAATAAATACTTAAGTATGACAGAACAGTCCTATGTAAGGATACAATCTTTCCACAACTAGTACTGACAAAAAGGAACTATTACTATTAAAGGGGCATGAACTTTTCGGAGGGAAACTTTAGTAGAAAGATTACGGTAAATATTAAATGTAAATTAAACTGTTCATTTTGACTCTGGCTACTTCGAGTCATTACACTAGTGATCACGCGCTCCCTCTATCCTCATTTGGCCTCTGATGCACCAGACCTACCCAGCACCGCCCACTGGAGCCCAAGCCCCGCCTCCGCCATCAATTACACAGGCCCTGGTTCTTTCCGCACTGTGAGGTTTACCTACAGTACGCAGCAGTTGACCTCCTTTCTGGACTTTTCTGAAGTCTGGCTGGACGACCAGCGTCAGCAGGGAAGGAGCAGCGATATATTTAGTCTGTGCTTCTGCGGCAAGCATCTTGAGATGAGATGAACCTTGCCAACACCTCGCTTTCCCAGCCTTCAATCTAATGATGCCACACACCTCCTCGTCCATGGGAAGACTTGACCTTTTTTCCAGCCATTTTGCCTTGGCGGGATAGGAGCCTTCGAGCAAAACAGCTGCAAGAGTGTGAGAGAAAAAATACGAAAATTCTGCATCAGGTCTAATTAGCTTGTGCTCTGATCACTCTGAGAGGAGGTGAAGGACAGGAAAATTGTCCTTGAGGACAAAAAAGGACGAAACTGTGTGTGATCATCTCTCCTTTTTGTTTCATTTCCTCTACATTGGTAGAAACTACTTCAATGCCGGTTCAGGAATCTAAATTCTGTGAGGAATAGGCAGAACCTGCCAATTTTTCCCTTCCTGAAAGCCGTGTTAACTAAGTGTGCAATCAAAGCATGATAATTCAGCCTGTCAATTCAAAGCGGGGAAGGGCGATTTCTGCCTCATGGCAGAGGAAGGCTCTATCAGACTAGGATTGGTACTGAGGCCTCCGTGACAGGACTTGTTGAGAGCTTTTAAGGAGATGGGGGCCTCTGTTGGTTAAGGGGGGGTTTGGAGATTCTTCCCTGACACTCCTCCCATCTTTTTGCTCTCCATCAGTTTAAATCCCCTGAGTCTTGAAGAAAAACAATATGTAAGAAAGAGAGGCTGTCTTATTCATTGTCATCTTTGGGGGGGGGTTATAAGCCATCCTTTTGATTTCAGATGCTAGCCCCACATCCTACCCCCCCCCACGCTTTGATGCACAGTACAACTACTGCACCTCTGACATTCCATGGCTCTATCCAATCCGGGATGGAGTTTGTCGTAATCAGTGGCCATTTCTAAAAGGGAGGGGCTGAGGAGGGTGGGGGTGGGGGAGCAGGGGTGTCTCACAGGAGCAACTTTGGCACCGGGTAAAATGTAGCCATGTTCAATTCTGTCAGGGAATGACAGGAGGAGCGGACTGGGAAAAAGGTTGCATTATTCCGTGACAAAAGAAAATAATGAACACAAGGAAGAAAACAGCGCTTCGCTTCTGTAAGGAGCGACGCTGTCGCCTGCCTTTCACCGAGCCGCCTTCCTGTATCCGTAACCTTCAGAAAAAGCAAAGGCCTCAAAGGCAAAGGTGCCTGACGTAGTCAGATGTGCCCCCCCCCCACCTCCGCCCTCACTACAGCTCACACTCTCTGCTGCGTGTCCAATGCACATAATTCCGCGACTTCAAAGGCTATGTGACAGATTAGCTAATGCTTTTGCTCAGAGCGACGTCAGATTTGCTATTTTCTAGCTATTCATAAATAAACCCAACCTTTAAAGGTGACATCATCGCTGCTTTGGAATTGGCCGCTTCCCTTCCGGAGCAAGTCACCCGAACACAGCATTCTGTCTCCGACTGCCGTCTCCACAAGCGAGGCCATTGGATTTACTGGCATCTCGACGTGTGTTGGTCTCGCGGACGTTGGAGTACGAGTCTGTTTACCGTGAAATCTCAATCCTCTCTCCCCTGTGCTTTACTCCATCAATTTGTTGTGCCTTTTTAAACAGGGCCCTTTGAGTTTTAAGGCTCCTACCACATCCTGCTTCTTGTCATGGCAGAGGAAGGCTCTATTTTTTTGTTTTTTTGTGGGTTGGAGGGGGACAGCAAACCCCTGCATTGCAGTAGAGGTCAGTGGGGTCCTCTCTTCCCATCTCCCAAGGTTTCCTTAAGCCCGCAGACTGCAAACCCCACTTAATCACGGTGATGAATCTGCAGCAGCGTTCAAGGAGAGCCATCCACCTTTGCTTTGAGCTAACGCCGGAGATAAATGAGCCATAAATTCCGCCATTTTTATTTTTTGGCCGATGCAAAGCGGCAGTTTGATTAAGATGGGCTAAGGGACCCAGCGAGGCCGTCGCTCAGGACCTGACAGCAGTGTCAGTGAGGGGTCAAGGTCGAGGTTGTCCCTTTACAACACAGAAGTTTCTGGAGCATTCCTGGAAAGGGGGCAACTTAGGGTTTATCGGGTCTTTTTATGTATTAGCAATAGTGATACACCAGAGCTGTCTAAAATAAAGGACTTTATTGTTAACCTGGATTTTTTTTTCGACTCGAGAGGTCACACGCTTTTTTTTTTTTTTTTTCTTCGAAAACGGAGCACCTCTCTGTGGACTCTGTCCTCTGACATTTTGCTGCCCGCTATCCTCTGCACGCCCAGAGCTGCTGTAAGGCCACAGATTTTCCAAAATAAAAGTAAGCGTGCAGTACCATATGGATGGAGCGGGGTGGAGTGACACGAATAAGGTGTGTCGATTATCCCTTAATGATTAAAATAAAAATCCCCGAATAAAGAGGAATCCGAAAATGGATTCGCAAAACTAAAGTGCTGTGTTGGGCCGGTTACGTGGGGCTGTTTTGCTGTGGATTACTGCTATTTTCTCGGATGGATTTTGTTGACCTTGAAAACAGATTTAAACTGGAGTCTCAGTGGAGCTAGGGACTGAAGAATTCCACATGAGCAACCCCCCCCCCGCAAACCCTTTTACCCATATCTGGACCGAAATGACCTCACTGAACTATGCAATTACACACAGGGCTGTGAGGGAGCGTCCGTAGCTCAAACGCCTGTGATCAGTGCTTTCTGAGTTTTAGGGATATTATAAATAGGGCTTATCACTATTGTCGGATGCCTGTGAACTCATTATTAGCACGTAAACATCACCAGTTCCCCAAGAACTATTTCCCAAGTATTAAATGCATTGTTTGAATAGCAACCATACCATTATTGTTGACAGTCACATCATCACAAAAAACCCCACTTTTTTAACATTAAACACTGACTAAAATAAAAGAAAATAAAATGCTGAAAGTTTCGTATTTTGTTTGGTTACTTATGGTCAAGGTTAGGGATGGGTGGGGGTTAGAGGTGTCATTGCTGGGATTAGGTTTTTTGCCAAAGAAATGAATAGATGGTCCTTACAAAGATATACAAATGTGTGTGTGTGTGTGTGTGTATTAAATATACATATATGGAACATATAACAGGGTTAATATAAGCCAGTTAATAGCCAGGCCAAGGCTGCCTCCAAGCTCTCTCAAGACTATCGAGTCACATGGTGATATTTTTATGATCTCAGCATTTTGGCCGGGCAACATATCAAAGGAGTTTCACGGGCCACATCTGAAGCCTGCGAATCCCTGAGGGGCCGTCACAGTGCGTGTCAGGCCAAGGCATCCCGCGGGAAGCTTGTGGGGGGGGGGGGGGTCTCGACCGTGCTGGCAGTCAGCGTCTAAACCGCCCACCAATCCGGGAACGGCTCAGATTTAGCTCTCCGATTTAGGCTATTAGGTTCGCTCTGAGGAGAAGGATGTTTTTAGGTGGAGCGGAGTTAAGATGTTAAACTTGCAGAAGCCCTTCCTCTCCCACACCATCATAGCACGATGGTGGAAATAAAATCAGTCCCCATCACATTTCTGCACCGAATGCCATCTGACTGGCCAGAAATGAGAACTAGCAAAAGCAGGTGATGTGGTGACCTTTATAGGTTCAAAGACTTTTATTTAGTTTTTTGTGGCTGTCGGTTATACATTTTTAATCAGCACATCAAACAATGCAATTAGATTTTAGCCCGGCTCACACGTCGCAGCGGGGTTGTTGTTGTGTTGGCACGGAAACCGGGTATCGCAGTTTCCCTGAGTCTAACAGAGCTTGTCAGTAGCTTGCGAGCTTCCAAATCTGCTCTGAGTGCAGAGAGAGCCCAAAAATCGTGGCAATTCTCTCGGGAACCGTCAAGGCCTCTGGGGAAAGGCATTTATTGCTCTGGTGGAAACCACTTTTTGCTAGAACCTTCTTTTCCTTTATAATAGGTTCACTTCATCATTTCAAAGCAAGAAAAAAATATAATAAAGCCCAGTTCATGCGGCATGATTCAGATACGGATTTAATCTTAAGGTGGTTCATTTATGCAGTGCGACACATAATAAAATGGTAAGACAGGTCAAAGGAATTCAAATGAGGCATAATGGATCTTCCAGGCCTATAACCCTCTATAACAAAAAGAAAAAAACACAACAACCATTCATTAGGAATAAAAACGGCTTGTTTTGAGCCTTTCCACATATCTCGTTGTGCTTACTGGAGAATAACATTTTTATGTAATTTAGTAAATAGTTTTCATATTTTCCATGGTATTCCACATGAACGTGCTTATTTGTGTTTATATATTGTTTTTATACACTTTGCAACCACTTTGCAGTTCTGTCCGTGCTGCATGATCGCCTTCCGGATTTTTCCCTGTAGTCTTCAACTGCGAGTGAGTTAAGTGAAGATGGGAGGGGGGTCAGATGGAGCCGTAGATGTACTGCTGAGGCATGAGAAAGTGCCGGGCTGGACCGGCGCCATCGGGAGGAGAGGGCTGGCATGTTTGACTGCACGGTGCCGGGAGAGCCCCTGACTGCACACGTCCCGCTCGGACTCCCCGCGCTGCGGGACTCCATGTTTTTATATAATTTCCAGTTGAGAAAAATAGAGAAAGTGTCAGCTAGCAGTGGTGGTTGGGTGCAAACTCATGACCTTTATACCTTTATTAGCGCTGATGGGGGGGTGATCTCCAGTCAGACATCCAGCGTGTTCATCTGGTGCCCCCCCCCCCCCCCCCCACGTTCACGGTAACGGGCCAGAGACCCACGTGGAGCGATCCCATAATTCACAGAAGCATTATGGCATGAGGTGATTGCTCTGTACCTATGAAAATTGGGGGGGCGCCAAAGTTTTTGAGGTTTTCTATTTTTTTTTTGTCCGCGAATTACACACGCGTGTGTCCTTATGCCATAGTGCTAGATGCTAATTGAGCACCCAGTGGAAGATTTTTACTTAATGAAAATCCTCTCCGCAGTGGGAAGAGCGGTGATTAATTAAAATCAAGGTACCTACCAAATTTACTTTCATTAGATGCAAAATTGTGAATAATTGGCCCGCAGATTGCAAATGCTGATTAATTGCATCCAAACGGCTTCTGAGAGGTACGTCGACACATACTTCCATAAAAAAAAATAAAGTTTGTTTCTGATTTTTTATTACAATTTTTTTTAAGACAGATGTCGTCTGGCGGCACTGGATGTAAAAGTAAACAGACCTAAGCCCATCCCCCCCCCACACCCCTATCATACTCCTCGTCAGTGTCAGATGCCCTAAATCCAGGGAGATGGCAGGCAGGTGGAGGAAAGGTCAAACCAAAAGGCTCGGTTGGGGGGGGGAGGGTGGGGAAGTGTTGGGGTACAGGCTCACTTCAGAGCCGTACGAGACTGGAGTTGTCAGGTTTGATTTATGAAGTACTGCTTCGCGCCTGACTGCTGGTGACTTGTCAGTCCCCAGCATAATGGATCGGGTTCATAGCTGGCTGCCTTGTGATTGGCTTTTTTTTCCCTGGACGGGGGGGGATGACAGGGGGGACGAGAACGGGGGGGGGGGACAGGGAGCCTCGCTTCACTCACCATCAGCTTTTAATGAATTCATTACTCACCGCTGGCTGCCGCCACCTCCGGCGCAGTGCCGGATCGGGAGGAAGTTCAACATCGCCACGTTCCCCGTGTGTTTACGTCCAGCTCTTTGTTCCCGTTTCCCCCGAAGGGTGTCGGTTTAGTGAAGCACGCCGCTCTCCCTGCAGGATTTTCCGACAGCGTCGGGCTCCATCCGTCATCCATGGCCTTTTCTGTGCCGGGGGACCGGGATCATGTCACGGCTCGGGTCGCCGTAGAACCGCCAACGCGCCTCTCGCTTATTGCCGTCGAGGAGCCCTTGTAATTTCAAACATGGCCACAGGCTTCTCAGCGTCTAGCAACGCTGGGCCACGATGAGATTTGTGAGGATGGAGGTGACCCCGATCCGAACGGCCATGAGCTCTCCAGCTCTGTGGCGTTATCGGTCTGAGGAGGTAGGTATATTAATCGCCGATAAAGGCTGACTTTGGCATTTTTATATGCGATTTGCTCTGGAGCAAGTTCAGCAGAGCCGCTGGAGGTCAGCGAGGGGGTTATCTCTGTATCCCGGTGACGTTACGGCACCACATAATGCGTCTGGGTTGGCAGCAGCCGTGAGAGAGAACCGGCAGAACGTCGATGGTCACAATCTCGTCTCAGACGGATAACATGACTTAACCGGGTATGGGCGCGCCACCTAGTGGCAAGTGCATGTAGCTTCCTGGAAGGTGTACAGTAGGTGACACATGTAAGAGACTCCAACACTCAAGGCAAACAGGTGACACTGCTGTTAAAAATTCAAAGAATAGCTTAAATCATAACTTTGTTATGTCTAAGGATTCCCCATCTGTTCTTTAACTGTGTGGCTGTTCTGGAGTGTTGGTACTGCTTGGTACCTGTGTTTCCCCATCCCTGCATACAAAAAAATGTGCAAAAAAAAGACATGGACAGCACAGATTATGAGATGTCATCTTGACCCGTAATATAGGTTTTGCTTGCAGTGTGGGAACCAGCTCAGGTAGTTTTTATTCATTCTGCCCACCACTGTAGTTTTATTACTGTTGTATGAGAAACAAATCTTTGGATGACATCTAAATAACTGTTGGACCAATGCGGTCAGCCCATATCGTGTAAACAATCCACCTGATTGGCACACATTGGCAAAATGCTAAAAACCAACCTTCAGGTTGCTGAGCTGTTAATCATTACATTCAGTGTAAAATACATTTCAGTGCTCTGTGATTTTAAGATTTCAGGCCATTATTAAACACCTATCTTAGCCGGCTTTAATTTATTCTTATCACTTTCAAATGTATTCAGTCTGATGGTTTTTAAACAGAACTCTGCTGAATTCTACATTTGACATTCAGTGCAAACTTAATTACATGACCCTCAAATATAGCTCCTAGTGGTGGTCTTTCAGAGGTAAAACAGCTGAATAGCCAAATATCTGCTTAAACCATCGTGATAATGCTACTCTTTTGAGCCCCCCCTCCATTGTCAACTTCATGGAATATTCTTACAGAACTTTCTCACTGGCTCAACTCTAATTGGCTCTCCCACGTGACAGAAGAGTAAGACGTTCGGTCCCACTCATTAAGCGTGTTGTCACTGGTCAGGCAGCAGGGGTCAAATGTCTTGAACTAAACCAAATGGGACAGGGTCACGGGGGGGCAGCATTTCGGCATTTTCCATCATACTTAATACCATGGGGGGAGGGATGATGGAATTTGAATGTGTGCCAGGGGGGGCAGGATAGCTGCTGGAAGCCGCTACGTCCGCCTGCTTGGCACCTCCCAGGGGGGGCGGGTAATCGATTTGAATATCCCCAGCGTGGCATTAATGGCGTGCGCCTTGTTTCTCCCTCCAGCGGACACAATCCATTTCCAACCTGTCATAACCCTGACCGACCGCATGCTGTTGGCTTTCTTTGGTGATTTATGTACCATTCCATTGCTGGAGGTTGTGTTTTTTTGTTTTTTTTTTTTGGGGGGGGGGCTTGTTTTCAGTCATTTGGCCCACTTTTCATGTAGAGGGGGTAAAACGAAAGGAAACATTGACGATACCAACAGACAAGCAAAAAAAACGAAGTCCTGGCTGGGTGTCAATCTGAAAGCCTGTTAATTACCACTGAAGTTAGATTCTGGAGCTGGAGCCAGCTACCTACCCACGAGAAAGGTGTGTAAATGTCAAACGTAAATGTTGGTTGAAGCAATGCTGGGGGGGGGGGGGGGAAACAACAGACAGACAGACAGACAAACAAACAAACAAATAAATCAAATGAACAAACAAGCAAAGACGTTTTGACGCCTTGCACGTGGACGGTCATGGCAAAGAGAAGAAGAGAAGGAGCGAGAACTTTCCAGAAACACCTTGCTTCTTCTTGTCCTGTCTAGAAAATTCGATCGGTCTGAATCACCGGCAGCCCACACCCAGGACGTAGGGAACGGAGCCTGCGAAGAAGGTGCGGTGGGGGGGTGGATACCTGGCATGTCTGTGTCATCCATCATCTCAGACTGTGACCCAGTTCTGCTCGCCCTCCCCAGTGTCGTCCCAGTCACGTGCTGGGGTGTTAGAGAATGTTCGAAAAGGGCAGCATAGAGACGGAGCAGAACAGATGACAAAGGAAAGTCCCAGTTTCAGGCCAAAGAGGTATCTGACGTATAATAAATCAGTTCAATATCCTGCATTGCAAATATTTAACATATTAAAAAAAAAAACTCTAAAACCCATCCTATAAAAGATTTGATTGACACCTCAGTAATTACAATTACTATTTATATAAAAATGAAAAAGCTATACGATGGCATTTCAGTGAGGACTTAGACAGGCCAGAGCTGAAGAGCGAGATCCAGATCTGACAGTCACATGATTTCAAAGTCAATCGCCGGGCCGGACGTCAGTCAGGGGGGGTGTCTGACTACCCCTTGCTGTCTTGCCCCCATCGAGGGACATGGTGCGATGCGGAGGTGCGCTGGGATAGAGAGGGGAATGGCCAAAAGACCCCGGGGGATTCAGGGGTGGGGCCACTGGCAGAAGCCAAGAGCTGATTGGCTCCTGGAGTATCCCATTCCCTGTCACTCAGTGATTAAAAATATATGACTGGCTAATGGTAAGGTTGGCCCCTCTATATGAGTTATGGCCCCTCTTCTGTTCCTCGAATTGCCCTTGACCTATAGCCCTTCCCACCTTGCCCCCTGACGTGGTACCTGTGCCGTTAGCTACGACTCAACAGCCATCATTCCACTCACATTGAATTTTAAATGACGACAATCTAAACAGCTACAGTATTTTCTTTCCACGGATAAAAGCATCTGAAATTTGCTGCTAATAGATGTGATTCCATATGTCTTATTTATCTTTAGTCTTCTTTAAACAAAATATATGATTGAAGACAGGAGGCAAGACTTTTCCAAGCATTGTGGACATACCCGGCCGTGAAATTTGACATAGATCACAAGAAGTTTCATCGCTGGGTGCAAGGTGAGCTCCAACTGCGCTCTCCGTAATAGCGGTGCTCACACAGCCAAGAGGTTCATTAGAAAATCACCAGGCAACCAAATCCCATCCCGGAACACTGCCCTGAAACGCAAGAGGCCATCTTTGTAAATGCCAAACTTTGGCCTCCCATGATTCATGGCGTCTTGGCACCTGCCACCTGGGTTATCGGGAACATCCCGCTTCATTTAGGCCTCTCATACTATGCTTACACCCCCCCCAACCCCAATTCCCCTCTCCCTAATGCTCGCGCTGAACTCTGCAACTTTTATCAGTGTTGAGCGCTGGGGGGGAGGGGCTGATTCCTATTCCAAGGCGAGGGAATCTCACACGCTTAACGGGGCCGTGGTGCGGAGTGGTAGCCATGGGAGGCTGTCTGTAGGCATCCTGGGACGTCATGATCCAGTTTTAGTGTTGCGGCTTGCTTGGGTGTCGGCCTTCGAGCCCATGACATGCACCACCATCCGATTGTCGCGCTATGCATGCTGGGAGGAGTCAAATCAGGCTGAGGCTTTAGGTTTAGCTCTTGTGAGGGCGATTGATTGACCCATTTCCCCGCAATCTGCTGCTTCAGCCTGGTCAGTTTGGGCACTCTTTTTAAATTTGTGGGTGAGAGTAAAGGTTTTTAAAAATGTGGTATCACAAAGTGTGACCTATGACTTTAATGCCCCCCCCCCCAGTAATCCTGGCTGGAATTAGGTGCATGTTACTCATGTTACGCCAGCTCTCCATGTGAATGGAGCTGCCTGCGGGCTGTGGTCTGTGCTGCAGTTCACTCACCTGCCACTAGATGGCCTGAAGAAAACCAAGCGTGACTCGCACAGGAGAGGAAACTGTGGCAAAGAGTGTAAAATTGTATGCTACATACTGAAGGAAAAATAAGTGGGAAACTAAGAGTTCATTTGAAAAACAAATCTTGCCTCTAAAATTCTGATAAGCTGCATGTGTTCGATTTCTAAACAGGAATTTAGCATATGTATTTATGGAGATCCAATGCAATTTATTCCAGATAAATTTGGCTTGATGATGTTATTCCTTTGTTTCCTTCAGTGCCCTGCGATTTACTCAAGCACCAATATTTAATTAGCATAAGCCAGCCGGTTCGTTTCAGAGCGAGAACAGAAATCCCTGACGGCCCTAAGCTGTACCCGTAAGGGCCCATTACTTCAGGAAGGAAAGACTGATATGCCGTCTTTGAGTGCAAAGACACACGTCCCGCTGGCAGTTATAAGGCAGCCCCAAAGATGTCCCAGAGGCATGAGAACTCAAGTGACCAGTTGTGACCAGTACCCCCAAAGGGCAGGTACCTATTAAACCTAGAGATAATTTTTGTTTGAGTTTGGATCAAGAGAGCTGGACTATACAGGGGCGGGGCTGAAAGCTGATTGGTCCCTGGAGTGATTGGCTCCGATTAAAAACATATCATTGGTTCATGATAAGGTTGGCCCCTCTATATGATGAATGGATCAGCGAGCTAAGCCGCAATGCTTGTGATCGGAACACTGCCCTGCCTATTCTCATACTCCTTTCCCATTGGCTAATTGAAAGTTTCTCTAAGGCTCAGCTGCCCTATGACATCATGACGGCCTGTTGTAAGGGAATTGTGTTCGATCAGGGGATAAAGGATGGACCTGGGTTATCAGCGAGATTGTCCTTGAGCTTTATCTCGTAACCCTCGTATCAGGTGTCGAGGCACATTTTTCATCAAGGTCTCCACGCCCGGTCTCCCAATACCCTCTGCGAACTCTGTCACCTTCTCTTCCTGCATGCCATGCCTGAAGGCTCCGCCCATGTCCAATAATACAACAGGAATGCATTATGGGAAACTCTGTGCTCCCTAGCTAAACAGAGCTGGAGTTTATTATTTGGGCTTGAATTATATGTAAGAGGTTATTACAGTGCAATTATAACTGAAACTGAATAAAAATGGATATTACTCCATGTGCTCGTTGGAACAGTGGCTGGCTGCCACTTGTTCTCTGCGGCGAGTGGAGAGACCGCGGGAGCGCTGACCTCGGAACATGCATCTTTGAGCATGTCTGATGGAGTAATGAGCTTGTGGGCCAGACGTGGGCAGAGGGGCTGAGGGCTAAAGAAACAGGGGCTTGAAAGCAGGACCTCATATGACGAAGTAGCAGCGAATGTGCTCGTGGTTTTTCTCTGAAAGCCTATTACACTTGAAAATCCTCCGTCTCTTAAATGCCGACAAGCACTCTAGGCCGTCTGGGTGGGTGGGGCAGGAAGCTCGCCTGAGCTTCTGCCCCGAACCAGGACGCCTATCTGTCATCCGCCGGCCTCGACCTCTCAAGCCCCCGCCCCCCCTACATTTCCCTCCCCGCATCCCGAAACGGCACATGTCCCCACTTCCTCCCTTCTCCTCTTCCTGTCTTCGCTCGCTCGTCCCCGACAATCCAATAATTTATACTTAGGAGCGGCCAGGCCGGGGGGACGCGGCGGAATGCGAGCCAAAAGCGGCGGCAGTGGCGGCTAATTATCCGCAGCTGCTGGTGGGACCGCCGCGCGTCGGCTACCAGAGACGGCTTGACAAAATTGTTATCAAACGCAATTAGGAGCGAGACGGGGGCGGCCGTTCGAGGGGGCCGATCCGGGGCAGGCCGAGGGCGGGAAGATGCAGGTAGCGCTCTGCAGTTGACGTCGGCGTTCTAGCACGCGTTCGGGGAGCAGCGTGAGCGTCACTAGACATACAAAAGGGGGACTGCGCCTGTACTAGGCGGGTCTGAAGGAGAAGACTCTATTCAGTCTCATTAATGTGCATTTATTTGGTGGGAGGAGCTAATGAACATTTTAGGTTCCCCCTGTATAACAACATTACTGATACCTATATGCAGTGGCAGTGATTGGTCAGGGGGAAAGATGGCAGAGTAGAAGAACCAGATCTGAATGCATGAAAGAGGCAGAGGGCAGGGGGCAGGTTCAGCCGGGGGGCTGCCTGGATCAGGGGCGCGGACAGGGCGGGTGCTGCGGGTCATCACTGGTGTGTGTGTGTGTGTGTGTGTGAGTGAGCGCGTGTGTGTGTGAGGGCACATGTGCAGTGGTGCCACCTCTCCGCTACGCTAAACTTGCAGATCCTCCAGATGGCCACGTAGGTAGGGAGGCTGGCACCCATGCCACCCGTATTCATCACTATCGCTTCAAAAAAAGCAATGGCCGCATACCCCCCACCCCCACCGGCTATGCCCTCTGCTTTTCTTCCCCTCCTGCTGGGGTCGCCTGCCACCGGGTCAGCGCCGGCAGGACATGAGGTCCTGGCCAGAGGAGAAACAGTAGTGTGGGCCAGGGTCATGTGGGGGAGGGGGGGGGGCGGCCTTCATGCCGGGGAGCGGGACCTGCTTCCATGAGGGCGGAACCTTGGCGAAAGCGTCTTCCCCCGCGGCCACGTTCCTCTCCATGTTAAAAAATGAGTTCCTACTGCAGCAGGCATCTGTGGTTCCAGGGAACAAAGACGGACCCCGAACCTCAGGATTGTTCAGTCCCGAAATGCATCTGCGGGGCGGAGGTGTGTGATCTATCTTCAGGCCATGTTGTTGGGAGAGTGTGGGAGTGACTCTATGCTGCATTTGGGAATGGTACTTCTGTAGGTTGGCTTCAGTCTGGGTCTATCTCAGTCTGGGTCTATGAGTCTGTGTGACGGCGGTTCCTTTTAAGTGTGGGTCTTGGACTCCGGTCCCATTCTGGGGGAGTCCCCCCTTTGGGCCAGGGGGCTGCCAGCAGTGACCAGGGTGGACAGCAGCAGATGTGAACTGTCAAGCGCCTCTTTTGGCTCATTAGCTGCTCTTCCACATGCACCGAATGCAGCTGTCGCTCACCCCAAGGTGCAGGGGCCAGCGTGTGAGCGTGCGTAGGTGCGTACACGTGTCCATGAACATGCCTGCATTGACAGACATGGCAGCAGTGTCCTGATTCGCAGTAGCATCTGAGAATAAATGGCAACTACTTCAATTTCCTCTTATTTTCCATGTTTGATCCTGGGTGGTGGGTATGCAGTATTGATGGGCAACACCCCTGATTTTTCTTTCGATTCAAATTGATCCGATATCAATGCTGGTATCGTTGATACCGATATGTGGTGCTGGTTTAAGCCTGCTGGTAAAATCTGCCAAGCTAGGCTTGGAGAGGGGGGGAATGTCCCAGTGGATCGATCATTCCATTTCACTGCCTGTGGTCCAGAACGTGACGGTGTGCAAACTGTTCTCCATTTTTTCCCCCAAAGTGCCGGAGTCACCTGCCTGTTGTTCATTTCATCCTTAGAAAGGATCAATGGGCAGGAATTATGGTCAAATTTAGGAAGCATTGAAACATACACCCACAAACAGGCCGGGTTGTGGTTCTATAGTTTCAGTATCTCTCACGAGGGACCCTGAACGGACTCACGTTGGGGGGTGGGAACTTTTACAGTATCAGTCAGAATTGCAGTGGTTAGCGATCACCAAAAAATGACCTACAAACAGTTTAATGCAACCCAAGAAATAGAGTTAAGCCTGAATTATGTCTGTTTTTTTTTTTTAAACCAAAAGCTATACAGATTTTTCAAAAGCAAACCGACTAGTGGGCATGAGTTCCCCCCGACTGCCTGAATCACCCCTCCCATGTTTAGATGCAGTCCATGCTTAGTTCCACTCCTACACCTTTGCATAAAATGCTGAGGGACTGAATGTGTCTGTCCACATTCCATTGGCCTGCATGAGTCTCATATCAGACAGCCTTTAATAATCCATACCCAACCCCCCCCCCTAGTCTGAGACAGGACTCCACACATGAGCACCGTCACGTCAAGTGACATGGCAGACCTCGGTCCCATCCTAATTCGCTTAAACCTCCTTCAGCCCCATCTCAGGAAATGCTGACAGCCCCTTCAGCTGTAGCCGATTTTTTGTTGGGGGGGGGGGAGTTAGCTCAGTATGATGGGGCCATTGTGCCCACGGTTATTTACAGCAGTCAGAGAGCAGTCGGGCGGAGCAGTATTTTACAGACGTATTACGAGATTGCAATGTCAAATCCAAACTCAATTAAAAAGCAAAGCTCTTGTGGAAAGCACAAAGCAAGAGATAGATAAATTTCATATACAGATTCGATTAAGAGCTCAACTCTGGTGGAACAGACAGACAAATAAGAAAACAAATAAAGCAGACAAAAAAGCAAGCACACATATAAGCAAGTAGACAGACAAGCAAACAAACAAAAAAACACGCAGACAAATGTACAAAATGTTTTTGCTGATAAAGACTCTGCAGACTCTTAAATATATGCACTTATAAGTTTCCGATATTATATGTATTTATGCACCAAATGTTTCTTCATGTCATTAAAAATCAAATGTGCCAGGACACAAAGATGATAGCTGTGTGTGGCCTTTCATCTGACACCCCCACGCACGAGGACAAAAGACATCAGAACGAGTTTCCAGGCCCGGTTAGATCATAATCCAAGCAATAATGACAGAGCCTGTACGGCAAGCGGGGTAGGAAAACATATAAAGATTATTTATTATAAATAAAAAGGGCGAGCGACTCAGGAGCACGGTTTAAAGCACTCAGAGGCCGACTGCTGCTAGGCTAATTGAATGCTACAAAGGAGAGTGGCTGAGGATGGAGGGCAGCAGAGCAGGAGGTGTTTTGTGGCGGTGCCTGCGCTCCTGTGTTTTAATAACCTCCCCCACTCCCCGCCACCGCCACCCCCAAAACCCCTGCCCAGCCTAATTATGAGAGTGCGGAATGTTCCGGAGGTTCTCTCCACGAGGCCTTGTGGCAGCCGCTAAAGAGCCATTGAGGGCTAAACTGTGGCGGACTGGGGGTGGGAGGGGCACTCACCGAAACTTGTTTTGTCCATAAACGCTAATCAGATAAGCACAGGGGAGGCTGAGGCTCTTGGGCCATGGGGCAGAATCCCCCCCCCCCCCAGGTTATCACCCTATTGTCAGGACAGTTAAAAACAAAAAAACAGTCATGTGAATAGAATTAATTCCACAGCCGTTTATTTACACCGCTTCTGTGTTTTCTGCCTGGTGCTTTGCCTCTGTTTTCCTTTCTTTCTTTTTCAGCTCTCTTTCCTGCTACAAATGGTCTACTTTTGTGAACAAAATTAAATTCGTGAACAAGGGAATCCTGGAGCAGACAGAGCAATTTCCTATTTAAGCACGTTCTGATTCCATGTTTCCTGACAGCGGTTGACCACTCAGAGCACTTCTGTGCCGGCTGAGGTTTTGGTTTCAGTGTGGAAACGTCTTCGGTTTAAGTTGATAAAACCAGACCCTCATCATCTCTGCAGCAACCTTGCCAGGACAGGGAACAGCACATTGTGCTGGAAGGTGAACAGGAGGAGGGTTACACCACAACAAAGATTAATCCAGTGATCGGTGGAGCCTAGTAATTGAAAATGTCTCCTTTACAAAGAAAATGAGTCCCTTTAATGCTTTCATATGATGGAGTAATTTTGAGTTCATTAAAAAGTCATTAGCTAGGGCTCTAATGAGGCGCCCGCGTTGAGAGGCATGGCACAAAGGCGGTCGCGCTCATACCTGAAGCGAGCTGTCCGACTCTGAGATGAAAGTCATTAGACACCCATTGCTACGACGCATTACGCGTTGAGAGACGACAGGAGAGAATACGCACCCAAACCTTTTAGCAAACATCCAAACCCCAAAGAGTAGGATTGCTTTAAGTGGCCCCTGCTTTTCAGGGGACCGCTTTCTTAGCTTGCCACAAAACACGCAACCCACTAATGCTAAAGACGGCTAACCCTAGAAAGACAGTCCCGCCATGATGCTATCGGCTAACCTCTGGGTGGGTGTCTCTCGAGCTTGAACCCACTCTGGCTTTTCAGGGACGCGGGATTCGGTTTGTGCGGGTCACCGTCTTAAAAGCTTTGAAATCCCTCTCGCTAATCCAGCCCTGATTCCCAATGGGAATTCATTACTGTTCATTATAACAATTTTTCATTTTATCACAACAAAATTGGCACACATTAGATTTCCTTATTACAAGATTCCACAGAGCTGGGGTCTGTTTCACAAAGCAAGATTTCTTGCTTAGACAGATAACTTGCCAGATTTAAGGTAGTCTGGGCTAAATAGACCTTATTTTCATCAACTTTCATTTAGCCCAGACTACCTTAAATCTGGCAAGTTATCTGGTTAAGCAAGTAATCCTGCTTTGTGAAACAGGCCCCTGTTGCTGTAAGATACGATCACAGTGGCTTTATACCTGACTATAATAATGATAATACTGTTTTTACATTTATACTGAAAACTATGCATTTGTCAGCTGAAGTCAAGGGTAGTGAAGCTTTGCTGGGTCAGCCTGATTAGTTAAAAGCCTGTTAGGTCAAGTGATGTCATGTCAGGTGGTTAAAAGTCTACATTATGTTGCTGGAGATAATACATTTGTATGGTTTAAAGGTGGTGAGATGCCAGGTCCTGGATAATAATGGCACGTGCATGGTCGAGCCGGATTCCAGGAAAAATAAGGCCATCTCCGACTCAGCCCACATTAGTGGGACAGTGCTGCCCGTAATCCTGAGGGATGCTGGCTGCCAAGAGTCTCCCGCTGACATGTATTAATGACCTCATGTCCAAAGTCAACAAGGAAACATTATATATCAGAGAGGGAAAGAAGTCGAAATGATGTAAGATACCTGCACTGGCATCCAAATCCCCAATGAAAAAGCACTCGAGGACACTGCGAGTCTCCTTCCCTCCGGAACACCCCCTTTTGTTTGTGCATATCCGTGTTACGACTGTCGAAAGCTGATAAAAGCCTTTAAAATTTAATCCAGATAATACGACACCAAGAGCTGGTGAGAGAGAGAGAGAGAGAGAAAGAGCAAGATGGAGAGAGAGAACCAAGGCAGCATTGGAGCAGAGGGACGCTATAATATTTTTCTCGAATTACATGCATCCCACAGCTGATGTGGGAGCAGAACCTCCTGGCCCGGCGGTCATAAGTGGACTCAAAGTCGGTACGTCGGCTGCTGCTCCAGCTGCCGGCGAATCCGTTAATTAAGCTTGCTAATGGGCGTAATTGCGGCCGCCGGTGATCCCAGATGCTGAGCTAATGCTAGGTTTGCCGGTGCCTCCGGGGCTCGGCTGTCTCTGAGGCCGCGGAGGTGTGGGTGGAGGTGCAGAGGCGGGAGTGGGGGGAGTTGGGGGGGGGTTTGACTACACGCCTGCCTCCCGTTCTTGGTCGTTAGCAGCTGCTCCCAGCGAGGAGCCCAGCTGTTACTGCATGCCTCCGCTTTTGCGGTTTGGCTTAAAGATTGGGTCCACAAAGCTGTGCCACGAAGGAGCCCAGGGAGCAGCCGGAGAGCCTGGTCAGCCCAGTGACGCTGGACCGTGACCCAGGCTGTCACCATGGTGCTGCGGAAACACTGATACTATATGTTTTGTAAACCAGTTTTCCCCAACCCAGTCCTCGAAAACCTGCAGACAGTCCATGTTTTTGCTCCCTTCCAGCTTCAGATAGTGAAAACATGGACCATCTGCCCGTCCCCAAGGACCAGATTGGGTAACACTGTAATCTTAACAAACAATGTTCACTTGAATTTAATCTGGGACATTAAAGGTGGCAGTTAGTAAAGGAGGCTTTATTTTTTTAAATATTTTTAAAATCCTGTTATACAGTTCTTATATATAGGTATACAGTAAACATATATTATATATTTACGCATAAATGTATGTCTATGTATATCTAGTCTCAGATTAGTGGGATGATAAAAATATCTTTAAAATGGCATGAATCCCAGAAAAGACTATTCCTTCCAAAGCTGAAAGCAAAAGCACGGTGAGCAAAATGAATGTGTGAAGCAGATGTATAAAAGTCAAATATTTACATGTCCTTACAGAATGAACACTTCACATGGAATGCCGTTACTGTGCGGTCAGAAGTTATGGCTGAAAGCGTGTACATAGCAAGTCTCCAAGTTCATGGACCTAAAACTTTATTTTTTTTTTCGCTCAGCCAGTATTTATTTTCCTATCGCTTTCCCTAGCTTTTCAATTTCTTTTTTTTCTTTTTTTTTTTTACTGCCAATCTATCATACAACGTGTCATGTGAGTCAGAATGACCTGGCATTGTAACGTGGGTCAAAGGTGACTCAGCCAGCAGAACTGTCTAATTTTCCCACACAATGGCTGGGAAAACAGGGTTTCGGCGACCCGACCGTAGGCACAGACTCAAAGGAGCGCTTAGAGGACGGTGGCGGTGAGTGACAGGGTCTTCTAAGCATGTTTTGAAGCCCTGTCTCTCCCTCGCTGGGTATGAGCAAATTAGTCAATGTAGCTGAGCCTGTCGCCCCATGCGAGGGATGCAGCTCGAGCTTCCTCGTAGGGCTTACTGTCATTCCATTGATGGAGAGGTTCTCTGAGCATGCCCCACTTGGGACCGGGGCGAATCAGCCGGAGCTTGTTACCGTAGTGATGCCTCAGGGTGTGTGCGTGTTTGTGGGGTCCGCCCGGCTCGCTCCCACACGTCACCCCCGGCACTAATCAGCCTGTATTTCTCTGGCGCCTCCGTGGATGTGCGAAAGCTATTACAGAGACTAAAATTGTGTGATAACTGTTCGAATTACGAGGACCCAGAGGTACAATCGCATGAGGGGAGTTGGGATTTAAAGAGCTGGTCCTAAATAGGTTTGCTCCCACCACTGTTTGATCCTTCAGCCTCACTTATCCTCACTAAACATGGCACAAGTGGTACATTTATTTATTACCTCTGAAAAAACCCTACCTTTTTTAACGACCCCCAGCACTAACATCTACAGTATATGCGATTTAAAAAAGAGAATAACACATATTTCCAACCATGTGTGTTTTGTCAGGTACACATACACCGATCAGCCATAACATTAAAACCACCTGCCTAATACCACCAAAAGCAGCTCTTACCCATTGAGGCATGGACTCTGAAGGTGCCCCTTGGAATCCGGCACCAAGACGTTAGCAGCAGATCCTTTAAGTCCAGCAAGTTTCCAGGTGGGGGCCCCCATGGATTGGACTTATTTGTCCACCCCGTCCAACAGATGCTTGATCGGATTGAGCTCCGGGGAATTTGGATGCCAAATCAACACCTTGAACTCTTTCATGTTCCTGAAGCCATCGCTGAACAATTTTTGCAGTGTAGCAGGGAGCATAATGCTCCTGCCATCGGGGAACACCTTTGCCATGAAGGGGTTGTACTTGGTCTGCAACAATGTTTAGGTAGGTGGCACGTGTCAAAGAAACATCCAGGACCAAAGGTTTCCCAGTAGAACACTGTGGAATGAGGCATAAACACCCGGCCGTCCACATGACGTAGCAGAAAACATTACTCCTCAGATCACATCACCTTCTTCCATTGCTCCATGGTCCAGTTCCAATGCCCATGTACCCATTGTAGGTGCTTTTGGTGTTCGACATGGGCCAGCATGGGCATTGCAGCTACGTAGCCCCATACACAGCAAGCTGCGACACACTGTGTGTTCTGACACCTTTCTATCATAGCCAGCATTAACTTTTTCAGCAATTTGTCCTGCCGGTTCAGGCCAGACAGGCTAGTTTGTGCTCCCCATGTGCATCACTCAGCCTTTGGCACCCATGATCCCATTGCTTGTTCACCAGTTGGTCTTCCTTGGAACATTTTTGGTAGGAACTAACAAGTGCAGACCAGGAACACCCCACAAGAGTTGCCATTTGCAGGTTGTGCTCCAACCCAGTCACCTAGCCATCACAGTTCGGCTCTTGTCGAAGTTGCTCAGATCCTTACGCTTGCCCATTTTTCCTACTTCCCATACACCAACTTCAAGAACTGACTTTTCCATTGCCTAATATATAATGGCACCATTGACAGGTGCCAGGGGTGGCATGGTGATTAGCACTGTCATCTCACGCTTCTGGGATCTGGGTTCAAGTCTCTGCCGGGGTTCCATTAGTGTGGAGTTTGCTTGTTCTCCTCATGTCATTGTGGGGTTTCCTCCAGGTTTCCCTCCACAGTCCAAAAACTTGCTGAGGCTAGTTAGAGTTACCAAATTGTGTATCCTGTGACCATGAACAGGATAAGTAATTTCAGAAAATGGATGGATGGATGGATGATAGGTACCACTGTAACAAAATTAAAAAAATTATCCCTTCACCTGTCAGTGGTTTTAATGTTATGTCTGACTTGTGTACATTTTTATTTAGTTGTGTATGAGCGTTGAGTATTATATCTGTATAATAAGTTCTATAAATCTGAGTTGCACTTCAAGTATTGCATAATCAAGGTAATGCCTGATGCTTAAAATAATAGTCTTTGATGAAATGCCCCTGTTGTCTTTTACAAGCACAAAACGTTACTCTTTGCCTGGTTGGCAATATTAGCCGTCAAAGCTGTAAAGGTCTTAGCAGTTGGTCTCAAATATACATCAACTGAACATCAGGTTGCTAATAGGAATTGTTGACTCAGGGGAAGATTGGCAAGAGGTCTTCTGGCCCTGGACTGAGGGAAGGGTCAGCCTTTGTTCATTAGCCGAATGCTACCAGGTCATCAAAGGTAATTACTTGGTAGCAAATCCATAAATTAATTAAGACTTAGGTTTTGTGTATGGACTGGGCTTTATAACATCTACATTGGGCTTTTCTTAGTCTGCTAAAGGCAAATCCTGGTCACAGGGAATCTATCAGCAGATTTTATGAAGATAAGCCCTGCTAGGGCTGCGGCCAGCTCTCTGAAGCAACATATAGGGTTTCTGCACAGATACCATAGCCGCATAAATCCTGCGTGCGTGAAGTCGCAATCTACATCCCTAGCGTTTGCCCACATCTACGACGGTGACAACATGAGCATTCTTCCTGGTCCCTCAGGCGTGTGCACGTCCTGTAATTAACGCAAAATTAAATCTAAGGACAAAAGGGGTGACAGTGGGTCTCAGGAACGAGTCACCAAGAAAAGGAGGAGTATAGAGCAATACTGTTCAACAGATAGACACCCAGACCCACAGCTAAAAGATGAGGGTAGATATCAAGCCCGAAATTGCTTTTTAAAAGTCGATATACTCTCTCAGCAGATTCAAAAGACACCTAAGGCGGGTGATTATTTTATTAATCTCCTTGCGGAAATTCCCCTGCTCTACCAGGAGTCCACTGACAAGTCTATAAAAACTTGGCAGAGTCCATATTATTTACATAGGACTCCAGCAGAATTATTGGCTTTGATTTTTTTTAATGATGCACTAGTTTGCCGTTTCCCTTCGTTTCGCCTTAAGGCCCATGACACTTGCGGATCCTAAGCCAACTGCGGACTGAGCAGAAATGAGGTCATTGTGCTGGAGCACTGAGGTTAGCTAAATCCCCATCGCAGTAGGCGGGTGAGGTACGCTCCCCCCAGAGGCAGGTGTGCCCCCTCCCTAATGGAGTACAAGCCATGACAGTAATGACTGCCTCTCCGGAGAAATGGCATTTGTCAGCACTGGATCTATGCCCTCAGGAAAAGAAAGACAGAGGTCATTCCACCCAGCTCCGTACCCCGGCCACTGATGTCGAGAGCCATTTTGAGTGTGGAGGGGGGAGGTGGGTATTTCTGCCCCTTTAAGTATTTGCCAGAGGAGGTTGTCTGAAATATCAGTCTACGTGCCACGTTGTCCCGTGTAGCTCTACCAATCACTAACTCAGAAGTCGATAGAAGTGAAAACCTTTGGGCCATGTTCTCAATTCTGAAGTTCTCTGTTGTGCTGCCAGCAGATTCTTCTTATCACCTTTTGTTTTTTTTGTTTACCCATATTGCATCTAAGACATACATCTGCAACACATAGCCACCCTGTCACAAACAAATGGATGTGCTTCATAAGGCTGATGTGCTGTCCACCCACAACTGCCCTCCCTCTAGCTAAAGGACTGACCTCTGATAGAGATGGGTAATGAACCACAGCGGAGGCGGAAGGTTAGGACAAGGGGGATCCGAGTAACTCTAGTAACAATGCTTCTGCACGTAGCGGCTTGGCCCTAATCCAGGAGTACACTGTTCTCCATCCTTTGAGTGGGTTGGTTACTCGGTGAACGTGGCAGGGAAGAGGAAACTGCGTGTGGTGGGATTTGGAGCACCTGAGGCCCAGTCCCATCCCCGGCAAGATGGAAAGGCAGATGGATTCCTAATGATCAATGCTACCAAAGTTACCTGTGGCAATGCGAACACATGACGTTAATTTGCAACTGAAGGCTGAAAAATCTGTGTTCTAGCATCAGACTCGGAGCCGACGGCCGGACGTAAAACAAGGCTTCTATGTTCTGCCCCTCAGTTCTCTTCACAGCCTCGACTTTGCATTGATGAGAGCTAAACCGGACAGGCTGCCCCTTTGGATTTGATCTGCTGATCGTCCACTGATGGGAAGCTTCCCCATGAGATGAGACACCTTTTCAAGACATGTTGGTAGATGTGTGGAAGGAGTGCATGACGGAGGAAAGACAGGCCAGCTGCTGAGTCAAGGGCGTCCCGCACATGTGAATATTTATTTATTCATTTAGATTTATTGCCGTCGCTATAGCTACGTCGGAAAGATTCACTGTTCTACTGAATACCTGAGATTTTCGTTGTGGCAAAGATGAGAGGGATGCACCCCACACCTAACCCACTGTAATGTTTGACTGCTCGCATAAAGATTTGTGATTTTTAAATCCCTCTGTTTGGCGTGAGATGCTTGTTAGATTTTCATCGAGTGAGGTGTTTCACGGAATGATGTTTGCATGGAAGAAGAGCACCTAGCGTAGGGAGAATGACGTTTCGGTGTAGATATCATATTGGTATTCATGGCTTTCAGGTGGATTATCGTAGCTACAGTGGAGATGAGGTGTGAGTTTTAAAGATTTCAGGACTGTTTCTGCTGGGGGTCCAGTGATGGAGGTTATTATATTCACACTGATTCCTTGGCTACTGGCACAGGAAGGAGATGCACAAGTCCAATGAGAAGAGTTAAAATCTCAGTACCTTAATTTAACCACTGATTGCTTAATTAACTGGGGGTTTAGAGTGTAATTAGGATCAGGTATTATGCACGGATTATTTCTGGGCCTTCCACAGTAATAGGCGAGAGTGTCATGAGGGAGGTTGCATCCATGCCAAGATTTCATGCTGTCGGCTGAAATAAATCTCATGATCAACACTTAAGAAATTGAGCAGAGGCAGACCTCCTGCTCCGAGATCCAGATCTCTGTATGGGAGTCGTGAAAGGGGTGGGAGATCGGGGACCACTGAGACATGACAATGATTACCAAATAATTGACTTTCCACTGTATTGTCACGAAGTTTCACTTACACTTTAGTCAAGACATGTTTCCATCAGAATGTTTATATCGTTCAAGTGGCTTCAAAAAGAAAACAATGTTTTCATATCTTGTTTGCCGAGAAAATTCTAATTACAGAAATCAAAGGCAATTCAAGGTTTTCCATTGTGGATTCCTGAATGCTGCCTCTCTGACTTTAAACAATTACGAGAAAGACTGAAGTGTCAGATCTCTGTTGAGATATCCTTCAGTCCCTCGTCTGCTTGACATCAGACTGCTGCTCTTTCCTACCTTCCTGGCTTGTTGACTTCATTTAAGTGTGGGCTTTAAATAGTGTCATGCCTCTGCTTTTACTGCAGGTGACCAATGTAAGTGTCTTCAATGCCTCCGACCGTAACTCTGTTAGTGAAGCTAATCATGGTTTGGCTCTATTTTGTGTTCTGTGTTAAATTGAGGGTAGCTGCATGTGACATGATTGTGACATATTTTGCTCTGTGTGGCACAGCAGGGCCCAGAGGCAGAATCTCTGGGTTGGTCATGTCAGGGTTCATTACACCTACACAGTGGCCATAAATGCTTTGCCGACCCTCGATGACCTCACAGACCATGATAACGGACCTTGCTGGAGAGGTGAAGAGCTGGAAACAATGGCTTTGAATTTCATCAGCAGTACATTCATCAATGAAAAGTATGGGACATGAGGTCCAGGCCATGTGCTAATTACTGCCTCCCCTGTGATTGCATGACACCTCTTATGGTGCAAGCAGCAACAGAATGGGACTGGCTAGGGAATTGCGTTGGTTCCTCTGATTGGGGCTTTGCTGATTGCTTTAATCATCACCTCCATCGCTGGCTCTGACAGATGCATTAAGGACCTGAAAAACACTCATTTGTGTCAAAATCATATATCCTATGAAAGCAAACTCTTTTACTCATGTTTTTTTTGTTCGTGACTGTGGTAGTGCTCAAAAATAATAATGAAGCGAGGGCTGTAATCACATTCTAGATCATTCTGACATTACCCTACTTTACACTTCCCTGCCACATCAAATGCAACAATATTTAATGTTATTCTGAATTATTTTAACCTTTTTCTTTTACCTGACGGATGACATTTCCGCTGAGATACCTCTCTGCCTTCACATGGCTCCTCCGTTTCGGAGATGCCCATTAACGGGGGCTATCCGTCAAATCAAACGTTATAGATTCGCCCCATCAGGTACTCGCTGTAAACACTCACCGCCCAGGAACGGAGCGCCAGGTAGCCGAGGCAGACATGATGGAAGGGCAGGGCGCACCTGCCGATTTTTGATATTAGCATGTCCAAACCATTATGTGGGACGCCTGCCATCGTTCAAATTTTACGCTAGCGGCAAACGAATCGTCCTTTTGGAACTTTTCAGCTCCTATGCTTTATTGAGGATTTTGGGTACGTAAACAGCAGAAGGATTTACGCATCTACTATACAGGTTGCTGTTTACTTCTATGCTTATTTAGCTCTGTGTTCGACGGCTGCTCCCAGAGCCGACATGGGCTGGGTTTTATTGTGATCTGGCTCAATCGATGCTGAGAAGAAAGGGATGAAGAATAAGACCTTTACCATAAATCACGGTTCCCTGGCAGCTGACACTGGTGACTAGCTGAAAAGGTGAATGCTTTTGATTTTCTTGGACTGCTATGGGGACTGAGGATATTGACATTAAATGATTGAGGTTGCTGGTAGTCGCACTCCCTGTCCAAGAACCTTATAAGCACTCGCTTTATGTACATCTAGGTAGTACTACTGTAGGTAGAATCCGTTTTTGCTTCCAGAACCCCTTCAAGGGTAGATATGTATTCAGAGATATCTTTCTACATGACACTATTGTACTGAGCTGTTATTTTTGCATTGGTAGCCTTCCTGTTAACTTTAACAAGTCTGGCCATGCTCTTCTGACCTCTCTCATTAATAAGGTGTTTCCAGCAACAGCAGTGCCACTGGCTGAATCACAACATTCTCTGTAAACTCTAGACACTGTAGTCTGATGAAGAAGGTGGCTGCTTTGGAGATGCTGGAACCACCACATTTGGCGCCAAAATCACACCACGTTCAGCATCCCTTAGATCAGGCATCTCAGCCCATTCTAATGCATAATGAAACAGTAACTGAACGCCCTGAACCTTTCCTGCGTGCTTCATGAATTTGGCTGCAGTCACACAATTCACTTTTTGCAAGTTGCACCTAATAAACTGGCCAGTCAGTGTTGTTCTGGAGCAATAACATGCACTTAACTTCTAATTGTATTTTGAACACCAAACCATCTGGTACAAGCACAGATCAATGAAAACAGCAGAAGTCAAAACAGTTGGGCCGTCCGGTATTGAATTTTAAAGGTTTTCCAAGTAATTCGAGGCCAGACGAGTTACCTTGGTTTGAAACAAAGGATTTTATTTTTTTTTTGCTCTGTCTCAGTTGTCACACGGGGCCATCGGAGAAGGGGGGGGTGTGTCTTTTTGTCGCCGGGGCTTAATTAACAGGAGAGAGGGAGTTTAGGGATTACTCCAGGAGGGGTGCTGAATTAAAGTGCAGCTAATGAGTTGAGGCTTCTTAATTTGTTCTCCTCCGTAATTCCGGTATGGATAAGCAAGTCTTTATTCGCCTTTTCGATTAGCCCGCCGCTCGGTTTAGGGTTTAGGAAGCAAATCGGGGGGGATTACGGGGCTTATGATGGGACTAGCTCAACGGATTCATAGGTGTTTCCGAGATAAGGGAATTCACCTTTGCTGATGGGGAGTGCTGAATTGTTCCCGGGGAGTGGTGAAGTATGGGGGTCTCCTATGGGACACCGAAAGAGGGATGGATTCATCCTTTTGTTTGTCCCTGACCATTAGCCTTCGAGCGGCTCCAGGTGTCTCGTCATGCGGAACGACCCACAATATAGCTCCCCTGTCTGTTCTCCCAAGCCAAGTTCACCGCCTACAATCTCGCTAGAGAAAAGCAGACTTGACAGAAGGCTCCCGTGTTGGACAAGAGTCACCGTGGCAGCTAGATGGTGAAGTCCCACTTCTGCCCGTTCCTCTCAGCTACTGCGAGTGAGGTTCGCCTTCGTTCACCCACAGTTACTAAGCAGGACAGCAGGGGACCAGATTCGGGGACGTCTGTTAAGGCGATGTGACCCGGACTTGAGTAGGAGTGAACATGACTGTAGCATGACATTGGATGCCTAAGAATGGAATCTGCCGGCGTGGTTTATCAGCGTGGGGCCTGACCGAGAGATGCCATGGTGCTGCAGGAAGGGGAAAAATCCACCCTTCTAGACCTACCTTGTAAGACACCCTAGCTCTTGCTACGGTTTGTTTAGACAGCGATACGGAAAGCGCAGATGAGAAGCTAATTATCGCACACCCTAACAGAGCATCTTACGCAAAGGCAAGCAGTCCAAGAACGTTGATGTCTGGTTAATTAATTTACCAGTGCTACCTTGCATAGCATGCCATTTCATTCCTGAATGGTGGAAGGGAAACAATTATCATTGTGGACTTTCTGTATTGCCATTTTTTTCCCCTGAGTTTTGTGTGTTAGGCGTTTTTAATTGGAAATTTTATAGCCTTAGAAACTGCAGGTTAGTCGCAAGGATTTTTAACATAATTGTTGGGCCTTATTGTGAGCAGGAAATGAAATAAGATATCATCTTCTAACCTTGCAGAGCAAGTAAATACTGTATACATGACCTCCATAATCCAGATGATCTGGATAACAAACAGACGGACCATGGTATTTTCACTTCGGTGTGCCTGTGGATTTCAGATTATCCATGGAGTCAGACCATCTCTGACTGGACTGGTAAACTCCATTGTCGTTTGACAATAAGGAGATCCTCAGTGCTGGTCAACATGTTAGGTGGCAGACAGCCGTCTTGGGTGCCATTTTCTGAGGGTGTGCTGACCAGCAATGGAGCTTACTCTGGGTTTCACATGGGCTTTGACCAGAGTTCCTAGTGATCATTCTGCCACACTCTGTTCACAGCCCACCAAGAGTCCAGGGTCTAAACTGCTTGTCAAATCTTGAGCTTTCAAACTAAAACTGACATCTGAAAAATAATGATAATGTGACACGGACATCTCTTCCATATGGCTTAGGTAACACCTTCAGAGTCCTCTGAGGTGTATGCGGGAAAATTCTGGAGAATCTGTGGCCAGACGTGTCAAAACAGTCTCTGTGTTGGCATCATGTCCAAAGTGACCCACATGTACCATTTACAGCTCTGACCACCATTAGGGTCCTGCAAGGTGGACACAGAAGGTGCGAGAGCACAGAATCTGAGGTCTCTGATTAATCTAGCTAGACTACCCTCCCCCCCTTGCTGAATAGCATGTCAGTATAGTCTCCCCACACTCAGATGGCAGACGCCAGACGTCGTAGAAAGCTGGGATTGCCATGACGACCTGCCATGTGAGTGCGTGGGCAGTCTGCCATCTCAGACACACAGAGCGCGGAAATTGTCCGTAAACGAAAGGATCACATTCCATTAATCCATGTTGTGGCACACTCTGATACTTGCCCATCACAGTGGTTGTTAAATACTGTATATGAAAACCGTCACGAGTGTAACGGCCACTAGCAGTCTGCACACCAATACTTTTGATGTTTTGGTCACTTTGAGGAAGATTCTGTTGTTCCACCGACTATTGGGGAACACGTTCCAGCTTGTCTTGGTCATTATTAAATCGATATCACGGATACGGGCTTCACAAAAGAATGAAGATATCAAGAAATGAGATATCAATAAAAACTCATTTGATGGGCTTAAAAAGGTGCCCAGGAACACAAATGAGAATGGAAGACAGAAATCTTGTAACAAAGGCTAACAAAACTTGTTTATATGCTGGAAACTTAAGCTGTCTCAGAGCACAGGAAGTAGCCTTGGGGTAAGAATTGTGTGTGATGATTTCTTGCTGCCCAGTTCAAGAAGACTGCAGAAGAGCTCAGCATTAGTAGGACAGCCATGTTCTCTCTGGTGCTCTTTGATCTCCTCACGTTCTCGACTACCTGTCAGCTAAGATAAGGAATTTAGCAAACAAATAAAGAACTATGTTTACACAACACCGTAGGCCTCTAGTCCCAATATTATGGTGTCCATTGCTCCTGTTCTTTTTGTTCAACATCTTCTAATCCTCGATTCCTTTCGGAAGCCGGAGACAGCTTGTGTTTAGCTCAGGTGCGGTGCCAGGGCGTCTTTCATTGCCAGCGCGATATTAGCCGCCAAATGTAGTTTCGGTCGTACGGTCACTTGGCTGGGGTGGGAGATTTGTGTGCTGCCAAACCAGCTTGCCGTTGGCTGGCCATACTGGGATGCGTCAGCTTCAGTGGCCTCCCGCAGCACCAGTGGAGAGAAAAGAACTGCCGTGACGAAAACGATATTTCACGGACTGCCGTGAGGAATCTATGCGGCAGCTCGTAGGTCATGATTAAGCCGGACGTAAATGTTATCTCTCAACTCCAATAATAGTATTTCCACGCCTGCACGACTCCTGCACATGTATCATGAGACATATATGCCAATTAGTCTTATAATAATCAGGGCCGATTTTTACTAAGGTTAGGTTTTCAGTCCCGCGCGTCGTCTTTGTATTAAAGGTGGCGTGAGTTATGGTTGTCACTTGCCTAATTGTCACTGTTGAATAAAGTATAAATGACTCAAGGAATCGCACAGTATGATGATAATGAGGACAAAAGGGTACATTCATTATAGGTTAAAGTATATCCATTTATAGATGATAGAATATTGAATTACTCATTCAGAAGGTCTGGGAAGGGAGAAAAGAAAGTCTCTTGCCATTCTCAATAAAAGTTTTTATAATTTATTGTGCATGTTGAATTTTTTAATCCCGTTTCACACTGGACTGGAGATTCCTTGGTTAGGCTAGGCCACCTCATTGCCCAGCTCGTTGTCCTCCTCAGACTGGGTCTCGTGGCTGGAAAGTGGAATGAGAGAGGAACATGAAAGACAATGTCAAGACGAACATACCTGCCAGCTGTATTTTGTCTCATAAAATTGATGTACTTGGATCCAGTTCCCCATATATTGGCTTGAAATGAAACGCTTGTAGAAACAAGGGAAGAGCATGAAGAGATCAACCTCACTAGTTACTACTATGTGACTGCTTTTTTTTTTTTAGCTTTTTTAAGTGTCCTTGTTCCAATTAGGGTGTTAAGACAGAATATTATTTAAGCGGAACATAGGTTTTTTTGGTATAGCATCTAAATTTAGATGGTTGTTTACTGCATCCCCCCAGGGATCAGTGGGATTTCAGCCTTTAAGGTTTGCCATGGATCAAATGCGCTTGTGTTAGCTTTTGTACCACAAGATTTGGACCAGAAAATAGGCACCACTCTCCCACAGTGATGTCACATTTGAAGACTTTCCCAGTCTGGAATAAAGCGGACAGTAATCCCCATCTTATACGAGCATTCCCTGCATGGGTTTTTTTTTGTTTGTACAGTTCTCACTCATCCCTCTCGTAAAACCGGCCGCGGTTCATGCAGATGCTGTCGGAGTTCCTGTGGGACCTGGCTGTTCTTTCGTATTTGCCGAGAACCCGGTTCATTTTGGCGATTTAATCTTAATCAATTACGGCTGAGGACGTCGTTTGCACATTGGGTCGTTAGTGATAGGTGAGGTGAGATGTACAGTAAAGCTGAATCTGGACATAATTTAAAAAGAAATGTTTCCTAAAGAGAAAATAATTTCCTAATTATTTTTCTGTGATACTGTATAATGAAATTAACTTTGACTGTTTGGGGAACTCTGACATAATTAAGAATATATATATATATATATATATATATATATATATATATATATATATATATATATATATATATATGATATCAAAAATTATTGGGTTTCCATTCTTGTTATGCGCAGGCAGTTTTCGTGGAACAGATTAGGCTGGAATGATGAGCGATTCTTGTGTTTTCATTAAGCACATCGCACTTTCCAGCTCGATTAGCATGTCAGACTCAAATTGATTCTCATTATCATTATCATCTGATTTCATTACATTTTTTTTTGCAGCAAATTCATGCTTAGGTCATCCTGGTTTAGTCATAAATGGTGCACACTGAGTTCAAAGGTGGCGATAACCATTGGATAACCATTGTACCTTCCTACATAATTCTCACTGGCACACTCAGCAGTCCAACTACTCAAACCATGCATTTACCTGGGGTCCCTGAGGTTTGGCCTGTTAAGCTCCTGTTGACCACAAACAGTCACTACATTAAATATTAAAGAAACATGTTCCTTACTTAGACGATCCTGAAGGGGTATGATTTGCTAACCACACAGCTAAGTACAATAATCAGACTCTATTTGCTAGCTATTTATTTAGGTTGAGGATCTTTTTGAGTGCAGCCCCAGGAACAACAACCCTGCCCTGGGCACTTCTGTCAGTTCTTGCCACAGTATAAATGACATGCACTCCTTCTGTATTCACACAAACACATGTGTGCCAAACAATTTAAATATGGCCGGAGCATAATGTATTTTCCTTGCATGTGATATATCAACTGGACAGAGTTCCGGTCCAGCAAGTAAAAATCCAGACCAAGATTTTGTTTCAACCAACCAGATGAGCATAAAGAGCCACATTAACAGAGTATTCAACTGGTTGGTTGCAACAAAACCTTGGCCTGGATTTTTACTTTCCGGACCTGAACTATCCACCTCTGCTGCTGGGTCTCAGTCCCCAACACTCCCCCAAGGTACAGTGTGAGTAATGAATACCATCTTCACAAAAGCAACCGGCGCATAATAATTAAAGGGCTTTGTATAATGTATTAAGCTAACAGGATCAGGTTAGTTAACAAGGCAGTATAACAAAAATGGGTTAAAAAGCAACTTTTTATTCAGTGTTCTATTTTATCATCAAAAAATAAAGAACTGGGAGGCAGTACAATGCCAGAAGTTTGTATTTTGTACGTCTGGCTTTCTTGGTGAAATCAACAGTGATGATTTTCCACAGAATCCAGTGTTACCAGCACGTCTCCAGAAAATTGCAGCCCGAGTGCCAAGAGCAACACTATCAAATCACCTAGCTGCCCGCCCCCCCTTCACGGGGGAGGTGTATTAATAGCCTCCTCTGAGATGATAGCCAGAGGGTGAGGTGATGCCCCCCCGGTATGCTCCAGTCAAAGTTGACCTCACATCGATGAACTCTGTCCCCACAGGTCAACGTAGCATGTTGGCTGTACGTGTCTTGCGGGGGCTGCAAGTCAGGGAAATGATCTTTCTGCCAGTTTTGTGCTACAGCACAATCGCAGACATGCCAGTGAGTGAACAGGTATTGGAAAATGTTGCAGTGGGAAATAGAGTATCTACCTATTTAGTATTTTGGATATATAATCATAAAAATGGATACTAAAGCAGTCAGTTTATGCATTTGCTAAACATCCCATCAATTACTAAAGGCACAGCATGATGCGGGCAGTTAAAAATATCAATGGGACAGTCAACCGACCTCATATGCTAAATTGGGAAAGAAGAATTTTCGAAGTCACTCTCAGCGTCTCTGGTCTGAGCTGATACCATTTTCGGTGGCTGGGTTATATTGGGGATAAGTATGAGTTTGTGTCAGACAGCAGTTCCCAATTTGAGCGGGACTCTGTGTTGCATGGGAGATTTTGTCAGCGGGGATGTGACTCATGAAGCTAGCTCAGCAGTTCTTCGCTTCCTGTGAAAACAAGACGTCACTGGGGTCGACAGAGGTCGCATCCTCTGTCTTTGAGAATTATCTTAGCAGGATGATTTGAAACAACGCTCTGGGAGAGGCCTCTGAGGTCTCAAGTCACCTTGTGAGAATGTCCCCGGTGGGGACAGCAAGCAGAAGCAAGTGACACGGGGATGAGGAGGCAAGAAACAGGTTTATTTACACAAAATGTCCCTCTTGAGGGTTATATGAGCACGCTAACACGCTAGCGGGATAGAAACAGTAACAAGGACCAAGGTTCACAGGTGTGGACCAATTAAACAAAGTATGGATCATGGAACACATCTGAACAAGGTGGGGGAAAAAAAATGGCCAAAGCCTGCTCACTTCACGACACAATTTTTTGCCTCACGATGCATGTTGAGATTTGTTACCGATGACGAAACAATAAATAGGAAAGCTAAACGCGATGCGTTGGCATCCCCTCCTGGGTTGTTCCCTGCCTTGTCCATAACCCTAACCATTATTCTTAGCAATGCTCCAAAATGTTGCCTTGGCATAGCTGCCCCCTAGTTCAGGATTCTGTGAAAACATATAGACTAATGTGTGACTGATGTGTGAACTGGAGAAATGAGGGAGCAGGAGACAAAGCTTCAACAGGAAGTAAGTAGAGAAGTGCTGATGTCCTGGAATAATGAACAAATAGTCTGTTGGGGCGGGTGGGGCCCTGTAAAATATAATGCCATAGTCAAGGTAGCTCTGACACTCATCACCCTAAAAAGTGACTGTTAATTAATCAGAAGGTTGCCCGTCTGGTACAAAGCCAAAGTTTATTCCTTGAAAATGTAGGAGGTGAGATGAACTGCATTGCTTCTTCAAATCACCTCGGGGTACCATACAGAGCCGCTGATCTGTGGCAAGTAGTCAATCGTTGTGTGTATTATTTAATGCATCTCCATTTCAAAGCATTTTTTGAGATGTACAATGAAAAGCCAGGACTGCGTATTTGCTGCTAGAGTGAAATACGGTTATTTCACTGTGGAGCGGTATGGGACGCCAATATAGTACAAGTAACGGGGCTCTGATGATTCGTGGCTGTGCTCCCTTTCGCCTGGAGGAAGCGCTGGCTTCTTGGAGAAAAGATCATAATAAATCACAAAGCAAGCCTTTAGGCAAACCTGGAGAGTCCCAGCGGGGCTAGGGGCCTCGCTTTCAAGGCAGCGGTGGGCCAGAAATAGTGTCTCATCTCGGAACAGAGGGGGGAGTAAAGCTCAGGTTCTCCATGTTATTGTTTAGGACAAAGACGCAATATGGGCAGGAGCTTCAGGTCAAGACTTTTCTGACAGGTGAATCACAGAGTCTGATGCAATTCCCGGCTGATTGGGTGGCCTCCATTAACGTCTCCGTTCTGGCACATTCCCACTGGTTGTGCGATCAGCTGCGGATTTCAATGGAGGAGAGCCCTAAACTGTCTAGCTTTTCATATGAATCCCATGCGCTGGTCTGCAGACACCTGAGTGCTCTGCGAAGTACCGGTGATGGTCTCTCCCTTTGTCACCTACAGCTGGTGGTCAGACACAATAAGTTTCCGCGTTGATGGGATGGGGCTTGGGTGCGCAAGGAGACCTGTGTACTGTATGCATGCGGGCGGAGCTCTCAAAAGGGCAGTGAGACAATTACTAAGCAAAAAAAAGCTTCTGGACCATGAAAAAATAGAGGCAGACAAGCTTCCAGCATTATCCCTCTCTGTCATTTCTCTATAGTGCCCCCCCATGACTCTCTTTGTGTTTAACAGGTGTGTGTGTGTTGGGGGGGGGGTGAAAGAGAGAGAAAGAGAGTTTTAAATCCTCACCTAACTCCTCAGAAGCATTTGCTATTTGCACAGAAACACGCAACGACGTACAAACAGTTATTTATTCACCGTGTCCTGCACTTTATATAATTGGATATGGCCCAGCAATTACAAAAAAAAAAAAATCAAATTGCTACAAAAAGGCTCCGGTACTCCACTTGCATGCTACATAGTCTATTTTCTGTTTTTACTCCATTAGTTTAGTCCATTTGCTTATTAGATTATAAGGCAGCAAAACCCAATCTATTCTAGTGGCTGCTTTTAATGGATATTTCTCTGTGGCCCCATTCCAGATGCACAGGATGGTGGAGGCAGATGGCCAAAGCTTACACTGTCTAATTGTAACTGATGAGGCAAGTGCCGCTTTGGCACACCTGTAAGTAGATCATACCTGAAAAACTGTAGAAAGTAACTTCTGGTATGGGAGGGGGGCTGAGTGAAATTCCATGGGCTTCCGTTGACAAGCATGACCCCCACCCCACCCCTTCTCCCGCTTCATGTCAGATGCCCGCTGTCTCTCCTCACGATCCTTGCTTTTTCCTTAATTTGGGTGAAAGGCTGGTGGGGGAGGGGGGGGGTGACTCCAACTTGTGCTTCAGATTAGTCAGCGCTGACCCCCACACTCCGGGGTGCAGCCAATCCCTTGCAAGAATGCCGCTTGGCAAATAACTATGTTCAAACCATCTTTAACGAGCTGAAAAGGGATATTAAAAACCCTTTGTTCTTAAAGTGACAAACCTACCATACTATTATTCCAAGTCTGCACAAAAACCTTTGGTAATTCAGTGGGTTATCTCCCCCAACTGGATTCTACTGCACAATTAGGAGGTTTTGACCCACTGGTTTAATAATGTGTCATGGCAGCAATACTTTAAAGCAACTGCCTTCCGCAAAAAGGAGAATAGTACTTGCAAGACGAAAAATAAGTCTATAACTGACTCGTGGGAGAACGAGGGAGCCAGAGGAGTCTCGCGAGTCACATGGAGCGTGAATCTCAGAGTGCCCCTCTTAGCCCCTGGTGGCGGGTGTGATGAGCCGCATGTAGGGCCTGGGGGGCTTGGGGAGAGCAAAGCCATGGGGGCTACGGATCTCAGGGCCTGGGGGACTGAGCGTGAGTTTCAGGGGGGAGTAGGGGGAGCAGGATCCCAGAGCGATGCTTGAGGGGACACAGTGCTGTGTGTGGGGGGAGGGGGGTAATGGCACCAGGGGAAAAGGAGGCAGTGCAAAGGCAAGGATGAGCAGTGGGGGCTTGTCAGGGGGTCTGGAAGCCGACGTGCAAGAAGGGAAGCTCTGCTCAGAGGAAATAGTTGGCGTCCTGCTGGGGGTGGGGGGGGGGGGGTAGTCTGAGGGCACGTCTCCACTCTGGTTTTCTGGCTGTCCCCAAGTGTAAACACGACAACAGGACCGGGGAGGTATAACATGGATGCACAAGTTTGTTTGTCTACTTTAATTCTGCCATAAATTCTGATCCTCCTTTTGCTTGTGCCTTTAGTTCTCTGGTTTGAGTGCTAGGCGACAAAGAGGGATATACAAGGCAAAGCTTTTACAGTGCAGTTTTAACAGGGCATGATTTATACCATCGTCACCCTGTGGTGTGACTTACGACGAAGATCTGCTGTTAGTTGGCGTGGAGATGCCGACCCCCTGAGGCCAGACAGTGGTCCTGTCCAAAGTGCTGTCCTTCCAGTGACCATCGTTTGTGCCCGGCTCGTTCTGCAGCTGTGCAAGCAGGGCCCGTGGCCAGCCAGGCCTGCGGGTCCGTACCTCGCAGGTCCAGCTGACCCCTTTTCACACTGGCTACCAATGAAATGCACTCGTGGCATATGGAGACGCGCAGAAGCCAAAGGGGAGCACGGTGAATCCAAACTCATCCCATTGGCCCGCTGCCGACCAGCCGCTCCCGTGGCATCTGCTGCCCCAGACGGAGCCATGCTGGCAAAGCGGACCGCCGTGTGGGTGGCCGAAAATACCCCGGCGCAGGTAGCACTCGGGAGGTGGGGAGTGAACGTCTGCTCTTTTACCAGGAAATCGTCAAGTTTTTTGGCACTCCCTGAAATTAGTATAATGCTTACAAGTGGCGGGCTTTATTGCTGACAATACACTGAAGCCTTGAGTAGGGGCAAATTGGATTTTAAGTTATTAAAGTGTATGTTTTTGAATTCATATATTTAGGTTGCTTATGCAAATAGATGGAACATTTCTTGCGCAGATCTCATTGCTAGGGGGCACGCATTAGATTTCCAGTCGGTTCGAGGAGGCTTTGTCATTAAAAAGTATGAAGAAATGGGTTTCCATTTACCCGTGGCATTATGAAAACGCACAACGCAATATTAAGCCATTATTATGATACAATAACACCATAGATGGATATATTTAATGTGTGTTTTCCACTCAGGGTGACTTATCTGTGCCGTTTCATTACTGCCGTTTGGCTTCCAGTGGTGGGGGCCCCGGAGAGTCCCCCTTCCCCTCTGCCTCCCTCCCTGCAGCTGGTTAGTCGGAAGGTGTGGGGGGGGGGGGGTCACGCCTGCATGGCTCTCACTAGCCCCTACCAGGCATTCAAGGCACCCTGTGAAGGGGAAGACAAACAGCAACCAGCAGTCAAGTGGCTGAAGGCAAATGCCAGGCCTGATCATTGTACTTACTCTGTGGCATTGTGGCATTATCATTCTGTCCAGCCCCCACCAGACTACCATCTTTGGTGATGGCCCCCTTTGTGAGAAATTTGGAACGTCCCGCTTACGTTTCTCCCAAAAGCTGTTGTTCCCTTTATGCCAAGTTTGGGTCATTCTGGATAGGTAATGGCCTCGAAGTTGCCTTGGATTTCTCGCCAGGTTCTCGTTGTCTCTCTCTGTCATCGTACCCTTCAGCTGAAAGGTCCCGGTCATGTCTCTGCCACCAATCCTTTGATCTCCTTCCACGGCCCAACGGCTGGCACTACACAGTGTGTGGATGTAGGATTCAGCTAAAGCCCTAAAAATATTACCTAATTCCTGTCACCATTCTTTGAAATGCTCGCGACCACGTGGCCCAGCAGAACAATCAAGTAAATTAAGAAATTCAAAATAAATAAACAAATTAATTCCGGCACAGTGCATTCTGCGGAGCATGGCATTTGTTAGCAAGGAAATTTAATTTGCTTCCCAGAAATGCTCACTCGCTTCAGTACTTCCACATGACTTAAGGCCCTTTCGTTTGCTTAACTAATGCTTCTGTACAAGAGTGCAGCATTAATCCTGGTAGCCTTACACAGCCAAACATTCAAAATACATATACGTAAAAAATAAGCGAAGTTTTCTTTTTGACTTTCGGTGCCTTCAACCTGCTGCTCTTGAAAAAAGTCCGAGTGTGTACCTCGGTCCGCTGGAGTGGGACAACGGGGAGAGGGAGGGGGAGAAAAAGCTCATAATTAAATAGGCGAACACCATCCATCATGGTGTACCGTCGTTTTCCCCGAGAGCGCTGCCTTGCGCCCATTTTTAATGTCAGAATTATTACAGCAGGCTCTCCAGTCTGCAAGCCGGGGCATTTCTAATCAGGCGGCGCAATGCTCCTGCTTTTCCTCAGCCGTTGAGAATGAAAAAGATTTTTTCCGAAAGTGTTCGTCATCCCATCATGCTTCTCTTCAGAGTCAGAGGTAAAAGAGCCAGGAAAACAGACATGTAGGATCCACTTGAATGCCGGTGATGTACTCACCTTTCCTCTACTGCTGCCGGAGGAGGAGGTGCTAAAATAAAATAAATAAATAAATGCAGTAGAAGTTGACAGCACGTTGTGCCTGCAGATTTCTGGCTGGCATTTCGGGTAGCCGGGCAATTAGGCCAGGCTGTTCGCGGCATGGAGGAGCGGGCTGCCGCTGCTGTCCTCCTCCCCTGGCGACCGCATGCTTGCTTGTAGGCCGCACGGATGCAGGATGGGCGCTCAGTTCCAGGCCAAAAGGAGGAGGAGTCCCATTTGTGGCCTGACAGTTTATTGGAAAGCTAGGGGCTAAGCCAAACCAGATGAGGCCCCTTTGTAATCAATGGCCACCTGCCAGAGGACCTGAGCCAAACATATTACTGTGCTGCATTGCATGCAGTTTTTACCCAAAGAGACCTACAGAGCTTGCATAGCTTTTCACACTTTATCCAATTATACAGCTGTACATACGTTTTTGGAGACAGTTTATTAAGTTCTTTGCCTGGCGGCGTGAGAGCCGTCTCTCTGGGACCCATCCTGCAAGCTTTTATCTCCAAGGCTGGGTTCCTCAACCTTTTTGCACACAACTAATGTGGGTCTTTTTCTAAGTATGGGTCGCACCTGATGTGTTCTTCATGGTGCAAGGAGGAAGCCAAAGGGGACGTAATTTAAAATGTTTCAGGGCTCTAGCTTTTTTCTCTGCTTTTCGGGCCACATGCATGTTGTACAGGGGCCATCTTAGAGGTAGCCCAGCCTGTTCCTACATGCCAGGACTGATGCTGAGCCACTCAGACCTGCCCTCCTTCTCCTTCCATTCCTGCCTCTCCCCGCGAGACGACTGTCATGCTTAAACTAAGGCGAATGTCTCTAATTGAGCCACATATCCCCACGGAGGCGGACTGTCAGAGCCGGTAGAGTCCCCCTGATTTCGGTGGGGATGGGGGGGGGGTCACAGGGGAGGGCATCCTGACATCCCCGTTGTGCCTCAGGTAATCGCTGACATTTCTTCATTTATGCACCTAATTGCTGATTTACGGTGGGCCCTGATGGCATCTGAAGGATAAAACCAATCAGCCATCAGGTTGGACCTCCAGGCCGCCCATCTAGCTCCGTTTGCCTCTTTCCATTTGTTATTCTTCCTCCACATTCCTTATTTATGCAGCCTTTTAGTGGGGGCCCCATTCTTCTCGCTGAGCCGCCACGGCAAATGTTATTTAAAGGCACGGCAAATTAGCGCCAATGAGGTTTACCCCCCCTCACGTCGCCCCGTCTGCCGACGCACGCAAGTCCCCTCCTAAATGCTCACGATGGCTGATTAGTGGCCGCAAAGCAAGCAAGCCAAGGGAGTGAAAAATCCAGACAATTAGCTGTACCCAGAAACAGCCGCGCTTTGTCTCAAAATGTCATTGAGCGAGATTTACCTCTGCGCGTGCTTCCTCTTTGGGCTCTCATTAGTACAGCGGCCTGCAGTTGGCTAAACGATGCTCATTACTTATCGTTTAGTTCTCAGATCTGCTGGAAACTCAAGACAACTCGCTACTCCTACTACTTTTTAGTCCCCACCCCCCAGGTAAGACAAAAATTGAGCAAAAAAATGAACCTTGAGTCCAGAACCATTCATTTCCCTACTGAAATCGACCTTACTGGAAGAGCACAGTCACTGCCTATGAGCCCTTAGATGTAACCTTCATAACACTTGGCGGGGGGCATTAAGTTTACAGTTAGGGCTGGGGAGGGGTTGACTGTGCTGGTCCAACCAATCATGAGCTTCACCCACCCTGTCATATGCTTTACCCAACCAATCATAAGCTTAGTCTATCCCGACCCCATTAAATAATGCTGTGACTCATCCAACATTTCGGAGTTGGAGTCGGATCTGCCCTTGAGAAGGCAACAGCCACAGGGTGTTAGGTTGCTTCCCAGTGGAAGGTGGATGTACTTTGGTCCCTTTCTGCAGTGAAACCAATGACTGACAGAACTTGTGCCCTGTGAATACCACCAAACAGTGTCCCATCAGATCATTTCAATCTGTAAACAAAATTTTGAGGTTTCTGATGTGTAAAACATGTTTATGGTGCGTTAACAACTGAAACATTTACATTTAACTCCTGAATAAATAAGCCTGTATAAAACTTTTCTTCTGGCAACACCCAGTAGATCATTTGAATAGATAGAATTCTTAAATAAGTACAATTTATTCCTAAGTTAAATATGTTCTGCATAATTAATTGCGACTGACATTTATTAAATTTATAGATTTGTAATCAGTTCTTAAAATATCATAATTAACATAGTATGCAGCTAAATGATGATGATAATGATGATAGATGTTATTTAACTAAGGAAATTATATTCCTTTAGACTTTCAAACTAAACATATAAGTGATTGTCGTGTGATATCAAATCCACATCTTGCTAAAGTGAATTGGACTGATCATTCAGTATGAATTCCTGTGAGGTGTGAAGGTCGGTGTTGAATTCAAGCATCCTTGGCCGTGAAAGGCTGGGGAATAGCATTAGAGTGCATTAGGGACTGGGCCCTGTACCTGGAGCTGTGAGGTAGGTACATCCCTCTTAATTACACCACGCTGTGCTTGGAGAATCACTGTGTCGTGAGAGGCACCAGCTGGGAGGCTAAGGGCGGAGACCAGCCCCCAACCAAGCAGCACTACGTTGGGCATGGCTGACTGTAATGACTGCCTACAAACATATAAACATATACAGTACTAGGCAGTCAAAGCAAATGTTTAAAGCTATTTATCTGGGTACTAAGTGTACATTTGCTCAGAACAGGAAATATAATTTCACATTAGAGCATATGCAAAGTAAGTGTAACACAACAAATCTAATAAGATTTCTTTCTGTTCTCCAAAAAGTCACTGATATCTAGTTGGATGGCTAGATGATCAATTCCATAACCACAAATACTGGAGTGTCTTTAGGAGAGGTTTTGAAATGGCTAAGCTGACATACTTTGACAGACACCAACATACAGGTCATTGATATATAATTTTCTTTGACCGCCTAAGACTTCTGCACAGTACTATCTATCTCTCTGTCTATCTATATCTATCTATCTATCTATCTATCTATCTATCTATATATATATATATATATATATATATATATATATATGTGATTAATCTGATTAAAATTTTTAATCGTTTGACAGCACTAATATATATATATTGCATTGCCATGATTTCAGCTGCACATCTCCCCTCCAGCTATATGTTTCTTTGACATTCCATACACTCCATAGGACTAGACGCACCGTCGTCAGGTGTGTCCAGAATTCTCAGTCTGCTATTTAAGCTGCTGAAAGAATCAGCCACGTTTTTCATCTGGGCTCTTGTCAGCGGCACTGGGATGACACTCTTTTGGCTCTTCTTCTGTGTTTGATGAGTTTGTAATGAAACATCTTATTGTCGAGTAATTTCTTACCATAGGAGAATGACAGCTACGCACTACAGATTCCTCTTCTTCTACTCAAGATCATAGGCCACCTTGAGATCTCACCTGCCCTGGGCATTTCTTATTTCTTCTTTTTGTTCTCTCTGGTTCTCTTTCTTGATCAAGGGTCCTTGCTGACAGCCTTTCCCTCTTTTTCTACAGCAAATAGCTAGCCTTTGTGTTTGTACTCAGATTTTTCTTTTTCTTTTTGGACACATCTGTTTCAAGTCTTCTGATGTGTTGTTTGTAAGGCTATTGACCTACATATCCATATCGTTTATGGCGCTCGCTCTTTTTCTTTTTTTTTTTTAGACTTCCTCCTTTCTTTCATGTCACGTCAAGGTCGTTCTAATTACGTTCGCCATTCAGGTTTAGGAAGAACTGACGAATGGAATCGGGACGGCTTTGATTTGTTGAGTTTGTTCAGATCAGACAATGTGAGCACTTTCAACGTCGTTTAGATGTTTGACGGAATTAGCAATTAAAATTGTTTGCTGAGATATCGGCTGTTTCAAAGGTCTACAAAGGCTCCATGTGGCAAAAGACTGATTCCACAGATTCGTGAAAGACATTCCACCTCCTGTAGACGAGAATAGTATTTTTCATTTTGACATTTAATAACCAATTGATTTATTAGTCATAGAAAACCAATGGGAATAAGGCAACAATATTAAATTACACAGAATGTAGGGAAGGATAGGCATTGGGGTTAGAGTGTAATCTACACCTACAATGCAACTGTACTAGATGAACACTCACATTTGTGTAAAGCCTTACATTTGATAGAGGCACCTATTGAATGATTTGTGTTATGACATCTTTAGAGCAATGATGGGTATGATGTTCACATGTACACACCTTAGGGATTCATAGCATGTCTTTCATATGTACTTAGAATCTACTGTTAACTATCTGGTTGGGCTAATTTCCAGCATCCATGATTTAACATGGATGCATTCGTCGGTGTTAGTGCTGATGAAACTTTTCTCTGAATTTAATTCAGTGACAGATTACTGTTGCATTACCCCAGAGGTGTTTGGTTGCCTGAAGATATTAATGGTTGTGAAGGTTTGAGCCTTGTTCAGCATCCCTGCTGCCCCGATTTAAGCATCAAGGTGGCTGTTTTAAGCATGATCACATGAACCAGCACCACACGCTGGCTCTCTTAAAAACACACCTGTCAGCTGCTTCAGTGCCTGTCAACATTCACAAAGATTGCTATATAAACAGTTTTAAGAGGGAAGCTCTCAATATACCATACTGTAGAGCTCTCACACCTCATAAACTGTGTCTCCAAAAGAATTAGGCCACTTCAATGGGAAAGGTTCACTGGAAAAGCTCACATACACCCTGTTTAAAAATCACTAATTATTAGTGGCATGGACTCATGCAGATTTTGAATGAAAGGTACGTTTGAAGTTTGGACTGAAACATACTCCGAATACTTGATCGAGCTCTACGAGCGCTACTTGTTTTGGCAAATATACCTGTTTTTTTTTTCTATTTTGTTTTGATTTGTCCTACAGCTTTAGAGTTGTTTTAATTGGACCCATCCTTCCAGCCAGGGGAAAAATTATTTTCAGCTCCGATCAAAACGGCCATTTTATTTCATTTTCTGCACAAGGAAAATTACAGGGGGTTAGGGTATAAAAGCTTTTGTGACAGAAGAGGACAAAACATGTTTGACAACTGATACATATAAGCAATGCACCTGAAAACAAGAGATAAATAGTCGCAGAAACAGGAGAAAAAATTTTAAACGTGCTGAGGTTCTGTCTGCCTCCCTCTCTCTTCTCAATGAAGCATTTTGCATTGCAAATTTGTTTCTGAGGAACCTGTCAGATTTTGAAATTGCAGATGTACCAGCAATCATTATCCACACGAAACAAGGAGCACTCCAACCTACATTATTACTGTTCATCCTGGATCTGTCGTTCCTGTTTTCCTCTTCTAGTGCCTAATTTACATGGGAGAGTGAAGAGGCTGGCAGCCGTAATTAATAAAATTACAACACCAAACCAAAGTGACAGCCATTGCTCGTGCAACGTCGTAAAATATTAGCCGGTATTTTTAACCAAAGTGTGCCTCGAGATTAATGACCCCAACGCCCCACCCTTTATTATTTTCCTTCATTCCCCAAGGTTGAACAGTAATGTACAAGGAACATTGTTTGCACCCAGAATCGCAAAGAACGCCAGCATACAGTATGTATTAAGGATCAAGGACACCTGCGTTCCATGTTTTCTCATGCAAACATGCGACGGGCATAGTGCAGGAAACAGATGTGGTGCTGCTTGTCAATGTATTAGATTTGTCACTTCTATTTTTATTTAATGGAGTTTAGAATAAAGCAAATTAAATAACCCCCTCCCCCCAATTGTTTCACGCAATTTACTGCACAAATCGCAGAGGGAGTGACACATGACTCGGATGCCACAATATCAGCTGTCTAATACTGCTGTAACTATTGCTGGACAGTGGCACAGAACTGTTGCCTCACACCTCTGGGACTAGGATTTGAGTCTCCACCATGGCTCCAGGTGTGTGGAGTTTGCATGTTCTCACCGTGTCATCATGGGGTTTCCTCTGGATACTCCCCCCCCCCCCCCCACACAGTCCAAAAATATGCTGAGGTGAACTGTAGTTACCAAATTTCCCATAGGTGTGCATATGTGAGTGAGTGGTGTGTGAGTGTGACCTGTGATGGGTTGGTGCACCGACCTGGGTGTGTGAGTGTGCCCTGTGATGGGTTGGTGCCCCATCCTGGGTGTGTGAGTGTGCCCTGTGATGGGTTGGTGCCCCATCCTGGGTGTGTGAGTGTGCCCCATCCTGGGTGTGTGAGTGTGCCCTGTGATGGGTTGGTGCCCCATCCTGGGTGTGTGAGTGTGCCCTGTGATGGGTTGGTGCACCGACCTGGGTGTGTGAGTGTGACCTGTGATGGGTTGGTGCACCGACCTGGGTGTGTGAGTGTGCCCTGTGATGGGTTGGTGCACCGACCTTGGTGTGTGAGTGTGCCCTGTGATGGGTTGGTGCACCGACCTTGGTGTGTGAGTGTGCCCTGTGATGGGTTGGTCCCCCATCCTGGGTGTGTGAGTGTGCCCTGTGATGGGTTGGTGCACCGACCTTGGTGTGTGAGTGTGCCCTGTGATGGGTTGGTGCACCGACCTTGGTGTGTGAGTGTGCCCTGTGATGGGTTGGTCCCCCATCCTGGGTGTGTGAGTGTGCCCTGTGATGGGTTGGTGCACCGACCTTGGTGTGTGAGTGTGCCCTGTGATGGGTTGGTCCCCCATCCTGGGTGTGTGAGTGTGCCCTGTGATGGGTTGGTCCCCCATCCTGGGTGTGTGAGTGTGCCCTGTGATGGGTTGGTGTACCGACCTGGGTGTGTGAGTGTGCCCTGTGATGGGTTGGTCCCCCATCCTGGGTGTGTGAGTGTGCCCTGTGATGGGTTGGTCCCCCATCCTGGGTGTGTGAGTGTGCCCTGTGATGGGTTGGTCCCCCATCCTGGGTGTGTGAGTGTGACCTGTGATGGGTTGGTCCCCCATCCTGGGTGTGTGAGTGTGCCCTGTGATGGGTTGGTCCCCCATCCTGGGTGTGTGAGTGTGCCCTGTGATGGGTTGGTCCATCCTGGGTGTGTGAGTGTGCCCTGTGATGGGTTGGTCCCCCATCCTGGGTGTGTGAGTGTGCCCTGTGATGGGTTGGTGTACCGACCTGGGTGTGTGAGTGTGCCCTGTGATGGGTTGGTCCCCCATCCTGGGTGTGTGAGTGTGCCCTGTGATGGGTTGGTCCCCCATCCTGGGTGTGTGAGTGTGCCCTGTGATGGGTTGGTCCCCCATCCTGGGTGTGTGAGTGTGCCCTGTGATGGGTTGGTCCCCCATCCTGGGTGTGTGAGTGTGCCCTGTGATGGGTTGGTCCCCCATCCTGGGTGTGTGAGTGTGCCCTGTGATGGGTTGGTCCCCCATCCTGGGTGTGTGAGTGTGCCCTGTGATGGGTTGGTCCCCCATCCTGGGTGTGTGAGTGTGCCCTGTGATGGGTTGGTGTACCGACCTGGGTTGTTCCCTCCCTTGCCAACTTACCCTCCGGGATAGGCTCCGGCCCCCCGTAACGCTGAACAGGAGAAGCGGTTACAGATAATGGATGGATTAATGATAAAAGTAAAAAAAAGTTAATGTCATGTATTTCACATGGTGACCTTGAAGCTTTTTATTTCCCCAAATGTGTCCCCGTCTATATATATGTATGCATGTTGCTGCCCTCCTCTCCCTCTTTCCACAATAAGTCCATCTAGATGCAGTCACCAGGAGTAGCAGTGATGTAGTTCATCTGGGACCTGCTCACTGTAATCTGCCCATCCAGTGAGCGGGTAGTGGGACTGAGCCTGTGGCAACAGCAAACATATAAGAGACAAACTCAGTTGGGTGTTCCCCCTGGCAGTGCCGCAGGGCCCAATATTTTTATACTTTTGTTTGATATCCATTGCTTAGTTACTACTGCATATTTGTTAATTTGATCTTATTTTTCACTGAAGATTGGATGGAGACTGATATAGAAACAGACACACAACCAAGCACCATGACCAAGTATCTTCCTAAAAGTCTCACAATGAAGACCAAACAGTTCTTTACAGTCCATCGTTCAGCTGAGCCGACAGACCACCCTCACCTCCTGTGGTTTGTCAGCAGCTGTATCTCAGACCTCCTAAGCCGAAGTCTATGAGTTTAATAGTGGCGTGACAAAGCCGGTATATTCCTTACCCTCACTCAGTAATCGGCTCCATCGGAGTGCGATGAGCCAGGCTACACGAGGGAGCTCACTAGCAGTGGTGTTAATGAGATTGGAACATTGTTTCCCTCCGCCATCCCGAGCTTCCCATTGTTGCTGGGGTTTTAATTATCACTTGTTCACTCTGCAGGAGACAGTTTGAGGACCCGCCTGATACTCGAGGGTAAATTGCACCCTCGCCTTCCTTGCTTCACTTTCACTTTTGTCATTGATTTTTCGCGCGCTTAAATTCTTTTTAAGCGGGTAGCTGGCCACAAGTTTTGGACATCAACGCGGCAGCCGGGAAAGCAGAATAGCCAGTGGTCAGGGATTCCAAACGCTTGCGTTTCACGTGTCCACATGCGCTCGCCTGGCATATCTCAGGAAATCAATGAAGTGGAGCTAAAAAAACGTTTAAAAAGCATGATTATGAAATGGAGATGCTGGAACCGAGACGTCACTCTGTTTGAAAAGAATAGATGAGGGGCGGGAGCCAAGAACGACTGGGAGCTGAATCGTGGCCCCAGGCTGTGCTGGCAGTGAGGGAAAGTTCAACATGTGAGGAAGGAATGCGAGGAGCAGTCAAGAAAGCTCTTCTGTTGCTTCAAACTCTGGCAATAACCCCAGGCTCAAAGAGGATCCAGGATGCTTCCCAAATGGGGGATTCAAAGAAAAAGCTATGGCAACCCCCGGGCAAAGCTTGTGCCAGGTGCCACCCTAGAAAACCCCACCCACTCCACTAAGGATGGCTCTTATGTGACGGGTGGCTGTAATTCCAGGCAAATCAAGGGTAGAGGATCACAAGGGCTGCTTTCCGATTTTGCACGCGTTAGACTCAAAGCCAATTATTGGTCAAAGATGCCTGGCTTGGTTTCAGAATAGACTGGATGCTATCATGGTGAGGCTTTGAGATTGCCAGGCATTAGATAGTGGGATCCGGATGACTGGTCCGCTTGCTCTGGTCTCATTGATCTGCGGCGATCAGGAACGGAAGGTGTTGGAGGTGAGCGGCGGGCTTTCTCGCCATTTTCCTAGCCAGCGGTGGCTTTGTTTTTAAAGATGAAAATCTTTTTAATGTTTAATGAAACACTTTCTGAGGCGATTCTGAAAACTGCACAACGCCTTCATCTCACTAAATTCTGACATTGGGGTCCCATGATGCCACAGTTGCTTGATAAGTTTGAGGGGGGAAAAAAAACTGAAAACCTGTATTTTGATAAACAGTTTTTTGAAGGCTGCTTGATCTCCAGTTGTGACATATGAATGTTTAATGGCGAGAATGTGGAAGGTAGCTCCTTGACTGATCTTCTCTATACATCAGAGGATACAAAGCTGAATGCATTCTAAAGTGATATTTTTTCCATAAAATTTCAGTTACTGTTAAACAAACACTTCTGCCATGCCAGAGCTTTTATATCATTAGTGCCTTGGATAAAATCACTGCTAAATCTCCTAAATGCTTTGCCTTCCAAATACAGCACAGCCGATTTTTTTCCTGACAGCATGTCACTGTACCGTGAATCACATAAAATATAAATAGCTTTTCTCTCTCCGCTCTTTCCATTTTTTTCCATTTCTGAGTCCCGAATAATTTATTTAAGGACTGATGTAATTCTGTGTCCCTGTCACATCTTTCAAGCGGCATTTCAAGAGGTAAATGGATCAGATATCCGCAAATCATCTGCAAATTTTCACCACGTCGGCTACCTAACCGCAGCCTCTGGACCTACTAGATGGAGTTTTGCTGTTGAGGTTGCAGAAATGTGACTTTCTGGGGACAAAAAATAAAAAAGCAAAAAACAATTCTGCAGAGGATACTCGTAAAGAGCGTCCCACTTACTGGTGAGAGTTAGCCAAAATGTCGGACCCACTCTACGACACCGATATTGCTCCTGCTGTTGACCACTCATCCCATCTCCTCGCCCCCTCCCCCCCCCCCCCAGGCTCAAAATCCTGCAGATCAGTTCATAAATTTTCATTTCCTTAGGTTCTACTGAAGCTTTACGTGCCGGATATATGTGCCGGTGTGTCTTTTACCAACATTTGCGTACATTAATATATACAGTAGATCAAATATAAAAGTACCACGACTGTATTATCAGTTTAAGATTGTAATATCACTTGACCAAACAGATTCACAGGTAAAGCAAACATTTTTTTCAAGTCATAAGATAAAATGCTTCATAAATAAGAATCAGCAGGCCTGCAGTAGGATCTATATGGGGCAGTTATTTATTGGGGCCTCTTTCATTAGCTGATTTTTTTTCTTTCGTTACATTTTGTTCCATCTTTTTTCCATCTTGTTATTCGAGCTGTGATGTGAGGCAGCGCCAGTAGGGCCCACTTCCTGTCCACGGGTTGGCCCACGCCTGGTCATAGCTACTCTCTACCCCGGCACGTCCTTCGCTAAAACGGCCCCTCTTGTTCCCGCTTTTGAATGATGCTCCTGCTCTTCCGCTTTAGGGGCCGGAGGAAGATCCATTAGCAGGAGATCCATCCCCGGCCACTGAGAGCTAATGGCATGCATGAATAAAATCCCATGAGGCCGCTCTCTCTGGGCGACACGGACCCCTTCCTCACTTCTCTTGATCATTGCCTTCGTCTTTCCCGGCAGGACTGAGATCGAGCTCCAGCAGGGGGAAGCTCCCTTGTATTTTAGATGTCATAGTAGGGGGGGAAAAATGAGCAGCCCAGCGCCGCCACTACTCTAACCCTCTACGTGGTAATTTGGGCTCAATCATTGACCGTTCCCGAAGACTGCGAAATCGGTTTACCATAAATATCTCAATAGCAGCGAGTCCTAGGATTCAGACACGGCTAAGAATGCAGAGGAACAGGACGATCCATGGCCCAGTAATACCCTGAAAACTCTGCAGCAAAGCTCGTCATAAAAATCCCAATTATGGACTATAGGGCTGCAACAAGGCCATTATATCAAAGTTTAAAGCACTGACAGAGGCACTCGCTGCTGCAGAGGATAACAGTTAAGTGGCAGATTCATCAGCGTCCCACGGGGATGGATCGCTCAGCTCTTCAGCTGACCCCCCGACTAGGATGGGGCGCGACTGATGGGGAGGAAGAAGACGAACGCCTCGATTGTAAGTCAGCCTGGATGTCGACACTCGGCAGTGAAATAAAAAATTAAAAATCGACAGGCGGGCTCACCATCGGAGGTGCTATGTTTGTGCGGATGAGCAAGACAGTTGTGGCTTTGCCATAAGTACAGCCTCGCTCCTTAGGTCAGACGCTATTACAGAGAATTTTATGGATGGAACAAAGCAAAAATGCACTTTGCTGATTTTTCCCCCCACTTCTCTTCGTATTATCGTTGTAATTCTCAGATATTCACCACTGCTTACTGTGCTCCAGGGCGCACTTGTCCGGCGAGTGCAGAGGTGGGAGTCATCTCCCCGCCATTTCCCTCCACAGATAATTAGAAATCACGGCACCAGTCGTGGAACGGCATAGTGCATTTTCTGCTCCGTCTGCTTTTATCGCCTCTTGCAGGTGAAGAGAGGAACTGCAATCCTGAACGCCCAATAGTGTTGTGTCATTACCATTTGCATAGCCAACTCCCGGTTATTCTTCTTCATTGTCATTTTCTGCAACGGGGAGTTTAGGATTAGAATCCCATTACTCAAAAGCCGCAAGACTCGCAGCCTTTTTTAATTTTTAATTTTTTTCCCTTTCTCCCGCCCACTTGTGCTACATTAGCCGCGATATTCTCGCACGAGTTTGCTCTGGCGGTAATTCATTGCAGCGGACCCCCGAAGAGCCACCAAAGAACTTATTAAAATTCCTCAGATGTACTTTAATGGACCTTAACCTCAGGCAGTTTTCATGCTGAAATGGAGATGCATTAACTTGAGCCATATCAGGCTGGCTTTGTTCATTAAAAAAAAAAAATGGGGGAGAAATTTGATTTGTAAAGTCACTCTGATTCTGTACACATTTTCTTTGGCTGAGGGCCTTGGGCTCTGTTTTTTGAGTCTTTTGTACCTGCAGCAGGAGAATCAATCGAAGAAATCAAAGTTGTCAAGGCTACATTTCTCCTGCCTCTCCCATCCATCTGCTGTTGTTTAATCCACAGAAGACAGTGCTCGCAGAAGCTATTTTCTAATGCAGGGAGATTTTGTGCTGAGTGAGCGCAGTGCTCCAAAGCACGTTTATTAGACAAAAAAAATATATAGACTGTATAGGTTTTAAAAATGCCATGTTATTCTTTCAGAATTATCCTTTTTTTAAAAAATCCACGACACAGCAAAAGTCAAGCCAAAGTATCTTTTGTCGTGAACTTCAGATATATGATGCGTGGAATCACTGAGGTGAAACATTGTTCTCGTTGGTCATAGTGCAAATGGGAAATGAATAAGTAGAATATAAATACTGAGGCATATAAACGTAATATAAATCATTTTGAGATGTGGACATCAATAAATCGTTACCCACCTGCTTGGTGGGGAAGTATTGTGCAAATATGGAGTAGAAATTCGGCATTTACTCAGAATGTGCAATAGATAAATAGATGCAGATTATATAACATACAATTCGAAAATCCCTCAATGTACATAAAAAAGCTTCAGTTTGTGTCGTCTGTAGATTTCATCCAGTCTGGCTTCTAGTGCCTAGACCAGTGGAAGTTTGTGCTGTATCTGTAGGGGGCGTTTTCCCCTCCAGTCCATTGAAATGTGAGGAATACCTGGGAAAATACAGCCATGCAACATAATCCCTTATATCACAAGGTTTAATATCCTCTCATGTGGTGTGACAGGCCATAAATCAAATGCCTGTATGTTGTAATTTTTAATTTTGTCGGAAGCATGCAGAATGTGAGTATTTCCTAGCCAGATTAAAAACAAAAATCTCAGTTTTTCTTATTTCGACTGATCTTTCTAGCTACAAATAGGTACTTTTTGAAATATCACTCCATAATGATGAGAAAGAATCGCTAATTCATTACAGACAAATGGATTTGCCATCAGCATCATTCATATGTAACTGCTGATGGTATGTGTGGTCAGTGGATGACTTTAATCTCCTGCAGGTTTCTTAGTTTACGATAAAAAGTAAATTGAGACGACAAATTGTCACTTTATATCTCTTCTCAGGAACAAGAAATAACAAACAATAAGATAAAAGGCTGAATAGGGAATATGTTAGTCTGGTCATCTCAACGTCAGCTCATCCTCTTAAAGAGTTAGAGATTCCAGAGACGGAGGAAAAACATGCCGTATTTCTGCTGAATGGCCGTTCGTTTGATTAAAAATTACCAGACGACTGCAGGAACATCCATTGCTTTGATTAGAACCCTTTTTATAAGTGCATTTCATCATTATCATTCTTGCCTTCCCTCTGCTTCCCTGGGGATTAATGCATTATTTCAAATGTTCACAGTGATAGATGAGATTTTTCCATCTCTTAATGTTCTAAATCGTCTCCCAGAATGAACCCACTCTGGGAAAGTTTTCCAGAAACGGAACGAACCAAACATGAACGTGGCCCTTTGGTGTTTCATATATGGAACTAGGGTGCTCATAATTCATGCATCTTTCACACCTGGAATAAGCACCTCTTCAGCCATAAAGTCATGAAACAATCTCAAGTTCTACTGTTATGTCATAGTCATTTCCCACTTCAACTGAAGTTTAATTTTCAAAGAAAAGGACAAACTGTCACACACCATACAATTTGGGGTTTCAGTGACAGTGTGGCAGTGATAATATTTAGAAACATATTTCGTAGCTTGGCTGAAAAATTCCTCTCGTCTTTTCGAAAATGCTTCTATATCTGAGGAGGGGGGGGGGGGGCTGATTTTGCTGGCCATTTGATGCTCACAAAGTAGTTGCCTTAAACGCATGTGGAAAACTAATAATTTTTCATTATTTATTACGTGGAATGAGGTTCACTCCAACACATGGGAACGTAATATAGCCGATGGGGTGATATTATTCAGGGTAGTTTGTAGTAAATCATTAAAAAAAGAGAAAAAGGGTGGTATTGTGGAATCTGGCTGATGTGAAACTGTATTTTCAGATCCTCTATGATTATAGCCTTCATGATATATCAAATACAATTGGAAGCTCTGGGCTTCCTAGGAGAAAAAAATTTATAATTTTGCTTGGTACATCATTTTCATTTCATTTTCATTTTATCAATATGGTCTCAACGAGATTAAGCCATTAAACTGCGTTCGGCCAAGTCTGGGATAAAATTCAATTGCTTCTGAATGGTTGGGGTTACCTTGGAAACCAGCTCATTGTGTTTTCAGTTTAATGGCAGATATCATAATTGTGCTTCCGATTTGCATCATTGTTTACCTTACAAAAAAGAGAGTGGAAATTAGATTTTGTATCCTAAAAGGTATTCCAGAATGTTTGCTGCCTATTAAAAATTGACACATCCACTATTCCACCTGTCAGACTCCCCCTACTGGTATGATCCTCATTTGTTTTTCTTTGGACAGAAGTGCCTGGTAAAGAAGTACAACCACTCCTCATTTAGTGACTACTTTGGTTAGCGACCATTCGCAAATATGACTGTAATTAAAAATTCATCTTCCAACCAAATATGTGACCAAATGTCATACACTTGACAACACAGACCAGAGAGAGAGAGAGAAAGAGAGAGAGAGAGAGAGAGAGAGAGAGATATTTGAAGTGTAATGTACAAAATGTTGCTAAAAGTTTCCACTTCATGAAGAATAGAAGAAAGTGAGTATGGAAGCAAATTTGTAAGTACGGTCACAGTCATGCCCAGGCTACCACGATTTTTACTTAGTGACCACTAACTCCGTCGCTAATCTAATAGTGGTTGTACTTATGATTTGCTTGTAAGCCTCAGCACTTGATTGGCAGAGGTTAGAACCCCAGATTTATTCCAGTGTCCCATCATGTATTTATTTATTTACTCCACAATATGTGTGAGGCGTCTAATGGACCGCAACGGCGTCGTTCGGAACTCCCTGTTGTAGATAATCCATCTGTATCGTCCTGTAGTGATTACCCCATTCTCTAATGTTAGATACGAACAAGGCAATGAATTTACAGGCATCCCACAGCTACGATGTTTATCTTGTTCCCGCCGTGCGTTATCCATTTCAGAGACAAATCTTTATGGCGCAGGCAGATCTCAAGAGCTGTTTCACCGTGAGCTCATCGCATTTATTTTTACCACTGGACATACAGCAGAAAATGAGTGTGTGCCCTCTAATAGAGGAGACAGGCAATGAGGTTCCTCTAAGGTTGATATAATCATACCAGGCTTTCAGGGGTGATTTATTTGATATCACTTCATATTATCAGCTCTTGTGTTGGCGTTATTTTTTTGTCCTGCTCAGTATCCGTAAAATGAAGGTATTAACAAAACTTACTTTAATGTTTTTCTTCAAACTGTTTTCTGGGCTAAGGGATAAGGTGATTACAATGTCGTAATTTCATTTCTAATATAATTCAGTACCGGTCTTGACAAATTTGTCTTCTGCGCCCCCTAATATTTCAGGAAAATTGAGTTTGCAAGGGTCCTTTAATAGGCGTTGATTTGAACACGGAGAGGGTTTTGCCATTATTTTTCCCTTGCAGTACTGTCCCTTACAAATATCACACAGAGAATGTATTTCCTTTTCTCCCCCATAAATGTATTTAATGGCCTTTTTGCAAAATGCTTGCACTCCATCAAATGTAATTTATACTTTCCGGAAACTTCAGTGTCAAGGTCAGTATAAAAGCAGCCTCGCCCGGGTCTCTCTCTCCAAGATGTGGCGTGATTTGGGTATCTGAACATCTTCCTGGAGTACTCAGGTATAATATCCTCATTTCATTTTGACAGATCGCTTTATGAAAGGCGTTTGTCCCTTACTGGCCAGTCTTCCTTCCTTGGCAGCTCTATTTGCCGTTACAGGCCACTATGTCCTCACCTGTGGCCCCCTGCTCTTTTCACGAAAGTGTTTTTTGTTGCCCAGAGGACAGAAAGTCAGCGGAAGTGGGTCCAAGACTGTATTACGAAGCCAAGCAATAAATCGGCTGTGTGATGGTAGGCGTCGTGTGGAACTGGGAGATCAATGGAGAAATACAGCATAATATCCTAGGGACAAAACCAGGCTTTTTTTATTTTTTGAGTAATAAGTCTAATATTTCTCTGTTAGTGATACACAAGACCTCATCCCTAAATGGAAGAGTCATAGAAATTTAATTGTGATAAATGCTGCCTTAAAATGAGCCTGCTCAAAAGGCCTTTTCATATTACGTTACCCTTTTGAAAAGATTTTTACATACACTGACATTTACGGTACAACTCCAGAACATTGTGGTTCATGCTTAATGTATTTCCTTAAGAACGTGTGACTACTGAGACAAATATTAAACTTAAAAGCATGCCAAGCACTGGGCCGTCAAATCTTGAACTCTACATTAGATCTACGTTCCCATCTGACAGATGCTTGTATAGACATATATTGCTGAATATTATGCCCTAATTTACTGTGCTTCTTCACACTTTAAGAAACTCAACTCTACTAGTTCATGCAGCTACTACAGCTACATATGGACCCTTGGTAACATTTCTAAAAAAAAATTATGCTCAGCATTTAAGTGTCAATGCACCTCTAAGAACTAACTTACCTCTACAGAGTACAAGATACATTCAGCGATATCCTACCCAACCTGATCCGAGTCAAAGAGAAACCAGGGTGGAGAGTGTGAAATGTTCCCACCTATTTGATTTATGCCACTTTAATTAATTGATCCATCTCTTAGCGCAGGATCGTGAGATCACTGAATTAGTTATTGGGCCTTGGCTAACTAAGAACGTTGTTCAAGTAGCGTTCTGCCGTTAATGTTTCGCGTGGGGATATTCCACGCCACCTCGTTCTCCGCGGGTGGGGGCGGCTTGCCGAGTCAGGGGGCATCCGGTCAAGCCAGAAGGCAGAATCTGGCTCGATGGCAGAAAAATAGCGAAAACCCCGAACTGCAAAACAATTTAGCATAATGTGCAATAACAGCGAGGAAATGAATGCGACATTCCCAAAGGTTGCTGGATGGCATTAAGGCACGACGTTTTTAAGGGGATGACATGAACACTCCAGGACTGCAGCTGTTTTACTATGTAAACACTCTGTTCCATCCTAAAACAATGAAAATAATAAACAGTTCAAGGCAACGTCTGAAAATGAAATGTTCCCTTGGTGAAGGGGAACGAGATGATGGAGTTTGGATGATGAATTTTTAGGCAGCCCTTCGTAATTTTCAAATACTACAAATTGAAAAGGCTGAACGACTCCTGTATTCTGCTAGAAAGCCTGCGAATAGAGCATTCTGTCATATTAATGCGGTGCCTGCATCCGTGTCCCTGTCTGTTAGTGCTGATTTGTTTTCCGAGAAGCTCCTCAGTGTTCCTTAATGCCTCGTGCCTTAAATTCAAAGCAGACCTGAGACGGAATTTCCTCCTCCTTGTTTTCTGAAGATGTTACCAATACAGTGTCTGCTTTCTCCGATGGAAAAATTGGAGATAAACTTCAAGAGGCACCTTCTTGTCTCGACGTGGGGGGCCTTTGCTCTGGACAGTGATGGGATTCAGGCTGAAGTGGCGAAAATTAGCACAGCAAATTAACATAGAGAAAGATATGGTGGCTGGTGAGCTGAAGATAAACATTTTGATACGGATCTATGGGCAGATATGGATCTATAGTACAGACTGATCTAGCAGATAGTGCTAGATAGTGAGAGTTCTGGGCTCAAATACAATTATCTATATCGTTTGGGTCTGTGTTTGGGTCAGTCCTTAGATGCGTATTTCTGGATCTGCTGGGGTTTGGTTCATACTTACTGCTACTTGGTTGTTCGCTTTTGGTTGCATCTGAATGAGGAAACCAGAACCGACTTGTGTGTTTGTCATCTGACTGAGGTCACGTCCTCATGAGGAAGCTCAGAAAAAACTAAATACATAAAAAGATGGTTTTATTTTTTTTTTAAATATATTCATTACTATTAGCTCAACTCATCAGAACCGACTGTAAACAGGTGGAAAAAAAAATTCTGTTTTTCCATTTCCATAGCTAAAGAACACGTGTTTCTGGGGCTCTGGGGGCTGCAATACATCTATGGCCACTAGGGCGCACCAGAACTTTCCTGCTTGACCGGCTGATTAGCAGCATAGTGGAGAGATTTTGGTTCTAATTTGCACAGTAACTGGCACAGTAAGTTCTTTGCAGCAGTGGTGTGTTGCCAGCTTGCAGTGTTAGAGCGGGTGATTTGGGGTTAGGGTTAGGGTTAGGGTTATGCGGAATGTGGCAGGGTTAGGGTTAGGGTTATGCGGAATGTGGCAGGGTTAGGGTTAGGGTTAGGGTTATGCGGAATGTGGCAGGGTTAGGGTTAGGGTTAGGGTTATGCGGAATGTGGCAGGGTTAGGGTTAGGGTTATGCGGAATGTGGCAGGGTTAGGGTTAGGGTTAGGGTTATGCGGAATGTGGCAGGGTTAGGGTTAGGGTTAGGGTTATGCGGAATGTGGCAGGGTTAGGGTTAGGGTTATGCGGAATGTGGCAGGGTTAGGGTTAGGGTTATGCGGAATGTGGCAGGGTTAGGGTTAGGGTTATGCGGAATGTGGCAGGGTTAGGGTTAGGGTTATGCGGAATGTGGCAGGGTTAGGGTTAGGGTTATGCGGAAGGTGGCAGGGTTAGGGTTAGGGTTATGCGGAATGTGGCAGGGTTAGGGTTAGGGTTATGCGAAATGTGGCAGGGTTAGGGTTAGGGTTAGGGTTATGCGGAATGTGGCAGGGCTGGAATGTTCGCAAGTTACTGAAAGACAAATGGTCATTTTAAGAAAGAGCACATTACAGTATTCTGGATTTGATATTGTGCGTTTTCTGCAGATAACCCAAACCGGGCTTCTCCGCCACCTGTCCTCACACCCCTTGTCCAATAGTTTCCCGATCAAGGCCTGTGAAATAGTTTCCAGCAGTCTCTGTAGGAATTATTGGGTTGGGTGGGGGGCGGTATGGTCCTTTGTGAGGGCCCCATCTGCAGTGATTAGACAGCCAGTTGGAGCATGGGGGGAAATTCTGAGCTCAGGTGCTGGTGGCATGTGACGGGTCAACGGAGGGGGCAGGCGGGAAGCCCAGGGTGGTGTTAAATGGCCCTCTGGAATCTTCAGAAGCATGCAGTGGGACATCATATCACCTGCGGTGTTTACCTTCCAGGCGAATGTCACAGGTGCTCGGTGACAGCCCAGGTGACATCTTCATTGAGCCAGGATTAGCACGACACAGCATGGTCCCGCCTGCGATAGTTTGAGCCGAGTTTATGGCATGCAGGTGCATCAAGAAACGGAGGGGGGGGGGGGGGGAGCCCATGTTGAACACCGAGCGATGTTGATAATTCTTGCCCAGGAAGAGTATCAGTGATGCCTATTATTATGATGATGGTATACACTGAGAATTGAATCTGCCCCAGTATGCTTAACATTCAGGTGTCCGGTAGAGCCCAAGGCAGTGACAGGAAGCAGATCCATGCTATCCCCAAGCTAACAGATCACCCAGTGGCCTGACTCATAGTAATGAGAGTCCATTCGATGGAGACAGCCACCGCGACCCTCAGGCCAAACACAAGGTGTTCCGTGAACAGAGCTTCCACAGGCAAAGCCGTCCGTGCAAGTGGCTGGTCTTTTTCTTTGCCGGTTTCTGAAGGATTGCAAAACACACAGACTAGCCACAGGGAGACCACATGTGTCTGAATAAGTTGGGCGTGTGTCCTGCATACGAAGAGGCTCAGGGCTCCTCAGTTTAACCTGAGCTGCGAGCTGCAGACAGGCAGACCCTGGGAGAAAAATCTCAATGTTCCCTCAAGAGGACACCCCAGTCAAACACAGCGGCCATTTTCTCAGGCATCTAGCTTTGCCTGCATGCTCATCCTCTTTACTGACGATTATCACGATTAAAAAGGCATCGTTACAAAGGATCTCGGTCTATCATGTGAGCCCACCTCAAAGCAAGGCAAGGCATTTGGCATATCTGCTAATAAGATGACGTTATCCATCCATCCATTACCCATACCCACTTCTCCTACGACTCCAGTCTACCTTAGAATGTTTATGAACTGTGGGGGAAACCGGAGAACCCAGAGGAAACAATATGACATCATGGGGAGAACATGTGAACTGCACACATGTAGACCTAGGACAGTGGCTCGAATTTTCAGAGGCGTGAGGTCATAGTGTTAATCACTGTACCACTATTATTATTATTTTTTCGTTTTTGTTGTTGCTGCTGCTGTGTTGATAATAGATAGTGCTTTACAGTAACTGTATCTTCATAATGCCTTCGTAATGCATTCATAGAACATTCATGGAACATTCATAAGCTACATGTAAGTACACCTTAACATCCTAACATACCTTAACAGCTTTAATATACATTAATAACAAACATTATATGACAATAACAAACATTATAATTGTGTAATCACATAGTGTTTGTTTTTAATGCACAGTAAAGCTGTTAAGGTATGATAGGATGATAATGTATACTTACATGCTGCTATGAATGTTCTATGAATGCATTATAAAGGTGCAGTCAATGTAAAGTGTTACCAAATATCATCACCATCATCCTCAATATGTTTTCTGTATGGAATATAGGGTCACAGTGAGTCTGGGGCCTATCCTGGAAATAATAATAATAGTGTTTCTTCCTGCTGTGTGTGATGTTACCGAATGGCCGTCCTTCACAGAATCACCAGCAGCAGCACATTTTCACAGCACGTTCCCCGGTTCACGTGGCACTCGACTAGGCCCACGGCCGAGAGAGTGAGAAGATGATGAGTAAATTCTCGGCTCTGCCGTAATGCCGCCCCCCACTCCCATCTGCGCCCACTGGTGTGGAAAGCAGACTGATGCAACTGTGCAACTGTGCCTCCTGTATAATCAGTGCCAACTTTAACCAAGCCTGTTAACCACCAGCACTGGGTGAATGTTTACAGGTAGGAGCTGTTCAGCACAAAATAACAGCAGACTGAAGAAAACACCTAGGGTTCTACAGTACACACGGGGAATAGCCCACTTAAGTCACAGACTGCCAGTGATATTTATTGTGATGGGCTGTTAGTGATAATCAAAATAATTACCCAAAGCCGTCTACTAATAATCACCAATGGAGGCACATCACAGGAAGAAAAACTTTTTTAAAATAATCATGATGTGTCTAATTTGTTACCTTGACAGCAGGAGGGTTTGACGATTCGTTGCCGAAGAGGAGGCCGGCGTTAAACCTGCCAGCGCTGAGATATTTCAAACGCCAGATCAATTAAAGCCTGTGCTGGCATTTTAAACGATATCATTCCTGACTGAGGAGGAGCTGAAAAACAGAAACCGACATCTTTCATTAACAGATTCCATATATTGTTATGTGAGACACATTTAACTGGAACGTACAGTAGTAACTGCATAAAAAAGGGATGAGGCCCGAGGAAATGTGGTAAACGGGATTCAAGTTTGTCTTACTTCTCCAGAGTTGGAGGTTCGAATGTCACATCTGCTCTGTGTGTGGGTGGAGTATGTATGTTCTCCCCGTGCTTTAGAAGTGTTCCCTTGGGTACTCCAGTTTTCCCGCACAGTGCCATAAGATTATTTGGCATCTCTAAATTGCCCATAACATATTCATGGTCATGGCTGCCTTTCGTAGGCTCCAGGTCCCCGTGCAGCCCTGCTAGGATAAGAGGTCAGCAAATGGATGGATGGACCAAGATCACCAATAGCAGATCAGCTAAAACGCTGCCTTTTACGTTCTACGATTTATAGTGTAATTTAGGCAGTTTTTAACTTATTAAAATAGCTTGGGATGAAAGAATCATCAGAGCGAATCAAAAATGGGATGTAACAAGTTAGTCTGCTGGGCAGCGGGCAGACGCAGGACTTTCAGCAAGAGTAGGGCAAAGCCAGCGGCGACTTTATCGACGGCATCGCTTAAGGATTCGGCGTGCGTATTCTGTGGCGTTGATTTAATAAGAGTTCCACGCGCTGCAGTGGGGTTCCGTTAACAAAAATCATCATAAATCAATCAGCAGACTTCACGCTCAACCCTTAACAAGCCATTTGTCAATCCCCGCCAGATTCGGGAAGGGGGTCGATGACTGATGTGTTTACTAATGTAATAATTCAGCGGAGGGAAACATTATACAGGAGCAATATGATCCTCTGTCCTCCCAGCCTCCTAAGGTTCCGCTGAGGCAAAATAACGGCTATAGATTACCTTTTTTGGTAATTAAATCTCAGTAATTACCTTTAAAACCATTTAAAAACAACAAAACCGAACATACTAAGGAAATGTTACAGAGATGTGACACAGTTGTGAAGATGTGGACAAAAATGAATTTCACTGTGGCTGATGCGGCAGAACTTTCACAGTGCTTTGTGTGAAGACGATCGCGTTATAAACACAACCGCGGCGGTGCACGGGGGCATCAGGACTGAAGCAAAAGGAGGATAATTTAGCAGGATGAAGCAGGAAAGTGCCCCGCCCCCTCCCCGCCACCCCTGTTATTCTGTGTTGCTGACGAATGTCTCTCCTCTTTCCGCCAGGAGGCCTGGCCATGTTCTCGCAGCAGCCCCAGGACCTGGTGGTGGTGGCTGGCCAGCCAGTCACCTTGCCTTGCTCCATCCCCGGTTACCATGGCGTCGTGCTCTGGATCAAGGACGGGCTTGCTCTGGGTGTCGGCCGAGACCTCTCAGGTAGCTCCGAGCTGTCGTGCTCTTCACTCCTCATACTCACTCACACGCCAGGCTCTTCCTGTCCTCTTCAGTCCTCCAAGAGCAATTCATTTCACTCTGTATATTTTTGTTCTTGTTTCCTTCTGGATCCCCATCAACGACGTGTCAATCAGCAGGTACGCTAACATGGGAGGCTGCAACACCGGGATGTTCATTTAAAGTTAATCATGAATTAAAAGCACTCCGCATGTCCTCGGAGAGCCCACCTGATCCGCCGATAGCAGCTTCCCAAACCTCATGAGGATTCGACTTTGAGGATTACCTACACAAAAGATTAACTTAAGCCAAATTAGCGCTTCACAAAGAACTACTCGTCTGAACTGCACAAGTGTAATAACACTTGGCACATAAATTAACTGCTAGGGGCAAAAATGAATTCTGAAGGGCTGGTCATGTTTTAATGACGGCACCTAGTAAACAGGTTTTAATGAATAGCTCTGTGCTAATTATCGTGTCCTTAAATAATTATGTTAATGGTTTAATTTTGAGCAACACTGCCGTACTGTCATTGTATGAGGCAGCAGATCTCTCCCCTAATGTTGACAACTAATCCATATTCATAGTAGCCAATGAATATCCATAGAGGGCACCGCTGTCTTTAATCTTCCCCTTATATAAATATTTACTGCCTTTTAAACTGGAAGCTTTTTTTAGGAGGAGGGTGGGAGGAACACCCACCTCGATTTTTAATCACAACATGATTTATTGAAACATCTGCAGGCTTTGGAATATTACTAGATGTTTAAGGAATGGATGCATATCGCCGCTCTAGTGGTTGTCACCAGTATTTCTTCGCTTTTTTTGGTCTTCAGTTCTTTTTTTTTTTTCTTTTTACCAACTATCTTAGGACCTGTTTCCTGAAAATGAGAGATTAATCTCACTGGGTACTTGCAAGGTAGAAGCCTGTTAGAATCCATGTCTTTAAATAGACCTTGTGTGAGAGGTTCCCTGGTCTGTTGCCCCCTGTTCTTCAATGGCTGCCCCTAGTCAGAGATCACTCTACTTAATTAAACATCCTATTAAATACGTTTCTTTTATCCCATTTATCTGCACCCCATGAGTTGGATACTTAGTAGGGGGAGCAGTGGAGTGGGGGGAGGGGTTACCGAGGAGAGACAAAAGAAGTCCCGGGTGAGAGGGGGGGGGGGAGCGGCCTCCACGGGTCTTCCGTCACGGAATCGACGGCGCTTCACGCTTTACTGCGGGGCCAGTGGCTGAGGAGAATTATAACGAAGCCGTAAAGACAGATGGAGGGGGAGGCAGCTTCAAACACACCGTGGGGCGCTAAGATGAATGATAAAAAAAAATCTGACCAATGCTCTCCAACAACTGCTAAAGTCTGGAGAGGACCCAGGACCACAGGCACAGGCAAACCTATATCCTACGAGTGGCAGACATTTAAAAATCATTAGATCACCCAATGGAACTATGACTAAAAGCTCAATACAGGCGGAATTGCTGTTCTAACCTCTTCTGTGGGCTTCCAGAATAAAACGGTAAGCCACTATGCTTTATTTGGATAGTAAACAATGTAACTATACACAATGAAAGCCCTCTGGTAGTGATATAGATAGAATAGCACTATTTTATTCATCTCCATGGGGAAATTTTGGTAGTTTTTCACATAAGCCATCTTGCTCTTTGTGAGAGACACAGACATACGTGTATTTATACAGATGAGAGTGAGTTCTTGGGGTGAGAGTGCAGGGTCAGTGAGCTTCCAGCACCCCTGGTGCAGTTTGGGTTAAGGGCCTTGCTCCAGGGTCCAGCAGTGATATTATTGCTCTGCCAGCTACAGGAATCGAGCCCACGACCTTGCAGACACGGGGACAGGCCGCTAGCCCACTGCGCTACACACTGCCCCAGTGAGGAACATGGGTCAGGCTGTTTAGCATGTGGCTGATCTGTTTAGGAGAACAGTGATTAAACTTGAATAAATCTATCACTATACAGTCTATTAAATCAGAAGACAAAGGCGGCTGATTCCTATCGGTCCCTCATTCTCCCGCAATCCCCCTCCGTTTCGTTCATATAATTTTAATTAAAGAGCCGGACAGGCAGTCAACGTCTCACCAATACGCAAGTGGCCCTCATGAATATTCACGGCCCGTAGCGGCAGCGTTAACAGTCTGCATATCAAAGGCGATCGGCGGGAATTGGCCGTCGGCGAGCACACGCGCGGCGGGGGAAGAGTGCTTTTGGTGGCACAGCTACTAACGTGCAAGAGGCAGAATTTATTTTTTGCCCCCCCCGTGGAGCTCAGAGGTACATGCAGACACAGACACACACCCTTTCATTCTCCCTCCTCTGCCCCTGACTTACTGGCCTGGGTTCTGGTCAGAGACCCCCCCAACATGCAGGTGCAACACCCTGCCGGTATGAATCACTGTCTTCTCCTCCCCTTCACAGCAATTTCCCCACTATTGATCTGCTATAAAAGCTAATCCATTCCCGCTCTGATGGATTCATTACCTTTAATGGGGCTATTTTACATCGTTTGCTGTCTGTGACACACGTTGTCTTTAGGAATTCATTAGGATCCATATAAGTATTATTTAATATTGTCCTTCTCTCCCTGCCATTCCCTGGTGAAGTCTAGGGGGGGGGGGGTCTATTAGGGTTTCTGAATGGAGTAAGGTCTTAACTCTCGGGGCCCCTGGGCATGAATAACTCTCTTTCAACAACTCATACATCCTCATCAAGACAGGAGACAAAGACCTTCTCCAGCTGTGCCGCCCCATTGATAGATCACGGTAAACATTCGAGGGTTATACATTTTTCAAGGGTTGAAATCGGTGCAATCTAAGCTCAAGTAATGTCAGAGAGGCAGGATTTTAGACAAAATGCAAATCGACTGTTGAGTCAACAGGGCATAATACAGCCACACTGGTGCCCAAAAAAACAGGCGTTAAATATGGACATTATGCAATTATATTTAGCAAAATTAGCACCTTTGTTCCCACCTGAGACCCTCAAAAGCTGAAAGCTTCACAATATTATTTAATAGGATTTTCATACAGATCGTAATTTTACCATGTCTGGTCAGGACCGATGTCTCTGCTTTTAGAGGGCAGACGGAATGCAGAAAATGACATTAATGATGGCTTTTAAGCACGACTGAACCAGACTTTGAAGGAAACTTTTGGTTCCCATTCACTGATAAAATCGTGCAATCACACAATGGTGTATAAAGACCAGCTGAAACTCACTTCCCTTCAACATCTACTCTTCTCTGCTTATCATGAATTCAGGAGGAAGGTCATAATCATGGAGCATAAGGTCTGGTACGAATGGGAAGTGGACCTGTGACTCAAGAGCTGGAACAGGTGTGGGTCCTAAGGGAACCGGGAGAGAGAGGGGTAAAGACTAGGCCAGGGTGGTTAAAGGCTATTCAAGAGAGGGCATGCTGAGGGTCATTCAGACCTCCACCTAGACGAGGGCAAGAACATGGGACGTCTTCACCTGACACATTCTGGGAATACTCTTCCCCTAATGCCTCTTCTCCACTCCCATCTCTCTCTGTGGTGCTGAATGTACGTTCCACAGCTCCTACCGGTCCTCCATCTCACTCCGTGGTGCTGAATTGTACGTTCCACAGCTCCTACCGGTCCTCCATCTCTCTCCGTGGTGCTGAATTGTACGTTCCACAACTCCTACCGGTCCTCCATCTCTCTCCGTGGTGCTGAATTGTACGTTCCACAACTCCTACAGTACCTCTCCTCCACCTCTCTCCGTGGTGCTCGACTGTACAATCCACAGGTCCTACTTCTCCTCCATTGCTCTACAAGGTGCTGACCCTGCTGGTCTTGCCTCAAAGCATGGCACAGGAGCTAGAGGAGGCCTTACAGTCCAGCACAGCCCTACAGTCCAACGTCCATTCAGTACCCTCTCATGATATTATTTATTATATATATATATATGTAGATTTGGGATACTGTGATATGTATTTGTTTTGCAAAGCAGCTCAACTTAATTCCAACTCTGATATAAATACATTTCCAGCAAAGTGCCATGATAAGCTGGGTGAGGACACCATGGCTTTTAGTGAAGTCCTTGAGTCTAACTATTCAGACAGCAGTGCTACAAAACTCCAATTATCATTCATTGCTTCATTGGATCCCATTCACTTTAATAGACCATGAAGTACCCCTCATTTTCCCATTGAGGGGAGAGTTACTGTCTATTACTGCCCTATGCATTTTATATTCCCACATATCACTTTTAATCTCTGATCCTGGTGAAATTACATAGTAAAAACATTAAACAAGGGTCACGGCAAAGAATTGGTAATGTTGGTGTTGATCAGGTGGAAGATTAATGTTGGGGTCAGACTCTACCAGACAGCTGGGAGTTTGGGACGAGAGAGAAGAAAGCCATTCTCTGACCAGTGCCCTTTGTGGGGCCTGATCTCTACAGCTTTGCCCATGAAATGGGAGCCAGATGTAAAGTCGGGGAAAAAAATGGTCCAGAGAGGTTATGTGAGGTCAGCTTTCAGTTTAATGGTGGTGAGATCAAACTTAACTGCAGTCAGTAAATAACATTAATGGCCATCGGTTCTGTGTAACACGCCCTGGTTTATGTCACTGCTGACGAATCAATCGGCCCACTGAAAAATCTATTAGCATTTAACGTGTTGGGAGATAGTTATTTTGCTGACAGGGTTGGGATATTAATTGTTATATTCCGGAAAGCTTTCCCGCTGCTGTTCAAATGTCAGTTTTTGTGTCCATAGTGATGTCACGATGCCATTGGCTGGGTGAGCCTGCATATTAATCTGCACCAGTCTGATCATGTCGAACTGATGCGCAGTGGATGCTCTAAACTTGGGAGAAATTTTAGAAAAGGTATAAGATCAAAGAGATACCTTGAAGAGCAAAGTATATCCGCCGCTTCGCAAATCCTTCGCTGGTCATACTGCCTGAATCTGTATTTATTCCATTTTATGGATTTCGCTGAGATGCCTCTACTGGATTTGTTTAATTATTGATGTATTTAGTTTGGACTTTATCCTGACCTATCACAGAATTTACCTACAGGGATCCCATTTCGGCATGAACAGCCCTTGACCTCATCACATTAAATTAAGTTTTTTCCGCTCGCTCTCAGCAAGAGGTATGCAAAACTGGAATATGTTCATCAGTAGTCATTTTACCAAAACTAGCAAATACTTCTGGGATTCAGTCCGGATCGTAGGCTATGGTCTCTGTAGGTCAGGGCCAATGCGCCAAGCACTGGATCAAAGAACATTCTTGCTGTCCATGCTAACTCTGATATACCACATGACCCATGCTGTGCGAAACAGTGATTTCCTTTGGGCGATGTGGATTCGATGTGCGATTTGGATTTGATGTGCGTTGTGGTGAACCCACTTTCACGCTGCCCACTGAGACTCTGCGAAACGCTACTTGGATGTAGCACAGAGATCAGGTGAAAAAAGTGCAAAAAGTAAAACACTGACGAAAAGCCATTCACTGCCAAACCTTTTGAGAATCCGAACAATAAGACAGCGCTTTGCCCAATAAGTATTTTTGATTTTCATCTTGAGGGCTCCTGAAGGGTACCGGTAAGGCTTTTCTAATCAAACGCAGCCTTTCCTGAACTCCCATGGAGAAATTCCCTGTGCTTAAGAGCCAACGGTGTAAATTCCTCTAATAGATATTTAAAGTGCTTTACAACCAGTGGATTTTATCCCTCCTGTAAAGTACTGTAAAATAAACCACTCTCCATCTTATTAAACTATAAATTTCATACCGTTTGTCACCAAAGCATATTTCAATATTCCGTGTCCGTGTGCTCAGTATCAATAAAAATAATTTGTGGGCCTGGTACAAAGAGGTTTCCATCTAGAATTTATATTACTTTTATTACCATATCTCTGTTTGCCAGGGAGCAACTGACAGCTCATTGTTGCTTCAAATAGAATATCTGACTGATTGTGATCTGAGGCTCCTCATAGTACCAGTGACCTTCTTCTGTGGCTCTGGACGTGTAGTTAAGCTGACGATATCTTGGGAGAGCGATCGCTCGATGGCAGGGCACTCAGTTGTCCATTTTTCACAAATCAAATGACAGCAGAAGTAAAAATAATGTAGAGGTGCTGTGTCCCCCAAAAGAGTATCACCCAGAGACGAGGTGGGTGCTTCTGAGTGAGGGAGTGGTTTTGACACACACACATGCACATGTAGGGTAAACATATCCTTATGGGGACCGCTCATTCACACACACACACACACACACACACACACACACGCACATGTAGGGTAAACATATCCTTATGGGGACCGCTCACACACACACACACACATATGTTATAACACCGTATCATATATATGTTATAACACCACATCATATATACAGTATGTTATAACACCTCATCATATATATGTTATAACACCTCATCATATATATGTTATAACACCTCATCATATATATGTTATAACACCTCATCATATATATGTTACAACACCACATCAGTTCCCAAACCTCTCCTCAGGGGCACCTCTGCTATTTCAAGTATTGGTTACATTTCTGCACCAGCTCAATTAGTTAATTAATCGAATTAGTAAAAAACAAAAAGTCAGTTACGTATTGATCAGCCATTGAAGGTGGTGGTGATACAAAGTAAAAAAAAAACATACATGGGTGTTTTGGATGGTTGCTGCAGCTCCTGGGATGATTTTCAGAGAGGTTTGGAAACGACTACGTTAACATAATTTGTGAGACGTATATTTTTACGGCAACAATATCAGTTCAAAGATTTTCTGTGACTACCTTAAACTTTTGTATGGAGCACCTGAAGGAACCTGTGCAAAAAATAAAATGCTCTTATTTTTGCATGCAAACGCAAAAGTATTCCTGTGCGCACACGAAAGTAACATCTTTTTTTTTTTTGCAAAGGTCCCTTCAGGTGCTCTGTACTTTTGCACAGTACTCTATAATTACAATTAGTGTGAACGAGTAGCAAATAATGTTCATACTGTACCCAAGCCTCCCAGTCCTCACCATATTATTGATCTTTTTTTCTTTAGCCTATGGATCTGTGATGGGCATGATGAAGACGTCTTGCGGGATGTGGGTTCAACCGTTTCTCTACTGGTTTCCGAGTTGTGTACATATAGTTTTGTAAGCACTGTCAGTTTTATGAGTTGGGTATGCTGATTAAATTTTGGTGGCTATGGGTGAAAAGATCTGTGTCCTACAGATATAGTTCAACTTGGGGATTCGTCTTTTTTTTTCTTTCAATATTGCTTGCTATTGATTTTTCTTCACTTTCTAATTAAATTTCAGAGCAGTATATTTCTCTTGGTCTCACTATGTTTTTCCCGGTTGGATTATGTCGTTGAGGTTATATATAGCTTTGAGTCATTTTGAATGTTTTTAATTAGAAAAGGATTAAGAGACAGAAAGTTCAAGTCAATTGATAGCTTTGGCTAAATGTGATTTGTACTCCTGCTTTTACTGATGCTCCATTTTCCTCACATGAAATTTCATTTTTTAGGCCAGTAATACAGTTTCAGTAACCTACCATATAGCAGGGGGAGGCATTTCAGGCTCAGTCATCTAATTTTATGACTCCCGCTTTCTCTTCACAAAGCAGTCAAACCCAGTGTCGGAAAACACAGGCTTCTGAAGCACTGTCTATTTGAGGTGAGGGTGGTTATTTTCAGGATTGGAGTGACACAGTCAGGTCATTTATCCTGCCATCTGCGGCTCCCGATGACAGCTATCTGTTCAGAATTAATTTTATGCTGAAAAGTGACTGTGTATTAAAATTTATATTATTAGAAGTATCTTTAACAGTATGATCAAAGTTGCATTCTAATTCTATTCTAAAACCCCACATATGCCATTTACAGCTCTGGAAAAATTTAAGAGACCATAGCAACATTTTTATTTTCACTCATTTCAGTGAAATGTGTCTGTGTAAAATCTGTGTAAAATATATTTTTTTTTGCAAACTGCAACCTGGCTCTTCCCTGCTTCTAATTGATGAAGGGCTTCTTCCTTGTTTTCCGTGTCTTTCAGGGCTTCTTTTTGAAGGTCACTTGAGGTCATCCTCAGGTTTATGAGGCACTGCCAGATAAGTTGACGGTCATCTTAGAAAGTTACTTCTGCCCTCCACCTGGCTGGTTTTTGGTTATTGCCAGTGCTGCCAGTGAGCCTGGAAGCAACCTGCCTCGCAGTGTAACGTCCTGCCAGTAGAAACTGCATTAAATCAGAATTTAAGAATGCAGTTTTTTTAAAAAGAGAAAGTAGTATCTTATTTTTTTTTCCAGAGCTGTTTTTGTACAGATCAATAGTTAGAATGACCTGTAGAAACCACTGGGTTAGTCCACTTCAGACCGCTTAAGCGTCTTGGAGTGCCATGCCATTGGGAAAATGTGATCATGCTTGTCGAATTGGTGACAAATTTGCAACCCTAGTTTATTTGTTTGTGTAGGACAAGAGCTACCGTCCAGTAGGTTTTCTATCATACCCGGCTTCTGATGAGCCACAGCTGTTCTCAGGTAAATACCAGGAGCATCAGAAGCCAAGTGGGACAGAAAACCTACTGGATAGTAGCTCTCCAGGACCAGAGTTGGAGACCCCTGGTGTAGGAGCTGCTCTCCTTTGTTAAACCTTGTTTCATTTGATTTTCCTTCGTGTAGCACTTTCAAAGTCCCTCTTCTGTCTTTTCGGCCCGAGTCTTCAAAGACAGCTCTGCTATTCTGTCTGAGAGCATGTGTGGGCCTGTTCGTTTGGCTTACCAGTGGACTAATGGTGAAGGTCATGCTGGAAAGGTGTTCCTCCACTGTGCAGCCAACAGGATCTAACCAAAATGAGCCACCATGGCCTGCTTGTCTATAGTGTGGAAAGAAGACAAGTTGCAGAGTACTCTATATTTTTTCATTGTGCTTTTTATGGAATATTAAAAAAAAGGGTGATTCTCGATCCCAGAAGAAAAACGAAGTCACTGGTGTGTAGAGAAGGAACCTTGTAGAAGCCTTAGCCTCCGATTGATGCACCACTGAGGATGATCGATGATAATGGTGGTCAGGGAACCTGAGAGTGACCTGGTGATCCATGTCTGGTTTTGTATTCTAGGCTACCCTCGTTACTCGGTGATCGGAGACCACGGATCTGGAGAGCACCACCTCCGCATCCAGCGGGTGGAGCTGATGGATGACGCGGTCTTTGAGTGCCAAGCCATACAAGCCGCCATGAGGTCGAGGCCCGCCCGTCTCACTGTGCTTGGTGAGTTGCCCTAAGCACAGCTCATCACCATAAGTTTGATCGAAGTGGACGCGGTCACTCTCAGCACACACAAGCAAGCCACACCATCCTGCACATCGTTGGATACTGACCTTCAACATTCATCCTTATGAATGCTTTTGCTCTCAAAGTAACCATATCAAATGTCAGAATTATAAACACACCCTGGTTTATCAATCTTTAATGACTGACTGTAGACACTGCTAGCGATAAATTCATTGCTAACCTCAGTTTTCTCAAAACCTTTTGATTAGACTTGCTTTATGATCCATCTTTCATGGTATTTTCACCATTCAACTGATCGCAAATTCCTCAGCTGATATTCCTGATTTTTCATCTTCATTCCTCAGCTGATATTCCTGATTTTTCATGTCCATCTCTCCTTCACTTATATTCCTGATCTTTCTGTGCTCCCTCTCCTGCAACGTTACCAACATGCTCGCAGAGCAGGTGTCTTTGGAAGTCAGCCCTCTCTTCTATCATTATCTATTCCACATTGCGGTTCTGTACTTGCCCTGACCCCCTCCTCTGCGCCCCCCATCTCTCCTCTCTGCAGATCAGGTCAGGAGGTTAAGTGACAGAGCTTGGTAAGCCAAGTAGAAAGAAAGGGAGATCCATGCAGGGGATTGTCCTCTCTACAAGCGAGCCGGCTGCTTCATCGATTCCCTCTAATGAAAAGTGAAACTAACGATCGTTAGCTAGGGGAGCCAGTCATGGGAGGAAAAACGGAGGAAGAGAAATTGAGACCCAAAGTTATTCACGTCAGCCCCCACCCTAGTTGTGGGGGGGGGGGGCAGCCAATTATCATAAATTCCTATACTGCTGTTGTTCTGTGTTGATTCATCTACTTCCCTTTATGATTCCTGAATTTCTGAGACTCGTAACATTTCTGACAGCCCCTCCCTGATTTGTTCTTGATTGATTAAGCCCTGATTTAATTACATTGTTTTGGATCTGGTGAAAGATTCTAGAATATTACCATTAATCCATTTCCTTTGTTAAAACAACAAAGGTTGTTCGTTTTTTTTTTTTTTTTTTTCCTTTTTCCATCAGTTCATTGTCCCATCACTCACCTGGAACATTAGTCAAATAGTGACTAGGAGGCAAGGGAAAAGGTTAGTGATTTAAGGTTCATTAAAATTACTAATTATAAATACAGGGGTGCTGTTTGTTTGTTTTGCTTTGGCCACTTAAGGAAGACAGATTGCTGTTCAGGTTTGTACGCTACACCTTTCTTTACCACTGGATTCATTCCAAAAGACCAAAAAAATAGATTTCAGGAGTTCTCTAGCTGTGATGTAATTAATATTCCGGCGATGTGGCGCTAGCCCCCCCCCCCCCCGCTGCTGTCAATACTGATGAGATGCTTATCGATTATTAACAATTCTGGGAGAATCACAGTGCAGTCTTGTTCCTACCTACTTAATGACATCCAGGTAAACTACCTTGGCCTAACCATCCGTGACCCTGAGATGTTTTAACCAGCAGCCTGTTACTGGGAAATGGTGGGAAGGTTTTGAATTTCTTAAACCCTGTTTTAGTGTTTTAGCTCTTTCCCATTGTTACGCCTGCTATTTTCGTAAAAAAGGAAAAAAAAAAAGGATCCATAAGAAGTAAATAGGTTCTTTAAAACTTATTTTCTAATTGAACATTTTATAATATAAAGGTAATTACTCACATTCTTACTGGTAAAATTATTATTTTTCAAGATTCATAATTTTAATTTTTTTTTTTGTCATTTAATCCCGTGGCCACAAACCTCTCTGGGGAGCATGAAGCCACTGTACCCGTGTGCCGCCATCTCAGATACCACAACAAGCACAGGTTTTTATTTTTTCTTATGAATAGTGTTTGTAGGATGTTCATTATTTTGAGTCAGGCACAGTAGTCCAACAAGGACTCCAAAATACCCCAAAAATGATCAGTCATCTTTGAACCTGTTGAGCAGCACTAGTGCTTGTGTCTCCCCCTGGTGGTGGGAGTGTTGAATTGGGATTCTGTGCAGGTAAGAGAAAGATATGAAACAAGGAGCCCTGGGGGCTAATTATTCCCCATCCAGTACAGTAGCAAAGCCTGTAAACTTGAACTTTGAAATGCCAGAGGTGACAGATAGACCTGCAGTGTCCTGAGGTCCAAAGTAAGCCAGAGTCTGGACCGCTGTTTCTCTTCATTACTATTTAACTGGACACAGACAGCCCTAACAGCTCTGCTTCTCCACAGGTGACCCCGTTGTTGAGCTCACTTGTTTCGACACCTGGAGAGTTCTTAAAGAGACAGTGCCCATTTCCATAATTTGCTTGTGTACGGGTTTTAGTTTACCCCCATCCGATTTCATGTTAATTCCCAGCGTGGCCATAGTCTTTACTGATACCAGTGCTGAACGAGATGAAAGGCAACATTAAAAGCATGCAAAGTAATACGACATGTTGTAATACATACATAAGCAATCAATTGTAACTGAGCTTTCCAAATGGCTCATTAGATAATATTTACTTTGCAACAGATTAACTCTAAAAGAAACTGATGGGTCAGATCTCTTTCCTTTTTCACTCAATGTCAAGCTTAATACTAATTAGAGTGACGCAGCAATGAGAAGATTATGTTTCCCTGCAATGAAATTAATGACTGAAAACATCGGGTGTTCCTGCCTGTCGGAGTACCCAGGACACATGCCTTTCTCACTAACAAAACGGTCTCCAGTCATTTGCATTATTTCCCTGTTGCATGGCAGGAAATGCTAATTCAACTCAGCACTCCTTCATCTGGAACCGTGTCTCTCTTTCGAGGATCCGGGCTAACGGAAATCGACCTCACGTTAATCCCAGAACTGGATTTTTCTCAGGAATCGCTGCACATTCCGTTACAGTTCTTAAACAGTCCGGCGCCCTGTAGCTGTCCGTGGATGGACTCCAAAGCACAGAAAGGTGGCAAATTGCGGAGTGCAAGGTTCGGGGGGTCCTAACGCCAAAGTGGGTGTGGCCTTGGTGCTCAAGCACAGCCTCCTTCTGCCTGATCAATTTCCGGCATGTTTTTCTCGTCCTTTTTCGTATCGCGTGCTTTCTGCCCACCTCTTCAGCCCACTTGACGCATGGTGACAGCTGGGGTCACCATTATCTATCTGAAGAGGTTAGGGATGCTGCCCCCCACACAAGTCCCCAGAGATTACATTTGGCAAGCAGGGTGGGGAAAATGGTGCGGATTGTTTGATGATTGGTATGAAAATACGACCCCGTATTGGTTCAAAATGGGACATAGCATTTTAGTTTCCAGTAGGGGACAATCCTGCATAATATGAGACGGGTAGGGACTTCAGCAAGAGCGGCAGGCCACACTTTCTTTTACTTTTAGTTCTGCCCTGAAAATATCGCAGTTGTGACTAAACCAAGATGACCCCTTAAGCTGCTAATGATTGTTCCTTCTTGCAAAAAAGAAAAGTCTAATTCTAAAATTCTAAACGTCTACACACTTTACTGGTTTGTTAGTGAGTTATGTTTGCTACACTTTTGTTATGCTTTACAAAGTTGAGGCTGATCCAGGAAGGGAACCACAGACCGACACTGCTGAAAATAAACATTTCTGCTGCTCTTGAAGCCCTAACACAAAAAGCGAAGGACAGCTTTGAGCTGTCTGAATTGAAGTTGTTGTCTCGAAGCCTCATAAAAGCGTCTCGAGGAACAAGCCATCTATGGTAACTGCTCTCCATCAAGGTCAGTGAAGGCATGAAGAGTGATGTTCCTTCTTAGCTTGACCCTGGAAAAACCATCAGTTATAAAAGTTCCTAATGAAGCAATATAACAAGACATCTATCTTCGTGTAAATAAATAAACAAAAGGAGAAAGACGCGAATGTGTCGGACAAAGCGCAGATGTTCTTTTTCAACTAGCTTTCAAAAGGTCTGTGAAAAATGGAAGCTTTAATTATTACTTGGGGAAAAAGGACAAGCTAATAGAAAAAATTCAGTAATACCCAAGTACCATGAGGGTCTGATCCCCTCTTCACTTGGTTTATTTTCATCCCGCTTTCTTTCTAGAGTGTTGCTTTCTACGTAGCCATTACCTCACTATACAGCACGTAGTACTGCAACATTACGGAAAATTCCGGTCATTCCTTAAAAGAGCAACCAGCAAGTCACCTCGACATAAACCCTTTACAAAAGTCAGTTTTTCTCACTCATGTTAAATCCACACCAGACCACCGCATTACCTTTTAATTTTATCTAAGAAAAAATTTATGTGGTATTAATAATGTAACAAAAATAAATCCTATTTTTTTGCGGGGTGATCCAGTCTTACTAAAAATCGTTTTTTTTTTTAAATAACTTTCACTTATTTGGAGCGAAGTATGGCAGTGTAAACTCAAATCGATGTAAAAAAAAAAAAACATAGCTATCCATTTGATGTGTGATTTTTTTTTTTTCATCTAACATGGCAAAAACATAATTATAGAAGGACTTATTTATAAAGAACAGCTACAAGAGCAAGAACAAAGAATAATGGAAAAGTAGAGATGTGTGAAGGCGGGATGCAGAGGGATGGGGTGGAAGAGAAACAGGGCCATGGATACGGGAAATGCGGTGAGTCTCAAAGACTTGCCCCATTTCATAAGTGGCTTAAACATCGTCAGCTAGACTGAGTAGGGAAGCAGAGATCAAGGGCGTCACGGGTCTTCCAGGCCTGCAGGGGGCGGCTTTCACTGGGCAACTTGCTTGGCCTGTGATGGAACCGGCCCCAGGGTGCTGCTGGGGTGCTTCAGTCTGTCATTGGATAATTGTTGTTTGCCCGTGTGATATCTAGGTTCCTCATTGTTCCATTGTTGCCAGGACATTGTAGATGTTTTTCCTTGTATTGTGTCTGAAGAGTGGATCAGTTGAATATTTGGGGACGAAAGATTGATCTTGGACTTTGCCTGTGCAGGTTAAAAAAACGCCCATTCTTTCTCATCAGTGAGCCTGTGGATCCATTATTACGTAACGGTACTAAAGGTACTGTATACACACGTGACACACGGTTTTTTGAAAGTGGGCGTCTGTCCAGACTCCCACAAGGTGCCAACGGCATGCCATCTTGCCGGAAGTGATGTCGACGGAGAGTGACTGGCATGCCTGCCACCGCCGTCTCCTTTACTCTCAGCTATGTGGTTTCTTCTCCCCCTTCTCGGCGCGCCGCTGCGTCGACGCTTACCCCCCCCCCCCCCCCTCCTTTTAGCCAGGCCGCTAATAGCTTGGGGAGCATGCTGCTGACACCCCCAGAGTCAGCACGGAATCCATCCTGCAGCAAACAAAAAAACAAAGCATCAGAAACTCAAGACGAACAAAAAACAAAACATCAGAAACTCAAGACGAACAAAAAACAAAGCATCAGAAACTCAAGACGAACAAAAAACAAAGCATCAGAAACTCAAGACGAACAAAAAACAAAGCATCAGAAACTCACGACGAACATTGTCATTTATCCACCCGATTAAGCTAATGATACTCTGCCAGTCCCGCTGGCCTAAAGAAGGGCATGAATAGCTGGGCCAGGGGTTGCAGAAGCTTCATTTCATCTCCATGGTGTGATTTTGGCTGTTTTGTTTTCCATGCCATCTCAGCTATAAATTACGCTACATCGATGCCTTTTTTCCTCACTCCCTTATCTGACACTTTGACAGCTATTGCATTTCCATTTTACCTCAGGCTGCTCTAATTAACTCTAGGGGACATTGCTTACCCAAACGGTTGGGATGAGATGAAGCAGCTTGTGAAAAACACCCCCCCCCCCCACCACCACTCCTATTCCATCCAATGGTGACCCAGGGTACATAAGAGATTAGTCACAACACCTGCGATGACTGTTATCAAAAAAGCCAGAGGGATGGATTGGGCTTTATTTCCCAAAAACATCCCCGTAGAAGGGACTCAGTCAGCACAGTCTTGTCACTCTACGGTGTACTTAATCTCCTTCCGAACTTATGCTGAGGGAAGAATTAACTGAGATGATTAAAGTTTGGGATTCAAAGACCTCACCCCATGTTCACCTTATTTGAGTAAAACCCAGATTAGTCCGTTCCTTCTGTGTTTCTCTCCCAGGACAAAATGACCTTGTGCCTTCAAGATACATGAAATGACTGAACTTTAAAAAAAAAAAAAATATTGTCTTTGTGTGTGCTTGTGTCTTACATTTGTTGGAAACAGGGGCGCTAGTTCAAAGAAACAATGTAAGTGTAAACAGGGCAAGCTGAAGAGAGATTCCTGCTTAGATAGCCACTAATTGAAGACAAGCGATCAATCTATGCCTCGGCCCGGCTCGTGAGAAATCTATGCGGTGACAGAAGAGGACCACTAATTTGGAGCCATTAAGGTCACTCGCATTTGCAAACAGGAACGTGATGGTGATGGCTGCTGAGTTTAAAAGCCTGCCCTCAGTTACTGTTCTTCACAACACTGAGGAAGGATGGCAGCACAGAGGAATATTTTATGAGGCTAAGAAGGTCCATAGTAACTACGCTTCCTAATTATCTCTGCACACTTTGGTCTGTATAGATCACATTAGTCCACCATCTGTCCTACAGAGGCTTGTCAAAAGTTTTGTTCAAAACCTCCTGGAGAAAACAATACCCTAGTTAATAGCGGTGTGTGGTTCAGCAGGTTAGGACAATGTGCCTGTGATCAGAAGGTTGTTGGTTCAAATCCTGTGATTAGCCACATCAGCAGGCCCCTGAGCAAGGCCCTTAACCCCTATTTGTTCCAAGGACTTTTTGACATTAAGAAAAAGTTTGTCTCTTTAGATAAAAATGTCTGATAAATTAAATGTAATGACCTGACCAACGCTCACAACCACTTTCTGTTTTTTAGCCAAATGGTGGTGAACTTTGTGAATAGGAAAACTGCACATTGAGGTTCTTTTTGGATTAAAGAGCTCTGTTAGCCCTTGGAGTTGGCGTAGCTTGGATGTTTCACTCAGTGCCCCAGTTTCGAGAGGAGGACTGGGCCGGAGCTGTGAGAGAAATACGGGCAGCTGGAAAACAGGCACACCAAGTCGAATCTGTCAGTCTTCACTTATTGCCTACTTGTGGTTTGTTTTCCCATAATTGACAGATCTAAAGATCACCAGGGGATGGCGATGGACTCTCCTTATCATGCTAATGAGGACAGTCCCTTGCATATTTTGCATAAGAGCAATCTGGAGGCACGTAAGGGACCTCAGTGGATACAGATATCCCAGAAATAGATAAAATGCCTTGTAAGTAAAGAAATATGTCGGATTTTTACATGTTTAAGCACTTTACAAGGGTTGTCATGAGGTTTTTGATGTCAATTGGGACAAAATCTAGCTATCAGCCCCATATTTTACATCATCCCCACAACCCACCTCCCAATTTTACTAAGATTAGGCAAGTCAGTAGCATGTAGCCGGGCACAGGACACATTTAAGGATGTCAAGGTTCTCAACGTGTCAGCAGTGCGGCTTCTCTCAGCTTAACTTCTCCATTATCTTCTGACTCAAGTCGTCTTTATTTATACAGCACATTTAAAAGACAACAGGTGTCGACCAAGGTGACAACATTTAAAAAATGTAAAAGAGAGAGTAAGTAATGAAAAACTGAGATTAAAACAAAACTATAAATGATTTAACACTAAGAGTAAAAGCCAAAGCTATAAGTAATTTAAAACAGAAGGTAACAGAAATGAGTGCCAGATAAAAGGCAGTTAGGAAAAAAAAGAGTCCCACTGACTCCCTATATTCCTACAATATCACATTTTGTTACACTGACCATACAAAGACCAAAGAGAAAATTGCCCGCAGGCATTAAAATGTGGCTCATCCATATTCAGGGTATTAATGCCCGTGCCCAGCTCTGATGAGTCAGACCTTCCATGAAGTTGGGCGTGTGTTTCCATGGTGCCCACTCTCTGCTTGTTTGACAACTCATGTTACGGGAGATGGATTTGATTAATGATGCTACTACAGATGGCGATTTATCTTATATACCATTTTTCACCCAACCAGAGTGGATTGACTGGGAGATTTCCACATACTGTAGCCTGGACTCAGTTTCTTTGTCTGGACAATGTCGACTGCTTCTGAAGTATACTAGTCTACTACTACTAGTCTAGTTCTGGGGTTACTAACTATGTATTTGCTCATCTGACATTTCCTTATCTGACATTGGAAATTCTTGCTCAGGTGATTTTCTATTTGTGGATATTGAAGTAAAACCTGCAGATATGTAGATCAATAGTGCTGTATAATATATATGTGTGTGCGTGTGGTAAAACATTATCACAGTACAGCACTGGGTTTATGATGTTAAAATATGCTCTGCCTTTGGAACTAGCACAGCTCTCTAAAGTTAAAGGAGAATCTTATAGAAGACCTGTCACGGGAGACTGTCCAATGGAGAATCTTATAGAAGACCTGTCACGGGAGACCGTCCAATGGAGAATCTTATAGAAGACCTGTCACGGGAGACCGTCCAATGGAGAATCTTATAGAAGACCTGTCACGGGAGACCGTCCAATGGAAGCTCTTCATACGTTGGCCTTGGATAGTAAGGCACAGTTTCAAAGGATCTGGGGAGTAAACAAAACTGCCACTATCCAAACATGATGTGCAGCTAAGACTGGCTGTAGAGAACTTCCACAGGATCAGTCCCCACTATTAGCAGAGTTCTTCAGTGAGGAAGATGATGTAGAGAATCGGAAAACATCTCAGTCAGCCCATTTATGCAAACAGGATGACAGTCGTACTCTGCTTCATCCTGGGAAACACAAGGCGTCAGGTGTGGTAGGAAATAAATGCAGCTTCTGTGCACTGTGGCGGGTAACATGCCTCAGGAATATGGGAGTCAGTGTACACCTACGTGCGGAGAACGTGGCAAACAACCACGGAGCCAGACCGTGTTTTAGATTCGGACCTTAATCTCAGGGGCTTGAGTCCAGGAAGCTGCCGGCTTGGCCACCGAAAAAAAATCCACATAGATAGCAAACCAAATAAATGATTAAAGTCGCACTTGGGGGGGCAGGAAACCGAGGCGATGGTGAATCACCGGCTGTGAGTCACTGCACATTGTTGGATAACGTGGCGAGGACTCGAGCTGGACTGGAACCAGAGTGGCGGTCCGCGGCTGAGCGACCATTCCCCACATAGCACAGGCTAACGCTCCGTCAGTTTGTCACCAGCACCAAATACAATTCTTTTTAATTGCTTGTTCTGAAAAGACAGGATGTGGGTGGAACTGGGAGGCCTATTTACTAAAATTAGACCAGGTCTTTATCCAATTTACCCCGGAACTAACTGGTAGCTATAAAAATAACGTGGGCATGTGACACACGTCATAATGAGCCCGCAAACGCAGGAGATACCTGGAACTAGCATCCAGATTTGCAAAAGAGAGAAAGTCCACATAGAGTAGAGTGGGAAATCTAATGGATTTTTCAATGGAGTAAAAGTCAAATGTCATTAAAGCACATGAAACTAGATGGAAAAAAATATATATATATTAGTTTGCCTAACACAAAGTTGTATCCAAATAAATACCTCAGGGTACTTCCAGAAAGATATTAGCTACTTATTGGCTAACTGTACTGACTACTATTGTTCCTGAGTGTAACCAGGGAATATAAAATTGTTTCTAAGAGTAATTCACTCAAACTAGCTGCTCTTAGCTGGCCGGCTAAACACTCTGGGGAAGCATTTGATGGCTTTTTATCAAACTACACATCAAGATTCCAAGGTTTTTTTAATCAAGCAGCCAATCATATAAGGGTTTATTTAGAGCCGGGACTCAAATGTCTCTGTGCCTTGATACCATGCGTCCTTAAAATGCAATCCAACTGCATGTTTTCCATGTGCATAATGAATAATGTGAAATCAGGCTAAGGCCTTGACTGCTATTACATCTTTTTGCATGCTATCCTCTGCATCTGTCTTTCTTTCTCCGTCACGTCTCTTTCGCTTCTTTTTCTTCTCATCACGTTGTCTTTCTGACGCCTGCCCCTCTCGTAGATGGACTCTACCCCCATATTTTTAAGCTCATTCGCTATACGATCTACGCTCCCCCCCCCCCCCCCCCCCCGCGCACACGTACCCTCCCCACCGTCGCCGCTCACTTCCTCGCTGGTGGATTTACCAGCTGCTCTCTGCCTTTGATTTTTTCTTGCCCCAGATCTTCCGTGTAATGAGCTGCAAGCCCAATCAATAATTCACCTCGAGTTTGAATAAAACCAGGATGATGGCTGCTTGTTTAAGAGAAGAATGTAATCAGTGCCATTCAGGGAGGTTGCCCTTTGCCGCCGCAACTTGTCGCTACTCCTGGCTTGCGTTGAGGGGTTCCCACATCCCCCATTTTACACCATGCATCACACGCTCAGAGCTGCTGTCGTGTACAAGAGGCATATCCCCCCCCCCCCAGCACTTTCATTGCTGTCTGTTCATGTTATACAGCCAGACAAATCCCCCAAGCCTGCCGCCAGAGCTCTCCTCTCTGCCTCATAACCCTCAGAAATATCCTCTATACTCTGACCAACATAGGCAGGGGTGCCTGACTTCTCCTCACTGGTCTTGCTTTGTCTCTCTCTGACTCGCGCATGTGACAGACTTCCAACTTCTGCTCGGGCTCAGGATGAGGTGTGACACTCCTTTGCAATCTCCCCCCTGCTCTTCCCGCAGTTCCTCCTGAGGACCCGGTGATAAGCGGCGGCCCTGTGGTGAGCTTGCGTGCGGGCGATCCGCTTAACCTGACTTGCCACGCCGACAACGCCAAACCCGCGGCCTCCATCATCTGGATCCGCAACGGGGAGGTCCTTAACGGGGCCATGTACTCCAAGGTAGGAACCCAGGTGTGTGCAGAAACAGTGTCGGCCATGATGCGGGCACTAGCTGACTGATCGTTAGCATAACCGAAGAACAAATTTTCAAAACTGTCTCAGTCCATTTTTCTTTGTTTTTGAGATAAGATTGCCATCCAGTAGTCTGAGTGACTTTGATGCCTTGGTGCCCCGTCCTGTGCTTTTCCATGCTTTTCACCCGTAATTATTTGGGTAGGCTCTCGACCCCCATGACCCTACATAGGACAGGTATGGAAAATGGATGGATGGATGAAGTTTTGGAAATATGCTCTTTAATTAGCAAAAAATAAAACACGGACATGGTGCTCCAGAACTGTAGTTTTATTAGGTTTGTCAAGAAAAATTCTGACAGGAAGTTGTTAAGTTGTTACATGGACAAAAATTTTGCCACCAAGCAATGTATATAAATGTCATAGATTAGATTAGCATCATGCCCACAAATTTAAATCAGCTTCTCTAATTAAGTAAAAGCCAAAGCCACAAAGGTCAGTCATCTGTATGCTCCAGACGAGTCTTCCCCGGCATTCACCATGAATCTTTTTTTTAACCCAGACCCCTGAAGATCGGGGTCCTTCTCCCGCCTTATCTGCAGTTGTTTGCACTCTTCACCTGGCAATGTGCGCTACACAAACAAGCAGGTGGAAGGCGGCCATTACTCTGTCCCATCTCAGGATTAATCTCCCCCATTCTCCTTATCGCCCTTCCCAGCACCGCCTTCCAGCAGCCTTGGCATGTGTGGAACGTAGCCGCTGTACGAAATGAAAAGTGAGAGGTGTCGTTCCTAATACTTCTGTGAGGAAGGGTGGCACGGGAACCACGCAGTGATCTCTGCATGGTGCAGAACCCGCCGTGCCTCGCTACACTCGGTTATTGATGTGCCCGCGTACAGTACTCCTTTGTCAATGTTGGGCTGCTATGCCATGTTTGAAGAGTGTTTCCCTCTGGTGTACAGTGTACCAAATCCTCTCTAAGACTTTAAAACGGGATCTTCGACATAACTGATCGTCGCTTTTAACATGTGACCTCCGTGGAAGCTAAGGACAGGCCAAACCCGTTACCCTCAGAAAGGTTTTAATGTACAATGTCACACTCATTGATTCAAGTATTCAAAGCTTTCTTTAATGATGGCTTTACTGCCCTTTGTACAACTACAAGTACAATGAAGTTCTTGCTCAACTATCTCCCTGCAGACTCAAACAACATTTGATGAAGAACAATAAATAACAGAATAGCGAATAATAACATATGTATGTAAGGCACGTCTGTTGGAGTTCCTCTGCGGCCACCGTTCACATGGCGGATCTATGTGGAGACAATTAAACCCAAGCATTGTGAAGGCTCCTATTATCTACATTCGCCCAATGCACTTGATTAAAAAATAATTATTTTGTCTGAATAATGGAAGTCGAGCACTTGGAAGGATAATTGACTACCCTTAAAGGCCTTCTTCAATTGATAATGAGAACAAATGAGAACAGATGTTGCCGAATGAAAGTGTTTCTCTGATGGGTCATTTGGAACAAAGGGTAGGACTGAACTGCACCACTTTCTTAGGTCACTGCTGTCCTGGGACCGTCTGGTATCCCATTCAGGGGCGATTCTAGGATGTTTTTTGAAGGTGGTGGGGGCATAATAGGGACCATAATTCAGATCAAGCGGCCAAGATTGTTATTAATAAATCACATGTTTTGAATCGGTGAGTGACAGGGGAGGGGGCACTCCAGGAGCCAATGAGCTTTCAGCTGGGTCAGTGGCCCCGCCCCACCCCTATCCGTTTTTAACAACGCTTGATGCACTGTTCTTCCATAATGTGAGGAAATGCCACACATCACCTCTTTTAAAGCAGGACAGGACATGCGGTAAAGATACACCACTTATCTTTTCTCCTTAGATAATATCGCCCGCCCCCCAATCCCACCACCACCAAACCTTAAAAGCTAGTTCTTTATCTGTCTCTCAATTTAATTTTCTCCACAGCCTTCATCTCAGTTGCTATGCAATTAGAGAGATCCATTTTAAATAGTAATTGCTCACTCTGGGGGGAGGAGTCATTCTGGAAAGATTTGCTAATTAACTTTTGAAAATACACATATATGACTTTTTTGACATGTGGGGAGGCAGGTAGAGCATAGAGGGATGCAGCAGAATCTTTTATATGAAATATGCCACCTTTTCTTTTTATTTCATTATGTCTGATTGGTTGCGCAATTTTTTTGAGTTTCTTGTGTCCTCAGGTGGTGATTTTAAATATTTTTTTTTAACTCTTCAAGCTAATTAACCTCTCTGGCTGTCGGGTACAGAAATTAAAAGTGGGAGCAGAGAGAAGCTGAAGGAGGCTTTTTGCTAATTGGAGAGCAAGATGGCAGAAGTTAATCCAAAACGGCGGTATTAGGATTAGTCTAATAAATCGCAAAATGTGTCGTCAGTGTCTCAGTAATAGGATGCCATCATAATTGCGGATTACAGGTGCAGTGAAGCTGCGGTTCATTCGCGCTGCGGTGGGAACACTGGCATTTGAAAGGCAAAGGGCGACGCGATTCCGTGATTGGAGGCTGTGGCTTTTTCCTGTGGTGTTTGTATGAGCTGGATACTTCGTATCAAAGCCCTGTTATTGCCCACCAACTGAATATTAATGCCATTTAGACGCCTTAAATAATAAGTTCAAATATACAATTGAGAGCGGAGGGAGAGAACACCTTTTCAATAGGGTTTGCAGATTCGATAGTGGTGCGGAGGTGAAGGGGGCCACCATCTCTGGAATATTCCATCACTCCTTCCCTCCGTGTTCTTAATCAAATGGAGCCAGCGTTGAGTGAGCCCCGAGAAGTTTAAGTGCCATGCTGTTATTTGGAGTCAATCCAAAGAGGTAATCAAGTATAAAACTGGGGGCTGAACTGTCTTCAGCTTGATAATTCCAAAAATAAACACTTTCTCTGAGATGGGACTGTACAGCGCCCCCTCTGGCCTGCCATGGAAATATTTTGAGGTATTGCGATGCCACTGTTTTTGTTTTTTGTTTTTCCCCCGGATCATTCTTCGAATTTACCCAGTATGTTTAACAGAGCATATGTTTATGTTGTACACTGCGAATCACTGGCTGTCTAACAGACACTGTTATTGTCCGGGTTCACCTGCCTTTTTTTTTTTTTAAACCAGACTCCCCACCTCTTGGTCCGTTCACCCATCTGCTCATGGATCAGAACTGCCACTCACCCTTCACGTGACTCTAGTCCTGTGTTTTTCTTTCAAAAAGCGAAGAAGCAGGAGGACACGCCAACACTCGAAGAAGGGCTATATCAGAAATCATCCGCTCGTAGTTCTGAGGCGGTTTCATTTTTTTCCCCCTTTTTTTTTGTGTTTGTTTGTTTGAGACAAGCCATCGCGATACAGATGAGTTCTGAGCTGTATTGGACCCATGCAAGATTAATGACTTCAGACAGGTCCGAAGCCAATGAGAGAAACAATCCAGGTGGTGTCAGGAAGGATATTACATTGACACATCCCCAGGCTGACAGCTAATAGGTTCTGTGTTAGAGGTGAGCACCGAAGCTGCACGGAAAACGCAGAGTTGGAAATTCCATCCCACGCGATTGTTTACTGCCGAGCGCGAGTCAGGGGGACGGCTCAGGAGGAAATTTATACACTTTAAAAATGATCATATACAGCGAGAAGCCATTAGCAGAATGAACAAATCTATTGGCTCCTACATTTTTAACAATGTAGCGGGTTAATTCTTTTTAGTGCAGTTTTTGGCGCTCTAATACGATGACTCAGAAAAGGTTCCCAAATGTTTTTCCACTGAAGGCAACCTATGGCTTGCAAGTAACGAAAAAGATCTCTTCATAACTGATAGCTGAAGTCATTCCTGGTTTCACCACATGTATATTATCTGGCCGTAGTACAATTTTAGGTCAGGGTGAAACATTTTTCCAACAGTGATATGGTTACTCTGTCAGCTACAGGATTCCATCCAGCGACCTTCCAATCATGGGCCCAGAATAAAAACCTGCAGAAGGACACCTTGCCCTGTTACAAACTCAAGGACCCAGAATGCCAATTAGGACCCTCATGGGTGTCCGACAATATTCCTGTCATCTTACTTTCCAACACTGCTCTCCGTTAATACGTTTCTGGCAACTGGCTTGTTAGCTGGTGGGATAATAATTAATGGATGGTTAGTATTGTATTAAGAGGTCTGATGAGACACATTGAATGCCTAAAGCTGAAAGCCACTGACCCTCTGCTGACTGACATGCCTGTACAGCTCCATGAAGAAGCACCACAATCCTTAAGCACTGGTCAAACAAAAGCGACCTTTTAGATGCTACAGTATATCCATAGAACATCACTAGGTGTCACTCTTTTTGGTGCATCAGGTTGAATATCTATTTACTGTATAATGAGTAGGTAGTAGTATTTTTGGCTACGTCGATTCTGTCTGACGGCAGCACGGATACTCAGTGTGGTAATACTGTCACCCCAGTGTTTTGAATCTGGCTCTGGACCTGTACATCTAGAGGTTTCCACCAGCGTCCTCCCAATTGCAAAAAGTCCAAGTGAAAAAGATGAGTGCAACGCACTGTGCTTTATGCCCGCCAGCTCACTATTACCTGACTGGTTTAGCGGCGGCTGAAAGCCACATGGGAGGTGGGTAGACCTTCATTTCCGTGTCCCCTCTTCACATGAGCCTGCTAGCGCATTTACTAATGTCGCTAACGTTGCTAAGCCAAGTCAAGTCACGGCACTCTTCAGGTGCAATTGAGCTAACAGAGCCAAAGCGGGTATCTGTCACTTGGGCCCCAGCTGGAATAATCACACGCTTCCTGGCATGCTAATATGCATTCATCATTAAAATCATAAAAGTAGGTGGGACAGTAATGGGCTTCCTTACATTTTGGACTGAAGAGCGAAAGAAAAAATGGTGGGGTAATTACTGCTATTACAAGCACGGCGACGATATTCAGAAGCGCGATGAGCGCAATTAGCACTAAGCTCTCATTGCGATCTCAGGCTTTGGCACGAGCTCCGAGGCTGCAGTACCATCGCAACCTGACATTTGGCGGTACCGAAATGCGCCTCAGAGACTGCCAGGGAATGCAAAGCTAAACGCAATTCAGCCCATTTTTATTGGCCAAGTGGTTCAGTCGTTGTTAAATTTACGATGCAAATGAAATTGATAAAGGACCAAAGCACCAATTCCAATATATGCAGTATATATATATATATATATATGTGTGTGTGTGTGTGTGTTGGTGCTTTGGTCCTTTATCAATTTCATTTGTATATGTATATATATATATATCAATTAAATGTATGAATGCACAATTGAATGTATAAACCCATAAATATTTACATGAAAAATCGGTTTGATCATTTCCGGTCACAGTTGCGCCTTGGCCATATAGTGGTGCCTACATCTTGGCTGACTGGGATGAACACGTTTGCTCAATGCATTTATTTCTCCTTTGCAGATTCATTAGCCCCCACAGCCCATTATGTAATGATGCAATGGGACATTCTGAACAACCGCCAGGAGACAGCGGTTCTGAGGCATCAGCAGATCCTTCTATTGACCCCGCAATTGTCCAGAAAGTTCACGCTTATTTACTTGTTGTATTTGTTTGTATCGCCGGGGACGGCCTCGGGTCAGGGTATGCTTGGAGAGAGTTTGTCAGCCGCAGCTGCAGCCCGACCTGCAGCCTGGGCCGGTTTTTCCATATTCGGTGACCCGGGGGGGCAGGTCTGCTGTGGGGGCCGGAATGGTAGGGGTGGGTTTTGCAAATGGAGACATTTGCTACCAGCTGATACACGGGCTGGGGAGGTGCTGATTTTCCTGGGTGGGGGGGGGGGGTGTATGACATGCTTATTTGATGGCAGTCAGCTTCTGAAGTTCCTGGTCCGCAGCTTCAAAGACATTTTCAGATTGGTCATCTTTTGAGTAGACTGGGCGGACTGGGGGTAGGACAGGCTTGCATTTATACGCTGAGCGCTTCACCCGAGGGGCAGGAGTCTTTGAGCGCTTTGGGCTGAACATCGGCTTCCAATGACATCCCGTTGTGTTTGGTGTCCCCCCCCCCCCCTCAGACTCTTCGGGACGGGCGAAGGGAGAGCACCATCAGCACCCTCTACATATCCGCCGCCAACATCGAGAGTGGCCAGCAGATCATCTGCAGGGCCTCCAACAAGGCGGTCCCCAACGGCAAGGAGACCAGTGTCACCATCGACATCCAGCGTGAGTCTGCCATGCCCATCCTCCGAGCACCGCTACCATTATAGTAGAGGCTAACTTGTCTTACCTCACCAGTTCAATGAACAAAGAGCGCAATACCGTAAAGCTCAGAATAGCTTTGACTGCCTGAATGCTGAGTACAATTTTAAGTATCCGTGTCCTGTTATAATATGGTATACGTGGCCATATTTTGTTTCCTCAAATGAAAACCCCTCCAAGCTTGTCACCCTGCCACGAACAGGAGTGCCTGTTAATCGCTTTCTGCTCTACCTCCCTCCCATTTCCCTTCCTCTTTTATTCCCCTTGTGCCGCAATCAATCTTTCATCTGAAATCTCCTTTTTTTTCCCCCCCTTACAATCCTCCACAAAATGAGAGAAAATAGGCCCAACACGTAAAGCACCTTCAGCCCCAATTGTCAGAAAATCTTTTCCGATCAAAAACTATTTGCCACAAAGTGAGGGATTTCGAACAAAAGAGGGTTTGCATCACGCGCAGACCCTTCAGCACTATTAAGTATGACTAATATAGCAGAAAATGCTATTTACAGATCCATTACTGTTGACGGCTCCATTCTTTTCATTATGTATACCAAAGGAAGCTCTTTCTAGCGCAGTGCCGTCTAAAACAGGGTCTATGCCTTATAACTGATTAACAGTAGTTCTTTGCACTCAGAGAGCAAACTTTTATTGCTGGAGCAGGATTTCATCAGCTTGTTTTGATTCGAGTCACCCCTTCCCCCTGCCTGGTTTTCCCTGCAGACAGGTAACTATGTGGACCTCAATGCAGCGACTGAGACCCACACCCCAGTGCCTCGCTTTAATTAAGTCATACGCGAAATTAAACCTAATTGAACTTTGATTCAATAGAGCTTGATATTAATTAGTTAAGTCCCAGTGCTCTCTCGATTCGATTACGCCGTCCCTGCATTGGTAAACAGGGGCCAAGACAGGTAGCTTTGAAGCACAGCCCCCCCGGGCTCTCTCGTCAGCCGTAGAAAGGAACAGTCCCTCAGAGGAAGAAGAGGCATAGCGTGAGCAAGACAAGTGTTTAGATGCCGGTACCCTGGCTAGAGCTGAGGTCTAATGCTTAGGATTTGGCACTCTCACTGGGTTTAGCTCCTGATCAGGGAATCCTACTGTTTCATGCATTTCCCCTGCGATCGATAAAGTTTAGGGGGATGGTGTGTGCGCGCGTTACGATGCTGTTCGTCTGATAGGTTCAAATCATAAAGTCAGAGTGATTTCACCGTTGGGCCCTCGAGCAAGGCCCTTAACTCCAATTACTCTGCCAGACCCGGCATCTACAAAGTAAAGAAATTGGAATTGTAGAGCCACCGGGTTCCGGGGAGTGCAGCATCAGGCTAAGTGATCTTTCCCGCTCGCATCGCAAGAAAAACAGGTCGATGCCTGTCGGCAGAACGGGGAAGCTGGATCTCGGTCTCTGCGTTCTGCGTTTACGAGGGGAACAGGTGTCCCATGAATAAGTGATGCGTGCAAGCGGGTGTGAAACATTTCTCCGCAGGGGCCCCACAGCCCCGTGAGGGCCCCACAGCCCCGTGAGGGCCCCACCCCCCGGCATAGGTGAACACTGTCATGACACACGCTGCACTTAATGTTGCTGAGCAGCAGCTGTCTTCTGTGGTTGTACAGACGGACCGCACCACTAAGGTAGTTGGAGGGGGGGGTTTTAACTCCCCTACTAAGAGTTCTGTTACACCAATGAGCACTTGAGAGCTTAATAAGGCCACGGAAAGCTCACCGTGGGCTTCCTTCTCCATGTAAGTCTCATTCTACCATTCCAAACCTCCCCAACACCTAACCCAATTCCCCCTCTCCTTATTAAGCAAATAGAATTTACCACGCCGTTCCTCCTTTAGAAGTGATCTGCGGGGAAAAAAGAAAAGCAGCACCAATTCCTATTTACAAAAACAAAATAACCCACCCTCACTACACCGGGATGAGGGAAATCTTTACTGTCCTTTTTTCCTGTCCTTTTCTCAGCAGGGGTTTTTAATTTTGATGGAAATGTTTGACCAGCAGAGGCTGAATGAGAGTCTGTATAAAATGCCAAGCGATAAACACGATATTTGGAAAGACAGTTGAACATTTTATCGCCTGACACCTTCTGTGTGGCATTTTCCCTCCTTCTGGCAGGAGGGAGCTAGCATGTTCCAGGGGGTCGTTTCACAGAGGGAAAATGTCTCGTGTTGTTGGAACTAAAGAAACACGGGTGCTCACGTTCACGTGTGTGATTAGTGCTACCGTCATGACGCTCCGAGTCCCAAGATGAGGGGATAGAAACGGAGACTGACATGAGTCGTTGTTGAATGACAGCGTACATCTGTGCTTGGGCACTTCCTGTCTTTGGTTCTAGAAGCTCCGAAGAGACCCCTAGCCGCTTGAACAGAGGCACAAGTGCTTCCCCCGGCTGCCTGGCCTAATTTAGCTATCAGAGCGCTAAGCATTAGCTAGCACTTTAATTTATTTATTCAGCGCCAGCGAGCTCCCACGAGCCCAGCGGCGATCCGCGCGTACGTCTGCATACGAGTGGGTCCATGTGACCTCGCGGGTGAGCGTGCGGCATTGGCAAGATTACATCATTCCTGGCTGGGTTACTTCAGGGACATGCGGTGTGTGCACGGGTACGATAACGTGTGTGAGCTTCAGTTTGGAGGTGGGGGTAGTTATATGAGTTTTTGAAAAACCAGGCTGTCTGTTGGGACTATTACCTCTCTTTTATTCTCAGTGCACTAATTTAACACTCCACTCGATACCGCAATATCTCCGACAACAGAGGTAATTAACGGTACTTAGATCTAGCACCGGTTACTGCCGTTTCCCCAGTTCACAGAGTAAAAAAAAAACTTCTAATAAAAACCTAAATTAAAATAAGCTAAATACATCTTAGGAATTACATCTGTGCTTGAAGTAGGAAATTTGCACACGTTTTAACTGACACGTCTGGAAGGCTCCTTTTTCATTGGTCGTCTTTGATTGATCTGTTTTTGCCAGCCCATTTTCTTGTGGGGGGGAGCTTTACTGACCTTGTTCTGAGACAATTAGCATTTAAATAAGAAATTTACATAGCAACCAAACACGAGACGGCACGTAGAAGGCCACAGCCTGGGGAGCAGAAGTCGCCCGTTTGAGATGTCTCGAGCGCTGAGCGCCATCACGGCTGCTTGAGGAGACCCCAGACGCGGACATTGTGGTGTTCAATCGATGGGCCGTCACTCTCAGTGGACGTGTCATTGTGTGAGCACAGTTAGAAGGGCGGAGAGAGGCTCTCTCACTTCCAGGACTCCACCCTGCTATATTTACAGCCCCCCCCCCCTTCTCCCCCAAGCGCCTCTTGGATTTGGCTTGGGGGTGAGTGTGCATGTGTATGGGAGGGGGCAAAGCTTCAGGCGATGGGGGCATAGCAGCTCCCTGAACACATGCATTGTTAATAGGCTGGGAGCAAAAATAGTGCCATTTGTTGAGAATAATTAATGGGGGGGGGGGGGGGATGCAGATGTGATGGTGGTGGTGGAGGGGGGGGGGACCATGACTTGTGACGTCCCAGGAAAGATGAGGGCTACAGCAAGAGGGCTGAGTAATAGCAGGAGGTGTTTATTAAGCAGGATAAATGCTGCCTGGTTTTGACTGGAAAGTGAAATGCATTATGGGGCTTGGAAATATCACTGTGTGCGAAATGATAGAGACTCACTTCTCTTCCAACTCAAACTGCACAGCAGTGGCATCCATCGGTCCATAGCTATTTTCTCCACGTTAAGTGATGATCTGATGATCTCTGGCTTCCTCAGGAGTCGTACCCTACTGTTACACCCCCATTAAAACGTGGATGATGCCCTCCCCCCAGTTTTTGCCAGTGTTTGCTGTCATGTCACTTTTCAACCCTCCCTCATCGTCCTTTACGCAAAGCGCAATGAAAGTGGAGCAGATTCATGTTTGTTGTGATCTGCTTTTTGAAGATTGCAGGTACATTTAAAAAAAAAGATAAGGTGGAAAAAAATCTGCTTTTATTACAAGCAAAATGACATTTTTTTAAATAGTCACAATCTAGACACATCATTTTCCATGTCGGCTCAATGGGTTACCATCTGACAGATACTATGAGCTGTAGTGTTACAGATTATTTACTGCTCCTTTACTATCAAATAGTTAACCTCCCTCTCTCTCTCTCTCTCTCTCTCCCTCTCTCTCTCTGTCTCTCACATACACACACTCACACCCATCAACCCCCACCCACGAAAGATTGCTGTTTTCTGCAGATTTCTCCTTGCGGAAATCAGCTGTTCAAACTGACTGGGAATTAAGGCTTAAAAAAAGGAAGAGAGCAATTACGTTGGCACATCTTTGGAGCTGTGGAGAAGTTGGCCAATTGTTCTGAACACCATCTGGTCTTCTCTTTGAACTTCCGATCAAACGCTGTCAGCAGAGTACATTTTTTTTTTTTAATATCGTTGTTGTAACCACCCCCGGCCTCACATTCTCACCCTCTCCAGGTGAATTCAAGGAATTAACAGACTTGCATATTGATGGTCTGTCGTGAGAAACCTCTGCAACTCATGCATTTATACATCAAAGTGACGAACTGACTCCTCCATCTGACATCTGTCCATCAATGCCCAGGTCACAGGGTTACTGAGTGTTGATGAAAAAAAACTACTACTTAAACCTACTGTGAAGACTAATCCTGAGAGTGAACCAACTGTTTTATTGCATATTAGACATTCATACCTAGAGAGACTTGCATAACGTTCATTCTACCCATTCATGAATATAGATTTATACATTCGGGTTACAAATCTCCATCCACAATAAACCAGGGTCTGATAAAAGGTTTGAAGCACTTATGTTCCAAGGCTGCAACTCTTCAAATAACAAGTCTACTTCCTTGAATACTCTAGAACATTGCTGTAAAATGCACTGGGGAGACATTACCGGTCTACATGCGTGAAGCCAGTGCCTTTACATCAAAGTATTCTAAAGTTGCAGAGAAAAAAAAACATCCAGATCCAAGGAAGATCTGGCCTTGATTCTCTACATGGGCTGAACTGGGAGAAATGAGTGTGTTAATGCCCATCTTCTCAAACCACAGGAAGGACTTTAATGCGTGTCCTCTGCAGGTGGCTTAGCCCCTAAACATCCGAATGCCCACTCTCCTATCGGTCCTTTTACTTAGATCTTCATTCATGTCATTAACTGCTGATGCTGCCACACATATCTGTCCTTGGCAAAAGAGACCCAGCCTAGATATAACTCTGAGGATGACAAACCCATACAAGGGCGATAAAGGTTCACACCTGAGGTGGTTGGCATGAGTCCGGGGGCTGAAATGTTACCTCTGCATCTCCACTCCTATAACAGGCGTTCTGGAGTTAGATACAGGCAGTGCAGAAGCACCTGGATCCCCCCCCCCCCCCCCCGTTTGTGGATCGCTGGCAGCTGAGTCAGGCCGGCCCAGCTGTGCGCCCGCGGGGTATGGTGTCTGCTCCTGCCTCCTCGCTCTGTCGCATCCATGTTTCAGCAGTAGGCTGTGGCCCGCAGGGCCTCCTACAGACCAGCACCAAGGCCAAAGGAAATGAAATTAGCACGACCTCACAGATAATGCTTCTCCGCGGGATCCGTTCCAAAAAAACAAAACAAAAAATGAGCCCTGACCTGCCCACGTACCCCCGTGCTCCCCCCCCCCGGCAGATCTCCAAGCCCTCAGGATGATCGAGCCGCTCTGGAGTGTCTCCGGTGTTCCTTCGTTAACCGTTATTACTTTTCCAACTGAGCTCAGAGCTCAAAGTATTGAATGTTCTCAACATCGACTGCAATCGCAGAGCCCCGGATACCGTAGCAATAAGGAGTTTAAAGGAACATGTGGGCATGCCTAGACATGTGAATAGGGACCTTAACACCTTCGAAATGGAGAGGATTTATGAAGTGCTTATTAACTCCAGTTATTACCACCTCCCCTCCTACGCTACTCAACGAGCGTGGGCTGAAAATCAGGCTAAATGTTTGACAGAATGACAACCTTCAGTACTTGTGTGCTGTATAGATTGTGCATAATATTGTGCAATTTATAAATGATAAGCGGTTTCAATTTATTTAGCCTCGAGGAATTGTTTATAGATGTTTCTGAGTTTCGTTATGCTTTTTAGGTCAAGTAGTCGATATTTTCTGTCCATGTTAAGTTGAATAGTGAAATGAAATTACTGTAACTGTTACATAACATGGCGAGTGCACGATCCACCTGTTAATTGCCAAATCGGTCGTCTGGCGCAGACAAGCCACATTAAATCCAAGTGAGTGGCGGGCTTTTAAAATAGAAATTGTACCTGTCAGGCAGAGAATGACTGCCCGTGTCTTCAGGACGGCTGACGCCAGCAGCAGTTAGAAGGTGACTCTCTTCATTTTCGGAGAAACACTCAGAGGAAAATGGCCGGAGAGAAATGATGTTTGTCCTTCCAGTGCAGCTACACTTAAACCCTGAAGACCTTCGTAAAAAAAAATTCAGCACCTTCAGATCAGAGAGACAATTAGACTTATGCTTTACACAACTGATATTTTTTTAGACCAGAATCAACACTTTTTTCCATATTCTATCGATTGTACTTCAAATTGTTACAGTGTTCCAATTACAAATCAACAATCAGTGAGTTGCTAATTATCAAGCTGTTACTTGTTTCTTTTGTTCTAAGCAATTTCCCTTGTATCTCTTACAAAAGAAAAACAGATTTCCAACCATTCTCATACAGATAATCATCAAGGCACACCAGAAATCTTTATGCTGTTCTCAACCCAATCTGTTAGGCATATGGCCAAGTCACAGCGTTGCTTCCAGGACTGATGAAAAATTGTTTTTATTATTATAATAATATAAATGACCTTCACACTTATACATGTGATCTGTGACCTCTTACATTGCATGTTTGTATCCTAATTTCCTTGAAATCACTGTAAAGCACGATTGTGACAAAATTGCTTGTAAAATTAGGACTGCATAAATCTGATGCATCGATTTATTTGACTGGCGTCCCTTTCAGGGTGTTCCTCTGCCTCATGCAGTTCCTGGAATAGGTTCACTGCAACCCAGTACTGGATAAGCAGTTAAAGTGTTTACTCTCACACACAGACCTGCCTTTGGTGAACCTCACCGTGGAGCCTCAGCCTATCCTGGAAGGGAACATAGTCAAGTTTCACTGCGCAGCAAAGGCCAACCCGCCAGTGATGCAGTACAGGTGAGTCTCGTCTGCACGGGAAACACTCTAAGTTCAGTCTGGAATCCTCAGCACGCACTGAAGGCTCATTAATGCTCTCTGATTGATGTTCTCCATAGATAATAAACCCCACTTTAGGTCAAGCGTAGGGCTTCATTATTGGTGACATAAATCATTGTCTATGAATGCTTTTCCCGCCCTGACACATGTCTAATATCGCAAAACAATAGCAGCCGTCTTTAAAACCTCGTACGCTGGTTACTTATTAGCTACGTCCCACCGCTGCTGATTTTCTTTACAGCTGCTTTGTAAACATTTAGCGGGGTGCTTTTGTCGGAAACATCATCAGTGGCTATTTGACTGTCATGCAGTCATGCAGCTAGAGATATACTCGATGCATGAGTTTGCGTTCCAGGTTTAAAACCAAGCTTTTGGTGACAAGTCAAATTCCGCAAGATTTTCCTCTATATACATTCACACGCACTTTTTATTTTGAATGTTAGCCTGAGGATGGCGATATGCTAGTGTTCACAATGGGCCATCGGATCCCCTGCAGGCCATGAATTAGTAAGTTTCCAGAGTTTCTTTGGGCCCCCACTGTAACGCTGGGGCCACCTGTCCTGAGTAAACAGCGCCCTGCGTTACTTGTCGCTCGCTGCAGGGCTGAAGCCCCCTCCCCCCCCAACCAGCCCAGCAGCTGCTGGTGCATGAATTATGGATCTTTTTGAGGCCTGGAGACACTCCTGCTCCTCATAGCCATCTGCTGAAGCGTAGGTGCGTTTTCCTGAGGGACAGGTAATGGATTAAAAAAAAATAGGAAAGGGGGAAAAAAAATTCCAAAAGCCACCCAAATTTACCTCGTCGCTAAACCCCCACTGAGATAAAACACACATATTTAAAAATAATCAATCCACCCTGCCACATTTGCAGCCAGCCGCTGATTTGCAGCATTCAGGCAGGATTATAATTACGCATTATTCTCGATGATGGCCAGGTGGCTGGTTCCGTCGTCGCGACGAGCAGTGCCGTCATCAAGCCCAAATGCCCGGGGATGAAAATAATGGCGGTCCGTTTCCTCAACCCGCAATTTACTGGAAATATCCCACATAGCTCATCGTTGAATGGAATCGAAATATCCTGGTTGTTTTTGCACGGCAGATGGTGTTAGTCAGAGAAGATGGATGCCGGTTCTCCAATCCGCGACGGATATTCGCTCAGACGCTGATAACGTGGATTACGCAGGGTAGGGGTCTTTAAGGGGCTCATGCGGGCAGCCATTTGTTTAAGTAACTCAGTCCCTTAAATGCTATACTGGCCCTGAGGAGAGTTATTGAGTGCATCTGGATTTAGAAGATGGTGGCAAGCAGACTAATTTTCCCACTCCGGGCTTTAGTGTTGGTGGGGGGGGGGCACTTTAAACCAGCACTGTTGGTCGGCCGGAGGGACCTCCGTCGTTGCTGTTCCCATTCTGCTGCCGTGGTGACGGATGTGGCTTTCAGAAATAATTATAACACCTCTCTATAAAATGTTTTCCTCTTTCCTCACCCTCATCATTAATGGGAATGGGGTGGGGCTAGACAGAACCTCTCCGGGGCTTTGGAAATGCAGTAAGGTAGGAGTGATTTGTTAGACAGGCAATTCTGTGCAGTTTTAAAGCAGAGCAAGAAATAAATGCTACAGAATCAATATCAAAGGGAATCGCCCAGCTGAAGGAAATTTGGGAAAAGTGATCTGGCTACATGGGGCAAAAGTCGCAATGCTTTGATCACTAAGTCTAGTAACATTAAAATCAACATGGCCCATTTTCAGTAGGAAAACTGAGTCTTTTTTGGCATTAAATCTACCAGAGGTGTTCTGGAGCACCTAGAACAGAAGTCTGCCCTTCTTGTAGCATACGGAGATCTTTTCTTGCTTGAAGGGTTCAACCAAGTGCTGACACCTTATTTCAATAGCCAGAGTGAGGTGAAGGATTATAGAAGATGCTCATACGTATGTGCAGACTTACATTAATACATGTGCATTCATCGAGTAATAGGTTTTGAGTAAATCTACAGCAATAAATTAAACATCCTTTGCACTGTCATAAAGGTCATGCAAAAACACCGAGGTCTGAGGCAGCCTGGAGGGCACACTGTTAATATTTTTATTAACTCTAATGAAACCGGTGGACACTCTAAAGCACAAATCCGCTAAGTGCTGGTCAATACCTGCATCTGAAATCGATACACCACTAGAGGCAGTTTGGAAAGCATCCTGATGAAGGAGAAGAAGAAAGTGAGCCGACTGAATACCGGAAATCACCATACAAAGAGTAGCTACCATTTTGGCTTGTCACTTCTCCGCTTGTCTTCAAGGCTCTACGTGTGTTGAGTTTGCATGTTCTCCCCGTGTCGTCATGAGGTTTCTTCCAGGTTCTCCAATTTCTCCCCAAAGTCCAAGAACAAGCTAAGGTGGATTGGAGTGGCCAGAATGGTCTGTTAGGTTTGACTGTGTTTCTGAATGGTGAGAGAGTGTGCCTTGCGTTGGATTGGCCTCCCTATCCTTGGTCATTCACTGCATTGTGTCCATAATGTCCGGGAAAGGCTCCGGACCCCCACGACCTTGCATTGGACAAGTAGGTACAGAAAATGGCTGGATAGATGGATGGGTCCCAGTACTGTATTCTCCAGGTATAGCTTACTGTGGGTTAACTTCCTTTGCTAGCAGGAAGGGGTATGCAAAGGCGTTGGGGGTTCTAACCCAGACTGTGATCAAAGCACATGCTCCAGTACTGAAGATAAAAATACTGTTTTGCTTTGGACGAAAGTGGTAGAGAAGGGATCCAGCAGTAGCTGTTTACTTCTGCAGGAGTTCATCAATTATGCTGATTTTTCAATTTAAAAATCACCCCCTTTTTTCAGATATTTCTGTGGTATCTACTCTTCCTCATTTGTGTTTCAGATGTGCTTAACAAACTAGTTTGATTGCTCTAGCCTGCAAAACTCCGAACACCTGCACAGGACTAGAAACTGAGTGTACATTGTCATGCATGCATCCGTTTTCTTGTATACACTGCCTCGTCCCCCATGACCTAGAGCACCGGCTCATCAACTGAAGTTCACAGGAGACACAGCATAAGGAAATCAACATCACCGAGGATTCTTCTGCTCATGCATTGAAAAGACACGGCAGTGTGTAATACTGTGAATGATTCATGGAAATTCAGAGGAGAAGACATGTTAGATTTGAAGCACTCAGCTCTGAATCGATTTGCGCTAAGAAGCACCAAACTGCTGAATTTACCTCCCATACATTCTATACCGGTCACGGTGCCTAAGAACCCCCTGATTTCTGCTTAGTTCCTTAATTTCTCGCTAATGCTCTGCAGCATTGCACCTTTCAGGTCTGAATTCCTCCCAGGAAAGCCGGGATACTGTCTCTCTCTCTCTCCCCAAACCAACATTTAAAAAGCGAACCCTAACTTGAGAGACACGTCTCAGGGGTCATTGAAAACCAAGTAGGAAAGACCGCAGAGCAATAAAAAGCTAATGAAATACTCAGCGCACACAGCTGTGCATAAACACTGCATCACTTCATGGGAAACATACTAAACAGAGCCTGTGAGGTTTGGATATGGAGAAGCTAACATCGTTACCGTCACTCGTAATATGCATCACGAATGACCAACTCCATCTACCTGATGTTGAATAACAAAATTAATTTCTGTGTTTGCTTCTCTTCAGGTCTTCGATTTTTATTGCTACTGGGAATGCTCTAACAGGCCGCTGTAAAAAGGTGGGGGTAGGGTGGGGGGGGGGGGGCGTGAAATCAGGGAGACTGTAACTATACTCCTACAGGCATTATATCAAACAGCCTTCGGGATTGCGAATCATGCTCTCAGACAGATACGCGCTCATGCTCTTACATCTCAAATCCTTTTTCAGGTACAATGGAGATAAAACCGTGGATACGGCAGAGAAATGTTTTGATTGGCCTTCATGATCTTCTTTTAGAAGAGGCACTGTAGTGCTGTCTGCTGCAGCGTGGTAGGGTTAGACTTTTCTGCTAGCTAAGCCATCCCATTGGCTTGCCTGGAGTGCGTCAGCCTCCATTTAAGGGGGAATGTGTTGTCTGGTCCTCACCTTCATCGTTCACTGCTCCGAGACTCACTCCCGGGTGAAGGCAAGGGTTCATTTGGCCAGTTCTGTCGTCCTCGCATAAGACGGGGACTCCGTGGATTTCATTATTCTGCATTTTCACAAATCATTGACGGAAGTCATGAGGAGCACCATGAAAATCAACGTTACTCTTTTTTGACAACATGTCCACAGTCATTTGTCATTTGCACACCTGACCCTCCTGAATCCTCCCTGATGTGGCCCCCATGAGCCGCCCTGGTGCTTATTACCCCTCATTAGTCCCTGTATTTAAGTACCTATTTGTCTCATCAGTCCCAGTCATTAACATCTAAGCTTCTCGTGGCCTCTGCCCTTCCCTGTACCAGTCCTCCTGTTTTGATCCCTAGCGATCATGTATATTTCCAGTCCCTGTTCAGTGAGTTCAATAAACCCCCTTTATGTTTCGCCACAACCCCTGCCCTAGAGTCCTTTTGTTTGTGAATATGACACTGATGTCTACAAATTTAATCAGAACCAAAATTCTAACCATTGTATTATTTTTCCACCCTTTCTTCCTTCCCACTTCCCACAGACTACCGCCTTAAGACTCTCACCTCATAAATATGTTAAATATCATTATAATCATCAATACCATCGCAATCGTTATCAAGGTCATTAAAATTATCCTGTTCAACATCATCATCATTAAAATTCAAAAGCTTGCACATTAGACATAATTCCACAATTTGATTTAATGTTAAACAATGGGAAATCTCATGGATGCTGTTCAGTTAACAACAAATATTTGACTGTCCTGAAACAGGCAGTATTTTGGACAGGTATTGGTGTCGAGACAGCTCACAGGCACACAGCCTTGCCTGTTTCGTGGAGCAAAAATCGGCACGGGAGCGTTTTCAAAAGCCTACCTTGCATGAAAGAGGATCCCTGTAGTAGCGCTTTTTATCCGGAGGTGGTACACGCACGCAGCGCTTTCCTGCGGGCAAATGCTGCCAGACCTATCAAATTCGTTTCATTCATCTGCATGCTCCACGGTCGCCGTGCCAACAGGTAGCTGCCGCTTTCTTTGAGACATTCGGGATCGTGACATAGCAGGGCCTTAATCCGCGTTATCATGTGCCATGCCACGGAATGCATTATGAATGAACAAATACTCTTTGTCCAGCTCTGCATATATTTATTTACCTTGTTTCACTCAAGTTATTTGCTATTGTTTGGGTCTTATGCATTCATTTTTGAAGCAACCTTTCCTTCGCAATGACATGGAAACTGACAAGCATCTCTGTCTCTGGGCTGCTTGTTACAGGAGTAATTTTCCACCATAAAACCCTTTAAAAGCCCACAGAGGTCACCCACGATTTAATTATAGGGCCGTATAATAACTCTAATGTCAAATGTGTTGACTCTCTGGAGGAAAACATGGCCTAATGTTTCCTCTGCAAACCACGACAAAGATGGGTATATGAAGGGATCGATCCCCTTGGAGCTCAACAGAGGCTCTGATTTTTCTCTTGTCTTTTCATTAGGTGGGCTAAGGGTGGCAGTGTGATCAAGGAAGTTACCGGCGACATCTATGAGGTCATCGTGGACCACACGTTCTTTACTGAGCCCGTCTCCTGCGAGGTCACCAACCCACTGGGCATCACCAATGTCAGCAGATGTGTGGACGTCTACTGTGAGTAGACCTAACTCTCCCACCCATAACAATTGATGGGATGGCGGCTAAGCAGTATCACCAAGGATGAGACCTGTTCAACCTTATGTTAAGAAGCCTTCAAATATGTTTCAATGAGCAGAAAACCATGGACTATTAGGATGGAAAGTCTCCTATATTTTAACTATATCTTAAAATATCAGCGATACAGCTTTCTGTCTACAAAATTCAATGTGGAAGCTGCATCTCTGATGGAGTAGTCGTATCTTGCATGTGTTTTTACAGTTGGTCCACGTTTGGCCGCTGAGCCGCAGTCACTGCAGGTGGACCAGGGTTCGGATGCAGTTTTCAACTGTGCCTGGACTGGCAACCCGTCGCTGACCATCGTGTGGATGAAACGAGGCTCTGGAGTGGTGCGTTGCACTATGGAACCTGGTCACTAATGGGTGGTTCTGCTGCACAATCTGCTGTGTTTGTTGTCTTTATCTGGTATATTTACCCGTAATCTATATGTAGCCTTTTCGCCTCATTAAACAACAATTAGGTCCCAAATTAAAACAATTTATAATTATCTGAAAAGACAATTATCACGTTGAGGTTTATGAACAGCATTTAATGTCAACAACATTGTTTAATTTTTCGCCTCTTTCTTGAATTCCTCGACATACATTTTAGATAGACCTATTTTGTATGTCGCTCATGTAAATATTCTTTTGTTTCATAACTACAGAGTATCGGGCTTAAAAAAACATCATCATAAGCAGAGAGGACAGGTTATCTCGATGTATTGATCGCCAGTCATTAAAGTCTGACACCAAAAGTAGAAGCAAGGTGTGAAGACACCCAGCAACCAAAAAGGAAGCCCTCCAATGAGAGAATGTCTTGCCCCTATGAGTCTATTTTAGATTGGATTTTAATAATTGATATAGTGGTTTATAAAAAGTATTGCGAGATGGCTTCACAGCATCTTGGGTCAACAGGCAATGTTTCCCAGCTCATTCACATCTTGGCCTTTGACCACTTCCGTGGCAACCCACAGGTGCTGAGCAATGAGAACATCCTGACCCTCAAGGCCGTCAGACAAGAGGATGCTGGGAAATATGTGTGCCGTGCTGTGGTCCCTCGGGTGGGCGCGGGGGAGAAGGAGGTTTCACTCACGGTAAATGGTAAGCTTTTGTGTACGTCACATCGTCGTCCTCTAACCATACCAACCAGGCCCAAAAGGAGAAAGGGAATGTCTTTTGTCCAGACAACGGGAATTCTATTTTTAAACAATGGCTAGCAACAAATGTCTGTTTGTTGCTAGCCACAAAACGACATGACTGGCTGTAGTTGGCTTTTCCCTGAGCTCAATGCAAAGATATCACTGGGTTTAGCTCAAGCAAAGAACAGGCATGTAGCTATCTGAAAGCTCCCAAAATAAACATGGCAAAGATCCCCGCTATGTAACTGTTTGGATTTCCGCACGGGTCGTTTTGTTGTACAAATTCAACAGGCTAGGAAAACTGCAAACACTCGGATGCCCCTCCGCTTGTTTATCTTCTTTCGATCTCCTCACACGATAAACATGGGGAATGTGTTGTAATGCGTTCAGGTTCCACGGCAATAGCAGGAGGCCAGAATGGCGGCCGGTGACTGACTAATGAGCGTGAGGGAGCAAGCAGGGGGGATCCGGAAACTTCCAGACGAATCGCTTTATTATGACTGCTCAGCATTCAGGCGGGGCGCACATTAACATCACGGGCGGTATATCGGCGAAATCCACGGGCCTTTTAGAGCGTTTCTCTGTTGTCAACTTGCTGCAGAGAGGAAACCAGTGGTTTTGCGAGTGCCGGTGGGAATTATTCCCAACCCCATTAGCCGGAATATTTAAAATATTACAATATCGCGACCGGCACTTGAGCAGGCTGCCCTAATGTGTCATACCGCCGCTCCTGCGTCTCGTACATCCATCTCTCCATGCTAATGAGACACAGAGCATTCCTCTCTTTCTGGAGGAGACTGTTTGAATGGATGGGAACTGACTTCGGCTCAGATAATATTAATTCAAAACCGCTCGCGGATGCTGCGGGGTGTCTGCTCCGAAAGCAGCCAAAAGCTTAATGAAAAATCACGACGCGCGACATGTGGCCGAGCGATGCTTTAACGTCACAACAGATCCATCTTCCATGGTTTTCAGCCTGCTTTTTCTCTGATGTTACATCCCCCCTTTTTTCTAAAATATAGCTCCCTTTTTTCCTTAAATTTAAACAAGGCCGAGAATTATTTATGGGTTTATTTTCACTTTGAGTAAACTGACAATGCAAAGGAAAACAAGGAAAAAAACATTTTTTTTATTTTGTTAAGTCTGTTCTTTTTCATGCTATCAGATGTTATTGTTTGCTTGGAGCGCTATCCTCAGGCCTGAGTGGTTTCAACTGTTATTTTATTTTTGGGAGAATGTGTATACACATTGTTTCTAGTCATCTCCTGGCCTGGATCTGTCTTGGAATAAATAAAGAAATAAGTAGCATCCTTTGGTACCGTCTGAATAATTAAAGCGCGGCGGCTCTTAAAGACGCAGAACCCAGCGGAATCGCTTGGCGGCTTTCGCGAGTAAACCTCAGTCCTCCCGGAGAATCTGCCAGTCATGGCTGGGATGCCAGCTGCTGCTTTGATGCCGCCACACGTGGGCTGAATCGCGGGCCGACTCGCCGGCGACAGAGATGTGTAGCCGTGTGATCCGAGTGAAGCCGCGAGGGGAGAAGAAAAGCTAAAAGCAAAATTCTTACCCAAAATAAAGTCTGAAACTCGGCTAGCTCTGACGCCAGGCCTCAGCAACAACTCAAGGGAGCCGGCGTTTTTTAGGGGGTGGGGTGGGTAGAGGGGTCACGGTCACCTCACTCCTAGCCGTGAAAAGACAGACTGCCCACAAACGCCTGCGACTGACTTGCTTATCTAGCATCCCGGTCTGCGCTGCTACTCTCTGGGGTTCCCATAGTGCTGCTGACACAGGAAACAGGCTCCGCTCCCCGAGGACCAGCGGGGCTTAATTGAAATTAAACAGCTAACAGCAAGAGTGCTTCACGTTGGAGCGGTTTATGAATACTCATTGATATGAATACATATTGATATTGTTGCTTTGTCATTTGGTTCTTTTTCGGTGCATGTGTTTTTACATTTAGCTGTTAGCTGTATAAAAAATTAAATAAGTTTTATTGGTTCTTTTATTGTACTGCTTTTTGTGAGTATTGAAATTCAATGCCATTCTTTATAATTTCTCTTTCGCTCACTCACAAAGCGTGTACTGTTAAGATGAAAGCAGAAAAGTTCTGTAGATATATACCATTCGGTATTTACAAGCTCCTTTCACTAAAGCGTAAGTCGATATTACACCTCAGAGGGGCTTTTGGAGTGAGAGATGACCTATGGGTGCAGGAACATGGTATCCTGGACTCACATGGGTGCCCACATATGAGCAGAGAACCCACACCCAACCCTAGGTATGCACATTGCCTCCCCCATTCATACTCAGTGCAAGGGCTCAGCGAAAAACCCATCTGATTTTCCTCCACATTTATATCTTTGTGCCCCATGCCAGACTTCGTTTGGTCACTCCTGTTCAGTATGAAATGATTTTATTACATTTACGGCAGGGAGCCTCCTGCCCGGCCACTATATACCATTATAGCCCTCTGTCAGAGCCCCACCCCCATCGCCATACCTGTACCGTGGCCAGTAAGCACCACGCTCATTGCCATATCGGCCCTAGTTTAATAGGCTTCCCAGTAGCTGTACATGAAGACGCCACCTGTCATCATCTCATTAAAATGCTAATTTATTCTAATTAGAGACAGGTAATAAACTGCAATTATGATTGTTTAGCGAAACATGGAGAAAATGGCCGGGAGTTACGGTTGGAAAGATTCCTTCCGCCTCCTCGTTTGTGGTATCTTGGCTTAATAAGGAAGGTTTGTATGCGACTGTCCAATCGCCGGCTTTTCAACATCGTCGCCTTGAGACGGCAGGTATTAGATGCTGCGTGAGCTTCTATTCTGCTGTTTACTATAAGTCTTGCACTTAGGCTTGGGCGACATCCCCATTTGTCAAAGCAAGGCCATTCCGAAGGAGTGGAATTCAAAGAGGCATCAGCTGCCTTTCCATTAGCTTCCGGAGCCTTCCTTCCCTCCATTCCGACCAACCACAAAGAGAGGTTTTCACAGAGGAGTCCAGCCTTATTTAACCTTGAGGAGCTCCAGAAAATCACCTTCTGTGACTATAATTAAGCTTTATGTCCTGTCAGTGTCCTTCACTAGGTCTAAAGGGTCACAATAGGTGTAGTTGTGTAATCCCTGTGCATGTGCATCACACGGTACGCTTGTCATTTCTTTTAAAGGTGATCTCGTTGGAAAAGCGAGTCTGAAGGCTTTGATGGGTGCTGGTTTGAAAGGATGCTGGCTTTTGCATTGTGTCATTAGTAACAAGCCAAGAAAATGCATTCAGCAAATATCTAAGACTGGATTTTGGATACCATCACCAGTGGCTGTTTTTTTTATTTTCAACAATCATGTAGCTTCGTTTGCCATAATTAAATCCTTGGGTATTCTTAAGCCACATCCATACTTAATTCAATATATTTTGATATAGTGCCTTTCACAACAAAGTCACCCAGGTGCTTGAAATGAGTGTGTGGCTATCAATTACTATGTCATGTTTAAAAAATAAGGGGAAAACAGGATAGAGAGAAGAAAGAGCGATGCCAACAGACAACAGAAGACAGGAACCAAAAACTCCTGTGGAGACACAACTAAACCTCTGGGGTTCCAATTAATGTAGCTATGGAGCGAATGTCCGTTTTCTTTTATTTAGAGTTTAAGCTTATATATTCCTCAGAAATGAGCTGTTCATGGATTTTTGATTTTTCACTAAGATGCATGAGTACGGCCGCCATGGCAGACTGTGGTGTTGTGATGTGGTGACGCTTCCCACCCCGTATGGTCGTGTGTGGAGCGCATGTAGCAGTTACACAGAGATGCAGACCCAACATCATCCATTCCCCCCCCCTGCAGGACCACCCACCATCTCCAGCACGCAAACGCAGCAGGCCCTACATGGGGAGAAGGGCCAGATCAAGTGCTTCATCCGCAGCACTCCCCCTCCAGACCGCATCGTGAGTACCCTACCCACTTTCTCACATGAGCGAAAACCTTTACCTTTTATTCGGAAACAGGACAGTTATTGCAGCATCAACAAAGCTTGAGAACACTAGTGGAAAACAGGTGCTGATTCCTCAGGAACTTGACAAATGACCAAACTCCCCTGAGGTCTATGATTCGGTCTGTAATTTGCCATGAAATTATCAGAGCTGGGTAAAACGTAACAATTTTCATCAAGTTTGAATTTCAGAGTTTTTGCTGGTTTTCCATGTTTGCAGCGGTTTTCTGTTTTGGCCAACAAACTTATAAAATGATAATTGTGTTCCAGTGACTGAGACAGTTGAAAAGCAAACAAACAAACAAATGAACGCATCTGAACATCTTATTCTCCAGCCTTCCTACTCCGAAAGCACAAGTCTGCTTGACAGCTCTCATTTCCTGTTTATGACACACTTTTTTTTTACTGCCGAATATCTCATTAATATTCCTGATCCTTAGATGGATGACGCACGCTTCACTATCACTTTAATCCTCTTTCTCCTCCTGCTAGCCATACTGCAGACGTCAGACAGTTGCTATTCCACCAAGCTCATTAAATTCTTTATATTGTGTGTAATAATTGAGGGCTTTTCTTAATTCCTAATTAAAACCATTTTTAATTTGACATTTGGGAACTGCCTAATTTATGCATTATTTTACTTCTGTTTGATGATTTTTAAATGTATGGTTGTGCATGTGTGTGTATATATATATATATATATATATATATATATATATATATATATATATAATTAACTTCTATAATCATAATAAAATCATCCCATATTTTACATTTGCAGTAAAAAGTAATTCACAATAATGTGCAGATGAGCAGAAACCCCTGTGTTAGCGTGTTGAGTTTAAGTCAATGTTTGAATAACGCACCATAAGTCGTGTTGAGTGAGGAGCATAGTTAAATGACGAGAACAGAAGGTTCATGAGCAGCGCCAGTGTTGGTGAAGGTGAGTCCTGTGCTAGGCTTGGTCCTGGAAGGAGACGGTCTTGGAGTCTGGCACGTCGGGCCGCTACACGGTGGAGACGGTGAACACGGAGGAGGGTGTGATCTCCACCCTCACCATGAGCAACATCGTGCCCGCCGACTTCCAGACCATCTACAACTGCACAGCCTGGAACAGCTTCGGCTCAGACACGGAGATCATCCGCCTCAAGGAACAAGGTGCGAGCCAAGGTTCGACAGCCCTGCTTCTCCCAAGCGTGTCTGGCCGGCCCATTGGCTCAAGACTTGGGGATGGACTTCTTCTGTGAGGGCTTGGAAGACCGGTATTTCTGCAATGAACAGATTTAAATTAATTTGGTTTCTGGGTAACTGCACTATTAATATTGTAAATCACTGGCTGGACACCGTAAAGCATGGTTAGGGGGGGGGGGGGGTTGGAATGATTCCAGAAGCCCATGAGTAACAAGGGCTTGATCTGGGTTGGGATCCCGATATGATGTGCTTTCATGTCGCTTAAAATCTCTAGCGATACCCCTGATCGCCGTCCAAGTGTAAATCAATCAGACTGAAGCCTTGAATTAAAGCCTTGTTATATGTCCATTACTACACTTTAAGCTGATACTCTGTTATACTCCTATTTTCAACGCATCCTTTTTGAAATACTTTCAGTTCAGTGAGATTGTACAGTAAATAGGTCATAAATCAGAAAGACAGCAGAAAAAAGTTAATTATATTATTAATTAAAATCTAATAATTACTATTCAGAGTACATGTCTACCACAAAAATCATAACGCGAATACAGAATGATCTAATTTCGGTAAAATTCCTCTTTAAAAGCTACCTGATTATTCTTCATCAAGATTATGGGCTTTATTCTAGGAACATGCCATGATTTAACCTTTTCTTAGAGACTGTGTGAAACATGCTCAATGCCTTTTCTGTTAGACATGTGACAGCCCTGATATACTTCATCTGTGTGTGAGAACTGGTCTCCCTTCAATTAATTTTCCACAAATGAAAATATATGGCTGAATTACTTCAATAGGGCAGTGATTAATGAAGACATTAAATAGACATTAAGTGTTTGAAGAAATACTTTATGGCATTGCATTCATTTTAAGCAGACAACGTAAATAACATTGGGGTACTCTGCACCAGGCGTAAATTGTCTGTTATGTCAAGCATATCTGATCATTACAGAATATTTATGCACTTGTGTAAATTGCAGGGCTAGGATGGACGTTGTATTTTTTATATGACGTTTGGTTTCTTAGTGCTACCATTCGGGTTGTGGGGAGCTACAGGCGGCTTCAGTGTGAACGTTTTTTTCCCCCTCTGTCCGCAGAATCCATTCCGGTGGCTGTCATCATTGGCGTGGCTGTGGGAGCGTTTGTCGCCTTCATCGTCCTTCTGGGCACCATTGGGGCATTCTGCTGTACCCGTTCCCAGCGCAGTAGGTGTCTTCCTTCCACCCTCTTCCAGCGTGCCATTGCTAAACCGCGGCACTGAACTGAGGTCAGATAGACAATAGGCTTTTGGCACACTCGAGTTGCTTTTCATTGATGTAGCCTCTCTCCTTGTCTCAGATAAGCCTACCTGTCCTCTCAGATACTTCCGGTGTCCGTACCGGGCTTCAGGTTAGGAAAGATAGCTGCTGCAGTCGTTTAATGTCTCTGGCGTGCGTGGATCCATACTGGCGTTCAGCATGTTGTTGTTGTACACCACAGAAGACGCTCACCTGGTTATGTCCTCTGTGCCCGTCTCCATCTGTGCTCACCAGAGAGAACATGCCAGCAAAAATAATACAGAAAGTAAGATTTTGTTATATGACAGTCATAAACACATTTGCCAATGAGCCACCGGGACAGTGGAATTGCCTGTGAATGTCCTTTCTCTCGAGAGAAGGCAGAGCCGGGTCTTCTCGCCCCGCACTGATTGGTTAACGGACGCTCGGCGCCCCCTTCCTGGCGAGGGGACCCGGAGCGTCGCTGTACCGAGGCTGCATGGTTGAAGTGTAATACAATGCCGGCGCGTTTGCCCATGGTTTTAATCGACGGCGTCTCTCTGCCAGATCTTAAGGGAGTGGTATCAGCTAAGAACGACATCCGTGTGGAGATCGTTCACAAGGAGCACAACACAGCCCGGGAGAATGAGGAGCACGCCACTATCAAGCAGCTAATGGTGAGCGAGCACCAGCCATGCCTCCGCACCCTGACGATCGCTGCCACCTCCCTGCCACCCCGTTTCAGGCTACCCACCCCTATTCCCAACTGCAAATAACTACCGATAATCGTCCCATCCGTGGGGCTAATAATAACAGCTGTTGCCTCAGGACATGGGTGCGATTGCATCCGCAGGGCCTGATTTGTGGAAGATGGCATGGCCAAGCCTATATTTAGGCAGGGAGCCGTCGCATTTTCCCGGAGGGAAGCGACTCTGGGCCCAGCCGCAGCTGCAGCGTTGGCGCTCTGTCCCAAATCGCTACCGCTGCTACAGCCGTATGACATTTCGGAGGCTGCCCGGTGATGGAATATTTAACCTAAAGCCCTTTGTAATACTTCTGCTGAGTCTGAGTTCACGTTTTAGTATCAAAGATTAGACATATAAGACTTTATGAGGAAAACATACATTTTTATCATCCACATCCTCCTAAAGCAGGTCACAAATAAAAAGCAGTCACCTCTAGCGGCGTCCTATTTTCCAGGGCGTCGGGAAGCATTTCCCGTTTATCTGCAAAAAGCTGAAATTACACTGACACAAAGTGAAACAACAACAGCTGAGGCCCCGTAACCCAGCAACGCTGCCATCTTACCCCCGGCACAGATCGAACGCGGAGAGTTCCAGCAGGAGTCGGTGCTGAAACAGCTGGAGGTGCTACCAGAGGAGGAGAAGGAGTACCAGCACATCAAGGTGGGTAGCAGGGAGTGCGGGGGCCGCGGGGTGAGAGGGGTCGCTTGCTCATAACCCGCCTGTACGTCGCAATTATGCAGGTTTGGGCCTGCAGGGCTCCTAACTCACATTGTGTCAATCTTCCTGTTTCTCTGTTTATATCTTGGATATGCAGTTATACAATAACTGAATATGAATTATGTGTCTGTGTGTGTGTCTGTGTGTGTGTGTATATATATATATATATATATATATATAGAGAGAGAGAGAGAGAGAGAGCATGGTTGTCTGTCAACAGGTCAGAAGGGAAATGCATTTTTGTACATATTTTCTCATTTTCTGATTGCATAACAATAATGACATGGTCAAAACAGGATGTGCTGTATTCCACATCCAGTATGCAAACAGACTCGCCTTAAATCTCAGAAACAACAATAAACCCAATCTCATGTTTTTTCATAGGAATTTTTTTTTTTATTATGTCTAACAAGACCAATTCAGGTGACGATTAAAGCCGATTCTCACCCGGTAGAAAACCGTATCGTTTATGGTAACAATCCTTAGTCACGTTTCAATAATGCAGCGTTACTGTTGCTCATTTGTAATGAAGATTTGCCATGTCTGCAATTAAATATAAGGTTTTAATTTTCTGAGTCAATCTATTCAACCAAAACCAATAATTTCACTTTCACTGACATAATTGCTTTTTTTCCCCATACTCATGCTGATCAATTGCAATGGAAAAACCACTTAAACCAAATGAAAAGACGATGAATCTCTGATAATATTACTGTAGCCATCTCTGCATAAAGGGAAGAGGAAGAATCACAGCTAGAGGAGAGACAAGGTCAGGTGACTGGAATGCAAAAAGTTGGTGGCTTTGTTTGCAATAGCATAACCTAAATAAAACACTAAGAGCCAACAGAACCAAAATAGTAAAAAACTGTGGCATTTTGGGGAACAGTATCCCATCCAGAGTGTCCCCTTGTGATTCCTAGAATTGGCTACAGAACCCTCTTCGACCTGAATACTGAATATATCAGACATGGATGCATGGACTGGATGGATAGATGTTATTTAAGGAATTCATTAATATGACATTTAGCGGATGTTTGTAATTTAGGATAGATTTTTCTAACTAGAGCACATTGTTTGGAAGAAGCAAGTGGTATCGTATTTTTAATGGCAAAAATAGAGCTGTAGCAGAGCTGAAAAGCATGCGAACCATGTTGCACTTTTAGTCTGCATCTATATTCACGCAGCTTAATTTTTATACAGGATAACAGACATTGGAGATGTTTTCCTGCAAGCTAGAAATAAACAGTGGTGAAACAACTAAAAGGGAAAAAAGCTCTTCTGGATAATTAGATACATAGTGTCTTCGTAATTAGTGCTAGTATTTTAATTCAAAAGTGGTGCGGTTTGGTGGTCGCATCGAGAAAGAGGCAGATTTGCAGGTTTTGAGTTACTGGGGGTGTAAAAAGGGAAATGAAAGGGGGAGGGGTTCTTTATTTAAAGTCCCATTGTTTCATATTCAGGTCAGACGTTGACATCACTCAGAGTTTGCAGAGCTGCATTCCCATCTATTTTAAGATTAAAAACCTCCACACTGTGAGAGACATATTCTAGGATGAGTGAGAGACCACTGCAAAGGCACAATATTGGGTCTACTTAACTGCAAGACCACAAATCCCCAGGTATATCCATTTATTATTTAAAAGAGTGGAAAAAATGACAATACTGTTGAAATCCATTACTCACTGTGAACAGCACAGCACAGCATAGTGCCTGGATGATTTTATTATTATTATTATTATAATTATTATTATTATTATTATTATTATTATTCAGGCACAGAGAAAAAGATTTTTTTTTATTCTTGATGCATCAATGCCTCAGTAATCAGAATGGTATTTTCCTGTGAACTGAGGGAGAGAGTGTCTGACGGACTGGAGATGCTTCCTCTAAAGTCTGACACCAAGCGAAACAGGTCAACCAGCAGTAATGAGAAGGAGAAATTAATTAATTTATTTGCGGATTAATTTGTGACGGAGCTGGACGCGAAGTGTCCAGCTAACTTCTCAGGGAACGCGCGGACTACGCAGCCGCTGCCACATAGCAAATCGTTAAGGTAATTAATTAGCTGGTGGCCGTCCCGCATGCAGCCTCGCTGGTGCCTCGCACCTCGGCACCACGTCTGGTCCACTTTTTTTTTGTGTGGTGCTTGTTGCATCTTGCTGCTTGAGTCGCTTTCCATTTCAGGTGTTAATTAATGCCAGTTTGACCCCAAGGTGGCCCCTCAGTTTTGTAGAGAATAAATGCATAGGAAATAAGGAATTGTGTTTTTCTTTTTCTGCGGCTATATTTCTCAGATTTTCTGCTCTGTAGACTTGTCGAGCTTTGCCTGGGAATCTAATTTTATATGCAGCGAAGGCTCGCTGAATATCAGCTCTTCTTTATTTGCTCTTATTTAGCAGTAAATTGCAAAACTTTCTTCTAAAGTCCTGCATATTTTAACGAGACAACTTTTATCCTTCATCCCTTGTTACCTGTTGTGTTTCGTGCTTCAGAAACTATGAAATTGACTCGGGTTAACTCTGCAGTAGCTATCCTAAAACCCTCAAATTCACAGACTCTCTTCTTCCTCCCCGGATAGGACCCGACGAATGGCTACTACAGCGTAAACACCTTCAAGGAGCACCACTCTACCCCCACCATAACCCTGGCAGGGAACCAGACCACTGAGATGCGGAACGTCAACAGTGCCACCACGGGAAAGCAGAGGGTACCCACTGGAATGTCCTTCACTAACATCTACTCCACATTGGGTGCCGGCCCCAACCGTCTCTATGATTACAGCCAACGGTTCGTGCTGGGTGTGGGAAGCAGCTCCATCGAGCTGTGCGAGCGGGAATTTCAGAGGGGCTCACTCAGCGACTCCAGTTCCTTTCTGGACACGCAGTGTGACAGCGGCATCAGCAGTTACTGCAAGCAGGACAGCTACGTGCAGTTTGACAAGGATAGCAAGACCTCAGCCTCCTCATCCTCACACTACTCGCAGTCCTCCTCCCAGAACTCCGATCTCACGCGGCCACTGCAGAAACGCATGCAGACCCACGTGTAGCCCCCACCTCCACCCCAGGACAGCAGGGGGCGCCAGAGGGCCATAAGACCAGGAAGAAATTCCTGTAGGCTGGACAGTGGGACCCATACCCAAGCACAGTTCTTAAGCCTGTGTGTGCCTGTGGGTTTGGAGCCATTGAGTTCATAATTCGGGCATCTTCAAATATTTTTCTGCTGCAGCGCACTTGATGAGGCCATCTTTGGTGTGGCGACGGACCACATAAATGCTTACATTCCATGACAATGTGATTCTGTGACAGATAATCAACACAATTCAAATGGCTAACCCAACGGTGGAGTAGGTTGGTTTGTCAAACAAAAAGAAAAACCTTGTTGCTCTCTGCAGCAGAATATCATGGTTTCACTGAATCCTAAAAGTATGACAATCGAGAGATAATGTCTAGTGAGATGAAATCACTCAGTATTATGGTCTGTCTGTATTTATTCCAGCTCTCAAACCTCTCCATTGTACCTTGTAAAAGAGTCTATCTCTCTTGAATATCTAAGCACAAAAGTGTTTGTGAATTGTCGATACATCTCATTTTCCCAGAAAGAAGACTTCTGGTTTGACTCGCCGGAGTGGGCAGAATCAAACCGCGAACGTTCGGCACGCAAACCTTGCCTAGAGACTTTCCAAATGAATAAATAACAGTTCTCTGTTTTCACGGTTCCAATTCTCAGAGTCCCTGAGATAAGGACGAGGGAGATTTCCGCCGGAAAAATAAAGCACTGTTTTGCAGTTGCCACTCGGAGATAAAGAAACTTCCATATGCATCCCTCGTCTCTTTTCCGATTCAATTCACTCTTCTTTTATTTTTATTTGCCTTTTTTTAGAATTTTACCAGAAAATTATATGACATTTTGCTGTGTTTTTCTTTTTTTTTTCTTTTTGCCTTGAGTTGGGACTATTCACATGCAATTCTCAAGGTGCAGAAATGGACGAGGGGTGCGAGCGGGGAGTTTGTGGATACCCCCCCTACAGTAAAAAGATGCAACCCACCCACGCGGCATGTTACACCCCAGCATGGAGTTCTTCCGGGAGCAGGTGGAGCCATAGAGTCAGACCTCTGGTAAACTATCGTGTGTACTTACCCATGGAACGTGAATTCTGTTTCAAACTCCTGTGGGTCATTAGACGTGTCTGCAGTGTACCCGTGTTAGCGAACCTTCATGTCACGTGGCTTCCCTCATGTATAGTCAGCCATGTTGTTTACACTGGAGCTCTGTAAATCCAGCATTTTTACCTACTGTGATGAATGGAAGAATGGATGGAAATACGTGTATATATCTATATATATGTGTGTGTTTTTTCACTGTTCTGCCTCCTGCTCACAAAGCTGTCTTGGGAATATGTTCACTGAGCCACAAACCACTGTGTGGCTGTGTAACACTAGCTAGAGTGTGACAATTAGCCTCTAGCGTTATGTTGGGTTTTGGGTTCGCTTTCGTAAAAACCACAGAGACAAAAGACAGACGCAAGCTGGCACCGGAGACTGGATATGCGCATCAGGTTTGGGAGAAACCTTGCGATGCACCTTAACCAATCCGACACGATAAGGAAGCAGGAAGTTCATCTGCACACTCATCTGTGCCAACAGGTGACCCAAGAGAGGTGGTATTGTAGTGGGAGTTGAGAATGGATCGGTCAGTTGGGGCCCAGTGATGTTACATCATAGGGGGTCGGGTCACTGTCTTCATTGAGTTCCTACTAATCAAGTCAATTGAAATGATGTTCCTCAATGCTGCAAGTGACAAGGAGAGATTTTCACAACCATTTGTTCCACTACACACGACCAGATTACAACTCCTCCACACTGTCCTCACACAACAAACTAGAACTCGTACAAAATTAGTTACATTACAGCATATTTTCAACGATCATTTAAGAGTCAGCCTCCACAAATACAAACTGTACACAGTGTTCCACTTATCCAAACGGGCAATCAAGTGGGCTTGAACATAAGCTTACGTTAAAAAAACAAAATTAGAAGAATGGGAATTAAAGGAGATGAGGAGATGAACAATTAACTCCACGCTACAGGGAATTAGAAACATTGCTATGGGATGAAGTTTTCAATTTCCAGTCCTGAAACCTGCTAAAATTTCACAATCCACACAACACTCCCATCCTCCTGTTTAGCTTTTCTCCCTTTTTCAGCTGAGAAAGTGAAGTGAAAGTCTAAAGGTTTCAGAGATAGCTAAAGGGCATGATTTATGAGAGAGAGAAAAGGGGGAAGAGGTGAGGTGAGGTGGCGGAGGGGGGGTGGAGGGTCATTCTACGGCCGCTTGTCACCTGGTGTGGGGACGTGACGATCTGCCAAGTCCTCCGCTTTGAGGGACACATGACCGACGAGCGAGGTGACTCCTCTAAGCACTTTATGAAATAAATTTGAGTCATTTCAATGGCTTTTATCCTGGAGTTGCAGTGTAAGACTTTAAGCTGTTTAACGGGCACGCGTCCATTTGTAAAACGGAACATGAAAGGTCTGTTTCAATGCTGATAACTCAAGTACACCCATGAACCACTGTATATAAATCGCTAATGCTGTCTGTATGGATATTTTTTTAGCAGTTTTGTATTTTAGGCAGAAATGAATCATCCCCTCATTACAATTGTACAGACAATCAGACATAATTTTTCATAATTATTCATCTCCCGCTATGCCTGTCTTTGCTAGCAGGTGATTTTTTTTCTTTAAAGATTTTAGTGGAGTTTTTCATTAAATCAGTCCCCTGGGCCTCGATTCCACATTTGGGATTCTGGGTTTGTTCCGAACTTGTTCCTGTCTCAGCCCCCTACTCCATAGGGTACGAATACTTTAAGTGCATCATGTTCATAAGCATTTCAATGGGAGTTTTGTCTAAAATAAGAATAATTTTTAAAAATGATTTTACTCTAGATCACTCCCCAACCACCCATCAAAAATTCCAAATATTAAATTTCTACTCTGACCCTTCCAGAAGAAGTGCAAACATTGCAAATCTGCAGCACGTCGGTGAAACAAAAAAAGGCCACAGATAGTTAGTGACATTCACTCCGCACTTGTTCTCCCAAAAATGCATACCAGTGCCGTATTGATGTTCCGTCCTGTCAGGAAGACAGGAAGACATCAGAGTTGGTCCTCCTCTCTACGAACAGATGCCTCTCACTGTTATTACCCAGCATGCACCGGGTTTGTTGTGGAGGGGGAGAGGGCCGACATATTTGAAAAGATCAATTTCCTGTCTCTTTTTTTTTTTTCCTCCCAGAACTAGCAGGCTGGGCTTCCCTTAAAAAGATTCCGGAACGCACCTTCTCCCGCGGCTGTCTCTGTGTCTGATGTAATTCTGCTCAGCTGCCCTGATCTAAATGTAACTCGGCTTCCGGCGCTCCAAGTTACCGCGGCGAACGTGGGCCATTAATAATTGATGCCCCATGTTTGATGGGCCTCTGTGAGCCAGCAGCCACCATGCTTACCCCCCCCCCCCCATACCCCACCCCCAACACCACCCCAGCGCTCCAAAGGAATCAAAGCCGACCTGGAAGACAGCACCGATTCCAGTCTGTCCCGCGTCGGATGAGCGGTTTGTTCGACACCAGCTGCTCGCACGTCGCCGTGCCAACGCAAGAGAGAGAGCGGAGCCCAGCGGATGTGTAAACGTGGCCCGGTGCGACACCGCCTCACACTCACTCACTCAGCTCCGCCTACAAATTGACACAGATTGTGGATTCTGGTTGAGGTCCCCCCCACTCCCAAGGACCCCCTGGGTTGTGTGTTTTTTTTTTCACACAAGGTAATCAATCGTTATAATATTCGTCGAAATGTGGTGCTTCAGTACCGAAAATGCCATAAGCACTCTCTGACGGTTCTCGTCTCTCCAAATCGATATCTTGTTAGTCCTTCGGTAACTACAGTGCTACAATAAACACAGGAAGAGGTGCAAACGTCAATATTTACCAAATCAAAACATATATTCTGTAACGTGACTGAAAAATAAAGAACGATGACATCGGGTATGGCCGTTATTTCCACGCAGCGTCCCTGTATTTACGGTGGAAAAGTTATGAATAATTTGTGTTTTACCTGTGACTCTGTGAACCTATGATGCTTTTGCTCTGTAAAACATAAGGAAAAAAAGTTAACCAAAAACAAAGTTCTCTATTGTTGTTTCTACACGCCTGACTTGTGTGTGAGTGTGAGTCAGGTGTGTTTTCTGTGTGGGTCTGAAGGCTGGTATGCCTGTGTGTGTTTTATAATTACCCTTGCTACAGATTCCCTCTGGGGCTCCCTGAACACCATACCTCAGGTAGAGAGAATGGATGGTCCAACAGATGGACCCAGGAAGATTTAGAGGGATAGCGATGTCACCAGCACCCTCCTCCCCCCCCCCCGTCACCCACGGAGACACATGCACCCAAGCAGTGAAAAAGATGGTCACCGTGATTGACCCCTGACCTCCACTTGCTAATATTTCTCATTACAAGACATGTTATTACACTGACATTGCAAGATAACAAGCATTTAATAAGATATTGAGGAGACTCTTCTATTCAGAATTACTTGCAATTTATTAGTTATTTTACAGTAGGGACAGAACTCCCAGAAAAATATTTAAGAGTATTACAGCACCTACATGATGCTTAGAAGAGCAACGCTGAGATCAGAGGTCCACAGCCGTGACCAGTAGGTTACCTGTTGTGTTCAGTAGTCGTTAGTCACTAATGGGTCTGCTTCAGACCCAACAGACGGACGTCCCATTAGGTGTCTGCCTGGTTCTCAGGTTTCCCTGACAGTGTCTAACCCGCAGGGAGTCAGAGACCCAGTCACGTCTCTCCGCGGTGACAGCATGTCGGGCTGACAGATCACATTGGCCGGGGCATTTCGAAAGCATGCGAAAATCAATCCGGCTGAAACTAGGATCTGTAGTGACGATGAGAACGTTCCACATTCTCAGACCTTCGCATCAAAACTGTCGCGTCTGGTCCGGACCACATGTTGTTTTGGCAACTTCTGCCAAAAGCGAGATCAAACTTCTCTAATGGGAAAGCGGGATGAAGGCAGATTGTTATCCGTCTGATTAAATGCCTTTTTCTTCTCGAACATGTCATCCATTCCCATACTTGTGAAAAAGCTCCAAATTGAATCGCACATTACTGTGTATTTTTCTGTATGAATGCTTAAGACAGGTTATTCTGTAGCCAATTATGTTGCTTGATAATTGGATTCGAAATCCAATTTGACAACAGCAGACAATAGAGCGGGGAGACAGTATCGATGTCTGATGCAGTGAAATGCTCCCATTTAGAATTATCTAAAAGCAGCTATTATAGCGCACAGAAGTTCCGTGTGGGCGATGAGGGAGGGGGGATGATGTCAAAATCAGGTGATCTCTAAAGCAGCTTGGTCTGGTCATTGCTAAGCATGAACGGGAATTTGAATCAGCTGAAGACGTCACCCCATAAATGACAACACAGCCGTAACACGGCCAGTCCCGCATAAAGAGGTGCACATTGCTCTTCGTCCGCGGGAGTTTCAGCGTCACACGCTCTTGCTCAGTTCCGAAGCATTTATTCAGTTCCCACTTGAACATTTTCTTTTCGTTCACCTTTCTTCCGCTGCTGGCACCCAAGTTCTGAAATTACGTCTGGCGGGATGCATAGGACTGACCGCTTTCCGACGGTAATTAGCTAAATTGGATCTATTGCGCGCAGGTGCTCGCCACGCAGACATGTAGAGGAGCGCCTTTGCTAAATCTAAAGGGTTAGCGGCTCCTTCCTCCCGCCGCTTTCATGTGACACGGAGCCCCGCTGCCCCGGGCCACGCCGGTCGTTCGCGAATCCTTTCAACGCTGTAGCCGCAGCGTAATCGCCTGCAAAATTCCTCCCCCGCCATCATTTGTTCAAAACAGCTGTTTCAGAAGAAAGCTCATTTTGCCAACATCTGTCCTTTGTATTTGATTATAACTTCCAAATGAGAACCCCTCCCAGACATAAAAGAGATTTCAGAATGAAACACAAATATGACAAGGACAGAGCTGGAAAGTTCGCGTCCAAAAAGTATAAATCCAGACCAAGATTTTGTTTCAACCAACCAGTAGGGTACTCTGTGACTGTGACTCTTTATACTAAACCGACTGGTTGAAACAAAACCGTGGTGGATTTGTACTTTCTTGGCCTGAATTTTCCACATCTGGAAAAGGATGCTTATTTTTCCAATCAACTTTCACTTCACCTTTTGTCTTTTAAGGACATATTTCACGTTTGCTAAAACAAACGCATTTAGACAGCTAGAGGAGTCACAATTAGTCCACGATCTATAAGGCCCGGCTGAAAATTCATTTATCTGACAGCAGCAATAAGACAGCAGCATTTTACAGTTGCTTATTTGGCACAGTTTCTGGGTGAATGCTCAGTATAGTTAAATAAATCTTCCCTCCTTGAATACGGGCATACTCTGAGCTTTGTCCCATGGTGAGTCTTAAATGGATTATTGATTCGGTGACCTTTCTCTGTTTTAAGGTTTCTGTTGTTTGTTCGAACGATGTCGTCTTAACTCGAGCCTCAGACAGTGCTGTTTGATCAAACATCAGCTCCAATATTAGACTATTAACCTGCCCCAATATTTGTCTGCAGTGTAAGCAGGTAATACAGGGGATCACTAAGGGAGTGGGGCAGGGGTGGGGGTTGTTCTTGTACGTGTTAATCGTAGACACACTAGTGCAGGTGTTAGTGACATATATAATTAAAATATTATCATTCCTAGCAATGTCTTCAAATGCAATGCACAACACGAATCACGGCAAGACTACCAAAAATTTAAAAATATAATAATAATAATAATAATAATATGCGCGCTCTCAGTTAATGATGGAGAGCAATAGGCAAGCAGTATACATTCTGAACCTAATTCCCTTTAAATTACATTTGAATTTATTCAATTCCTAAAGGTCCAGACACCCATTTCCTACTCAGTGTAAATGAAAGGTTATGAGTTCCAACAGGGAAGCGTCGTTCTCTAAATCGTTTGCCCATATTGACGTGACAGCTGTACCATGGCATCTCGATAGTTTATTGCGTGCGAGCATACTGACATTTCCTAAATGTCGAAATGAAGCATGGATTCGATGTGAGGAAGAAAACATGGAAATTAGCACAGTCGGGGGAAAAAAAAATGCAGCAAGTTTATGTATCATTTTATGAATTAATTGGAAATAATTGCTCTTAAGAGAATGCGTAAGTGATTATAAATGAGTGCTGTTTTGATCATTTCCCCTGACCGCATGATGCGCGCAACACAACTTAACGCAACGCAACACAAATGCAGGCAGGAAACCTGCGAAAATGTCCCTCATTAAAAAAAAAATGATAACGAGGCTGACCGGCTCGGCTCATCAGTGCAGAGGGGTGGCTCCAGAGGAGGGAGCGACAAGTCCCCGGTCCACGACCCGCGAGCTCAGAGAAGGAGGCAGCGGAGGATGTAAGCATGGCTTGATGGGGCTGCCGACGGGACTTGCTGCGCTACTGTCTACTGATGCAATGGGCTGGACCTTGTATTGCAATGGATCATGTGCAGTGGATCATTACCACCTAATATCTATTATAAGAACAATATCATAGTAATAATGTAACTGTTTCGCTCTGAACCATTAAAATCTACAGATAGTAACACGTACTGCATACTACAATGACCTATGCATACATCACATGTGATAGACACACATGTTCAGTGACTCTATATGTTCAAAAGAGGTTCCACGTTCAAAATAGATGACATTTTACCCACCTTTAGTCATCATCTGGCTGTGCAAGATGTTTAGGATATAAAAATAAGTCTGGGTATAAACAAAACACGATTATTATTATTATTATTATTATTATTATTATTATTATTATTATTATTATTATTATTATTATTATTATGTCCTGTCATACCTCTACATGTTACTGGAAAAATTAAATTAGAATCAAAGTTGAACTTTCACTAGGAGCAAATCACTATCTCCCCCTTGTGGCCACTTGGTCTTTCTACAGTCTTTCTACTGTATTAAGCTTCAGCTCTTTATAAAGCAAGTACAAAGACTAAGGACTGTATGTAACACGCGTGTGATATTCATACCGAATCTTAACAGCAAAGGCGGCACCGGCACTATATACAGTGTACACACTGTGACATTTTTATGACATTGACGCACATAATTAAACATGCATAATGGCACATAATTAAAACGACCGTCATTGGTTAAAATTATTGTTGACTGAGCTTGTCTGTCTTGGCTCCTTGAACCCGTAGCGATGTGTGTGCGCTCTGGCATGTTTAATTTACACGCGGTCACCATTTACATTGTCTACCAGCATATCTCACCCTAGTCTTTGTTTAGCATCTGGCCGTCTGGAAGGCACGGATGCCAGGGCGTCTGATAGCTATGCTAATCACAAGCATCCCTTCTCTGCTGCCTTTTTTTGGCCTTGCCCATGTTTTTTGGCTGCCAGGACCTGCCCGGCATGGCGGCTGCTTCATTCCCCTCAGCCACTAGCACACTCTGTCACTTGCAGTTTCGCCCGCTCTAAGTAGGCTAACCGTGAATGAAGGGAGGGGGGGTGCAGGGATTGGTGGTGGGGAGGCAAAGGGGCGGGGAGGGCTGGGCAGGTGGGGTGTATTATGTCGCTGTATCCATGGTATCGCTGGAAATGGTGTAAGCGTTTTCTGCCCACAGCATTCCCCCAGACCGTAAACGCGAACGCGTGAGCTAGTGTGCAGAGCTGCTGTTTTGTGTGGAAAAGCAGAGATCTGTGGGCACTGCGAGCGGCTGACCTAGTAAAGATGTGTGTTCCCCCCTCGCCTGTTTCTTCCCATGACATGACTGTGCTCTTAAACAAACTCTAAAGCACAGTGACACGCAGATACGGGAGATTCCTGTCTCGCTAGCACGTACTGGGCTGGATAAAGGCATAAACAAACTAGGCACCTGTAAGGGTCCCTGACAAACTCATGATATACACTAACCTAAAGGATTATTAGGAACACCTGTTCAATTTCTCATTAATGCAATTATCTAATCAACCAATCACATGGCAGTTGCTTCAATGCATTTAGGGGTGTGGTCCTGGTCAAGACAATCTCCTGAACTCCAAACTGAATGTCAGAATGGGAAAGAAAGGTGATTTAAGCAATTTTGAGCGTGGCATGGTTGTTGGTGCCAGACGGGCCGGTCTGAGTATTTCACAATCTGCTCAGTTACTGGGATTTTCACGCACAACCATTTCTAGGGTTTACAAAGAATGGTGTGCAAAACGAAAAACATCCAGCATGCGGCAGTCCTGTGAGTCCGGTGGGCAAAAATGCCTTGTTGATGCTAGAGGTCAGAGGAGAATGGGCCGACTGATTCAAGCTGATAGAAGAGCAACTTTGACTGAAATAACCACTCGTTACAACCGAGGTATGCAGCAAAGCATTTGTGAAGCCACAACACGCACAACCTTGAGGCGGATGGGCTACAACAGCAGAAGACCCCACCGGGTACCACTCATCTCCACTACAAATAGGAAAAAGAGGCTACAATTTGCACGAGCTCACCAAAATTGGACAGTTGAAGACTGGAAAAATGTTGCCTGGTCTGATGAGTCTTGATTTCTGTTGAGACATTCAAATAGTAGAGTCAGAATTTGGCGTAAACAAAATGAGAACATGGATCCATCATGCCTTGTTACCACTGTGCAGGCTGGTGGTGGTGGTGTAATGGTGTGGGGGATGTTTTCTTGGCACACTTTAGGCCCCTTAGTGCCAATTGGGCATCGTTTAAATGCCACGGCCTACCTGAGCATTGTTTCTGACCATGTCCATCCCTTTATGACCACCATGTACCCATCCTCTGATGGCTACTTCCAGCAGGATAATGCACCATGTCACAAAGCTCGAATCATTTCAAATTGGTTTCTTGAACATGACAATGAGTTCACTGTACTACAATGGCCCCCACAGTCACCAGATCTCAACCCAATAGAGCATCTTTGGGATGTGGTGGAACGGGAGCTTCGTGCCCTGGATGTGCATCCCACAAATCTCCATCAACTGCAAGATGTTATCCGATCAATATGGGCCAACATTTCTAAAGAATGCTTTCAGCACCTTGTTGAATCAATGCCACGTAGAATTAAGGCAGTTCTGAAGGCGAAAGGGGGTCAAACACCGTATTAGTATGGTGTTCCTAATAATCCTTTAGGTGAGTGCATATATATCAAATACAGGGGCCGCTCTAGCTAAAGGCACCGCATGCAGCTTCCTACGGATCCCCAATTACCTGTGTTGTGGGGGAAGTGAAATGATCAGCAGTTATTTTGGTGGGGGGGGCCTCCCAAATAGAGCTTTGCGTAGCTTTGGCCCTGAGAAAGTAGATACTGAGCATGCAGGGCTTACATGCACAGCAAAAGATCTGTGATCTATATATCGATCGAACTTGTTTATCTAAAATCAGCCAAATAAGACTGACCGTGTTAAAACCGCAGTCAAGGGAGTGCCACCCATTTCCCATATCCACGTATCCACAGGATCACGGTGAACCTGACATCTGTCCCAGGAAGATCAGGCCGCAGGCAGGCAGCACCTTGGATGGGATACCAGTCCCTCTCATACCATATGCTAACAAAAACATGCTAAGGGCCATTTAGAGACATTGAGTCACCCACCCACATGCCTCTGGACTGTGGGAGATACTGTAGCACCCTGAGGAAACCCACAGACTCAAGGAGGGCTTAGAAACTCAAATCCACATCCCCAGAGGTACAAAACCAGAGGTAAAAATCCATGATCCATGGTGCTGTTGGAGTCTAATTTCTTTATTATTAATCAAGCTTCCAACTCGCCTTAACAGGCATTTCATGGTGCGCCACTGCGCTGTTTTTGGTTCCCAAGGCAGGATCGGACTGGGGTTTACGTTTCAGTCCATAGTGGTCGCACCCTTTATTAACAATACACGTGTCCCAGATGCCCTTTGGCTGTGGCATTGACAGGTGGGTCATCGTCACGTGAAGGGTGGTCTGGCATTAGCCTGCTTTGTGCAGTTTAAAGTCTGACACACAACAGGCTGGTGCAGTGTACTGCAAATTCTGCCGAAAACTTGTGCCAGCCAAAGCTGGAAATACGGCAAACTTATTTCACCACTTGAAACATTGTCATCCAGTATAACATGCAGAATGCAAGTCCTTACAGTCACAAACACCAGCAATTAGGGTTTCCGGAAGACATACGGGACGAATCGCATCCCGAATCGGGTCAAAGGGGGAAACATCACTTTATTTTTCACTACATGACTACGTGACAACCCTACAAGCAATGTCAGCCTCTCTGAAAAGGCCGGCGAAGCATTTAAACGAAAAATTAAAAGTAGCGGCAAAAACGGTAGTCTGCATTTTCAAGTGTTTCGCCCTACCTGCAAAAGTTTATACTTGTATGATTTATTTATTTAAATAAATTTAACCCCCCCCCCCCCAATATTAACTTCCGTCTACGGTCCTGTTATTAGAGGTATGACAGGTGTGTAATGTAGCAGCAATTGGTCTTGGTCACTTTACATCGCCAAACTCCCCCTTTGTTCATTGATGGAGAGGATGGTGCAGTTTCCCTCATCCTGCTCCATCCCAAGTCCGATGCAGGTGTCCCTGCTGGGAGACCATCGCTCACCTACTGGAACCTCCAGCATACCCTTTTCCCAGCAAATCTCAGCCTCGAAGACAGAAAAGCCTCATCGATTCCCATTTCACGATCCATTCGTGCCCCGCTAGCTTTAGGGAACATTTGACAGGTCCTCCGATCGACAAATATCACGGGATGAAAGTTTTGCGGTGGACGGGAGAGACTCCAGACTCCAGGTGCAAGGCGCGAAAAACTACAAATGATGGGATTTAAAATCTCGTTATGTCAATATATTGTAACAGTCGCTCCTGGGCATCTGAGAGCCAGAGAAATTCAATAGCGTTCAGCAAGGCAATATTGACTTGGAAAGAGTTTCAGCGTAGTAAACAAAACCAAGGCCTTATAAGATCTTACCAAATAGGAATACAAATGGGATGTATAAATGTATAATATCATTTACTGCACAACTTAAATCATCTTAAGGATACCGAAGACATACACAGTGCTATATGGAAAAGCTAAAATTTACAAGCGCAATTCCAACATAAGTCTATAAGCAATTAACCATTTTTGTCTTCATTTCTTCTTTGTTTTTGGACCACGGAAATATATAGTGGATATGGAATGGGACAAAATCCAATATCTCACAAGCGACGCTACCAGAAAGCGGAGCACGACGTAATTCAATCCGGTGACGACGGGCCATATTGAATGGCACAGGAGAGAGTGAGAGAGAACAAGGGGCCCGTGATTTAGGATAGAGGGATGGCAATGAAGAGGAATTCAGGTGGATTAGAGCTGTCCCAGTACCAGCAGGGACCAAAGACGGCAGCAGAGCCAAGGATTAGATGACATCATCAATCATGGGTGATGGCATCATAATGCAGTCTGTGCTATTATTTTTTATTTTTACTTTACAGGAATCAAATAATTCAGAATGGAGACTTTTCTCAAGGGTAGGATAACAGAGGCCCAAGCAGAGCTGGAAGGGGGAAACCATTTGGGCGTGAGGAAGTCCCTTTAATAGCTATAATATCCTTATGGTTCTCTAAAGTATATCTATACTTTTATCTGTTAATTTTCACTGAATTGGGTTTGGGAATCACTAATTACATTAAAGTGTGATTCAATGTGAATTCTCCACCAAGATAAAAATACAGTGTGTTTGTGGGTGTGCATATATGCACATGTATGTGCATGCAGTCCTTTTGTATGCGTGTGTTTATGTGTCTCGTCTTTTGCATGCATATGTATGTGTGCAGGCCTTCATCTTCAGTGGATTCCATTTAGTTTTGCCCTCAGTATAAATTTAAATGAGCACATATTTTCTCCCCAGCCAATTGCAAAACCTTGGCTTTGTGCAGGAGACTGACGTCCAACAAAACTATATAAATAATTCCACTCTGCTATTTAGGAATGTGCAAATTCAGTTCCGACATGGCGTGCTCGTTTTCAGCCAGCTAATCTCACAGCCGCCCGCTGGGCGACAACTTGATTTGACCTTCCAGCTCTGCATTAGCTCTTTATAACCCTTTAAATTCTCTTTGTGTCTCTCCTTTTGTTCTTTGTTTCACATCCTCCCGCCACGATCCGCGATGAAGGAAAAAACACCTTCGGAGAACATGTGCCGTCTGTCGCGCTCTGAGAATGTAATCGATATCAGGGGTGGCGGACAGCAGCCGCCCACGGAAACCGCGTGCGGATCCTTCGCAGACCCCCGGGCTAGTGGCCTGCAGCTTAGAGGACCGTCTACAGGGGGCGCACAATAATTAGGAACTATGATGGTCCAGCCTCCAGCTGCTGCAAGGAGAAGGTCTGAACCGTAAAGAGGGTCGCCCCCCCCCCCCCCGCAGTTGCTATGATGCTTGGAGTTGCACATCTGTGCCATGTCCCGGTCCTTTGCAATTTGGGTTAATGATGGATCCGAATTTCCTAGCAGGCAGGGGACGACGTTGGCGGCGGTCGGTGACGCTGCACTGAACTCTGGGAAAGGTTGGGGAGGGAGGCTGAGTGGCTTGTGAAGCCTCCATGGCCCCTACCATGACAAACAAGGTGAAATAAGGGACTGTGCTGCAGAGGTGTTTGTAATTAAATAGCAGCAGAGATGCATTTACAGCCGGCGAACCGCCTGGCCTGCTGCCGTCGATGCGGTTCAGTGTGTGGGGCTCCGAGGTTAATTAAAGAGGCCCCCCTCACGCCACCCCCAGTCTGTACGGCGGCCAGGAGACGAGGGCGCCCGTAATTAAACTGACACCTGTTCGGTCACATCGGGGCGGTCATGGCCTGACCCACAACAGGGGGAGGAGCTGTCGAGCGCCCCCCCTTGCCGACATGGTGATGTAATTGATTTTAACTCAGAGTTCACTTGCAGTTTTGGCAGGCGGGGGGGGCAGCGTGGTGTGTTTCATGGTGGTGGTGGGGGGGGGGGGGGTTTGCTGGAGGAAGTGGTGGACCTTTCAGTAAAAGGAAAACGATAGATAGATAGATAGATAGATAGATAGATAGATAGATAGATAGATAGATAGATAGATAGATAGATAGATAGATAGATAGATAGATAGATAGAAACTTATAATGTATATTATCCACAAAATATAAAATATACATTACCCTTGGTTTCCTTCCATACATGAACAAATTCAGTAAAGCGAGTGCATAGCTGTGGCCCCACACTTGCAGGGTTGTTGGTTCGGTTCCCGCCTTCATTTCCTCTCCCTCTTCTGTGTGAGTTTCCTCCTGACAGTCCAGCTACCCTCCATATGTAATGCAGTTTTAGGCCAGGGGTTTTCAGGGAACTCCAGCTACGGCTGTGGACCCCCTACCACTAATGCACGATCACAGTAGCTAACTAGGAACCAAGGGGGACAGCTTTCATAGTGCCTTTTCTGGGGGGGGGGAAGGAGTTTCCCCCTGAGTGAGGGGATGCCCTTAAATATTTTCATCATAAACTGGATGACAATGCCAGTATTTAGTCAGTTTCCAAAATGTCTCTCTGGACCCCCAGAATCCAGGGAGGGGGGGCCGGTTACAAAACCATGTCTTATTTAGAAGACCCATTGTCAGTACTTCCACTCAGGAAAAGATCCACACAGACCTGTTTTTTAAATTCTATTCAGATGTGAAATGGCATATCAGCGGTTTAAGCCAGTGGGGTATCTTGAATAGAATCCATTCAATTTTATTTCTTAAGCCCGTGATATTTTCAGAACCATGGAGTTTTTCATTTAACAAAAAATATATATATATCAGGTCCCTGTTAATGTCATTTGTCATAATGTCATTCTGGTAAAGGAATATTTTAATTGAATATCCAATAATTAGTTATATGGACCATACAGCTAAGTAGAGGAGCAGCTCCCCTTCGCCTCCTACAGGCAACTGGCAGAACTGCAGATTCCATTGCTTGCCATCATCTTTTTGTTGGAGTCATTTTTGGCAGGGCCCTCCAACTGGTCTGTCAGTCTAAAGCAAATACGATTCAAAATCCAGCTCTCCAAAAAAACAGATAAAAGGCCAGTTTTAGTGTGATGAATGATGTCAGTGAACTTCCCCAAGACCTCATCATGAACAAATAACAAGCAATTAATACAAGCAGTTCATATAGTTGGATGTTTCCATTGAGAAGCTTGGATTACTTATATCGGAAAAAATCCAGAAACGTAAAACAATTAGATGAGGCGTCCATACCCTTAACTTCTGCGCTACCTTTAGCATAGCTGTGCTTTTCTTGTTTAAGTTCACTTACGACACTTGGACACTCACTCAGGGACGCCCCTTGACCCCTTCTCCCATGGGCTTATCCTCTACGAGCACAGGATCAGCATGCTGCGTGCCGACAGCCGCCCGCGCTCACAAAAGGCCAGTGCGAGCGTTCAGCAGCTTTAGAGATTATCGCTCACAGTCTCTCCTGGCCGGAGGTCTCCATAATGCCTCCGTGCCGGTAGAACGTGACGGAAATCGTAACACCGCATTCCCCGGTGGAAAAACATCTTTTTTTCCTGCCATGTCATAGCGTTCCATATATGAGACGGTGTGTCATTTCACCAAGGTTATGTCTAACTGGAGACTGCACTGCATTTCTGCAAAGAGGGAATTGCATGGTTTCAGAAGTTGGACCATGTTGCAGTTTATTTCCAAGAAGAAGGCCTAGGTTGACACCATTACACCCTTCGAACCCAGTGCCGGGGGAGGCAGGCCGTGACCATGGGCCCATCAGTGAGCCATGCTTCCTCACACCCTCCCTGTCATGGGGTGTAAATATTTGCGCGATGACATAACGGCGTAAGCGATTGTAGCATTAAGCGCTAATGGGAATAATTGATTTGCAGTTAAGGGCCCATATAATTGTCATCATTAGCTTTCCCCACATCCCTCCGGGTTGCTGGCACTCCCCGGCTGCAATCCATTACCGTCACCTCGGCCGTCCCGAACTGGATTTCATTACTGGTCCATCTCAGGTCGAGGTCGTCTACACTTAGCGGAGAATCACTCCAGCATTGTAAAAAGGAGTCATTAAAATGCGCGGTTTTGTCCCGCAGCTGCAGTCGCAGATCTCTGTCCCGGGAGCTGTCTGCCCTTCCCTCAAGACGATATGACTGTGCAAGTTAACCGGTGTACAGTCATGCTGGTGCATAACTCAAGATGACATCTTCCAGGATCTGTCACGATATGGACCTCCAGCTAACAGACAGATGTTTAATGCCAGCACGGTCCTGTAACTCCTCCCATGTTGCAGCGTCAGGTTGATTGGTCTGTTGCTCAGGATCTGGGAAGACGTGAGAAGATGCCGCACCTGTCTCTGCATGAGAGAAAAAATTAGCATCTGGAATTAGTGGTTTTATTTCAGCGTCTCTGTTGGTATTAGAAGTCCAATCCACAACCCCAGGCCCATTGCCAGTTAACCTATTAGACAACATCGGCAGTCCCTAGGGTACCATCTTCTGACGGGGAAGGGGGGGGGAAATTAGCCAGCCAGTGGTGCAGCAGATGGTGCAGCACTAAATGTGCTTGTTGGGCCCCTGGAATTCATAACCTCTGCTAAACTTTCCTGGCTGGGCTCCACATGGCCCTTGACTGGCATTGCTCAGACTAAACTTCTCCATCACTCCCCCCCCCCCGCAGGACACATAGACATTGAGCACTCCATAAATGCAACGTGGTCATGGTGTGCTTTCTGGCAATAAAAAAATTCATCATGGATCTGCCGAAGATTTGTCGTTTGGGTATGAAATACCTCCCCGACATCTTTTATCTTTTTTATTATATATTTTAGCTATGCTGGATCCTACTGAACCAGTAACTTGAACCATGCATGTTTAATGCCGACTCCTTTTTCCGGGTCTCACTTACATCCCAGGAACAACTTTCGGAACGTGTTAAGCTGAAGGGTGAAGGGTTCGGGCTCACAGACATTTTGCTGGACGGTTTCTGACGCATCCATCGCCCTGGTTACATGCAAGATCAAGCTGTCTGCAGAAAAACAACCAGCAGAAGGTCTTCTTAATTTGTTTTGACGTTAGCTCCAGCTAGACACTCAGGAAGTAATCCTCCGACTGTGCTCTCTCTTGTAATACTTTTTTTTTTTATTCTCAACAGCGGCTCAATTAATGCGTCTTCCATCTGGAACAAATCCAATTTAATAAGGTGCCCACACCCACGCTGACCCCAGATGGCGGTAGACAGCGTATATACGCAACGCGCATTTCCTCGTAAGCGCTGATGTCGATTTTTTAGAATATCAAGGAATCTGTTCTTTTTTATTATTTGACTGTGACGTATGTGTGTGGAAACATCGCCTTCTTGTCTTTAACATGTAACTTGGAAGATGTATAGCTGGACCTCTGAAATATCAAGCGTCGTTATACAGTATTAGAAGGGAAATTGACTGTGTCTTTGCTATGCTGTGGAAAGACGGCCTTAGGAAATGGATATAAATCAAATCAAATCAAAGTTTATTTATAAAGCACTTTTAAACAGCCAAGGTTGACCAAGGTCCTGTACAGAGTCACATCATTAAAACAATAAAAAACAACAAATGAGAAACATAATATTAGAGTATTTTTATGCCAACTCATCCTAAATCAAATGCCATGGAGAAAAGATGTGTCTTAAGAGAAGATTTAAAAGTTTCCTGAGTCAAGGCAGATTTAACATGCCAAGGTAGGCTATTCCAAAGTCTAGGGGCAGCCAGCCCAAAGTCCAGGGGCAGCCACCCCAAAGTCCAGGGGCAGCCACCCCAAAGTCTAGGGGCAGCCAGCCCAAAGTCTAGGGGCAGCCAGCCCAAAGTCCAGGGGCAGCCACCCCAAAGTCTAGGGGCAGCCTCCCCAAAGTCCAGGGGCAGCCTCCCCAAAGTCTAGGGGCAGCCACCCCAAAGTCTAGGGGCAGCCAGCCAAAAGTCTAGGGGCAGCCAGCCAAAAGTCTAGGGGCAGCCAGCCCAAAGTCTCGGTCGCCTCTGGTCTTCAGCCTGGTTTTAGGAACTTTTAGCAGAAGACGACCTCAGTGCTTTGGCCGGAGTATAAAAGTGTAGCAGTTCAGTGAGATATTTGGCTGTCAGCCCCTTCCGTGCTTAAAACAATCAACAACAATTTAAACTCATATAAATGTATATATAGCATGTAAATCTGAAAGCAAAATGGTGGGACAAACCATCACCACTACAGGAAACAGTGATTGCTGTATTTGATTTCAGCTTATGCAATACAGTTGGGCGACTGACCCCCCCCCCCTCCCCCTCTCAACCCCCCTTCCCCCATTCCCTGAGTCATCAGGTTCAGGGTGTCAATAATTTAAACGACACCTCTTGGTTCTCTACTAATTCACCCCTGTACAGTACAACCCTCTGCAGATGGGCAAGACCGCAGGGGTAGGGCGAGGCATGACCTAGCACCATGTGACCTCGGAGAGCCCCATGTGACCTCGGAGAGCACCATGTGACCTCGGAGTCCACCATGTGACCTGTGACACCCTGATTAACCGATGGGAAACCGTTGACCTGTAATATGGTTCTGTCAGGAGGTCAAAGACATCCGCAGACACAGCCTGTGGTGCTGCGTGGGCCCAGCCCCTCGGCCGCTTAGAGAGAGCTTATGATAATATATTGAATACAAACAGGCTCTGAGTAGGAAACTATAAGTAGTAATTCTGTGTGTGACCTCGGCTGCTCCAGAGTCATTCTACTCATCAAGGAGGAAATTGGTGTGTGTGTCTCTGTGTGTGTGTAAAAAATTCCGAAAGTTTTGTATTTTGTTTGGTTACTTATGGCTAAGGTTATGACAGGGTAGGGGTTAAGGTCGTCATGTTGGGATTAAAGTTTTCTCCATAGAAATGAACAGAGAGTCCCCACAAAGATATAATTATACTTATCATCACTCCACAGAACACATTTCCACTGCTCCAGAGTCCAGTGGCAGTGTGCTTTATATGCCAGTCCATCCGACGCTTGGCATCACACTTGGTGATGTGAGGCTTGCATGCAGCTGCTCAGCCATGGAAGCCCATTCCGTGAAGGTCCCGGCGCACGGTTTTTGTGCTGGATTAATGCCAGAGGAAGCTGGGAACTGCAGTTACTGAGTCAACAGCGGGCTGGCAACTTTTACGCACCATGTGACTCAGCAGTCAGTAACCCCACTCTGTTACTTTATGTGTTCAGCCACTTTGTGGCTGAGTTTCAGTTGTTCCTAAACGCTTCCATTACGCAATTATACCATGACCGTGAAATATCTAGCAGGGATGAAATTTCACAAACTGACGTTTCACAAAGTTGGCATCCTATGACGGCACCATGTTTGAGTTCATTGCGCTCTTGAGAATGATCCATTCTTTCACAAATATTTGTAAACCTGACTGCATGGCTTGCTGCTTGATTGTATAGAGCTGCGGCAATGGGTCTGAATGAAACACCTGAATTCAACGATATCCATATTTAAGACACCTGAAATTCCTTCTTAGTTGACTTTTCTTACTTATTTCAGCTACATTTAGGTCTGAGGCCTGAAAAATCAACAGCATAGGCCCTAAGGGATGAATGATGTGTGTGTATGCTCTTTGTTTGTGTGAGAGTATGTAATTGTATGTGTGCTTTATCACCCTCACACCATGAATGGTGTATATATAAATAACTTTTATAATTATATAAATGTACGTACAGTGTGTAAATTTAACAGCAAACGTCATACACGTTTACGGAGTACGACTTTGAGCTATGGCTGTTTGGCCAGGGAAGGTTACACAGTAGCTTTAGGGGCTGCCTGCTAGCCTTTCAGAGGGTGGGGCTTTACACAGCGGTAAACACCTTGCCTGCTTCCACCTCCAACCCCGCCCATTGCTTCCCACATCTCATTCCCGTCTGCCGCCTGTTAGAACAGTTTTTAAGGTGTTAAAATCAGTTGCTGAAACGCCGAGACACACTTCCGGGGGAAACGTTCACACTGCCCCCGCAAAGTGGCATTCCAGGTCCTCACAGGCAAAAAGTTACAGCTTTTGAATGACAGGTTGTCAGACGCCAAGTCACTGGCTTCCCCGCGCCCCGGGTCGTTGTAGGTTGAAGTCCAACCTGGGAGGGGGGAACGAGACCATTCTGGCACTCCCCTCCGGAGGTGCTTAATTGCATCAGCAAACCATCCATCTACATAAATAGATACAATTATAGGCTGCGTACGAAAGGCTCGAGATCGGAAATCGTCTGAGGAGATGAGGAACGTAATGAAACATCACCATGCCTGTTATGCTTTGTTTACCATAATTGCCAAATGGCAGAGTCCTCCAAATTAGAGTGTTCAATGTCAGGCACCCAGAGAACCCTGGAGAACGACATCTAAACACATGCATGATATTATTACCCACCACAATGTGTCCATTTGAGGCAACCGAGGAGATACATTAAGGTGTCGTAACACCTCCTGATGAGGGGATTGGCCTCCAGAGGATCCCTTCCCCTGTCACTCAGCAATTCAAAACATATCATTGGTCAATGATAACCCCTTCATGTGAATTACAGCCAGTCTTATGTCCCCCACTTTAAGAAGATCCTATAATTGCCCGTATGGGTTTGATAAAAGTGTCCTACCTTGAAAAGCATTTAGCAGACATTTTTCTAATGAGGAAGCTTTTACATCTGGTGTCTTTTCATGTTTCATCTTTCTCATGTGCATAAATCTCACGTCAGTATCCAGGGGGTGAGCATGGCTGCTTTAACTTCACCCCTCCCGGCCTGATCTTTCACAAACACATAGCTCCGAGAGCTGTGGCCCCCCACCCCCTGACATTCCATGCCTATTCCCTTCAAACGTCCAGCCCTCATCGTCACACGAGGCGTGGCAGAGCGGGGGGCAGGGGCATAACGGCGTGGCAGCATTCTGAGGGAACTCACCCCCCCAGTCAAAGGCAGACGCCGGAGAGGTAAAGCGAAGGGAGACCCGGCCGAAATGCCCCCCAGTGCTGAAGCACTCATTAAAATCCACTAAATGAACGGCAGGGATTTCCAGCAGAATTAGTAACGCTGGATATCCACAACTCAGTGACTTATACCAGACCACTATAAGCTGGTTTTGACCCCCCCCCCCCCCAGTCTGGTACAGTTCACATTCCCGTGTCCTGTTATTCACCACCCTTGAAAGATAGTCCATGTTCATCTTTAATCCCCCCCCAGTCTGAGCAGACAGATGGAACGCAGAGGGCTGAGTCCTCTCGAATCTCTTTCCAGGAGCGTAACACTATGGAATCATTATCCCATCCTGGGATATTCAGTGAACGGCGATCACCTGACCAGACGTAGCCGTGAAGTTCCTGTGGGGTCGGCTCTATCGAGTTAGCATTAGCAGCAGCTGCCGCTACAGAAGCGGCTACTCTGGGGGTATCTGAGAATGAGCAGCTACTGTACACTAATACCCAGACACTGAACTGTGCCATTTGCTGCGGTTAGCAAAGGAATTACACCAAGTTTCATCACTTTTTTTATTATGCTTTACTACATCTCCCTGGGAGGTGGAAACGGGGCACTGGGGCTGCTTAGCATGCACAATGGGTCTGCCCGCCTGCCTCACCTGCTCTGTGATGCAGCTCAGGGGGTTGAAGCCTGCTGAACAGTGCCACCTGCTGGTGGGATGTCGGTAATGCCAACACATGTCTATGTTTGCTGGCAGCGAGGAGCCTGTGCCGTCACCACTAATTACTGCACATGCCTCATTAGGCCATGGCTATTCGGTGGGGGGTGGAATGGGGGACTGAAACATCCGTGCATTCCACTATGCTGACATCAGTGACCGGTGAACTTTCAACCTTCTTCTCTCCAGTCCTTTAGGACAGCGTGTCCCAGCCCGGTCCTCGTTTTTGCTCCTTCCCAGATCCTTGCCATTCAGTCCACACAGAGGACTGGGTTGGGTAACATTGCATTGGGAAAGACAAGACTGCCGGTTCTCGTCGTGGGCTCTGCTTAAGAGGCTTCGCGAAACCACTAAGCTCATCTTGGAACATCAACTGTACAGCTGACAACTGGCTCCCCCCCATTACTGTGTAACTATCTGCTTTAAATTAAGGAAGACTAACTAAATGGTGATATGTCCAAACACTCAATCAGCTCAACCTACTGAGAAAACCGCCACCTTAGACACGACTATGTAACAGTCTGCGACATGCCTATCATAAAGGCATTCCTCTATCATGAAGGCATTCCTCTATCATGAAGGCATTCCTCTATCATGAAGGCATTCCTCTATCATGAAGGCATTCCTCACAGCAAAGGTTAAGCCAGAAGGATTAATCAGGAATTAACCGCGAAAAGTAATATTTCACCTGCCAGGACTGGACTATAGACCTCTGTCCTTTGTAGCATTTAATGTATCAACTTATAATCAGATGAATTTTCTGACAAGGCAAGGATACATACATGGATTGGAAATGATCTTGTATTTATTATATTATACCCTAAAGTTTGCCTCCAACACCGAGGACCTTCTAAGGAGATGTCAGCAGCAGCAACATCTCCTAAGGCAGCTCAACAGCTTTGGGGTCAACAAGGTCATACTCAGAACCTTCTACTACTCCTTCATTGAGAGTCCTCTGTTTCTCCATCACCTGCTGGTATCACTCCACCGGCCTGCAGCACATGACCCGCCTGCCAACACAGTGAAAGTCTGCTCTAAGATCATCGGCCTCCTGCTCAGAGCACTTTCATCCCTGAGGAAGCAGCAAACTCTAAGAGCAGCGTGCAGGATTCTGCAGGACCCCTCCCATGGTCTCTTCCCGGAGTTTGAGTGTCTCCCCTCAGGACGACGGCTCCGCTGCCCCTGCTGCAGGACCCCTCCCATGGTCTCTTCCCGGAGTTTGAGTGTCTCCCCTCAGGACGACGGCTCCGCTGCCCCTGCTGCAGGACCCCTCCCATGGTCTCTTCCCGGAGTTTGAGTGTCTCCCCTCAGGACGACGGCTCCGCTGCCCCTGCTGCAGGACCCCTCCCATGGTCTCTTCCCGGAGTTTGACTGTCTCCCCTCAGGACGACGGCTCTGCTGCCCCTGCTGCAGGACCCCTCCCATGGTCTCTTCCCGGAGTTTGAGTGTCTCCCCTCGGGACGACGGCTCCGCTGTCCCGGCTGCAGGACACAGAGGAGGAGAGCGACCTTAATTCCCAGGGCCGTTCAAGTCTTCAACTCACAAACTTCCCTTCCTCCCTTCCTCCCTGCACTTGACCCCCCCCCCCATGATCACTAACAATCCTTCCCTTTTACATATTTATTCAGTTCACATCTAACTGACTGCAGTTTTGCAGTGAACCTTTTAAATACTGCAAATACTGTTGCACTTTACGTCCTTGTGTCTTTCTTGCTCAACTGCCCTGTGTGCCTTTAATTGCCCCTCGGGGACAAATAAAGTTTTTTCAATTGAATTGAATTACTAGTCCTTGAAAATTTCTATTGGTAAAAAACAAAAAAGAAACAAATCCAGCAGCATTTAATATGGCCGGAAAAAAAACTGCAGAAAATCGTTCTGAAATGTATTGAGTCCTAGCAGAGGGCATGGTGAATGGGTTCTGTTTTCAGGTCAAGGGGAGATTATAAGTGGCCTGATCTGAGGATCCCCTCCGAGACCGTATCCTCTAAGTTCTCTTGCCCAGGGTCACTTTGGAGGAACAATGGGGTTCTGGAAGGACAAAAGCACCTGGATGAGCCTTTTCATCAGGTTATTAAAAGAAGAAAATGATTAAATTGGACAGAGGACAATAAGGTGACTCGCAGGCAAAGATGTTTGTGAAAAATGCTAGATGCGGTACTTCTTCTTTGTCCTTTGTGAATGTGAAGTAAATTATCGATTTACTTCTACTACCTGGAAAATACAGTAGTATTTGGTGAATACAGGTGGTTCGAGCGAGCTAACGATGGAAGGCAGGAGGACCAAAATATCTTCTGTCCCAGGCCAGAGAGGCCCTTGAGGCTGGCATGCTGGGGAATATCTGTGGGCCTGACCTGACCCCTGCTCTCGTCAGCCTCACGAACGTAAGGGAACGGGATGAGATATGATGTAACGTGTGGCTCCCAGCATCTTCCACCACGTTTATCCTCACGTCTGTTAACCTTTAGCGCATAAGAGATTAAGCAACCTTTTGTCAATAACCTTTTCAGAATCTAAAAATCTTCAAAAAAAATAGGTAAATTCCAAGATACAATGGCATATCACAAAAACACAGCATAAAAGTGTGAGTGTACTTTCAGGACATAGTAAAGAAAAACGTATTATGTCTGAATTCAGAGAGGCTGATATTTTTTTTATTGATGCTTATCACCTCAAACGTGGGGGGGCTGATGAGTGCACACATCACCGGAAATGGAAAATCCTCACAGAGCCCCTTCTCCAGCTGGGATGTGACACTTTTTCAGCCAAAAGTTTCTAGGATATGTTTGATTGATGATAGTTATCTAATGCATTGCGCAAGTAAGGTTATTTAAACCACTCCAGACTGCAGAGCACTGTAGAATTGTGCAATGAGAGAACACAGCATTAATGGACTATGGAAAACTATTCTGTGTGTGTGTATATATATATATATATATATATAGGTATTTTCTTTTCTTTTCAGTGACTCCAGGTTGGCCTATTGCAAAGCCTGCCCACTAAACATAACTGTAAAATAAAAATTGGATGAAGATTTAGTTTCATATGTAACATGCTGTTGAACTCCATTGACTCCTGTTGTTTTGACGTCATTCCTCAATTGCAAGATTTCCTTGGTGTCACTTGAACATGCTGCGCTGTGCTTTTTCGGCATACAGACTCTTCATCGGTTCGGTTATTGAAATCTGACAAAATTAATCTTGTCCATCAGGATTATCTTTCATTCCTGTGGCAGAACAACCACCGATAAAGAGTCACCCAGCCAGGAAATGACTGGTGGCACATTATAGCATGATAATCAGGAGAACTCAAGTAGATCTGTCATATTCCTTTCATTTCTTTTAGTTTTTTTCCTGTTCTCCCCAATAGGCTTAATTAGCTGTTTTTTTAATAAAACAAAAATCAAAAACACAAAAGCAGGCTGATTAGCTTTAGCCGCTGGCTGCTAAGAAAATTCATTTGCAGTATCAGCTACACAATAATTAACAGGAACAATTGAGATGGATTTGCAATAATGAATGATGGGAGTTAATGCCATTCCTACTTTAATTATAACACATTTGCAGCGTAATAACATACCAGATGTTCATTCCTTGATTTCCTATTTAAGGACAAACATAACTAGCATTTTTGCGTTCACTCGTTTCCACGCAATTCGAAAATTACAGTTTAGTAACCAATTGTCATTGGTATAATATGTAATTAATTTGATTATGATGTCATTGTATTTGAAAGGCAGAGCGTTCCAGTTCATTCGGTAGGTGAAGCAGGATGCCCAAACCAGATGGCGAGAGTTGTAACTTTAAGCGGGCAACAGGCATCGTGTTACATATTCATGCTGGGAAGTGTCTGATTGTGAAGTCACGCAAAAGTTTAAATGTTAAATCCCGTTAAATCTGCTGTTTATGTGATAACAGAGAATTTGAGCGATTGCAATGCAGAATGGTTACAAAATGGTTACAGAATAGTTAAAGAATGGTTAAAAAGTAACTGCAGGGACCTCGGACTGATACACTGACATTATGATTTTCTTGACTCAAGCAAAATTTTAATTGTTTTTGTGACCAGTTGCAAAGGGCTCCTTTTTCAGGAGAGATTACAGAATTCCTCACAACTCTAAAATACGGTGACTTCAGGGTTAAAATGTTTAACCTTCATGGGGTGCTATTCATTACCAGCAGCTTTTCAATTTCAAAAAAAGAGAGAAAAACTGTAATGGGAACTGAAGACCTTGACTTTAATTAACTGATATGAAACACGGTCGTTAAACTCAAAAAGAACAAAATAACGTGAATATCTGTGTATATTACTTTGGTGTATGATGTGTACTATGGAAAGCCACGTAAGGTGGTGAATTGAAATGTTAGCTCTAAAAAAGATAGAAAACGTCTCACCGATCAAAGGAATACTGTCACTGTGTTATGTATTTCTATGAGGCCGAAAGGAGACAAATTTGACTGGAGGGACAATTGGGCAAAAACTATCTGCGTGGGTGGCACTGTTGTAGCTTAAGGGTACCGTGGTTAGTACAGCATATTCCAGACTTTACTTGAGGATTAAGTCCAAGATCCAGTGTATTTCATAAAGAACACTTTGCCCCCCAGTGAGAAAACAAGTAGAAAAGCTATATGAATATTTCTCATTTTCAAACTAGGCTAGAAACTCGAGAAACATACACCACACAATAAAGGGAAGCCAATGGAGGCGTGGAGGACGACGAGGCCATCAAAGGGGGATGCATATGTGCAGAATCATCTTTTTTAGATGTGCAGCAGGTAGATAAGTACCATTTTACTAGGTTAAGCGAGTTACGCGTCCACGGAAAGCTAACATAACAATGTTTGCCGAATGGCACGCCCAGTCTGGGTTTATGTTCCATCAGTATTGCCTTGTGGCATTAGACATAATGAATTTAGCCGGACAGTTTAATGATTATCCCATATAATTCAAAACCGTTTTACTACGGGTTTAAAATATCCAATTATGAACCTCTGTTGCTGGCAAATGAACAGCCAGACGTTAATTTCTGTACATGTTTATGTGATAGGACATTGAAAATCAGTATAACAATGTTCTTGGCAGGGAGACACCTACAGCCAGATGGTAGAAACTGCTTTACAAGTTGCCCGCCTTTTTCACAAAACAATTCCCTTGGTTTAATTCATGCAATTTAGATCAGATTTAAAGAACATACACATATTTTTGTATTTTGATGAAGCGTCTCTTGTTTGTAATGGGTTTATGAAAGCATTTTTTTCCACAGATGAGTCATCAGGTTAAACTGCAAAGTCAGAAAGCTGTTAGACATACAGAGGGGAATAAAAGACCCTTGTTTTTTTTTTTTTTAATTAAGGAAAAAACCTAATATAATTTTGTATACATACGCAAGAAGCCCAGGGAATGGATCCAGTTACTTAAAAAAACATGCCTTTTGCAGGGCAATTATAATTTGACACAATAATACAATTAAACTTTTAATAATCATGGAACTAATGTCATATATTATGTGTGTGCATGTGTCTGTGTGTCTGTTCGTATGTGTGCAAAATTATCTCCAAAAAGAGTGTTACTACACGCGTGCAAACACACACACACATAATATGCAAACAAAAGTATTGGGACCCCTGGCCATTAGATCTACAGGGAATCTTATACCCTATTCTGTACCCACAGGCATCAATATGGAGCTGCCCCCCCCCCCCCTTTGAAGGTATAACAGCTGCCACTCTTCTGGGGAGGCTTTCCACAAGATTTTGGAGTGTGTCTGTGCAGATTTTTACCCATTCATCCAGAAGAACATTTGTGAGGTCAGGCACTGATGTTGGACATGAAGACCTGGCTCACAATCTCCACTGTAGTTCATCCCAAAGCTGTTCAATGGAGTTGAGGTCAGGGCTTTGTGTGGGTCACTTGGTCAAGTTCTTCCACACCAAACTCACCCAAGCAAGTCTTGTTTTGTGCATTGGGACGCAGAAATGCTGGAACAGAAAAGGGCCTTCCCCAAGTTGTTCCCACAAAGTTGTAAGCCCAGTTCAAAATGTCTTGGTATGCTTAGTTCCCTTCACTGATACTGAAACTGGAAGGGGCCTCGCCCAACCCCAACACCAAACCATTATCCCTGATCCGCCAAATCCTGACTTGTCCATTAGACTGCTAGACAGGGAAGTGTGATTCATCACTCCACAGAACACATTTCCACTGCTCCAGAGTCCAGTGGTAGTGTCCATCCGACGCTTGGCATCACACTTGGTGATGTGAGGCTTGCATGCAGCTGCTCAGCCATGGAAGCCCATTCCATGAAGGTCCCGGCGCACAGTTTTTGTGCTGGATTAATGCCAGAGGAAGCTGGGAACTGCAGTTACTGAGTCAACAGCGGGCTGGCAACTTTTACGCACCATGTGACTCAGCAGTCAGTAACCCCACTCTGTTACTTTATGTGTTCAGTTGTTCCTAAACGCTTCCACTATGCAATTATACCATGACCGTGAAATATCTAGCAGGGATGAAATTTCACAAACTGACGTTTCACAAAGTTGGCATCCTATGACGGCACCATGTTTGAGTTCATTGCGCTCTTGAGAATCCATTCTTTCACAAATATTAGTAAACCTGACTGCATGGCTTGCTGCTTGATTGTATAGAGCTGCGGCAATGGGTCTGAATGAAATACCTGAGTTCAGCGATTTAGAGGCGTGTCACAATACTTTTGTCCAAATAGTATGTATGTGTATATCCATATTTAAGACACCTGAAATTCTTTCTTAGCTGACTTTTCTTACGTATTGCAGCTACATTTAGGTCTGAGGTTTGAAAAATAAATAGCATAGGTCCTGGGGGATGAATTATCAGTGTGTCTATGTGTGGATAGGGGTCATGTATATATTTCCAAATGTCCCCACAATGTCAGAAAAACCTGTAATTATGACATTTGCCCTGTTCTGTCACCAAATTAGGGTTACCCAATTGCAGCTAGTGTTAGGATTAGAAAGGTTCTAGCTTTTCCAGTTTTTTTTATTGTTCGGGGCTTCTGTATAATGGAAAACCACAGTAGCATATTTCATACTTTCCAATTGCCTGTTGTGTCCCCCATGTCCCCAAATTAAGGTTAGCCAACTATAGCTAGGGTTAGCTTTACAGAGCTTATAGCTTTTTCATCCATCAAAACTAATTATAGGGGGAAACCACAGATTTAACTTGATTTAACAGCATATTTTATACTTTCCAATGGCTTGTTCTGTCACCCAAAGTCCTCATATCAGGGTTAGCCAACTAAAGCTAGGGTTAGGGTTAGAAAGGTTATGGCTTTTCCAGCTACCAAAACCTGTTTTATTTATTGTTCGGGGTCTATGTATAACAGGAAACCACAGTTTAGCTTGATTTAAACCCAGGATCACTTCTAAAGGTTAGTCATGAGAATGTTCTATGTTTCATGAAATGTGCCAAAGCAATGGAGAAACTGCAAACCTGTGTTAGCTTTGGCTTTGGGTACATGCAGGAATAAAGCCCTTGAGTTGGAAGAGGAGAACCTGAACTGCAGAGCCTGCAGGCCTGTTAGGAAACACCCACTGGCAAGCTGGGCAGCTGGGGGGACCTCGTGTGCACAGGGGGCCACGCTTCTCTTTCCAGCTGTCACCACCTCAGGATCAAACGCAGGCTCAATTATCCTCTGTTCCCGTCGGCCTTGGACTTAGGAGTCTGTCACCGTGGCTGTATCTCTCAATTTGGGCCTGTGTCCCACACAAAAGGCTTCCAAATGTCAAATGCTGCCCTACCCCCCTTTTGTGTTTGCCTTTGGCGGCCCTTATCAGCATCATAACACTTTGTGGGATAAATAAGCAGACAGACAGACAGACAGACAGACAGACAGACAGACAGACTGACTGATTGACTGACTGACTGACAGACAGACAGACAGACTGACTGACTGAGACAGACAGACTGACTGACAGACTGACTGAAAGAGAGACAGACAGACAGACAGACAGACAGACAGACAGATAGATAGATAGATAGATAGATAGATAGATAGATAGATAGATAGATAGATAGATAGATAGATAGATAGATAGATAGATAGATAGATAGATAGATAAAAAAACAAGTAGCACAGGGTCAGAAGCGAAAAGGTTACAATGTATATAATATATGACAATGCATTAGCCAGTAAGGTTACAGAGTGTTACAAGACAGAATGAATAAATGTTGGTAGTCTATCACTATCCATTAGCATTCTCGCTAATTAGGCTTGGCTGCCGTCCCCACGTCCCGGTCTGTGGCGTCCATAGCCTTTCAGTGTGTTTGTCATCAACAGTGTCATAAGAGAGACCCTGAACCGGGCTGTTCATCCTCAGTGCTGGATTTTCAGCATAATGGTCCAAGACAATTGGACATACATATTTATCGATCGTGGCAATCAGGTCTAAATGTATTTTGCACTGTTTTGTATTTTGCTTGTAACTATGCTGTAGGGGCGATACAAACCAGTTTGTTTTTTTGAGTTTATATACCGTAAGGTATTTTCATCTGAATTGAAAAGACTTACCAAAAGCCATCAGCCAGCATCTGTTTTGACCAGAAGCATGCAAAACTTTGTCTCCTTTCTTCTGCACAATCCTAAATTTCTAATTTATTAATTCAGAGGAGCAAAGCTGCAGTATTTTTCTTTTTGATGAATTCTGCTCACTTCCACCTTCACACTGTGTGGCAAGTCAAGGTGCCAAAGTTACATCGCATCTATCCTATCTGTCCTGCAGGGCATGTGCAATGGTATCAGCAAGATAAAAAGACATTATTATAAATAATTTTACCTTCAGCCTGTTCATAATATATAGTAGGTTATACCCTGGCTGGGAAGTGTATGTTTCACGATTTCAAAGCAAAAAAAAAAGAAGAAAAAACTTCCCCCTTCAATATCTTACCTCCCTGTATTCGAGACATTGAAATAAGAAGCTTACCATAATAAAAACAGGTTTTGATGAATCTGCCCCACTTACCAGTCTGCCACTTTCAAATGTGTTCACCGGTTTAAAACTTTAAAACGGTGTTAGGTAAGTTCTTGTCATCAGCCTTTTTGCCTAAAGATCAAATAGTTTTCATAGGCTTTCTTCACGGGAGTTTGAGTCATATAGGCCTACCTGTTTTTACAAGGATCGTTTTATTGTCACAAATCCAGTATTTATTTCTGTCTGGATATATTCAGCAGGGAATAGTTTTTTTCTGTTTCCGTTGCTCATGCGTGGAGCTGAAGAGTCTGTACATTTTATTATATATTATTAACACGGACATTGAGGAAAATAGGAAAAATCTACAGAGAATAGTCTAATAAATATTGTATAAACAAACAGCGGGTGAATACCAGCTGTTTTTCAATCTCATAAGTATTTGACATATTTATCCTGTTAATGATAAATTATGTCTAGATATAACTCGACAATTAGCCGAAATTAAGAAGGTCCAAGATAAAGGTGACAGAGACCAAATTTAACGCTTCAGTGCAATCTATTCAAACATCACTCGATAAAATGCACTAAATCCATTAGTGAGCAAAAAAAAACTGGGCAAACTAAAATACATTTTTTTTTTTCCTTTTTTTAAACCGGAAACATACGGATGGTACCTGAAGCAGAAAATGTTTTTTTTTTCTTTTTTTCTGCAAGTTCCCATTGCATAAAAAACAATGCTGTTATTATTCATGCACCGTGCAGGAGCCATATGCAAGGGAAATAGAAAAAGAAAACTTGATTGTCTGAAGAAAACAATCAGACATAGCCGTTGTTTTGTTCAGACGAAAAAAATGAGTTGCGGTTCGAGGCTTTTGTGTGAGTCGCACATATGTAGACGGTAATTAAATATTTTTCAGCCAGCAATGCAAAGATTATCCCAATAGCGTGTGTGCACGTTAATGATTGTTTGGCTGGAAGCAACGTGGCACTCCGTCTGCATATAATTGTTTTTAATTGTGCCGCTTATTGTTTGACTAAAGAAGGAGCGTACTAGTCTGTTTCACTGCTTGCTTTGCCATTACTGTCAGGCCGTCAGCGTCTTTTTTGCTACTCGGCAATTACATTTTGTCGGGAATAACGTAGGTTGTTACTGATTACATGGAGATTCTTGTTTGGTACTGTGCAAATGGTTACTGCACAAGAAGACACTGGGACAGACAGAAGTCCATCTAGCAGACATGCTTGGGTTAATGGCAGAAACAGCAGCATGACGGTGTGCTTGAGAATGAAGTACCATTTTGTTTATGAACTACTTTCCTGGACTGAAAGAAATTAAGAGGATGAGATAAATAAAACACATCGATTTCAATCCTGTTTCTTCTTTGATCTGTATCCATTAAGCGTTTAAATGACAATCCCAAAGAACTCCCTAGAATAATACTTTCTCTGCTTGGTTTTGTGAACAAGCCGAAGAGCCGAAGAAACGCCGAGCGTTTTTTGTAAAGCTTTCAGTGGCCTCGTTCTATTAGACAGTGACAAATACAGTGATTCAGTGAGTGAAAAACAGGCAGCGCCACCCGGTACTGCCAGCGGACGAGAGTCTATTAGAAAGTGCTAGATAGGCATGAGGTGCGTCTTGCAGGTGTGGACAGTCTAAGCACAAGAGAGGCCAGCTGGGGGGTGGCGGGGGGGTCCTTGGGGTTGCCTCAGCACTTCTCAAAAGCTAGTAGATGACAGAGCCACTTTGTGCGCTATAAGTGGTGTAATTAGCCGTCTCTCACTTTTCAAAACGACCGCCCCCACACTACCCTTAACACACGAGGACGCGCGCGCTGCACAGATGAAAGAAGAAACCCAACCGCTGGCTTTGCTCTCGAGCGCCATGCCGACGGCAGGTATGTCGTCAGGGGGCGTGGTCTCCGTCATGGACAGATGACCCAAACCTGCTGCACGTATTGGTCGGAAGAAACACCCGCACGTTGGGAATCCATGCATGCAGTTCAGGACATTTCCAGGAGATGGCGCCTGTGGACCAGAAGATCGTCGACTTGCTAAATAACTCGGCATCCTCTATCCTTGCAGACTCGACGTTTCCCCATACTGCTTGTTGTTGGCGTATCAAATATAACAATTTACTTCTCATCTAGGATATTTCTAACAAGATACACTCATTAGACGTTTACACCTTCATTTGTTCCATTTATGAAAATGAAATTTCCTTAGTCGTCTATATTTGAATACTTAAAAAACACATTTCTCAAATGGGTTTTACATTTATCAGGAAAAATAATTTGAACACTTGTTGTTTAGATGTAATAAGAGAGCACCTTGACTAAGCCAGATAGTGCTTTTTTGTTTAATCTGGAGCTTATGACAATAAGAAAGTGAATATTTATTGCTGTTTATTCCCAATTTAGCTGTGATCAAGTATTAAACCTATTTGTACTGACGGACTGTTTTTATCGTATTGTGTACTGATTTACTTACTTACTGACATTTACTTTATTTACTTTACTTATTATTGTCTTTTGAGCCTATTTTACATGGGTATTGTTTTCTGCATCGTTAGCCAATCAAAAGCAGCTTTCCTAATCGCCTTCTGTGTTGGCAGACAGAGGGGCAGTGACAATGGAATCTTTTCCAGCCCATTGTGGGACAGTAAATATTTTACCCTGCTTGCCCCCCCCCCCCCCCCCCCAGCTGGTGAAGAGGAGCGCAGAAAGACGCCTGAGGTCTCACAGCAGACCCCTCTACAGCACCACCACCCCATTTGCCAGGCCATCCCTCCGCCCGCAGATCACAGACGACCTCACCGACGCCGCAGAGTCGCATTCTGGGAATGGCTGGGCCTGGGGGCCACTCTGAAGTGCCACCTGGCGTGCCCACTCGCTGGAGAACTCTCCCTGACCCCCTCCCCCCCCCCTTCAGGCGGCAGAAGGGACCTTGGGGACCACCGGAGACCCCAAGTCGGGCCACAGGGGGTTGATTCCCAAAGGCCGCGTGTTCAGCCGAAGGCCGTGTGTTCAGCGGAAGGCCGCGTGTTCAGTCGAAGGTCGTGTGTGCGGCGGAAAGCCATGCCAACGCCATCAGGCCCGACATGGATCCCTCACTCCCCCAGCAAGACCTTCCTGGCCCCCCATGCAAGCCGGCCTCACAGCCCAAACATCAAAGAGTACCAACTTGGTCTGGGACCAACATGCCTCTCACAGCCACATTTAATGACACCAATGCCACAAAGCCCTTTTAAAAGGCACATGTATAATCCAGACTCTCTCTGTAGAGCGGCAGACCAATAACATATTTGTTATAATTATTTTAACTGCATTTATATTTTGCAACATTTAAAAAATGATTCCAACATACAAATCAATTCGGACGCCCCTTTTCTTGTATTCATGGAGTTCACTCATTTTATTCTAATTGCGGATGTAACTTTCATTTAACTGCAAAACATTTTTTTTTTCCCGCCTAGACCCTAAACTGTATTCTGCTTTCATCCTAATTCTGTGAACCAGGGCTGCCTGTTGCGGCCACAGAGACTTGAAAGCTTGAGAAGATCTCAGCTTCCATTCCACAGTTTTCCATCCAGCTTTGATCAAAGCGATTGGGGCCGCGTCACTTGCTGGAACATTTATAGACAGACGTTTGCTATCCTGATGGAAATTGAGATGATAAGTTTTCAGCTGTGCCGTCTAACTTCACATTTGATCGAATCAGTGAGCTTTGAACACCTTTCTTTGGGAATGATATTAAAGAACAGAAAACGAGGATGGTAATATATGGACAAATGGTTGGAAATGAGCATAATCCCAATCAATGCAATGTGTATAATTTTTGTAAAAAACAAAATCGGGGTCTTCCAGTTACTGGAGCAATTGGGGGGCTTTGACCAAGTGCCCAACAGTGAAAACTTCTGTTGACTCTAAGATTTGAACAGGCAACTTTCTGATCTCAGACACAGCTACTCATTGCCCAGTTGAGATATTTTGAAGCATAATCGACTCTAATGCAACCTGCTTAGTGTCCATGACGCTCGTCTCAAACACGATTCCTCACAGTTCAGAGGGTCTGTCATGTCCCGTGAAAATCGAGACAGGTGCCTGATAGGCCACCTCTGCGAACACAGACACGCCATTCACACGCCGAGCACACGTGTGGTCGGGCCCCACATGCCGTTTGGCGTAATGCGGCCGGCTTACGTTTGAGAAAAATGATAATATTTGTCGGGAGAGCGCAGAGGGAAACGGGAGTGGGACGCCCTGATTAGAGGAAGCTCCCCCACACCTGTCGCAGGTCAGAGGTTAATGCTGAGGGTCAAAGGTCATTTCCACAAGCGCCTGCTTGGGCTCTTTGCTTTTCTTCTTGTAACAGTTCCCACCCAAAGTGCTGAAAGGATTTATCGACTGCCGAACCCTATAATAAAGACATTGTCAGCTGTTTGAAACACACTTTAACACGTTTTAACAATGATTGTCTTTAAAATTAATATTAAAAAAAAAAAAGTTTTATGGTCTATATAAAACAGGGAAGGGCTACTGTAACTGGATAGGTTTTTCAAGTCCTGCTATTCTACAGGGGCTGCAAACCGGAATATGAAAATAAAAATACCTGAAACATTCTTATGGTTTTGTTTATTTTATTTGGGTTAATTAAACCAGCGTTTCTAATCATTGCCATGTCTCATATTATGGTTTCCCTAAGGTGTTTGGTTGTTTCAACTCACCTGTCATGGTGCTGCTGAGTATCTGAAAATGAAAATTATGCCCCTGATTTTTTTTTTAAGTAAACAGTTAATTTTCAGGGATCTTAAAGATAAGATACAAGAAGATAAATGACACTTGGGAACTGACCCAGCAGCCCTCCGAGGGATTAAATGACAGATTTACTAACAACGTTTTTTTTTCATTCTTAGAATAAGAGTGCATGTGCATTTGGTTTGTATTTTTAATTAAAAATTTAATTAAATATTTGATCATTTGTTAAAGTGCACACAAAACACTTTTCTCTCCATAGTCGGTGTTGGGCCACATCCCACTTCGCTAACATAAGGTTTTATCCCAATGGGAAATCCCCAATGAATAAAGGTTTATCAAAGTGATTAATGTCCGTTTGATTTTGATAAAATGTTTACGGATTTAATGAAGGTGTGACCAGGAAGCAAAGGGTCTCCAGAATCTTCGTCTATGCTGTCGTATCAGCAGCTGAGTTTGATTATCTCAATTAGTTTAAGCATCTGAAAGCTTGGTGTTCGGCCCAAGTTCTGTTTTCCAATCTCGCCCCCTGCGCCAAGGTGCCGGGGGTGGTCACCAGGGGGGGTGCCATGTTATGCGTCCCAGAATACCATAGACTTTTAAGGCGGTTTTCAATGCTACCGGTCAGCATAGGCTGCTTTTAGAAGCGTTTCAGGCCCCCGTGGGTACCTCAGGAAGGACGGCAAGCACAGAGACAGCCTAATTAGCCTGAAAAACAATAGCCCCTCAATCGCCATTCCGTTATGCCCTCCAGCATTGTCAAACGGATCCTGTTTCAGGCTCCTGATAAACAGGGAGCTAAATTAGATGTGCAGTTGTTGCCATTGTCTTGTTTTGTGATACCCAAGCCTACTCCTCTCTGCCTCCCCGGCACAAGAGCAGAGCGTCCCGGACGAGGTGGGGGTCCCATAACGGAGCGTTTGTGCGTGTCATAAATGGCAAAGATCAGGAAGGGATACGGCATGCGTTTCCCTTGTGCGGCCGTCCGTCGGCAAGGTGGGGACGGGGGGATTGTAAGGTAATTAGCCATGTAGCCAAGGCAAGGGGTATAGTGTGTTTGTGTGGGGGGGGGGGGGGGCAGCAGAGTGGGGGATTCCGAAAAAGCAGGGAGATGTTAATGTTACTTTGACGGATGGAGTCAAAAGTGATTTCTGTGGGTGAGTACAGATTAGGAGCCAGCTGTTCACTGAGGGGCCAGCTTGGCGGAGGGCAGTCAGACCCTGCCACCTCCACCCCCCCCTCCCCCAGACACACACACACACACACAAACGTACGTGATTTATACTGTCACTCAGCCACGCCGTGTTCCTAGGAGACAACGCAGTGTTACGACATCTGTATGCCGCGCATTAGAACGCCTGATTGTGGGAATATAGCGTGTAATCAGTTTCACTAAATCTGCATGGATAATTTAATTAGAAAAACTGAAGTAGCACCAGGAACACTGAATTTGGCTGGCCTTTTTCCTTCCAGTGATCATTATCGGTTTAATATCTGACATTTTTTATCAATACTATACTATTCACATACAATTTGTAGTTGTTATCATTAATAAATATGCAAAAAAAAAATCAGCAAGTCTATATAATTATTTCCATTTACTGAATAAGAATGTAAGATTATGAGATTATTTATATCATTATCAGATTTTTTTTTCTGTTTCATTTGAAAAGAATATCATAATGCATATACTAATGAATAGTGGAAACTAATGATTCTTAATGATTCCTTCCTATGATAAAGATGGATAAAGCTGATTATTTCTGACTTGATTTATGGATTCAAATGACACGTGGAGTTGAATATGGTTTATGTCAAAATTATGAGCATGAGGTGGTGGTTCGAAGGGCATTCCAAACGTTACAATTGCCATTCTGAGGACAGATCTCAGTGAGGAACCCTTCAGGTTGGGTGCGTAAGTGAAATCACGGCAGTAAAATTTAAGTCATCAAGTTATGAAAATGTGCCAGCAGTCAAGCTGGGTAATAACATCAGTGGAGTAACTTAATTAAACATAAGTATGTATCTCGAAACAGTGTGGTGTAAACGAAACAAGCAGTTTGGTTTTTTTCCAGATCTTTTAGGCCTTGCCGCATATTTGAGGATCAGGGGGAAAAAAACACTTCCGTCGTTTTCTGCAGCCTTCTTTAGAGAGAAGGTATTCCTGGACGATTCATCTGCCTCACGTTGAAACTTGTAATGATCGACTTGAGTTTTATAGACTCTAAACACCCCAGACAAACAGAGGTTTTACTCACGTCTCATTCCACACGCTGTCCAGCGGTTCTGCCATTACTTGGCGATGTCTTCTGAGAAAGTTCTCTCAAATTTTGCCAACAAAGTTAATTTTTTTCTTCTTTTTAAAAAAAAAAAAAAAAAAAACAAGTGAACCTTTTGCAAAATTTATTTCAATTAAATAACTATGATAAAAAAAAATTCTTAATCTTGCAGATAAATTATCCACTGTATACATTGTGCTTTTAATTGTATGCTGTACTGTATTTTAAGTACGTGCTATACTTTGTTATATTTTAATGATATACTACAGTATGATATATTTTAATGGTATGCTATGCTATATTTTAATGGCATGGTATGCCACGCTATATTTTAATGGTATGCTATGCTATATTTTAACTACATGCTATGCTATATTTTAATGGTATGCTATGCTATATTTTAACTACATGCTATGCTATATTTTAATGGTATGCTATGCTATTGATCCACTTCCCTCTGGCTTGCGATGAGTTTCTGTCTGTCATTCAGAAAAGGTTTGGGAATTTGCCCCCAATGCGGGAGACCGTGGCCTGCTACGGCCTGGGAATGAGGGCAGGCAGCTTGATCCCTGCCCATTAGATGGTTCGCTTTCTCCCACGAAGAGAAAGGGTTAGGAAAGAGACGCCGAAAATATTTGGGCAGCTGAGGTCAGCCCTGAACCTGTTAACGTGAGCATGGAGGTCCCATGACAAGGGATAGGATGGGCGACCCATGGTCAGTCAACGAAAATGTTTTAATGATCTTTAGATCCATGTCATACTATGATATTATCCCTGTCCAAGTGTCAACTTGGTCATTTCAAAACTTCAAGAAGTCACCCCACCATTTGCAGCGACCATCCAATACACCTATTTATTTTTTGACTCAACGACTACCTCACCTTGTCTGGCTGAACTTAACTAATTAAACTAATGAATCCATTCAGCTGGTGGTCTAATTTAACAAATACATGGAATGGCTGGGGGGCCCCTAAGGAGAGTTTTGAGAACCAAGACGACGTTCATCTAGCCGCCCTACAAGATATCGGTAACTTTTGTTGTGTTAAACTTAATTTGCAAAAGTGTTGATGTTAAGCTGTGCTAATTTTTCTTAGCAATTGCATACTTACTACCCAGATAAATAGCCTTAAGCATTTTCTTTGACTGCCTAAGACTTCTGCACAGTACTGCAGCTGTGGTCAGTCGCCAAAGATCACTTTTCAATACTAGCACACTACTTTTGTACTTTGAATTTACTTTGAATTTAAAACTAAAATTGGCTCCAATGCCAATTTATGATATGGTACTTTCATTAATAACTATTGTGACACAAGTAAAGGTGAAAATAACCAAGATCTCACTCTCGAAATGGATGTCTGTAGATACTAGGAACATCGCTAACAATTGCTTTCATGGAACAAAAAGTCTCGGGGCGAAACGTTTCATGAACATCACACACCACACTGATTGCTCAGTATGATCTCATAATATACGGTAAATCCATTTAGGGGAAGTTACAAGCACACCTGATTCAATTAACCCCGGGCTTAATGAAGTGGATGGCTTGGGCAGGCAGAAGAGAACAAAGATACCGGCCCCAAGGAGATCCCAGGTCTGATTAACTTCCCTCACCCCTATTTTTAACTTTAAGAATAAACATTAGGGCAAAGCTATCTGGCACATTTACAGAATATCATCAGAAAGAAGGGATTAACCTATAAAATGCCAGCCACAAAAGAATTCTTGGAATTTCTATAAACTCAAAATAGTCTGTATATTGATATATGCCTGCACGCTTTGCGCTAGATCATTTAGATGAATGCATATCCAAATTCTCTTCATCTACTTAAGTGTATATGTGCCTGCACAGGTCACATAACTTTGTGAATATCCATATCTTTGCATTTTCTTTGTTGATGTTTATACAGTATTTGTGTTTTTGGCCAGAATATTGCTTATAGCCTATGATCTATATGCCTATTTGTCTGTGAAGTGCAATGCCTATCCTGTTCTGTTTGAATAGCTTGTTTATGTCTGTGGGTAACAGAAGAAGGGCTTTTACGATGTCTACAGGGCCTTGAGCTGTGTCTGGGGAGGGGGGTGGTGTATGGGGGGTGGGGGGGGGAGGGCAAAGACAACTGGAAGCCACTTGTTAATTGTCAGAGGCTCGTGCTGAGGGGCCTGTACGTGACGCACGGCATCTCGCTCAGGCGTGCTGCTTATCGCGGCCCGGGGGAGGGGGGGTCCCATCCCGCGCTGCGGCCCGTATTATGTCTACGTCAAGGCAGCGACCCTAAAAATAAGTACTTGTGGGTAATGGACCTCGCCTCTTGCCCCCCCCCCCCCCCATCCCGACAGAAGACTTTCATCTTGCATGCCGTCTGTGAGCGTTCCAGAAGATCTCTTACCACGCGTCTTCCCCGAGCCAAAAATCTCCATGAGGCCGAGGCCACAGAACCCAGGAGGTTGACAGAGGACAGAACCGGCAGCCAATAGGAGCACAGGTTCTGCTATGACTTTTTTTTTAATATAGCTCTGGATGTTTTTTATGCTCTGAATGGTCCTGTTTTGTTTTAATTTGCTGGGATACAACAGCCTTTTGTTCAGAGCGTACATGTAAATATTCGCAATGACACATAAATCAGCAGCGGCTCGAGCGGCCTGTATATCTGTGAGGATGTGTCTCAGTTGGTGTCCACAGTCTGTGTCTGACATCAAACAACGAATGCCATGCTAAACATGTTTAAACAGCTGAATACACTCTCTGATTCATTAAGCTGCCAGAATTTTAAGAGAAATATTGTTTCATAAGTTTCTCCTAAGCAAAACAACTGAAGCCTACAATAGTATAATCGTTACAGTTATGGGAACAATTAAGATCACATGTTCAATTGTTATTTTTCATAATATACAGGACATTAATTAAGGATATCTCAAATTTAATGCAGCATATCTGGATATTACTTAATGCTTGTTCAGATTAATTTAAATTAATTTCATTTTTGAGAGCATAATGGCAGTGGCTCTTTTTCAGAGCCAGGGTCACATTTCTGAGAAGATCTGGAGAATTCCTCACGGGTCCTGAGAATGATAAGCAGTTGCTGTCATCTTGGTTGTGTCCCGGATCCTAAGCGCAGACGGTCAGACCTCCCACAAATGAGGACTGATACACACCTTTCATTCACTTCCTCACGTAAGAATGCTGCATCTCTCATTTTCCACATGCAACTCAACCAAAGTGGCTGCCTTACTATAAAACCTACTTCATCTGATATGTCGTAACACAAATGAAAAGATACGTATATGTGTATATACGTTTATGTTTTTTCATGTACTAATGTGTACAAATGGATAAATTATTGAGTCATGCTCCATGTGAAGAAATTAAAGGCTTTTTTCAAAGCATTTTAAATAAATCGCATTTCCATGTCGGCATTTTACTATCTAATTTAAAAACATTCAGTTTTATTGTCATTAAAAGATTGCATTTGAAATGAGACAGGATTTGAACCATTCGCATTTGTGTTATTGACAGATGTGGTCCTGAGTACAATTGAACTTGGGAGAAGATTCGTTACTTTGCTGCTCTGTTGATTCACGGCTTTGGTCATTTAAAGTACAATTAACGTAAACATTGTGTCTTTTGGAGTGTCATTTTAATCAACAGTTTGCTCATGAAGGATGTTACACTCTAAAACACTTCAGTATGGCATTGATATTTGTTCCAGAATAATGGGACAGATGTGCATGTTACGATTAAATAAATGTTATAATTAAGGGTATATCTGAAGCAAAGTGAAGATATAACAGGTTTACGTGGGAGTCTGCCATCCGCGTCATTGTTTGACCAGTACAGACAGCATGGAGACAATGCAGACATTCTCAAGCCTTACCGTCGCCATTAGACACTTATAAAGTTAATGTTTAATGAAATAAACGGTGCGTGTTTGGCGAGCAGGCCAGGAGAAAATGGCGACTCTTTTTTTTCCACATTTATATGGCTCCGTACAGTGTCTTTCTGTCTTTTTTTAATCAATCATGAGATTAATCAGTCAACATCATTCTGCTTGGATGAGATTTACAGAATGTCAGCCGTCGGGGAGTGAGTCACGCATCGGGAGACGCTGAGCGATGACTTACGGTGCTGTTTGCGTCTCTGGGCTTGACAGTCCACCGGAGGGAAGCTGGTCCCCTCGCACATTCCACCTTTAATAAACGGTTATCGAGAGGCACGTTTCCCGTCACCACCCGAGGACACCTGGAAGGAGGAACAACAAACAGCCAATAGGGACGCTTATTTATTTATTTATTGGTGTTTTTTTTTTTGACAATAACTGCTGCTCTGCTGATTTTAGAAGGGACATCACATCAACACGCTGTTTTAACGACAAAGAGGAAGAGAGGCATGCTGGGACTGAGCTGTTATCAGCTTGCCACCTGGATGAGTCTAATGGGCAAGTATACAGGTGTACTGAACCTAGTTCCTACAGGTAGATGGTACTAATGATTGTTATCAGGCAAGGGGGGGCAGCCTGCAACCATATATGTTGCCCAGGGAAACATGAAGTCACCCTTTTATAGTTGAGTCACAGGTAGTAGTAAACTTGACTCACAATGTTGTGATTAAGTTGGGAGCTTTGGTCGGGGGGTGTTTTGTCAATGGCAAATGACTCTTGCATTGCCAGACCCATTTGGGGGGGGGGGGGGATCTGGGGTGTCCATTGACTCAAGAAACCAGTGAAGGTGCTGGTTATAGCGATAGCATATCGTCCTGCTGTCATAGGGGAAGCCCGCGTTTCCATGAACCAATATTGGCTGCAATTTTCATCTATAAATGCCTCTTTCATCCCAGCAGGGCATCCCAAGCTAATAACAGTCACCCCCCCCCCCCCACCACACACACACAACCCACACTAATCAAAAGCGGGACCAAAGCAGGGGGCAGCCACAGTGTCTCCCTGCAAAGTTGCCCGTTTCCTGATTACCGCCCAATTAGAAGCCATAATTGCATTTAACCGAGATGAACAATCACCAACTTTTTTTGTCTTTATTGGTGCCATTTGAGAGTGTAGTGAGTGTGCGCATGCATGTGTCTTCCAATGGAGTGGCGTCTTGTCTAGGGCACCCCAGCCCTGTGCCTCATGCCCTGGGATAGTGTCCCCCTCAACCCTAAGTAAGTTGGAAGATAGATGGATGGATGGATGGATGGATTAGGCACTATATCTAGTTCTATATATTAGAGCTGAATAACTCATGGATTCTGATACCATACACCCCAAAAACTCTAACCTAAGGCTTCAGCGTATCTTGTCGAAGGCTCCCTGTACAGTCCCTCATCCTGTAACACTAATCTAATGTCAAAAAAATGCAGGCTTTTCACTCACATTTAATGGATGCGTATTTTGCAATATTTCAAAACATCTGGGCGTAGATCCAACGGGGAAAAAAAGAGCCAAATTCACCGTTATTACTCATGCTTTAAGAGCAGATTCTAATAAGTGTTGGAGCCTCTGAGAGGAAACCAGTGTCGTGTTAATTATGTACTGCTAACAGCAAGTCAAATAGCAGGTTTGTTGACGAGAATGCTCGTCCCATAAATCATCCAACCCTTCTGCCCACTTGCAGCAATAAATTTTGCTCCACGCTGCCGTTTCCTCTCTGCGTGCATCTATGCTAAGGTTACAGTCATAAGTGATGTGCAACCCAAGAGGCTGACCGGGGATTTCATTTATCCGGCAGGCGCAGTTTACCTGCTCGTACATTACGCCACCTTGCATATCGAAGACGTCTGAAGAGGCCGTACCGCGTGTTTGGCAAACGGGCCGCGCCGTTTACTGCGTTTGGCCTTTATCTGCTTTTTTAATTTATGAAAATTAAATTAGAGGCAGCAGGTGGCGTGCCCAAAAGCTTGGGCGTCCGTGGACCTGTGTTGCTTTGTGGAATACCCAGCGGCATGCTATAATGGGCGGAGGTGTAATATTAAATGATGTAATATTATAAAAATACAAAACAAATTTATTATAAATGTTCACGGCATGCCAGCCTTATTCAGGATGGAGAGCGGCGTAGCGAGTGCGCGGCGGCGGCGCCATGCTTTGAGGGCACTAGGGACGACAGCAAGGCTGGGGAGGGCATGGGAGGCGCCAGGGCGTGCTCCTCCGTCGAAGGGGTTAAGCCGCCGCCCTTTCCATGCGAGGGGTAACTGGAGTCGCCCTTTGGAAGAGCTTTCCAGAGCACACTGGTGGCGGTGGCGGTTTGGAGGGGCGGCCCAAGGGGGGGTGTGAACAGCGGCACAGATGCCTCCGGGGTCAAGCCTTTAATAATGATTACAAACTGGAGCTGGCTGCCGGAGCGACAGGCCGCAGCTGCGGGCCAGGCGTCCTTTGATGTCCCCCCCGCCTGTTCCCGGGTCCCAGGCCCCGCTCGCATGAGGAGACGCTGGAACTATGTGGCTGCCGGTGGGAAAGAATGTCACGCGACGCCAGGGTGACGGAGGACCGCGGTGGCCCAGGTCTGCTGCTCGAAGGGGATCTGGGGGTGGGGGGGGGTGCCAGAGAGGAGCCTGATCAAGGTGCTCCATCTGGGGTGATGGCCAGCCGAAGAGGAAGCTCATCCCAGGCATCAGAAATGAGCTCTTCTCGCACAAAGTGCCACCCAGACTTGGCCCCATAACCAGTTTGGCTACCAGAATGGAACAATGGAACCTGGACAGATACCAATGCTGAACTGGTTACACTCTATTCCTGCTTTTGAAGCCAAACTTTCAATGAAGGAAACTGAAAGATTTCAGCTTCCCTTTATCATGCTTTGAATTGTAAATCCATCTTAATGTCTGGTTTGCAAACTCAGTCTTCATTTTGAAACAAAACATAATGAACTAGCAAGCTTGGACATTTCACCAAAAGTAAATACATTTCATACTGCATGCAGCACCAGTGAAAACGCACACATTTTTCCTGTTTCATGTTCCATGCAAAGATTAGATATTCAGGAATATTTGATGAAGTAAATATTTATCTAAATATTTGCAGTTTCCTAAAAGCCACTGCATCTCCTGGACTCAGACACCAAAACTCACAAGACAGTTACAAAACATTGCTAATATAAGCATTAATTTTAGTGTTGTGTTGTGTTACAAGTAAACATATATATTTATATTCTTCGGTCAACAAGGCAGGAACTTTACTTTCTAATAATGGTTTAAACATTTAAATGAAAAGACGTTTTGTGAGCTGTTCGCGACAGGTCTGCGAGAACACAATGCAGGCACAGTGTGTCAATGCGCTGACATTGACACGATAATTGGAGATCCATAAAAAAATAATAAAAACACAGAAGACAAGTGAGTCATACAGCCGGCGATTAAACTTAACGCTGTAGGCTGTGCATTGCTTCCAAAAACAATTGGAGAAGAGCTCACTATTCCAACTCCTATTTTAATACTGGGGGAAAAAAATATTTTTTTTTTCCAATTATGATGCAATCTGGAATAAGTACCGTAAAGATCTTAAAGGACCTGAACCATGAGTATTATAGTGCCCCAGATAGTGCTACAGATTAAATAGAAGCCTAATATTTATCTATCCATTCATTTTGTAACTACTCATCCTTGTCAAAGTCTTCTCATTTTATTAGTTTTATTGGTGCTAAATTGTTATAGTATGATTCATATACAGTATCTAGGAAGTACAAACAATAAACATTGGGTTTCAACATTAATATTTTGATATGAATATTCGGAAGACCTTTCGTAAATGGTAATGTCAGTGTATCCTAATTGTAACTTTTTTATTCTTTTTTATTTCAGGTTAGGACTGTTTTGATCAATCCTATCTGTAATCCAAAGCCAAATATCTAAATTTTAAAATCATAGTTTTCCTACTTGATTTCTGTTATCTATCGGTCCTGGACCTTTAAGTCAGCTAATGAAATTTTAATGTTTGAAGAGTGTGACATAAACAGAGATAAGATTAATGAAAACAGAATTCATCCATCCATAAATCTGCCAAGCACTTGTCCACTACATGGACCAGAGAATTAAAGATAACATGAGTTTAAAAATTAGCATTTATGGTGGTTTTTTACATTTATAAAATTCAATAAAAATAACTAAATTTACTACTGTAAATCCTAAACTCTTTTTTCATTGACAAGTTTCTGGTGAATGATAGCCTATTTGGGATTTCGTCATACCTGTTTGTATTTCACTGTAGAAATTATTGGACATATTTATATATATAAAAAAAAACTATCCGGTATATTTTAAAATGTATTAATTAAGTTGAGATACTGCAGAAAGAAGAGGTCAAAGGACAACATTTTTCATTATTTGTGTACCTTGTTCCATGGGTATCAACTGACAAGGCAAAATTTATCTAGAACATTAAAGGTTATAGCCCGAAGTACTCATACACACATAGGCTAATTATATTCCCTTTGATGAAACTAGCATATTTTGCTTATTGCATCAGAAACTGTACAATTCAGAAGAAAAACATGGCAGTCACTAAGGTGAAAGCATGTTGTATTTCACTTTTGTAAATGCCGACAGCAAGACTAGAAGTATAGAGAAAATAGAAAATAACTTTGAACGTATGATGTGCGTTTCCAGTTCCGGGATCATTTGATTACTCGGTGCAAAAATATCTCCTTCTACTTTTCGTTGGCCGTGCAAGTCACCTTCATCTGTCTAGTTTACAGATTACTGCTTTACTTTGGGGGATCGTGTGAAATTTTTTAAAGAATTGCTTTTATGTGACTTCACTATATACAATAATATTTAACTATACCTGCGTAGTGAAAACAAATAAATAATCGATGGAATACGTCTCATATGCTGCAGTTCTGCTGCTTTTAATCCCAACATATTAATCCATCTTTATTACTGTAATCAATAAATCAATAAAACTTCCAGATGCAAACTGTATGTCTGTTATCACTAGCAAGGAACAATTATTGTTTCTGCAAAGACTCATATAATTCTTGGTTATACATTTCTGTATAGTTAATATTTTCTTTCCTGAATAATATCCCGCCGTTTAACAGCTACCTGGGAACGGGGATTCTGTCAGCCTGGCGCTGGACCTCACCTGCCCAAAGTGATTTTCCAAAGCATAACTCTTCATTTTCCCGACAGTTGTAAATTGACCTGACGTCATAACCCATAAAAATCAATTAATAATTTTCTGTGAATTAAGAAACTGGGGGGCAAACGGGACTGATAAACTGCGCTTATGACCTCATGCGTTCCGCAACAATGATCCATTGTGGCTCCCGGCTTCATCTGAAGCGGCGGCGGTCCGTAATTTTTATTTGGCATTTTATTGCCATTAGATCACCTCGTCTCCGCCGTGCTTAGAGGTGGCCACACCATGGCTCTAAATGGCGCTTCTGGCACTGGGGTGGAGGAAAGGAAACCCCCGTCTTTGATAATCCGATTTTCCAAGTGGAATCCCTGGGCTTCAGTTCCGATCCCAATGTGCGAGCGTGATCCCTTTCATCTGTTCAGGCTGGATTTCCTCTCGATTTACCCCCTCTCGACACACACGATTTACAAAATGACCGGGAATCAAAATGTCTTAATATGCTGCAAATCCCTGTTGGACATATGGAGGGAAACGAAAGAACATATTCCCTCTTACTCTGAAATTTGCGGATAAAATGGTCTGTAGCCTACATGCGTTTCCTGTAAGCAATGTGCGGTCCAGCTTGTCGGAAATTACTAGTGTTATTCAAAGACTTTAGCTGTAGGCCTGTAGATATATGCAGTCTCAATCCTGTCAATTACAAAATTAAACTGATTAGAAGTGTCCATGTTTCAAACTGATGTATTTACATTTTTACTGGGCTATCATTAAGCTAATTATCCACAAGCAACTTAGCCATTTAATTGTCTTGGAGTAAGTCACAGACTTAAAACTGGTCATTCTACACCATGGTCAGATGGCATGTAGGCCTAGGGGATTCACCGTTGCTGAAAGTGACGTATAGTTAGATGAAAGATTATGTATATGTTTTACTTTTGATAAAAGAAATCTTGGTTAGTAGGCTATATTTGAACTGTATTTTTAAAAGTACCAAACTGTAGTTTGCTGAAAGCGCAATATAGGTTCATGCGTTAAAGAAGAAAACTAAAGTACAAAGCACAGCTCGTCCTGATTCGTTCTGCTAGTAATTTACTTCACCATGACACTGCAGGTGTCTAGGAATCAAGTCGGAATTTAGTATTTTAAATCCTAGTTGCTTTTTTTTTTTTTTTTTTTTTTTGTGAAAACGATTTTTAAAACTATTCGCATTGATTTCCAGGCTAAAGAACTGGTTCCAGTTCGTAATTTAAAGTGATGTCAGATGAATTATTAAGTGATTAATAGTTCATAATTGCTTTGCGTGTAATGTCTGGATCAACGTGTCCTTCTCTGGGGTAAGTACACTGTCATTCCGCACAATCGGAGAAAGTCGTAAAACCAGCGAAACCACATGTGCTGAATGTGAAAAAAAGTAAAATGGTAGAAGTATTTACAAAGTACAAGGAGGCGAAACAGAGAGACGAGGAAAACTACAGAACAAAGATCCGCAGAGCAGCCCCAGGGAACTATTTAAAGACTTTGAGGAATAAAGGAGAATGAGACTGAATAAGGGACAAAATGTGCATAAGTAATAAGGTGAACTGTGAACTTTGAAAGCAGCTTGCCTCTAAAACGACCAGGTGAGATAAATTAAATAAGCATACAGGGTGTAAAGGGTGTGGGGGGGATCTCGCCCAGCTGAATTTAGGATAAATTTTGGAGATTAAAAAAGTGAAAAGCTGAGAATGAAGTGAACCATCGGTATAGAGTCTAACAGCTGGCAGTTAAATCCCGAGGACTTGGCAGCTCTGACGTCGTGGAAAGGACTTGTAACTAAAAAAAAAAGCGAAAAGGTATAACTAGCTAAGAGTGAATAGGCAGCTGGAGGCACATCAGTAAAATGCATCGCAAATGCCAGCAGAGTCATTTCTGAGAAAACAGAGACGAGGCAGAGTGATCGATCTTATGCAGTATGGGGAAGCAGGAAGAAGCCATGGTGTCCAAACGCCAGGTAGCCTTACAAGCCTGTGTGATAAGAGCTCAGTTACAGCAAATGTAACCCAGCTGTCTCTATTTTATGTTTCCTAACAGAAATACTGCATTCCCCCCCTTATATTACAACTGAACAGTGTGTTTTTACAAATCAACTTAAGTTGCATTCCACCAGGAAACAATTTTCACATCTTGTAGGGAAGCTTGTGCAAATCCTGAGCCTGTTTGTGCATTTCTGTATGTTTTCCCTAAGTGCAAATGAAATTTTAATGTATAAATAATGAAGTATTTTTTTAAAAGAACAAACCGCTAAGCGGGACTCTAAAACGTAAATGCTTTATGTTGCATGGTGTGTGTTTGGCCATCATTACACCCAGAGAAACTTCAGAGAAAACATGAAAAATAAACAAAGGCTATACAGGTTTATCCTTTGTAAAGGACTCCAGCAGGTTTCTTCCTTGAGACGTGTATAGACAGAGCCATCTAAATGTATATTTTACTCACAGCCATGAGGCTAATATGTTCACACTGAACGATAGTATTTGCATGTTTTCTTGCGTCACCTCCAGCAAGTCCGAACTTGATGTAATTGCCTTAGACAACCGATTCCAAGGAAAATAGATTTTTAGACTTTTTCCTCTTTTGCAATCTGTCATGACCATTACTTCCATGTAATTGAAAGATAAACAATTTTTTTATTCCGATTAAAGTAGCGGTTTAATGTAATTACTTCTGTGTCATGCCACATTTATACACTTTTATGTGGCATTCCCCTTTTTATGAGCTGCTTCATAAAAGCAACCATTCACCGTGAATGTGTGTAAGTCTTCTCTTGTGACTAATAACTTCTTTTTCAGTTATAATACGGTCTATTACGTCACAGTAATAGAAAATCGTAAGGAAATCTTTGTGTCCCGCATTAAACTCCCTCACGTGGTTTAAGCTAATGTGTCCCACCTCTTCCATTAATACTGAATGCGCCAAAAAGTGAAATAAAATCTAATATTGTTCTCTCTGGCACTCCTCTCTGTTGACTTTGAGTTACTATTCTATTTATACGTTGTCATTTTAGTGGTTTCCAGGGTAACCGTGATTTTTTTTTATACATCAAATTACGTCGACTTTAATGTCCCGTAACCATAACTTTATGAATTGGCCTCCTTTGTTTTTCAGGTGGGAAAAACAGTCAGTGGCCCTCTTTCAATGCCCAAGAAACAAATGCTTCATAGTTGACTGTATGTAAAACGTAACATATTCTCAGTGCAAGTGATGCAATCTGCATTAATTTTTGCTCCATCAAAGGTGTGTAGACCCAGTAATATGGGTGCCTTTGGTTTCTTTACTAGGGTTCATTTGCAAATATGATTCCTCAAAATCTCTGCACAGGGAAAACAAAATCTTTCCGTTTTAAATGATTACATTTCCCACGCATCCATTCTCCCACTTTAATTTTCCAGTTACCAGTTCAGGTTGCATTAACTTTAATTCGAAATAAAAACAATAATAGTCATAATAATGTGGTGGTTTGTAAGTGGTGTTGTTTGTTCTGTTTAGCAGTCCCTAAAAAGGCTTCTCATAACTTAATTGTATAGCTCCACACACAGCTCCCAGGATGCATTTCTTAAACAATCCTAAACTTTTCATGGTATGAAGGATTTATGGGAAACCAAGGCCTTAAAAACTGAAAAAGACCAAGTGTTTGCATAAATGTTACAGTGTTTATATGAATATCACAAAAGAGCTGCACTGTGAAAGCCACACAGTTCTAAAGGTAGAAGACGGGGCTGCATGCGGCAGGTGTTCACGTTTATATGAGAAAATTATTTCTGATTTGCAGATTAAATATGTTCCCTTCAGATTTCCAATACAAACATAAATCTCATAAGTGTCTCCGGTTGACATAAAAGGCTGACTTTTATTTCTAAAAGACAGTGTGCAGGACTGACTTACTGACAGACAGACTAACAGTTTATAGATACTGTAGATAGATAGATAGATAGATGGTATATTTTCACAAAATAATTATGTCTGCAATACATATGAAATAGGTCATGAAAATGCAGGTCCTGCAAGTCCTTTGGCAGATTTTTCTGCATATTAACTTTGCATAGAAATTAAATTAACCAAGGATTTTGAGTGTGTTGAAGGAATGACTCACCAGATGAGTCACTGTCTTCACTTTTCTCACTGTTTCTAATTTTTCATGCAGGTTTTGTCATTCATTTTGAACTCTGGCCCCAGTGTGTGGCATTAGTATGACTACGGCAAAGAGATATTTCAATTCAGGCAATTGCTTTGAACATTCTGCTGAAAGATGTTCCAATTAAGGCTGAGAGGAACGGGGATCCCTGTCACACTGCCCACCCAATTCACAGATGTTTATCTAGAGCCAAGATCCATTTCCGACATGCACAGAAAGCATTTCTACACCCACGTTCATTTATTTTTTTTTTACTTGTCTAATAATTGACTTCTCTGCCCATCTATATTTTAAACAACACGGCCACCTCCTTGCTGTTCACAGCTGCGGTTTGTGCATAATCTTCAAACCGTGTCCTGGTGTTTGTAACTCATAATTATTTAGACAATGCGTACAGTCGAACTGGTTTTGAGCAAACACTCCTGGTGCAGAGCATGTCAGACCTCTCAGCTGCAAGATAATTCAGTTTTTTCCGTGAGTCACAACCGTATCAGTGACAACATTAAATAATGTCAGCAGCTGGCCAGTGCTTACGAGCTCTGTCTTTTGTGTGTGTAGATATATATATATATATGACTAGAATGTAAAGTGATGAGATTTATGTTCATTTGTATCCAGTCATGTTTGCTACTATGTAATTCTATTTAAATTATTTACAATAATTCACAATAAACATATAGGTTCCCGTTTGTGCTGTGGGATTCTGTTTTTTGAATGTATTTGTCCTAAAAGGCGTTTTCCTGAATTCGGCACACTATCAAAGAGTGGGGAACGTTTATCCGTGTTGGACGGCTTCCCCTGGTGTGCGATGATCTGGGTTCATGCCTGAGCCACTATGCCATGCTGGGGCCCTGGCAAGGAACCAGGGCAGCCCCCCACACCCACCCCTACTGAGCCTTTTCATGGTGCAGTGGCTGTCTCATAAGGACGTATCGGGGGGGGGGGTGTTTGAAGTGTCCCGATTCTACCTTGTCATGCCAGATTATTTACACTATGACCAGCTTCCCCAGCACACACACACACACACCCAAAACTCCCCACCTCTAAAGCATGGTGCCAAAAAACATGAATCCAGCAATTGTTATGTTTCACCTGCTGCGCGGCCGCACCGCTATGAGTCCAGAGCAACTTAAAGATTGCTATTACATCATCCCACACCAGCCCCCCACTGGAATCCCTTCAACTACCAGTTTCTCCTTTCTGTTCCCTCCATGCATTTTTTCTTCCTGCAGAAGAAGCTCCGCTTTGTTGCAGTGATGCCCTCCCTCCAGTTAACTCTCTTGTCCCCATTATCTGTTTTTATAAATCACGTTGGATTGTCACAATGCTAAATCCCAGAAAAAAGTTTTAAAAAAATGTTAACAGAACGCGAGATGTTGCCATCTGACTGCCAGAGCCTGACATTACCCTGGATTTCTCTTTAATGACAGAAATACGTCTCCTCACTAAATAAACACTCCAGGTGGATCCATTTCTGAAATACACCCTTGTCTTTATCACTCACTGACAATAAATCCATCATCACCTTGCCCATAGTAAGAGTTCTGGATTGAAATTTATGAATGGGTACTGTCCCTGCCCCTTTACTTACTATATGAAGAAATAGATACAGAAAAAGACTGAACAGACAACCGGAGATGGACTTTAACTGGTTGTACATCTCGTCAGTGAACTGGAATGTTCTTTTCTCACTGGCTACTTTATATCCATATAAACCTAGTTTTATACCAACTGCTTAAACCTGATGTTTAAAAAGTGACGATACTAAAATTGATAAGTGGTGAATTGCATTCATCAGTAAGACATACACTGATTTACCATTTGAGCCACTTTGCAGGTTCTCTCAATATGTAAGAAAAATATGAAAATAATATTTGAAAAAAGTGTCCCCCTGATATACAGTTTATCAAACTGACAGACTACAATTATATAAATAAACCATGTGTTAAAATATTCTGTAAAATTACACAGGATTGAATTCTTCAGAACATATTATTCATAGACTCGACGAAGATTAAACTGCTGCAGAGAAACAAGTCAGACCAGCTGAAGGCGAAGCCTTGTCATTTTGGTAGCACACGTCCTGCTACCTGCAGATCCCTACCAGGGGAAAAGAGGCAAGGTTTGCAGAGAGAGGCATCAGAAGCAGCCCAGGTGATTTATAGAAATCACCCGGATATTCCAGTTGGGTTAGTACAAAAGGGGCTGGGGGTATGTTTTTGCAGCTGGTTAAGTGCAAATGGACCATTGTCTCCATGGCAACCAAGCAGAGAGCATGTGACCTGCATCCAGGCACGTGATAGGTTGGCAGATGGGCCGCATGTCTTTGACACTCTGTAGGGAGCCTGTGTGTATCCTAAGGTCTATAATGCCATGTGGCGCCCTAGGCAAGCTTCACCTCCGGAGCCCCCTGTCCGGGACAAAGTGCAATTGGCAGGCTAAGTTAGCACCCCCACAAAAGATAGCGCCCTAGGCAGTCCCGTATGTTGCCTAATGGTTTAATGTGCCCTGGGAGCAACTGACCCAGTGGCGAAAAATGGGAGCGGGCTAATGCCCACCCCCGTGAGCACCATTACAGGTTGGAGACGCTACTCATTTTAACGTCGAGCGGGAGATCACACCTGCAGCACATTTCCGTCAGATCGTGAAGAGCTGTCGGTAATCATCGGCACATCGCTGAAAGCTTCATCCACAGGGAAATGTACCATTTGATATGACAAGATGTTTTTCTTTCGACGACTGAGGTCGACCAAGAACCTTGATACAGCAATTCTGCGGCCTAAGACCCAAGTTTAAGATCACCGTAGAGCCATACAGCCACGTTTCATTCCAATTAACATTCCTGAGCTCCCTCAATGTTGTGTTTTTGTATAAATGCTGAAATTGAGATTTTTGGCGTCCGCACTTACTCCAAGTGAATGGGAGTGTCCCCAACCCAACCTGCCTCCTTGTCAGCCACCGAAATCAGTGCACGCCTGAGTCTGGCGTTCACAGAGACCTCACAGAAAGGTCATTAGGCGACGAGGTGAGGCGGTAGTTTCTCACAGTTTCACGAGGGCACCCTGCTAAAATGTTGTCGCAGCTGGTAAGAACCTCAGATCTGGAATTAACTTGCGATGGACCGAAGCCAGAAATCACAGCCCACACTGTGAGTTTAACTCTTTTCTCTCCTCGTTGTTTGAATTCCTCACACACTCCAGCCTTGCCGCAGCTGGTTAATCAAGCTGAGAAACTTTTTCACGGAGCGATATTTCGGGCATCTCGATCCTCCTGATCCTGAATGCACCATCTTTCGCCATTGGAGTGCCAGTCCATAAGACCTAGATGGGGTAAACTAGAATGGTGATTTTTGTTTTACCTCCTCTTTACCATGAGACACACAGACGAGAGCAAACTTAGGGGTCACAGCACAGGGTCAGCCAGCACAGGGTCACAGCACAGGGTCAGCCAGCATGCAGCACCCCTGGAGTTGGGGGGTAAGGCTCTTGCTCAAGGGCCCACAGACATGTGATTATTCTGCTGAGGCCGGGGCTTAAACCAATGACCTTCTGATCACGGGCACAGAGACTTAACGAGCCGAGCCGTACACAACTTAGCTGAAATCGCCTTACCAGGGTACCTGCTTTCCTCTTCTGATTCTTGCACTGTGCAGGTCTAAATAAACGGAAAAGCTTGAATATATTACTTCACTCTTAAAGTCTGTAGTACAAATAGTACATTTTATTTTTATGTGAGGACAGACATTTTATGGCAAAAAATAGCCACTAAAATTCAAGTTGTGTTTGTGAAGGCTTGTCAGAGATGCCGCGCAGGGAACGTGATTTATCAATGTGACGAAGGCATGATTTACACCCAGATTTACGCCTCAATCATCTATAATATAGTGACAGGGGAGTGGGAGGTGGGGCTGCATGTGTCTTCACAACCGTTTCATATGTGGAGTAATTATTTTCAATGTATGGACTTGCATAACCCCTAAGGAATGTCTTAAGTTGTAGTGGAGTTTTTTTTTGGCACATTTTCCAATTAAAACTCACTGACCCCCCGCAAATAAAAAAAAAATTCATAAATAACTGGAGTTGATTTATTAAAACACAATGTACAATGGCAGAAGGAGTGTGACTGGTTCAATAAATCTAAATTTTCTCTCTCTCTCCCTTCTCTTTTTTGCTCTCTCATTTTTTTGTTGAAAGTAATTTATGCTCACTTCTTATGTCACCTCATTTATGTGTGGGATGAAGCTGCTGGGATTCTCTTTAATACCATTTAATCCCCTTGCTGAAAGATCATGAATGCAAGTTTTACCATGCTTAAAGCATTCAGCGGCTTACTGGCAGAGGTTAATGGCAGCCATTTTCACACCAATAACTGAAAAAACGCTCACATTTTCTAACTGTTCGCCCTAGAGAACTGCCAGTGATTGGATCTTTTATTTGTTTATTCCACCATCCCCTGTAAACTCTAGACATTGTACTCTGTGTAAATCCCAGGATAGTAACTTTTTCAGATGTTGGAACCATCATATCTGGTACCAACAGGCACACTATGTTCATAATCAGACCTAGTATCCATTCTAAAGCTTTGTCTGACAGTAACTGGACCCCCAGACCATTATGCATATTTCATTACGGAAATATTTCAAGCAGACCTTTTTAAAAGTTTTATCAACGGCTTGGTCATGCTTTGCCTAGTTTTATCCCCATAACATGTTACAAAAAAGACATTATATAAAGCAGAACACCAACAGACCATACTGGACTTATGTATACAAGAACTGCATTTATTTAGCAGAAGCTTCTATGCAAAACAACATAGATATTTATTTATTTAATGACCTTGCTCATGGGTGAAATGACTTTGCTGGCTCTGGGATTTGAACTAGCGTCCTTCAGATTGCAGATACACAGGTGCTTGAAGCTTATTCCATGAGTACAGGGCACAAGGCTTACATACACCCTGGACAGTATGCCAGTCTGCCACATAACTTGGTTACTTATCTGTTTATTTAGTTGAATGACACAGTGGATTTCCCGCATCCCAAACTTATTATTCTATGATGAGAAGATACCAATGCAAGCCTCTTCGGTTCAACCGCTCGTGGTATAAGCCCCCACCCCCCTTCTAAGGGACAGTACCAGTCAAAAGTCTGGGATCACCTGCTTTTAATGCATCTGTTCCATTTTACCTTTGTTACTCATCTTATAGTAAAACGCCTCGAGGCAATGAAGTTTGAAATATTGCAACAACCAAGAGACCTGTTCAACATCCCAACATTTTCTCAAGTTTTTAACTCTTCAAAATGGCCCCCTTTTGCTTAGATGACAGCATTGGCATTCTTTCAGCCAGCTTCCAGATGTAGCCACCTGGAACGCTTCTCCAACAGTCCTGAAGGAGTTTCCACAAGTTCTGGGCACAAGTTGGCTACCTTGCAATCACCCTTTGATTCAGCTCATCCCAAACCAGGTCTATAGGGTTTCGGTCGGCAGACTGTGGGGGCCGGGACTGCACTCTGTCACAGCACTCCATGTCCTTCTGTCTTCACAAGAGAATTATTCCGTAACCTGGAGGTGTGCTCATGGTCGTTATCTTGTTAAATAACTAATGATATTCAGTAGATGTGTGCAGACTTTAAACCGGTACTGTACACCCTGCAGACCATGCATTTGGTGAAATGAGAAGGAGGACTGGCACAAACCAGCATATGTGTGTGCTCTCCAAACGCCACCCCAAAAGCTTTTCTGAGAGCGAATATTAGGGAAACAGAAATCAAAAAAGTTTGCAACAAAAAATTGCCTAGTGAGAAGCTCAGTGAGGACATTTGATCTCGCCTTTACATTCAACTCCGGTCAAACATTCACAGGTTTATTTGAATAATCCGTTACTGATTAGTCATGATGTAATGACTTAAGCAAAAAACAAGACAATGTGTTTACATGGCGGGACAGCAACCAAACAAGAAAACAATCTCTATGAACTGAACTACGGGACTTGTCGTTGTTGTTGTTGTTGCAGTTGTTGTCATTGCAACATGCCTTGCAGACCTGGTACACATTAACTTCAAGTAATTACTTTAGTCCTTCGCCAAACTTGGCTCCCAAATCTGAACAGTTTTTTTTTTTTTGCCCTAAATGACTAGAACAAAATATAGCAGAATACTCCTAATTGGCCCTGTTGATGTGTGGGTGCATGTGGTTGGTAGGGGTAAGGGGTGGGGGTTAAGGTGACACTGCATGTGGAAATACGCTGAGCCCCCTTCCACCCAAAATTGGACAGATGCCTCTCCCATTGCTGCCTTGACTTGCTTCACCACTGCATGCAATAAACAATCAAATAAATAATACATACATGACGTCTCTATATATGCTTTCCTTTATTGGGCATGTCAGCAGATCTTGATGATCTAATGAAATCAAAATCGCGGTCTCCAGTTTCGTATGACAGACGGCTTTAAATGATCTGTCGAGTGCTGACAGACGTGACCGTGGAGGACATTCTAGCGTGCACGCTGGTTCAGGAAAGATTTGAAGGGATTTTTGCTTAACACAAGCTGATACGTGCACTAATGTATAGATCGTCGCACGGATCATTGAAAACGCATTTACAGCCATGCAGCAAGTTTGAGTTTATTTAGATTGTTTGCAGAGTGTCGTTTTTTTTCATTACAGCGATGAAGTGAGATCATGTTGAAGTCGAGTCACCCATGTCCCTTTAGAAAGTCAACAGCATTACAGAACAGCATCAACTAAGGTATGACGGAATTACCCATAGTGCTCTGTGGTCACATGACAGTCTAGGACAAATCAGTGAAAGATCATTATTACATTTATTTGGCAGAGCAATCTTATCAGTATCCTGATTAACAGTTCCTAGAAGCAGATCATACCATTGAGCTTTTAAAAGAAATTTCAAATTTTATTTTTATTTCAAATAATATTTTGCAGTTGTACCATCAGAAGCATGGATACAGCATAAGGGAGATGCAGAGACGTCCTGACAAAACTGAGTTACTGTACTAACCACATAACAGTTATTTATTAAAGAAATGTATCGGTGAAACACAGGCAAAAAAATATTAAATTGATGCATGTCAATTCAAGTCAAAATTTATTTGTGAAGCACATTTAAAAACAAGATTTGACCAAAGTGCTGCACAATCAAAGTAGCAAGAAGGATGAAACAACACAATGAAAACACAAAGACCATTTTAATAGATGAAAAGACAACAAAATGATAAGAACAATAAGACCGTAGCAATAAAGCAATACATGAATAACAATGAGTTAAAAGCCCAGGAATACAATTGTGTCTTACATGGTATTTAAAAACAGGCAGTGAATGGGTCAACCTAACATGCAAAGGAGGCTCATTGCAGAATTTGGGGGCTACTATAGTGCAAAGGCGTGACCTCACCTGTGCTTCAGCTTTGATATGGGGCAACCAGCAGCTCAGCGGACCGAAGTGACGAAGATAGGAAGTATGGTTGTAGAAGGTGAGAGAGATAGACTGGGCCGGGCCATTTAATGCTTTGTGGGTAAACAATAAAATCTTGACAGGGGAAATGTGCTCTCACTTGTGTGTTCCTGTTAAAAGATGAGCTTCAGCATTCTGGGCCAACTGTAAGAGTAAGAGGGCGACCTGGCTGACATCAGCAGTCAAGTCAGGGCGAGATAAAAGCATGCGTAACCCTTTCAAAATCATTATACGAAAAAAGGGCTTGACCACAAATAGATAAGAGCCTCAGTTGAAAAAAGCCAGCTTTGATTACTGAGTCTGTCTGTTTGTCCAGTTTAAAATCACAATCCATTACGACACCCAGGTTTTTTACAGTGGGTTTTACGCATGGTTCCAGGGAACATAGATCCATAGCAGGGCATCTCAGACACCACTGGGTCCAAATACCAGAACTTTAAATTTTATTCTCATTTAAGCTTTGACATACTTAGGACAGTCCAACAGTGGTTTTAACGAGTTTGTATCTCTCTGTTTCAAAGGCAGGTAAATCTGAGTGTCATCTGCATAACAGTAGAAGGAGATGTCATAGTTGACTTAATCATTAATCTGGCACATGTTCACTACTGAGTCTGTATCATAATGAAACATTATATATATATGACTAAACATTTTGTAAACAAGGCAGACAATTAAAATAGTTTCAGGCAGAATAGGTGTCTCATCTGATAGGCCTTTGTGGGCAGCATCTATGCAATTAATCCGCAAAAATCATTTTGGTAATACTTTCCTTAAAGCAGTCATCATAATGCATTATAATGCATTCATAAAGTACTATAAACACGGCTATAACTATTTAGAAAAACAGTATAACCATGTTTATTGTGCATTGTGAATGATCTTTGAAGCTCTCATGTATAAAGCACTATATATACCTTCATAATGCATTATAATGGTCAATATAAGCCGTTGTAATACATTATGAAGGTATCTATAACTACATGAGTGCCTTAAGTAAAATGGTACCATAATTTCCCTCTTGCTCCTTGATCTGAGACAGCAGCGTTTACAATGTGACCACAAGAGTCCCAAAAAAAGTGGAAAAAAACACTATTTTATTAGATAATGACAATTAGGCCTACAATCTTTTCCTTGATTCATTTACTGCTTCCGTTAGGTAGCCTAAGTGCTGTTACGGGGCCTTGAATTTAAACATAATTTTCCTCCATGAAATGCAATTGATACATTAATTACTAAAGTAATTGATAAAGCAAATTGCCATGTTTTAATTGAATTTTCTTATTTGCTCAGTCAACCTTTAACTCTAAGTCTTTTTGCTGCTAGCAAATTAGTAAGTTGTATTACTACGTAAATATTGACGAGACAGGAATTTTTTAAAGAATATAATTACTTGTGCTCGTTTGATCAAAGAAACTGTAACCATGTTAATTCACGAGTTAAAGTGTTATAATTTGCCAGCGGGCTCCTGGGACCTTAACCTAATGGGCTTTCATTTATACGATACAGGGAGCCGAATTAAACGTGCATTATTCTTTCCAGCGGTACACCTGGCCATCTGCTGCCTTTTCTTGTTTTAACCCGGGCTGTGTGTCCCGCCACCGGGCGTCTCACGGGAGCGGCCCCCCGCGGTCGTTTGAGCCGCTCCTAAATGCAGCGACACCGGGCCATTAGCTCACGTCGTGGCCGCGGGGTGCGGATTGACATCGCCAGCAGCTGGGCTTCTGACTGTCAGCCGTGGGTGGCTGGGGAACTGGAGGGGGTGTCTCTCCCCTGGCAGAAAACTTTTATCCCATCGCGTTTACAATACAATGTCAATGCAACAGTATAAATGGGTTTTTGGTTTCCTATTATTACTATTATTAATATAATTATTTTCCTCAACATAAATTTATATTTTTTGTGCAATGTTTTACTTACTTTTCTCCACATTTTTCCCCTAAGTCCAAAGACCCCACCTTTATTGTTCGTGCGCAAATAGCCGCAGTAACTCTAGCTTTCCCTGCGGCTCACCGATCAGCAGCGCACGCACTCGCCGGTCCGCGGAGCGGATGATCGGTCCGCTGAAAAGTGCCCAAGGCTGCGGAATGCAGTCAGTGATGCTTATCTGCTCGTTCAAACGTCCAGATGAGGACTGCGGGGATCGCGATCGTGCAAAATAATGCATTTCATTTAATCATGTATTTCCCACTGAATCTCCGAGATTGCCTCCTTAAACAACCTGCCTTCCACCACTGGGTGACAGTCCAGCTATATAGCATTAGGATTAGCAGGTTAAAATACGAGAAGCGAAGAGGGACAAATCCTGGAAAATGTGTGATGACATCTTAGTGAGGATGCCAGAACTACACGCAGACACACCACTGAAGAGCGACTGTGATTCGGTCACGTTTCTAAGATATAACTTGTCACCAGCACAGTTGTCCATGCAAGTGCGATGGGCGGACGTGCGTCTGCGCGTGTCTCTGTGTGTGCACTCTTGTGTGTGCACATGTGCTAGCTCTGCTGTCCAATGCATCCCAGGAATGCCCACGGTCCACTTGGTTCAGAGAAACTGCAGCGGTATCGCTTTCGGAAGAAAAAAAGTGTTACGGCACAGTCTGTAAATGGTGCTTCTCGGCAAGTCTACAAACCGTTTCACCCTTTAGCCCTCAAACAATGAGTCACAGGAGGTAAACAATAAGTAGGCGTACAATTAATATGCTCTACAACCAGGACTCAAAGCATAATACCACCTTAATTTTTCGTGGTATTCTAAAGAAAAGGCTTGCTCTTCAAGAAGTTAAATGGGGCAGTTAACCTTTCAGAAGGATACGCCAAAAGTATCAGTCTTACACAAGACCGGGGCAGGTTGTTACACGAGTCATGTCCTAATTGCTTTTCAGCAATAAAAATTGTCAGTGTAATTTGCAGACATCCCCTAGAATGGCACTTTACGTCCGCGGCGGATTCGTCTCCTGACAAGACACTTGCATGCATGTGCAGGGCTGGGTGTAACGCCTCGTTTCCCGAGGTTCAAAGGCCGTGCCACGTTATTTATGATTTCCTTTCTCATCTCGGCAATCAGGTGAAATTGTGCTTTTGTGGCTAGCAGCAAATCATCGGCGGTTTAACGGTTCTCTGCCAATAAAACGGATGCATCCATGTTTAATGAATGTGCCATTTACAACGTCTGCTTGATAGACATCTGCTAAACGATTATTGTGAAATTAAGCAAAGGGAAGCATTCTCAATGGCAATGCCTGCTCACATGTATGTGTATCGTATCGCTGTTTATTTGCACACACTTCCTTCTGCGAGCATTTATTTTCTGCCGGAGTTACGTGTTACGGGATTTTGGAAACTGAAGAAAATTATATCTCTTCAAATCATAAATAAGAATTAAACACCTGAAAAGGATTAGTTATGTGCAGATGCTTGATTGGAGCGTAACACTGCATTGCAATATTTGGAACTATCTAGTAAAGGAAAAATATAAATCTGAAATATTCTGGACTGAGGCTTGTGTCCTTTGGCTGTGCTTTGTAATCCAGGCCCAATGTTTGGAAGTGGGTCTGACCATGTGACATAGCTGGGAACAGCCCAGCCTTAAAAGCAGGTTCCTAAATGATCAAATCCTATATCTTTTGCCCCAAAAACCTATACACCTTCTCCCCTATTGTAATTCCTGACATGAGGGGGAAACAAATGCAATTAAATGGTGCATGATACTTAGCAGAACCCTGTGAAACTGGTTCTTATGTTCCGGTGAGTTGGCGTGTCCCCGCTGGCTGATTTTAACCAACCAGTTTCTCTCTGTGTATTATTTGTTTGCTGGCTCCATAGCAACCACATGTTTTGCTATTCTCTTGGCTAGATTTTGTTCTCCCTCTGGCTAAGATGGTACATCCCAGTGTTTTATTTATTGCCTTTTGTGTGTCATCTCAAGGACATGCAGACATTACATCTTTGTTTCCCTCTATCAAGAAATCTGAAATCTTCTCTCCATTTGGGCTTCTGCCAGCGATCCGGGTGCATCGTGACACGCAGGCCAAAGGTGTCGTTATGGCGACGTAGCCCACGGGGGCTGAGAGCTAAAGTCCCAGGAGGGTAACTACTGTTGGATTAGGCATCTTTATCCTAAACTGCATCTGGAAATGGTTGGTTGCATAAGTGCACAGTGATAAAAGTATAAGGAAATACATTTGTACCCCTATGTGATTCATATGCACTGTCAGAAAAAAAGCACCAGTTTGTACCTTTACTTGTCACTGGGGCTGTATCATCAAGGGTCTGCCAATTGTAGCCTTAGCTGTAGGTAATTGTACCTTTGAAAGTACAGAAATGGACTCGGGAACATCTCCAAGGTACAAGCAACATTAATGTACCTCCAATGGTATGAAAATGTTCCTCATACTCCATTTCTGTACCTTAAACAGTACATTTACCCTTGATGGCACAGACCCAGTGACAAGTAAAGGTAACCTTTTTCTGCCAGTATAGCTTCATATCATTCTGAACAACACTGGAAACATTCTTGTTTACCTAGGCAAAATTAATAGATTTGGAGTTGTTTCTTAAAAAATCAAACATTACTGATTTTTTTTCCAGACTATCAACGACTTGGGCAGGCCCTTATTTTGACATTTTTAAACGCAACTGGAAATCCTAGATATTGTCCCCATCTTGCACGTATTCACAGAACCAAATGTATAACAGCTATGAGGCATGTAAGCACGTATTTTGAGTGACAGGCTTTCTGAGCGCTAGGTGTGGTCATTGAAAGCTTGGCTAATTTGTAATCGGTCTGCTAAAGAGCCAGAGGGGTGTGTTCATTAATCCTGCTTTGTTTCCAGACTCTTGGGGATTTTCAGATCTGTGCAGCAGAACGCTTTGAAAAATAATTCTGTCGCATTATAATACATTTATGTGCTGAGTGGCTATATTTTTTTTTTCTATTGATTGCAGAAGTTTGAAAAGACCTCAGGTCACCCCACTGCAGCTATACGAAAAACGACGACTTCAGCTCAAGCCAAACTTTCTATTTTGTGTAAACTTTTGATTACAGATACTCCTCTTCATTTTGAATAAATTTTTATTATTGTTTTTCCTGCTTTTCTTTGACTGAGATGAGGGAAGATGTGTTGAAAAGATCCAGATAGTGATCAGAAACACCTGATAGGCTGGTCATGGCAGTCAGGTGCAGAGATCCCGCAAAAAACGGAAAGGTAAGCAACCAAGCTTGGGTGAGAGCGGTGGAACAACTACGGACAGTGTGTGTGTGTGTGTGTGTGGGGGGGGGGGGGTCAAGGTGGTCCCTCAGGTTTGGTTATTAGTGCCAAAAGTACACACCAGTTCATGTACATTACAGGGGAATAGGGACACGGGGAACTCAGCAACAAGCAAAACCGACTCACCCTAACCTCCCTGCCGAGATGGGTTTACTTACCCCCCTCCCCCCCCGGAAAGAAAGTTGGTGCAGACCACAGCAAAACGGCTGTAACGGCAGATATCACGTCGTGATCAGATTGTTGCCGTTGCTTTCAAGGTATTTGGATGAAATTCATTATATGTTCTTCAGACCTTATGATAACTGCTGTGGATGCAGATTTAAGGAGCAATGCACAGAGTGAAAAGGCATTTCATTTGGGCCTTCTTCTTATCTGCTTTGGATTTGAATTAAATGTTCTCACAACAACCCCCTTACTTAACTGGCTTTAGCTTTCAGGTTCAGGACGTACTGAACTTTGTTTCAGACCTGTCTTGTGTTCTTTCGTAAGGTCCCCAATGTTCTCTCTTCTGTTGTCAATAGTTCACAGGCTGAAAACCCAATAAAGGACTCCAGAAAATCCTGATTTGCAGGCCTATACTGGCTGATTAATTTGTCCCTATGCTTCAGTTTTTGCTTCTGTTCGCTTGGCACAACGAGCGTAGTAACAGCGAGCTTCGGCGTGTCATTAAGGCCCAGATGTCACTTTTTTATGGCCTGTGAAGTCTATTTTAAGTTGCTTCTGTGGCCAAAAGTTTATGAAGTTCCTTCAGCCTGCCTGATGTAAATGACGTGTCTCGATCTATCAAAATATCATTCAGGAATGTGACCCAGGATAAATGAGGGAAAAGCAGTGCGTCAAAAATCTGGCCCACTGTTACAGTCATCGCTTCCAGTGTCCTTCTGCAAGCTTTTCCCTTCCCAGTGTCCAGCACATGGGTTATAAAATGTGTAATTACATACCAGCAATCGTTTGGTTTCTTCACCTGCAATTGTGTCTTGAGTCACACAATACAATCTTCAATTGCATCATTCTTTAATGTCTTGTCAGGGACAATAGTTTTGTCATATGGATTTATTTTTTCTTCTGTATTGTTAATGTTATTGCTCTGTGCTACAGCAAAACAGAAGGATTATCTGACAGGCGAGCGGCGTTTTAACCTCTCCCCAAGGACACCAGACCCTTCCAGAAAATTGTTCCAATGCTAGACAATCCGATTCTGCTAATCAGAGGGCTTGATCAACAGATAATTAGTTGAATGAGATGTTCCAAGGGAAGGAATGGAGGGAGTACATAAAACGGTCACTGAGGAGCGGTGTGGGACCTGCAGCGGCGGGCTTTCTGAGATGGCTAACTGGCCATGTTAATGCAAGCAAAACCCACAATGACAAAATAAGACAAATAAAGAACGCAGATACATTGTTTGTTGTTGGAAATTTTTTGGCATTCAAAAAAGCACAACATGATTTGTACCACACAATAAAACTGACGGTTTTAATTTAAGACTGGGAGGTTTCCTGTGACCAAACACAAACATTTATGGTTGCGATGCCTCGTTTCGTAACAATCCAGAGACAAAGATCATTGTTCTGAACGAGGCCCAGAGAGCCTCAGTTTGAAACTGCCTGGAGGCCACACCCCCGAACTGGAACAGGTGCTCCAAGGACTCTCCTCCGATTGGCCATAACCCTGTCTCAGGCTTCCCTTCTCCGATTCCCATGCAATCCTATTAAATCTCCCCGTAATTTGAAGAGGATCGGATTCTTCGGATGAGAGCTCGGGAATCTCCTTGTGTGTGTGTGTGTGTGTGTGTGTGTGAACGTCGTATGTCGGTGGTTCTGACCGCCCTGTGATCAGCAGGGCGTAGCGGACTCAGCCTGTAAAAGCACAGCAGAATCCTGGCATGACTGTTTGTCAGATTTCTGAAACATCTCCTCCACTCGCAAAATGCAGCACCGAGGTCCACGCAGAACATTACCTATCTTCCGTCCCGTATCTGACTTTCAGCGATAGCTAATAGCAGCAGAACAAATAAAGAAATTAAGTAAACACATATGTTACGATTGTGAAGTATGCTTCGAAACTACAAGCCCGTATGGTTTTCAAAACATTATTAAAGGCCGTAAAGTTTTTTTTTCTTTTGGCATTGTGAACAGGAACATTTTTAAGACGCCCATACCGCCTTGCTAAGTTTTTGCAGCACAACAAAAGTGGTACACTAATGCTTTGAATTTCTTTCGGCCGGCGTGTGCATGCTCGAGATGTTCTCGCTACGTAGGCCTGCAAAGGGAATTTGTCAGTATCAGTCATTCGCAGTATGGTAATTATGGCAGTAATAACAGCATATGTTAAGCCCAATGTTGTTTATGCAAGTCTTTCCAAATACCCTTAAAACACTCAACAGATGCCTCGAACGAGACAGGCTGTATCATTTACCACCCGGTCATAATTTCCGACCTGAAGTCCCTCGGAATTTGGAGTGAAACAATTATCATCCTGCCGGTTGTTTTTCATTCTTCCTGACCACATGTAACTAAAAAAAAAATAAAAAATCAACCAGTATGACAAATTACTGGTTTTACTGGTTGCCACTATTACTGCAATTTACTGGCAGTGCACAGTTTTTAAAGATTAAGATAAATAAACAATGGATGTTTCCAGTATTTATCAAAGACTAATGCATATGGCCTAATAGAATTTTGATCTCTTTTGATTTGAATCATATTTGACAAGAGATGAGAAATGATGACAAGCATCCAGCAACAACATCTGATGGAATAATTACAATTATCAGCAAATGAACATTTTTGAGTAAATTTCACATTTGATGTATAATTTAAATCCAATTTCACAACCTCATATTTGAATGGTTTCCTGAAACAAACTTCTTGTAAAACTGTTTATTTAGCCATCATTACACTACTCAAGAACTCAGATTGTTAGCATTTTATATTTAGGAATTTATTTTAAGACTTTTCACTATTTTACAGTTACCCTTGGTCAGTTGTTTGTTATTTGTGGAATCAGGTTTGTAGGAGGAACTAGAAGTATGGGGTTCAAGTTTCCCCTGGGACCCCGATTAGGGCGCATGGTCACAGAGTGGCCGTGCCATCTGCCGGTTTCTGTCGGTGCGCACGGGTTCACTAGAGAGCATCAGTCATTTCCATTCATCACTAAGGGAGAAGTTGAAGAAAAAACTACATGTTTATCCATCTCTGCCAAGAAAAACCTATTTTGTCTCCTTTTCCCTTGCGGTGGAGATTAAAGATTTATGGCCGCAATAAAATGGAAGAATTTTAGCACACATCATAGTGTCTTGTAGGGTGAAGACTGATCTGCTCATCCATAGTCTTTTTTTTACATCTGGGAAATTTTTTATTTAAAGGCAAAATATGTCAAATTAGTTGAGTGATCGGTGATCTGTTTGGGATTGTTTTGACCTGTTGTAGGGTTTCCGTTTCCGATTCCCAGCTGCTGTTGCTGTTTCTGCTTACGTGGTATCGGATTAGATCGATGTTCATATGAAGTTCATTGCTTAAGTAGATTATTTCATTTGTCTTTTGTGTATCTGTCTGCTATGCAGTCTGTAACTACAAACATTTTCCTCCAGGGTAATAAAGTTTCGAGGTCAGGAAAACATTTTACCTGGCATCGGAGATCGTTTTCCCCGTATTTCGATTTTCGTCGGGTCCCAGTTTCAGGTTTACCGACAGGACCGAGTGTTTGTTCCTGGTAACGGCGGTGACAGAGGGTTTTAATCGCTCAGCAGACAGTGTCAGGAGGGGATCAGGAATGCCGCAATACACCAGCATTAGTTAAGGCTTTGAGTGGCAGCCCGTGTGTTTGTGTAACCCAGGACGGATGATAATGTACGCACCGCAGAACATGCAGCCCAGTTTCCAATTGCCTCTTGTTTGCTGGGTGAAATTCACATTCCTTACCAGATTCCCTCTCAATTACAGGTTCCTAAGGCCTGCAAGGTATTCATGCTAAATAAATCTTTTTTTTTCTTTAAGAAGAAGACAGATTTTGTCAGTCAGAGGTAACAGTGCCGGCTTTGTTAGAGTCCATATTGTTTTGACAGATATTGGCCATTGTCTCCAGTGAGCTATTTCATCTTTTTATTTTCCTTCATAGACATGCACCCCAAATGCCTGAAGGGATGGCATTGAACAATTACGCTTTGTGTTCCCCATTGAATCAACAACAAAACCATAGGTGGTTTAACCAAAAAAATACTAAATCATTTAAATTCGTTTTCACTTACATGAATATACCAAAAAATGCTAAATGCAATAAAATAAAATTGACCTTAATTTAATGTGCAGCTGTTATTTAATCTGTAGTTGTATTGTAATGTTATTGATATTATTGGATTTCAATAAGGGGTTCACACCCAGCCACAGTTGCCATCAGTTGGTCTCATGTAGTGAAGGAGGAATCCAGGGCTGGTCAAAGCTCAGGAGGAGCTCTGGGGGCAGGTTTCATGTCCAATCCAACTTTAGGATGGTATGTGTTACATAGTGGTGAAGTTTGAGTTTGGGGGGGGGGGGGCAGTCAGCACCCAGAAGATGGGTGAAGGGAAGTGAGAGGTGTGAGGAGGGAGTTGGATTGGGCGCCCTGAGGATGGCGAATGTCTCCACAGAGACCGAAGGCAGCCAGAGACCATGAGAGGAGGCGTCCCCTCCGCGTGGGGGGGGGGCCACGGCGCTCCCCGAACCCTAAACTCGACCCACACACGCCACCGTTCATCAGCGAGTTAAAGTGACGGCTGAAGCGATCATCGGGGGTGGGGGGGGGGGGGGGTAAGCACTCGAGGCCCTCGATTGCGCCACTCTTAAAATTTACGACAGCCTACCTCCGCATGAAGCCACCCGTGCCTGAGAAAAGAATTGAGGTGAATGGCTGCAATTCAGGTGTCAGAAGCCGGGGATATGGATAACAGTGATTTACAACAGGGACAAGATGGGGGGGGGTGCTTTTCTGACTGTTCTAATAGTTAAAGGCTGACAAGAACAGAGGAAGTGTGATTTGTAAGTTGTGTTTTCTATCTCTGCCTGGGTTGGCCGGCTTATTTTTATAGAAAACTTGAGGTGATCGTGGGTTTTACCGCAAAGATATTTTAAGGATTGTACGCACTACTTGAGGTAACAGGCTGACCTGTTAAGTGTTCATGTGTGTCATGTCACCTCAGAAGACTTGAATGAAGTCCCAGGGGTCTCTTAAATGTCACACGGGACACAACAGGGGGGGGGGGGGGGGGGTACAGTGTATAAAGAACACACTAGGAGCTGCTGCGGAAGTTCGGTGCTCGTGGCCTTCAGCAAGACACTTAAACAGAATCGCTCATATAAAAAACCATGTGACATGTGAAGGGGGCAGTGAATGTTTTGGGGGAGGGGAGGGGTCAGGGAACAAGCCCCCCCTACTCTACTGTAACTGATTATATTAAGGGTATAAGGCAACCTCAGTGTGTGTCAGCGAGAGATCAGGAACAATCTCTCAGCTTAAGATTAAAGGGTAAAAACGTTTACATTTTAGAATAAAAAAGTGTAATTCATGTCCGGAAGGTGTTCATATAATTCTCCAATTCTATCCACCCCCATGCACTGTGTGTTCACTGCCACGAAGAACAGGTCTTATCGTAATCTCGTTGTACAAACAAGCACAATCAGTTGTTGTTGATAATACCACTGGCTATACATTCATTTTGTATAATTTTAAATAATTTCTTCATGCCTCCTTTCCTGTGTAATATCGTCCATCTTGCCATGGGTCCTGGAGCCGGTCTGTCTAATACCCCATAGCATGGGTGGGGGGCAGATCCAGACCCGTCTTAAGGGGGCATCAGCTACCCTGTTTTTTGTTTCCCCCGAAACATTTTTTTTCTAAATCTATTTAGCAATTTGTCCCATATTTTCATGCACATTTTGCTGACTCCTCCACATCAGCAGATGACATCCCGTTCGCTTCTTTGCTCCCCATAAGAGTGATTTACACAGCAGTTCTAACACTTTGCAAAGTGTACATACAGAGTAACATGTCAGCTATTAAGTTCTTCCTGTTATTGGTAGGCCAAAGGTGTGTCTGCATATTTTCTTGCAATACTGTCCTGTAAATAATACAGTTAACAAGCAGCACTTCTTGGAAATGCATGTGACTGTTCTTGTATATCTGAGTGGTCTTTTTCTATGCATGTGACTGTTCTTGTATATCTGAGTGGTCTTTTTCTATGCATGTGACTGTTCTTGTATATCTGAGTGGTCTTTTTCTATGCATGTGACTGTTCTTGTATATCTGAGTGGTCTTTTTCTATGCATGTGACCAGGTCCAGATCTTATTCAGAACCTTTGTTCTCTCTCCTCTTGGGACATCTGCATGTCAGAAGTGGAAGACATTGGTTGTGTTTGGCTGCTTGCGGGGGGCGGATCGCTGACCCGACATGCTCCTTGCCCCCCATCAACACTGGGATAGGAGAAGGGGATCTAAACAAACATATCCCCAATCCAGACCATCCAGCCCCGCTCCCCCACCACACCAAAGGCGGCGAATCCCACCATGAAATCGCGTGGCCCCGAGCGCGGAGTCTTGTCCAAACCATCATGATGTAACGCACGGGGATTCGTCTCCTGGCTTTCTTCTGCCTTTCTTCTCCTCCTCAGATACCCAAGAATGCCAGGGCACCAGAGAAGCCGGGGATTAGGAGAAGTGTCCTCGCCGATGGCATTCCCATCTGTCGCTGGGATCGGGTTATAAAGAACTGTGATATTGGGCGTATTCATTTCAATCAACAGAAGATCCAGTTCAAGCCCTTCACTGCTGCAGTTGACAGGGGACCCGGTCCTTCCCCTGGAAGCAAAAATGAACATTGACACTTTATTATGACACTTTATTATTTACTTATTTGTTTGTTCGTTTTTCTTTTTTTGTGCCAGCCCCCGGTGACGGACTCCTCTCTCCATCATCCTCAGCAGCGAGGAGGTGGACGTTTTTCCTGGGATTAATCAGGAAGTATCTCGTTTCTGCATATTAGGCAAATCAAATCATCACCACCCACGGCTTAGGAAAATAAAACATCACCGACTGGCCAGTCATTAGACTTCTTTTTTTTTTCTAATTGGGGTTAAGGAAATGATAAGGCTTTCGATTACTCTTCTTTTCCAGCAGACGTTGCTACGTCTCGGACTTGTAACTTCTGTAAAAATGATAGCATTTTAAAGTAGTGCTCCGCTCTTACTCACCATGCTGCACGCTGTCACTTGTACTGTTACAGTCTCGTACACACATACACACAGTCCTTCCACATTCATCATGTCAAATTCATTCGCTCATTGTTTCCAGGTAGTTAAGCAAAAGATGGTACAAACGTCCTGGGGGCCTTTTGCCCAGTGAGTGCTCATGCACCCCATTCAGGGCTCATCAGATTCCAGCTAACCTCCCCCCCACATCACCACCAAAACCGCAAGCTGAATGCAAGGCACCGTGCCAGTGTTCTGCAGATAACGATCTGGAAGAAAACATTACAGTATCACATGTTTATAGCAACGGGCACCACAACACGCTCGCCCCGGACTGACACGCGGGAGGGTCCCCCGAGGGCCTGTGCCTCCTGACGCCCCCCACAGGCACTCCACGGGATCTTACTCACCTGAGTGTGTCACCTGAGTGTGTCACACGCCCTTTGTTGGAGGGGGGTGAGGCAGCAGTGTGGTGAAGTACAGCGTCACCTTCACAATGTCATGTCAGTGCCTTTCAGAGTCACCCGCTCCATTCTGGAACATTCTATCCCTCTTATACACACACACAATATAATTTATATATATATATATATATATATATATATATATATATATACAGTATATATAAACATACTTAACAAGAACGGCTCGTTGGCAGCGCCGGAGCGTAACTTTTCCTCTGGATAACTAGGAGCAGCTGCAGTTTAATAATGTTTGTAATAACTTTCCAATTGAAAGTAACGCTTATAAAATAAAATTGTATTTTAATGTTTTTTTTTCTTTAGCTCTCTCTCTCACCATTTATTAATTTTTTTGTCCCTCCCGAGCTGGAAAATAGCCGATTGAATTACCCCTACTCGCACGCTCGTAAAACAGAAGGGTTGTTTTACTCGCTGTGTATCTTCCCGGGACCCTGGAGTTGGGGGGGTGAAGCTGGCTCTGTGGGAGACACTCTGGTGATGGTGGTTTTCAGCTTCCCCATTAATTGTGAAGTACAGACATGAACTTTTCCAAAATGGGTATTTCTTCTTTTTCAGATGCTCACTGCCACTTCCTGCCTTGTCCTGCATTTGGGGTATTATCCCCAAATGTGTGTCCTGCCTTTGACCCTTCACTGCCCCTGGCGACCCGTAATTGCACTGGCAGACCTCTCCTGAAACACTTTGACATCTGTGCCATTATCGAGAATGGAGAGATGTGCACGGTGAACAACCTGACCGATCGAAATCTGCCTCTCAAAAAGCCTCTCCTGTTCTTTCACCTCAAATACCAAGAAGAAGAAAAAGATTTTTGTTTTTTCATTCTTTTCAACTGACTGACATTTACTCTTTTACCCACATTTTGTGCTCCCGGTATTGGTCCGTCCTGAGCATACACGCCCGGGTAGGTCCTGTCAATCGACACAGAAACGATTGTCGTCCCGGAGCAAATACCCACTTCCACAGCAAAAAGGAGTAAGGATGTAGAAGAGGAAGCCATGGCATCCGGTTGTGCCCCAAAGAGGACAAGCAGGGCTTAGGGAGTCGAAAAAGAAAAACAAACGGACAAAACAAACTAACAAACGAAGACAGACGTCTGCTGAGAGGGGCCTGTCGCACTCTGCCGCGGCGTTCTCTTTCCACCGCTTGTGTTTACGGGCGAGCCGGGCTTCCACGGCGAATACGTAATGCCGTAGCGATTCCGAACCCTGTGATCCCGGATTACACAGTCGGCTGCGTTGCACTTTTCGCCCCGCTTGAGAGACATTTCCCTGGCTTGGAATCCGGCCGCGTTATAAATCCGACTCGGGGTGTAAAATGTGGATTACAAGCCTGCGCAGCTTAGTTTTCATGTAGCCCAAATTAACTGCGTTAAAAGCCGCACTTTGTCATTGGGGGTAACCCTGAGAAGGGGGCCCTCTCGGAGATGCGGCAGGCACCGTGCGTTGGCGTGACCTAAAATTCGTATCCCAGCCGCTGAAATAAAAAGTCATCCTCTCCAGCTCCTGTCTGGGGGGGGGGGGGATTTAACCGGGATATCACCTGGATGGAAATCAAAATGAAACAAGAAAGAAGAGTGAACGGAGGTAAACCCGAGAGAGCGGACCCCCTGACGGTATTTGAGGTAGCAGCTGCCTAACACTAGTAAACCCCCCCACCACCACTGCTACTCACCCTGGTTTTCCGATACTCACGCCTGAGTAATCTGTGAGGAGCCCCGAGTCTCTCTCTCTGGGCCAAGTTGAGAGAGATGGAGCACTAGGTGCTTAGGTGTAGACACAGTTCATCCCGCCCTCCCTCAAGCTAATTCTCCAGCAGTCCCCTAGATGCCCCCTTTGGTGATGGGGGCAGGGTGGGGGGGTCACAGGAAAACAAGCCGATTTACGAGACTCCTGGGTGGGAGGCGGAGTGATTGCACAGACATGCTGACCAGACTGGCCGAGCGGGGCGACTGGGCGACGGCTTGCTCGGTAATTTCCACAGTAAATACGTTAACTGGACAACTGAATCCGAACCGCTGAGTCAGCTGTTGGGATAATGGGAAACCGGATTGGTCTGACCGAGGTGTCAGTGGGAGGAGCCTGAGTCGTCCCAGGAAGCAGCTGACTCCTCTAATCACAGGAAGGAAGAATGCGACAATCTAATTCAACAAGAACCCCCCCCCAAGAGCGAGCATTTCCTGCCCTGTTTCAGTTTCGGTATCAACACGTGGCAGACGAACACAGGAAGCACAACATCTGGAATCGGGACGTCCCATCTTGCCTCAGTGGGTTTCATTGCATGGCATTAAAATGCAGGATGTTGCAAGCTGCAAGAAATTAGAAACATCGATTTGGCTGCTAATTTGATTGAGACCCATAAACATTCATGATCCATAGAACCATGAGACTTTATAACTGTCGGCCTATTTCCTATCTAAAATAAATTAATGTTTTGATTAAGTTTTACGGCATTTTTCATTAGCTAATACATTTATGTACTGAACAGGATTCTTGCTGTAATCTATAAATACGGCCCGCAATTTGTACAGTGCAATTTTTTGCTTAGTTTGATTGCATTTTCAGTTAGGGGAACCAAAAACTTCTCAATTATACAATCGGGGGAAAAAACCACCCTCTTCATTAAACACTGGAGCAGCACCAGAGTCCTTTTGGGAACCATTACACGCAGTGCCATTTTAAAAACAAACAAACATTTGTATCTCCAGATGATAACCTTGATCAAAGCGATATATATTCTGCCGACTGAAATTAATATTTATATTTAAAATCAATCCCGGGGTAATTACATGCTTGATCGCTTTGCGGTTTAGACAGCAAGGTCTTTGTTCCAGTGACTGCAGGACACATCAGTGATTGACAGGCTGTGGTTCTTACCCTTGGTATTTAAAAATCACTTCCCCTGTCAAAACAATGAAGGGGGCAAAATGGAAAGACCCAGCCCCCCCCCACCCAACGCCCCCCCCCCCCCCGCCGCCCGATTTCTCAGGCAGCAGCAAGCTGACAGGTGAACATGCCCGATGAACATCTTCTCCAGGGGAAAATTCCAGGCCATTCTCCTGTGTTTGACCTGAGGATGAACCTTCACTTGTAAGAAAATGGCTGATCCTCAGAGCAGCACACAGGTGTCACCCCCCCCCCCACCCTCATAGCACCAAGATGGCAGCAAGGTCACACACGTGTTATAACCTGCAGCCTTGCCACGAACAATAACTTTTATTTGTTTTTTGGAAGATCTAACGAAGATGAGGAACAGATGAAATTCTGCTTCATAATAATGCAGCTGTAATCTTCATATCCAGGGCTGCTGCTTCAAGTGCAGGATGCTTTCAAATGCAACATTTTTAAACAGACCCATGGATTTAGTCTTAAAGGTATCTTGACCCATGTGACCCAGGTGATCTGCTTGACCCGTGGCGATTTAGGCTGTTCCTTCCTGTGGTAATTGAGTGTTCTAACATGCCTCTCAACGTTAAGACCCAAAATATGTACTTTTAATATGCTGTGTTTTTCCCTCTGGATTCCAATGTTTATTCTATTGTACCTTCGAAACTGGCCAAAACCAACACAGGCTGATGTATCAACGGCAATCTAGTCTTTTTGACGATTTCAGTTATGGTTGGCGGCCTTAACCCCACGACCACAAATTAAAAATGCGGTTTTCTGGCTCGATGGCCTTCAGTACTTCAATGGGCCAGTGATGATTGCCGAGCTAAGCAGCCCCCTCGGAAAGCCCCCCCCCCCCCCTCTTCATGCTCCAAGGTAAGCAAACACATCCACTCCCTCTCCGCTGAGCTTCCTCCTGCTACCTCAGCAAACCTGTTGCTTTTGAAGGCGTCCTCCTTAAGTCTGAGAAAATCGAAAAACGTTTTGGGGAACACCTGACACAGGTGGCCGCCTAGAGTGTCATCCTCATAGGAGATGCCAAGTTAGCAAACAGCCCACGCCAAGCCTGTTGGGGGCAGGACTGGTCCCGGTGCTGAAGCCCACCTGCAGTCACCACAAGGGCTTCTACTAGCACTGAGTTCTGGTACCTTTAATTACCGTCTAACTCACTCTAGCTAATGGTGCCTAGTTGGCCAGTAAAAGTCAATAAGTCCTGATCTAATAACTGATGTATGAATAATTAAATATGCATCTATAATCTCTGGTAAGACCACCTAACATAATTAAAACTCAATGGACCATGTGATTTGCTCCTATACTTTTCACTGTGAATAACAGCAGCCATATTTGCCTTAGAGCCCATTCACAATAGAGAATATATTCTTTCAATATAATAAAAATAAGGGACATTTTTCCTACATTTTCAATGCTGCACGACAGACTTTGGATCTTGTGCATGAAAACAATCTCTATGAAATAATTATTAGAAATAGATATTAATAAATGTAAACATTTTCAAAGGCTTTTGATATGCAATTTTATTAAATGTATTTAAATATGCAAACTGTCACTCATGTACAATAGAAATTACATCATAGCTTTCTGGAACAAAATAGTACATTTTCAGCAAACACTTGTAATTGTTCATTCCAAAACAAGTCATTAAATTTTCCCAACAAGCACAGTATTTACATCAGAAAAATATTACACGGCTTTATATGAAACAAAAATAGACCTTTTTCCGAAATGTTTTATTTTTACAAACAGGAATATTTAAAAAAGAAAAAGAAATGGTTTCCAAATCGGAAAATAGACTTGCTGGCAAGCGGGTGAGACATTTTTATACAGGGAAGTGTATACTGGGAGTCCGTCTGTCATTCACAGACAAGGGGGTTTAAAGTATCTGGATGCTCATGTCGGGGCCCGAAGGCTGAAAACATCTTTAAAATGTTTTCAAATGTTTGGCAGTTTCTCTGCTTCACTGGCAGGGGGGGGGGGGGGAGATTTATTCTTTTCTGGGTCTCTGACAGCTTAAGAATCTTTCCTCTTGGCAATACAATCAGTGCAGTGTCAAAACAACCAACACAAAGAAAACGCAACACTTTTTCTTTCAGCCGAATCAAAATGAAATACTTTCCAAATGCATATTTTTTAAATCACGTAGTTTGTTCCATAGAAAATAACTTGATTACAGGTACAGGTGCCCGTGCAGCAGTCTGCTCCCGCTGATATCGGTACTTTGCCAGATACTACTGAATTGAAATTAATATGGAAACGCAGTAAATCAGAATTACTGGATACTTCCTGGTTAATGTTAGGGTCTCATTAAAACACTGGCACGAGAACTGTCAAACACACAGTATAGAAAAAGCTGTATGAAGCTGCACTCGGGGAAACTGCATTAATAATTCATGATGTTACACGTTCCATTTCATTTTTCATGTGCCTTTGCCTGTTCAGTTTTTAAAGAGAGCACCGACAACTGAGCTTCACACTAAAAAGTCAAAATATTATATAAAAGGTATAATTTCTAAAATATTTTAATTACGCTTTATTTTTCCTGGCTCGCTAGGGTATCGTAAAGTTTTAAAAATCGTTCGACCTAAAGGCACCTTTGCCAGTGTAAAGATTTTACAAATGCACCGTGTGTATGAACACACACGGACGCATAAAGACACGCAATATTTACAAGCTGACATAACGCGGGGGGGGTTGGATGCCCCAGGACTTGGGACACTTTCCTCCTGTGGAGGAGTCACAACACAAAGGACGGGCTTCTGAGGAAGAGGCTGTATGGCATTCAGGACACCGGCATGGGAGGGTCAGCTGATCCCTTTGTGGGAGCAGTGCAGTGTTTTGGTTTCTGTTTTTTGCAAGGAATACTGTACTGTAAGGTGTAAAAATCCTGCTCCCCCCATCCTCTGCCTGCCCGTTGTGTTCAAACCTGGCCGGACGTCTGAACCCCAGCAGGTCACTTTGGCAGTGCTCTCGGCAGCAAGTGCTCATGGGAACCGGGTCTGGCCCAGTCCGCACCCTTAACTCGCCGCGCACATGTCTGGCTGCAGTGACGGTACCGGTTCTGACACGCGCTCCCCCGCCGGTGCTGTGCCACGTGGCTCTGTGCCCCCCACCACGCTCAGGTCCTGGGGCTCCGAGTGTGGCTCGTCCCCCTTGCACGCTGCGCCCCTGTGGGCCTTCTCCTCCTCCACCAGCCGGGCCAGCCGCTCCTCCGCCTCGATTTCCTCCGTGGTGGGGATGGAGTTCTTCTTCGGCCTACCTTTTGGCTTGGTGGGGGCTTCCTGTCCCCCTTTGAGGACCTAGCAGAGCATAAAAACGTCCCATAAAAATCTGGAGACATTGGCTCTTTGGGGGAGGGGATAGGGTCACTGGCAGCAACAGTTATTACAATGATTACAGGAAGATGGACGAGGTTTGGGTCTTTGAGATCAGTCCTCCAATCATCAATCTCTCAGATCAGTGAGCCTCTGCCTTTGGCGCGATTGGCTGAGCTGCCTGACATATTGCTCTCCATCACTCACATTTCCTCATCACCCGCCCCCCTCTCCTGCCCCACGGTTCCCCCCCCCGGCTCTTACTATTTTCTTCCACTTCATGCGTCGGTTCTGATACCAAGTCTTGACCTGTAGCTGCGTGAGGCCCAGCGACTGGGCGAGGTCCAACCTGCAATGGGGGGGGGGAGGACATGAAAAATAATTTTTTGGGAGGTGTGTAGATGCAAAGGGCCTCAGACTCTGGAAGTAGCTTAAGGAGAAGCTGACTGTCCAAATGCACATGGAAGCACATGGACCCAACATCCTGCCCAGGCGAAGCTGGACAGAAACATCAAACATCAAAATGTCAACATGCAGCAACTGCCATCAAGCAGAATGTTTTATATAGAAGAAGAGACCTTTCCGCTAAATTGCCAAATGAAACCCAGCATACATAATATGAAGTATTAATAGTTTAACATATTACTTTATATACTCTTTCATTTGTCAATAAGCTTTAATATGTCACATCTTGGCAAACAACCAAAACATGTAACATTTTTTGGGGGCCTGGATATCATTAAAACTTATTACTTAGGATTTATTGACCTAAATTTAGTAGTGGGACAAAAAGTAATTAATCATCTTTACATTGTGATAATTTTACTCAGGAAAAAACAGGATTTATCCTTTAAATCCACAAATATACATTATAAATCCATGTACGGATCGTCCAGCACTTGGCCATAAATCAGATACCGTAATGTTTAAGTCGTCTGGGAGAGGAAGCAATGCTGTGTATGCTCTTGACACTGACCCAGAGCGTAACCGTGAGGCTAATGCTAGCTTCGGCGCGGCTCGCGTTCACGGTTAAACACAAACCAGTCGCTGGGTTGGTTTTCAAGGTCGGGCCATCAGCTCCAGAACAGCTGCTTTCGGCCCGAGCGTTGAGGTGCTCGTTGGCTGATCACAGACAAGTGTGTGGGGGTATAAAAGATGGTTATATCCACCAACAGCCACATCGTAAGCCCCTAAAATGGTCTCAACCGAGATTTCCTCCACGTTTTCCCTGTAAAGTCCCTCACGCCCCCGTGAGAGGGTTTCCCCCCTCGTCTGCACCTCCGCCAAGCCCAGCAATAATTTCAAGTGAACCGCGAAACGCTGCTGGAAATGATGGGATTAGCACAAAGCCTCCCAGGACCCCCCCTCGGTCAGCAGACAGGCAGAGAACATGGCCCAGACCGGTTCTGCGGTCTGCCCCAGCCCCGCCGTCTAATCTAGCACTGAAACCACCCGGAGCATCGACCTTCTTACATATGCCGACTGACAGCTCTGAACGCGACGTTTTCCGTTTGGCCCGAATATCCAGCTGGAATCCAGCTCCCAGGATGTTTGAGAATATTTCAAGTGAAATGCCCGTCACGAAATAATGGAACATGTCTTTAAGGCTAATCCCACGAGCAACACATGGAAAAAATGACAAGCCTTCAAACCACGACCGGAACATACAGGACATGGAGTCTGACACAATAATTCATGTCCATTTTCATTTTTCCTGCCAAATTTCCTTCCACTCTTTACAGGTTGAATCCACTTAATGTTACTTTATATGATTTATATATATTGAAGCCAAATGTTGCTAATAACTTTGATCCCACTACCCTCCAGCAGGGGCCAGTGTAGAATGGCACTTTTAAATTTGATTCAGTATTTTTAATTTGTGTTTCTAATCATCAGACTTCGTAATGTGTGGAAACAGATCAGTTAGGTGTTGTTTAAACCAAGTGTCCCTCCATAATCTCCTAGAATTTTCTAGATCTTTTGTGTTAAGGTGGACAAACTATTTTAGGATAGTGGACCCTCTGTATCTGCTGGTTCGGTATCCATGGATTCAACAGTCGGCGATTGAAAATATTCGGCAAAAAAAAATATTCCAGAACGTTCCAGAAAGCAAAATTTGAATTTGCTGCGAGCTGAGCACTACACTGAATCCACGTGAAGGGAGTGATGTGTACTTCTGGGTGTTGCTGGTGAGTGCTGACAAAATGGAAGAGAAAAGAATGGAAAATGGAAAAGAAGAGAGAGATGAATTTCTACTTTCTTAAATAATATTTATATTTTCTATATGTACTGTAATGGTTGCATCTATACTGAACATGTACAGACTTTATTATTTTCTAAACAATATGGTACAACAACTATTTACATAGCATTTACATTGAATTAGGTATTCTATGTATTCTAGGGATATAATTAAATTATACGGGAGGATTTGCAAAAGTCGTTTTATATAAGGGACTTGAGCATCTGTGGATTCAGATATCCGTGGGGGGGCCCGGAACTGATTCCCCGTGGAGGAGATGGGGACGGCCGGCTGTATTTAGTCATTAGTCATAGTGCCGTTGTGGGTGCAGCTCAGCTTTGATGCTTTTTAATCATGTCGGGAAAGATGTGTTTAACGCCCCTGCAGAAGCTCCCTAGCCCAGTCCAGGTCCAGGTCCAGGTCCAGGTCCAGGTCTCGGCTCTGGAGGCAGCTTACCTGTCAGGGGTGGAGAGGTACTTCTGCTTCTGGAACTTCTTCTCCAGGCCCATGAGCTGCAGCTCGGTGAAGATGGTGCGGCTCCTGCGCGGTTTCTTCAGCCGGGGGGCGCCGTGCTCCGCCTCCGACTCGCTGCTAACGCTGACAGGGGTCTCGCTGCAGAGCGGCTCGCCAGCGTGCGACTGAGGGGAGGCCAGGGAGAACGGGGGCGAGGGCTGGGACAGGTGAGGTACGCTGGGGGGCTGCCGCGTGATGACAGACAGGAGCGGGTAACCCCGGATGGAGGAGCCTGAGGAAGGGGGAAGGGCAATCAGCATACACTAAAAACAAGCAACGTTCGCGCCTCGGTTGAATGAACGAAACGGGATGTTGGCAAGTGAAGAACTGAAAACTGCAGCAGCTCTTCACTTAGCCGTCACGGTTCCAGGAGCCTCAAATGCCTGTCAGGCAAACGATCGCAAGTTGGGATCCAACAGAAAATCGTAAAAAATTGCAACAAAAAAAAAAAAAACGAGAGAGAGAGGATCAGCATTTCACAGATCATCATGCAACGCTGCACGCACCGTCGCATTACGACCGCGACAGGTGGTCGGGCACGCAAACCGCTCTCCCCCCACCTTGGCCGCCGTCCGGGGGGGAATAAGGCAGTGGGAGAGAAACTTAATGGCCCTGAAGATTTAGCAGCGATGGGACTCGATTTACGCCTTGAGTCCTGCCCTGTTCCATCGAACTCCTGCATTTAATAATTATTTTACGAGATGGGGGGGGGGACACGAGAGACACAGACACGACTCCACCGTGATCTCCAGCGATGGGGGCTGTAAATCCACCCCGGGTGAGGACCGGCCCCTTTAATCCAGACATTTCTCAGACAGCGCGGAGACACTGAACCAGATAAAACTCTTGCACTTGTCTGGAGCTGGGAGTCGAGCCGGAGCAGATATTCCCTATATGTGAGCTTCGCATAAAAAAAGGAAAAGTAAAAAAAGAAAAATGCAGGGCTTTGGATATAAATTTTCTCTCCCCTGTAATTTAGAAGTAAATTAAGAGTGACGTGGATTTTATGGAGAGGGGATACGAGAGGCGAAGCCCAGTGCTGTAGAATTATATATGCTCTTGGGTGTATTTTTTCTCATTTGTTTTCCCTACTGCGGTATATCTGTAGATGTCTCTCATATCTTATCTTTTAATGACAGACTTGGAAAATAAGTTGACGGCCCTCCCCCTTAGAGAGGATGCGAATGGTGATAATGATTGCAAATGTGGCCGCCGTTGGAACACGGCCTTTCCTGCACAATCGCAAGTTTGGATGTCCTGAGACAGAACCGGCTGGTAGGTGATGCGTAACTGTCTATCTGGTCCGTGCTGCGAGGCCTCCCCTTCCCACCACCCCCCCCCCACACACACACACACACATCCTCCCCTCCCTCTCACTCAAAGTGACAGAGCTGCACTCAAAGGCTCCATGACATCATTACTGACTGATGACCTCATCGGCAGTCTCCCACTTCGGCGAATCGATGGGCACCACTGCAAGTCTGAACACACAGGGCCATACCCCCGCCCAGTCATCCCCCCACGCCCAACTCTTCCCTCTTCTGTCCATCTTTTTATCAGACACCCCGTACAGAATCCCCTTACTAGCTTATCCCACCACACTTGCTGTCATTAATGGTTAATATATTAATAACATACATAGTTCAAATTATACTAGATTCTTTTTTTTAAAATTTTTAAGTCGTCTGACCTTGTACACTACCTCAAAAAACCCAGCTTCGGGTTTATAATTTTAATAGCACATAATATTTACAGTCGGTATCAAATTTTTTTAAGGGGTTGCACTAATTCCGCGCTTTCCCCTCCGTTCAAACTAAGCTACTCCAGTACCACATCACTCTCCATCGGACAGAAACCACTTGCTATTCTGCTTTACCTCATGTCAGTGAGCCTTAACAGCAAGTGGTCCTAATCACAGCTGTGTCAGTTGCCTAGCTGTCAAAATCTTTGTGGGAAATCATTTATCTGTTAGAATCGTGTTTAGAAAGCCAGACCGAATCATCACCTGTTTCTGGTTTTCGTGTGTGCTCTCTCAAAATCCCTGGGCCTTCAAATGTGCCAAACATCCTGCGGTTCTCCTATTTCCTGCTCGTGAACTGAGTCAAGGTGATCTTATTGGACGTATGCGTGCCGATAAAAATCAAAAGTCACTGGAACTTAGTAAGCAACAGCTTAAAAAGGTTACTTCTTACAAAACCTGTCGATTCAGCTGTCCTACTGCCATTGCGATTATTACATTTTGCTACATAATTTCATCATAAAAAATATCGAGCATTTAACCACAACTGCTTCAAAAAATAGTTTTATAAAAGAAGTAAAGTCTGCAAGTCGTATTGGATAAAACATTATCCTAAGCATGAAATTAACTTTAAAGTGCTTTTAAACATCATGCTTTTGCCATTTAATTGAAGCCAACATATTGAAACACCATAAATTATGTTTCATATCATTCACTGTGCCACCAGCCTCCTACAGTAAGTGTGTTAGTACGGGCCTTGGACTGACCTCCGAGCAATCAGAGTCACCGACTGCACAGTGCGCGTGGTTTTGGCCGGTGTCGGGCTGGGCTTTTCGATCCATGCGCAGAGAACCAGAAGGCATTTCTCAGGCTATGTTCGTTTGTGCTAGAGGCCTAGCCCAGCCCCAAATGGTTGAAATGTTGGCTCCCAGTGACGACATGTCAGTACAAGCAGCTCGTGTTGTTGTGATACATTTATTATTATTTTTTAAAATTTCTTTTAAATGTACCGAATCATTATCCCTGGGCAACGTGCCAAGCTTGACATCATTTTGCCAGAATTATCCAGCCCGTTAAACTTGCGTATCAGTCGAATGACCTGTCCACGGCCCCTGGTCTGTGTCTTTGATGACCCGCCAAACTGCGCCGGTTCAGTCATATTTAGCTGATCGCCACTCGGTGAATTAGGAGTCTCAGACCTTGTTTACAGTGAGAGCTACTTCTACAAAGAAAGCGATTTCAGGAGCTTCATGTTTGACATACTAACAGGTCAAAACAGCCTGGGGTGGCAACTGTAAAAGCTGTCGACCAGGTGGGGAGGTTATGACAGTAAAAAACACAGTGTATAGGCAAAACAATAACAAATTAAAAAATGAAAATAAGCATGCTGAAAAAATCATTAGAAACCATTAGGAAAATCACTAATTACTAATGGGAACTGGCCTCTGTCTTCCATTAGGTACAGTACCATCCATAAGACTGATTTAAAATTTCCTACAGAATTTAATGGTTTCTACTGGCTTACTTTCTACCTTTACTGGTATAAAATACTGTTTCTACTGGTTTATATTGATGTCCAGCAACCCATCGTGGTTTTCCCTTATTTACTGATTACATTAAACTGGTATTAAATGTGACTCACTTTTTAAAAATTAATTTCTTGATTTCAGACCATTACCAGTTTTTATTTAGACTCTGGTAATATAGTAATATTGCTAAATATGGTGGCATATAGTTATGTGTCTAGTTTTGTAGAACAGTATTATTAAAATAATGTAGTATTCATGTTTGCAATGTAAACAAAATAAAAGACAAAACATTTTACCCATAAAGGAAGCTATTAAGAAGACTATTAGGAATTACCATGCAGTAAAAACTATACAATGGAATCATCTTACTATAAATATCTGAAGATTAAAGCCATAAAGGCCCATGACATGGGTTGATGGTTTCCACCAGGGTTAATTAAGCAACAGGGGTCATTAAGAACAATTAAAGAACCATTTACATAGCATTTACATTGAACTAGGCATTATAAATAATCTAGAGATGGATTAAGTATAAAAGAATTTGGGGTTCAGAGCCTTTAGTCACGCTGTCTTTGGAACTTCCTCCCTCCTGATATTCATAGTATTGGCTGTTTCTCTACATTCAAATCTCGGCTCCAAACTACTCTTTTTAAACTTGCTTATTCACCTAATTTTTTAACTTTATTTAAGTACCATTTTATTTATCAGATTGTGGCAACTTTGAATGCATTAATGCATACAGAAGTATGTTTGCATATTGCGTGGATTGTTTTTGTAAGGTATCCTTGAGTGCCTTGAAAGGTGCCTTTAAATATAATTATTAATAATAATAATAATAATAATAATAATAATAATAAGAAGAAGAAGAAGAAGAAGAAGAAGAAGAACCATTAGGGATTACTAAAATAATACAAAAACGATTAGGAGCAACCATTAAAAACCATCACAAAGAAAACCACAGAAGGAAACCATTAGGGTTCCAATAAAGAGACTCAGAAACCAGTACAATTACATTTCATAAGCAGATTTCCATTCGGCTTGAACTATGTAAACCAGAAGGGCCCATAAGAAGCAATATACCATTAAGATAGCATAATAAACAACAAGAAGAATATTAAATTCCAGTAGAAACCATTAGCAACACTTAATGGTTACTAAGATTTCTAAAAAGTGTTTGTATTTTGTTGGGAGGGGAAGGGGGGCTCATGTGAAAAGTGTCCGTTTAACGTCAGCATTTTAGACTAACAACACTGTGCCAGATCATCCGACGCTCGTAAAATTTCACTCGGGTCGCTTTGGCCCCATTGGGATATTTGACGAATGATGGAAGGGAACAGGTACCGGGCAGGAGTGCCCCCCCACAGAAAGCCCCTCGCTAACCGAAGCCCCGTCCATCAGAGGGGCTCGACCGCATCCAGGTCGGCAACGCCCCCAAGTCACTCATCCCAAGCCAGTCCCACCACACAGGAGTCCAAGAGGAGCACTGCCGAGTGAGACCGCCACATGTCCACTATTCACCGCACTGACAGCGGACTTATCTCCGTCGGTCTTTCTAGAAATGCCTCTGAAAGCTTTGCCCCGAGTTCCGATGAGAGACGAACTTCCAGATGAAATATTATAACGCCGCATTAAACGAGCCACCTCGCTCTAGCTGGAAAATGACAACTTACTATATCTTTTTAAAAAAGGGGGAAGCAGAAAACAGCCAACCCACACGTCAAATTCATCCATTACGGTGACTTTAAGGCTCCCGGTATTGCTGCTATCAAGGTTTTTTAATGAATTAATCTTTCTATGATCATGACAATAAGAGTATTACTGTCAATTATTGTTGATGTTATATAATTCAGAAATGATTAAGAAAAGGAGATAATAAACTTTGTTATTGTTATTCTTTGTTCCCGCCCTCCCTCCCGTTTCACTGGTTTTTAAAACAAACACCACTGTCCTACGCTGGCCCCTGCTGGACGGTGCTGGACTGACAGCTTAGCGTGTGTGAGACACGAGAGTCGATCTCTCCTAGCGTTAGCTGTGGGAAAAAAGGCCCATGGCCTTTACCAGCTCAGAGACTCCATATCTGCCAGCTTCTATATTGGGATTGCAAGCCGTTGAAGTTCTTGAATATATGGTGTCTCACACCCCTACAGTTTCAAATAAATGGTACACCCCGGATCGGGAGCTGGGGATTATGCCACCCCATCTATCCACAACGGGGCACCCAGCAATCTTAGTGTCACGTCCTGCCCAATGAACGCAATGGGAATAGTTAAATGTACTTATATCACAGTTCCATTCAACCCCGTCCCTTTGAACTGTGAGTTCTGACACGCTTCCAGCAATGAGTAAAAAGCCATTGATCATTATCTAACTCATAACCCCATTCACTTATTAAACTTTCAAACAAGTTATTTACGTATACACAGCCCAGCTAATTAGTTGAATCCCTTCCCACAGTGAGACTCTTTAACCTGAGTGTGATTGATTGCTTGTTTGAGAACTATGCTATGTGCAAAATTAATTAATACACACATACATTGCGAAATTCATTTTAGATACATTGCCTATTGGATTTTCACTTTTTCCTCTACCGAAATGGAGAGATGAAATATCATTGCAAAATGTGCTAAGGGTCTTTAGCATAATGCTAATGCCTACGACAAACACGTACGTCTGTATGTAAGAGTTTGTTTCACCATCACAGGCTTTGAACAGGTCAGACTAAGTGTTAATGGGTGATATATGACATATGATATATGACGATCGCTGGACCACACCAGGAGTGTGAGACTCGTCTTCTGTTAACACTGTTCAGCTCTAGGAGTTTGTTTTTTGGGTCAATTAACGCTCAAGTGGCTCCCACTCCGATGTGGGCAGAATCAAACGGCATGTCGAACAAAACAGCATTGCTCGCATGGAGCAAATTCGGCTGGATTGTTCAGAGGATAAAACAAAGACAAGCCAGAACAGGCCCTGTTCAAGCATCGTTTAATATATTTTTTACCCTCTAGGGAAATGTTGTACGCATCACAAGTAATTTCCGAATGTCTGCGATATCCATATGAAGTCGCAAAATGATGAAAAAAATGTCTTGTTATGCAGCTACTGTCACTTGTAATGCAGGAAATGGATATCATCGTCGGTTTGCTGAGTCTCACATGTCATGGTTAAGCTGTAGACTTAGGTAAAGCTGAAGGAGATTTGCCAGTGAAGCAGGAATCGTGGATTTGGTCTTCAGTTTCGAACATGCTGTTCGTGGCACCATGCCCCTCCATTAAACGTCTAGACACACACACCTTCCGGAGTCACAATCGTACTCTTTTTTTGTGCTACGAACACACCTCAGGCCGCCTGTGTTTGGGAGCGTGTACAGTGGCGGAAGGGGGCTTGGAGTACTGACAGCCGTCCCCACTGCGACACCCCCACCTCAACACCCCAATGTGTCTGACCATGAGGGTCTTGGGTATGAAACGGCCTCACATCAAAGTGGGGGTATACAAAAGGGGGAACGCAGCTTCACCTTATTCAGACCTCACCCCACCCCACCCCACCCCCCAAAAAAATAAAAAATACTCAGGCACTAAGTATTCCTACAGGGGAATGTTCTGAAGGATCTGACTTTGCACAAAAACAAGTTCAGAGTCTCCCATACCGAGCAGGAGTCACCACCTAAGTCATACAGCATGTCCAGGCGGTGACTCCATTTGATCTTCTGAATCGCAAAAACTACCCTACGCTTTGCGATTATTCTGTACCCGCCCAGTCCTTCCGGAAGCTTTGCAGATAAAGATGTTACACCTCCAAGCTTCATATAGTGATGCAAGGATTTAAATTTACTTAACATTGTTTTCCAGTTAGTTGCGTGAATGTTATGGGGAAGTATTTACGCACTATTTATAGAATAGAATTGTGGCCTGTAAATACCATCAAGTGAGATAAGCAAGATCTTTTTTTTGCAATATAATTCACTCAATTTAAAAGCTGGAATAATTGTACTTTAACTGATGCTTTCCTGGCTGCTGAGGCTTCCTGCTGAGCTCTCTAATGTGGGGTCGATGGGTTAGAGACGTCAGCCGAATGAAAGGGCTATCCATGGAACTACTGCCGGAACATCGGCATTATTTTTGTGCTCTTTATTGGCGGATTGTCTTGACATCTGTGGGCCGACGGTGCGAAGTTTTGTTGCGTTAAATCACGTGTCGTTAGATCCTTCGGACTGGGCCGGAGCACAACGGAGAAGGTGTTCGGCTTGACTCACAGGCTGCAACTCAGACTTCTAGTCGTGAACCTCGTGCAATTGCATGGTTAATAAAAACAACAACTGCAGCAACAACAACAACAACATTATTACTATTTAATTATTATTAAGAACAATAATAATAATAAAAGTTCCTATTTGTGAAACTTTTCTAGCATGAAGACAACTCTACGTAGACCAAGTGTGCAGGAGGCCTTCTTTCAAAATCACATTGACGAAATATAGCTATAAAATGTAACATATTTATCATACAATATACATAACGTCCTCATATTTTGCGATGACTTTGACTTCGTAATGTGATACTATTTTTCATTTATTAGTTTATACCAGTTGCGAAGATTAAGGACTTTTTTTCGGGAAATTCAATTCATATAGAAAATAAAGACAAGAGAAAGAAAGAAAGAAAGAAAGAAAGAAAGAAAGAAAGAAAGAAAGAAAGAAAGAAAGAGAGATAAAAACAAACGATGTGCCAATATCAAGGCTCAGTAATGCATTAGACACTGGTCTGAACTGCGGCTATGTAACTATAGTCTACAGGCTAATCACGGCTGCACGTCTATGTACAAAATGGGGGCAAAACATCAGGGAAAGAACGGAACTTAAAACTGTATGGATCCAACTCAACATAACTTACATAACATATGTCTACATAAAATATTTTTAAAAATAGAGTAAAAACAGTTAAATAAATTCGTAAGTAATGCATCTGCCTGTATCTGCGCCAAAGTAGCTTAATACGAATAAATTCGGCTTAAATATTAAAACCTAAAACGTGTAATAGTGAAAATCCTAAGTCCTGCCAAACAGCCGTCATTGACACTGGGAAATTTGTGGGGTACATCCACAACTAATTCGTACTATCGGTCATTTTTCTTAAATTCCTAATCGTGGTACGTTAACATTGCCAAGATAAAAGTAAAGCCTACAGTATACATACGTATCATACACGCCGTAAGGTTTCTTCACTTACCGGAACATGAGTGCAGGGGTTTGGGTCGGACGATGAGAGAAGGGCACACTGAATACAAGGAAAGTTTCTCAAAGTAATCGCAGGTCTCCTTAGATAGTATTTCGTCAATCATAAAAGTCTTGTAGCGCCGCCTGGCTGCTTTCAGCTGCCCGGGAGAAGAGAGCCTTAACTCGGCTTGGCAATGCATTGTCGCCCGCTGTGTGGGCAAGGTTACCGCAAAGCAAAACTCAACGATGAAAACAAAACAGAAGCCAAGAGTGAAACTGTAGCAGATAACCGTAGCGTACGTGAAGATGTCGATTCGGGGAGTTAAAATGGCTTGCTGGTGCTTCCAGGAGGAGTGATTGTCTTCCGTCTGGGAGTTTGTCCGGCTGCGGAGTCTCTTCAGCGCCGCTGCGCTGCTTCTGTATATCGCGGGTTATTAATGGGCTGAGCACCAAGGGCCCCGGGCGCTCACTATATAAACGCTCTTCATGTTCATACTGTACTTCTCAGTCTCCGGACACTCTGGCTGTCAATCAAATCCCCTCTTTCTCTCTCTCTCTCACTGCCCTCTGCTCTCTCTTTCTCTTTCTCTCGCTCTCTCCCCATCTACCTGTTTGTCAGCCTTTAGTTGAAATAAACTTGCCATTCTCTCTCTCTCTCTCTCTCTCTCTCTCTCTCTCTCTTCTGCAGCTGATGGTGAAGGAAGGGACTTCTACGTGTCTCAAAGTCGCGCGCAGTTGGAGATTTAACTCGCGCTTTGCTTTGAGCGCAGATAACTTTACACTGTGGAATATCAAATTAAGAATGATAAAACATTTTTTTTTAAATGGACAAGTGAAACAGGAAAACTCCGCTCTCTCCCTTCATTTTTATAACAGTCCGCTATAAACATCATACTTTTAAACATAGATTTTAATACATAAAACTAAACGTGAAAAATTAAAAAATATTACACTTTTATCGCATATTACACTTTTCATCTGATAGCCTGCACAGGTTCAGCAACAAAATTTGCTGAGCTAAAAATTTCTTAGCCACATAGTTTGTTGTATTTCCGGAATGTAGCCTGTGTTTTAGCTTTATTGCTTATTTAATATGATTCACTTACTGTAATGAGCAGGTGTGTTTCAACAGCGCTTTCGCAATTGTTTCTATACTTGGACTATATACGCACTAATTATGTTATGCGCGTGCCTCCGTAATACCTTATTGTGGATGATTAAATTTAAAAAATCGTGGTCATAGTATTTCCTGTTGAGGTTTAGCTTCGGTTCCAAAGCAGATCCGATGCTCGTTAATATATATTAAATAAATTAGGGTACAAAACATAATTTTGAATAATAATTTTGTTTCTTCCCTGCAGTACTGACGTTATTTTTCGCTGTATGCATGTGGATATGGCCAAGCGTCACAGAAAAGCACGCCTAGTCATTTTGGCTTGAAAATACTTTTTAAAGCGTCTTCATTTGTCATTTGGGGCTTCCCTAGTAGCGCAAACCATTGACATTATAATTACAAAAGAAAACTTTGTGCAAACCATATAAAAAGGGAGAAGTCATTTTAATAACGAGGGAAAATTTTAAGCTTTTTGGCATTATTTTGTTAGGCGATAATTTCACTGGCCGGAAAAAAAATTAAGAGTAAGACTGAAGTTGACATTAAGATGGACTTTATCCCAGGGTGCTTTGCATTAGAAACACCCTGACATACATCACAAACGAACATACATATTATTACCAAACAGACCAGAAATGCAATTTGAAACTAGTTGGAAACATCAAGCGCCCGGCAATTTGTAACATTTTTCTGTTTTTATTCTCTACATTTTTATTGCTACATTTGTGATCTTCATTATAGTTTAGATTTCAAAATGTTATTTTAATGTATGTGACTAATATTGTACATTTCGTACGTTCTACATTATTTTGATTTTGGGATGTATCCTGGAAGAAGCAAAGATGATAATAATCAGCATATCGCATTCCTCTGTAACTATTTATTTCCATAATTTATAGTTTGCGACAATGTGATTTTCTCATGATTGAAGTAAATATTGTGATTGCCCTGGTAAAGTTGTTGTTTTTTTATTATTGGTTTAATTCTATATAATTAAAATTACGATTTCTGTTTTTAATATCATATAATAGTGATAATAATAATCAGTACAAAAACAAACAAAAAATATAAGCAATTTCACAGTTTTAAATGTATCTGTGAACTTTTGGTTACATTCATTTAAGCAATTCTGATAAGATGATAAATTAATGAGTTAACTGTAGGTTAATTGGCTTCCCAAATTATGAGTATCCCTTCTGTTAAATAATCATAATTTTAGCAGTAACCATAACTAATATCACATATAAATCTATTTGAACTCGAAATTATTAATTTATGTAGTCATTATAACAGTTGTAAAATCACATTAAGGTGAGAAAATACCTTGTATTCCGGCCCTTTCTTTCAATGAAACACCTGCACGCAGACACACATCATAATTATGTTTTTATAAGAGCAATCTCTAAAAGGTGACGTTTTTTTGGGGTAGGTAAATGTAATTTACAGTTGCAGAAAGGTAGTAATCTCTTTATATGACATTTTAAAAAGAGGTCCGTCTTCATAATTTTAAAATTGTGGTGTCCGCCTATACAATGCTCTAATTGTTTTACACATCACGTGCCAGAACCCTTCCCCGCAGATCGGAATAATTTTAATTTCCCTCATTATGTACGAAATTTGACTGTGTAAAATACGCTTCAAGAAATCGATAAATATTTTATTCTACATGTATTGCAAAAATTCCCACATGATTATTGTAATATGAAACGTAACACACACCGATTCATAACTAATGACTAATAACAATTTTAAATTAAATAAATATCGAGGAATGCGAAATTTTGGGTCTACATGCCTTTTTAGGCTTTAGATAATATGGACTTTAATTCGTTTGTTCGTTTGTCAGTTTTGTTTATTTCTAGTAAAGTGTTTTTTTTTATTATTTGTCTTTGAATTATTAGATATTAAGCGATACCGCGTTATGATCGATTAAAACGGCACAGATCGAGACATGTATTATCATTATTACTATTGTACTGTACTGAGTTCATCCAGAGTGTTGGCAGAGATGTCTGCAGGTTCAGTTCTCAGAGCGAACGAGGGAGCTGCACTGTTGCCGGTTTTGCGCTGAGCTGTAGATGAAAGGCTGGCGAACACGGGCGTGAGCTCAAAGGCGTCAAGGCAGTTTCGTTTTTGAGGTATGTTGATACGCCATGATGACTTGATGTCGTGCATGTAAATACGCGGAGTTACTGGAGACTATCTTTATCACATGTGTACAACGGGGGCGGTGCCAGCCTCGTGGAAACTGTACCGAATTTGTATATAAATTAGAGTTTCCTTCTTATTATGCTCTAAGCTCATAATGGTTGCGTTGTTGAATGCATTCTCTTTCAGTCTTATAGTAACAGCTACACAATCACGTCACTTTTAAAAGGGCTTTTTAAAAACAGAAAAGGAAAAGTCTTAAGCATTTAAGGTAGACATTATACTCTTATACTCTTTGTTGACTGACTACAATACACGTCAGAATGATGGTCATTCTGAGGTAATGTGTGGTTCATGAACAGACTGATCACATACATGACCAAAGTGCAGGAGAACAATTTTTTTTAATTATTTTATTTTACTTTTACAGTGTGGGTTGTTATTGGGAGGAAATATGAAACTTTGAAAGGGAATATCTGTGCCTCCTGTCCAGCTGGCTGGATCAAAGTGACAACTGTGAGCAGGGACTGCCGATTTCTTTGCTGTTGTGGACAACAGAGTATTGGGGATGGGTTCCAGAGTTGGGGCGTTAGCCACTTGTATCACTACCAGCCCACAAAAAAACCCAGCTTCTGTTGTGGGGGGTAGGGGGGGGTCACCTCTGCTGGCAAGCAACTGAGGATACTCTTCTATAAAAGGCTATAGCACCCCCACTCCCCCCCTCCACCCGCACAGGCCCAGAGACGCCAGCCAGATCAATCAATTAAAACAGTTATGTCCCTGTCACTATGGCTAATAACAGCCTTCCCAGTACTGTCTGCGATTCCTCCAACTATAAGCGCGGAATTTGACACCCGTCAGATTGTGAGATGACAAAGAGCTCACTGTGTGGGTGTAGACCCATCAAACGCTGCATGTCTGCTGCACAAATGCAGATTATGGCCCTGCCACATATGGAGGGATTTCGGGCTCGACGTCACTCAAACTTGGTCGATAAGAAAGGTGATACAAGCGCTACGATATGACTTGAAATGTGCCACTTTCATTCTGCTACATAGCCCCTTCTAGCATACAAGTCTGATCTTTCTGTGCTAAGCCTCCATCACTCCAGCACAAGCTTCACTGGGTTTTTATTCCCCTAAACGTGAATAGTCAATATTGATATCAGTATAAACGCACATTCAAGAACGAGGAACAGGACTTCTGGGTAACTCTTTAATCAGTCTACTAATGCCAATCCGGCATTAGTTTATAGGTATGTAATACAATCCCATTTCCAAAAGAGTCGGGAAAATGTCAATAAAAACAGAATGCAATGATTTACAAATCACAAAAACCCATATATAATTGAAAACAGAATAAAGACAGCATAGAAAATGTTGAAACTGAGAAAAAGTATTGTTTTATGACAAATATATGTTGAATTTGAACTTGATGTCAGCGACACGTTTCAAAAAAGTTAGGAGCGGGCATGTTTACCACCATGTTGCATCGCCTCTTCTTTTAACAGCACTCTGTAAACGTTTGGGAACTGAGGAGAGCAGTTGCTGGAGTTTTGAAAGTGAAATGTTGTCCCTTTGTTGCTTGATGCAGGATTTCAACTGTTCAGCCGTTTGGGGTCTCATATTTTTTGTTTCGTGATGCAAAAAATGTTTTCAATGGGTGACAGGTCTGGACTGCAGACAAGTCAGTCTCACACCCGGATGCTTCTACTACGGAGCCACGTTGCTGTAATACGCACAGAATGTGGTTTGACGTTGTCTTGCTGAAATATAAAAAGCCTCCTCTGAAAAAGACGCTGTCAGGATGTAGATCCAAAGCCTGTATATATCCTTCAGCATTCATGGTGCCTATGCAAGCTATGCAAGCCATGGGCACCAATGCACCCCCACACCATCACAGATTGTGGCTGTTGAACCACCCAAGTGTTCCTGAGCCCATGCAGTGATTTCACTGTAGAATCATGTCTGTTTTTAATGCAGTGCCACCCGAGGACCCGAACGTCACGTCTATCCATTATTGGTTTTCAGCCTCGTTCCTTGTGTACAGAGATTTCTTCGGATTCTCTGAATGTTTTAGTGATATTATGTACTCAAATTCTTTGCGATAATACATTGAGGAACATTATTCTGGAATTGTTGCATTATTTATCCACACAATCACACGGAATGTTGAACCTCTCCCCATCTTCACTGCAGAGACTCTTTTTATACCCAATCATCTTACTGACCTGTTAAGCCAATTAACCTAATTAGTTGTGAGATATTCAACCAGGTGTTTTGTTTTAGCATTTCGCAAATTTTCCAGGTTTGTTGCTCCTGTCCCAGCTTCTTTGAAACGTGTTGCTGGCATCAAACTGGGTATATATTTGTCATAAAACAATACAATTTATTGTATATTAGCTACAAGGCAATAATAGTTCCTGGAGTGATTCTTTTAAATCTAAATTTCTCTTCAAATCACGTTATTAGGTTATTAGAGCAAATAAGCTAAAAGAAAAAGTATTAACAGCCCTCAAGCAGAACGGAATGACTAAGCGTCTTGTTGCTTATTTTCGAATTATTCAGCTTCTTTATCCCGACTGGAATAAAGGGCGCCATCTGCAGGCCGACATATAATATAGTCAGAAACACCGTACGCTATTTATGAAGTTAACCTTTGATCAATATGGATATGCTTAAACATCACTACATTGTTAAACTTTTTAAAATTATGACATTAAATTAGCGTCCTTAGAATTTTTTTCGATCGTTGTAAAGTGATGATTGAAATATCGTTTATTGGTTAAAATATTGCAAACTGCTCCCTTAGCGCAATGGCAGCGTGCCTTACGCTTCGGTACTTACCTCTACACCAATGCCACATTATTTTTTGCTTACGTTTGAAATGGTTGGTGTGTTTAATCGCTTGCAACTACAGTCAAAAGTCCATTTCCACACAGCACCGGCTCGGCTCAGAGCCGCTGGCCAAGGTTCTGAAAGCCAGCACGTTTGTTATTACAAGTCCTACTAAACCGGGAACGTGCGATTAAGTTTGTTTCCGTGTCTTCCTTTTATTATTTTTCTTTGGAAAAAAAAAACTTTTTTGTTTTACCGGATCATTGTAAGAGAAATATTGACTAGAGAGAGATATTTTTGTACTCAGCTTTGGAACATATTTTTATATATTATTGCAAGAACGCCTGGGTGACAGACAGCTGACACTCACGAGATAAGCTAAAAGATAATTGAGGTAAGATGCAAATTGAATATAGTGCATTGAGTATAGTGTAAGTGAAGTATCTGTGTTGCAAAGTGTACGTCCTACCCTAACCAGTCTGATCTGGTTCTGAGGAGGAGGTGTAAACTGTTTGTGTACCCCTATAAAAGTTATGCTGACCAGGAAAGTCTTTGGAACATACACGGAGATACTATTGAAGTAGTTGTTCCCTTGAGCTCAATAATAAAGCGAAGTCACATATAAAGGCATCCATCTTAGTGTCATAAATTTGCAGCACATCACACAGACGATAAGTCATTCTCTATACGGTAGTATCACCTTGTCACCTGCCATTTGAAAGGTTAACATAACCTTTTCGTCAACTAAAAACTTGCATAAATAATTCATATCAGATATGGATCATACATTGGCCTAGAATGCCAGGCTTATCTGAAACAAAAGAATTTCAGAAACAACGGACAATCTCTGCCCATGGTGTACCCAGGAAATATTTCCGAAATATTCAATTTCCCCCATCGGCAGACAAAAAAAAAAGACAACTTACGTAAACATAAGAATTTATTTAAAATACCTGAGCTTTCTAACACAAACCTTTCACATGTTCATAAACATGGTCTTTTTGAAACAGACTGACAAATTTCCATAGGTTTTGTAAAAAGCACAACTATAAAATAATTCGGTCTTGGTCATTTATCAGTGGTCAAAGCTTTCTGTCAGAAATGACAAAACAGCTCAGGATTTTTTCTTTTTTTTTTCTTGTGTTCAAATACATTTTTCAAATACTCCAATTATCCATTCTAGTGCAGGCTATTACTACATTTCAATTGACTCCACTTATAAAACAATGAAAATATGTGGGGTTTGGGGGCCAGAACATAATGCATGTAAAATGTAATTAAAACAAAGGATCCCAAAAATGGTGTACATGTCTGAAAAGTGCACATTTTTACATTTCTTGTACAAAGCACATATTTACAGAGCTTTTTAAAGTTTCTTTTTTAAAAATAAAAAATAAAAAAATGCAAACCATAACTGATGTGTATCCATTATCTCTGCAACTCCACCATTGCGATGTTTTGGGGGTTTAACTGCAGCACCTTGCAGGCACTTGTGAGGAATCACTTCTTATGCAGCGTTAATCTTTTGGAAAATAAAAAAATTAAAATACATACAGCCTGCTTTATGCCAAATTCAGCACCTGTTTGTGACCCCTCACCTCCAGACATTACTCCATGTTTCCCTTATTATAATCAGTCTATAAAAAGTATTTTTGTTTAAAAAGTAAAAAAAAACCCAAAAACTTAAAAAAAAAAAAAACGCAAAACAAAAAAAGTTAAAAGAAAACAAGAAAAGAACTCCTGTTGAGTCAGTAGCGTCTCCAGCGGCCATCTCTGGATGCATCTCTTCGTCTCTCAGGATAGTCTCGGCTCCGCCCACCGTCTCTATCGTCATGGTGATAGTAGTCGCTCCTCTGGCCCCGCTGATGCCTTTCTGAGCAAAACTCCTGCTGGCGCTGGTCCCTGCTGTAGTAGCTGGCATTTTCGTGCTGGTGGGAGTGCCGCTGGCCCCTGGACATGGGGCTGTCCTGCTGCCACGGGACTGCGTAGCCTGGGCTGCCCCCGTGTCCCTGGTTCTGCTGGATGCTGCCATTCATCTGCATTTGCCGCGCGTTCATCTGGGGGGCAAAACAATTCATTCAGAATTGGGGGGGCGGGGAGATAACAGTTAATGCTAAAAAGTTTGTGCTTTTCTTAAATGACATCACAACAACACAAAGAGCAACCTTCTGTTTTATTTCTGAACGAAAATGCCTCTTAATTAAAAGACGAGGCGTCTGACCTCAGCACAAGCTCAGATAAGTAAAGTAATTATCTTTCCCTCGACAAACAGAAGAAGAATCCAGTCTCTGTAGTTCAGTTCTTGGTTTACGTTTTTTTTTTTTTTCCCCTCTTCTTTAATTGATCCTAAATGGAATTGTTCTGCATGGAGTGAGATCACTCACCACTGCCTGCCTCTGCAGATTGTCCGGGGATGAAAAGGAGCGCTGCAAGATCTGTGGCGGCGAGTAGGATGGGGAGCCCATCTCATCCGTCAATCTGTCATGCCTGGATACATCAGTGCAGGGGATACAGATTAAGCACTTAAGTACATTTCAAAAAAGATCAAAAGATTGTGCCCATCTTTGGTTACTATTAATTTCCATTTCAAATGCCTTTAAGAGTCTCCATGGAAATACTGCAGCCCCTTGCAAAGCAACATGCACATGAATAGCACCTATCATCGTGCTACAGTACCTGCCCCCACGGTGAGTAGGTGTGTTACAGGGACTGGGGTTCTGGAAGCTTCCAGGGCTGCTCCCATCTTGGCTTATGTGGCTGCTTCCTGCATAATAAGAGGAAACAATTACCAGCCTGCTGCAGCAGTCATGTAACCGGTTCTGTATTTCTGATCAGTCTGGCACGTGTGTGGTTTGAAGACAGAGCCACTCCTCTGTTAAGGTGCCAGTATTTTACACATGAAACACCTGACTGCATGCCGAAACAATGACTTCAGCTAACGCTGAGCCAGTGCATCCTTCGCCTCCTTTGTGGAGCGGCCAGAACTTCCCTTGGCCAAAAAGAAAACCTGGACTGGGTATTTACGGGTTGAAAAACACAGCTTTAACCGAAAATTATTCCGAAACAACCCCCCTCACCTGCACGAAATTGTATTTTCAGAGGTCTTCCAAAGAGCCGAGTTCCATTCAATAGGTTCATCCCGTAAGGGACAGACACCTCATGCTTGAAGTTAATAAATCCAAACTGTTTAGACCTTCCATCATTGTCCTTAGGTATTTTTACCTTTATCAAGGGCCCAGCCTAAAAAATAAAATGATAATAATTGTATTGCCACTCAATAATGACAATTGAAACCAGAATAGGCGTGCTAGCAAACTACTGCACAGAGATGATGATCACTAGAATTACCAGAATTGTACTGTATTCAATTAAATAAAATGCTGACTTTCTCCAGTCAGATCATAGTGTGGTCACAATTTTTATGCAAATAAACCTTTCAAAGGGGGCAGTGCACTTGATAATGGGCACCACAATTAATGCTGTGCATTTTATGGATAAATTAACGCTTTATCACTATACGTTTAAGAGACGGAAACAGAAGATGCGCCCATATTCTGTACGTATGTAGCGCCAATCCCGCTGCGTCAGTTACGTAGGCCGAACGGGAGTCTACGCCGCCTGCGTAACGCGGGCAGCAGACGCCGTTTTAAAAAGACCATTGTCACTCCCAGCTCAAGGCTCAGGTACTAGAACTAACTCGAGAAAGTATTTCGGCTCCTACGCTGTTATACCAACATAAAATGTTCACAGACAACTTCCTAACATACGTTTACGGAGTGAAAAATGCGTATTACTATTACAGCCATTGGAGCCGAGGGCGCAGATAGCCTGGCATATTAATCCAGATAACACGCCGTTTTGTATCGGATATCACCGTTTGCGGATACACAAACATGTCTAAATAAATTAGACACCCATACGGTTTCGCAAACACGTGAAGTGCTACGGAAATACACCGGTTTGTTTACATTTGTTACCTGTAAAAACAGCTCAAAGAGGAGCTCTTCCGTCACTTGAGGATCCAAATTACCAACAAAGAGCGTCCGGTCGGCTTCATCCGCTATACCCATGCTAGTGAGATACCCTGTATAGCTTCTGTTTTAAACCCTTTAATGATGGATGAGAACCAAAACGTAGAAATTAGATCCCTCAGGCCGCGGCCGTTCAACATCGACAAGCTACTATCTGCTTTAAATGCCGCCAATGTCTGCCGTATCACGATGCGTTATGTCGCACAATGTCGCAAAACCGATTCCTGCTGTTGGCGACCTGCGTATTGTTATTTCCTTAAAATATAAATGTCGTTAGTAAAATGGACGGTACTAAAATAGCAGATGTAATGGAAACCGTTCATCTGTGCCACATTAACGAATTCTTACCTGACCTCTGCTCTTTAATCTGTCTGTAAACACTAGCTTACAATGATCTGTAATTAGGCCTATGTCTATCCCTAATATAAACATATATTATATTTACTTTTTTCTACCCAGTCTATATTGTGAATTTTGATATTTTCAATCGTTGAAAACAAAATATGTATAGATATCCCGTTGTTTTTTTTTTCTCTTTTTCAAATGGATTAAATTAAAGGGCCCCCATATTTATGCATAGGATTTGTTCGATTTTTATTGAGCTTTTGATATCCAAAATAAAATCTAGTGACTTTTTATTTCCTACAGATACTACATTTCATAGCTTGGACATAAGTATTTATCTAGTTCAAATGTATAAAAGTGTAGAAAAACACGTTATTAAGAGAAGGTAATTCCTATAACTGTACACCAAACATACACATGTTTCAAAATAGGTTTTGCTAAAAATATTTTGATGCGTGGGTGCAGGTTTACCAAACTCATGCGGAGACAGGAAAGGAAGCTGAATTTTTTTTGGGTGCAAAAGCCGAGTCAGCAGGAAAAACGCAAAGGTAGGTAGGGTACAGTATATATTGTGGGGGATTCAGGCGTGTACCTGACTTGTTTATAGCAAATGGTTATATAAAGCGGAATTAAGACCGAGTGTGTTTCCTTCTAAAAATTACTTGGTTTTCTTTATGGAAAATATAATTTCTGAAAAGTGTAAGTTGTTTTATATTTTCCGGAACTGTTTGTGCTGCTTCATTCATAATATTCTAAGGATATTGAAATGGCATTGCAATCCTCATCAGAAGAACCACTTACCCTAAGCTGGGCTGTGGGGGGCTGGGTGACTGAAACCTAGATCTCAAGCATAACAAGGAACACGGCTGGGGTATTATACCCCTGTACCAAATTCCAATATCAAGTGGGAGTCCTTGGTAACATAAAACACATAAAAAGTACAATAGCATGGTCCACTGGGACTTGATCCGGCTTCCTTTACGTCACAAAGTAAAATATCCGTACGGGCTATATCAGTATAAATTATATCTTCCAGGCGCTATGTAGCGTTTCGGTGAATTTTTTGGAACGTTATTTCGTTATACTGCATTGAACAAGTAATGCCGCTAGGTGGCACTGCTTCCCCTCTTTAATTTATTGGGTGGCGAGGACGCTACATCTACGTACCATTAGGACCATGAAGGGCTGCATCTTAGAACAAAAGTCCATGTTTTAAAAAAGATTTGGTGTCAGACTTAGACCTGCTGCCACACACTGAGCTCGGAGGGAAGCAGCTGAAAATAACGACGCCTTAGTGGAGGGCCAAAAGTCACTCCTGAGTTATCCTTTCTGCGATTTTGTGCTCTTTATGCCAGAGGTTGGATCAGTCTTAAAATATTAAAGTATCAGGTATGAATGGAAACTGTCAGTGCAGTTCCGTTGAGAGCAAGGGCGAGGACTTGATTGACTTTCCTTGTAATGGTACTAAAGAAAGACTATAACATGTCACTTTGCCCCAAGTGATTTCACTTCTCATCACTAATTGAAATGATAATCTAGGGATTGACTTGAGAGCAAATGGACGTGAGTTGAAAGTAATGCAATGGGACACAGTTTGGGGAATTTAATATAAAAGCGCCAAACTCTAAAAGGCCTCATTCTTCCCATTCATTGTCATGTTATGGGGCTAGTGTAACAGACACTGACAGTGACAATATTTCTGGATGCTTTTTAGTTGTTCCATCAATTAATCCCACAGCCATCAAACAGATGTGAACAATAGGTTTTTTTTTTTATTATTTTTACAAGAGAGGCTTTTATGTTGAAAAGATATATACAGTCTCAAAGATTTACTTTTTAATCTTTTTTTGTGAAAATGGTTCATTGGGATATTGGTGAAAAATCCATCCATCGATCTATCCATCCATCTTGTAACCACTTATTCTGGTCACGGCAGGGAGACCCTCCAACCTCTCCCAGAGAGCAGGGGGCACACTTTATGGGATGCCAGACTTGTAAGAAATTTCTATACATTTTTGGATTGTTTCCTTTTTTTTGGGGGGGTGGGGGGGGGGGGGGCAGATTTGCTTTCCGGCAAATTCCGTTGCCCTGGTTATCCCAGATTGCCGTCTACCAGTCAGGCAGCTTTCATTCACTGCATGTCAGAGATGCACTCTGTGTGATTAAAATTCTGGCCCCCGCCATCACATCCGTCCAGCGTCCTGTGTTTGCATGACTGTATATCAAACTGAAAATGATAGACCACTGTTTAGGCACTGGCATCTGTCTTCTTCAGAGGAAACCCCCTCTTTTGGGTTGGGAGGGGTCACTGCCGAAGGGGTGCCGTGCCATTTTCACCCTCTTCCTGAATTTTTCATCCATCCACTCTTTAATATTCATAATTTCATAATTTATGTTGAACGTAGGGATTTAGGGTCATAAAACTCAGAAAAATGTTTGCTCAATAAACCCTCTCTTTGCTGTGAGAAGATGGCATCCTTTTACAGCCCGTGTCTGTAGTACTCATCTAACGGCCCGTGTTGCTTCCTTTCCGCAAGATCCCACCATTTCTGTGCTTTTGTGGGATTAAAACAGGAGCATTTGATAATAACAGATGACACTGGGCATGTCAATTTAACATAACTCAGCATGAACTGATTTATTTAAATCAGCCTTTGTTTGTGCATACAAGCCTGTGCTCACCCAGCTGTGTCCCCATAAAAACTCCCTAACTCAGGAAGGACCCTGCGCTGGACTCAGTATGTCAGGAACGAGATCATCTGACAAGGGTCAGAGCATTCTGAGGACTACATAGGGCAAGGAAGAGCCCATGCTGAACAATTATATACTTTAAAAGCCAGTCTAGGCCTTTCAGCGTCTCCAGCATTCTTGCAAATGGTTACAGAACCACAGGTTCCATCAAACACGGACTAGGTCCCAGTTAGGTCCTTTAGGTCAACCTCCGCTCTATCATCAGTGCCCCCGGGTGTGCCTGATACTCTCTCAGTGACCTGAAAATTGATGGACCGATGACCTGGCCCCCTTCTGTGGCCCCGCACTCATCTGGGGACCAGACAGTTCCAGACGCAGTGTCCACTGGAATTCATCTTGGGCAGACTACAGTCTGGCTTCCAGTTGTCAAAAGGGATCAGATTAAGAGTCTGACATCACTTCTGTGTGAGTATGGAATTGTGTGCCAAAAATGATTCATAAATATTATATAATTTTTTTATATTTACAAAATTTGCATCAATTAGATCATATATACAGAATATATAAATTTGTTAAAATCACAGCATACATTGATACAAATTGATGACCATCATAAAAAGACTGCTGGTTTTATTTATTTTAAAAAGACTATACTAATTAAGTTAAATATTCGTGATATTTCAGATCCACGTATTAAGAGATTGATAAGATTTTCGAAATACATATAAAAAATTATTTTTTTGTTGGAATTTCACTGACACGCAGTGTTTAAAGATTATTTATTTGAATGGATAATGGGGTAACAGGCTTTGCTGTCATATTTACATTTTATTCACAATCAGCAGCGAACGTTGCAGTGCAGCTTCTCGAGTTCTGCAGCAGTCGTGCAAGCTGCACAAAAACAGACACCTTGTGTAATGCGATATCAGAAAGAGCGAAGGCAGTGTGCTGTCTGGCAGCGAGGAAGTGGACAAGATGAGGTTCACTGGGCTTAGACCTCCGACGCGTCCCCCCAGCCCCGGATCCGCGGTGTCCGTGGGCTTCATCCCGAACGGGCTGACGTCACGGGCGATCGAACGCCGCTGGGAAGGAGGCGCCCCGGCTCGAGCTGAAGGTACCCCGGTGTGAGCGAATTGGAGACTCGGCGCACGTTTTAATCCCTTGAGGGGATTTTTTAAATGTGACAACTAAACGAGGACGTGGTGCTGGTTTAGCTGCTGTACTTGTACATCTCTGGCAATTAGGAGGTAGAGATTATTCATGGCGACGATGGCTTTTTCTAAAGCTCTCCTCTGTCCTCACCTTGCAGGGGTGACCATGAACATTCTTCATTGCCTCCCACACCATCTGTCCACTGCGCCACATAACCACAACCACAGGTGGAGAGGAACCTCTGGCTTTAGCTGTCCCACGCCAACCCACCATCACCACCCCCCATGGTTGAAGTGCCGCATCCATCAACAGGATGTTAGTGTCTTGCTTGTGTGGTCAACTCAAGCATCGCTCATGTGATTGTGCCCCCGTCCTTCCCAACACCCAGCTTGTTCAGTATGTGTGTGTTTGGGGGGGGGGGGGGGGGGGGGTCTGGCTGTCGACAACACCGATGGATCCACCCCCCACCCCACCCTGCCCCCGACGTTCCTTTTTGCCGCAGAACTTTTCCAAAGAGGTGTCTGTTTGCTTGAGTTGCATTGATTAAATTATTAAGAACGTAGTACAGGACGGCCAGCCCGTAATAGGAATGAATCAGGGCCGCCGGATGATTGAACCTCCGTTTCGAGTAGCGAGGCCTTGGCGAATTTCTCACACTCAGCGAATCCTCACCTCCTCTCCACGACCGCCTGTTGAGAATAAAAAATACCCCATGCCAACGGGTCCATATGGAGGGTGTTTAATGGAGGGAGGAAAGCGGGGATATAGACATGCTTACATGATTAATTAATGAATAGATATCCTATCTATCTACAGTACATCCCGGGGCCTGTGGAGATTCCAAACCATACTGGCGGCTTTTTAATATCCAGAACGCCTTTGTAGTGATAATGAGGATTTTGTCGACAGAAGAAGGGGAAGGTTTGGGCTGTTTTTGCAAAAGCGCTTCATTCGAGTTGCTCCTCGCCACCGATGCCAGAGACCCCTGGAGTCTTGGTGAGGGGCTAAAGCACCGTAGCGGCTTAGCGAGGAAACAACGCGGCGATCTGGGGAACCTGGCAGAGAGGGAGCCGACTCACGACCCTCCGGGATGATGCCGGGGGCGAGTCCGGCCTTCAGACAGCCATCGCGAGGCACGATTAAAACGAGCAGGAATTTCCGCCTGGAAACAGCCCACCGTGTTCCGATTGTGCCCAGATCTTGGCGCTTCCTGTCCATCTTCTATCCGAAATGTCATCCCTTAGATTTAAATTACGTTCATCATCTACAACTCTGGAATTTACGATTTTCAGCTATTAAAAGCTGAGTAGCAAAGGTAACCAGTGGCCTGTACTACAAAGCGGGGTTACTGGCTTATTGGGGTAACTTGGCGGATTTAAGGTAGTCTGGGCAAAATGTAAGTGAACGAATATGAAGTCCATTTAAACCAGGGGTCTCCAACTCCGGTCCTGGAGAGCTACTATACAGTAGGTTTTCTGTCCCACTTGGCTTCTGATGAGCCACACCTGCTCCTGGTATTTACCTGAGAACAGGTGTGGCTCACCAGAAGCCGGGTATGATAGAAAACCTACTGGACGGTAGCTCTCCAGGACCGGAGTTGGAGACCCCTGGTTTAAACTGTGATACCTTAAATCCAACAAGTTACCCCAATAAGCCAGTAACCCTGCTTCGTAGGTAAATAGAAAGTAAAATAAACATAATGAATAATAGAAAAACAGAAGTAAAATTACTATACCAAGATTACCAAAATAAACAACGTAAAAAGTGACATACAGTATGTTATGCAATGGTTCTTTATTCTTAATTTCTGAGGGTGTAGGAAATGTAAAAAAAAATGTCTATACGTGTCTATAAGTGGATTTATTAATGGTTGAACCTGAGTCTAATATTCCTAAGGACATCCTGGAAGGCAGAATGTTCTAACAAACAGTCTGACACGTTAACTCAGGGATGCCGTTACTCGTTCTGCGACAGTCATTTAGCCTCCCATCACTTCTGAGCAGTTTGCCCCCCACCCATTAATAAAAACCCGTAATTTTTGGGGACAGTCCTGCAGGGGACTGCTGCCCACAGAGGTCCACAGAAGATGCATTTCATGTCCTGCTTGCTAATATGCGTCATTTACTTTCCTAACTTGCTGTCCCCGATATAAAGCAGTTACTACTTTTCATTTAATTCCCCGGAAGTGGCACCTCTGAGCTGCTTGTATCACGGACAATGGCTTTAATGCGGAGTTGCATTCCCCGGTGCAGAATGATGAATGTGACGATCGCTCCATTCAGCACGGGAAGCACAAACACATGAAGTGAGGATGGGGTGAAGGAAAGGGGACTTTATCTGGTGTGGGGCTGAGGAGGCTTGAGATCATCAGATAAATGGAGACAAAACAAGCTAAAATAAAGCAGGCAGGAACTGGGCATGAGGGTCTGAGGACAGCACCTTTAAAAGGGAGAGTCGGCCAGTTCTGTGCAGGCAGAAAGAGTTCCAGTTTGTACCTTTGCTTATCAATGGGGCTGTACCTTCAAGGGAAATGCCAACTGTACCCTATAGCTGTAGGTAATTGTACCTTTTAAGGTACAGAAATGGACTCTGCGGAAGGTCCCCAAGGTACAAACATTAATGTACCCCCAATGGTACAAAAATATTGCTCATTGTCCATTTGTGTATCTTAAAAGGTACATTTACCCTTGAGGGTAAGCCCCAGTAACAAGTAAAGGTTTAAATTGGTACTCTATTTTTCTGACTGTGTGTACCAGAATTGGTGACCTACGTTTGTATGTTTCTGATCACCTGACTCTGCTCCTATTATGGCCACGCCCCCTGCCTTACAACAGACTGCAACACACACATCGTGTTTCCTTTACATTCTATAGGGCACCATCTCCACTGGCCCATGTGTGAATGCTATTAAGATTCCAGTTAATCCAGTCAAGCTTCACTGTACCAGAGCAGCAGAGAATTTTTAAATATGGTTCAACATTTTTCGAGGGCTGTGTACGGGACTGCTGGCTTCCCAGTGCTTTTATTTCACTGGGGGAGTAAAAAGCGTGGAGGTGCAGTGGCCGAGTCTGGCCGATTACTGCCAGGGGAAGTGTCTGCATCAGTAACATGGCTGATGGAGCTGTGCTTTCAAAGCTATATTGGCTAAATGAAACAGGACAAAACTTAAGCTCAGGGAATTGTCCTGCTGGCCCCCAGATGACTTCCTAACACGATTTCTTCGCCTGTATGGACTTCGTGGACTTTAGGCAGCTGCAGGTGCCATATTACATCTCAGCTCACCTTCAATGCAGTTAACGTCCTTCTTGCCTCAATGTTCTCCCCAGTTCTGATGGTCTCCATCTTTCTCTCATCTTCTGAAGACCCAAGTGCTAGCACCTAAAGCTGCTCACACCATGAAGTTCTGCTCACTTGGCCAGCGATACAGCTTATCTTCATGACATGAAATCCAACCAATTGTCTATGTGTTTGAGGTACATCAGGATAAAATAAACAAATGAAATCTATTGTAAAACCACGATGCTTCCTAGACTCTTCTCTCTGAACTACACCAGTCTTGTACTATACTCGGATCTTCTCGTGTGTATTCAGCTCTCTATCATCTCTCGGGTCTAAATATGTGGACTAATAATGTTCTGTCTGGCAGTCCATGCGGAATATGTGCTCCAACACTAAATGCAGACGCTGTTATAGGAAATGGATGGATTAATGGATGTTATGTGTCTTATCGATTATTTCGCTGCATTAAAGAAACAAGTACAACCACTTATTCCATTAAGATAAAAAAAAATCTGGGCAGTGCTTGTTTACGACTTTTTATTTATCTGCTGTTATCTCATCCCATGCCGGGTGAAGCCCTGCCTCTTACCCAAGGCTGAAACATGGATTGATTGACTAGGTCCACCTATCAAGTCAGCGGGGAAACTCGTGCTAAAACATTTATAGAGTGTGAAACGGGGTTAAAATAAGGTCTTTCTCGATCAGGCTGACAAACGCATGCCGAGTGAATTAATTACTGTCGGACGAGTGATAACTGAATCGACTAGCAGACGCGTATCGGCGTAAAATTGCCTGGAACCAACCTGGAGACGGTCTGCATGTCTCCATGAGGCTTCCCTCATTTCTCCTGCTCTGGGTGTTTTTTTTTTATCTCCACCTGGATAGAGGTCCTTCAGGCCCCAAATCTCCATTAAGGATCAATCCTAGACGGTTCATGAGAAATTTATGTTGAACTCCTTTTTTTGTTTCATAAATACCTCAATATTTATTACAACAAAATCACAATGCAATATTTGAAGACTTTCCAGTACTGTGCTGTCATAGTGTATTACACAGAATACTTTATTTCCTGTTATGCTATCCTGATCCTGATCTTGCTGCATCTGTCCTTCCGACCAGATCGCAATTAAAGCCTGTGTCACTTCATTTGTCCACATACCCATTATTATTAATTGTATTATTTTTTCACGTTTGTGGTTAACCCGAATACTAACCAGCCGAAAGGAGCCATATCACCACGCATTGTAGCGGAGTCAGACGTACTTCGGTGAATAAATCAATTCCCCTCTCATGCATGTATACCGGAACAAGGACAGTAGTCCAATTAAATAGCGTAGTCAAGCTATAACTGTAGCTTGACTTAGCTGTGTTCCGGGGAACGACACCGGCAGGACAGGTAGTGCTGCTAATGAATATTTAGCATCTCAGTTTGTCTTCCCTGCTATTGACCCTGGCAATGTACATAAGTGAAAAGTAAAATATACGTCAAGCTAGAAACCCCCCTGAAGTAAACACAAACTCAAATTCTCAGGCTCTCCTTGAGTTGTTTACCGTTTCCTTCCTAAACTGCCAGATGATAGCACAAGGAAGCGCTGCACAACAAACCATACAAGTGACTTGCTGAGTATAACTATGTATTAGAGTGATTACCCCAATTAATTATGCAGGCTAATTATATAAGCTGCATAGGTACTCTAATTGTTGTTGCTAATACAGCAAAGCAGGGTAATTTGCCCATACAAAGAACACTAGTGACTGAGTCAATGATGAATAACATTTTTGTATACTAGCATTGTCATGTTTTTGATTAATTACCTCTCTCGTGAGTTCTTGTTAGATAATGGTGAGATTACTACCTATCCATCCATCTTCCACATCCAGTGATCCCACAGAGGTCACCATGAGCTTGTCCCCTATTCCAAGCAGCATAGGGTCATAATGCAGGGGGTCATTGCTCAGCCATAACCCAAATTCATTTAAAAAGCTCTTTGAGAATTTCTTTCAGGCAACATGAACAGAACAGGCCCTTGTTAAAGAGCTTTTTCCTGGTTTCCGGGGGAGAACAGTTGACGGGTAACAGAGGACAGCAAATTCCAGGGGGAATTTGGTTGTGGCGAAGCTGATTTTATTCAGAGTGAAGACCAGAACGTCTCCGAAAATAACTCGCATAAGTTCATGTGTGGCCCGAGGACACAGGATTTTATCAATCTTCCAGCTGCCTATTGATGAGATGTCTTCCCAAATTTGCTTCAGCGGCTCGTGCTGTGTTGTGAAATATTAATTTCATATTTGCCGTACGATATTTGCTGCAAATACGGCACCTGAGGCAATGAACAGTCATTAGCCAAATGGACTAAAACAGCGGGAAAGTGTAACTCTGAAGCAGGTATTGATGCAGGCCTGGTTGGAACCCCCTTACAACTGGAGCGGGGTCAGGTGACGATATGGTATGCATCATGTGACAAGGAAGTCCTCCTCCCATTCGTTCAGCTACTAGACATGATTAATCTGACCTTTAACTGGGTCGATAATGCATCTGGCTGACTCTTAATCGACCTTCAATCTTGTTAAAGGTGAAGGCGTCACATCGTAGGGCAGATGTCAGCTGACCTGCTCACGTGGCTAGCACCACGGCACTGGTGAGGAAGAGATGTTCCCGTCTCAGTCCAGGTTTATGGGACAAGCCTGGACCTGAATATTTCCAGCCCTTCTCTCTTCCGGGACAGCAGCCTCCGCATTCCGAAAATGTGCCAAGGTTACTCCAAGGCTCAGTCCCTCTTATTTAAAAATCCTCGTAGGGTAAATAAATTATCAGCATCAATCCACGCAGCAAGGGCGTGTGAAATACCGCTGAGTATAATTATATCGCTATATATGGGCAGGATGGTGGGAACATTCCATAAATCACATATGTACGTCATGCGCCGTAAGTTGTTGACGTAATGGTTTACGTGGTCTGTCTATGGCCAGAGATGTGGCCAGCATATCTCCAGTATGCTACTACAGGGAAAGCCTGCAAAAGCCTTTACAATGTTGTTTTTATTTCGTTTCGCTAGTCATTTAAGCACTGCATCCAATCGGTGCCTTGCGTGAAGCCATATGGACACGGCTGAGAATGCTGGAAGGATCCAGAAAAGTAGAGCAAAGAGCAGCTTACGGCGATGCTGTCAGGAGCCGTTACACCCTTTGGCTGCCCATAGGCCCAGTTAGAGGCTGGTGTCGGTTCTGATTGGAGCACAATGCAGGTGACAGGCCGCCCACTATACCCGTACATTCCCTGGGAACCTGTGTGCCAATGCTTCACCTTTCATCAGCTAAACAGTGCCTGGGGGTGAGGTGGGGAGGTGACAGCTCGTCGTCACTCACCTGCTGCAGTACGCCCTGACCGCTTTGATCTCTGTTGGGACAGCTCTTTCCAAGTGGATGTGGAGAACTTCCAGCCCAATCCTGAAGTTCCCCTTCACTCCATCGAGACATGATCCTACAGTCCAAGCAAGTCGACTCAAGGCATGACAGACTGGCGTGCAGGTTGACTGAAAGCAGATGCAAAAATGTCACACCCACAAGTTGGCAAGCTAAAGCACACATAACCAAGAGCTTTGATCTTCGAGAGCGTCCTGCAGAAGCTTAACAGCCCAGTACTGAAAACAAACCCAGAATGTATGATATACTCTAGTGTAAAGTATCCATTACAAAGTATAAATGCATGTCGATCTTGATTTGTTCAGGAAAGTAAGAGATAGCGCTAAAGACCGAGAAATAAAAAGCACCAGCAGAGTCGATGCCAATAAAACTGAAATATTCACAGAGCGTAAAAACAGAATCCTATTTAACGCAAGTTAGTCGGTAGAAGGACGAGACAGAGACCTTGAGGAAATGAACGTGCAGGAGAAGAATTAATGACGGCAGTTTGTGGCTTTTCAGAAAACACATTGTCCACCTCGTCATGGGGTGTATGTTTTTTTTCCCTCACATTTTAAGTTTTCAAGTTAGCTTAAATTGTATTAATGGCCGACCTTTTTTGTTTCGGGCTTCTGCCTGTCTCGCAGTAAGATAGCTTAGCAGGTGGTATCATCACCTTATGGGTTGATGGTTTCAAACTGGCCCCAGGTTTGTGTTCCTCCCGTGTTACATTCCCCAGGGGACTATGTCAGTCCAATCTGGCTTTCCCCCACAGTCCAAAGACATGACGTTCAGCCAAATTGCCCTTAGCTTAGGGCTATGGTGGAGGGGGGCCGCTGTGATGGATATGTCTCCTCCAGGGTGTACCCTGCCTTATGCCCCAATATTCCCAGAATAGGCTCTGGTTCACCACTACCCAAACTAGGTAACCCGCTTTCAAAGATGGATAGACTACTCCTTTCGAATCTGTTTTACTGTGCTCCAAGGTGTAAGTGTGTAGAGTCTGCGTTCACGATCTGGATTAGCCAGCATTGCCACACTATACTATGAAGGATGAAAGCCAAAGGGCAAATAATTGGCACTGCTTTTAATTTTCCATTGAACCAGTTGCAGAAGATTGGATATTGTATTCCGGATTCCGGCTTTAACTAATATTTAACTAAGAAGACGTTAGACTCTGTTCCTTTATGTCAAGGATGGTCAGTCTTAGCCAGTGTGTATGCAGGTTTTGTTCTAACCCAGTTGTGAGGACTCTTCCGCCAATCAGTCCTCTAATTAGTAATCTACTTATGGAGTTACAGTGAAACGTCATTCATACGACGGCCCTTTTTTTGATGAGATTGCCTACCCTTGCTTTATGTGAGTGGCCGCCTGGAGATTTCACTGCTGAAATTTCGTCCCTGATCCCAAAGTCAAAATCACGCCAACGGTCCAGTCATGAGGCATGTAGTCTACAACAACTCAATGTATCATTGATGCTGTCAGTTCCACTTCTATCTCTTTATTTCAAAGTAAAAGGTGAGTGGATAGTTGAACTGGATAGTGATCACTGCTTGATGTGCCAAAGCACCCAAGTTCAAGCTAAGTTTGCCACACCGTTTTGAGGAGGTGAGATACAGTTTAGCAGATTAGCTCGCTGTGCTGGTGGTTAGAAGGTCGCTGGTTTAAATCCTAGGGTCAGCTGGGTGACTTTGCCTTTGAGCAAAGGCCCTTAACTGGCAATTGCTCCAGGGACTTATCTTTCTCACACCCTGCTTCCTCAAAACCAACAATAAATGCTTGCTTGCTTAATACATACAATGTAAATGGTGACTCTGTACCCTCCCTGGTCAGTCATGTGACCTCTTGTCTATTGATTCCCCAATGACCACCTGTTTTAGCTTACCTTGAATGTACAGGTGAATTCAAATCACTGGCTTGCAGTTTGTCTCTGTTGGTTAAATAAGTCTCAAACTCTCAGCAAGACCACCTCCCCCATAGTACAGCACTCCTGCCTGGTTAAACACACGGGACCCAGGATGACTGGGCTGATTACAAACATTTAGCATCTCACCCATGGTCCTGCCCGCGGAAGCGCAGATGCTAATCTGAGAGCTTAAGACGCCAACTTCTTTATTGACTTTATCTGCTTTACTTTAGCTTCTTTAGCCACTTTAATTGGGATTTATAGCCACAGCTCTTGGTGTCATAGCCCAGTCTGACACCAGAGTTGTGCTTGCTACTGTCAGCACATGACTGGGTTGGAGGAATGTTGGGTAATGATCCATTCCTTGGCATTAAGTTGCCCTCCGTGTCATCCATTATCCACCTATTACTAGGCAGCAGTGAGGCAGTCATTTGTTTCCTTCATATATGGAATAATAAGGAGTCTCAAATCTAAACGAAACAGTGTTTAATATTTGTTACTGCAGCATTTTGTTTTAGCATTACCCAGCCCGTCGACTTGCTGGAATCTGGAATAGCCACTAGGGGAACGAGAATGACCTTCTGTCACCGTACTGTGTAATTTTTCTAGCCAGGAACGCTGCGAATGTAGAGGAGGTAATGAGGTATGTAATTATGGTTCCAGCACACAGAACCCACATTATCCTGAGCAATTGGAACGGCTGGAGGTAGCACATAGATGTCCATCTGTCCTGGGAACTAAACAGGTTTCGCGCAGTCAGAATAAGAGCACAACACGTGGGCGCCAACACAGTGCAGTCACTGAGCGGTGTGTGGCTCAGCAGGTTATGGTCTTGTGCGTGCGACCGGAAGGTCATCGGCTCCATTCCCCGAGTCTGCTGAATGACATCACCACTGAGCCCTTGAGCAAGATCATGAACCCCAATTGCTGCAAGGACTGTCTGCTTTCTCAAATGTATGTCGCTTTAGATAAAAGCACCTGCATAATAAATGTACAAGACCCCCCACATAGGTATGTAATATGTGAGCCAATGAGAGCATTATCCCCTTCTCCTTCTGTCATGTGATACAAGAGAAGGCCTGGTTCTGAGCAGCCATTTATCGCCCATGAAGTGGAGGACTGCAAGGATGGATGGGAGCAGGGCCGAAGAGCATGAGCAGTGTGTCACTCTACAAAGCCCATTGCTTGGTATTCCTCATGAAGCTGTGCATTCTCCATTTTTAAGGCCTCAATGTGATGCTCCTTCACCATACCAAGCCCATGGCCTGCTCCCTTCTCGAGCATCTGGCCGCAGACAGTATCTACACCGGGACTCACTCTTATGCAGATAAGCCATGAAATTAAAGGAAGAATTTGCCTTCGCCATGACAGCGCATAGCAGTTTATAAATTCCACTCACAGCACCCACCGCGTGGGATGCGGGTAGATCCCGTGATGTTTCTCTGTCAGGTGTTTCATACGTACTCCCGTTCCGATTGCGATAACATCTGCGCTCCAGATTGCTGTGAAAAAAATCAAGGATGCTTCTGATGAGTTTATGGCTAAGTCACAGATTCTGTAGATTAATATCCAAGGGTTCTGATGCTCTGTAGTTTGGCCGGTCATGTCTGATTGACCGAGCATGAGATCCAGCCAGATCCCGGTCGAAGCCCATGTGCTGCTCTAGGCAAGCTGGCGCCCCTCAAAACTTGGCGCCTTAGGCGGCTGCCTATGTCGCCGTTCGGACTGACTGGCCCTGGATCCGGGCCCAGCCCCGTTGGCCGGAGAACTGGCCGTCACGTCAATGAGTCCGCAGATTGATGCCTCGTGTCAGAAGTGAGCCGGTGTCAAAGCGATGACCGAAAACAGGTCAAAGGGTCCCTCCGCAAGAAAGTGGAGTGAAGGCACCGCTAGCCGTGCCAGACAGGCACAACAAGCAGCTGTTTTGTTCGTCCCCGCGGTATGTGAGAGAGGGGGTATTTTTAACTGTGCGAATGTGGGTTGCCGCAGATCTGGAGGGACTGGCGGAGAGATTGCTAAAGATCGCTTCCTCCCTATGTGTTAGCGTGAAAGCCGGGCCCAGAGACGTGTTTACCATACAGCGCATGCTGCAGATTTCACATTGCGACATGGGCAGCACCAAAAAAAGAGCCATCGCAGGATTGCGTCAAGAAGATATCTATAGCTGAGCTGGGAAATCCTGTCGCTGGGACCAGAGTATCAACCGGCAATCGTATCTTGTTGGCTGGATTAAAATTTATTACTGGCAAATAGAAAAGTAATATTACTCGTGCTATTACTGATTTTTGAGGATAATTGTTGATCTCTGTGTTCTCAAGGCAGGTAAGATGAACACAGAGTGCACGGATGTTAAGTTAACCTGGAATCCCAGATTATTATGACATTGTTTCATTCTGAATATTACTTCACACTTTAAGGCTCCGCATAGAAGCCTGCATTTTAGTGTTTTTGTAAATGGGGTATTTTAGCCTTGATAAAAGCCAGGAGGTGGTGACTGGAGAGGGTTCTGGAAGGTTATGCATTTTCTCACTGTCTTCTCTGCCTGGTCTATGTCTGCTGTCCAAATTCTATGGATTATAGGGTGACTGGAAACCTCAAACCTTGGGTGAGCAACAGCGGTTTAGCTCCTCCCCCACTTGTCCGTGCCCCGTCGTTCATTGGTCGTTGCCACAGGCCAGAGCCACGGATTGGTGCAGACAGAGGATGACGGGTAGCGGGCGGCCAGCGGGGGCTGTCGGTCCGCTGCTTCGCCCACTCCGTCCCGGTCACCCCAGGGCCACCATTTGCGGGTTCGGCTGTGACCTCACGGCTCGGTGCAGCTGTCACATCGCATCAGGCTGACATGGACAGTCGACGCTAACAATGTGAGAGCTTTTCGTTTTTCATTCTCCACCCGGCCACCCGGAAAACCTCCATCTCCCTTCCCTGCAATTTGTGGGAGCAAAGGGCCCTTAATCATGCCTGTTTTGTATCTTTTTCTCCACCAGGTAATTTCCCAAAGTGTTGTGGAAGCTCTGCATGACAGAGTCATAGTACAGCTTGGAAAAGGCTTCAGAATGGGCGTCAGGAATTATGATAGATGGGGCTGGGAAAAAAAGACTCAAATTTAATATGAGAAAAAATACATTCAAGTATCTAAAATGCAGTCGCCTTTGCAGAAACGCACCAATGACTAATAAAACTTCAGAAAGGTGGTATACAGACACAGAACAATACCTAAAGCATCAGCACAAAATGTAACCTTTTTGTGTAATATTACGGTGAATTTGCTCCTGAATAAAAGTCTTTATATCTAGTATGTCACTGCGACATGATTCCTTGGGGTAAGTAAGCGCACATAATTTTAATTTCCTTATAATTCTTTACCTGTCAGTGAAATCCTATCATTTTTTTCTCTGATATATATCTGTTGTCTTTCTCACACATTGGGATAAGGCTGTTGATCAGAAGAAACTGTCAAATTAAGTGAACAAATCACCATTGTCTTTCAGAAACCTATGTGTGTATATATATATATATTGTCCTCTTCTGCAGGACATGGTGGCACTAACTGCAGTGCAAAGGACGCACATATTTATGCAGGGGTGACCGGCAGATCCTGTTCTTTGAGTTCACTGAAAATTTCACAAATCCGTCATTTTGGAAAGCCATTAAAGTGCGAAGTGGAGGAATAAGGTGAGAGTAAAAAAAACAAAAAAAGAGTGGTATTTGACAGCCCGGGGAGGAATCTGTTTTAACGCAAGCAGAAATAGGACAGGATACTAAAAAGGGGCGGAGTAGCCGGGGAACAAAAGGCCTTTTTGAGTTCTGGTCAGACGTGTTGTTTCTGAGAGCGTCCCACATACGGGGGAACTGAAGGGATTCGGGGGAAGGTAGAGGGGCAAGGATCCTTAGAAGCCGCCGAGGGCTGTGGGCAGGATGGCTCCGACCGCGACAAAGAGCATTAGAAGTTTTAAAAAGAGGAACGACGGCCTCAAGCAAAGGCATTGACAGCCTGGATAGCGGAAGCCAAAAGCTTGCAGTCAGGCCCTCCCGTTCCATTAACACCCCCCGCCTCTCTATGCACTAGGGGCCATATACAGAGGAAGGCCACAGGTGCATTGGCCCCAGCTGAAAGCTGATTGGTCCCCAGAGGGCCGCCTCCTTGTCACTCACTGATTATAAACATCTCATTGGCTAATTATAAGCTTGGCTCCCCCCCTACCACCACCACCTTAAAGTATCCCAGAATTGCCCCTGGTATGCAGTCCTCATGTCGAACAAGCCGTGGGCTGGTAATAAATTGAGAGGAAGTGACGAGATCAGCCTTCAGAATTCAGTCAAAAGTTTCAAGTCTCACTTTCTCCCCCGACGGCCCGATTTGTGAGCAAACAGCTTCTGAACAGTAAATGTGACACCGGGGAGGAATGCCAGAGCTGTCTGTCGAGAGACAGCGGAGTGACTTGCAGGAAGGGAGCTCACCCTTGTCTCCTGTTTATGTCTCCTGACACACATAACCCACGTTGTATTTTTTTTCCCAGAATACATTTCATGACAGAGGAAGTTTTGACTATGAAAAGACAGAAGCCATCAGATCAAAATAAACCCTACATGAGCGAATAACGGCAGCCTAAAAAAAGATATCGCTTTCCCTAAAATATTTTACGGCATGTCAGTAGGTGACTTCAAACTCGACTGAATACTCCTCACCTCAACACTAAAAAAAAAAAAAAAAATCGCAGATGTCTATTCTTCAATTTCATGGTAGGATGACTTGCATCATTGCAATGTATCACCTTAATAAAGCACCATCGCAATTATTGCCACCGTATGATGACTTCAGCCAGCCCATGATGACCTCCTCAAATGTCGTCCTGTCATCAGGGGGGTGGGGGTCATCACTGTGTCCCTTCTGGACAGATAGAGTGCATGACAACTAGCATCAATCCACCTTGGGGGGCTTCTAGTGTATCATCCACTCTCTGGGGGTGGGGGGTAAAAAGAAAATCACCGTGACGACCAAGGACACCTGTCTTTCTCGTTGCTATCGACAACCCACCCCTCACCGAGGTGATCAATAAATGTAATAGAGCTTATGAATTCCTAAAATCTCTGCTGCTCTTCATCCCCCGTAATTGCATCCACACATTTAGTTGTAGGTCTATGCCAAAATGAATTTAATAAAAAAAAAAACCAGTGTAAGCATTTTTTGGGCCTGTGCATGTCATTAACTTTTTGATCGCATTACTTTCTGGAAGCCCGTCTGATGTAATGGTGAAAATGGAGATACGGCCAAACACCAGCAAGGGTGCAGAATAAATCCACCATCTGCAAACTGGGGATGATTCTTCTGCTTGGGTCGACCAGACTGTGCTTGACGTTACATTTATTCAGCAGACGCTTTTATCCAAAGCGACGCACAATTGAGAAAGCAGGGTCAGCCAGTGCCTGGAACAATTGGGGGGGGTTAGGGGCCTCGCTCAGGGGCCCAGTGGTGACGTCACCCTGCTGACCTGAGAATCAGACAAATGACTTTCCGATCATAGGCCCAGCATCCTAACCCTGTGTTTCCCAACCTGGTCCTCAGACACCCCCAAGTAGTCCTCATTTTTGCTCCCTCCCATCTCCAGGCAAAAATGTGGACTGTCTAGGGGTCCCTTAGGATTGAGTGGAAAACACTGGGATAGGACAATAAGCCACCCAGATGAGCCCTAGGATGCTGGATGGTTTCTGGTTTCCTGGATGTATACAAAGCCTGCCATAGTATGGCCTCCCCGAGCATAGAGGGGAGTTTCGTGTTGCAGCTCTGGTCATGTGCTCTCCAGTCAGGGTCAGTCAGTCACTGAATGATAAGGTATCAAAAACCAGGAAAGCTGGTTTCTTCTGAAGAGGTTGTCTTCTGAAAGCTGTGGAGATATATCCCATAAGGAGTCATGACAACAGCTGAGACCTCTAAGCACGGGGACCGATCCCACGGATGGGAACGAATAGCAATCAAGGGAGATATCTACTGTTTTCCAGCAGGGTGACCAGATACCATGTGCCACTGATGGCAGGTTTTCCCCAGGGTGGCTGTTAATGGCTCCCAGTGACTCCATTTCCAGCTTGTAGTCCCCCTCCCACCCGAGACGGATGGTCTCTCCCCAACATGGATCCGCCCCAAAACTTTCAGTGTAATGCATAATCAGTGAAGCAGTCAGCAATTGGTTAACATGGGGGTGTGAGCTCTCCATGTTTCAAACAATGGGGTTCCTCGTATTTGAAACAGGTGAGATTGCATCCAACTGGAAGAAACCATTGCTGTGCCGAATCCCAGGGTTTTCAAATTCTTGGGGGAACCTCAATTTTGTCGCATTGACATTATTTTGAAGCATTCTGTGATTAATGTCAAGTAATGGCAAATTTGACGCATTCTGTGATTAAACAACAGGTAATATACATTCTTAAAGCAACCCTTTAGCCATAATAATAATAATAATAATAATAATAATAATAAAATGATGATGATGATGATGATGATGATGATGATGATGATGAACTTCTGAAAAACACAGGAGTGGGACTGGGACACTGAGTACCCTTGAGGACTGGTTCAAGATTAACATTAAGATTGCATTATCTTTTTTTTTTCCTTTACATATTTAATTAAAACCCACTGCAAACCGTACTGTAATTTGAAAAGGAATTCTGTAGGATCTAAGTGAAAATGACAGGCTAGTGGACCAGGTGCCCTGACGTGTACAGGCCAGCGTGAGTTCACTGCGCTCACGATGGGGGAATTGGACGGCACTCTGACATATCAGATTTTTGTAATCTATATAGACCACAGAACTGCACAGGCATATAAATGAAGTCTGTCGTGAGTGCACCTTTCAAACTCCAAGTATCTTGGGGTATTAAATTCAGTACAATGCAAGGAGCAAAAACAATTTCGTCATAACAAATAAGAGCTTTGTTGTCAGCATTTTCAAAAAAATAATAATGTGGCATCTCTTTTTATCAGCTGAACAGGACTCGCACTGAACGGTTTATACTCCATATACCCCATACATATATCTTGTTCTCTGTGTTGCCTGACAGAAATAAACAGAAATTTGGAAGATGGATGGATGGATATCCGTGTTGCACACTCCCGCTCTCCATAGTAAGCATTAGCCTGACCCTCGTCCTTTCAGGGTTGCTGGTGTATCCAGGCACTGCTTGACAACTGGGTGTAAAATCCCCCCACCCTGCCTTCCCCTAGAGACCAGCTGCATCACAAATCAGGGCCAAAGCACATCCAGCATCCAGATTCACCCCCTCCCAGGCACATGTGCTAGAATAACATCAATAAATTGTTGACGTTGCTAAGTATTACTTTCATCCTGTGCTGAGTACAGCGTCCAATATCTTACAGAGTTCAGATGACCCCACCCTACTAACCCACAGCCTGTCCTGGACCCCCTCCTTCCCCACCCCCTCCTTCCCCACCTCTGCCTCATTTGATGGTTTTCTTTCCATTCAGCCTCAGACCTAAGTGAGACAGCAGAGCATGTGATGTCAAGGCCCATGTAAACAGGTCTGTGGTGACTTCCCAGATTTCACCACCGAGCTTTGCAGATCACTGTGGGAGTCTTTCTTCTCCAGTGAGCTTTATCTGGGTGTGCAGGTCTTCAGTACTCACCTGTCCAATCGGGGGGGGGGGGGGGGGGGGCAGATGTCTGGACAGACTGGACACGGCATCATGGCAGAGCCTCGTCATACACAAACACACTCACCGATTTACAGGGACTACGGCCAGATCACCAGACATGCAAGCCTTTGGATTATGGGATCAAAGCTGAGCATTCAGAAGAAACTCACACAGACAGAGAAGGATTTGAACCTGCAACCTTTTCTTGATAGATAGATAGATAGATAGATAGATAGATAGATAGATAGATAGATAGATAGATAGATAGATAGATTGGTCAGGCATGTAGAATGATTGATCACTAAGCATCAGTTCCCATAATTCCTCATTTAGATGTGTGAATCAATCCCTCACAAGGAAGTTTCTAGAGAGAATATTTCATTTTACTTAGATTTTGTTGTTTTTATTTTTGACAACTTTTGGGATTTTCCCTTTATAAGCACATCAGTGTGGCTTTGTACCAATCAGATGCAGACTGCAAGGGAGACGCACTGGGAAACTGGCCTTCTAATTAGGCCATTTGCATAAAAGCCGGCGTTAAAAAACATTAAGTAAACAAACCGTGACAACTAGTGTTTTTTTTTCTCACGTAGATGCTAAACAAATAACTGGGGGATTTTTGTGGGGCTGGAATGATGTATCTGCAAAACAAAATAAGTTCCAAATTAAAGACCCCGGTACACATTGCCCATTTTTTGGAGCTTGCAGAGCCTGGAGAGCTCGCAGACGGCACTGTGGGTGAATTGGAGATGTGGCGGACAGCTCCAGGGATGCAGGCCAACCCGAAGCAGGTTTTGGACCTGCTTCCCGCGACCTGCTTCACCGTCGAATGAGTCATGTGATCACGCTGCTCTGAACCACACTATTCGGGGTTCTGCTCGCCGGCATCTTCGTTCCGGTGATTTCAGTGGCACTATATGGGCTTTTTCCTCCCCCTGATTCTTCCAGTCTATAGATCCATAAATGGAAGCTCGCATGGAAGGAGTAATCCGCGGCACTTTGGCCAAACATACTCATAATGGTTCATAATCACATGCCTCCCCCAGACCGAGAGAAGGGGGAAAAAAAACAGAAGCTTCATTGATCTTGCAGGCGAACTCCGGTGCACGACGGCTCAGCCCAAATAACAGGCTGAAAAGGGCATCAAACCCGTCCCATCCTATTTTCGGGAAAAAGAATGAGTTATTTTCGGTAAAGTGAGGCATATCCTTTTTTTATAAGCCGTGTATTTTGGGGGGGGGGGGGGGGTCTCTGAGACACACAAACAGCGGGAGGAAGTCGTGAATGGCAAAGTCGAGGACCTTGGTAAGAGATTCAAAAAATTTTGGCCTGCCTCGCGACAGATCCGGACAGAACCGACCATTAGAACAAGTGCGCGGGTGTGACACGGGGGCTCCGTGAGGAATCGCACGCCTATAAATTATTCAGGGCTGGACATACAGGGAGGGTCAGCTTATCACTTTGTCCCTCGGTGCAGGCAGACAGGCTTTTCTGCAAGTCACTGACCGCCTGTGTGTTTCCCAGCCTGGGTGAACCGCCCCCCACGCACCACAACCCCCTCCCGTTCAGACACGGACAGCCGCTAGGATACAGCCTAATGTGAGTGTGGGCACCTTTCGGATCAGATGTCGTCGTGGTAGCTGACATAATGCCTTCTGTTGGGAGTGTGCCCCCCCCCCCACCCCAATACCGGACAAGCCACCCTGACACACAGCCTCACAGCATCCCAACTCCGAAACACCTTGTCATTTGGTCCCGTGGGTCCCCCATTGTCACCCGCGGGGCCTTGTCTGAGGGATTCGACCAGTGGCTCTGTGTCTCCCCCCGCTGACCCCTGTCATCTCCCACACCGTGCTCTGGATGGAAAGAATGGCGGACGAGAAAAACGCCCGCCAGGTGCTCTCGGAACCTAACAGCAAAATCCTTCCATTTTCCAGGGAGCCTGAGCCAAAAATACATTAAAAAAAGGAAGCTAATGTTTGTCCTTTATTAAAACCAGTCAATCAGACGCATAATGGGAGGCTAAGGATTAGCCAGACTGGTTTAAGAGAGACTAGCTAAAAGGATTAGCGTCTCAAGGACGTCACTGACATCGGCTTTAATTCCTATTCCTTAGATTGGCATTACATTATTGTTACAGCATTGCACCCGTGTCTCCTGACAGCATTACAGCCAGCTGCTCTGTTTACACTTTATCTTTCATTTATTTGCTGTCGAACAATGCAGAGCTTTATTTCAATCGTATCTTCGACACGGGTGCTGTAATCGTGAACTGGGCTGCGAACGGTTATGCACAAATAGAAACGCGAGGACTTCTGTTGGTGGGATGACATCATTCCCAAGGACGAATCGCATGACGAAAGGCGCCCGACACGAACAAAAACATCCAAGGAGTTTTTTCTTACTTTCTTTTTCAACTAGTGACCATCATTATCAGAGCAGCAGGTAGAAAAATGGTCCCAGTCCCAAAGGTGCTCCACTCTTGTACCCTTGAGCAAGGTCTTTAACCTGGGTTGCTGCAGAATAAATACCCAGAGATATAAAATAGCCACACAGCAAAATAATGAAGCTGGTCTGGAGGTCAGGTGGGAAAAAAATCACTATTCGCAGACTGGTGCGGGAATTTGATCCAGCATGCTGGAATTTCACCGAGATCACCCAACGGGAAAGCCTTCAAGCCGTCCGCATGCATCATCACCGACGTTCTCCATCCTGAGTGCTGGTCGCGTCTCTCTTTAATTTAGGATTTACGTCAGCATTTGCTGTGCTATTTTAATTAGCTTATTTAGATGCACCAATTAAAAGGAAACATAACTGAGCAATATTTGATACATACTGATGGCACTTTGAGCTAGAAAGGGGTGGGGCTTCACGGAAGGCCCCGCCCCCGCCTCACCTTGGCCTGTAGGACAAATGTGAAAGGGAACACACGTCGGCACGTCTGCGACGCACTCTGACTCATCTCAGCTCGTGACGTCGCAGCGTGGGGTCGCTGGGTGGGTAACGCAGGCCACGGGCGGCTTCCTCCTGGCAGGAAGTCCTGCTTTTTTTACCCTCTTCATCCATTTACACTGCAGCTGCTTCTTTTACCCCGATGAGCGATATTTTCACAGCCCAGGGCATCTGTGCGCCCATTGTGCCTCCACACGATTTCCATGAATGTGTCTGTAGTGCAGGAAATTACATTAATGTCTGCCCTTTTTCTGCCTTTATGTGATGCGGTAGATGTGGCTGAGAGTCTTCATTTATACCACTGTTATTTTTTTTTTAACACAGCCATTTAGGTTAATAGCTGTGTTCATGGATCCAACAGCCCATTCTAGGTCTGGAACTGGCAACAGCTCTATGTCCCTTAACCCCTTCGCTACAAGCACCCAACTCGAGTCACATTGAAAGCAGATTAACCACCTTAATTCTGCCCCAGGAGAGACTATAACTTCTTATATTTTTTTAACAGCTGCATTATGTACATATTTTAACAGCGACGCTATCAGGAGAAATGCTTAGACCATCCTGCTTCAGCTAGGCCGACCTTCTGAAACAGCCGGAATGTGTTTTATATCTAGGTCACCATACATCTGGGAAAGAGTCCATCCATCCATTGTCTGTAACCACTTGTCCTATTCAGGGTCACGGGGGTCCAGAGCCCATGGCCACAAGGCAGGGAAGAACTTAGGATGGGGCACCAACCCATCACAGGGCTCCAGCCCATCACAGGGCGCACTCACACACCATTCACACCTATGGGCAGTTTGGTAGCTCCAATCAACCTCAAGCATGTTCTCGGACTGTGGGAGGAAACCGGAGGAAACCCCACAACGATATGGGGAGAACATGCAAACTCCACACACATGGGGCCATGGCGGCGACTCGAACCCCGGTCCTAGAGGTATAACAGAACAGCGCTAACCGCTCTGCCGTCCCCCAACTGGGAAAGAGGCTCTTCAATAATTTTCCCCATTTGCTGACTTTTTCTAGGGGAAGAATGCATGAGCAAATTAGCCCAGGAACTGCCATTTTCATTTACCTGCTTAACATTAGCTGTTATATAAAGCAAATTTTCACAGATTTTACCAGTAGTTAGAGTTGTGAACTCTCAAAAGGGCCCAACAGCCAGGACCCAATTATACCTTGAACCGCCAACAATTTATTATTATTTTTGCTGGAAAACGTCCTATAATGACAGAGACTCAACATACTTCACTAATTTAATTGCTGTTAAATGCCACTGACTTACACTCAAGGTGGTAGCTAGCTGGATGGATAGCAACCAAGCAGTGGGATGTTTAGCAGAACAGGGAATCTGCTTCTTGAGACAGCGTTGCGTTTTCCCGGAGCTCCTGCTTTCATGAAAAAAAACCTCCATTTTCAGCATCCTCCCACCGCCCAGCTGTGCACAAGCATCCCGTCCTTCATTTTTCTTTGAAACTTTTCCCAGCGACGCTCACTGTCCCCTCGCCGTCACCAACCAGTGTGATAACAGCCCCCGCGAGGCACCTGTGTCCTCAGCGCAGACCTCCCCTACACGCGCGCAGGATGGACCGCAACACGAAGCATGCCGTACCTCCAACCCTGAAAGCGAGTTTCCTCCCCCGGCTCCCACCGGTCCAGGGGGGGTCGCAAGGGGCCAGCTGGAGGGCTGAGCAGAAGGGCAGAAGGAGAGCTGGGGCCCCAACTCACAAAGAGAGGACTTTCTCCCCTAAATTATGCGACTATTTTATTATTATTATTATTATTATTATTATTATTTTTGTTCAATTTTGAGCACTTTTTATAAGTGTCAGCCCCGCACGTCCCAGCGGATGGGGTGGGGGGAGGGGGGGGGGTCTGATACCTGTGAGCCAAAACACGACCCAAAATTGCTGTTTTTATCCATCTGATTCCCCTCAATTTTCCCCCCATTTTAATCTAGTATTTTTTTCTTTCAAGTCCAAAATGGGATGGAAATCAAAGGCTGTTTATCATTTCCCTCCATTGCGTCTTTGATAAACATTTCCATTTCCATAAATGAATCAACAAAAATCCGGGAATGTGCAGAATGCACGACTGATTCATGCGTCACTGATTATTCACCTGCGGTGTGAGTCGGTAAGTCTTGAACCGGGCATCTCATGCATATCTCTACCCAACGCCAAAGCGTTTCCTAAACTCCAGGGTTAATGTTTCCCAGCCCAGCTTACACCCAAAGAGTGGCACTGCATTCCCCTGTACCAACCCCAGTGTTCGATCCTTACGTCTGGCATGAGACACGACGAGATAAACCCAGGAAACCAAAGCACACTGGAAGCCTCCCGCTGGTCATCAGTCTGTCTTGGCTTTGACAACAGACTATTTGTGTGTGGCCCCCGCTCCTCAATTAACCTTTAGTCACGCTAAATCACAATTACAGATTGCTCCCCTCCGTAAGGCACACCTGCAAATTCATTTTGAATAGTAATTGTGTATCGATATGAGGCCGACGCCACTGGAGCTGGGAGTCTCAGCGGCGAGGAGTCTGTGCGCTTGTGGTTATGTTGCATCGCTCTTTGGTCTTAACTGAAATGAAAGCGCATATGTCATTTTTCATCACGGTTTGGCAATACGAGAGACTGGCCGCTACCTAGGAGTCTTTCAGGGTGATGACACCCTCAGAGGGCAAGCCAGCCCGAGGCAGGGCCAAGGTGACCTTCTTTAATCTTCCCTCTTCTTTGACGCCGGAGCAATTCTGGCGTGCCGCGGGGAAGGCACACCTCCAGTGGTAGCGGCAAGGGACCCCACGGGAGTCTGATGCTTCACCCCCTGCCCCCCTCTCCCCCGCAGTGCACCCCCCCCCCCCCACCCCGCACAGTGTGAAGCAACATGAATCGACTGCCTCTCCCTGCACCTCGTCCGTGATTCAGATTTGTAAACACGACCAACATCTGGCTCTCGCAGATGTGCCGCTAATTGAAGCCCTCCCTCCGCACAGGACGTGCTGTCACTCCAACATGAGCTGAGGCAAAGTCTGAGTCCCAGACACCAATTTCCCACTCCGTGCTGGGATAATAAGCACCCCTGCTGTCAATGTTAGGACTCCCTGAGGAATTAAGAACATGGAGTCATGTGACGCCGCTGCCATCGATTTGCCTGTGACACGTGCTTGTGTGTCACACATAAATATGTACATGAGATCATCCGATGCCCATCTCTACTGAGAATAATCCCATTTATCACTAGAAAATTACGGAGACCACTTATATAAAGTGAATGTGAGGGATCCATTCGGTCTTCTGAAACAATTTAACATTTAGTGGTGCCCTTAAACACATTTCTTAGTTTGATTTGGCATCCTGTTCAAGACACAAACCTGGACACCAAATTACTACTAACATTATTATTTTAGTGCTAATTTGTATATGCATTGTGCTGTGTTCCTGCCAAGTTTCATTTCGAGTCAAATCGAGTCACTGGATGTGCATGTTTCATTGGTTAAACAAAAAGCTCACAGCATCGAGCAATAAACACCCGCTCCAGCTGATCGGCGCGTTCTGCTGACAGCAATAGGAGGCGTGCATGTGTGAAATTGAATCAGGGCAAATGGGTAAATTAGCATCACTGTTTTTGCGGATATGGGCGGTCAAACCGACTAGGGCGACGGAAGCAGAAATGACATGATGGGGAGAAACATCCTTCCTCCCCAAAGGAGAGCAAAGTCTTTCATTGTACAATAAAGATCAACAGAAATACTGAAACAACAGACCTCCTTCACATCCCACATAAAACCAGTGACTCCATCACATCCCTCTTAAAATCAGTGACTCCTTCACATCCCATTTAAAGCCAGTGACTCCTTCCCATCCTATATAAAATCAGTGATATGTACCAACTGCCCTTTCAGTGGCCTCAGAGTCATTGACATTTTTTGAGTCACATCCATATCCATGTAAAGAATTTTGCATTTAAGAATGAGTGCATGATGGTTCTGGTGCACTTCAGGTATATGCATTAGGAGAAGTGGCTAAGTCTTCTAGTTTTAGTTTAAATCTGGATTCTGTAGGCACCATCCATCTCATTGAGGAAAGAGTTACTGTTTATCCTAAACCAAAGCCCACTCTTCTATTTCTCGTTCAAGCAGAATGTCTACGTCTGGTCTTCCACTGTCGTTCTGCAGGGGGACATCGCTGTGGATTTCACACGCCGCTGTTCCTGCAATTACACAGCGAAAAATTCAGTTAGGATCCTTTCCTGTTTAGGAATCTTGTTGATAGCTGCACTAAACAAGCAAGCATGAGGCCTCCTCAGTGTGTTTATGAAGCACACATTCGCGGCAAACATGAGTCCCACGGCTGGGTTACCCTCCCTAAACAAATTTGTTTTGCCTCACCTTGTTAGATATTAATTAGAAATTCATTTTAGCTGCCACCAGCTCATAGCAAAAACCTCTGGCCATTGTGATGAACGCTTAGGGACGAAATGAGCGGACATGCGGTCTGCTTTGTGGAATCTACCTTTCTCTTATTGTCCATCTCTTTTCACACTTTGCTAACAGGAAAAATATAGATCAAGTCCTTTTCGTTTTTGCTCGTTTGGTCCCTCAAATAAGAAGTGAACAAATTTGCTATGTCTTTTTAAGGGATGGAAACAAGTTTTGGGTTTCAGGGGTGGTATGAGAGAGAGACGATAGCTGAAATTCACCGAGAGCGACTCCCATTAAAATAAACAGGTGATCTTTCAAGCTATGTTTACAAAACCTGCAAAGTATCTCAAACCTTCGTCTCGAAACACGGAATTCGCCCTGCGCTGTTTATGTAGCGGACTCTGATTTCCACGCACGTGCCTGTGCGCTCGGAGAGTACTAACAGGTGGATGTTATCGAAGCAGACTAAACAGCGGCTCCCCCACGCCCGTCGTTTACGCTCTGAATCTTCTCTGATAGCCATTCTGTGCTTTGGATCCCACATTAAAGCCCAGCGTTCCTGCTTCAGGCTGCCACCAGCCTTTTTTTCCTGTTTCAGTCTACAGGTCTTGCAAAAAACCCTCAGCAGGCCGTGCTGGACCTCCTCGCCGCAGCCTGTGTGCAGCTGGTTACTCAAAGGCCCTGAAAACAGTATTTATTACTAGAGCGCAACGAATTTAGCCAGCATAAGTCATTCCAGCTAATTATTACGGCTCTCTGTACATAACTCCTTTGCTATACAGCTCACCTTAAATCTTCTGGCAGGCGATTTTTTTTTAATCATTATATGTGATGATGGATGGTTATAGTTGTCAGAAAACGCTTAAACCTTGGTCTGCGTTCCGGCTAATGCCAGAGGGCCACGCGGAGGAGAAAAGCACTTGGTCCAGCTCAGGCTGATGGTTCTGTGGCCACAGAGACATTCAGAAGCAAGGCACAGATCCTATGCTTTTAGGCGCCTTACGATTTGCATCCTTAGTGAACTTTCCTGGCTCGGTAGTTAAAAAGTTTCTCTGCTTGGTAAAAGGTGTTCATTATGCACACTTATCCAGGAACAAGGCTTAGATGATTTATGCATAGCCGAATATTTCGAAAAATTGACTTCCTTCAATCCATTTTCCAAAGCTGGGGTCATGGTTGGTTGGGAGGGGGGGGGGGGGCGGGCGGGTGTGGTGGCTGGAGCCCATCCCAGGCAGAATAGGGCACTAGGCACAGCCTGGATGGAACACCAGCCAAAATGTACTTCCATTTATTTACTATGCAGCATCCCAATGTCAAAACAGGAAATTAATATTTTGAACTAATTCAGCAGCATATTTAGTTCTCTACTCGATGAACAGAAAGATTGCAGATTTACATGGTCACGCGATTTATCGTGCCATAAAAAGCCATGACGAATCCATTAAAATATCATAAATAAATAGCAAAAAATGGAAAGCACTGTAGAAACACATTTGTCGGTCCAGTCTAAAAAAATTTCATACAATTTAATATCTTGTTTATGTTTCAGTCTTTGTATGGGCAAAACAAAAATACAGACGTCAATTATTTAATTATGCATGTGCCAAACTCAGTATTACGCTGGTAAAGAGTAACCAAGGTAACCCAATAATGCTGGAAGGACATGGGCATATTCATACATATTATCAATTTGCAAGCATGAAAGTATTAGAAGATGATGTTATGCACTGCAAGGGATTTGCATTTTACTTAATTGCAATTAATTACTCCTGGTGTGTAGCTTAATGGTTTAGGCTTCTGTGTCTGTGACTGCTGGTTCAAATCCCATCCTTGGCAAAATGTCCATTGGGCCCTTGAGCAAGGCCCTAAATCCCCCGATATGCTCCCAGGGCACCAGATAGATGGCTGAACGCGCATTAAGTTTCTCTCTCACCTGTGTGTATGTCTGAAGTAGAGCATGATGGGATACGCGACAACGAAAGAATTCCAGTGCTCTTCAGCAAATGGGAAATAAGGCATCGTTTCACAAATGTGTGTCACCAGGGGAGGCGTTGTAGCACACGTCGTCCTTTCCAGGGTGCCCTAGTAAACGGAAAAGCTTGTAACTGATCCTTTTCATAGTTGTGGTAGTTATCCCACTGGAAAAACAAGGGACAGTTACCTGTTTATATGTATACCAGTTTGAAAGAATTTAAAGAATCTATTCTTTCACCCTCTTGTCAAAATACATGTCTCTTGAAATAGCGTTTTTGTCACTCCACAATGGATAACCATGGATATCTGAGGTAGAAGAAGAGAGTTTTCTTTTTTACTTCCATTCCCTTCATTGTCTTCAGGTGTGGACTGGCCATGGGGAAGTTCACCCAGTGAGCTGGTCTTTCTTCTCCAGCCCTGACATTGTACAGTCTATAGGCCTATATCGGGGTGGTCAATCTCGGTGTGTCTCCATCCCAAGAGATGAACAGTTGATCGTGATCAAGTAGGCAGAAAAATATATCAGTCAGCAGCAAATTCTAGTTCTGTTATTTCTCCTGGTTTATCATGGATTCCTGGTATGAAAGAATTATGTTCTGATCTAATATTAATAGAAGTGAAACAGCAGCTGATGCGCTTTAAGAAATTGGACCTTTAACCTGCATAGGTGAACATGTCTGGGCTGTATGGAAAACGCTTGCTAGCTTAGCCGGCGTTCATGTGCTAAGCTTTTCTGCTAAAAAGACATTTTCCCCAAGAAGTAATTACGGACCCTCACAGATATAGCTTGATATTAGCGAAAACTGTTATAAGTATCTTGTGTACAGTTGCAAGGCTAATTGAGTTCCATAACTATCAAAATAAAGCTTCTGTTTGCTACAATTCAACTGCAAGAAATTTTTTAACTAAATTGTGCATTTAAAAGTTGACGCTTCAATTCTTTGTCTTCTTATGGCTGAATTTAGCCCATGACATCACAATTCTGTGAAGTCCTGTCCATCATGTCCGCCTGACCCTCCTGAATCCTCCCTGATGTGGCCCTGATGAGCCGCCCTGGTGCTTGTTACACCTTGTTAATCCTTGTATTTAAGTGCCTGTTCGCCTCGTCAGCCCCAGTCCGGTTACTGACGTCACTCCTCCTGTCTGCCCTGAACTCGCCTTCTTGCTTTGACCCCTCGTGGTTACATTGGTTTCCCTGCTCCCATTCAGTTAAATAAACCCCTTTTTATTCGCCAAATACCTGCTTTCGAGTCCTTAGTCTCGTACCTTGTGACACATTCAACAGAGCAGACCACTGTCTCTGACTGTTTGTACTGTATATTTTCATATGTTCGAAAATGTCATGTTAACATTGTTATATGCCTCAGTATTTATGTTCTATTAAATATCTTCTCATTTCCACTGTGACCGGTGAGAATGATATTTGTGTGACCCCCAAACAGCATGTATCTTTAGTTGACAATAAAAGATACTTTGATTTGACACGTGAAAGTAGCCACATTTTCTTTCTTTTTTTATTTGACGTTTTAACTATTTGCTCATTCGGATCCCATTGCTACAGTAAGGGAGCTTGGAGGGACATTTATGAAATGGCCTCCTGCGTGGGAGACGCAGGCCCGAGGTGCCTCCTCCTCCGACGGGAGTAAGGAGTTCAGTCTTTTCGCCGTGCAGTTTCGCGATCCGCGGCGTCTCTATCACGGCAGCTTTATTTTTAGCATCCGAACGACGGGTAGCAGAGAAGGCCAGCTCTACCTGGCAAGGTGCTGTAGGGAGGTGACAGGGATGCAGGCGAGTGTAAACAGGGCTTGGGGGGGTGGGGGGGAGTGAGCAAGTCCTCAACGGAGGGGAGGGAACCGGGAACAGGCCGTCCGTCCCCTCGTGGGGTCAGATGCGGGGAGTCCAATCCGTTCCTGCCGGTCGAGGCGGGGGGAACAGGGATTCTGTGAGGTTTATTATCTAGGTCACCTCCTCCCTCTAATAAAAGCGGGTTTGGGGGGGGGATAACGCTGTGCTCAGAGCCACAGAAAATCAGAGCCCCCCCATAAAGGAGATCTATCTGTGATTCCAGCGGTGTTTATGTAATGCTCTCCCGGTCGTTACAAGAAAGAGGAGGAGTATGTGAAACAATCAAGATTAGAACGGGCACCATGACTGAGCTGTCATTCAGGTTGCTATTCAAGCATCTTCTGGTGTATTAACACCACAAACGAGTGGGGGACATAGATTCCGGTCCAGTGAGGGGACACAGATTCCGGTCCAGTGAGGGGACACAGATTCCGATCCAGTGACAGGTCCCAGTACTGAAGGGAATTCATATGGGAGCCAGAACTTCAGACCTCAGGTCCCAACTGTGGAATTCTCATGTCAATTATGTGTGTGTGGGGGGGGGGGGGGGGGGGGGGGGAGGAGGTTGCATAGATCACATTTGGGGACCAAAAGTGTGGTAAAACCTGAAACTTCCATACTTTTGGGGACATTTTTCAGGTCGCCATAACCTCAATTTTATAAAGAGATCTGTCAATGCAATCAAAAAAGTAAAATTGCCAAAAGTCTTGTATTTTGTTTGGTTACTGATGGTTAAGGTTAGGGCTGGGTGTCCCGTTGATGGCAAGGACGGAAGCAAAGGCAAACCAAAAGGGGCTTTATTATAGGAAATTATACTACAGACAGGGCAAAGGAAATGGACCACGAGGGATCAAAACGGGGAAGGGAGGATCAGGCAAGAACACTGGACACAGGACACACCAGGGAGCACATGCAGGCAGCAACATCAATGATGGACTGGGGAACTCGAGACAGGGAGGCACTGTATTTTATTATTTATCACTGATGAGGGAGCAGACGAGAGGCACCTGGGGTGATCCACACGAGGACTGCAACGAGAGGTAAGATTAAACAAGCAATGAGAGAGGGAACGAGGGGGAAGGGATGCAGGGCATGACACTGGGTAGGGGTTAAGTTTGTCGTGTTGGGATTAGGGTTTTTCCCATAGAAATGAATGGAAGGTCCCCATTTATATACAGTAGGTAGGCCAACATGTGTGTGTGTGGTTCCCTTTGCATTGTTTGTTGGGTCACTCCAGAAAGACAGTGTATTTGTTTGTTTATTATTAATTTTTATTGCTTTTTATTTTCTGTTCTGAGGCATAAATTAGCAGGACACGTAGCAATAGTCTAGCTTTCTCAGTCGAAGTTGTCACAGAGACTTCTGGTGCATTTTGGATGCTTATATGAGAATTTTGGCAACTGGACTGTTGTTTTTTGTTGTTCATTGTAGTTCCCCAGTTTTTGGTTGGGCGGGGGCATGCATTTTCTGTGACAAAGAATCCGAGGTTTGACTGGCATTGTGAGAAGACATGAATTTCCACTCCCCCCCATCTCACCGACAGATTGGGTGGGAATTGTGCCCCAAGTTTGATAGCAAATGTGATTTGCCCGCCCCCTATCTGCTTCCATCAGAAGTAGGTCTTTTGGAAAAGCTGCCCGCTGACCGTGCCTGGGGGACAGCGCCATAGCAGCCGCCGTTTGGCTTTTCACATCACTGGCTGTCGGCAACAGCAGCAAAATGATGACCGCGCCGCTCGCGTCCCACGTCCCATTGATGTGTTTAAAATATGCAGGCAGGAAGCTGGTATTCGGGCTGAGGTTCGCTCTCTAATTAAAGCAAAGTGCCCCCCAGCATATCAGCTGTCATGGCAACCAATTTATAAATACTTTGATGATACCGTGTATTTGAACAGCAAGAAAGGGTGATGTGAAGATCTGAAACTGGCGAAGGTGGCAGAGATTTTCATTCGGCTTTTTCTCTCTGAATGTTTTCCATTTCCTCCAGCTGTTTATACAGATGTCTGTTTATACGATGCCTTTTTAGAACCTAGCAGCTATTTTATCTGGAATAATCATAGTTTTCAAAGGACCCATATTAAATTTTGATAGGGGTGGGGGGTAATAGGAGGGGTAATAGATATGATACCCAACATTCTAACTATAATTAGTTTTTTTTTTTTTTTACAGAATTCGAGGTACTGGTCACATCCATGGTGAGATTCCACCTTCCTCTGCCAAAATCCTGTCGGATTCCCAAGCAGTTAAAATTGGTTGTTTGCATGAGGTTATTTATTACCACAAATTTGGGTCAAGACTTGTTATGTGTTATTTTTAAGTACTGGCCTCTTTAGCCAGTGTCTGTGAGCCACACTGGTTTAAACCAAGCTTCTGTTCATCCACATTGCCTGGAGATGCAAGGAAATTTGATGCCCCCCCCCCCCATCTCGATTCCCCCCCCCCACGATAATAATACATGACATCTGCATTTGCAAGCTGAAAAATGCGAACACGCATGTGATGCATGCAGCTCGACTGGCCTCGTCCGCAGCAGCACAGTCGGGGTACAGCTGAAATCGTCCTTCATTCTCCTTGCTGGGAATCTCCCATTGTCCCCGGAAAAATGGGGGGTGATTTCAGCGAGCCCCCATTACCGCCCGAGGCGTTGTTGATTGCCAGGTTCCTTGAAATGCCTCTCTGTGACATGCGGCTGTCACGTGACTGCACGGGCGGTTTGGCTGAAACGGAAGCCGGCGCTGACGCCCGCGCTACAACCATCTCCAAGTTCATTTTTCTGCCAAATAATGTCTTTTGCACGTCCTTTTCATTACCAAATTCGACAGAGCGCTCTAAAGAAGTCGGCCATCGCGAGAAATCTCTTTCCGCAAATCCAATTATCAAATCTGTTGTATTACATGATGACTTCTGGGATTTAATATTGTACCATTTACACAGTGTTAAAGACGCATCATCATGGTTATTCGGAAACCAGGCAAAGCTAATCAAATTTGACAATGCTGAAGGCAATTGAGCATTTTATATTGTTTTATTTAAATCTTTTTCTCACATTTTTATGCAAAAAATAACAAAAAAAAACAGTGATGGTAATTAATATTAGTATTTACAGTGTAGCGCAGCGCCTTATTAACAGACATTAGCATTTATATGCTTCCTCTCCAGTGTTACATTAAACCGGTCTCCCCCTCCCGTTCCTTGCTCCCGTCCCTATGTCACATGACTTTGTTGGACTGTCCTGCCCAGTGCAAGTCTTTAAAAGCGGTAATTTATCAGAGTCGGCCAAAAAAACATGAAGAAGCACTAGTGTTGTAGTTCTCGAGACCGGTCTCTGTCTCAAGACCGGTCTCGAGACCAATTTTTTGTGGTCTCGGTCTTGTCTTGGTCTCGACTCTATTTGGTCTCGGTCTTGTCTTGGTCTCGGACATAGCGGTCTCGATGGGATGGGGAAAAAAAGAGAAAACTGCACATCCTCACAGAACAGTATTCAAATGCAACCAGTCAGATGCATCCATTTCAAAAACGTTAAATTTTATACATTTTCTCCACGGACACTGCCAGTGCTTCACAGTCCACAAACATCATACACATCGTATCATACATCGGCAAAAAAATGTCCGAAAATGTCCGCGAAGTCTATAGCATAGTTATAATTCAAATAAATTAGGTATTTTACATTGATTAGAAAGCACGGTCTTGGAGGTGCAAGTCAATCTGGAGGCTCATTCTCTTCAATTCAAAGCAAAGGATCATTACATAGCTGTATTCATACTGTAGCTTACCCGAGGCCTCTGTCCCTGGTATAAGAGACTTAATATGAACATCTTTCTGGTACATCCCATCTCTTTCCCTTGACGAGGTCTGATAAAATGGTTATAGGAGAGGATTGCTGAGAATATTATTTTCCATCAGGTCTCGTAACTATGACAAATCTGGGAGATTTTAAATGAGAGACATATGGACATACGGACAATATAATTGAAAAGATAACATGAATTTGATTTAACGAGTAATGACACTTTACAGCAATGCCTTTTTTCTCTACAGTTGATCTGGGTAATGTGATGTCAATTCTAGCCCTAGTCTGTTTTCGGTCTTGGTCTTGGTCTTGACCAGTCTTGGTCTTGGTCTCGCCTTAGTGTGTCTTGGTCTTGGTATTGGTACCCTCAAGTCTCGGCAGTGTCTTGGTCTTGATACCCTCCGGTCTCGGCAATGTCTTGGTCTCGGTTTAGGCGGTCTTGACTATAACACTAAGAAGCACACACCCTGGTGGGACAGTTAGCGCTGTGCTACCACATTAGCCTAACCGTGGCGCGTCTGTGTTTTGGCTGAATCGGTAACCTTAGCTTAAGACGACCGCGGTGGCACAGTCCTCTTAACAGGGCACTCTCCCTGTCGCCACCATCCCTCCCACCTTCCACGTCTGCCACTGCAGACACTGGAATCGTGCTCCATGCCGTTAGCCTTGAAGCTCGCTAACAGTGATTGTTTGAATTTGCCACATATGCTCCATGACTGCATCTCATTACTCCAGCCGCTGTGTCTCACGTCTAAAGGCGACGCCGCTGCTGTGCAGGATGCAGTGCAAGGACACTGAGTTTGATCACACTGACTTTGCATTCCCACGCTTTTGTTTTCTGCAGAAATGCGTCAAATGGAGAAATATATTTGTATTGTATTCGGTGTGCGGTATTCTGGACACTCAAATTTAGCTTAATTATTTGGCCAGTGGGTGATATGTCTGAGGAGGACAACACTTTGCATTGGGTTCTCCTGTTTAACATTTCCTGTCTGTATCAAAAGAAAAAAAATCACACTGGATAACGGGGAGAGATTTGCTCTGAGCTTAGCATTCTGTGTTTATTTGTTGTCGTTAGTTTATTTGAATTTCAGATTGGCAGCACAGGACATTTTGTGCCTTGGTTAGTAAGCGCTGAGGGGTGGGCAAGATGGCCTCTGTTCGTCAGCGGCGTGCTCCTGCGCGGTCACTGCTGTGGCAGCTTCACTTTGGTACTGTACTCACAGCCAGAAGCTTGGAACATTTCCTCCGAAAAGCACTGAATTTTTCACTTGGCCTTTTCCCTGACTTTGCATGAATTTTCTCTTCAAATACCAGGTTACAGCACCAGTGAACCTTGTCCAGGAAAAAAATTAATGAGCTCAAGAGGATTGACTCCATGATATTTGGTATCAAGCTGAATATCGGCCACCCGCTCGCTTTCCACATTGCGGCAGTCCCATGTCTGTCCTAACAGGTCCTGTAAACAGCATTACCTCGAGCTCCAGCCTTTCCTCACCAATGTTACTGAACCTGTAGCCCAGTGACATCATCCACATCCACGAGGAGCCTCGCAAACACAACTGCCATTTCTGTTTTCCCACCTCCCCCGTGGCACATGTGTGCTATTTTTAGCAAAGGAAGAAAGCTGTAATGTAAAGAAAAAAATCAGGTGTGGGGGGGAGGGGGGGGACTGTGGAGTAGGCGTGGGGCGGGGGGGGCTATTTTTACCTGCTGGACTTTGCACACTCTCCTCCTTGAGGAGCACCTCCCCATGCCCCCGTCCTGTCACCCGCTGTCCAAAGATGTGGCATCGCCATGGTATTCTCAAACACAGCCCCCGTCTCGGACCCGGATCTGGCCCCGGTTGCCGGGGCGACACAGCGTCTGTTCCCCACGCGTGTAAAAACCCGGAGACGGAATTAACTGTATAAAGGTAGGATAGGAAGAAATCAAGGGGCATGCGGATCTGCTTCATGCGGGGGGGGGTCTGGGGCTATTTTAAGGCATTTTCTTCTGCCCTTCCTGTGATTTATTTTATTGGCTTTAATTCCGCTGAGCGGTAAGCTGTAAAAAGAGGTCTTCGCTCTGCCTTTTAAACGGCTCCTTGCGGGGGACCTGCGGTAATCTGCCCGCTCCATACCAGCCACTGATATATCCTCCTTCACCGACATTGCAGCACGAATGGGGGGGGGGGGGCGTCCATCTCACACTGGCACCCGGGGGGGCAGGTTGCCGCCTAAGTCCACTCTGTTTACTTCCAAATAGGGCCACATCCCCCTCGCAGCGTCACTTTGCTTACTTTAAAGGGGCTTCTCTGGCTGGCACTGTCATGCATATAGATAAATTTCACATTCTCACATTGAAAGAGATAGATGAGCGGGGTAAGCCCTGTCCATTAAAGATGTGAGGAAGCGCCATCACTCTCCGTATCTCACTGGTCAGGTAAGTGCAGAGTCCCTTCCCCCCCCGCAGGAGTGAAAGTGGGGGGTGTCAGGCAAAGCACAGTCCTCAGCCCCTCCCCGTCTGCCCCCCTCCCCACACCGTCTCGCATCCCCTGACCACAGACTCTCTCTTCCACTCTGCCTTCCCCTCACACAGAGAACAGTGAGGTGGCAGTGGAGGTGGGGGGGGGGGTCGGGGGGGAATGAGAGTGCCCAGTGGGGTAGATCTCGGATGTAGGTGGGGTGTCCACAAGGCCACCGCGTTTTCAGCCAGGGGACAGAAGCACAGTCTACAGCCCAGGGGGTCAACAAGTTCTCAAGATCCCGTGCAGTGACGTCACGCGGGGTCCCGGCCGTCAGCCGATCCCCGTTAAGCGCCTGGCCGCCCGGCACATCATTTGGTCACTGTCATCAGTATTTCGGTAACGGAGCCATACGGCCCCCATAATCTTTTTTTCGGTTCTCTGAGGTCAGGAAGGTTATTTCTCTGGATGCCGCCAAACTGAAGGTAGCTGTGTTGTCAAGGTTACTGCGTGCAGGAATGTGAGCCTGCTGAAGACAACAGCTGTAAGGTCCCCCCCCCCCCCCCCCATTTTTTCCAGCACCTCAATTCGCTTTATCTTCATCCCAGTTTTGTGGAGAGCTTGCTCCCAGCGATGTCCTCAGGTCCCCAATTAAGACACCGAAAATGAGTCAGAGCGGCACGCGGTTATGCCGGGCACAGTGCGGGCGGCAAACCGGATCGCTAGCACATCCCCAGTCCCCCCCCCCCCTCCGCCCGGCCTGCAGCTCGCAGTCCTGCATCGCCAAGAGATCAAAATAAGCAGCCAACAATCTCCTGCGGCAGCAGCTTCTGCAGCGAGCCGCCAAATGCTCACAGCTGCCCCCCAGAGCCAGTGGAGTGGCTGTCCCTACCCAGAATCCTTTGTGTCTTTCAGTGACCGGGGGGGGGAACACTGCAATACTGGCACTGTGCCCTGTGGATCCTGCTCTAGGCCCGCAAATCACTCGGTGACAGGTGAGTCATGAATCGAATACCTGCGGCACGATAAATCCCACGGTAAGTACAGATTGTCTAATGTACTCCACAGTCCGTGGCAGGAGACAACACTCATGCAAAATTGCAGAAAGTGCTACTCAAAAGTTTGGACACACCTACCTATAGAAAGGTTTATTTTGTATTGTTTTCTACATTTCTGAATAAAGACATAAAAACTATAAAATAACATGTATGAAATTATACACCAACCAAAACTACCACAAAAAAATTATTCTTCGGGGGGGGCAGCTCTGTGGGTTGAGACTCAGAAGGTTGCTGGTTCATATGTCGAGGTCGGCAGACTGATCCCACCATTGGGCCTTTGAGCTATGCCCCTAACCCCTATCGCTCCAGGGACTGGCAGACCCTACTTTCACCTCTGTGCCAGTGGCCTCCTGGGATGCTTTTCCAGCTGTCCGGAAGGTTCCACATTGAGTGGGACCTTCTGGACCTCATTGGCTGCTTTTCCTTCACTGTCTGGTGAAACTCCACCAAAACCATCTCTGTTGTATTTAGTTCAGGTGGTCAGGTCATGTGATGTGACACTATCACTCTACTTTGTAGGTGACATGGCGTGTCCAAACCTTTGACTGCTACTGTACGTTATTCCCAACCACGACACAACATCCACATGTCTTTTGCACCAATTTATTAGAAATGATCTAACTTGAATGATTAAAAATCTCACAGGTTAAACACTGTACTTGCTGCCTTATTCATGTAATTATTTTCCTCCTGTCATATGAAGTATAAGGTTACAGTGACGTTTTGATTATATGCTGACATTTTAATCATGTTTAGGCTTAATATCCTATCATGTTGTACACGTCAAAACACAACAGGACACACACACACGTCAGCCAGATTTATAAACCGAGTCTGAAGTACATTCTTTAACTGTTAATAAGAAAATAACCGTTTGAAAAAGTATTTTTCAGTATTCCTGCTCATGGTTTTAAATGATGACTATTGAGTGAGAAAACTGCGATTACGTCCAAAAAATTTAAAGACATGGTGTATGTGTAGGTTGCAATTCTAAAAAAATAACTAGAAAATTAGTACAGATTGGGTGTATTTTCTAGTCATTTTCATATGCATTGAAGTGATTGATGTTTCAGTACGACATCACCTATGACGTCGACGTTACCTAATATATCACAAACCTTCAGGTGGATTTAAGTGGCAAATGAAGGTTGAAGAGGGTTTTTCTCTGAAGGTTCTGAGGTGTCTTATGAAGGAAGCCAGCAGGAGCATACGGGTGGCGAAGGCGGCGGTGAGTGGCTTGAGAGCCACATTGACTCTACAGTGTCATTGGAGTGCAGCAGGCTATGACCAAGTGTCAGGGTCAGCCCCTGCTGTGGTCCTTCCGTGTCCCTTCCCCGTTTGACCAGCAGGCATTGCTGGTCATCCCGTCCTTCATGTTTGTCTTTGAGTTTCTCCTGTTACCTGTCTGGTCTTGTGGCTCAATGTGTAGAGCATGTGGTTGTCTGTGTACCCTTCTGTCTTGAGTACCCTTCCGTCCTATGTTTGAATCCTGCCTCCTGTTTTTGTATTTTGCTCCCTAGTGTTTCAGTTGAGTTTGTCTAGTTATTGTATTTGGTGATTTTGTATATGGTTCTTGGTTTTGTTCCTTGTGCCCCTGCTTGTGTCTTTACCTGTTTAGATTCCCCAGTGTTAGTTTCTGTTTCCTTGGTTAGTTATTAGTTTCCCTGTTTTCAGTTCCTTTTGAGTTCATTAGTTTCACCTGTGCCCTGTTTCCTTGGTTTTGTTAATTAGCCTCACCTGTCCTGTGTTAGTCTCGTTACCCATTAGTATTTTAGTTCCTGCCTGTGGTCAGTTCCCCAGTGGTTCATTGTTGATTGGTCTATGAGTGTGTTAGGGCTTGTCTTGGTTAGATCTGTGTCCTGTGTTTTCCTTCCTGGTTTTTGTTTTGTAATATTTAGTCTTAGTTTATTCCCTTTAGTGTTTGACCCCCCGTGGTCCTTTTGGTTTTGTGTTTATAGTGTTTTCTGTTATATTTAATAAACCCCCGTCTGTCTCTGAGCCGCAAGTGGGTCGTCCGCCCTTTTTTGTGCCTGCACCATGCCACGCTCCCGTGCCCGAGCCGCCGGCATTCATGACACCAAGATGTCTAGGGGAAGGGAGTTCTGGGGTGGACTGCATGTCTGGTCTGGGTGAGCCGTTGGAGGAAAGAGTTAAGTAATGTTTGTTCGGATGGGGTAGGAGAGGAAACCTTGTCTGGCTATGAGGGTGGTGGTTGGAGTTGTTTTCTGGTGGGGTTGTCTTGAAAACAATGGGCTTATTGATGCTGGTGGTAATGAGGAATCGCTTTAATAGCATTGTGGATAACTTAAGAAGCATATTTAATATACACAGGAACTCTATGAATGTTGGTATGTAAGATACTTTGTTACGGTTGTTAAAGATGTTGAAAGATGGGGAAGAAAGTTGGGAAATGTTATGATTCTTATTCCGGCTGATGAAGTGGGTGTCAAATAGGGGTCTTTATAAAATGCAGTTGGTAAGGAGATTTATTTGGGTTTCTGTCTTCGAAGAATGTTACCGAGGAACCTAAAGCCCATGCAAATAAAGAACAGAAATAAAGTTGGTTTTTTTTGAGGATAGTGACATTAATCAAAGGCAGAAAATGAGGCTCGCATCTAAGCAAACACCACACTAGATGTCAAACTGTTTAAATGAGTATACAAGGGTAGCATAGTGAAGGATAGCATCCAGCACATTACTTGAGGTCCTTGCTAGTTTCAGCTATATTGTGTGTCTTTGTACCTTTTAGCAAAGTACTTTTGCGGCACGTCTTTCACATTCACCAAGGAGAAATGTGTTTGTGGTGAGATCTGCAATTGGGGATCTGATCTGCGGCACTCCTTTGGGATGAAGTGAAGATGAGGGTAAGTGGGAACTTTCAGCTACATGATGTCATGAGGACAGGATGGGGGAGGGGTGAGATCTTGCAGGGGGTGAAGTCAGCAGGGTAAAACCTGCGAGATCAAATTAAGTTTATGATCTTCCAAAAAAATGTAGAGATTTAAGGCAGGTTCCAGAGAACCTTACAGTTGCGATTGGGCTGCTGATGTCTGGGAAATCTGGCTTTGTTCAAGGACAGACTCAGGGAACGTCAATATGGTCTTTATTACAGACCCTGTTCTATTTGATGGCCAATGAGGAGTTCTAATTATGTAGCAAACAGGGTCATGTGCAGGGGTGGGGCTACATGGGCACTGGTCCCAGATGAATGCTGATTGGTCCCTGAAATGCCCCCCTCTGCTGTCACTCATTTATTCATAGGATATCATTGGCTAATGAAAAGGCTGGTGCCTTTGTATGAATTATGCCCCCCCACATTCCATCTTAGAATCGTCCCTGATAACAAAATGGGGGAAATTAAAGGGATATCAAAACAAACAGGAAAAATGGCAATGGGTGGAACACTGTGAAGGTAAATAGGTGTAAATAGGACTGATTCCATATGGGCTGAGGCTAAGGACGTACTTAGGAAACACACGCACACACACCGGCGACACGGGGACGTGAACTGGCGCACCGCCGACATGGGGACGCGACCCTGCATAGTCACCCAACTGACCTCCTGGGACAGGTGGTGCACCCCCCCCCACCGCAGTAACAAAAACAAACAAGATTATATAACGCAGGGCGCGAAGTTTCAGGTCTCAAAGGCTGAAAATGAAACCATGCAGTTTTTCCGATAGGACACCCTTAAGTTTAAATCTTAGTCTGGATTGACAGATGAAACGTTTGGGGTTTAGCAGGCCTCCAGAACGTTATATAATCGAAAGTATCCGCAACACTCCCATGAGACAAAGGCAACTTAGCAGGATTTACAGCAAAATTTCTAATGACATCCATCGATCTTAGCAGCTGGTCCTAACCAATATAAACTGGTCTGTGTTACTTACTAGCAGATAACCAATAGATGACTGCTAGTCGTACTTGACTATTTGCAACCCATGTTAAAGTAGGTGAATATTACACAGAGATGCTAGTGGGTTTTTTTATAATTCCTACTAGGGAGTCCAATTGTTTACCAGCAGTGGATTTATTTAAACCCAGATGAATATATTTTGTGTATTATATTACAACATAAATATAAACTTTGCATTCATTATAGCTAGGGTTTATGATACACCAAAAAGTATACAATATAAAATGTGTTTTTCTTGATACAAGTAGGTCTTTTTTTCAGTTTTACTGCAGCTTACCAGGTCTGTTTCACTGACTGGTGGGTCTCCTTATACCAGTACAGTACAGAAGCTTCTTTACAATAGAAACCAACAGAACGCCATGTGCAAAACACATTTGAAGACATGGCTGTAATTCTGCCATTTGTGCACTGGAGAACAGAGCCTGGATCTCAGTCCCTATGGAATGTCATGGTCCAGTCCCCATGCACTGCGGAAAGTCCAAATCATTATTGCCAGATTCATTACATTTCTTTACACGCTTTTATCCAGACTTTTTGAGAAAGCAACAGGAGGTGAAGGGCCTCATTCACAGGCCCAGTGGTGAAATCACTCTACTGAGCCTGGGATTTGAACTGGCAACTGTGTGATCACAGGCACAGTGACCTCACCCACAGACCACCCCTCAAGAGACCTCTCTGCTTTCTCTTGTTAATGTTGCTTTACAGTTTCGTAACAGATGCTTTTATACAAAGTGACGTCCTTTTTTTTGAGAAAGCGGGGTCAGACGGTCCCCGGAGCGCCGGGGGCTCGAGGGCCTCGCTCAAGGGCCCAGCGGTGACATCGCTCTGCCAACCCAGGGATTTGAACCGGTGACCTTCTGTTCAAAAGCACAACATCCCAAACTGCGGAGCCACACACTGCATCACACATACAAACGGAAGGCGCACTGTAAGCCGATATCACCATCTGCTAAGGAACACCCTGACTTTCATTAGCATCCGAGTAAAGGACACCGGCAGTATACCTTCATAAAAACAAAGACTGCACAAGCAGAGATATGGACCCCGATGGATAAAATTGCCGTACATGAGAAAAGGAAAAAATAGACTGAATTTAAAGTGATGTTTTCCCATAGATTGCACCTATGTGATTTACACTCCATTCTGGACTCAATTAATGCTATGTGCTAAACGTTTGCTGTTCCATCGCAAAAATCCATAGAGGTTTCTATATATAGTCGGATGATAAATGAACCCCAAGCCCAACCGAAACGGCCGGCGCACAGATACAAAGTGATTTGTGTCCTTTACTGCAGACTATAAGCCGCTAGGAGTTATCTAGGACTCTTACTGACAGGTACACAGTCAGAGGAAACATCCTGTATATTGATATGCATGTAACATTAATAACAAATTCATGGCACCGGTAGTGAGGGTTGCATTGAGCTTGGAGCCTATCCCTGGAAAGAGAGCAAGAGGCAATAGACAGGCAGGGTGGAATGCCACTTATACAGTATGTTGTTTGGAGAAGGTAGGGTCTGACACTCGAGGGACTTGCACACTGCCCCCCATAGGCACAGAACGGGAACTTCACCAAGCTACATGTATTTGGACCCACTTCTTTGTGGGGACTCTCCATCCATTGCTATGGGAAGAACTCTAATCCCAACATGATGACCCTAACCCCAACCCAGCCCTAACCGTAACCATAAGTAACCAAGCAAAACTGAGACTTCAGGCATTTTTAGTTTTTTGATTGCATTCATAGATCTTTGTGGGGACCTGAAAAATGGTCCCCACAATGTCAAAATAACAGGTGTTTATCACGTTGTGGGGGACATTTGGTCCCCACAATGTAATATAAACATAATCCACACACACACACACACACAAAATCCAATCTCAGGAATCAAACCCACAGCCGTGGCAGCGAAGGCCTCTCCCAAGCTTAACCAATGACTGTGAAATAGCTAAGCCTACTCCCGCCATCGATTTCAGAGCTAGCCTTCCTGAAACTTTCTACCTACTGCTGCCCATGTACTGGGAAGCCACCACAGAAGCTGGCTGGTTTACGAATTAAAAAGTGATTGATTTTTTTCTCCTGACTCCCTGAGCCTTGTTAAAAGGCTGGACCGGTGTCTGAGATTGAATAACAGTAAACATCCAAGCCGTTATGCCTTTTGATGTTCACTCTACACGTCTCACCCTTCATGTGCCTGTCCTTTTGCAGACTGCTTTATTCTATGATCATTAATAGCTCTAGGATGAATTCCTGGTGACCGTTCAGAGGGTCCTGTGTCCTGTCAGTGAACCAGATACCGGAATCTTGGCTTTCAAAAGGAAACAGAGGAAGGATCTTGGAGCTGAGGAGCTGTCCAGAAAAGCACCAAATGGACATGACCGTGTGCCCCAGGACGCGTCTCTGCTCGTCCTCACTGCGCACATCTGCTGTTGTGTTTCCTGGGGTCAAAGATCTCGCTAATTCCTGTTGAATTTTTTATGTAGTGTCAGTCTTCCTCCACTGGGCTTGTCACAGAAATTACCTTGCTTGGCTGGACTCTGTAAAAGACACGCTTTGAACCGTAGTTTTTTTTTCTGGAATTTTCCCTTGGCTCCGGATTAGTCTGAAGCCCCAGGCCTGGAATTCTCAATAGCTAATAGCGTCTGCTTCTTAAAAACATTTTTGTCCCTCAGATATGGGTGAAATTATATGCTACGAATTTCACTAACACAGTCCTACAGCATTTCCCAGGCACGACAGCGTGCTCCCATGACTTTCCTTGCCGGTTCTTCACTGAGGATCCCTTTGACATTATCCTCATGCACGCCAATGTTTTCTGTGAATGGTGCTAGTTTAGGACACCATAAATAAAACACCGTCCCAGCCGTCTCCCCCTCGCCACACTTGTCTGTTTTTAACAATGTTTCTAAAGTGCCTCGAGGCCACCTTAAAGGCTGAAACGCTGCTGTTTGCAGACAGCAAAAAGCACAGAGCACGTTTCCCCTACTCTCACTAGTTAAGTGTTTACTAGGGTAAAGGCTCCTTTTTAAAACCGGTGCATATGGCACTCGTCTGCACATTGTCACGGGTCATTGTTGACCTATGAAAAGACTTTCTACAATGCCTGGGCTTACCTGACCAGCTATTTTAAAAAACAGACTATTATAATTGACTTTCAGTGTTATGTAGGAGAAGACTCAGTATACTTTTTTCATTATGTAAGCATGTAGTTCACCCCAGGTCATCGCTACACCAACTCTCTCTGGTAGCCAAAAAAGAATTGAACTCAGAATATGGAGATGGGAGATTTTATGAGACCAATGGAGAAGCAGGTACCTCTTGCTCTGCCCCTCTTAGCCAGACAATTCTGGCTCACAAAAGCAATAAGCAAACATTGATAAGCATGTGTTACACCTACAGATGAAAAGAAGGTCAGCAGATGCTGGTGGGTAAATTTTCTGACAGCGCTCCAGAGCGGCAGGACTCTTGCAGCTGTGCGCCACACTCCACTGACCATCCGGCACACAGGTAACAGTCCTTCCCCCAGGAAAGTTCCGGAAAGGTGAAAGACACCTGGAACAGGCTGGCCAGGTCCGGCTCTCCTCCAGTGCTGATCCCCACTCCCGTGGCCCCAACTAAAATCACAGAACCACAGCCAGAATCTTTCGGCTTACATCCAGATGTATGGCTAATCTGTTAATTCATTCGGTTGAATAAAGTACCCTAATCCCCCCCGCACATATTCCCGTTTTCTTATCAACCGCATTTGTACTGGCAATAAGGGAATGGGGGCGGGGCTACAGTGTAAGCAATGATTTTGATAGAACGGACCGGACCCTGGGCTAAAGAAAACCAGGAGGGGTCCCAAGGGGAAGGTTCTGGAAGGACTAGGTCAGACAGCAATTCACGAGCACCATTCCGCATCTGTACCGGGGCCTTGCTTTGTCGCCCTCTTTTCTCCCATCACTGCCACTAAATTTCGGCGCTTTTGCTGCCAATTTCGGTTAATCTATTTTTATTAATGCCGCCCGATATCAGAGCGGAAGGCTCAGCTGCCTTGCAGACTTCGGCGAGGGCTGCGAGCATCCACAACAGATTGAGGAGAGGAGATTAAAAATAAATCAGACGGAATCCCATTGAGTTGGCGAAAACGAGAGAAAAAAAACACACACACACTACATGTGAACCAAAACTGCATTTATAATAATAAAACGTATTTCATTACATAAAGAGGCTACATCCATCATTTATGACCATACCTAAACTCCCAGGACAGCATTATACTATTTAAAAGCTCTTATTTCTAGATACCTTGTTGCCCCATTCAGTGTTAACTATGGAATTCAAACACAAGCCGAACTGTACAGTACCACAGCAGACTATTAATAAATCATAAATTTAAATTTAGCACACAGAAACAAAGGCAAGTTGCATTATAGTGCGGAGCCAGAGCTAGTGCTCTGTGATAACGTAGCAAGAAATATGTTCAAACTGATCGATTTATCTGCAGCCGGAGAACAAAATGTTAAAGGGCCAGCGCGCCGCCGATTGCATGACGACATGACAGTGTATAGGACTGACATTTCTGGCAGGAAGCATGTTCCAGCATAGTGGAAGTGGCTTCGTCCTTTGGAGGAATCGGTGCGGTAAAGCGGCACAGTGACACTAATGGTCCAAAGGGGTGTTATCGTCCCCAAATTTTGTACCCCTAGGCACAGAAGCACAAAGAATTATGGAGAAGGCTGAAAATTATGCTACCACAAGCTACCACTATAGACAAAATGCAAGTACAGAATACTCAACATAAGCCCACTGGCTAGCAAAAAAAAAATTGCACCGGACACGACAGGGGTAAAAAAAAAAATTTTAAATTGCATGCTGGACTGCATTTTTTACTGAACTGGTTCAATTGGCTAGTAGCAAAAATTCTACCCATGTTGTCATTAAATGCTTGTAGGACACAACAATTGCTCAGGAGCAAATTATTTTTTGGAAAATGAATGTTACTGGGCTCCAACTCAGATGCCTCTAGAAGGGACAGCAGATGATTGGGTAGAGAAGGGTAGCACAGCTGAACATAAGCTGTGAGATTTTGCAGGCTTCAGTCTGAAGGAGCATGATCTCTCTTCTCACTCCTCCCAAGCTTCATCTCTCCCCTCACGTCACGTGACTCCACTGTGGGTACCTTTCTCCATCACGCTAAGCTAACGTCAAGCACAGACTTGCCCCAGAAGACACGATCCAATGAGCTTCCTAGCCCAAGGACCTGCCAGACATGCACTAATGAACCCCTTCGACATCACTCAGAGGTCCCCATGCAGCCTTGCTGATTCTACCGAACGAGGCTGCAATTTCAGATACATAATTTACATATTAACAAGATGAATTTATGATATTTACTTCTGCACTGTTCATATACTGGACTGCTGGTTCCAGACTCACCATGACCCCATACCAGAGAAGTGGTTATGGAAGCCAATTTTCAAATGCAAATATATATATATATATATATATATATATATATATATATAGCCAGAAATTCTTCCAGAAATGAAAAAAGGAAATCATTGTTCTGCTTATTTCCTAGGATAAATGTGTGCCTGTTGTTTACATGAAATGACTGTCTTCATTCCAGCTTCTCTCCACAATGAAATCATCTGAAGATCAGGGTTTTTGAAGTACTTTCTCTATTCAGCTGTGATGATCGCGCTTTCAAAAAAGAAACAGAGGCGACAGAGCAAGTGACATTGGATGGGGGACACATCTGTCTTCTGAACCATGCTGGTGTTGGATCCTTTCCAGATCCTTCTCAATGTTTCCAAGTGTCATCCCACGTCTAGGTGTACGTTTGCGTTACACACTGATTGGACGAGCCATCAAGAGATATAATCACGACCTGTCTTTAGTAACCCCCCCAGGAGGGACTATTCATAAGACCTGTCTGAATGACCTATAAACAAACATCCGATTCGGATCGATACACCGCGTGGCCAACGCCCCCTTCCTCGATCCACCCACCGTAAATCTCCAAAGGCCCCTTCCTTTCACGTAAATTCATCGATGATCCATGAGCCGTGAAACAAACCACGGTAAAGAATACCAACAGTACCTAAAAATAGACCGAACTGGGGGGTTCATTTTTTCCAGCCGTTTATTACTAAAGAATTGATTTATCTAATTGCCTTGCTAAGGTCGAACTGGTGGGATCTGAACCAGCAGGGCAAATGTACGTTTGTATCACTTGGAACAAGACTTCCACCTCAAGCGATGCTGAGGAGAGGGGAGTTTGGATGATTTCTGTCATTTGACACCGTGCCCATTCCTTCTCGTTTGCATTTCAAATTAGCTTACAGCGCATCAATTGGAACTGCTCGGGATGAAATTGGAAGCAGTTCCTTGATATGAAGCTTTTAAAAAATCATAGGGTCCTGCACTTAGGAAGATTACGTTTCCGGGCGACGAGAAAATCCCCAGGCACGACCAGCATGTTTTGTTTTGTTTTTTTTTTTTTAGTTGGTTCTACCTGGTAAAACATACGTAATGTGGGAGCTGTACATTCTGCCAAGCTAAGCCGGACTTCTGGCTGCGGGCCAGGTCCTGGAGGGTCTACCGAAGGTTCCCGAGTCCTTTGCGGGGGTGAAGGGGGCTCAAGAGTTAAACGCATTCTGTGAGCGACCGTAGCATGATAACACAAGTACCCGACTGTAAAGTGCACGGGCTTATATAGGAGCATTCAGGACAGCGTTATAAATATCAGCCATCTGCGATACCATCTGCACCAGGGCATTATACAGTAAGGCCAGGTCTCCCGAAACCTGGGCAGGTTCGCCTCTGTGTCAGGATTTGCCCCCGTTTGAGCAGGATGACTTGCCTCACGTCGTACCTTAAGGCGGCCGCCACCCACTTAAAGTGGACCGTGTAGTCTTTAAGACTTCATCGTCCGATGTTACTTTCATGTGCAGGTGATATAGTGACATTCTTACTTGCCTGCTTGCTGCAGACCACGGTTCCAAATAAATACAAGTCGTGCAGAGACTGACTAAATAATAGAAAAAACTAATGTCAGGCAAACAGCTGTATACATGTGGAAAATGCAGATCGGGAACATCTGAGTGTGGTGTGTCACAGGGACCGCAAGCATTAACGTAACATCTTTTTGGGAAATCTGAGTTCCTGAGAGAGAGAGAGAGAGAGAGAGAGAGAGAGAAAGAGATGCTATTTGCCCTCCTTCCCAGCCTCGCGTACAGCCAGTCTGCATTCATTCAGTGGCGGTGCTGCACCCCGATTGCTGCAAAAAGCATGTTCCCATAATCAGTCACATTCTGACAGGTCGTCGCGTGTTATTGTCGCCACGTTAATCGGGAACAAACAAACAAAAAAAAAACCCTGGGGATCTGCACTCGTTTGCTTAAGAGCAGAAAGATTCGTGTGTATCATCTCATTGATTTAAGTTAGGGATTTAATAAAAGATTACTTGCATAAGTGAATAATTGCATAGAGAGCTTTAATAACAGCAGCAAACTAAGCTGGCCTGAATTGTGATCTGGTCGGATGTTTTAAAATTAGAGACTTTGTTCATCTGTGACGTTATTGAGCATCGTCAGCTAGACAAATATGGTATAGCGGCTCGACATGGTTATGCATGATCTGCTACATACCCTGTTTTTACTAAAACTCTTCATTACCACGCTATTGATGCCACTGTAGCTTCTAATAGATCGTGCTTTTCTAACGGTGGGGTAAATCTCCGCCTCCTTTCGGTAAATTATGTTAGGGGCAACCGCAACAATTAAGGTGATTTGAAGCTTCTATTACTGCATGCTTGGCAAGGTTAGGCTTATTGCAGCCTGCAGTTGCATACTCTGCCGCTGTTTGTCGGTTGTAAAAGATTAAAACAGCCATTCCAGACATCTAAGTGTGTACTAGGTAGGAGCGTCGCCCCAAAGAAAGTTTATTGCTCTACATATTCATAAGTCCTGAAACCGTAGGAATCTCGAAAGGTAGATGGTTATACGTGCTGACTTTGTTCTTCACACATTCTTCGCTTACAATGAAAGTGTAAATCTCATGTGTGTCGCGTTTGTACTTTATCATTCATTGTATCATCTGACGATTTTCGCACTATTTTGTGTTGGCAGCGGCATAGATCTATAAGACTCCTTCTGCTTTACTTTAAAAAGAAAACTGTAATGGAAAAGTCATGATGGTACCAAATTAACTCAATTTGCTTTCAGTGAGAAGAATCTTTTTCTTAAATGTATTTATTATTTGTTATTAATATTAGCATTACTAGCAAAACTACAGCTGTGTAATGTTTGTCAACTCTGGTCCCCAGTGTCTGTACTGTCCATCCATCCATCCATTTACTTCCGCTTATCCGAGGTCGGGTCGTGTTACACACGCAAACCACCTTGTATCCAGTCGTAGCCTCCGGCAACAAGCTAAAGAGTCAGATCTATGGTAATAAATAAGTAAAATATTATTCTTAAAGTGATGTTTAAAACTTACTAAAGTATTATCACTACTACTTATTACTACGCCCATTATTATCACTGCCATTGTCGTGTATTTCTGTGCCGTGAATAGGCTATATTATTCATTACATCACCGCATTACGTGCGCAGCCATAAAACGATGTCATAAAACGAAGTAAAGGCAGTACTGTCGCTCGTTGGCGTGGCAGGTTACTGCATTGGGCTCTGTTTTCGAGGAAGAGCTTTCCGGAGCTTACAATATAACACGCTGTTGGGTATGCTTTCTCATAGCTCGGCTATTTTACTTGTCTATCTTCGAGAAATAATCACGGCCAATAACAACGTTTTTTTTTTGCTATCTGAGATCGTCGCAGGCTAGAACCGACGTCCTTGCGCCCCGTTGCCTGGCTCATATTAAAACGTGGTCGCTCTTGTTATCCCTGTAAGGAAATGTGAACACTTCAGACTCTAGAGGTCTCCATCCTTCAGCATCCACCTATCTCACTCGTCTCATTGTGTGCAAGGAGTGGAGAAAGAGAGATCGGAGCCCAGAGGCACCTAAATCATGCATCCTCGGTGAAAAGAGGCGAAACTCCCATCTGCCGGGCGTTTGAAATGAACCGATCGCAACGAGACGCCACTTTTCTCCATGAGGGCTCGGTCGCTCCAATTGTGTGAGATATGCAAGTTGGGGACCCAGTTAAATATAGAGGTGTATGTCATTTATTCCGAAATTTCTTCTGGACTTTTCCTGTGTGACTGTACCTTTTGGTGACTCAAATGATTAGTAAGGAAGGCAGAATAGCTTCTTTTTAGATCTCCAGTGCTGGATTTTCAGTAAATCTCCGTGTCACGATGCCTGCAAGAATCCGATCGCTGTTTCTAGGTAAGTTCACTCCGCATGAAGCGGATAAAGGGGAAACAAACTTTCTATTGTTTCGCGTAACGGATTTCGCAAGCAGGTATTTAATTATGTACGAAATATCTGTACATTAGCTTGTGTATTTTGTAGCTCTTTTTCTGATTGCAGAAATGTTATATTTTAAATCTTCACCATCATAGTGTTGGTTCGTTTTAAACGAGAGACCACTAGCCTGCTGTCATTCACGAAGACAAAAATTCAGTTTTTAAAAAAGCGATTAAGTGATTAAAAGATGACGTTATATGAAATAATATTTAATTCTGCTCCCGGCGTAAGGCAACCTCCGTTTTCAAAAATAAATTCATATATAGTAAGCTACGAAAGTTACTCCATTAGAAACAAACCTCTTCCAACAGGCGTCTGTAAAGCAAATTGAAAACAGATGCTGGATGTGTCCGTATGTGCCCAGAACAGGGACAAACGGATGTTGATTGCAGTTCACGGAGAAGAAATTAATTAGTTATTAATTGGCAGCGTAAACGTTGTCTTTTCATTATATTTCTTTTGTTCATTCTTAGGTGTGTGCGAAGTATGGTGGTGTTTTTTTTTTTTTTTGTATATCACACAAGAAAAGGAATATGAATAAACTACTTGCTTTAACTTGACACAGAATAGCAAAATACTAATCGGAATTATGGAGTTATTCAGTGCTGCAGGGGGGAGCCGGTAGGGTCGGGGTCCGAACATAAAGGTAGACGGATAAAAGGTTTACGCTTTCGCAGTTTAACTCCAGATTGCTTTCCTTAAGCGTTATTTTTCTGCATGGTCGTCTTTGTAGTTTGCTGTGAGTGCCCGGATTTTTAAACTGACATATTATAATCACTGCACCAAACTTTGCGATGGTGTCTACGACGTGTAGCCTACATGAAGGGGTTCAAAATGCCGTGTTGTGACCTTCTTCCACACTGTCCACGACGTGCTCTAAAAGCTGAGATCCATATAACCAACTTATTTTTAGATTTCTTAAATTTCCTTTTTTTATTCTCGCTCTATCATTGGAGAGGGTCAGCAGCCCTGAAGTAAAACAAGAAATGGGCACAGATTTATTTCCATTATTTTCTTATGGGGAGCCCTGCGGGAAATGAAGACATCCATCTTGGTGCGCGTTAAAGTGTACACCGCGTGAGTAGTTTTGGGTTTGGAGCCCTTGGTGTTCAGCATTTGCTGTGCTGGCTGACGGAGGACCCAGGATGCTCCAGAAACCCGCATATTTCATGGGAGCTCGCGATCGTAAATGGCCTGGCAGCGTGGGGGCTCCATCTTTACAACCACACCGGGGTCCGGAGCTGACATGAACCTGAACATGACCGTAATAAGCTAGCCAACAAACAGAAGTGAATCATCATTTTAATGGCATTCGGTTTTCTTCGAAGTGCATCTAACATTTGCCTAATGGTCTTAATGTGTCAATATTTTAACTGGGCCATAAGTTAATGTGATTTTTCAGAATTATGCCAGGCTGTAGGTTTATTCTAATTTCGAACAAAACAATCTGATCAACATGATATATTTTAGCTCATTGAGTTTAATACATTGCTCGGCCCATTGTCGTGGCAATGCCAGAAATACTTTCACAACATGCAAAAAGTTCTATCACTTGTACGACAGAGCAAAAATGATTTAGGCTCAATTTAACATGGATCCGCGCCACGCATAACGTAGCATCATCTTTTTATTTAAGGAAAAAAAGCGATCAATTACTGCCATTTCCTCTTCGTTTCTTTAAAGACTCGGGAAGTCTCTAGCCGTCCACATTTCCATATTTCCGAGAGGAGAAAAAAATTATACTCAGCGCTCACATTACAAATGAGCGAGGCAATTAGGCATTGTCAGGTACTTCAGCCGCCTTCCGATTCCGCGACGACCGCGGGCGCGTTCGCCGTGGCCCCGGAGCGCCGCTTGCTAAATGCTGCTCCTGATGAATAGTCCTCGGCTTCATTGCTTGAGCGATGAGGTTGAATTGCAATAAAAATTGTGAATCACTCTCCAGGAAATCATGAGGGTACTGTAACCCCCTGAGCCTGGGGGTGGGGCTCCTCGTGAAATAGTGCATCTCTGGTCTCATTAGGTTATTGGATTTAGCTCAGGAATGTTATGACCACCATGAGACTGGGTGTCCTTTTATTGACAAATTGCGTTTCTCTGTGTGTCTCCCACACGTGCTTTTATTTCATACTAATTCTCTTCATTTGATAATGTATTTTTTTTTTGGTGCTGGGGGGGGGGGTTCCCTATCTATAGGCCCTTTAAGACAGTATACAGGTGCTTTTAAATTGTCCATCATGTGACAGGAGGCCCCAGATGCAAAGACTGCCGTACGGCTAACGAAAACGAGCATGCGCCCGCTGGCATGCAGACACCAGCGTTCAGAGACGTCCCTGTAGGTTACCTAACAGCGGCTCGGTAAACAAAGCAGCGGGCCGGTGCCTGGTGCCGTCCGAGACGGCTTCACCGTCGCCCACCTGATGGCCAGACTGCCCTGATCGCACTAACGAGGTTTGTCGTCTACGTTGGCAGGCCGAGTGCTCGCAGATGTTCCCCTTATTTTATAGCTCGGGATAATCCTCCTTGGCTTTTATAGCAGTTTTATAGTCTCATTTATTTATTTATAACTCAATTGTCGCTGGATCAAGAACAACAGATTTTTCGTAATCGGTGGGCTTATGCATAATGAAGTGTATTATGTGTAAACTTAAGGTCCATATGCCACATAAAGGGGAAAGACTGACGTTTGACGTTAATTTGCAGTTTACATTTTTACCTTTTCTTTCCAAATAAAACGATTTTGCCTTACTCAGAAAGGCGTGTTTTCAAGTTACATTCCTTTTCTCGGTTCAGTGTTTGAACAGTCGGACATAAATGGAGTATCTGTGTAAACACTAAGTGGATCCAAGCATTTGTCTTTCCGGGCCGCTCTGACACTTGGGGCGGATACTTTTTGGGTTGATTTGGAGTCGTTAGGCCTGACCACAGCATTTAAAGAGGTTGGGGTGAGCGGCCGGACGGTAATTTGGAAATTCCTGTGGGTGCGATCAGAGTGCTTAGTTGAAGCTTTGCTGCCTACTCCTACAAAACAAACAAAACTCCAAACTCTTACAAAACAAAAAGTCAGGAGGTTAAGCTCCTGTGATTAACCTTGTATCTTGGCGGTAGTGTCCAGTAAGTCCTTAAAGAGCCTAAGCAGAGTCCTTCAAGGAGAAAACTCTATTGGTTATTTTAGACTTCAGTGTCTGTGATTGGAAGGTTGTTGGTTCAAGTCCCTTGGTTGGCATTGTGACTTCATTGTTGGGCCCCAGAGCAAGGCCCATAATCCCAATTTCTTCAGAGAGTGTTTGACCATACATTTTCAGTTATATGTCACTTTTGGGGGAAAAAAGTGTCTGTTTAGTTAATGTAAGAGAGGCTGATGGGAAATTAGTCAAATTAATGGTCATTAAGTAGGATGAATCTACTGGGCTGTCGATGTCTGGAAATGCTTATATCAGAGGGGTAAGTACTGGCCTGGCTTATGCCTGGGCCCATTCTCTGAGCGGACTGTTCACGGCAGGTTCTGCCATTCACTCACGGCTACAGCAAATAGGGGCTATAGGCCGTCCCTGCATCAGGTCACCATATGAACTGCAATCTTCTCGGGGCAGGAGACTTAATGTGGAGGACGCTGCACACGGCCCCTTAGCCAGCGGGGCGGCGGGATGCATCAGCCGGCACACAAAGAAATCATAGTGACCCCCCCCCCTTCCTCTAGTCTGTTCCTGACCTGTGTCATCCTATCCCAATCACTGCCCCCCCCCAGAGCTGAGCAGCAGGACATTTCGTGCCCTTGCTGTCTCTGCAGACCGATGTCACGAATCCCTTGGCTGGCACTCTGACTTTCCCACTGTCTTATGTCGGCTTAAACCGAGGCGGGACTGGCGGTGACATTTCCAACACTATTCCTCACTGTTTATACTCGATTAATCGCATTTCCATAACGCACTGATGTGAGGAAAGGCCCCTAGAAGTGTCGGCTTTTACCGTGCCCTTTGATTTATGAACAAGCCCTTGGAAAAAAAAGGGCCCTTTTCATACTTGACCTCACTCTCACCTCAAACTATTTCTGCCATGAAAAGAAGAGTGTATTTATTAAAAAAAAAAAAAAAAACAGAATGAACCAGTATGGAGTGAAAGTCAGCTCAGAGAACAGAAACGGAATATTTTGGCATCCCCTGTTGGTTTTCTTGGCATTATTTTGTTCCTTACCTGCCAGAACTTTTCAGTCGCGCTTTTCAGACACAAATATAAATCCCCTGGTAAGAATAGACATCAGAGTGAAGTTTATTTAAACATTCGGTTTTTAGCTTGCGCGGGTGTTGAGGAAATTTGAGAATGTGTTCTTCTTTGCATCCGTTTTATCCTCTCAGGTGTTGTGCCAACTTGATCCTTGTGTGGGGCTTTGAAACACAGCACACCTGGTTCTCAGCGACACCGCTGACCACGCGCTGTGCCCTCGTTACCCGGACCCCCGCCTGCACGCCCCCACCCGAGCCGTGACTCATTAAATCACTCCCAGATTGTTGTGGAACAGGAACTGCCTATTTTACTTTGCACTTAACCTTTGACAGATGTGCTGCAGCGGTTTGGCTTCAGCGGCGATTAAAACCACATGCGCCGCATGTTTTCGTTGTTTAAGATTCACAATACTTCTTTAAAAGTTATTTGTCATGCATAGATGACTCCCCTTACCCCATCATGGGTTTTATGAACTACAGTTCAGCACTTGCACTTCTCACAGGATTTTATAAAGCTGTTATTGTTACTATCCAAGGGAGTGGTCGCCTCGTATTGATTGCTGCAATATCTGAGCGAGGCGTGAAAGCTAACAGAAGATACCTAATGACTTATTTCCCAGAATACTCTGCAACAGGGCTCTGTCTCACTATGACGTGAATTTTTCCAATGGGCGTTTGTTCATGAGGAATCTCAAGAGCCCGGGAGAGAGGCGACGACAGCCTCGTAGGTCGCACCAATCGGAGCGCGCAGGTTTCCACGGCAGCACATTTACGTACGGGACTCAGTGCCGCTGGAAAGACTTAAGGCCTGAGAGCTGTATGTGATTAGGATGGCTCGGTCTGCCAGTTTGCCTGTTTCGATATTTGTAATGGACAGTGTAAGAACTCGCTCCAGGCAGGATGGGGAACAAACCGAGTGATGCAGGGATGGGAGGAGGGAGCAGGGGATTCATTTGGATTTAGAAGTGGAGACGGGTTTAACGGAACAGCATCCAAACAAGGGAAATGCAGTGAAAAGGAAATAGGCTTTAGTTTGAGGAGGAGACTAAGGGGTTAGACGTATAGTAGGAAAGTGTGTCTCAGCTCAGACCTCAGGGTCCCCCAGAACCCTTCCCCTTACCCAGCTCCCAACACACCTGTACCAGGTATTCAGTGTTGCTGATCATCAAAATGGACTGGGAAACACTGCCATAGGACGTCAGGGTCTGGGATGTCGGCATTGCGGTACAGCTGAAGTGAAGCACTGTATTGGTCACCTGATGTTACCCTACTCCTGATGTCCACCTCCCCACAGTTTACAGTTACATTATGGTTTGGTTTATTTATACCGCTGCTGTCATTCTTGAGCTGATGCCGGTAGCCTAGAGGTGTTTTGGCACCCTTGCTAACACGGCACTACAGTCCTAGGGTAGAAGGTTCAGCTTCTCTGGACCCCGAGTCGGATGCCAAGTTCAGCAGAGTAAAGCATTTCGTGCAGCTGGAAACCCAGAGGAAGGCCGAGTCGCCGCAGCAGGATCGACATTCGAAACCCTCTGTCCCGGGAAACCTGGGTGCAGCTGAGATCATCTGGTAAGTGGGTAGAGAATATGCTTCAAGGCTCAGAACTGTTAGACTCTGCGTACCGCGCGCAAGTGGTGGGTGGCGTCTCCTCGTCAACTGCTGCCTCCCATTTGTTCCGGAGGAAACGGCCAGTGGTCCCTCCCCAGCACATCTGCACATTGGGGAAATAATGAGACCCAGAAGTCGGAAGCGTGGAGCATAAGTCCGCCTTTGTGGGACAGACGAGGCTTGTGATATCTGTGAGATGGTTTTGCAGATGTATGGGCCTTGGATTGATGACTCTTTCCAGACCTTAAGGGATCAGCTCATTCTTCCCATGCAAAGACCTCCACTGTCAGCAGATTCCATCAGTCCAAGCTACTTCTGAAGAAAATCATCTGCTCTCTTCATGAGACTGTTCCGGATTGTCCAGGTGTTGCTTTAGAAGTCTGGTGGGAGGGGTTTACTCACCAAGGTCAAGATTCGTGATTTGCCTTACATCAGCACATAGGAATTCTTATTTGAACCGCCTAGTCAGTAACATATAACGTCCAGCAGGCACTCAGAAACAGTGACTAAGCAGACGTGTGACTAAATACCTTAAAGGTACATATTTATGGAATCCACCCATCCATTTTCCATACACATTTATCCAGTGCTGGGTCGTGGGTGTCCGGAACCCATACTGGAAGCTACAGGCACAAGGGAGGGAATAACCTAAGGTGGGGGGCCAACCCATCACAGAGCACAAACACCATTCACACCCTCAGATAATTTGGTAACTCTAATTCACCTTAGCATGTTTTTGGACTGTGGGGGGAGGCCCAGAGGAAACCCCACAATGACATGGGGAGAACATGCAAGCTCAACACACTTAGAGCCAGTACAGAGACTCGAACCCTGGTCCCAGAGGTGAGAGACGACAGTGCTAACCAAATAAATAAATAAAAGATGGCTGTAAGGGAAGATATAAGTTTACTAATTAAGTTAAACGTAAGAAATGGCTGAAATAGGAAATGTGACAAATTAAAGTGCAGTGTGCAGTGTGTCACAGTGAGCCGCGTGCAAGGTTGTACTTTTATTGCAGTGTGTTGAGCCGTCATGCTGCAGGGGGCAGAAATTTGTTCCCAAAGCGGTCGCTGACCATCCTGTTGCAGATATATTTTTGGCTGGACCGCAGTTTGGCTAACTGGGTGGGTCGGGTCGTCACAGAACTTGTCCCCTGTTCGATTTGATGCACCCACACCGATTAATTCTCTCAGCTTTGCAGTATATTTCCAACTCAGAAATCCCCCTCCCCCCACCAAACACACACTTCAGTGCAAATGAGCTCTCCCTGACATTTATCTTGTAGTCAGTGGGCAGGGGGGGGGGGGGGGGGGGGGGGGGGGGATGGGGGGTTGTACAGCAGGGCAGATTGGAGAAGTGGCAGGGAACTCCGGTCACTTATTGGTTCAAGTATTTGTTGATTCTTTTAGCTGGGTGGCTCCCCGTGGAGCGCCTGTGGGGGGCGCCGGAGCGCAGCGACGCAGCCCTGCCGGTCCCGGGCCGCAGCACTGCTTCGTCCTCATGTGTCTCCTCGCCCGTTCACTTCCCAGCCTGTCACTTTAATGAAAGAGGCGCGGAAACCTGGCCAGGGAGTCATGCTGCCCGTCTCCAGGTGTTCCCGAATCATGCCACTGGCAACCCACCAGCTTCCGACGTTATTAAACCAATAAACATTAACAAGTATTCTCCTGTTTCCTCTGAAGTTGGGAAGTTTTTAAGATGTCCTGAGAAGAACTCTGTCACTTCTCCCTGGCTGGCGTGCAGCTCAGCGAATCTGAGAGTAGTACGCATGTCCAGAAGGTTGTGGGTTCAAATCCCGCTGCTGCCAGAGTTAGGGCCCTTGAGCAAAACTCTTAACCCCAATTGCTCTTTGGATGCTGACTGATTCTCCTTTTTTTGTCACTTTGGACACTTACATCTGCTCAGTATTATAAGTATGTGGCTGCGGCACAGTAACACTACATTTTGTAAATGGGGAAAGAAAAACCATTTGTAGAAGAATGTACTTCAGGTATTATTTCTGAGGAGAACAAAAGTATTATTTATCAGCAGTGTGGGTCCAGTTATGGGTTCTGAAATGAGAGCGCAATGTCCAACCTCCACAGACTTAAAATTGAGGCACAGGTGATGTACGACTTCATTAGCAAGCCGCGGCTCCGGGTGTCATTATGTACCAGAGCCAATGCTGAGGAGGACCTGCTGCCTGATTGCCGGGCCGAGCGCGGTTGACTCACTAATGCTCCGGGTCGTGTGGCGCCGTAACGTGTCGTTCTCTGAGCTTGCAGAGCGGGTGGACAGACGCTTCGCACGGGAGCCCTGTTTGCACGAGCGATTAAGTGACTCGTTCAGGTGCGTCACCCGGTGCTGTAGATGCAGCATTGCCCTGTTTTTTTTACCCGCTCCATTTGTGTGTTTTTGGCCTGGAAACGGTTAGCGAACAGATGGCACGGCCACCTTTGGCTTTTATGAGTCGTTAGGCTCGGCTCGGTGATGGAATCGAGACTTTCCGCTAGGCCGGGTCCGGCAGATGAGAGCCTCTGCGGCTGCAGCATCTCCCCACCGCTGCTTGGCGTGCGGTCGGAGCTCGGCACGCCGCAGCCCGACCTTACGCTCCTCAGAATGCGGACCGGCTACCTCACGCAGTCCTCATCCTCTGTGCCGAAACCATCCAGCATCCTGAGGTCACCATTGGCCACCATTGCGGAGCTGGTCTTGCGGTTTCAACCAATGTGATTAGCTAGATGTGAAGGGCATCTTACCCCAAACCAAAGCCGCAAGCTGCATTTTATACATCATTTCTAAATCATTCTTTTTTTTGTCCCCTCTCTTAAACTTCACATAGGCGAATGGCCTATCAGCATCAGGCGTGTGGGAGGGGCTTGTGGCTCCGCAGATTAGGATGCTGTTGTCGTGGTTCGGAGGATGCATGTTTGAATCCAGCAGTTGACAGAGTGGTTTTACTGTTGTCTGACCTTGCTTTAAAAAAAAAACCAAAATGTGTACCACTTTAGATAAAAATGTATGCTAAATAAATAATGTAAATGTATGTTCATATAAGCCAACTATCCTGCTAATCTCTGAGTTCTGCTATTTACAGTTTGGACTCCGACCATTCTTTACTCTATGCTCAACATTCTTTACAAATGCAAAGTTCCCGTTACTCAACGGTCTAAATTATTTGCATGTTATTGCAGATTACGCGTAGGTGGCAAGATACGAGATTTGCATTGATTTATTTACGATGTGAATCATACTTCTTGCCTTGTACCTTTAAACTCCATCGCCTCTTAATCTCCTCTGTTTGAAAGCTGAGTTTGGGCCGCGATTCCGCTTGCACAAACGACGGCCTTCCCCGTGTCTTTTTAAGAGGAAGCGCGGAGTGCTGGTCTCTGGCTGGGTTTGCTGTCTGACTGCCAGCATTGCTGTGGGAGGAAAACAGCGACGCTGGCAAAAATAAAACTTTTAAAATAATTACATTTGGGATGATGTTACTGCACTCTAGACTCTATGGTTCCAGAAATTACAGTTTAAGATTATGGTAATATGAAATATTGTCGTGGACTGATTGAGTTAATAGTTTCTGAACGGATAACACATTTCTGGGAATAAAATATCTCTTTTCCATTATACGATTTTTTCACATGTCTGTTTTTATGCTGATAAACTGTATGGAGTTGGTGTTTTCTGATTTTGTTGTGGTGAACAGAAGCGTCAATGATTTCCCTTTCGAATTGCTTTGAGGCAATCATTTAAATGACAAAGAAGCTTTCTGGAAGTGACTCTGGCTTGCTTAAAAGCTAGACCGTTAGCCTGCGTACCTGTGTGACAGATTGGATAATGAATTAGAGCCGTCTGTCCTGTAAGCCAGACCTGGCCACTTAAGGACCTTTCATCACGGCTGAATATGGAAGGTGCTCCTCTAATCTAAGCAGAAGACCCTCTGGGTCGGGGAGGGGGTGTTGGGGAAAATGGAAATGATTGATAGCTCTCCCCACTTCCTCAGTCAGCAAATTTCATCCGCCCCTGGCAAGGGGCTGCAAATCAAATTTTGCCTTGGGCCTCAAAAAGGGTGGGGCCAGCCTTGGGGGGGGGGGGGTGGGGGTGAGAGTTGGGGAGGGGGGGGGGGAGTGAAACTCGCCACTTTCCTCCACATCTCCAGCGTCTCCCGTTTGGCGGCGACTGCGACGTGTTCCCCGCAGGATCGTGTTTTGCATAATTTATAATTGCCTCTGTGTAGCTGTTTAGCATTTCGTGCGCTGCTTTCATTTGCATACAATCAGCCGACGGTGTCAAAACATCTCCGAAGTTTAGAGACAATTAAAGTAAACGTTGCTCGCTGTAATAATGTGCCCCCGCACGCAGGACTGGCGGCCCCTGGATTTGGCCGTTCGTTTCATCTTCAGCTCCCGAGGCTTTTTGCTCTTTAGAAACCCTTCTGATAGGCGACTCAGCAGGTACTGTTAGGCTTCCTACAGCTCGGGGTCTTTCGCTGTACGGCTTTGCGTCTATCTTACTTTGATAGTCTCTAAATAAGCTAGTTTTCCTCTCTTTTTTCTCTCTTTATTAACTGTGCGGTTCCTGAACCTTGTTATTAGAGAGGAAACTGCAGAGCAAACTGCCGGCAATACAGTTAGTCGAATATTCCACTTCATTAAGACCTTCTTCTTTCCAGCATTGTGTTTCTTATTTGTGTTGCAGAGGCATTCAAAATTTGAATAGAAAAACCTCCACTGGTCCAATTAAATTAGAGTGACATCAATTACCTTGCGTTTCACAGGGTCCAGCGACTCTATCTCGTAACAGAATATGACGTGCATTCAGTCCCGTGTTAATGTGGCTAGGGGATGCACAATTAAAACGAGGGTGAAAATGATAACGACAGGCGTACGGGTGCCCAGAAGGGATTATGGCATGCGGCCGTCTGTTTTCCAGCGCAGTGTGGGTTTAGCCCTCAGTTTTTTGCTATCATTTTATTTTAGCATAGGTTATGAATCACCGGGATTTCTCGACTGTGACTGCAGGGAGGGTGTGTTGACACAGCGGTGCAAACAGGCTGTTGTGTTTTGCACGCGCTTCCCGACCGCGGGATGTCACGCTTGCCGGTCATCAGGAACTTCACGCCACAGGATCTAGATCTGTGGAGTCAGAGTAGGAACAAGAGGCACTCCTGCAGGACAGTCCTTCATCTTCCATAAGTGCTCATCCATACAGGGTCTTAGTTGGTGGGTCTGGATGTTACTTTAGAAAGAATAGGGCACCGGGCAGGGGGATACCCTGGATGCAATGCCAGTCTGCCACAGGTCACGTACTTGCAATCAAATATGACAGGAAATTTACTCTTTTATCCAAAACAACGTACAATCTAGAGCAGGGGTGCCCAACTCCAGAGCCCTGTGTAGCTTAGTTATTTCCCTGCTCCACCATAAATGATTCAGCTCAAGAGCTGTGTGGTAATTAGCACAAGGAGTTGAATCAGGTGTGTTAAATGAGGGGAAACCCGAAAATGTGCTGGGCACTGGCCCCCCAGGACTGGAGTTGGGCGCCCCTGATTTAGAGAGTAGGTTCAGATGGTCCCTGGAGTAACTGGGGTTAATGGCCTTGCACGGCGACGCAATGGTGGCATCACTGTGCTGGTTCCGGGATTTGAACCAATGACCTTCTAATTACAGGCACGGCGTCCTAGCCATGCGGGAGGACAAACCAACATGATTGCAAAATAATGGAAACCCCACATACGGAGAGTTGGGGTTCAGGAATCTAACCAACAACAGTGCCTCCCACTACAGTTACCACACCAATACACAGTTGTGATGCATGAAGATGTTAAGAGGAAGAGTTTTTTTGTTTGTTGTTTGAAGCATTATCAAACAGATTGTCCTGTCTACTCAACTGTGCTCATGCTCATTCTTCCTACTCATAGGACAGACATCCACGAGCAAACTTTGATGGATTTACAACATAACTCCATCCACTCATACATCCTTTTATTTGCTATACCCCTTATCCAACACGTTGTTGCAGTGAGCCACGAGTCTAACCAGAAAAGTGAATAGCATGATATGAGGGGGCTCCCCGGTTGACGCTAGAAAACTAGCTTTGAGTTGGACTGCATGAAGGACATTTTCACCTGTAAATTGTGAATTCACCAAATGTTGCCTGGTAACCTTTGAAAGAGGGAGGCTTCACTCGCTCACAAGCAGCCAAATGTGTCTGTTTTTAGTGTAACTGTGTTTTTTTAATTGATTCGGCAAAAATGTCTGAGTTCATGCAAGCCAGCTTCTCTCTCACTATTGCACGAGTTGCATCATCTCTGGAAAGTCGTTTCACTGAATTCTTTGTCTTTGACCCCTCCCCATTTAAATGAATTAATCTGGAAATTGTGGTAAGGCTTGTAAGCCCTCTGCTAGGTTTACTATTGATTCTTTCATCCAGGAAGCTTCTTGGACTTGAATTTTAAGATTGGTAACATTTTGCGAAAAGTCACGCATCTGTTCCTTATTGTCTTCACGTTTTCTGCAGAATTTACTGGTTGAGTGTATCTGTCTGGCAAAAGCTAGCTTGGTAGATATTCAGTTTAATAGAGTAACAAATGTGTTTTGGTGACTCTTTTTCGGGGATCTGGACCTGCATGTAAGCAGAAGGTTCACCACCTGCTACTCCCTGAAAAATTCGCCTTTGCTTGACCACCATGTCACATTCTGTAGTGTAATGTTTCTGTTTCTGGAGAAATATTTGGGTGACTCACTGCGGGCCCGCTGTCTTCACCTGACCATCGGTGACACACAGAAGTTTTAACTGGCAGGACATTGTCCTTCTGTGGCAGCTCCCAACGACCCTTGGGGGAGTTGCTGCTCGCTGACTTGAGAGTCGCCCTTTGGAGTTGGCCGCAGAGTCCATCACATCACGGAAGAAAGCGTTGGGTTTTCCGCTGATGCCATCACATGGTAACAGGGGAATTTCATTAGCTCTTTCTTGCCTGGGGGGGCTGGCCTCCCCGCTCTGCCTCTTGTTGATTTTCCACTCGTTTCAATCGGGTTGGCGCCATTGGAAATGAAACAGTGATTGATGTCGACCCCCCCCCCCTCCCCCCCTTACCGAAGCATCCCCCGTGCTTCTCAACCTTCGTACCAGAAGGCCTAGATATCACGGCGCCTTGCGGAAGGGCTGATGCTGATTGGGGGTGGGGGTGTGTTGGGTGGCTTGTTAGAGGCCACAGTTGGGTCAAGGGACATGATGCATGAGGGAAGGAGGGAGGGAAGGGGGGGGCCTGGGGATCTGTCATTGATCCTCCGGCATTTCCGTGGCTGCGGCAATAATGAGGCCCCCGCTGTCGGGCCGCCTGCCTCCGAGTCTCCGGCAGCGCAGTACATCCATCACCCCCACCAGCCTGCTGTCCCCCCTCCCAGAGCAGCCTGAAGCCGTCACCCAGACATGGGGCTCGTTTCGGCAAGACAAATAGAGCATGCCACTCCAGCACGGCTCTCCTCAAACACCCCCCCCCCCCCGAACCCCTGCCCCATGTACCTTGCCGTTGTTCTCAGCCAGCATTCAAAGGTTTGCGAGGCTCGTCCATCTCCTGTCCGCTTTCCCCATTCAGCCGGCGCCTGTTCATCGGTTTCGCCTATTCAAGTTCCCCGGTAGATGTCGAGGTTTGATGCAAATGAAATCAGGCGGCCGGTCCCTCCGTACCCTAAAAGGAAGGAAGTGGAATGGTAGCTTGGAGGAAGAAGCAAGGCCTGCTAGCCCGCTAGTGTCCTTACACCATTTGAAAGGCCCGCTGTCACGTTTAAAGGCTAACTCCTCTCTATGATTGGTCCAGAGACACTTGCAGACGGTGCTTGGTGTGGCCCCACCCGTGGATACACATATCATTAGCCTCCGCTAATGCTAACAAATCGCGCGAATGTGATGATAAGCGGCAGTGGCGCTAACGGCCATGCTAAAGGCCTTGCTGCCATTGGAGCTACGTCCTTCAAGTCAGCATGTTTTTCTTTTAATGAATCTGTTTCCACCGTGGCCATCGATATGTAGTACTGGTGTAAGGAGATTGATTGTTTGGGCATCATGAGTAATCAATGTGGATCTCTTTCTAGCTTTGGGTGTTTGGTTACTTCGCTGGCCTGGGCTCGCCATTGACTGGCCCCGTATTTATTCCCGTGCTCCACCCTTTTCTCCAATAGATGACAGATATTATGCTTCGCTTGGTCGCTTCATAGAAAATGGTATGTAATCAGAGCAAACTGCATTCTGTTAGCATATCCTGCTTCTGTTGTGTCCTCTGTCATATATATTGCATCTCGATGGCATTTGTATTTGGGTTGCTTTGGAAATCAACAGAAAACGCACAAATTTCGATTATTCTGCCATGAATGTGCAACCTCGGATAAACAGAGGCCACTTAATGATCAGTAAGAAACTACAAACCTTTGTGTTGGTGATGATTTCAATTGGCCTTGTCGAATGGGAAGAGCTAAGTGGAGAAGAGCAGCTACATAAATAAAATGTCTTTTGCTTAAAATCCTGTAGCAGTGAGACAAGCTGTTCTGCCATTGGTTGTTTCAGTTCTTTATCTGTGCCGGTGGCAGGACACGGAAAATCTTGGATTCCACCGGCAACGGGCTGTAATCGGCCGACAGAAATGACACGTGCCACGGCTTACGGTGGTCTCTTCACGGTCATTGTGAAAGGTGATTAAGTTAATCCACTTGTTTTCCGAATCCTATTTACTCCAGAGTCAGACGTAAGCGATGCATAAATGCAGCGAGGAAATAATTTCTCACCTCCGTGATGAAACTAGACAAGTGTTAAAATATGCACTCGCGTCAGAAGTAGGTTTTTTTTTCTGTGTTTATTTTTGTACTGATTTTTTTTATCGAGAGATCTGTCTCGCGTTCACTCTGGTGGCAGGGAGCCCTGCACCTTTAAGGACACTGTTCCTCCATCTTCATGCATAAATCTTCACTAAAATGGACAAGAAGAGAAGGAAACACTGTCAGACAAACACCACAGATCACGCCAGGGAGAGAGGTTTCACTGCAGAGGTGGGCATTTGATTATCTTTGCCCCCACCCTCATAGGTATGAGCCAAACGTGAAGCAGATGTTCTTGAGTAACGCTGAGCATTATGGGAAGGCACACAGGTGTGTTGGTGTTATCGCAGTTTTGTTTAATCCAAATCTATTTTTGCCCCAATTCTGCCTGTTTTTTAAAAAGAAAATTGGGCTGAAAAATGGGAAAAGCTTTTCTCTGAGCCAGAAATTATTCCATCACCGTTGACTGTCTCCTGTTTCAGTCGCAGTAAACACAGCCACTTTAAAGATTCCACGAACCTGATTCCACTTTCATGGCAATTAAGCGAAAGTCGTAATCAACAGTCAATGCAGCCTTAATGATGGGGGCATGAAAGCATTTGATTTTAACTGCTTCTGTTTGCTATCTGCTATCTTTTTCCCCCCTTTTTTGTTTCTTCTTCATCCGCACGGAAAGTCGACAAAATCACGGTGCAGTTGGTGTGAGGCAAAGCATGGATTCAGGTGTCAGATGGCTCCGGCCTGGTAGTCGGCCTCGTCCCTTTCCCATTTTCTTGAAACCTGAGATGCTTGCTTTAGTGGAGAGTGCTGTTTTTCCCCGGGGCCTCTCGAGGCTTCAGAGAGAAGCTAGCCAGGGCAGGGGGCGGGGGGGGGGGGGGGGGGGGGGTTGGGGTGGGCTTTGAAGCTCCGTGCTGAAGCTTCATGCAGCAGCGCCGCCATAATCACATGACGTTACCTGCCGGGCCTTGCAGGACTGAACTTTCCCTTATTTTCGACCTTACGGAGCGGAAAGGCCCAAGGAAGGATGGATTGCCTTATTAAGTGAAATATCTTGTGATTCAAGTATCCCTGCCCCTCGGGCCGTAAAGTTATGTCTCTCTTCTTTGCCGAAAAATCCCCCTTGGGTCGGCGAATCAGTGGCACGGCTTTAATGTCTTATTCCGTGCCTTTTCGCCTGACAAGACGGATAAGGGCGCTGCCATAACTGCGCCCCACTTTCTGCCTTTATTATTTCCCAGAGAACCGTTCGGAGTGATATAGAGATATTGCAATTCCCAGTATTAGGAGGAAGCCAACTTACCATTCATCTCCACTAATGGCTGCCTGTTACTGCCCTTGTAGGTCCCACCGCGATGGTATGTGATTGGCCATGAAGGTTGGTCATGTGATGCAGTGGAATCTTGGGCCGTGCTTTTCCAGTCAATCATTATTTGATCAATTTCTTCAATTATGGGGGTCCTAGTAGTGCTAATATGGTGTTATAATAGGTACACGAGGTGTTATAATGAGCCATGTGACCTCATCCGTGCTGTATTCCCTCATTCGGCTAATCTTCCCCGCAATCACTGTTCTTGCAGTTGCATTAGCTATGGCTTGACTGTGAGCGTGAATTATTAAAGTACTCAATTAGTGAGAAAAGATCGCTGCTATTTACTCCCCGCTTTGCAGAAGTATATAACAGGGTATTGAGGCCCATTTTCTCCTGCGTGTTTCAGGAAATAAAAGCGATGTTCGTATTTCAGCCCCCTACCCCCCCCCCCCCCCCGCATGCCGCCTTATGGAAACGAGAGCTGTCCCTACGAATTACCTCCCCAGTCCCTGCGCTGGCGTGAGGACAATGAGCTCTTCTTAGCTCATGTCACTGGCTTATTACACTAGTATTGACCCATTCGCAACTCTAAGGCTCCTGCATTCACAACACAGGAAGCGTCCTTTTGTCCATTAATTGATCTTACGAGTATCAATTTCCTCTTAAGGAGCGAAACCCAAGCATCTGTGTGTCATATCTCTCCTCAGTGTCTTTTTAAAAAATTTTTATTGAGTTGCTGGATAGGGTGGGTGGGGGGTGGGGGGTGGAGGGCACATCCATACACCTCGAGAGAGTGAGGACAGAGCAAGGAGGCCTTCTGACCGCTCTGCTAGGGGAGCCGAGGGCTTGACACAGATGCCCCACATGGACGGACGGACGGTTGGTTTATTAATCCTGAAGGAAATTACAGGTAGGGGCAGCATGGTGGCTGAGTGGTTAGCAGTGTCACCTCACCTTTGGGACCAGGATCACAGTGTCCGCCATGTTCTCCTGTGTCATCAAGGAGTTCCCCCCCACTATCAAAAAACATGCTGAGGTTAATTGGAGTTACTGAATTGCCCATAGATGTGTGTGTGTGTGAGTGACTGGTGTGTGAGTGACTGGTGTGTGAGTGACTGGTGTGTGAGTGACTGGTGTGTGAGTCTGCCATGCAATGGGTTGGCACCCAGTCCTGGGTTGTTCCCTGCCTTGCACCTACAGCCTCCGATGGGCTCCGGCCCCCCACGACCCTGAATAGGACATGTGGTTACAGAAAATGGATGGATGGAAATTACAGGTTTACAGTAGCCCAATAAACACATTTAGACAGTAAAGACATTTAAAACATTTAAACATTAATATACAGGAATAATAAATAATAGATAACAACACTAAAAGTGCTAAGAATGTATTGCACGGAATTCCGTAATGATTCTGTAGCAGAAACCCGGTTGTTGTGCCAATGAAGCTGCATCCCGATCAAAAACACTTTTCCATCTGCAGTATCAGTCTTGGATTCCCTCCAGTTCACATTCATGGGGTTTTTTTTCGCCATTATTCCTGCTTTCTTTCCCTGGGCCATATCTACCCTGTATCATTATGAAATCTTTTAATATTTTAAGTAATTAAATTAAATGATGTTATATTTCATTCTAATTAATAGCACATATATTACAAGTTAAGTTATATTTAATCGCTGTAAATTTGACTGCTTGGGTGGCTATAAATGTATATAGTTAACAAACTAATTAAACTAATTAGCTTAAAGTAAATTGGACAAAACAGTGTGGTCACCCCTTTGCTGCTTCAAGCGTTGCTAATCGCGATTAAGCAGCAAATGTCACTGAAACGGGAAACTCTCCATTGATAGCTTTGCAGGCGAGATGGGGATTGGTGCTGTCACATGGGCGGGGCACAAACGCCTGAGCGCCAGATGTTTCTCACCCCGGGATGCAAATCGCTCTCACGTGTGGGGGTGTGGGGGTAAGACCATAAGACAGGGCTAGGCAGCCACCCGGGACCCCTGAAAACTAGGGGCCCCATGAAGACAGAATTTCCAGAAGCTACATTTAAGGATATAACATAATATGATCATTTAAATTATAGCAACATGTATGTTATTTGCATTTTTTGTGAATTTTCAGGACAGACAAAGTTGCCCCCCTCCCAGCTGTAATGGACTGTTGCTACTTTGAGACTTTATGCTTTCTGGCTTTTCTTTACCTCTGGAGTCTCCTGATTGTTTCATTGTCAAGTGAATCACCACAATAGCCAAACAGAAGAAGAAAACATCACAAATATACAAGACTAACACTACACCCCCCCCCCCCCTTGTCTTTAATACTACCCCACTAGAGTGGTAGACAAATTGTGAAATGAACATATGCAAAAATTCAAGACTAACCTTAGCCTCAGGGGTGCAGTAATGTATAGGGTATCAATGACTGCAGTCTAGGGTGACAACAAAACGGGGGGGTGGTTAAAGTTATTAAATATGCCTCCTCAATCCACTACGACACCCTCCCCCCGATCGGTGAATTTCACTGTCAGCATTTCTGCCCCCATCCTAATTGATAAGTGCTGCAGCTGGCATCCCAACTTCAATTTCATATTATTGATGTTCCATCGTTTTAAATTCCATGTAATTTCTCTTTCTGCTCCAAAAAGAGCTTAAAAGGCAGACTTAGGGGGTCCCCTACCCGTGCCAACCTAGGGCCCCGGAGAAGTTTGTCCGCCCCTGCTTGTGCGACCTGCCAGATGTGGAGACATGGGCGGGGCCCAAGCTGAACCGCAATGGCCGCCGCGTCACCTTCACCGCGCCCCCAAGCTTTGTACCTTTGGTTCTTATCATCCAGAGGATCCTGCCTTGTTTCTCTCGGCTCAGTCCCACCTGCCCGTAGCAGCAGAAACCAGTCTTGTTATATTTAATAGCGTCGATTCTTCTGACTGCAATAATCCTGATTATCGTTTGTCTAAATTTACAGCCTTTCGGGTAAAATCATTATCAGTATCGCTATAAACTTCACAGTGATGATTCATGATGATGATGGCACCAGACCCAGCTCAGTCTTTTGCGAGAATGTGGCGCACCAGTAATCAAAGCCATTGATCCCACTCAAGCAGGTTTTCAGTCATCGTCACCCTTACAGGGATGTCACTCTGTCTTCCTGGGGACTAATGGACCCCACTGACATTGGGTTGCCAGATCAATTTCGGTATCCATCATGCTTCCAAGGTTACGCATCCCACGGGTTGGAACATAACCCTTGTAACTGACCCTCAGAGGTGAGTCTCTTCTCCTTTACAGGCCCAAGCCACGTCTTCTGATGTGACGGATGATCACATTTAACCCGATTAAGACTCAAGGTGACACATTACATATTCCAGCCAATCTGCGGCGCCAGGGGTCAGCTTCACCCCCCTTTGTTGCCGAGGCAACAGGATAGCCGCACTTAGCAGGCTGGCGCCTTTTATCTGCAAGGCCGAGACCTGCAGTTTGTTGCTCCGCTAACAGTCAGCTTGTCACCGATAGCGCCCTGGCACCTCAGAAAGGTCACCACGTGCCTGACTCTCTGTCTCCTCTTGACTCTGCCTCATCCCACCAGCAGAACAGCAGGGATGAGGTTGAAGAAAGCATGAAAAAAAAAGGATGAACACAAAAGCAAAGTGGAGGGATGGAGAGGTGCTGGTTCGTTGGTTAGCTTAGCGCGATATTAGCATGACGTTCCCCTTCCCGTACTTTCTGACATCACAAGCTGCCAAAGCTGCGCCTTTGGGTCAATCGTAAGATCTTAGTGACTGCCCAATGCACCACCTGCTTGTCTTGGTGCTGGTGGGGGGGGGGGGGGGGGGGGGGCTTTGGGAAATGTACAGGGGATACAGTCGGTGGTAGATGCCGGCTTGGCCAGCAAGAACTGCTGAGATCTGGAACCCTTTAAGATCCATGGAGTAATAACTCACTCAGCTGACCGTGGAGAAGAGACTGGGGGCCTGACGATAAGATCCGGGGTCGGACCCGGAGCAATTATTTGTAAGTGGAATCAGATTCTGTGAAAGGCCATAATAAGAGAGATCCGTGGCATTTAGGCTCTGGCCTGGTTGGAGCGTTGAGAGCCAGGTTCATTAGCTGAGGCTGACGGGGCCAGATGGGGGCGTTGCAGTGAGAATACCTCCCCTACTGTGGACAATCTACATTGTTCCCCTCATTCATCTTCTCCTCAACATGAAACTTTTATGCAGCAGAGCCAAGCTCAAGGTTAGCTGGAGCACCTCCCCCCAGCCTTGTCCCAGTCTCCTGGCATCTGTGGAGCAGCCGGTCTAGGCTGTCATGCAGAATCAACATGACCAGTGTGTGACGCATGCTAACTGTGAAGTTAAGTCATAGCATTGAGAGCTTGAAATGTTACACAACATGTTCAAGCCACATCTACCTAGAGGAAGGACGCTTCCCTCTCATTTGATTTAGAGTGAACAAACCAGCAGTCCAGCTGTTAGGGACTATGCCATCCTTCACAGGAGACACAGGCTTCCTGAACCTCCATCATCATAAATTTCTTGCTCTTCTATGTATTGTGCCTAGTTATTCTCGGTAGGAATAGGTTGCTGCTGCATAGAGACAGCTGGAATTCACAGAATAAACATCACTTAGAAGCTGTTTATGGATGACGCTGGCATTCATCATTTCTGCAAAGGTCCTTTTGGTGTAGCACTGCTGTCGAGGGCAAGTCTTTAAAGGGTGTGTCCTTTAAACACGCTATTTGAAAGGACATCAAGACCTGGCAGGAACTTCAGAAGAACAGCCCTGTCTGACCGCTGTAGATGTTGTCTGGAGGACCAGATGGAGGGTCTGGGCTTCAAAGCCAGCTTTGCATCCTCTTCCAGTGGCCCTGTGATGGGAGTGTCCAAATCAAAGCCAAGCCTGCCGGAAGCCCTCCAGCACGTGGATCAAGAGAGCTTATAGACCAGCTCTATAGTTGAGGCTGTATCTCAGAGCCTTTCTTGATATCTTTAAGGGAAATCTCTTTTCTAAAATGCGGGTAAATCCTGCCTCGATGGATTCCTCAAAGCGCAGCCATATGTGCGCTAATCGATAACTGAGTCACAATCGCATTGCCTCGCACACTGGAAAACTTGCGGTCTATAAAATGGCCCGATATGATCGATTGTGATGTACACATGCAGCCGTGATCATTCAGTAAGTGTGGCTGGGTTCCTTCCGAAGGCGGAGGGTCTTCCTAGTGAACTCACTGCAGTTTCCAGTAGGTCTGTGATGGATGTATGTTTGTAGGTGGGATGTTACCAAGACCAGTTTCAGTGCTTCATGCTTCCGGCATCCAAAAAACCATAGCTAAAGGGAATCGAACACACAACCATGTGGCTATGAGCTGATGGTGCTTAGCACTGAGCGGTTTTCCTCAATGCCCAAGGCATTGTTAGCTGTTGCAGTTTTATCATTGTTAATGAACTTAAAAAGGGTCAGTCTGTTCCCAGCATGAATGATGTATAGATGACTGAAATGTATCTTATGTGTTAAGCTCCTTGTAAAACCTGCACATTTTTTGACATTACCAATGACATGGTCTATAATGAACTCTCATATTCACTCCTGAAGAGTTTAAAATAGCAATTGGGATACAAAAGCCCCAAATAAAGCTTAAAAAAAACTGTAGTGTAATTCAGTTCAAGCCACCAGCACAAGTGGCTCAGGGTCACGTACCTAAAATGTTGTCACTAGAACATTCTGGAACATTCTGTTAGCACCTGTCGCCCCGGTAATCTGTCTGCGGATACAGTGCTGGGGCCACAGGAGCTTTGGCCCCAGCTAAAAGCTGATTGGCCCCTTCCGCTGTCACTCACTGATTCAAAACATATCATTGGCTAATGATAAGGTTGGCCCATTTGTATGAATTATAGCCCCTCTAATGCCCCCCACCTAAAAAAAATTCTAGAATCGTCCCCTGGGGGGTGGGGGGGGGCGGGGTAGGGGGGGGTGCATTTACGTAAAACCTATGAGAAGTAAAAGAAAACTCTTTTATTACCCAGCAATTCAGGGCACTTAAATAGCAGCTCGGAAATTGAAATCTACAGTGGTGTCTCTGAGTCCTGCAGAACCACACTCTCTGGAAAAAAAACACATATCCAGCACAAAAGGCTCATATCCTGCTGTGAACAACCGCAGATCCAAACAGTGGCACAGCACGGGTTATCCATCTGCTTCCCCTGGTGTGCTCTGAGTGTTTTTATGGACGGGTTTGGGTACCTCAGGAAGTTTGAGGCCTGGGGGGGGGAGGTGAAGTGAGGAAGTGAGCTGTCCCATTAAAGGCGAAATCCGCCAGCATGCCTGTAAAAGGGCAGCGGGAGCGTGGGGCAGCCCCTCCGCCCGACACGTGCCGCCCGCCGCCCGCTGGGAGCGCTCTCTGGTCTTCCTCAAGTAATCCAAACAGAGGGCTGGAATGTGCGCCGGCCCCTCTGGAGATGGCAGAACCGCGGGCTTTTGAAGCTCTCCAGAGCATGTGAGAGAGAGAGGGAGAGAGAGAGAGAGAGAGGGAGAGAGAGAGGGAGAGAGAGAGAGAGAGAGAGGGAGAGTGCGGGCGAGTTTGTTTTCACACGTGCAAACTTTAAACTTAATAGTAGTATAATAGCAGTATAACGATTCTGCCCTGATTGCTACGTTTAGACATTAATCTGGGAAATTAGGATACCCCAACCTAGATTGTAATGTTCCAGCAGGACTTGAGGTCGGAATTCCTTCTCCTTCTTTATTATTCCGGGATGATGGTTCGTAGAGGGCTTTAGGAATTCTGTGGTGGTGTGTGTATCCCTTGCCATCCTGAGCCAAAGGAGCTGTTGTAAGAAAGGTGAGAACTTTGGATTCATTACCAAACAGTATTTGTTACATTTGGGTTCCACAGGGATGGTCAAGGTTCCTTTTACCCTGATCCATTTCAGAAGACTGTCCTCTCAGGATAGTACCTCCTGAAACATCAGCATGCCTCAACATATCCAAACAGTCACCCTAGAGTGTTAATTCCCTTCCTCGTTCTACCGGCACTGATTTGCGTTTATGCATCACCCTATGTTCCTGGAACGTCCTGGAAAGCCTTCCAGCATCACCTTGGAGTTGGCCTGGCAACTCTGGATCCTGTGAAGTCAGAGCAATCAGATGGAAGTTATTTTCGTGTGAAGTGCTTTTCCTTCCTGTGATAATCCTATCATAACAGTCTAGTGGTTTGTCGCGTGCCCCGGGTATAGAAGAAAACGACAGAGGCCTCTGACCATATCATTGGACATGTGGCTCTCTGATCCGTATATTCCAGACATTAATAATCAATCAATAAATAATCAATTCCATGAATCTGGCTGTCCCGGTGCACTAAGCAGGACAGAGGATACATCAATACATGAATATATTGCTATACTAGCTTTAGTCTGATTACTTCATCCATGCATTTTTCAGCCCCCCCCCCCCCCCCCCCCCACACACACACACACACACACACACATTCAATGACACTGCACTGTCATTTCCCACCATCCAATTAAAAAGCAGTGACATTCAAGAAGCTAAGATGGAGTGACATTAAGATTAATTTCTCGCGGAAACACAGTGACGTCATGCAACTTGTGAGCCATGGGTGTGTTTGGTTACCTATTTGCCAAACAGCGCCTCCGAAATAAAAGGGACGGATTTTTATAGGAACAAATCCCCCAGACAGACTTTTTAAAATATGTCGCCACAGCCTCTACACTCAAGATAATCCAGCATCCAGCTTCTCAAACTTTGAAAGTCGTACCGCTGAGTAAATTGCATTTCTCCCTGGGGTGGGCGAGTCAGAGAAAATCAGTAAACTCTCTCCTATTAAAACTCACGAACAGCAAGCCCCCCTCCCGCCATGAAACACCAAGGCCGGAAAGAAAGTTCCATTTATGTTGGAAAATCTGTTATTTTCGGCACGGTCTTGGCTAGATTATAAAACAGCGGGCAGACAGACTGTGACAGACCTCGTCGCTCTGGCATTAGTGCTCCAGCGAATTGCCAGCCACCAGCGCTAGCAGAAGCCTTCGTTTTAAGAATGTGGGGAGGGTTGTGACAAATGAAATGAACTTCCTTTAAGGGAAAGTGGAGGGAGTGTTAATACACGTCTCAGGCTGCTGGGTTAGGGGGCTCGAAGCGCGTCCCATCCCGAAGAGATCTAGAATCTCGAGATGGACCCCTGCCCCAGCCGCACGGAGCTCTTGGAATCTGGGACGGCGCTGGAGTTGATTTAATCAGTTCTTGTTATTGGATCCGGGGTAGATGTTGTCATTGCGCTGGCATCTGGCCGCTCATGCGTGACACACGCGTTACTGTTTTTGACTGAGGGGCAGCGGTTCCTCCACACTAGCACCCGGGGTCAGGGTGGGGAGGGGGGGCATTAAGGAGCTGGAGATCGACTTGCTAGCTTTTTAGTGTTCGGTTCCTTGCCCTTCCCCCCTCTACCGCTGGGACATTCAAACATACTCTGTGCATACAGGAGGAAGCTTGTCTGCATGCTGTGGATCTATTACCATCGACCCAGGGGAACTGGGTTCTGGATTTCCTAAATATGCATTTTTGGATTTTGGCCTTGGTGGGTGGTCCCGGCACAGCGGGGTGGTCAGGAAACATCTGCAAGCACCACCTGCTCGTGGCCACTGTGTGTCTCCGAACAGCCCCGCACCTGCGGAGCCCTGGACGTGGCCTGGAATTACGGATGAGAAAGTCGGACTCACAGAACAGCAGATTCATGACGATCATGCGGAATAAGTAAACAAGATTAATTTATATATGAGTGAAATGGCAAAGCAGTGGTAGATATTGATGATCTGCTGAAGTTCCTGTGGTGTGAGATTAGTGAAACATGCAGGACATAAGGTGAGGTCATCAAAATTCCAAGAATAGACATCTAGGAATAAGGTCACCTCAACTGGAAAACTGAGCATATGAAGATTATCACTCCAGGTGGGTGGTTCCTTAGGGTTGAACTGTGCCCAAAATGGGCAGCGGCCGCGCAGAGAGAAAGCGGGAGCTCTTTCTCATCGACTAAGCCAACACCTTTATCAATTTGCTAATGCGGTAAAAACAGGGAGCGTCTTGAAGGGGGCCAGCTGCTCGGCGCGGGTCTTTGCGGGAAGTCTATCGGTTTTCCAGCCACTGCTCGGAGCCTGGAGGGCCAAGTGCCCTTCATTAATCTTCAGGCAGAGCCCTCGCATCAGCAAAAAATCCCAAGGACCGCGAGGAGTGTTGCCCCAACTTCACTCAAAATAAAAAAGAAACACTCTCTGCATCCCCCCCACACCATCGACACCAAAGCCACATCCAGTAGCTTTCTTCACAGCTCCGTTTTTAATTAAGAAGAGAGTCTTTCCGAAGGGCTGATTCACAGAAGACAAAGCACTTAGCAGGTCTGGCCTTAAATAAGATTTTACATTCTGTTGCCGAAAATAAATCCATTTATTTAGGACTCCAGGGTAACGCTTCTCACGACTGAAAGGGCCGTACGTTGATTACAGCTGTACTGCTACATGCTGCTTTGAGTGAGTTGGCTCCCTGGTCTCTTTGAAACAAAAGAATATGAAAGTTAGATTTTTTTGGATCATACCAAGATGGAATGAGGGGGGGGGGGGGGGGGCTAGAGATGCTATCTGGGGATAAAAGCTGTCCTCAAATGCCACTGCTGGTTGTAATTAACATAGCAGCATGCTCCCAAACTGTAGATATGAAGCCACTTTTGTTTTACCAGTGCCTTCAGTCGCTACGCTAAACGTATCACGTCTGGAGCCAAAGAACCTGTGGACTGTTGGTTGGGGGCCTGGCAGGGAAAGCTAATGAAGTCAAGGGGTAATAAAGGTCACGTGCATTGTGGGAAATCCATGTAGAGTTTACAGGGCGCACTCGCAGCAGGTAAACCGCAAGAACACCCCCCACCACTCCAAGCCTCACCAGTTCCATATGTTTTGGCTCAGGCAGTCAGTCCATCACTCGTACACACACAGTCACCTGTGCCGCGAGACGGTCTGTCACGCCGGCGCTTCACCCATGACGTCACAGCGTTTATTGCCGCTCGCGCCGCTAATTAACCCACATTACTCATAAAAATAGCCGAGGGAGGCTAAAGTGGTATGAATCAGGGAGAGCGTTTACAGTGCCGATTAGTGCCTGCTTCTAGCTGCACTTAATAACTTTCAATTAATCTTTAAAGGGGATTTTTTTCAAATAAGTTTCGGCACATTTAAAATCATGCCAAAGTGATATTTTTAGGTACTTCTTAGGTACTTCACTTGTGATTCAGCGGGACGAGATGCGTGAACAGGCCCTGTAATTAATTAGCCCGACTGTGGGGGGAAAAAGCAGATTATTATGCAAATAGTTTGCTGTGGAGTACGCAGAACCGCAGCGGAGGATCCAGGTTGCCCCGCTCACTGCTGTAATTGTCAATCAGCCAATCATCACCCCAGGAGCCGTCCAGATTACGCTCAGATGCCGTTCGTTTTCCCACGTCAACACGGCGATAACAAGAACACCGACATCAGGCTCGTGAATGTGTGAGTGCTGGATGTGTGCCAGCTAGTCACACCGCCCCCCCCCCACCCCCCGGTGGTCTGATATTGTCATTGGCCACACAGTTTCTCTATGGATGCTGCACACTGGCTGACCCTGTATTCCCTGCCTCTCCAAAGCTTGCTCTCCACTGTATATGTGTGAATGTGAAATCTCATACTTGTTTGCTATCTAGTAGGCAAAATCTAGTATGCAAAGTGAGCATTATGTCCCAATCGTCAGTATGAATGAGACAGCAGATGAATGATATTACATTCTGGGCAATTCCAAAGTGTGCTAACAATGGACATTATGGTGTCCTATAAGTCCACTGCAGTGGCAGAGAATGTTCCTTGCTTCAACATTTTTTGTGAAGATGGCAGAGGAAGTGCCTTCTCTATACAAACATAAGTAGAGAGCAAGATGGGGTAGGCAAAATGACAGTATCTTCATGGGGATAAATGAAGTATCACTAATCTGTATATCGTTTGATTGCTTTCTTAGTAACGTTTTAAGAACCGCTGCTTCAGTCCTAACACTTCTCTGGTCTTGCTTTGACCGTTTTCCACAGCTCACCTCCTGATATTAATGATAGCAGATGGGCCACAGGCCTCATGTATTGTGTTTCATGTTCATACACCCTGCTAAGGGGCCTTGGTAGACGGCTCCATCCGGCCAAACTGTTGACGTCTTCATTGTCCAAAATCGAACCCATACACCAAAGCTCCATCTCCGATTGTGTCCCAAGTGGGTGCTGTGGGCAGTTTGGGTGCTACGCAATAAGCCTGCGGATACATCATTTTTTTGGGGGGGGGTTGGGGGGGGCAATCGTATGTTGTCATAGGCATTGGATGCATCTTCATGTGGGTAAGGTGTGACCACTTAATGCACTGTGTAAATATGTGTAGGACATTCTCCAGTACGGAAAGGTAATCAAGGAATCAGAGGAGGGAAGGAATGGAGGAAGTAGGGATGGGTTGAGCGAGATGGAAGAAAGGAACAAGCACACAAACCATTGGGTCCAGGTAAAAGGCTACAACTGGGTGTGAAGTGTGTCGCTAACACTTCAAAGGTCTTATTTAATTGGTCATAAGGTGCAGGTATAACAAAGGATTTGGCTGCCTTTTCCCTATTCCCATCCCAGGACTTTCGTAGCATTCATGAACAATGAGGTTATGACAACATGATCCATAATGCACCCCTCCAGATTCCCTCTGGCATTCTAGTCTGGTGTGTTAATGTAATGTACTAGGTTTCTGTTTCTGTGATCTCCACCTGAACATCGCTGCGATGTAACTTTGTTCAGCACGCGTGCATTATGGATGCTGCAGAAACCCATACATCTGAAGGGTAGCTGCTGAGGCACACATTTATTATTGATACCTATGGGGAGGCTTGCAAACGTCCTGCGACAAAACCTCCATTCGTCGAGCACGCTCAGTGGGAAGTGTTTTACTAAAGCAACGTGTGGCCCCGCCTCTGTGGCTTGACAGCCAATGGGTAAAGCCGCCTTGACTCTTAAAGTGACGGCGCACTGATGTTTTCCAGGCCGCTGTATGAATGAGGGACAGCGGAGTAGAAAAAGGACCACATGCCCATGTCCCTGTGGGACGGCCCATTGAGAACAGCCCTGGAATCACTCAAGGCCCTCAGAGCGAGTGGAGCGGGGTGGGGCGGGGTAACCAGCGCTGACACGTGGCACGCCGAGTGGCGACGGCGCTATGGAAACCGCCCTCGGCGCTGAGAAATTGCATTTCCAAACTTTGTTTTCTCTTCCTCCCTCTGCGGTCATTCCAGAAACACACAGTGAAAGTTTCCATTTTTTTTCCTATCAAGACCAGTCCCCGGGGGAATTTCCTAGGCCTGCTATACTTTTCCATCGAATAAAACACATTTTAATGAAGAACTACTGAGAGATCAAAGATTCAAGCCGTTTGATGAGCGTTGGATGACTTGCTTCTTCATTCTGGAGAGCGATACCATGTTTGTTTTCCATTACATTTTGTTTTGAGTGAGGGATTTGTGTCAGGCATTCATTTCAAAGGCTTTCTGCTCTGCCATTTTAAGCGATTTAAGCCAGAATACTTTTGCATTAGCCTGTAAGATATGAAGAAAGCCATTCTTAGCGCTATCGTTTGTTTTGCTGTCACTCCGTGGCCTACATTTCTGTGCAAGTCCGCCGCGTTGGGCGGAACGAGAGGTGACAGATCGTGGTGGAATCCCTTCATTCTGGAATCTCGTCTCATCGCTTGTACGTTTCCGTCGGGGGATGTGACTCAGCTGCAGAGGAGCGTCTGGGCCCAGGCGATTCTGTAATGCTTTATTTTGTTTTGCACGCAGACATCAAGTCTGCAGGGGCCAATCAATGGGACGCGTAGGTTTGACCTTTGACCCACTCCTCCCCTCCCAAGGGCCCGGCTGTGAAAACATGCCCTTCACTGAGAGTGAACCTTGGCTCGGCTGCACGGCACCTCGTTCCAATCAAGCTCACCAGAGGCCCCCACTCATCTGGTTTCAATTTCCACTCCTTCTTCTCGTGCGGCAGGCTCTTAATGGGCCGAGGCCGTGGAAGGGGGGCATTTCAGGGATCCGCATGCCTTAGGCAGGGGTTGGTCTCCTGCTGTAGGCAGGTCAAGAATTTAAGGAGCACTGGGGTGATGTGGCTAAGGTCCGACACTGGGGTGATGTGGCTAAGGTCCGACACGGGGTGATGTGGCTAAGGTCCGACACTGGGGTGATGTGGCTAAGGTCCGACACTGGGGCGATGTGGCTAAGGACTCCTGTATCACATTACCTTTAGACATTAATGTCTTTCTGTGCCCCAGATGTCTTAACTCAGTAATCCTTCATAACAACATATGCAGCACAAGTTCTTTCGTTATTCATTATCTCACACAGACACACAGGACCGACACACACCCACTACATCCGCGCCGTCTTCATCATGCGGCTTTCGGAAAGCAAGCTCCGGATTTCAGCTCACGGCCCGCAGAGCGTTGCCTCCATGCCTGTGAGAAATATTTTTGCTTCTGTTCATCAGTCCTCCAGAAGAGAGCAGTGGGCATCGGTTTGAAAATCCTCACATTTTTCTGCCATTGTCTGGAAAGTTCTGTCTGTTCTGCCACACTTCCCCTGGTGTGATGTGATGGATTTAGACAAAGATGAAGTTATGCTATCAAAATGCCAACATTTGTATTTTTATCGTTAACTGCAGTCTTTAAACATTCATTAATGTTGTGTAGCGTAGCCAGGCATAGCTAATTCATAACTGCGTTTTGAGTATATGATGTTTATAATGTTTGTTTCTCATAATGAGGAAGGAATAATAAAGTTGCTCAAATCAAATTTATTGGCACAGGTGGTGAGTCTGTTGTTGATTTACTCACGTGGTAGCTGCTCCTTCCCCCAAAAAGGAGTCAAATGAAGGTCTTCGTCTGCAAATGCACACACATCCATATGCCTCACATACACCCGCTCTTAATTAAATCTTAATTAAATTATCCTTCACTGAATCTCAGGGTCAACCATTCAGGGAACGCCATAAGTGAGGCTAAGTGTTTGCACCATAAAACGTCTCAGTCGGGGTCACTCCCAGGAGTGTTATAAATTGTGCCAGATAGCTCCATCCCGGATACATAAAAAGACCCCAACTCCAAAGAGCAGGTTGGCGTGGTAATTGGCATGCGTTGTTGCTTGCGGTCATCTCGCTCTGGTGGCTGGGCGGCTTGCGTGTTTCCTCCTGCGATGGCGGTTTATTGCAGTGACGTACCTGTTCGCGCATTCACAAGCGTGACTAATATAAACCAGAAAATAATCCCCCCAAATCGCCCTTTGATAGATCTGCACATCTGCCCCCACTTTCCTACCAGCTCCTCTTTTTTAGCTTTTCTGATATCGTGCTGAACCCCCCCCCCCACCGGGATTTCAAAACCAAAGGCATGCACCACATTCCTACACATAATTAATAACATAATATTTATGATGCATATTTAGCTTTATATATCATATGCGTATACATACATTTATCGTCCTACAACTCTGACCATGATATGCAGTTGGAAGATATGTGGGTAGATATATTTATTAGTGAAGGTAATGGAGTTTCAAATTAGGAACTTAAGCTGCTATTTAAACCATCTGCTCTTAAAGTTATGCAGATAAAGGCATCGGTAAATGGTGAGTAAAGTATTAATATTAATAAGATTATTAATGACAGCATGGAGTGCTAATAGGACAGCAGGAGGGCCACATACTGGAGAGAGAGATAGAGCGGTTAGCGTCAAATGGCGAAAAGAGGTCCACCGATTTTTAAAGATTAAAAATTAAAATTGAAATTAGAGCAGCAATGTTTTGGAGATGACAGCAGAATAACGCACTATATGTGCGTGTGCGAGTCCTGTGCCATCAAGCAGAATAACGCACTATATGTGCGTGTGCGAGTCCTGTGCCATCAAGCAGAGTAACGCACTATATGTGCGTGTGCGAGTCCTGTGGCATCAAGCAGAATAACGCACTATATGTGCGTGTGCGAGTCCTGTGCCATCAAGCAGAATAACGCACTATATGTGCGTGTGCGAGTCCTGTGCCATCAAGCAGAATAACGCACTATATGTGCGTGTGCGAGTCCTGTGCCATCAAGCAGAATAACGCACTATATGTGCGTGTGCGAGTCCTGTGCCATCAAGCAGAGTAACGCACTATATGTGCGTGTGCGAGTCCTGTGCCATCAAGCAGAATAACGCACTATATGTGCGTGTGCGAGTCCTGTGCCATCAAGCAGAATAACGCACTATATGTGCGTGTGCGAGTCCTGTGCCATCAAGCAGAATAACGCACTATATGTGCGTGTGCGAGTCCTGTGCCATCAAGCAGAGTAACGCACTATATGTGCGTGTGCGAGTCCTGTGCCATCAAGCAGAGTAACGCACTATATGTGCGTGTGCGAGTCCTGTGCCATCAAGCAGAATAACGCACTATATGTGCGTGTGCGAGTCCTGTGCCATCAAGCAGAATAACGCACTATATGTGCGTGTGCGAGTCCTGTGCCATCAAGCAGAGTAACGCACTATATGTGCGTGTGCGAGTCCTGTGCCATCAAGCAGAATAACGCACTATATGTGCGTGTGCGAGTCCTGTGCCATCAAGCAGAATAACGCACTATATGTGCGTGTGCGAGTCCTGTGCCATCAAGCAGAATAACGCACTATATGTGCGTGTGCGAGTCCTGTGCCATCAAGCAGAGTAACGCACTATATGTGCGTGTGCGAGTCCTGTGCCATCAAGCAGAATAACGCACTATATGTGCGTGTGCGAGTCCTGTGCCATCAAGCAGAATAACGCACTATATGTGCGTGTGCGAGCCCCGTGCAATAAGGCAGAATAATGCACTTTATGTGTTTGCATGAGCCCCGTGCAATCAAGCAGAATAACACACTTTATGTGTTCATTATCAGTCCCGTGACAGCTGTTGTATTTCAGCCGTGGCCCCGTGGTGAGCAGCAGGAGCAAACTGGGGGGGGGGTGATCCTTCCTGGCTGTTTTCAGTTAGTCCTACTTGGCGGGGGCCACGTCCATTTCGTCCACAAAAATCAGACCCGTGTTCCACATGGAATGGCTTAGGGTGCTCCAAAGACCCAGTCGACACCCTGACTTTCATCCTCATGAATTTCATGTGTGGGGATTCAAGTTGAGGTGGGAGGGGGGGGGGCTGGTGGAGTGTGAAGAATGTCCACATCTGTAGGCCTGGCAGTATCAGCGCCTACGCACCACTGGCATTTAACAGCACACGCCGCTGGGCTTTATTGCTTGGTTAAATATGGACCTGGAGGTGCGTTTTCAATTAGTCACGTTTTACGCACCTCTATCCTGCATATTCGCGCCGCCTCTTATGGGCCCCCCGCCGGGGTGGCAGTTCGTCTCAGAAAAGCCCCACGTCGTTAAATTACATTTAATAAAAAAAAAAACTACGAGGATGATACTTAGGAGGTAGGCAGTATCTTATGTTAGCATTGGCCATCTGCTACAGGAGTGCATCCATCACCAGGTCGTGGGTGAGCGGGATCCAATTCACTTCCCCTCTTCATGCACCTAGTCAGCTGTATTTTCTACCTAATGGACATAAAAAAATTGCAGATTGCTGCAAAATGGGCTTGGCAGAAGAAAAGCTTATTAAGTATCGATCCTGAGAGGTCAATGCTCAGATCCTAGCCCGCCAGCAGCCAGCCACAAATGGAGATTAGACCACATAAATAAACGCGCGACAACTTGCCATCCATTGTCTCCTCGACTCAACGGCCTAAGGATGCGCACTCCTGGGGTGAAGAATGTCACAAAAAGGAGCAACAGGAGGCTAGAATCCTTTTCCATTCATTTAGCTGACACTTTTATCCAAAGCTACTTACAGTAGAGGGAAAGGGTAACAATTTATATGAGCTGTCTGGGCTTCAAACCCATGACCTTCACATTGTTAGCACAATGCTCTACTTCTTGAGCTGCAACAAGTGAAAACCAGCCAGAATAGTGGTTCCCATCTGGCTTCGCCTCAAGACCCACATTATTCCTTGCTCAGCAAGTCACCACCCAAATTCATGTTAAAAGTCGTTGAATCGGGGGGGTTCATCTTCTGGGTCATGACCTACCGGTTTAAAACACCGTGCTAGAGCATCGGGTGTCAATTTAGACAATCCAGTTTCCCAAGTCGGCCTTAGTAACCCCCCCACCCCCCTTTCTGCTGGGTCCAGTCATTGTTGGAATGCACGGGTGGTCACCATCTCCATTTGGGGGAGGCTGGGACAAGGAGGTCATTGTTAGGCTGCGGCTCCTCGCTGCCCCCAGCGTTTGGATTGGCCCAACTGCAGCGTTTCTGATTCTCACCCCATCTGGAGTTGATTTACCGATGTTTATTCACACACCCCTCCCCTCCCCCCCTCCTGTGGTCTGTCGTCTTGCACACCCTGAGCCGCCCACCTCAGTGGAGGTGTGGTCAATGCTCCAGGACAGCTCATCTTGCACTATTTTTGTGTCCCCACTGCACCGCAACTCACTCCAGAGTGAAACATAACCCCCCCCCATTAAATACCTCCCTTCTGTCATCAGTGGGGATCAACAAAAAGAACCCAGCCCCAATGTATAACAGCAATCCGGCACCAATTTCGGGAAAAGTCGAGATGCGTCTGCCAGTGTCCAATGAGATCTACTGTCCATTTCCGTGGAAACAAAGTGGCAGTGGATGTCCATTGCCGCTCCTCTCGTCTCTGCGCCAGAATCCTCCCCTGGAGTGGAAAGGTGCACCCACACGCATGCAGTTCCAGTCACTGGCTGGGAGGGGGCGGTGTCTTTCTTGGATCCGGCCGCTTGCTTTTCCATTCCCGCAGCTGAAGGCGGTCTTGGGGGAGCTGCCCAGTTTGGGCTTTGTTTATTTTTTTTGTGCTTTGTATAAAATGGCCCCATTGTGAGGGTGTCCGAGGGGAGTGTGCAGTCGTGGTGCACGCCAGACCGCATGCTACACCCCTGCCTCTCGGACTCGGGGGTCACTATGCTCCAAAAAAAACACCGGCACTCCTCCTCACTGCATTCCTGCGCTGTTCACTGCGACGCGAGAAATGTCACAGCAGGGACGCCCTGTAGCATGCATTCCCAAACTAGCTCGCATGCAGCTTGTTATTGGGCACTAGGGCCCCTCTGAAGTGTTTGTTTTGGCACAGACTCCTACACTGGGGCCGTGAAGGTGCCTCACCAGCCATATGCATTACAGGCATTGACCAGACACACGCAAGGCGGATGGGGTCAGTCTGCAGGTTTGGGGGCTATTTTCTATAATAACAGCAGGGCAGAAACTCTGCCTCAATTAAAATGTAAATGGGGGTGGCAAGTTTGAAATGATTCATTCGGTTTCGGTTAAGAATAAGCCATTGCTTTCTGGAAAATTGAGAGTGGGCGGGGCTGGCTTTGAGTGTTTGCAGTTACGCTGACTCCTCGCTTCATCTGGAAAAGCCCCCCATCACTGCTGGAATTTTGCATGAAGGTGGCGAGGGGTGAGAATCGGGTGGGAATGTTTGCTGAGTTGATAACAGCGCCACCTAGCATACAACCATCCGTCGACTCTCTCGAGAGTCCAACAGAACGGTACAAGCAGATGTTGATCATGCACAAGACAAGCAGGTTTGGCTGATTCTCGATTCTGTTGGAAAAACGTTGTATTGATGTTTCTCCTTACTTTGCTGAGAGGGATCCTTTGGGGGTTGGCATTGGGTGGGGGTGTTGACAGATTTTTCCATCAGAACATTCATTAATTTAACTTTCAGGTCTAAATCACAGCAGCCGGCCCTGCTGGTCATGTGACCCCTCCCCGGCTCGCAAAGTAATGATGGATGTCTAAGAGCCATGTGAGTGCAAGGCCCGCAGTTATTTATCCTCTAACTGTGTTTCATTCCCCGTCTTTCTGCTTTTTGGATGGCCTTGGATTCCCCACCCAACTACTCACAAATCCACGAGCCAATGAGAGACACCGTGACATTCCTCCCATAACGTCTGCGAATCTGTCTGGGCCTATCCTCCATTGTAGACGTCGCCTTGACATTTCATACGAGCGGAACCGACTCGCCGAACGGGGATGGGATTAGAGACCTTATCCCTCCAAATCGCTGCCCCCAGAGCAGCACATGGGGGCAGCAGCAGGGCTTCGGTCTTAATGGGGCTGACACATAATTATTGCCTTTTTTTTCTCCCCCGCAAGCCTTCGAATCGAACGAGAGAACGAGCACCAGGCGTGACCGCCGAAAAAAATAGGGGGAAAAAAATGCATCTTAAAGGATTTTCTCCGTCAGATGTGGCAGTTTAAAAGAAGCATCTGGAAGTTCGAATAACCCCCACCCGTCCCGGAAACTGGGAGTGAGGGGTAGTGGGGGGAGGGGGGGGGGTGGCTGTTTTTTCTCTTCGTTGACTCTCTCAACCTGCACCACTGTTTCCACGATACATGTGTTGCTGGAATCTCGAGAATTTGACCCCCCCCCCCCCCCCCAAAAGCAGTAGATATGAAGCGAATGTGTTTCGTTCTTACATTCATTGCTGGCCACTCATCTCAGTAAAATGAAAAGCATACGCCGCTAAAAAAAGCCAACGCAGATGGTCAAGTCCACCCCCCCACCAGCATTTCAGGTAACCTATTATGTTAGTTAGTGCCCAGAGGTGTAACTGGCTGGATTTCCACATCTACATGCATCGCCAAATTGGACGGGGTGATTCTGCAATCCCATGTCTCCTCCAGCATTTCCTCCTTTCTTCCCCACGCAGTGAGAACACGGACAGCCACAAGCCCCATATCCAAAAAAACATTTATTGCCGTGTCTCGGGGCACCTTGAGTAACGCCCCCCCCAACCTGCAAATGCACGCCTTGCTTGCTAGATGAACCTGTCGCCTCCCGAAGATATAAAGTTTGGCACCGGGTGATGTTTGCCCCTCTCCAAGGCCTTGTACATTCCTCGGCGCATCTCGTTCTGACTCCGCCACGCTGCTGGACTCGGGAAAGCATAATAGGTGTCATATTTCACCCAGGACCTGCTCCCTGCCTGGTCACGGTGATTCACAGTGGGCAGAAATTTCACTGCCCTTACATGTACATGTTTGCGTGCCGATGCTGTCTGCATACATGTGGCTGTACACGCCGTCCTCGTCACACCTGCCTCCCATCACCGAAGGATGTAAAGCAGCAGTTGAATCATCCTGTCCAGAATGTCCTGTCGGGAATTTTCAAGGACGTCGAGGCGTCAGACTGAATCGTGGCTATTGTATGAAGCTTCTTGTCTCTTCTCTTCTCTTCTTGTCCCTTCATCTTTCACCCTCTGAGTCCTTCTAGCGATGGTCAGATTTGCCCGAAAACTTTTTATTCTGGTGTCCAGGCCTGAGCGTTGGCAACGTGCTTGTTTGGAACGTGTCCCGACTTCAGGCAATGTGACGGATATTTAGGGTGGGCGGGGGGGCACACTGGTGCATCCCACTGCTTGTACTATAATAAGATCGCCGGGTTCTGCTGGGAGGTGAATGTACTGGAGACCCCCCTCCAGGCACCTTCTGTAGAACTTGGTTCCTCTGCCTGCCCGAGCCGGACAAGACTGAGCCTGGCCAAATATGACCACAAGCGGCCAATCGCAATTGGCAGGCCCGGGGGGGCTAATTGTATGGCGGGCCTCGCTGGAGACTGGGGTCATTTGCATAACCACCTTATTGCGGTGGGCCATTCATGCTGCTCCGGGTCGGGGACCCTTAACTCCGCTTTCTCATTCGCTACAAATCACCTTGTGGAAACCAAAGGAAAGATCCAGGAAGATCTTTTCCAGTAGCTCCATCCTTTAGTATTCATGATCTAAAGTAGGATTCTCTTCTTTTTTTGGTTCCGCGGGAGCCTGGTTCTTGGATGGACTCTGTAATCCATCTTTATAGAACCAGAAAAGAAGATTAAAACCGAGTTCCAAAACAAATCAGAGGAGAACAAACGCGGTGCTCGAGCACAACCAGGGACGGCTTTTGGACGCCGACCGTGACTGTAAGCCTAGTGCCCCGGTTCTGCCGCCACTGCTCTTGTGGTCTGGGGAATCCTACTGGCGAGTTACAGCACAAATGTTCACCCCTCCCCCCCCCCAAACAACTGGCACGTGCCAGCACCACACAAAAGGAGGGCTAATTCCAGCGCGGATGTGCCATCACTAACGCGGCCTCCCAGAAAGGCATCCGAACGTGAGCAGGGGGCCAAAACATTATTATTCAAATCCATGGTCAGCCTGTTTTTTGATGCACTTTCTCGACAGTCGCACATACAGGCACACACACCACTCGAGGTAGCCTGGCCATTTTCTTTCACATTACGGTGACCGTTCCTCTCTGGAACTTCAGTCCTTCTGTCAAAGGCCTTTGATCATTCCAGCTCCTCCTGCCTCACGCTTGTAAAGACCCTCCATGAAAGAGTGAATTCGTTATCATACCCAGTACATGGGTTTCACTCATTATTGAGATAGAGGCAGTGGTTATGCTCAGTCTGGGCTAATGGCCGCATGGGCCCCATCTGTGGGCCCCGTTTGTGGGCCCCTGCGACCGGCACATGAACTCAAAAGTCCGTTGGCTGCTCCTCACCAAGCTATCAGGAAACGCAGAGATGAGGGACGGCCGGACAATCCTCACCGGTCCTCGGCACTCAACTCCCAGGTGGCCGCGGTGACAGGCATACCGACACTGGCAACTGGTAGGATAAATGGGTCTGCAAATACTACATTAAAAAGTAATGGACTGGGGACCTACTGGGGAGAGAAATCTCTCCTTTACTGCTGAGGCAGGCTTTTCTACTGGACCCTGGCCCTGGGGCAGGGAGCTTCGCTCCCCTTGGAGGGAGCAGGGAGCAGTAGAAGTTCAGGGAACGTTTAAGTTTGGACTTTTCAACGGCCAGTCGATTGTCTCGGAGGTTAATTTGTAGAATTTGTAGCAGGAATCTGTACTTATAGGTCAATTATAGAACCCTTTGAAGAGACCGAGTTAGGTCTTGTGTGACTGTTAAAACTTCATGTACGCGACCAGAAGGTCGCTGGTTCAAATCCCATGGTCAGCTATGTAATTTCACAACTGGGCCATTGAGCAAGCCGTTTAACGCACAGTTGCTCTCAGGACTGGCTGCCCCTGCTTCCTCAATTGTATGTCACCTTGGATAAAAGCAATGCTTTAAATAAATTCCTGTCGCAATCCAAAGGAAAGGTGTGAGGCTGATTAGTACTGTATCTAAAAGTTTCTTGATGTGTTTGACTGTGTGTATGTGCCCAGTGATGGGTATAGCCCAACCTCGTGCCCTGTGTTCCGTGAGGGAAGGCCCTGAATGACCTTGACCAAGATGAGCAGAACACAATGTATGTTCCTCATGTGTATCATGTTTTTTGTGATATGCAGCCTGTGAGTTCCTGTTGCTCCCTATTTTGTGCAAACTAAATATGGAAGCTAGCACCTCTCCTGTGATGTGGTCATGGTTAGAGATGGAATGGTATGGATATTTAATATCATGATTATAGTGACCAAAATTATCGCAGTTCTCAACGTTATGGCGGTATTGTTAAAATGTCCTGAAAATGTTCAAAAAGTTCTGATACACAAACTGAAATCATTTCATCAAGTTTCACGCTGAAAACCACAAATGAAACTAGCAGCGCTATATACCGTTTACATAAACATTAAAATACTAACATAGCCAATACCTTATGTAAACATGTGAAAACCACATCAAATGTGCATTAACATTTAAAACCTCCAGTGCACTGTCACTGTGAATGGCCATTGCCTACTGCCATGTTTCCACTGGCACAAAACAAAGCCACACTGCACACTGCACCTGCACCTGCTGCATCTGGGACACTGTCGATAGCTTTGGTTGATGCTGGGTGGTATTTAACGTGTGTTTTTCAAAGTCTGGAAATCAATCACGGTTTTAATGAAAATTTAAAGTTGAAACTGTGATGCTAACTGATGGGCATTTTACCATGGTTTACCATAAAACTGGTAACCGTCTCATCCGTAGTCGTAGTATTAAGTGGAAATGCCCATGATTTCTCTGTGCCATTGTACTGCTTTAGCCCTATCAGATGGGTGCTGCTAATGCCCTTGGAGGGGGCTGGCCTCCGTCCCGATTCAGAGACTCGCAGTGGCTTCTGTGGGCACTGGGCCTCTCATCCGTCACTGACACACTTCTGGTCCCCCGCCTCCCCTTGCAGTTCTGTTGAGCCTGCTGACCGTGCATGCCAAGACGGAGATGAAGAGGGTGGTTGGGGACAACGCCACGCTGCCCTGCCACCACCAGTTCTGGCAGGCCGACGCCCAGACACTGGACATCGAGTGGCTCCTGCTGAAGCCCAACTCCAAACAGGGAGTGGTGAGGATGCCCCAGGCGGGGGCCTTTACCGCCGGCACACCTGACAGAACTGCCCTCCTCTTTCTGCAGCCAATCAGCACACAGCATCAGCATCCTTCAGCATAAATGAAAGTCAAAAGTCATCCACCTTAGCTATTTCTGCCAGTTATACTGTTTTATCTAGCTAAAGGTTCCCTTTAAAAAACAGTTTAATTCTTAGAAAATGGCAGCAAAATTTCCAGTTTGAAGTCTTTTCCTCTGTCTCCAGATCACTTACAATTTTTTCCCAATGAAGTAGCTGCAGTTTAGAGTAAACCTTGTAACCTTTTCAGAGTCTTTTTAGGAAGCAGTTAAGTCCCAGTGATCTGTTATCACACCGAGACGTTCTTTTCTACTTGGAAAAGAAAAGAACAAACACCTAATTGTCCGATTCTTTTGATAAAGTGTAAAATTTTACGTTTAACCGAAGATAACATCGAAAGCGCCACTAATTAAAGTAAAGCATCTGAAAATCTGATTACGGGCGAGACGGCACCCTCGGTGGAGTGAATAATGATGCCCTTGTTCTCGGGAAGGCTGTGTTCAGGAGAAAGGGAACAGCTTGTTGGTGCTTAACCCCGTGATACGCGTCAGTAACAGAGCTAGGACCCCCGGGGGGGGGGCATTCTCCCACGGGGGCCCTTTGCAGGTGTCAGACAGGAGCAGGTGCGGGAGGGCTGTTAGGGATTGCGCACACTCGGACACGCGTGCAGCCGCGCTCACGCACACGCACTCATGTTATTATCTTTCAGATTTCCGCCTCCATCGCCATAGCAACAAAAACACATGAAAGAGGATGGGGAACTGAATGCTTCAGGAGTCTTTTCTGTTATGTTTGTTTCTTACTTTTTTTACATCTACTTCTCATTTAAGTTGAGAAGTACACCTGTGAACACTTGTGTATAAATGCACAGGCGAATATGAGCAAACTATTGCATGCCAACACAGGCATGCGCAGGCACATGCGCAGGCGCAGCTCCCTTACAGCACGCAGCTGGCAGACAGGTGAACAGCCTCAGATGCTTGTGAACTCAGGGTTTAGCGATGTCTCATCGGGCCCCTGGGTCTCTACCAGTAAGATGAGAAGCGAGACCAGTTTTACCACCAGTAGGCGACTATATGATTTTTTCAAGGCAGGGGCATAACAGGGGGCGTTACAGAAGGGGCATAACTCATACAAGGGGGCCAACCTTATTATTAGCCAATGATAAGCTTTGAAATAGTGAGTGACAGGGGAGGGGGCACTCAGCGAGCCAATCAGCTTTCATCTGAGGGCAGTGCCCCTGTATTCACCCCTGTATACCACTAACCAAAAAGGAGGGGGGTGATGCATTTCAAAATCGGGCTTCCTAACTCCCCCCTCCCCCATCAGGTGATCACCTACTTTGCGGGCAAAGTGTACGATCCCAATGAGAACGAGGAGGGCCGCTGGTCCTTCGCGGGGGATTACATGAAGGGCGACGCCTCGCTGCTCATCGGCGACCTCGCGCTCGGTGACACTGGGGAGTACACCTGCAAGGTCAAGAATGGCGGCAAATATTACTGGAGCACGGTCAGCCTCAACGTTCTGGGTAAGTCCTGTGGGCAGCTCTGAGCTCGTGTAGGATTTTTTTTTTCTTTGTGGTGGGGGTCACGAGGGGGGGGGGGTAACCTTGTTATTAGCCAATGATATGTTTTGAATCTGAGGGACAAGGGAAGGGATGCTTCAAGGGCCAATCAGCTTTCAGCTGGGGCCAATGTCCCTGTGGCCCCGCCCCCTCTACACCCCTGAGGTCTATGTCCAGCCCTTTAAATTGCTGCTTCTGGGTCATCTGATCCATGGGGACAGCTGCCATTCTTTCACCCGAAATCAGTCTTTATCTTTTTTTCCTTTTCAGTTTTTTTTTTTTATATTTACTGCTTCAAAAGCTCTTATCGGAAAATGGCGTTCCCCAAACTGTTCCCATTGAATTGGAAGCTTAGAATAAATGTCTTGGTATGCATATCAGGGCATTTTGGACAATTCTATACATCCAACAACTTGGGAACAGTTTGGGGAACGCCATTTTCTGTTCCAGCATGACTGTGCCCCAGTGCACAAAGCAAGGCCCATAAAGATACGGTTTTATTAGTTTGGTGGTGTGTAAGAGCTTGACTGGCCCACACAAAGCCCTGACCTCACCTCCATCGAACACCTTTGTGATGAAATAGAATGGAGATTGCGAGCCAGGCTTTCATGTCCAGTCGTATCAGTGCCTGACCTCACAAATGCTCTTATGGATGAATGGGCAAAAATTTCCACAGACACACTCCAAAATCTTGTGGAAAGCCTCCCCAGAAGAGTGGCAGCTGTTATAGCTGCAAAGGGGGGGCAGCTCCATATTGATGCCTATGGATTTAGGATGGGATGTCGTAGAAGGTTCTGTGGGTATAACGGCCAGGTGCCCCAATTCTTTCACCCATATAGTATATCTAAACGCAGCCATTTTTATAGCTAGTTTAACATTTACTGGTACTAGTGTGATTTCCTGTTATGCTACAACTGTGTTTTTCAACCCAGTCCTTGGGATCCTCAGTCAGTCCACATTTTTGCTCCCACCCAGTTCTTGATTGTCTCATTCAGGTGAGCAAACTGGGAGGGAGCAAACGTATGGGCTCTCTGGGAATCCCCTAGGACTGGGTTGAGAAAGACAGTATTACTGTAGGAGATACCTCCAAATTACATTTACTATATCCAAACACATGTTTTATACAGACAGATTCATTCAGCTTTTGATAGGTACAAGTCAAACGCATGTTACCCTCTTAGACAGGTTTATAGAGATTCTGTGCAGTTGAACTTGTGAGAATAAGCAAAATGTTGATTATTAAAAAAAAAATGGAATATTCTGCGAATCTGCTCACACCTTTGAGCTGACAGCACAGTGGGAACAATGTGATGCAGTTATAGTTCCGAAGCAGAAAGATCTCTTATTATTTTCCACCTCACGCTTCAGCCAGTTAGCTCCTTTAATCGTACAAATTGCCCACTGCAACACCGTGAAATTTCAATTCTGAGTGCTGGGCATTTGCATCCTTCTTTTTCAATGTAAGGGTACTGGCTTGGCAGGCGATCCAGAGGCTGGCAGTGCAGCTCGACACACGTGTTCCGGACCGAGCCGCAGGGTTCACTTTGAAGGCACTGCAGTCTGTTTTTTTAAAGCAGCTTATTCACCTCACTGTTGGAGGCACTGCAACATGATCACAGTGAGATTTTCAAAATGAGATTATGAGATGCACAGTTCTGCACTGGTATTCAGAACCTCATATTTCTACAGTGAGACAGTGAGAGTCTCAGTTTTGCAGTGAGATTCTGAGATACACAGTACTGCAGTAAGATTCTGAGAAGCATGGTTTTCCAATGAGATAATAAGATGAAAAGTTCTCCACTGAGATATGCAGTTCTGCGCTGAGATTCCAGGGACACTACTGCAGTGAGATTTTGAGATGCACATTTCTGCAGTGAAATTCTGACATACCCAGTTCTGTGGTGAGAGAATGAGATGGACCATTCTGCACTGAGATTCTGAGATATGCAGTTTGGCAGTGATATTCAGAGCCTTTTCTGAGTCTTTCTACCTTGAGAATGTGAGAGTCATAGTTTTGCAGTGAGATTCTGGGGGACAGTTTTGCAGTGAGATTCTGAGATGGACAGTTCTGCAGTGAGATTCTGAGATATGCAGTTCTGCAGTAAGTTTCCAGGGGACACAGTCCTGCAGTGAGATTCTGAGCTACACAGTTCTGCAGTGAGATCTCGAGATGCACGGTTCCGCGGTGAGATCCTGAGATGCATATCTCTGCAATGAGATTCTGAGATGCACAGTGCCTCAGTGAGATTCTGAGATGCACATTTCTGCAGTGAGATTCTGGGGTACCCAGCTTGTAATGAGATGCTAAGACTGGCAGTTCTGCAGTGCAGGAAAAAAAGCAGACAGCTGTAACAGTTTGTTTCCTATTGCAGTATGTGTGAAACCAGATGTAAAAATTAAGCCCCATCTATTCAAACTTCCTGAGAGCAGTGGGTACCTGAGCACCAGTGGGGGTATGAACGTGCGACCCATGCCTGCACGATTACTAGCTGCCTGGTTATCACCGAAACCGGCCCGGTTTAATTTAACGCGCGTGCTCGTTCCTGAGTAAGCAGGGCAGCTATGCGGGACAGCTGAGTAACAGTCATGTGGGCGGTGTTTTAGTTCTGGTATTTTCTCCAGGATGTGGGTGCATCTCAGCGCTCAGAAAGAGCAATACAGAGCCTTTTATCCAGTCAGGGGGGGTACTGCTGCTGAGATAGTTTTGGCTTTTTTCCATGCGTCTCTTTTTTTTCGCAGTACATCGGGTGCTTCAGGGGTCGATGGTTGAAGTCCCAGGAGGGGGCCTTCCCGCAAAGTACTCCAGTTATGCTATTTGCTCTGGGTAAAATGAGTGTGGGGGGAGGGGGCATTGGGGGATTGGCGACTAACGAGGTGCACTCTTCGTCTTGCACAGTGAAGCCCTCCAAACCCCAGTGCTGGATGGACGGCCGTCTGCTGGAAGGCAGTGACGTCAAGCTGGGCTGCAGGTCGGCCGACGGCTCGGAGCCCATCCACTACAAGTGGGAGAGGGTGCTGGACAAGGGCAAGAGCGTGGGGAAACTGCCGCCTCTGGCCCTCATAGGTGAGAACTCCTGCACTGCCACCAGGGGGCACAATAGTTATGGTCCCATAAAGACTTTGGCTTTCTTCCCATTGCTTTCCCCTTAGATTAACTACTCCAAGCAGGATCACTTGGTTAAAACATCCTGCTCATAACCAGGCAAAATATGCACAATTGTAATCGGCACCATTTGCCATTGGTAAGTGTTTAATCTACATCCAGGCTCCTAAGCTGAAATGAGGGTATTATAATGGGGGGTGCTAGTTCCTCAGATGCCCGCACTGGTGCGTGAGAGTGCAGTGCCGCCACGCTTCTCACACTGCCGCTTCCTTTCCTGTCCACCTCTTCACTCCGAATCCATCAAATTGCCAACGGAGGGCATTCGGGATTAATGACCCTCCCAAGATGTGCACCCGTTCTGGCGAATTTGTTTACATCGGGCCGACACGACTTGGCATCATGGGGCATCATTTATCACTCATCCCTAATTATGACGGCACGGGGGCGGCACCGTGTGGCTGCAACCACAGGGGGGGGGGGGGGGGGGGGGAGCAGCTTGTCCCTCCTTAAAGCTGCTTTTGGATGCAAACCACTTGGCTCCAGGATTCAGAGGGGTTTTGACAAAGGAGCAAGTTTGGGGATAAGCTCCTATCCCACCTCTGTGGCTTAGTGGTTTCGGGTGTTGTATGGGAGATCAGAAGGTTGCTGGTTCAAATCCAAGGATTGGCTGAGTAATTTCACTGTTGGTCCCTTCAGTACACCCTTTAACCCCAATTGCCCCAGGGACTGTGTGACCCTGTGTTCACAAAAAATAGTGTTTGGTAAATAAATGTAAAATTTTAAATGCTACATTTATGAAGGAGCAGAGTTCAGAAGCTTCATCTCACTAGGTTTTACATCTTGTCCATTTATATTAGACAGCAAGATGTGTATTTGCTCTATGTCTGCTTCACCTACCCCTCAAACCACAAGCGTGCCAAATAAATTCATCCTGTTCCATCCTCCAGTTTCTGTGCCCAGTGGATCTGTTTGCAGTAACTATTAGCCAGGATTTTTAATAGCAACTCCATGCCATGGATTGGATCAGGGAAAGGGGCCTCTGGTGTTGACCAAGCAATGCTTGCCCAGCCATCAAGTCAATGTGTAATTTTGTGGCATTTAAAATACAGGTGTCCATTTCAGTGCCTGCGTCGTAGGGCACAGAAATGTGGTCCCTCATCCGCCAGATAACATGGCCGACATACCAGTGAGAAAGGGACGCGATTCAAGGAGAGGTTAGAAACGCCAATGTCATTTTGAGAAAAGCCAGCTGAGGGGGGGGCACATGATGAAAGACAGAAAGTCTGAGCTGGATCGTTCCAGAAGACCACTTATAATCTAGTCCTGAAGACAAGTCCACAAGCAAAACGGCAGTTTCAGAACCAGTTTATGTCCGAATAAAGACTTCATTATAAAGTTCCCTTTCGCAATAGCCAAAGGAATATCCTATGAAAGTTAAAAAGCCACAGCACTAGGGTTCACAGATGATCAGGCTCTTGATAAAACACTACCGACTCCAATCAGTGAGCAGAATGGCCATTTTTTTCATTCCTAATCAGAGCTGTTTGTGGTTTTTTCGTTAGATTCCTTGAGTTTTTTTTTTTTTGCAGATTTGAAGAACCCAGAGATCATCACCTTGAGGAACCTCACGCTTGACAGCACGGGGGTATACAAATGTACCGCTCACAATGACGTGGGGGAGGAGAACTGCATCATTGAGGTCACCATGCACTGTGAGTACAGTTGGCCCTCTTCCAGACAATCGCCGGGTGGCTAGAGATAGAGTCTCGATACCCCCCACCCCCCATGATGTCCATTATCCACACACTTCACCCTGATCTGCAAGGCCCAGGGATGTGATTGGCAGATCTAACACAAACACACACACAAGGACACCTGCTCCCCCCACGGCAACGCCTTGCTGCCCAAAAGAGTGTTTAACGGCACATTAGACACGTATCTTTACATGCAGAAATCACGTCGGTAACTTTATCTCATTTTTGTTTTCGTGTAATTACTCGTTTTTGCAAATGCTACAGTACAAATCCCAGAGAAACAGAACAAAGCAATATTTAATTTCTCACTGGGTTTTCTGAAACGGATGAGGAGCCAAATGTTACAGACACACCAGCATTTTGTATTACCAAAAAATGTCATTTACTGTGACTCAGAAAAACCTGTTCAAATAAATACTTATGGACAGCTATTCAATTACCTCTACAGAGATTCATTGTTTTTAAGTCTAATAAAGAAAGTGAATTTAAGAAACTAAATAAACTTCTTATACAATAACTCAATAACTAACTAAATATGTGATATAATGAGACAAGTTATGAATGCTGACAGAGAAAATAGTGGATTTAATTTAAACTACTATCGGTACTTTAAAAACAAAAGATTATTTTAATGTATTTCACCGCTTTACATTGGTAATGTTATAAAATATATTGAAGATGAGTATATAATACCATAGTTACACCTGAAGTCCCGATCATGCATGCGTAGGTGGATACAGTGTAGTAAAATATGCTGTAAATAAATTCATGGGCATGCAGATTTGTGTTTTATTTATTTTTCTTTTTTCAACGTTATGAAGACACATGTCAATTACAACATGTACTTATTCAAAAACAGTGATGTTGGTGACCATGTTCTGGCGTTTGTCTACGCAACAGACATAACACCGAATATGCAGCGCAGAATTAAGTAGCAGCATCACTAGTGTCCGAAATGTATTAGCCACTGACTGCCCTTATCAAGTGCTCTGTGTAGCAAACATCATATAGTGAGAGAGTGAGTGGACAAGGGGACATTCCATATGCAGCGCTGGTCTTCTCTACCTTCCTGTGTCGCTGCGTCTGACTTCCTGTGTCGCTTTGCCTGACTTTCTGTATTGCAGTATCTGACTTCCTGTGTCTCTGTGTCTGATTTTCTGTATTGCAGTATCTGACTTCCTGTGTCACTGTGTCTGACTTCCTGTATTGCAGTATCTGACTTCCTGTGTCTCTGTGTCTGACTTTCTGTATTGCAGTATCTGACTTCCTGTGTCACTGTGTCTGACTTCCTGTATTGCAGTATCTGACTTCCTGTGTCACTGTGTCTGACTTCCTGTATTGCAGTATCTGACTTCCTGTGTCACTGTGTCTGACTTCCTGTATTGCAGTATCTGACTTCCTGTGTCACTGTGTCTGACTTCCTGTATTGCAGTATCTGACTTCCTGTGTCACTGTGTCTGACTTCCTGTATTGCAGTATCTGACTTCCTGTGTCTCTGTGTCTGACTTCCTGAATTGCAGTATCTGACTTCCTATGTCTCTGTGTCTGACTTCCTGAATTGCAGTATCTGACTTCCTGTATCACGCTTTCTGACTTCCTGAATCGCAGTATCTGACTTCCTGTATCACACTTTCTGACTTCCTGAATCGCAGTGTCTGTCTTCCTGGATTATAGTTATCTGGGTGGTTTCCTGAGCTTGCATGTTTGTTCTGATGTTCTGATGTCCACAGATGTGCGGGGGATGGGTGTGGTGGCCGGTGCGGTGGTGGGCGTGTCCTTCGGGGTCTTGCTCATCATCCTCATCATCTGGCTTGTCTTCCGGAAGAAGGAGAAGAGGAAGTATGAGGAGGAGGAGACCCCCAACGAGATACGGTGAGCCCCCCCCTGCATCCCCCAGTTTTTCCCCTCTCTCTCAGTAGGTTCCCCATTTCGCTGATCGCGCTCTCCTCTATTATGCATGCGAGGCTGGCCGGGACGCTTGTTGCAGCATCGACAGTTTTCGTTGCGGTTTAGCAGCAGGACTGCAGCTCGTTTGTGAGCGTTGAGATGAATTATCTGGGCTCTGGGGCTCAGCAGAGTTTGGATAGTGCAGACATTCTAGGGGAATTGGCTGAAAGCGTACACACTGTTTCCTGAGTACAGTGCATGTTCACGTACCTACTCACCACCAAAGGCGGGCACAACCCTGCAAAATGCCACCGGAAAAAAATAAGTAAATGATCGTGTGCCAGACGGGTCGGCCAAGTAATAGATGAGCCTAGAGGGTCACGTGGGTTACTGTGGCGATGGCCGATGCACTGAGGAATCCTGGGAAGTGTTACGGTTTCCAGCAGTCTAGCGGAAGAGGAAAGCCAACCCATTACAGCGTCAGGGTCCATCTCGCCAGTAAAGGACAGTCCTGCTGTGCAGACTAAGGGAACCTAGAGATTTGTACCGATTAGTTGCATTTCTCTGTTTTGGATATATTAAAATTTTGTGGAGGCGTGAGAGCAGGTATTAGGGGTATTTTGTTGGGTGGGAGGGGGCTTTGAGATGGGAGTGTAGGGAGTGACACTGAGGGTCCGTCCTCCATGTCTCATGCAGGGAAGACGCCGAGGCGCCCAAGGCCAAGCTGATGAAGCCCAACTCGCTGTCCTCCTCCCGATCGGGAAGCTCCCGGTCTGGCACCTCCTCCACGCAGTCCATGGTGCACAGCACCGCCACCCGCGGGCACCGCCCCCGCCCCCCAGCCGTGGCAGCCTTGAAGGAGAACGGACAGCCCCCCGGTTTCAGCCAGCCCCCCCCCGCATACACACAGGTGGAGACCAAGACGCTCGAGCCCGACACCCCCAAGTTCACCTCCAGGAACCTGAGCGTCACCCCAGTCATGATCCCCGCCCAAAGCAAGGCCTTCCAGACTGTGTAGGAGGAAGTGACATCAGCGGCCACGATACTCAAGAAGCCCCCTTCTGCTCCACGGCGCCACCTTGCACTCCTTATACTCCGAAAACCAGGACAAAAAATACTTTCTCTTCAGAAACAACTGAATGCAACAAAAAAAAAACAGATATCGTTTAAGTAAAATTAATAAATGTTTTAGTGAATGCCTACCTAAACGGAATAACTATGAAGTGCTTGCCCCTCTTAAATGAAATAAAAAAGAAAAAGTACAAACAGAGAAATGCATCTGTTTATGTCCATTCGAAGGCGACGTGTTTTTCTAATTTTAATTCTGAAGGCATGGAGTGTTCAGTGTACAGCGAGGTGGAAGTGTCAAGGTTTTTTTTTGTTTTTTTTTGTTTTTAAGAAAAGAGACTCAGAGATTTGAGCGAATCATCCACACAGAAGGGTCAAAATCTGGATTCTGGGGAGCGGGATGAGGAGGTGGCAGGGGTGAAGTCACACTCACACTGACCAGCGAGGGACCTGCTGAGGGGGGGGGGGGGGGTGAGGTACACCGCGATCCTCTGTCATCCGCAGCCACTCTCTCACCCACACACCCAATCGGCCGTTCCCAGCATGCACCACAGATGCCACATTGCATCGCATCAAAGAGTTGGTGGGGGGGCAGGGAGTTGCTATGCAGAAGAGGGAGTCCTGGAGGAGACGCTGCGTCGCATGCCGCCGTAGCCGGCCTGCATGGCACCGCATCGAGTGTCCCGCGGAGACCTGGCGGTGGCTGCAGGGCCCCCGTACGCCATGAATCACGCCAACATCGGAAGCGGGTGACTCATAGCTGACGTTGGAATTTCATCCATGAGGACAGTTTCTCCAGAAATGGAGAGATGGAGGCTCCAGTCACAGGACTCACGATGGAACCTCGACGGACGGCCCTCTCCTCCCAGGTGCCATTGCCGAATGTTCCGGAACCTACCTTTGGCTCGCCCAACGTCAACGTGTTAAATCCTGGTCGTCAGAAGACACCATGAAAATGCCATTTGAAAAGCCAAGGGTGGATCGTCCTTAACGAGGAAACATCAAATTAACCAGGAGCTTTATATTGCTTTTATTGAGTTTTGTTGTTTTTCTTCCGTTTTATTTGAAACTCGGCCGCAGGTTGCGGCGAAGTCACTTCAGTTGCCCAGAGAAGAACCTCGAGGTTGCAGTTGTGGCCCACTGTTGGCTTTGTTTCTTTCTTTTCCTGCTTTTCTTTATCTAATTTTATTGAAACCAAATTGTATCAAAAGGCTTTGACTGTAAGTGGAAAAAGGAGGACGGTCGATGAGATTGGTTGGTTTTTAAACCGAGACTGAATAGCTATTCAAACCTGATCACCTAGACCATCGAGAGACAAACAAAGGTGTACAATGTTCACTCGCATGGGAATCCAGGAACAGATTCATTCCGTAATTCTGCGTTCGCCGATCCTGTGTCACGTTGACTTCTTCCTCACCCTGTTGGTTTTTTGAAACAGTTTTCAGTTTTTCTCACCCAGGCTGAGCACGAGCTACACGGACGCGAGTGATAAACAAGGAAGAGTCGCCCATATCGTGTGCCTTTGAAGTCCCTCTTTCTTTCGACGGATTCCTTTTCGTGCCCAGCAATGGAAACAAAAAAAAAAAGTCTTTGGGAGCTTATATTCCAAAAATAACACCTGAAGAACCTCGGGAGCGAGCTGGTCCTCTGTAAATAGAAAAGTCGTAGATAGATGGATTGAGTATCCATGCAATAACCCTGTCAGGGAAAATCTGTATTATGTAGTTAGCATTTGTTTAATATTGTACATAAGGCTAGGCATACTGAAATTATGTCTTTTAGTATAAGAGGAAGGGTAGCAGAGAGATTATGGAGCCAATATACAGTGAAAGAGTTCGTTTTATGACCTAGAAGACCAATATTGTTTTTACGGCATTAGCACTTTCTGGCTATGCCTACACTCCCGCCTGTCAAGGCACTTTCCCTGTGGACGAAAGCAAACAAAACGTCCAGGTGTAACCTTTACGAAATGGCAAGGCGGGCGATGTTTGGTCCGTCTGTTTTCCTTTTTCTGTCTAATGTGCCTTTTTTTGGAAAAAAAAAAAATCGATTCAGTTTTCGCAGACGGGGCTTGCGCACGTGAGGGCGGCGTGGCTCGTGGGTGAGGGCAGGGAGATGCAGGAGGGTGACAGAACGTGGGAAGGGGGTTGGGGGATGTGTCACGCATCCTGCGCTTTTCCGTGGGCTGGTCTCACGGGCCTTCGGAAGCTAAAGCCGCCCAATTAGCACCCAGGACAAACAGAACGGTAGTGAAGTTACGAGCATCAGATGGCATCACAGTTCTGAAGAGTGTGAGGTGTCTGTCAGCAAAACTCCAGCAGTCTGGCTCCAAGGGCAATTGTGGAGTGGAGGCATAATTTATTTAAAGGGGCCAAGCTTATCATTAGCCAATGATATGTTTTGAATTGGTGAGTGAAATGGCTGGAGCACTCCAGGGACGAATCAGCTTTCTGGTGTGACCTGTGGCCCCGCCTCCCTGTATATATCCCTGCCAGGCTCTCTCCATGAGTGACAGCAGGAAAAGCCCAGACAAAGATAATTTCCGAGGAGATGCAGGGCAATGAATGACAAAGCGATTGGGGACGGCTTCCCTCTGCCCCGAAGGTCTGCGGGGTCAAATACTGGCAACGGCCCTTCCTCGATAGCCTAGAGCATGTAGGTTAACCCAAACAGCTCTGGGAAAATGTCACAGACAGATTGAATAAATCACAGGTCACTTTGAAAACAGCTGAATACGGATGACAGATTTTCCAAACTGATTTGCCGGCGAGTTTTGTGAAACTAAAAAGGGGTGGCTAGTGATAGAGGGGTATTATTAAGCGGAAGCGGCTGGCTACCTTAAGACTTCTTGAATTCCCCCCCTCCCCCTTCCATTAACTGGCCTTTGAAGAGGAAAAAAACACGGAACAATAGATCCACTTCCATCCAATTGCACGCTACGCTGTACCTTGGCACTCTCCCACGGCAGAAAAGGGAAACCCACCAATTTTAAAAATCTTCCACTACACTGCTTTTCTTCAGAGCCAGTAACAGCATCTGGCAGCTTTTTTTCCTATAAAAAAAAAACTTAGGAAAAAACATATTAGTGATCTTTAAAATGCCTTTTTTTGCTTGGAAGTCCTCTGACTGAACAGGGTTCCAAATCTGAGCTGGGGTTTCAGAACAACCCTCTGCTCCGGACTGAAGAAATGTTAGGTCACATCCATGCCACTACGTCTAAGTCCTTGCGGACGCTTTTTCACCAGCGACTGACCACGAATCGGTGACCTTGTCTCTGACACCGTGCAGTCACTATGTAGCACTACGTACAAAGCAAGGGAAAATTCACCTCAACAAGGAAACGGGGATGATGGGACAGTCTGCATGCTACACATAATTATGTAAAGGGATTATTTGCCTCAATGCTAATATATACATTCAGTGACCGGTTTATTAGGTACACAGATACAGCCTGTTTTTCCAAATAGCCAATCGCAGCGGCTCCAGCATCCCAGAAACAGCCACCCTCCTGTGATTTTCACACTCTACATCATCTAGAGTTTACAGAGAATGGTGTGATGAACAAAAATGTCCAGTCAATGGCATTTCTATGGCTGAGAATACCTCATTAATAAGAGAGGTCAGAGGAGAAGAGCCAGCCTCGTTAAAGCCGACATGGAGGGCCGCAAGTACAACAATAATGGCTCAATAGAACAGTGGTGTGCAGAACCCTTGAAGCAGGTCTGGGTGCAGAAGTGGATCCTACCTCTAGGACCCCACTAAGAAAGTGATTTTGCTCCCTCCTAGTGTAGTGATGGTCTGTGGCCAACAGGAGGCCTCAAACTTCTGGGACCCCATCACTGCTAATCCTACCTGGTACTATTCAGATACACCTAATAAAGTGACCACTGAGTGTATGTATATATATATATATATATAGGCAATAACTGTAAATATCACATATGGAAACGTTCAGCATATATTTTGTTTTTCTTTTTTTCTGTTAAATATATGTAATTTGCACTTCCACACGCTGCGCTCGCATTGGGATTGATTTTGTTTTGCCTGTGACACACTGTCTGGATGTGCTAGCAGAGACATGCTCTGCCACAGCATGATAAAGGGAACTACCAGCCACCATTTACTTTCACTCATTTCTCGCCGGTCGCATTGCTGTCCATCCATTCTGTTTATTTGTAAAACCAGCGTGTTTGGTTAACAGAAGAATGACATGTAAATATGCCCTTCACAAGTAAAATTGTATATTTTTACGATTTCTGAATTATTATTGTTTAATTTCTAATAAAACATTAAATGACGAGTTATTCAGCATGAGACGTCGTTTTGCTTCAGTCAGGCTGACGCAGGTGTTGCAGTCATGTGCTTCTTTGAAGCTGATCATGTGACAAAGGATAACCTTTGTGTAAATAAGTCTTTGCCAGTCTTATAGGCATGATGAACCCAGGCTTCCCAGCAGCACCACAGTCCTACATAACAGTGGCTTCTCACTGGAGCTAGTTACTGAGTCCATAATGCTGCCCCTGAATGTGTATACCAAGATCGGGTCTTATGTCCTGTTTTAAAGGTAAATTACAGGTGGAGCTGTATTCAGTTACATTTTGTACAAAGAAGAAGGCGGAGTCAGACAGTCCACATGGGAAATTGGGGGTTAAGGGCTTTGTTGAATATCTCAAAGGTTACATCACTCTGTCAAACCTAGGATTTGAACCAGTGACCTTCGGATCACAGGCATAGTCGCCTAACCCACTGAAGTTGGGATTGCAACTTTGTAAGCTAAACTTATCTCAAATGTTCACAATAGGCACACAGAACTTTTGATGTTCTATATTTGTTCTTTAATCTTCGTGGTAGAAACTGCCTGATGTATTATAAAGAGCAATTGCTTTCATTAAATACCAATATTTGCATCATGCTAGCGCAGATTTACACAAAAAAAGCACTTGTGAATTTTAAAACGTGCCAAAGTGGTAATTAAGTGGGGGGAAGTGTATATTTTAACCATTCTGTAATGAAAAGACCTCCCAGTTGCATGACATTTACCTACTGCGTTATATAATGTTAAAATTTTTTCATCCCTCAATTAGTACATTGCAGCTCCCTGGCCCTACATAATTACGTGCCATTTGGTTGCACGTCGAACAACCCGTGTACAGTAACTGCCTGCCCCTTGCCCAAACCCCTTAACCCCAAACACATAATGTACATAACGCCTATACCTCCGGCTGCCTCCCTCAACATTAGTCCTGCCTCCCTTCCTCTGCCCTGTCCTTTGAAAAATAAAATCGATAACGCAGAGCGCAGCCGTTAGCACGCATTTGCTGAGTACAAGCGACATTTGCCGCATGGCAGTACAGCAAAATAAAGTGGGGAGACACCCAGAGCCACACTGGACTGCCGTTTTCTGCACCGCCAGCAGGTCGGGGCGCAGAAACACAGACCCCGCAAGAAGAAAGCTCAAGCCTCGACTGGCGTTAAGAAGACTATGGTGCTTTTTTCCTTTTGTTTTAAGTACGCAATGAATCCGTGTAGACAGTTTCCCTTTTAAGCTCTGCAGATACAAGTTGAGTTGAACTAAAAATAAATACGGTTCGGAAATGTATTATACGGTTTGTTACATTCGTGATGAAATCCTGCCCTCTAGTGGTGACCACAAACATTTAATGCATAAGGTTAAAAACATACAAAATAGACTAGTACAAATTGCCTAATTCAGGCAACATGGGAGCTTGGTATCAGAATTAAAGAAAAATTAACCATGTGACCCGGAATAGAATAAGATACATTAAATCCCAGATTCAGCATGTTGACAGAAAAGAGTCTCACGCCATATTGATAACGTTTATTTTACAATCAGATCCCCTTTATACGACACATAAACCATTGCCGCAGGTCTGATATTTCAATATACTTATTCCGCGGAAGTACATTAGTTTTCTTTAACATTAATATGATAAGATAAAAAAAAGAGGGCAGCCGTACTCCGCACGATGAATTGAACACTATTCATCGTGCAATGAGCACCCCAGACTGCAGTAAATAAAGTTTCCTGAGCCGTTCTCTAGCCATCACTTATTTTTGAATGAAACTTTTAAGGGCCCGACATGATCTCGGTCGCCTCACTGCTCGTTTCAGTTCAGCAAATAAGCGAGTTCAGCGAAGCAGACATAAGCTCTCTGTCGCCGCCCTCTGGTGTAATGATGTACAATGGTCTAAAGGGGTCAGTCAGCATATACTGTATAACTTAATTAACATAAAGTATAATATATTAATATATAAAGTAAAACAAAAAGGTAAAATAAAAATGAAAAGGCAATTTCACAAAAAAAAAAACTGGAAAATATCCAAGGAAAAGTCAAAAGAATTGATTCGCTGTAGAGAATCGTATTTTCCATCTCTAATGTATATTTCTGAGCTGACACCCATAGCTGGGGGTATTCACGTCCCCCCACAATGGGTGATATTCTCACAGGAAAACAACTGTTGCCTTGTGGCTCACAGATAAACTGGCTACATTTCACTCTCGGCTGACTTGACTAATTAATGCACAGCCATTAATTCAAACTGAGAGGTTAATGGAATGCTATTTTTAGCCAACACTTGACATTATTTCCGCAAGCTCCCGTCGAGACAAAAGCGTTCGCAGCTACCGTGAGGATTATTGGGCTGTTCAGCTGTTGACTTCACATAGACCCGGAATCTGGACCCCTTTGCTCCTTAAAACTGAATAATCACAGCGGGTCTCCATCCAGACGTTTTTCCATGAAAGTGCTGCAGATGCTCTGAAGACATTTTCATTGAAAGCGACGGTGCTCTTTACAGCCACCTGTTATTAGACGATTGTCACAATGTACAGAAATTGTACTAAAACGAAAATGGAAGGAAGCCCACAGAACCAATCTGAAACACCAATCTTACATCAAACGATTCCTACAATTACCTGATTTCACTCTATTTAACTTAAACCCACTATAATGAATGTCTGTATATTGGGAAAGACATTAATGTGAAGTCTAAATAGGCGTTATAGGTTAATACACCAGTCATTATGTCCACCAAAGATATTTCTTCTGGCTATCCTGACTTTAGCCAGTTCATCAGCGGATTGCTGATTGATTCCTCGGTAACTGATGACCAAGCGGCCCGCTTTCATTGAAATAATTGACATTGACTGTGGAAGAATAATAGGCGCACGGATTTTAAAGCTGCACGGGGGCTTGCTTAATGTGCTATAAATAAAATGTTTGCTGACACTGGTGATCGTGTAGTTTATGTGCCGCTTGTTTCGAAAGCCAGGAGTGCTTCTGCTTATAGCTGACGGAGCCCAGTCAGGAGCATGAGCGGGCGTATGGATGCAATAGTGCCCCTTCAACACTCGCATAAAACCTATATGAAGATGTATCCGATGAGTGGTCCGTGGTTGTTGAATAAGACATACATCCCATCCCATTCCATTGTAAGTGCAGGCGCCGCTCCCCGTCACACGGATGGGCGTGAGACGCCGCTTCTCCATTAACCGCGATACGGTCCATCCGAGCGTGAAGACCGTTCGGCGAGTGTAGGAGCGCCGCTGGGGTTTGTAGGGGGAGAGGAGACGGCTTATATAAAACATATTATAGAAACCCCCGCACCTTGCGCATCGTGAACTGCATTCTTTTCTTATTCCAATCTTTGTTTTCGTTTTGTCCTGTGTGCCTGTGTGTCTGAAGTGGGAAATGGCTTTTGCGAACACGGGGCACATCATCCCGCAGCTGAAGCTGCAGGAGTCGGCGGCGGACAGTTTGCTGAAGAGCATCTCCATCCGATCTCTGCAGCAGCTGCGGACCAAGGCGGGCTCCCCGGCCAGGTAGGGCCAGCATCTGCTTACTGTCCTACACCAGTCCGCAAAACCAGCGTCTGCACCCAATACTGCTGTTTGTAGTAAGAAAGTCACACCAGAGAATAACGGCTCTGCGTGGACTAAAGGTATGCAATGCAGTTTGGTAAGTGTAATGTAAAACACTAATTTGGATAGGAATAATAATGACAACGAAATATTCTTTACTACGGGGATTTAAGGCTACGTGTTATAAATAGCAGTGACAGTATTGGCGTTTGGGAACTTTGGAAGTGTCTCTGAGTTACCCTGCATGTTTCCTAACACTTCATCCCGGAGATCCAAACATTATTAAGGTGGACTTTTTCAATTTTGTTCTGAATGAATTTGTTCTCGACTTTCTCTATGAACGTACTTAGGTTTTTACAACAGTAGGCTATCTAAATTATTAAAGATATAAAACGTAAACAGTATAGAGATGGTGCTGAAATTTACTCTAGCTGACATCACGTGGATACTAATTGGCTTAATAAAGTATGGGATATGGTTGGCTTCCTGTTCATTAATACTGCGTTTCTGATTTGTTTGACTTGTGATGTTTAGTCCCACACTTATCAGAACCAGATTTTAAACTGTTTAAAGTACACAATTTGTTTCGTAAGTAACTGGGTTTTACGTGGGCTGCACTTGTACAGCGTATGTCTTTGTATCAACGCATTTGACTTTCTTGAATGTTTGATATTCTCAGCAAATGATAATCGCTTTATTGCAAATTGATGGTTTGATGTCACTAAGCCTTGAAACGTACAGTATAGCCTCGGGAAGTAGGGCCGCATTTTTACTTGTGTGCATCACTAGATAAGCAGATGTAAAAGGCTTTCGGAGGCGGTATTAGCATGTGGATGGATAGCCTTGTCACCTTGCACCTCAGGGGTGGCTAGTTTGAATGCAGACTTGGCTCTGCGTGTGAGTTTGCTCTGACTACACCATCTCCCTCCCACGCTGCACGGATGAGCAGTCTGGGTGAATTGCTGACTGTGAAGTGTGTGAGCTAGTGTGTTTTGCAGCGTGCAACAGATTGGCATTTATCCCAAGTTTAGTGTGACGTGCTTTTCCAGGATGACCTTGGGATCACTTTTACCCTGTTTGGGTAAATTGGGATTTGAAAATGGATGGATAATTTCAAAAGTACTTGATGGCTGTTAATTTCTCAGGGGAACGGAGCGATTTTTCTGCTTTTATTGGGAGGAAAAACACTTGAGCAGCTGGTCTCACTGATTCTTCTCATACTTGCGTTCTGCTTTAAGTGCCTGTCCCTGTTTGTATGAACCGCAAATGTTTGCATAAACCATTCAACTAAGGGAAGGATCTCATGGAAGTCTACGGGGGTCTTGCAGGGTAGGCTGTGAGTCTGAGTGGACCCCCCCCCAACCATGACATATTAACCACACAAAGAGTAGAGGTAGGCAGGAACTAGCTATCCATCTGAGTCTTGGTATAACTTTCTTTGTCACAATAATCAAAGGATCACTAATGTCTCATGAGTACAAGCCTGTCATTGCTTCTTCCAACTGTTATGTTTGTGTAGATCTTTGTTAATCACTAGATACGCTTGTTGTAGTGTTTCTCCTCCTGTGAGGCACGGTTGAAGTATTATTAGCATTATTACTAGTGTTTATGCTAAGTAGTACTTCAAATAGCAACATCTGTACATGCCAATATAGACTTCACTTGCACGCCATGCTAATTTATGTTTAGTGAATGGCTCATTACCAGACTACACCAACATGTGCTCTGCAGTCTGACTGGTTAGTCTCCAAACTTGTATTAACCCCTACCTCTGTAATGTTTGCGCTTTGTACATTTACGGGATTGCGTTTATGCCCATTGCTCACGTTCAGAGAGTGAGATTGGGACACGTGTCCCCTGAAGGGAGTTTATTTTGGAGATTCTAGAACTTTCTATTTTAGAAACTTACCCACATTTACTGTATGTTATTCCCTCTCTCTTACAAATGTCTTCCTCCCTTAATCCCACTTAAATACAGAGAAAACTGACTGACTGCAACAATTAAATCCTGTTTTTGTAGGGATGGGTTTTTGGTTTGTAAGTTTGGTTAAAAAAATCTATAGGGCTCCACTAGCTCTGTTTGGGAGGGTGCAGGTTGGGCACATCGTAGTCAACCAGCCCTCTGACGTCCTTTTATGGACATGAAACCTGCCTGTAATGTAGAGACAGGTGTTCCATCCTGGGCCGACAACATCAGTTCTTTTCAACAGGTCTGGGTCATTCTGTTCACTTGGACTGCTGCTTATCAGCATTATGTATTATGGGGCTTTTTAATGTTCTCTGAGTGTAACACTAACAACATCACCTGAAAACAGGTGATACGGGATGTTATTTTGCATCTTGATGTCTAAGCTAAATTGAATTAAGCATCAATTGTGTTTCCTCATTACTATTTTGCACAAAGTCGGATGCAAAATGATTGCTCCTGGGTGTTGAGGACGTTTTATACTTTTAAGAAGTTTACAAATTTGGAAAAACTATTTAATAAAGAATCAAAGTTTCCGAAACGGTCACTGCCTTGAGCTCTGCGCTGCCCATGGCGGGGGGTGGGGGGTGGGGGGGGGCAGCATGATAGTGTTATCTTTAATAAATTATTACGCAAAGAAACTCGAGCTGTAGTCACAGTACAACAATGACCAGTGGCTCTAATAGATTTTTCATTGCTATTCATGGGCATGTATATTTAATTATGCAGGCTTTTAAATGTGGAAGAGTCAACTTCCACTAAAACAAAGTTCTCATATGATACTAATTTACTTTTTGTTTTATGCAGCATTGTGAGCAGCGGAGTCCCGTAATTCTACTCATGTTCAATTTCTTTCCACTCATATATAACTTCTCGTTTTGCATATGCAGCAGAATGAATATTTCTGGATGTTTTTAAGATTCTGATTTTTCTCTCGTGCTCAATAAATGTCTTGCGTGGTCTCAATTTCTATTTCACTGCAGTTTCTGTTCCGTATTGCATTGTTTTGTGTCCCCTCCCTTGAAACTCGGATCAAGAATTCCCTCGGGTCACATGACAACAAAAGCTTGAAACTTATTTTTGCATGTGTGACATTTTGATGCACATGGCCACCTTTTGAGGCTGTTTTTTGTGATGCTTTTGCATTTCATATTTGCCCATAATTGAAAATTCACCACAGCCTCATATCTCCACCTGTGCAGCTAGCAGAGGATTAGAAGAGGGTCTCTTTTGCTGAAATAAGGAGCAGCATGTTATCTTTTGCAAACAAGATCCAAATCAAAGGTGCTCTACATCCAATTCAAAGTAAAGCTGTACATGTCTGAGATCCTGACGATAGCTATCTCATGTGGATTCTCAGATCATCCAGATCGGGGTGACGTGATGCGTTTCATGTCTGGTTTCCAAAGTGTCTTCTCTGTGAGATGTGGAAGCATGCGAGTGAGAATATCCATAAGCGTGGGAGATGTCACGCATGGGGCATATGACCCTCAACTGAAGAGGGTGGAGAAGAATTTTAACGTGATATTTTAACTGCTGTGCAGATCCCGCCATTACATTATGTCATAGTATTTTCATCATTGATACCCCCCCCCCCCCCCCAGGGTTTTAAGGTAAAGCAAGGAGAATTTGCCCCTGCCTGAATTGTTGGATATTCTTTCATCTTGTCATTGTTGCCTACAGGGAGCAAAGAAATGAAAGATCTGCCCCAACAAAAAAATTATGTAAATGAGAAAATAGAAATACTGTAGATCCAGTCCTTTTGATATCCCTTTTCGATTTGAATTAGGGCTTGCTGAAGCTGGGGCAGTCACTGGGCACTGGAAACACGGATGGGCGGTGATGTCATAAAAAACCCTCAGGTTCAAAAAGTTTGAGTAATGGCATGGTTACTAACTACGCCCTCTCACTATAGTGCGGTAATGTGAGAAGTCACCAGACAATTGATTTGGCTCAGTGAATGGGTTATGCACTGAAGGAAATGCAATATTAATCATGTAGAGCCCTGATGGATTATTCTGGCAGAAATCATTGTGGATAACTATATAAAAACAATGCATGCTATAAATGTAACTTCAATAGATTTATTTATAACACCTAACCACCTTTTCGAAATTACTGAGCGTGGACGTGTATGGTTTCTATCGGCAACCACACTGTCATGGTCTGTACAATGACTGTGGTTTTGTAATGGATACTTTCATAAATATCGTGAGTATTACTTTGATTAAAGAAAAAACTGGCATGTCGGTTTTGGGGCTGGTATGATGTCATGTGAAAGTGCATTGTAACCACTGTATGTTAAATGGAAATATGACCCTTTGGCTACTTTTAAAATCATTTCTTGGAGCAAATGATCTTTTTACAGTCAATAATATCCTGTGAAGTTATTGCCAGTGCTCATCTTTTCAGCTCTGAACAGTAAAAAGACTGACATTGACTTTGAAAGGACACAAGGGGCAGGTTTTACTTAAGGTCATTTTAATATTACTTAAGGTGTAAAGAGTGTAGCCGGAATTTTGGGATGTGTTTCCGTCAGGTTGTATTTCATCTCGGAGGAGGACCAACTTATTTAATCTTAGAATCAAACAAACCTTGTGATATTTTCATAAACCACTAAAATGTGATTTCCCAATCAGTGTTCAGTAAATGCGAAATGACAATATTAAGACCAAATTTATAAAATGGGTATGTGGTGGGCTTAATTATATTTGGCCTGATTAGATTTTTTGTTTTTCATTCTTGTTTAGTCTTTGATGAACTAGTTATTCAGTCTTCTGGAGTTCTCCGCCAAAGAGGATCAGTCACATGACTTTTTGAATGATTAAAAATGGAAGTCGGTTTCGTTAGAGAGAGAACAGCAAGTGTTCTCGCTCCTGGCCTTTTAATAATCGCCAGATAAACTCCCATTCAGGCTGCATTCGACAGCTGTGTCCCTCGCTATGAGTCTAGGATGAACGGCGTGTTATTTCCACAGTGGAGGGGGGGGGGGGCAGGTAGGTTAGGTTTCGTCTGCGAGGCTGCAGCTGTTCAGCGGCGCGTGACTGCCCCCGGCGCGCCTGTTACTTTTCTGCACCGTAACGTGCCGAGGTTCCGCCCCTCGCACCACAGCATGGTAACTGGATAGCCTCCCAGGGACCGGTGCAGTTTCCATGATTAACGTGTGCGTGCACATCATGCATGCGCATAAGCTTATATGGACATGCATTGAAGCTTAGTCACAAATACACATGCTGGCAGCAACAAAGGGTTATGGGAATATTCGCCTGCATTCCTGGGCCTGTTTCTTTAAGCTGGTGTTCTCTCAAAGAGTCTCTGAAACTTACAGAACCTTGCCAAACTGCTCTCTGACACTGAAAAGCAACCATTAGGGAGCTTGTGCAGCATTACATCCTGTCTGTGGGGCGCAGAAACTCATGTCTGGTTGTCCTGTGGTCCTCTGACACTTTTTAGATCAGTGTTTCTCATCTCAGTCCCCGGGAACCTTACAGAGTCCTCATTTGAGATCCCTCCCAGCTCTCAGTGCGTACCAGGCGTTTATTCTCGATTTGTTTGGATAGTTCTGCTTTGTTTGCTTCTGGTATTTGGTGTTTTGTTTAATTCGGGAATAGCCGCTCCTCTTTTAGCAATGGAGTTCTGTTCCAATTACCAGGTCATTAAGCGAAATGGTCGCTAAGTGAGAATCACAGTTGCCTAAGCATGACCGTGGCTGCTTATAACCACACTCAATTTCCTTTTATCCTTCATGAAGTGAACATTTTGTACACTCTACTTCAGTGGTCTGTCTCATCCGTGCATTGTTGCCATGCTTTCTTTGGAAAATGAACTTTGTTATTGCTGCTATTTTTGTGAATGTTTTGCTAACTGGGGTAGTAAATGAGGAGTGGTTGCATTTGGTGTTCCTATTTGTTTGGTGCAGGTGTGCTGGGAGGTGGGAGCCTGGGGGGGTCACTGAGATCTGGCTTAAGAAGCACTGCCTTGTATGATCTGTAACCCCCTGCTTGTGTTAGCATTGTACTAAGAGATTGGTTCACATACTGTAATAGTTCTCAATCCTGTCTTTATTCCAACCCACACTGCTTTCAACCTGCCACATTCATTATTAGCCTATTAAGGACCATATAAGCTTGATTAAGGTAGGGTTGGAACGAAATAATTCTGGCAGGGGCCACCAGAAACAGGATTGAGGACCGCTGACACACACCAAGAGGCCTGAATTGTGCAGCTCACCATATTGCATTATTGGCAGCCTAACCTGGAACAGCGTGGGATTTGGGAAAAGGCATATCTTTGCATCCACTAGGGAAACCTTCACTTCTGCATCCTTATGTCCACCCCTCCTGAGCCCCAGGATAAGCTGGCTTAAGGATACCCGTACATGAATGAATAGACCATGTCTGAAGAGCATGGGGGGAATGTGGTCACACCGACACGCCTCACCTCACCATTAATGCTCGCCGGCTGGGTTCTTAGAGGCCGTGCTCAGTGATGTGGTACATGTCCCCCTCACGTCAGCATACACCCAGGGCAATGGCCGACTCAAACTTCTCCCGCTTCACAGGATGTCTAGCTGTTGATTACCTTACTGCACAGAGTCACTCTCCGCACTCTTTCAAGGGTCTCCTAAGACCATGTTGTTCAGTCCAAGCCTTCCAAAAGATGTGCTGTTTACAGCTGGTTACTTCAGGGAATTCTGGGTAGATGGCCTACTCACTAATGAGATGTTCCTATTCATTAGGGATGGGATAGTTATTTTTTTCCCACTGATAATGGAGAAGCACTGGGAAGACGCATACAGGGTTTTTGTCCCCGTGATTTGATGAATGGTATAGTCGCATGTCCCTGAAAGAATTCGCCACTGTTTGTCCTAAAGGTGACGATGGGGAGTGGGACGTCATGGTTACGCAGTGGCACACTGGTTCAGTATAATTTCTTTGTGAACTCCGCCTTGAACTTGAACCAACATTGTTAAAATGGTCATTTTGCTCCCAATGCACTTAATTGCTACGGTCTGTTCCCACAATCCCCTCTGGCCTTCTATAAAGGTGATGTCACTAGGGTGGGTCCAGGGGGATATAAGCCCATTCTAGTTCTGTCAAGGGTACTGACTGGTCCTGTAATTCCTATAACTTCACCACCTCGCACTCTAATCCATCTGCCAGCTTTCAGGCCCACGTGGGGGGGCAGCTGTAGCCACTCTGCTATCAGATACAGGGCCGTGTCTCACAGTGTGCGCATGCAACAGTAGCCTCACAACAACCAGGGGTCTCCAGAAGAGAGCAGCCCGGATCTTGGGACCCCCTGCCCCTATTGCATGATCACATAAGTAACTACGGCCCTGGGGGGCTTTAATGTTCCTTTTGAATGTTTTTTTTTTCCAAATGGGAGAAGATAGAGCTTCTGGAATATGTTTCATGTTGCACCTATCTTTAAATTCCTTCACTGGCTTCCTGTAGCTTTTAGGATTGATTTTTAAAGTTTTTCTTAATTTTTAAATACTTACGTGGTCTTGCTCCACCCTACCTCTTACATTCTGCCTGCCGTGTCCACCTGACCCTCCTGAATCCTCCCTAATGTGGCCCTGATGAGCCGCCCTGGTGCTTGTTACCCCTTGTTAATCCTTGTATTTAAGTGCCTGTTCGCCTCGTCAGCCCCAGTCCGGTCACTGACGTCACTCCTCCTGTCTGCCCTGAACTCGCCTTCTTGTTTTGATCCCTCATGGTCTCGTTTGTTTCCCTGTTCCCATTTAGCTCAATAAACCCCTTTTTTTGTCCACCAAACACCTGCCTTCAATCCGTCTCGCATCTCATGACCCCACCTCAGTGAAATGATTGTATGGTATGTCCAAGGCAGATCACTCCAACCGTCCTCCAGTAATTCACTGGTAATTCCTAAAACCTGCCTGAAGAGACAGCTTTTAGCTACCATATGGCCCCAAACACTGGAACACTCTCCCAGAAAACCTGAGAGCCAGTGAATGTCTTGGTACTTTCAAAACAAGGCTGAAAACACATCTTTTCACCATTGTATGTAATAGCCTAACTAAGAACCTAATTAGTCATTTTATTCGTTTTTATGCATTTTCTTTTAGGCTTATTTTTAATTTCTTGTGTTTTTCTCTTAAAGTGTCTGTAAAGCACCTTGTAACCCCTGTGGTTAAAATAGTACTATAAAAAAAAAAAAGATTGTTCGCTTGAAAGAGATCATGGTATTTGCTTCTCATCATTTTACGGCATCTCCAAAGACCCCCAACAACTGTGGTGAGGACCCTCAGGGGACTGCAGACACCCAGATGAACATCCCTGCTTTATGTGATACTTGTTTTTGGGAAAAAATAACTAGACAGAGAAACATACAGCCAAGGTATGTAAAGTTTACTCTCATACTAGTTTGTGATGATAAAAGGTACCATATTACATCTAATAGTTGTAACCCAAACCATACTGCTTATAATAGAACAGTATCGGTATAAAAACAATGTCTGAGGTCCTCCGGGTGTGATGGTGGGAGTAACCTCACCATTACTCTGATGGCGTACAAAGAAGCTCGCTCTCTCATGTGGCATCTCCGTGGAGCCAGTTAACCCACATGTCTGCCCTAATGAGACAGGAAGGATGAA